>NC_139383.1:173397500-174648000 GCF_054392235.1 Sus scrofa
AAAGGGGCCTGGGAGGGAAGGTCAGGGCTTGGTTTCTGATGCTGGAGAGCCCGTGAGGAGAAATAACTAACTTCTGCTTCTATTCTGCCGCCCAGAGAGACTGGCAGAGTGCAACTGTATTCATTAGAAAGCCAAGGAATGAACTGCCCGGATTGCAAGACTAACACATAAGGATTCCTTGTGAAGCGACAGCCTTCACATCAGTCCTGGTATACATATGTGTTTACTTACCACCATCACTTAGGAGTAGATGAGGCGGGTTGGTGTAGACACTTGCCCATTCCCTGTCTTGGAAGGTCAAGAGCAGAGACTACGGGACGTGTGTGCCACAGTCTTGGAGAGGGCCCTGGGGCTGGATGCTGTGCAGGCTGTGGTCACTGGACAAGGCCACACGCAGGAGCCCCAAGACCTGACCTGCCTCTACCTGCAATTCCAGGTCAACTGAATCAATCTTTTCAGTGAGTCCTGACACCAATACATTTTTGAAGCTCCCCTAAAGCACAGCCAGGCGTGAGAACCCCTGGTTCTAGGGTCTCTTTCAGCTTTCACATTCTATGTATGTATTTTGACTTGTATCTCTTTTTCCCTGTAGGTGAGTGAAGAGCTGATGGAAGAAAGGAGAAAACTATGCACATCAGATGCTAGGCCTAGCCCTAACTGGACCATATCCCCTCAGTGAACATCACCTATGAAAAAAATTAAGTACAATGTTTACATGTAGTGAAGCTCACTAAACTTCAATCCTAGTCATGTAGTTTTTTTTGTTGTTGTTTTTGGGTTTTTTTTTTTGCCTTTTTGCCTTTTTGCCTTTTCTAGGCTCCTACGTCATATGGAGGTTCCCAGGCTAGGGGTCTAATCGGAGCTGTAGCCACCGGCCTAGGCCACAGCCACAGCAACACAGGATCCGAGAGCCGCATCTGCGACCTACACCACAGCTCACGGCTACGCCGGATCATTAACCCACTGAGCAAGGCCAGGGATCAAACCCACAACCTCATGGTTCCTAGTTGGATTTGTTAACCACTGCGCCACAATGGGAACTCCCCTAGCCATGTAGTTTTTAAATGTCTGCTTTATTTCTCTTGTGGTTTACAGCTAAAAAAAATGTTGCTCACCATTGGGTTCTACAGGAATGAAGTCACTAACCCCTGCCATCCGTGACCTTTAACACATCCAGAAAAGAGTTCAGGATGGAAATCAGGAACGGAGCGCTCCATGCTCTGGGAAAAACTGGCAGAACAGGGCTTCAGAGAGCTAAGATATTTTCAGGAGAAAATTTTATGAGCTCAATTTCTTCCATCTTTTCATACATAGAAAAGGGCCAAAATCATAAATGGAGACACCTGCTCCTTGTGACTGGCAGCAACCTTCTACCGAGACATACGCTTGGTTGCACATACTCCAAAATCACATATATACTGTTGGCCCCTCCTGCCTCTTCAGAGCAGTTCCTCTGAGCTACCTGAGAACAGAGGCCATCTCCCGGGCTACGGTCCTCGCAAATACCCGAACAAAACTGAAACTCATAGCTCTCAAGTTGTGTGGTGTTTTTGTTTCTTTGTTGTTTTTCAGTTGACAATGAGAACCCTAAGACTTTTTTCCTTCCTAACCCTTCTTTCCCACCCCCTCTAACTACCTGACTTTCCATGAGAGGCTGCACTTCTCCCCCAGTTTCGTGTCCCCCCCATTCCCCACTCCCTACTCCTCAATGCAGCTGAGTGACTTTTCCAGGAATGAGTGTAGAAACACAATGCTCTGAAGAGAACAAATGTGAGGTCATAACATAGTTCCTCCAGGTCACGCAGGCCTGTCTCAAGCCACCTTAAGTGAAGCTGAGAACAACTGATCAGTGAAGACCACCAGCCACAGAGACAGCAGAAGCCTCACAGCACTGGGCGCTGTGCCCAGTCCTTCCTGCCCAGAACAATCCTGTCCACTGTCTGCTGCTTAAATTCCTTCCAAGCGTCTACTACCTACCTCAGACATGACTTTCTTGCCTGACCATGTGAACATGAGTTCTCTGCCTAGAAGCAGAGAACCAGGGATCTGAACCCTTTGCCACATCAGGACCATCAGTGACCTTCATTCTCTGCTGGTGGTGTAGACTAGTCAGTCCCAGCTCATCCCCATCCCTTAGTTGTTGGAGTGAGGGTGGGGGTAAATGCCAATGGCCAGGCCTCACCCCAGACCAGCTGGGGCCAGGCCAGGGCGCCCCAAGGCCTGGCAGTGAGGATGAGAGCAAAGTCTGTGCAAACTGGGGTTGAACCCAGCTCTGCCACTTCCCTGCTATGACTTCAGGCGAGTCACTTAACCTTTTTGATCCTCTGTTCTTCTCATCTGGAAATCACAAGAATAGTTTCTATCTCCTAAAATTGATGCAATGAGTATGATTTAATTATAATGCATAGAATCACGATGTCTCAAAATACAATAGGTCTTAGACTCCACTGCTTCATCCATAAATGACAATAACGAGGGCCAGAGATACCTATGGGGAACGCAAAGAGGAAATGAAGAGAGGAGGGAGTGTGAGTCACTGGGCTGGATTTTTTTTTTTTTTTTTTTTTTTTTTTTTTGCTTTTTTGCTTTTGCTTTTGCTTTAATATAAAAGGAGTGGGAGTTTCTGTCATGGCTCAGCATCCATGAGGACGTGGGCTCAATCCCTGGCATGGCTCAGTGGGTTAAAGATCTGGCCTTGCCGTGAGCTGTGGTGTAGGTCGCAGATGCAGCTCGGATCCCGCGTTGCTGTGGCTCTGGTGTAGCCTGGCAGCTGCAGCTCCACTTAGACCCCTAGCCTGGGAACCTCCATATGCTGCAGGTGCCGCCCTAAAAAGACAAAAAAATAATAATAGCATGAAGGAATCATTTTTGCCACTATAGGTCACTTTAAAGATCATACACTCCCCTCCTCCCAGGTCAGGGGTAACCCAATAAAAGGCAGGTCCTCAACTCTGCCAGAGCCACCCTGTCTCTCTGCTATGAATGGGAGCCCAGATAGAGGAAACTTGGCTGAGAATCAAAGCAGCAAAATAAATAAATAAATAAATAATAAAAGGAGAGCGTGGATGAGAGCACAGAGCTGATGCTGACATTGGGACACAGGTTCGGGTGTTTTTTAATGGACACTGGTTATTTCTAATCATTTCTGATTGCATCAAGGAGCAAATGCACATTCTTGTATCCCCTTCACTTCACACATGTGCAAGTGTATCTTCCAGATAAAAGAACAGAATTGCAAAGTGCTGGCTCTCCCCACACAGGGACTTGTCATTTTGGATAAATTTCCAAATTGCCGAAGGTTATACCCACTTCTTCATAACTCTCCAATAAGAGGGTCAAGGGGAGATATTTCTGCGAACTCATATCAACATATTGCTATTAAAAATTTCAACTTTGGACAAAATGATAGCTGAAAAAGGTCTTTATCATTAGAGTCTGAATAGCCAATTATTTTATTATAAGTGAGGCTAACTATCTCAGTATGTTTCTCTCCGGTGTTCCTTTTCTCTGGAACTGTCTACCCGTATTCGTTGCTCTGTGCATTTAGCAATTACGTTATAGGTTATGGATCGCTTTATTAAATTGTAGGTCATCATTATATAATAAGAAAAATCAGCTCTTTTTGTGCGATAGAAACTGGCAATGCTACCCCCAGTTAGTATTTTTTTTTTTAACTTTCTCGTGTGTTTTTGGCCATGCATACTCTTTAGACATATTCAGTCTGGTCACTCTTTGCTTCCTATTTTTTTTGTTGTCATTGAGATGAAACCCCTTTGAGCCTCTTTTTTTCCCCCCTTTTTGGCTGCCCCTTGGCGTATGGTATTCCCGGGCCAGGAATCAGATCTGAGCCACAGCTGCAACCTATGCTGCAAGCTGCGGCAATGCCAGATGGTTAACCCACTATGATGGGCTGGGGATCGAACCTGCATCCTAGTTTGCAGAGATGCCACAGCAGGAACTCCTTGTGCTTCCTTTTTTTTAAAAAAAAAAAAAATTCTTAAGGTCTGTAGCAGTTCTTAATTGCTAGTTTTAAAGTGTGTATTGTACCCTCCCTTTCCAAGGTATCATTCCTTTTGAAATGTGGTCCCAGCAACTCCCACTAACTCCAGGCTCCACAGTAGAAACTTACAGGGAAATGAGTCTTATTTGGGCCACAGGCTTTAGTAGGATCACCCCAGGCTCCTCCCACTACAGGCCTCCATATCATGCCTGTGGCCTCAGCATAAACTTGTAGTGAGCTGCTCACTGGCACTGACCTCTAACAATTAGCATCACTGATTAGAGACTGCTGACAGAGTGTGGTTTCTTGTCATGGGGGACAGGTGAGCAGAGCTTAGAAAAAGAACATCCTCTTGTACCCAAAATACAAGTCTGAAAAACACTTCTTGAAGACACGTGCTAATCCTTGAGAGAAACTTTAAAAACTGACCCAGCTCAATCAAAACTACAATGAGGTTATTAACTCACACAGGTCAGAATGGCCATCATCAAAAAGTCTACAAATAATAAATGCTGGAGAGGGAGTAGAGAAAGGGAATCTTCCTACGTTGTTGGTGGGCATGTAAATTGTATGACCACTATGGAGAACAATATGGAGGTTCCTTAAAAAACTAAAAATATAACTACCATATGACACAGCAATCCTACTCCTGGGCATATATCCAGAGGAAAGCATAATTCAAAAAGATACATGCGCCCCAATGTTCATTGCAGCGTTATTTACAACAGGCAAGACATGGATGCAACCTAAATGTCCATTGACAGAGGAATGGTTAGAGATGTGCTGTACACAGACAGACAGACACACGCAAATATTACTCAGCCATGAAAAAGAATAAAACAATGCAATTTGCAACAAGAGGGATGGACCTAGAGATTATCAAACTGAGAGAAGTCAAAGACAAATATCATATGATATTATTTATATGTGGAATCTTTAAAAAATGAAACAAATGACCTTATTTACAAAGGAGAAATAGGCCCACATAGAAAACAAACTATGGTTACTGAAGTGGAAAGATGGAGGGGGAGGATAAATTAGGAGTTTGAGATTAACATATACACACTACTATACATAAAACAGATAATCACCAAGGGCCAACTGTATAGCACAGGGAACTATACTCAATATTTTGTAAAAAAAAAAAAAAAAAACAGACCCAGCTCCTCTAGAAAATCTCTGTGATCACAGCTCTACAAGTTCAGCAAAGCCTCCGGGTTGATCCTGGCAGCACCTCCATCGAGGCCCCAGCTCCACACTCAAAACCACCTAGGAGGCTGCTGATGGGGAGCAAGCACGAGAAAGCCGTGTCAGGGTTAACCACACCTGACCTCACAACCTTCCACCCAAGAGGTGAGGGCAGGTTCTCAGAGAAGGGCGACACCCAAGCCAGGCACGCCCAACCTCTCGCCAAAAGTCCCTGCTACCAACATATTCAATCCTGAAGGCCACAGGACACAAGCCTCCTTCCCTCGGGTCACTGTTTCTTCTTTCATAACTCATTTTTACTTTCCATAAGGGGGAACTTGGAGCTCTTTTAACATCAGAAGTTGAAGCAGAAGTTCCCGTTGTGGCTCAGCGGTGATGAACCCGACTAGGGTAATAAGGACTCAGATTTGATCCCTAGCCTTGATCAGTGGGTTAAGGATCTGATGCTGCTGTGGCTGTGGTGGTGGGGGAGGTGGGGGCGGCAGCCGCAGCTCTGATTAGACCCTTAACCTGGGAACTTCCATATGTTATAGGTATGGCCATAAAAGACAAAAACAACAGCAAAGACAAAACAAGAAGTAGTTGAAGTGACTAAAAGAGACTATAAAAAGGGAACAGGGTAGCAGCAAAATTAAAAAAAAAAAAAAAAAAACCAAATTTATAGGTTAAAAAAGGTTTTTGCAAACTTAGAAGGAGCCCAAGTAAAACTTAGGTCATTCCCATTTGAATAAACAAGCTTAAACGGTATCCACAAGGGCAGGAAACAGTCAGCTGTAGCTAACAGGCTCAAGAGTGCAGTCAAGAGCTGTAAAGGAACATTCAGTCAGCTAAAGACAAAGCTACAGAAAGAGCTCCTGGCAAGGAGGGGGCACAGCAGGGTGAGAAGCTGTGGCTCAGGCTGAAGGTGATGGCAACCATCCTACCTCAAGAGCACAAGGAAAGGTGACATGATCATGGACACCCAGCTAAGGATTCGCTAAGTCCCATAAGCACATCTGTCTGGGCAAATGTTGGCACTGAGGATGGAGCACGGTACAGGCAACCTTCATCTGGAGCATCATTTGTAACTGGTGGCAACAAGGTTACTGGGAGGAAGCCTCCTCCAGCCAGGACTCCCAAAGGCAGGGTGCCCGGTGGGGTGGAGGTGGGGACGTGGGGGTTGGGGCATCGTTCAAGGTGGCTTCCTCTGCCAAAGATGAAGAAGGAAAGGGCTGAACGGGCAGGGACCCTAAGCTCCCCTTCCGCCCTGTGCCTTCCACAGCACATGTTGAGAGGGCTCAAAAAATATCTGAAAAATCAAACTGCAAGAGTCCAGCTACAACAGGAGTAAGGGCCACTGCTACGGACGAACCAGGACATCGTTTCCAAGCCAAGGCCTAGCTGCTCTGGACCTGAAGCAATGAGGACCCGCCCTTCAACGTCGCAGCTGTGGAGCATTCTCCTGGCCATAGAAAACACACCGCCCATAGAAAAAGCTAAGACAGAGATACAGATGATGACCTGGAAACATCTCCCCAGGGTACTAGGGAGTTCCAAACAAATTAACAGAATTGGACAGGGTCATTCTCTAGTCTCCCCCACCCTTACCACACAAAGATCTGGGGGTGGGGTGGGGCTGAGGTCTAAGAGTCTATCTCAGTAAGCCTGGGGCGGAAGGCAGAGGGGGACTTTTATTTCCTGTCTCTTATCTGTCTACTGAGATATCCACAATAAACACACAGTTTCCTATGTCACTTAAATATGTCAATTTCAAAGTAAACACCCCACCCCCATCTGCCTTTCTCATTACCATACTGGAAAACTTTTTATGAGGTGCTGCCCATTAGCCCTGCTGGGGACATGGCTCGGATCATCAGTGTCGAAAAATGAGACACGTGAACATGGGGAGATCTCGACAAGGCTCTTTACTTTTGCAGAAGGACGCAGGTACTGCGAAAAGTGCAAGCAACCTAACAAAGGACCCTCCCCTGTTTATCCCTAATGCAGGTGATTTACCTGTCCCCTTCCCATTGGTCAGGTAGGGCATACATTCTTCCGGGTTGGCTAATTTGAAACAAACTGTTAACTGGGAGAAGAGGAAGAGAGGGAGGGGGGTCCCAGGAGGGTGGTGTTTCAGCAGAACCCAGAGCAAAATGGAGTAACCAAGATTTCCTTTCCACAGCCCTGCTAGGGTTTCTCTTTTGGAAAAAAAAAAAAAAAAAAAAGGAACAGGATTGATTCAACTCCCACTGAGGGACTCTCATGCCCTTTTAATACATTCTTATTTAGTACACTCTTATTATTTCAACCCCATTTCAAGGCCCTGCTTACAGTACTGACAACCCATCGGGCAGAGCGACATTTCTTTTGCCATCCTCACTGTTACAAGGGACACGCTACTTAGTCCACCCGCAAAGGAACCTCAGATTCATTCACACCAAATGCCCAGGAGAATAAAATGAAGCAAGAGGAAAGCAAAGCACAGGGAAAGAAAAGACCCACAGGGACAAAAACATCTCCTCTGAGAACAGTTAACACCCCCTGGAGGGCTGGCTGACTCTGTAGCCCTAGGAGATCCCATCTCATCTATCTTACTTCTCTGTCCCAAAGAAGTATCATTCCACTTAAATGGCACCTTCTTCTCAGCTGAGATGGTTTGGGGCTTCTTCTTGTTCATTCACCTCTTTGCTTTGGAGGCTGGCTTTTCTCGGGGGGGAGGTGTCCAGAAAAAACACACAACAAAAGTCGTATTTGACTCATGTCTCAGGACTATGAGGGGCTGTCACTGAGAACACTATCTCATGAGAACACTCCTGACAGCCCTAATACATCCAAATGTCTTCAATCGAAAAGAAAATAAGCTATCTTAATACCATCAC
The DNA here is from genome assembly GCF_054392235.1 of Sus scrofa. NCBI lineage: Eukaryota > Metazoa > Chordata > Mammalia > Artiodactyla > Suidae > Sus > Sus scrofa. The sequence continues at coordinate 173,405,568 of NC_139383.1, forward strand.
AAACCGACACACACTTTTCTTCCTAACTTTTCTGTCCTACTGAAAGCATTAGCATCTTTCCTCCTGGTTTTGTGTTTTGTCAGTATTTGCAGACATTGAGAAACAGCAAAGGGAGAAAAAAGAACATTGTTACAAAGTGAGCAGGTAAATCACCAGGGTCCTTTTCCTCAGGGTCTGAGCAACTCTTGCTCTGTTTAAGTAAGTCCGTGGTCAGAATTCCCACTGTGGCTCAGCAGTAACAAACCAACTAGTATCCATGAGGATGCAGGTTCGATCCCTGGCCTTGCTCAGTGGGTAAGGATCTGGCGTTGCTGAGGCTGTGGTATAGGCTGGCAGCTGCAGCTCCAATACGACCCCTAGCCTGGGAACCTCCATATGCTGCAGGTGTGGCTCTTAAACAAACAAACGGAAAAAAAAAAAAAAAAAAGAAAAGAGAGAGAGAAAGACCTTGGCCGTAACCTCTCCCCTCAGACAGGCTGCCCACGAAGACTCATGACCCTTTCTCTGGCCCCCAAAAGAATTTCATCCAAAACCCTCAAGCATACCTGAGAGAAAACTAGCCAATCTTGCATTTAAAAAAAAAATTAAAATTGCTGCTGCTATTGTTCTCTGAGGGTCACTGTCATCAATCTGAAAAGCACTGCTGTCTACATGCATCATTAAAAATTTAGCTGCAGGGAAGAGATGACAAGAGAAAAATTAAAAACCTTTCCTAAGTCTGTTTTTCATGTCATGGACTGCTTTCATTAACCTCTCTGTAGTGCTAAAAACCCCAACCTCAGACAGAACTATATGCCAGGGATATTATTTAATTTCCAAAGCCAAAATACGAATAGTTTTGAGGCCATCCATGCTTGTTTCCCACATTAGCATGGAGAGAGGCAACTCTTTGTTGTTTTGGTTTTTGTGTTTTTGTTTTTTGGGTTTTGTTTTTTTTTTTGCTATTTTAGGGCTGCACCCATGGCACATGGAGGTTCCCAGGCTAGGGGTCGAATTGGAGCTGTAGCTGCCGGCCTACACCACAGCCAGAGCAACTGGGGATCTTAGCCTCGTCTGCAACCTACACCACAGCTCACAGCAAAGCCAGATCCTCAACCCACTGAGTGAGGCCAGGGATTGAACCAGCATCCCCATGGATCCTGGTTGGGTTCGTTAACCGCTGAGCCACAAAGGGAACTCCAGAGGCAACTCTATATTTTTTAAGAATGTCAGCCTGGAGAGCTCCCGTCATGGCACAGGGGAAACGAATCCAACTAGGAACCATGAGGTTGCGGGTTGATCCCTGGCCTCGCTTAGTGGGTTAAGGATCTGGCATTGCCATGAGCTGTGATGTAGGTCACAGACGCGGCTTGGATCTGGCATTGCTGTGGCTCTGGTGTAGGCCGGCAGCTGTAGCTCCGATTCGACCCCTAGCCTGGGAACCCCCATATGCCGCGGGTGCAGCCCTCAAAAGACAAAAAGAAGAAAAAAAAGCCTGTAAATTCCTCTCAGAGGAAACAGAATGAGCTGTGAATTTCTCATCCACAGAAATGTGAAACTAAAAATGTACTAATTTCATTTTGTCTTTGGGTCCATACTGGACCCTCATTTGAAGAATTTCATTTCTTTCCAATATCAGTTAATTATTCCTTTTTAGTCTCTGGCATTTTATTCTGATTTTACAAGTTTAGGAAACTATTTGGCAGGGAAAGGGAAGGAAACGGAGGGAATAAAGTTTAATGATAAATACTCTAAAACCAATTATATGTAAAAAACATGGATTGCTTAGAGGAAAATCATTCATTCCTCTGTATAAGCGTCACTATTTGAGAATGATTTAAACACCTGCCAAAATAAACAAGATTTGAATTTTAAACATTTAAAAATTATTTTTAAAAAGAACTCCAAAAGATTATTAGATTTGAATGCTATTTTAAGTCCAGAACAAAAATGCACCAGATGATCCAGCCACCAGAGGGAGCTATAATTCTCCCATACACCTGAATGGACACACAGAAAGAGCCGCCATTCAGAAGGCTTCGTGTTTAAGGATGCTTCACAATTCCTCTCCTCCAGTGAACTTTAGACGACGGATAGAGGGGTTAAAGGCGAGGCACTTCTTAAAGGCAACTGCGGAAGCTTTTAAAGGAAGAAGGAGCTAGGAGTAATGTGGCATATGCTAGCAGAGGCTTTTTGTATTCTTAAAATGTATAACTGAGTGTTGTAAACCATTAGAGTCTTAAGGATACAGACAGAACAATAAAACAAGAAACTATGTAATGAGAGGATAAGGAAAATGGGAGCAGGTACAAATCACTAGGAGAGTAGAAAGGCAGGAAAAATAAATTCAGCTTGGTTGAGGGAAGGGCTCTGAGAACCCAGGAGGCGTGAGGAATGAGTATGTGCCATCATTTGCTAGGTATGTAAAAAAGGGCGGGGTGATGGCTATCTTGGATTATGGTGGCCCCTGTGTGTCACAGGTAACAGTCTAGCAAAGTCCCAACACTGTGCACTCAGTGTGACCACTGAGTGATGTGCAAACGAAGCAGGGACCCCCGCCTGTGTAAGGTGGGCACGGAGACAGGGAAAGCTGCCTGGGGGGGCCATCTCACTGGGAGTCATTGTGCAAACGGGGAAGAGGTAGTCAGCCATCCTGGGTGCCTGCAAAGGAAGGGACTGAGCATAGCTGCTGGGGGAGGCCAAGGCCAAGGCCAAAGCCAAGGCGGGCTGCACAGAGGACACTGGAGTCAGGGCTGAGGAGCCAGGACCTTGATCCACCGCAATGAGTAATTAGTGAAGGGCTTGCAGGAGCGGAATCTGGTCGGTCTGAAAGGAAGCATTCTCCAAAAGTGCAGAGGGTCGGGGAGAAAAGGGCAGACAGGGAGAGGCGAACCTCGCTGGGGAATCCCTCCACGCAAACACAAGAGACCAAGCAGGGCTGGAGGAATGACATGGCCAAGGACAACTCACTGGTCCCTAACCTGGATGCCTGGATCGATCATGGAGCCACTGGCTGAGAAAGACTAGTTCAGAGAAAGGACAAATATTTTGGATATTTCAGGCCAAGAAACTGTTTTTATTTTGTTTTGTTTTGTTTTGTTTTTGCAAACAAAAGAGCCTGACTGAGGTATATGGTCACTCAAGTCTCATTTCTTGCACATGATGGTTCGACTACATACTTAATAACAGAGAGAAAATGAAATCACACTGCAGGGAGCCAGCAACCCTTTCTGGAAGAGAGGAATTTGCAGGTTTTTCTTTCACTGTCCAGACTGTGCAGGTAATACTGAAAATCACTTGGGATGGGGGTGATAAATTAGGAGGTTACCATATATAAAACAGATAGTCAACAAGCACCTACAGGGAACTCTACTCAGTATTCTGCAATACCCTCTATGGGAAAAGAATCTGAAGGAGATGTCTATGTCTAACTGAATCACTGCTTACACCTGAGACTAACACAACACTGTAATTCAACTATAACACACACACACACACACACAAACTTAAGGAATAAAAAGAAAATCACTTCGACAAAATTAAAGCGAACTCCAAGAGTTGTAAGTGAGAGAGAATATGCAACCAGCACGATCATTTTCTCACTAGCTAAGTGGGAAAAAAGAGAGAAAGAAACTGATAAAGTCATGATTCATCCATTTTGATTTCTTCCCAGTTGCCCTCAAAGTTGAAACGCAGTATTTCTTTCAAATGTTTCTCTGCCTTCCTACCCTGAAAGCCTAATTTCGAGCATCTAAAAAAATATAACAGAGACGTGAAATGATCAGTTCTCCGAAAGGGTAATAAGCACAATACTGTACCTGTAACCACCAAAGATAGACACACACACAAACCTTAACAGCATATTTACGCCTGATCTCTGTGTGCCAGAAGCAATGTTATCACACACTCATTAAGGGGCAAGGCATATTTTATATCACTTGTGTTGATATTATACAGTAGGAATGCCAGTCCTTTTAATTATTTACTGAGGAGTTACACATTGCAGATTCCTTATCAAACATTACTTGCACTAAGGTCATAAGTTTAAGAAATACTCGGTAGAGAAAAGAGGCAATATTTTAATGGCAACACACAAGTGATGTGACTGCATCTGCTGGGATGCATGTATATTCCACTTTATTTCTTATTCATATATTTATATTCAAAGCAGTGAGAACTAAGACAAAAACACTTTACAGTGGCATTCGTTCGTTGACTTTAAGATTCACAGTGCATATCTAAAATGTTTCTTAAGCCGTATTTCAAGCATGCTACCCCTTGAACAGAGAAAAGGGGGAAAAAAAAAGAGGAAGAAGAAAAGCTACTGTCACATCAAGGAACCCTACTCCCTCACGCTCAAAAAGTCAATACTGGCTGAATTCCTTTCTGTCATTGACCAACAAGCAGCTCAATGAAACAGTTTAATCTGGAAATCATGACCAAATAAGACTGGCATTCCCAGTTCTAAATACATAATTTGTAGAGATTCAATAGCTCATACTCTCAGGGGCTGGCAAACCGTGGCCCATAGGCCATTGGTACATGTCCTCGCCCACTCATCTAGACACTGTCCTGGCCACTTTAGAGTTATCTCCAGAGACCATTAAGTCTTGCAAAGCCTCAAGGATTTACCCTTTACAGAAAAGCTTTGCTGGTCCTGATTTGGACGGCCTGTAGCTCTTAGAAAAGGTTGTGTTTACAATTTAAGAAGCTGCCAGCTTGGTTCATCTTCGAAGCAGTCTTAAAAACTTTATTTTCTTCCCCCAGATATAAACCCTAAAGAGAAATAATTTAATGAAGATTTCTTAGAAGATACAGTAATCCAACATATTTTTGGATCTTAGAAATAATACTTTGGGGATCCAGAGATAGGCATCTAAAATGGATTCTGGATTGTGTGTGTGTGTGTGTGTGTGTGTGTGTGTGTGTGTGTGTGTGTGTGTGTGTGTCTGAACCCATGGCAGGCATGCAGAAGTTCCTGGGCCAGGAATCAAACCTGAGCCACAGCAAGGGCACCTTCGCAAGCCCCCCCCCCCCCCCCCGCCCCGGCTCTGCCACTGAGAAGGGGCTGCAGAGCCTGCCGCACTCCCGTGGCCTACAGCACAGCGGGACCACTGAGAGACACAGAAACGCCCCCCTATTCCTTTGGTGAGAAAACCATAGCAGCAGACCTCTGCCACCCCAAATCCGGCCCTCTCTCCATGTATCCCTCCTGGCTATGTTCCTCAAGGCCGGGTTGTTAGCTCCATTTCTGTAAAATAAATATTTTCTTCATTGTCTTACACGTTTCAAAATGCTTTCACTTCTGACTCATCACAATTGGCGCCATTCCCTTCCTTCTACTTCAGCTTCTCACATCCTTTCCCACCTCCCCCCAAAAGGGAAACCGTAAGACAAATATAGCATAAACTTTAGGCTAAAGCAAGTAAAGCTATCGGGGTGAGAGGTGGGGGACAGAGGCAGCTGAGGAAAGGAGGAGGAGGGAGAAGCCTGGGGGAGACGTGGGCCCCCAGTCCACAGGGTGGTAAGGCAGAGGACCTGAACTTCACCATTCCCCGGAGGCAGCCTTGGCTTCGCACCCCCACTGGTGCCCTTTGTAATGAATGACATCAGTGGATTAAAATACTGCCCACAGCTCTTCAGCTGCTTTTGGGGGGGGGGGGGGGGCTTTTTCTAGGGCCACACCCTCAGCATATGGAAATTCTCAGGCTAGGGGTTTAATCAGAGCTGTAGCTGCCGAGCTGGCACCACAGCCACAGCAATGCATGTTCCAATAGGCGTCTGCAACTGACACCACAGCTCATGGCAACGCCGGATCCTTAACCTACTGAGCAAGGAGGCCAGGGATCAAACACCCATCCTCATGGATACCAGTTGGGCTCATTACCACTGAGCCATGATGGAACTCCTTCGGCTGCTTTTTAATTTTTCCATCTTCTCGGGCTCCATCCACTCTGACCAGATGAACAAAATTTATCAAAAATCTACTATGCGCAGGGTGTCCTCATCTTCCTGGAACACATCAAATTCTCTGCCCTGGAGATTCAGTGACCAGAGCAGAGGATAAAATTGAGGGCAAGATGTCCTGCAATTTTCCCTCCACTCTGCTAAACCATGTGGCAGAGGCCAGGCTCCTTAGATGACAGATGCCAACATATCTATGTATCAGGAGTCAAAGCAAAGGAGAGGATGCTGAACAGGTGATTCCATTAACATACCATCAGGGAATGGTACATAAATGTGGCCCATCTACTTCATCCCCTTATTTACCCAAGTTGGAAAGACACAAAGGCCAGTTTCCATGGGTATGTGTGTGTGTACCTGTGTAGATATATATGTATATATATATTTGAGCCGCAACAGGAACTCCCCATGGGTATATTTTTAAACTGATCAGATATTCCCTGCATTCTCAATTAGTGCAGACTCCAGCATAGCCTCTTCAGTGAGTCAAGATCATTCTCAGTATCCATTCTACAGCACTGGCTATGGGACAGTGAGCCTTGGGGCCTCACACAGAACAGAGACTTGCTGGCCCTGGGCACTGACCCATTTGCCACATCCCATGGTTCCATCTGGGAAACCTGGTGGCCTGAGTGGTGTGCAAATAATGACTGACTGTTTTGGCTTTTGTTTTGTTTTTTAGGCTTCACCTGCTGCATGTAAAAGTTCCCGAGCCAGGGATCGAAACTGAACCACCAGTAGTGACACTGGATCCTTAACCTCTAAGCCAAGTGGGAATTCCAAGATTGACATATTTTAAAAGGATGTGGCATCTATTCAAAGACTGAGAGGTAAACACAAAGAGATAGTAAGTTGAGTGGCTGCTATGAAATTAGAAGTTTTTATTTGGGAGGAGAGGGTTAATACCCTTTAACATCATTTTAATTTGGGGGTCAGGGGGGTAACAATTAGAATCAACAGCCTCAGAGTTCCGCTTGTGGCTCAGCGGTAACAAACATGACTTGTATCCATGAGGATGCGGGTTTAATCCCTGGCCTTGCTCAGTGGGTTAAGGGTCCGGCGTTGCCATGAGCTGTGGTATTAAGTTACAGCCTTGGCGTGTATCTGGTGTGGCTGTAGCTGTGGTGCAGGCCGGCAGCTGCAGCTCCAATCTGACTCCTAGCTCAGAAACTTCCATATGCCGCACATGTGGCCCTAAAAAGAAAAAGAAAAAAAAAAATCAACAGTCTGAGAGCTGGGGGTTCTGGGTTTCTTGCATGAATAACATGAGAGCTCTTATGTGCAGAGATTTTAAGACAAATACTCTTTGGCCCAGAGGCCATTAATGTTGCTGTTATGATTTGCAGCAATGCCCTAGATAGCCAAGGCTGCTCAAACAGGCCTCCAGAGAGAGACAGAGAGGGAGAGAGGGTGAGCTTCACTCGGAGCTGGCAGATCACAAACATGGTCTCCGCAGAGTGTAAGGTGCCTTGCACCTGCCAAGCGGGCCAGTGTGCTGCAGGCGGAGGTGAGCTCTATACACTAAGGGCCACTCAGGGTAGGGACCAGCACCAAACACAGGCCAGTCCCTCAGGGGCATCATGGCCGTGTCAGTGGGGGAAACCCGCCACACATAATACAAAAAGTGTAGGGTCCGTGGTGGCCCCAAGGGCAGGGCCCCACCTGAAAGGCACAACCAGCAAGCAGCTCCAGCCAGGTGGCCTCACATGGACATGGGCCAGGATGTCTAGGATTTTCCGGAAACTCAGATTTTCCAGAAACCTGGAAATCTGCTTTTTTAATAGGAAATCTCCCAGAGGTGGTTCAAATTTTTTTTATTTCTTTGTTTTAGTGTTCCACAGGCCAAGTACACACATCTGTGGGTTCAGTCTGGTCCACTGGGGCTGACATTGTCCAAAAACCCTGGCCTAATGGTGTCCTAGAAGCGCTAACAGTTTAGCAAGAGGACTCTCAAAGTATGTATAGTCTCGAGGTTCCTCCATTTGCAAAAGGAAGAGAGTTCTTTTGAGAGTTCTCTTGTTCTCCAAAAGGGGCAAAGGCAAAAACAATTTCTGATCCTTGGGGAGAAGAAGAGGATGACTGTTTCAAATTTCCATGTGTCTGGTGCTAAAATATCACCTCATCCATTTCTTGCTGGTTGCCTAGGGAAAAATGCAATTTGACAGTGGAAGGAACAGAATTTAACCTGGGAGTGAATTTTAGCACCATCAGTTATGAGGCAACCAGACATGAGGTCCCTCTTGCCCAAAGAGCTTCCCCCATTCCTGCCCCAAATGTTTAAACTGGATTTGATTGAGCTTTTAGATCCAATTCCTAATGTACAAGAAACCCAGGAAAAAGAAGAACACGTTAAAAGATACCAAGGGGAGGAGTTCCCGCTGGGGCATAATGGGATTGACAGTGTCTCTGCACACCAGGACGCGGGTTTGATCCCCGGCCCAGCACAGCTGGGTTGGAGGATCTGGCCTTGCTGCAGCTGCAACATAGTCTGCAGCTACATCTCGGATCTGATCCCAGGCCCTGGAACTCTATATGCTGCAGGGTGGCCCAAAAGGAGGGCGTATCACAGGGAAACAATCAAATGTGTTTGAAGAGATGACCTATTGACCCCCCAAGGTCATTCAAAAATGTGGGAGAGAAAAGACTGTTCGAGATTAACAGAGTCTTAAGCGACTTCACAGCTTACTGCAATACATGATCTCAACTGTATTCTGGTTTAAACAGCCCAATTGTAAACAGCATTTCAGGGTCAGCTGGGGGAATTCAGATAATAGACTGGGCAATAGAGTCCATTAGGCAATTACTGTTAATTTTGTGAAAAGGGCATTGTGGTTATAAAGGAACATGTTCTTTCCCCGCTTCCCCAGAGACGCAGGCTGAAGTATTTAGGGGGTAAACGTTATGGTATCTCTAATTTACTTCTGAATACTTCAGGGAAAAAAAAAAAAAGAGATGTAGTAAATATGGAAAATGTTAACAACCTAAATCTAGGCAGTGGGGACTGAGGTGAGGTGGTGCCACAGAGCCACTGTTATGTGGCATGATGGCCCCATGAGTCTCAATTACTATTGGCCACATGCTCCAATGTCTGAGTCTGTATGTGTTTTAAATTTCAAAACACCAGCTGCCAAAAGAAAAAATTATATCAACCCAAACAGGTATAACTAGATGCCGGTAGCCCAAAACACAAAGAAGCAACTGCAAAATGCATCCTGAAACCTTCTGCACAAAAGCCAAAATTCTAGAATTGGTTTGTTTTAGCCAGCATTGCTCAATTTTAAGAAGCAGCTTTATAGTCTCAAAAGCATTCTACAGAACCTCAAATGAAAACTCTGATCATAATTAAGGAGGAAGGTAGATCTAAAACTTGCGTTTAAATTACCCTATTCAGTTACTGCTTAAGCCTATGACAAACAGTTCCATGTCTTTCGGTACAAGCTTAACTGAAAAAAGAATACAGTGTGAAACGTTAAAAGATATTTTAAGTTAAAAAAAAAAAATCCTCAAAGATCTTACTTAGCAAAGCACATCTATTCTAAATCTAATATATATATATATATATATTTTTTTTTTTTTTTTTTTTTGTCTTTTTGCCTTTTTCTAGGTCCGCACCTGCAGCATATGGAGGTTCTAATCGGAGCTGTAGCTGCCGGCCTAAGCCAGAGCCACAGCAACTCGGGATCCCAGCCACGTCTGCGACCTATACCACAGCTCACAGCAACGCCGGATCCTTAACCCACTGAGCAAGGCCAGGGATCGAACCCGCCACCTCATGGTTCCTAGTCGGATTCGTTAACCACTGCACCACGACGGGAACTCCCTAAATCTAATACTTGATGACATTCACTCATAATTCTAGGAACTTGATCAGCTGCCATCACGTACAATCACCAGTTCTTTAAATCTGCTTTTTAAAAATGCCTAGTCATCAGGCCTAACAGTCATCTGTCCAATGGCCCATCCAACGGCTGAACCTTGGTCATTCAAGACAAGTATTAACCTACCAAGGGAAAGATCTCTGAAGTCAGAGAAATCTGGACTCCACTGGCTCCCCTACTCACTACAGAATGGCTTCATCTTAGGCTGATGACAATCTCTCTGTACCTCAATTTCCTCACTTAAAACATGGAGATCATTATTTCCTCTTCGTAAAGTTCAGGCAGACTCTCACGACTTTCTATCACGTTCCATGAACTGGGCTGGCCAATCTTACCACTCAAAACAAAAAGCCTAGGCTCTCACTCAGTCCACCGCTCTAAAACTTGCTGGTGCTAACAGATTTTGCAACTTCTCTTTCTTGCTACATTGTTCCTATCTGTGAAATGGAAAGAACAATAGGACCTGTGGCATAAGGGCTTTGGGCAGGATGACACAAGTTCCCGTGTAAATAGGTCGGGCCGTGCCTGGCACATAGGACACACTCCACAGACATGAGCTATGTATGGTGACCAGCTCCCCTCCTTTCTTACACCTTACTTTGGGAAAACATGACTCCTGGACCCCAAATTGCACACATTGTTGTGGCCAAACACCAGAACTCATCCCCGCCACATCAGAAAGTGCCTAAAAGGCTCCCCGGGAAATTGGGTCTTCCTGCCAACCCCACCTGTAACTTCTGGTGGAAGGCCTGGCCCACGACTCATACTTCTCCTGTCTGGAATGACAGCCACGTTCTCCCCAACCTGTGACTCGTGTCCTTGGCTGCATCCTGATCCTAACACAAAGGAGTTGGTGCAGGGTCTTGACCTTCCATCGGAGCCTACATAGAAGTTTAGTAAGAAGTCATGACCCCCAAAGAAAAGTTTCTAGATCCACCGCCAAGAGAGAGCATGCTCCCTTCTGTGGGATTTGAAGCAGATGTCAGCATTAGAGACCCTCCCTGCCTGCCACGCTACTGGCTTCCGAGATGCTTTTCTGACACCAGCCTTCCTGCTGCTTCCCTCAACCTTCTTCCATATTTACCTCTTTATCTGAGTCCTAGGCAGGTTGACGCAGACCCTTTGTGAGAATTACGAAATGCACCTGCAGTCTGGATGGCAGGGTAGGGGGTGAGGGAGATGCTTGATGAGCTAATGGCACCGCTGAGACTTAGAAAAAGGCATCCCCTCATGACAGGCTGGTAACCCTGTACCAGAGCTACCATCGTTAGCTTCCACTGTTGAAGTCAAGTCAGGCACCCATCGCGCACCAAGATCTCTGGGCTCATAAACAGGAACATGAGCTACAGCCTCTGAGCTGAGAGGTGGGTTGGAGGGAGGAGGAAACTTGTGAGCTGCAGTGTAGGTCGCAGATGCAGCTCAGATCTGGCATTGCCGTGGCTGTAGTGAAGGCCAGTGGCTGTGGCTCCAATTCAACCCCTAGCCTGGGAATTCTCTTATGTTGTGGGTGAGATCCTTAAAAAAGACAAAAAAAAAAAAAAAAAAAAAAAAAAAAAGACAGAACAACACATAGTACTTCCAGGTCCTAGGGCACATGAGAGAAAGGAAGTGATGTGCTGGGTGCCTGGGAGGGACCAGAGGAGGTGATGGCCGGCCAAGCTAGGTGGCAGGTGAGGTAGGGGCAGGGGTGCAGGGGGTCTGGGGGGAGCAAAGATGGGGACAGACCAGTGTGCCGTGTGCTGGGATGAGCGGTGGGCAGGCAGTCAGCAGGGCTGGAGGGGGAGGCAAACCAACCAAAGAGGGCTAGGCACACAAAGGGACATGAAACCTCCACCTGAACAGGCAGCTGGGGTTTCCGCCCTCCTGCGAGTGCAGATCAAACCACATAGGAAGCAAAGTTGTCTGGCCGCGTCTGTGCTTTGCTTCAAATGCTCTGCAGCAGGCTGGAGGGTGGGAGGTGAGGAGAGGTCACTAGGTCACTGCAGAAATCAAATAGTGTCAATCCATCCACCAGCATCAAGGCGGGGTATCCAGGAAACCTCGCAGCAGGAGGGGTCCCCCTGATCCCGTTTTGTCTCAAAGACCATGGACCTGTCCCAAAATAGAAATGGCCACCCTCTGTAAGGTCTCCAACATGATTTTACTCTGCTTTTGATGGGTAATTGGCATTTTACACATGGCCTACTTCCAGGAAGAGTCGGATTTTGTTTTGCCCAGTGGCATATGGATAATCTTGGGTCAGCGAGTCTGAGCAGCAGTTGCAGCAACACTCGATCCTTTAACCCACCATGCCGGGCTGGGAATCGAACCCGTGCCTGTGCAGCACCTAAGCTGCTGCGGTGGGATTCTTAACTCATTGTGCAATGGCAGGAACTCCTCGCCTAAGCTTTTTTTTTAAAAAACAACAACAAGAACAACAAAAACTTCACCCGGTATTTTCTTCATGTGACTCAAAGACTGGAAGGCTCTGACCCACATGGCCACAGTCTCTGCCTACACCCCACAGCCTGACATCCCATCTGATTCAGCATTTGTTCCAGACAGAAGTGCCCCTGTTTAGATGACAGATTACAGGACTGCCCTCCATCCCCTGAAGCTACGTATGGTCCAAAAGAAAACAGCTTTCTCTCTACGGCCATGCTCCACACTGACCAGCCGCTCAAAAGTTCCAAGGGAGCCACAGCTCCATTACCCAACTTCTTCCAACAAAGGCTCTTTTGAGAAAGTGAGACTCTGATGGACAGAAGCCGGAAAATGATCTCGTGTCCTCAGCACTGGATGGGGACAGAGAGCAGGAAAGGAGAAGTGCATTTCTGGTCCAGGGTGAGTCGGCTGCTCTAGATGAGAGGTAGGCCTGGAGGCCAAGCCCCACCAGCTCCAGTCCCCGGGGCTGGAGCCTCAGGCAGCCTTGGAGGGGCGGGGAGCTCACCTGGGAGAGTCCAGGGGGCCCAGGTAGCCTCCTTTACTCCAGAGACTGCAAATCGTTCAACACATCCAAGTCTACATGATTTCGACCACTTCAAAGTTTCTGACGATACCGCTTATGGAAACTGTCCTGGATAAGCAATGAGGTCCTGCTGTATAGCACAGCAACCTATATTCAGTCACTTGCGATGGAATATGATGGAGGATAATGTGAGAAAAAGAATGTATACATATGTATAACTGGGTCACTTTGCTGTACAGCAGAAATTGACAGAACACCATGCATCAACTATAACAAAAAATTATAATTAAAAAATTTACATAGGGATGATTGGTCAATAGGGACCTGCTGTACAGCACAGAGAACTCTACCCAGTATTCTGTGATCATCTCTGTGGGAAAAGAATCTGAGAGAGAATGCATGTGTGTGTGTGTGTGACTGGCTCACTCTGTTGTACAGCAGAAATTATTACAACCTTGTCAATTAACTATGTTTCAATAAAACTTTTAAAAAAGAAAACTGTCCTTCTTCCTCCATCAGCCTTTTGACAAAGGGGGGCTCCAGTTCCCACCCAGCCCTTTTTCTGTGAAGGGACAATGAGGGTCCAATGAGGTACAGAGGTGAAGGGGGTAATCAGTGACAGGCTGGGGAGGATGGGGGGCTTCCTGGCCTGCGGTTCAGAAGGACACAGTAAAAGGGTCTCACTCCAGGGGACAGCAAAGAAGATGCTGCCACCCCAGGACCCCTGCACACTGCCTGTCAACCAGAGTCACCTTGGAGTCTCCCTGACTCCAGCCTGCCAGTGACAAGGACACTGCTATCCTGGCTTTCTGCTAACACTGTGACGGATGTGGCTTCGAGGATTTGCCCAAGATAACATGGTAAAGAATGCAGGTCACTGGGCAAAATAATATGGTGATAACAGACTCTCTCCTTGGGCGAGATGCCAGTGTGGTACAGACCTACATGGCCGCCTAACCCTCCTCCTATGGCTCGCTCACTGGCAAATGGGTCCTTAAAGAATCGTGACACCGGCAAAGCTGGCCCCTGAGAGAGGGCGAGAGGGGAGGAGGAAAGCAGGCAGGGAGGAAGGTCTGTGTTGAATTTATTAAACTAAGAAAACGAAGGGGAGACTGGGGATTCAGATCTTCTGACTCATTTTCTGGCACGAGGTCCATGAAGCCCTGACACTCTTTCTCTCCAATCAACACCGTGAGGTACTTTTATCTGTTTCCTCTCTGCCCTGTTCCTGAAGAAAGGACCCTTCCTCTTTTCATATAAATGGTAACAATTCAAGGCTCAGGTGTGTTTGGCTCTTTGAAGATTGAGAGCTCAATTCCACCACCAATTTTAACCTCAGATCTCCTGAACAGGCTTAAAATACTACAATCTGCATCCATTTCATTGTTTAAAAAAAAAAAAAAGTTTTGGATAAAACAAAACAAAAAATGAATGATGAAACTGTCCAAATCCAACTTCTTCCTTCAAAACTATAACATGTGAGGAAGCAAGTCAGTGAGAGCAACAGGCATTTTTGACATCAGAGCACAATCTACTAGCCAGCTTGCAAACATTGCAAAGTTAAAAATCATCTGTCCCACGCTTGTTCTTGGTGCTGTGTGTTAGCAGTAGAAGAAAGAAGATACTAAAAAGTAAGATGCCTCTGTCTGCAATGAATTTCTAATCTAGTCAGAGACAAGGGAAATGCAAAAGCGTGCGGGGAGACTTGACAAGTTAAATGAGAAAGCTGCAGGTGGATGTGCCTCCCCCGCTCCCCCATCACCTGCAGCTCAGGCTGCCGGCAGCACCCCAGAGACAAGGTTTCCCAGTGACAGGGCTCAGAAAGCAAACCCTCAGTTCGTCACTTGGGGTGCACATGAGGATGGGGAATTTCTGAAAATATTTCACTGATGTTGAACGTGTATCAATTTTACTTATTTACAGGCAGACCTCGGAGATACTGCAGGCTGTTCCAGAGCAGCACAATCATCCAATTATCACCATAAAACAAGTCACACGAATTTTGGGGTCCCAGTGTATATACAAGTAATGTTTACACTATAGTGTAGCCTATTAGATGTGCAATAGCATTGTGTCTAAAAAGGGGTAAATACCTGAACTTAAAAATACTTTCTTGCTAAAAAAATGTCAACCATCATCTGAGAGCACAAGGTGCCACAAACCTTCTATTTCTTAAAAAAAAAAAAAACAAAAAATAGAATCTGGGAAGTACAGTAACATGAGGTGTGCCTGGATTTACTTTTGGTCACTTCGCCAGGTGCTGTTTCAGTAACTTACTGATTTCTTTGATATATCAGATAAAACTAAAAATGGGAGGGGTATAACAGGACAGAATAGAAAAGAGGTCTGCCTACCAACTGCAGAAAAGGGCTTCTGCAGGGTGTGGGGAGGACGAGGTTAGTTGGACAGAATGAGGCCTCATCACTAAGGGTCTCCAGTATCAGGCTGAGGCCCTGAAACCAGAGCATCACTACAGGCAACGGTCCAGAGGACTCCCAGGATTACCTAGTGTTCTAATGAGGTGACACCAGCAGCCAGCACGGCCCTCATGGTTCAACCCCACAGGGTACCCAACAGGACAAGGGCGCTGAGCAGGGCCCAAGGGTCTGTTCCAGCACCACTGGCATATGTAACTGGGCAACCAGTAACCTTTCTGGATTTAAGTAGCAACCTTACCTATTTCCGTAAAACAGGGAAGTTGGGGAGTTCCCATTGTGGCTCAGTAGAAACGAACCCAATTAGTATCCATGAGGATGTGGGTTCGATCCCTGGCCCCGCTCAGTGGGTCAGGGATCCAGCATTGCCATGAGCTGCGGTGTAGGTCACAGAAGGGGCTCAGATCCCTCGTTGCTGTGGCTGTGGTATAGGCTGGAGGCTGCAGCTCCAACACGACCCCTAGCCTGGGAACCTCCATGTGCCGTGAGTGCAGCCATTAAAAACAAACAAACAAAAAAACACAGGGAAGTTGGACTACATTATTTATCTCTCAGCTCTCCTCCAGGTCACAAGTTCAAAAGGGCTTTCTTCTCTGAAATCTAGTTCAAATCCCAGTTCCAAGGAGCTCTCACCCTCATTCTTCTACCAGTCCAATAACTGAAGGCAGTACTGTGTAGAGAACCAATAGGGCTGCCTGGGAGATACAGAAACACCGACTGCAGCACTCAAAACAGCTGAAACACCCAGAAAGGTCAGGCTGTGAATGCTTTCACAAATGCCACAGAAACCACCACATCTCTTAGTTCAGATTATATTATAATACACCAAAAAGACATCCAATTCTCCCCAGAAACAAAACATACTTTGTTTCCCTAATTTAGGGTTTTTTTTTTTAAGGAATATATTAAAATGAGCACAAACATATTCGCAAGTTATTTTTCTACTGCAGGAAAACAGAAAACATCTGAATCAAATTTCCTCATGAAATCAACCCCTATGAAGGCCAAGCCTGCTGACTGCTGCTGTGACACAAGGTCTACAGCCCTGTAAGAATGTGGTCCCTAAACCAGCAGCATCAGCATCACTTCCTTAATCAGGTATTTGGGAGGTAAGCCCAACAACCTCTGCTTTAAGACGCCCCCCTCCAGGTGACTCCAACGCAGGCCTGATTTTGAAAAGTGCTCGTTTGAACTCTTCAGAAGCCTACACAATAACAAGGCAAACAAACATACCTGGCTCCGAAGATGTCCTTTTTGGCGAGATCAATTCCCGAGACAACCTTCACTCTGAGAATACGGGACTCTCCCTGTTGGAGAGAGGAAAAAATAGTTTAGAAAAAAAAAAAAAATGGACCTTTATCATCATTCTCTTACCCAGTATGCAAAAAGTCAATGATTTCTCTTTGGTCTAGTACTGGAATAAGGAACAGAGCAATTCAAGCATAGGCCATTCTTCCTTATACTGAAGTTCAAAAAGCCACATTCCAGCTATGAAATCCTACAACCCTAGAAATTTAGAGTATCCACATTAATGAAGCACAAGTTTCATTCAAACTAGGTCATGCGGATCAATTATTTCTGTCACTGATAGGAAATATTTCCTAGCTGTACCAGGAACACCACTACACACACAAAACCACCTAGATAAATGTATGGTCTCTTGTTGCCCTGGGGCATTTAATAAATAATTCCTCCTTCGAGGTTAATATATTCGTGTGTGGCCTGAAAAAAGAATTTCATGTGCTCAACAATTTCCTTAAAATTACAGTTTCAAAATGTTGGCTGGCAAGCAAAAAAGAATGCCTCAGTTTCAGTAAAAAGAAATAAAAGGCATTAGCCTAAATGGAAATCGACTATCTCAGAACCATTCATTCATTCATCCACCTGCTTATTCATTCATTCCAGTATTTTCTAAGCAGCCGCTGTGCAGTGGGCATTGGGCTTGGACTTGAAATATAAACATGAATATGCTGTTGGTCTACTGAGAGTGAGGAGCAGACCAATAGTGCGGGACTCTGTGATGGCGCCGTGCCAGGAGAGGTCTTAAGCCATTCAGGATAGATGGATAGGGGGAGGGGGAGTATAAGTCCAGACTCCAGGGTTTCCAGTTTGGGTCACTAAGTCTTTTTTTTTCTTTTTTGCCTTTTCTAGGGCCGCTTCCGTGGCATATGGAGGTTCCCAGGCTAGGGGTCAAATCAGAGCTATAGCCACTGGTCTATGCCAGAGCCACAGCCACGCCAGATCCGAGCTGCATCTGTGACCTACACCACAGCTCATGGCAACGCTGGATCCTTAACCCACTGAGTGAGGCCAGGGATCGAACCTGAAACCTCATGGTTCCTAGTCGGATTTGTTCGTTAACCACTTCACCACGACGGGAACTCCCGGGTCACTAAGTCAATATAAATTGAAATAGAGGATTAAGCTGAATTCAAGGTAGCCTATGAAACAACCAGGTAGAAAAAATAGAGATGACTAAATAGATAAATGGGAGAGGTATCTAGGCTGGGGACTTGGATATTATCAGTGGAGAGTTGATAGTTAGTAATTAGAGCTCAAGATCTGTGAGAAGTTACCCAAAACGTGAGAAGAAAAAACTGGCAAAGGATGGAGCCCTTGGGCACCCAAGCGCTAAGGGGTAAGAGAAAAGTGTATGAAATCCATCTACCCAAGACATAGGTGAGCAAAAAAAACCATGTGATCTGGAGATTATGTCATGTCAAAAGAGATAAAGGGTAAGCGAAATAAAACAAGAAGAGAAAAGGGTGCTGGAGCCTTGTCAATTAGCCGCCCAGATCAAGGATAAATACATGCAATTAGAACCTACGTTTGACAATATTTACTTTCCATCTTTACAACTATCCCTAACACAAAGCTGTCTACATACAAACACAGCAAGGGACATGAACATGTTTGTGTTTATAATTCCCCCTCAAATGAGGCCTGCCTTTAAGTTTGGCAGGACTTAATGCATTTGGCAGCTTTCATGAAAGGATTAAGACAAATCAGAGACAACTAAAATAGGACCCTACTACAGGGTTTACCAAAGCTCCCAGGGTTACATGCTGTTCCCTTGGTCCTTTAAGCAGGTGCTGACAGCCCTCACCTTCCTCTTACAACTCACCTCACCAGTCATCAAGGATTCTTTCTTGGCATGGATATTATCTAGACTAAGGCTCTTTTCTGTTGTCACAGCAAGCTGTGACCCGTGGCCTACTCATCTCAAGGAATGCCACGTAAGTATTTTGTACACGTGGATCAAAATTTGGCAACAAATTTGGCAGTACACCTGGGAAGAGTTTATGAGCCACTAGTGCCCATGGCATACAAATTGGGTTATGATGAAATCCTCAACTGCCAGGAGAAGGGGTTAAAACTTTACTTGAGGGACCAAGAAATCATTCAGAAGAAATGAGGACAAGGACCTGCTGGAGAAGAACATATTTATTGTATCTTTGTCTCCCTGCCTCCCCCATCCCAACCTTCTACCCCTCTCACCAACGACAAATACCACAAATCAGCAATTCTCCCAAATGCCCCTGGGCAGGGGACAGGGGAGGGGATGGGGGGAAGAGATGCTGTTAAAGGAAAGCACTGCATCACCAGGCCAATCCTTGGTACCTGCTGAGGAGATGTTCAATCCCACAGCAGGAGGGTGAAAGGACCTTTGAGGAGGAAGACCTGCAGAGCAGTAACATCTCCCAATGACATTTAACTTAAATTTTAAAGTTAACTCCAAGCAAGACAGCTAGCCTTGCACTTGTGACTGACTGGGGGGCAATAAAGACGAGATGGTATGATGGAAACCAAGATACAAGCAGTCACTAGTCACAGAGGAGAGGACAAGAATTCCAGCTAGAAATCATTACTCTGGCTCGCAGCCCTTGGAATTCTTAGAAATTCTGAGCAAAGTCTTAGACTTTCCACCAACTCCATAGGGGGCTCAATGGAACTTTGTCTGGTTTCCAGGGAATAGCCTAAGCCTAGCTCACACATGGTTCCCTTAGGTTTACATTAATTTTGGATGAGTGTTCTAACATGGGGTGGACCTACTCTGCAAAAGCATACATTTTAAAATTTAGGGAACATTTATATGAATAAATGAATCAAAACAAATTAAAATGAAGGGATATAGAATTTTACAATTTATTTATTCATTTAGTAAGCATGAACATCTGTTCTAAGATCTAGGGATATAGCAATGAAGACAGACAAAACCCTCCCGCCCAGCCTACCTTCTCGGGTTGTTGAGACTGTGTTGCATCAGACCTCTCAACTACACAGGGAAACAAATCAGGAGTCTAAACACCTTAACATTTCATACACACACCCTTTCTGTAAACCAACTCTCACCTAAGAATCAATCCTAAGAAAATAAGCACAGTTACATGCACAAAAATCCCCCCCAAATAGCTAAAAGGAATCACCAAAACGTATTTTAATTAAAAAAATGTAAAAGCCACAAAAGTAGACAGTTAAATATTCATGCCAATTCCATGCAATGGGCTATAATACTGTCATTTTAAAAGTCTCATCCTACTTATTGTGTACTAAGTAGCCACCGTGTGCCAGACACATTATCTGAGGGTACAGATGGGAGCAAGATGGAGTCCCCCTCACCTCAAGGATTCCACAATCTAGAAAGCAGAAAGATGGATCAGAAGCATATACAAACATGCCAGATTATTGCTGATGGTGGTAAATACTTTGATGAGAATATGACAGTTAAGTAAAACAATTAAGCAGAGGAAAAGGGGAGGATATTTATGACTGGTGGTTGCAGAGATGACATCTGAGCTGGAATTGAAGGAGGCGGAGGAGGATGGGGTGCGGGGATGCTGGCAAGTCCTGCCACCTACGGAGAAGCAAGTGGGTTCAGAGAGCCGAGGGGCCAGCCTCAGTAGAGGGTGGCCATCACTGCAGCCATCACTGGAAAGTTTTAAGCAGGAGGGTGACATTTAACTTGAGTTTTAAAGACTTCTTCAGTTGTTGGGAGCAACAACTACAGGGGAATGAGAACAGAAGCAGGAAGATCAATTAAGTACAAGGAGATCTGGAAGAGATGGTGGGGCTTCCCATAAGGTAGAGATGGAAAGCTGCCCAGACTGTATACACAAAAACACGTCTGAATAAACTATTTTGTTTTGTTTTGTTTTAGGTTTCAAGCCACTTATACAACTGAGTTAGAGACCAGTACATTGTACAACAGGTTGTTTCCCTTTTCCACTTGGACCCACAACTATGATACATTTCCCAGTCTACCTTTTGGTTAGGTGCCGTCATGTGAATAAGTTCTGGACAATGAGATGTGGACAGAAATGATGGACACGTTTTCCAGACAAGGCCCATAAGACCCTCCCATTCACCTACCTCCATTCTCTTCCCAGTTCCCCTGCTCCTTGGAGAAAATACTGAAAGTCAAGAAGGGGGAAACTCCATGAAAGGAAGGGAATAGAACAGATCATCCCCACCCTCACCTTGCCCCTTCCACCATGACTTACTGATCCTGCCACAGTGAGGGGAAAACAGACTTGTATTTCAGTGTATTCCCACTGAAAACTGAAGGTTGCTTTAGCAGTTAACCTGCCCTCACATACAATACAGCCTCATTTTAAAATTAATAGCAATTACATATACGCACAGGAAAAGCCCTAGAAAGGGTGATATTAATAGTGATTACTTCTGAATAATAGATAACCTCTTTTTGCTTATTTGCATTTTTTCCTTTTGCAACATTAAACATTTTTGCTTGGAAATTAAATTTTTGTAGAAACTTAGAAAATATATAAGGGGGTGGGGGAAGAAAAATCAGACTAAGAGTCCAGGCTTCCGTATTTCTAAAATAAATAAAACTTCTTTTGCCATAAGAAAACACAGCTACACGTTATAATTAAGGCAACTCATAAAGGTAACAGAGCTGTCCATTTGGAGAGCATCAAAAGGGTTTTCTTATGTAATATGGAGGCAACAGCTGGGAGATAAAATGTAGAGCCTTTATTGGGCACTTACTATTTACAAGCCACTGCTGCAGGAAATTTCACTTCTCACTTAAGTTTAGGGACAGGAGAGCAGGAAAGAGAACGTTACCCTATAAAAACAGTATTTACAAATGGGTTTCAGACATACAGCCAAAATGTCTTATCTTTATTTCCTCCCAATAACAAGGTTGCACACAGATAAGCAGCCATCGTCACTCTGTAGGGAAACACATGACCAGGTATGTGACTCATTCATCAGATGCAATGGACCCCACACTGAGCAACTGTACTTTCTGAAGCATTTTATTACTTTCATAAAATCTATGCATGACATTTTGGTCCCTGATTATGACTCCGTAGAATTGAGTATTTACCTAAGGCAGCTTACGACAATGAAAATATTATTTGGAGATGGACTAGAAGAGGCAAGGAAAGCAGGAACAGAAGAGGCGAGGCCACATAACCATGGACATTCCCAGGACTTTCAGTGGCTCTTCCTGTTACTAAGAATCAACTGTCCTGCATGGTTTTTGTGTCAACAGGGACCATTCTCTGCACATGATGTGTTTTTTTGGTTTTTTTTTTTTTTTTCACTTAATTTCCTAGTTCCTCATCAAGACATTAAACAGGATATGGTGCTCAAACCATAAATGAATGACACAAAGTCCCAACTGAGAAACAGGTGGTATTTTGAAGGCTTATTTTATAAGTCAGCTATTTGCAACTCAGAAGTCTGCTTCATAAACTGTGCCTAAGTGTTTATCAGAGTCCTGTGCCCACCACAAAACTCATTAAATATATAATCTATTGAAATTGTTCCTTTGGTAAAATAAATCTCAAGTCCAACTCAACACAAGACACTAGAATTTACCTTTTCTCCTATGAATCTGCCTTGAGAAGGTAACTTTTTATATTTTACTCCCTATTCTTAACAATGCCAGCTGACTTCATCCCAGCCCCTTAAAAGGTGATATCTGGAGTGGGATATGGTGTTCTTATTCCACAGGGATCCATTATGACCCCAGGTAGCACACACACCAGCTGAACATTTGACAAGGAAGCCCTAAGCCAGAGATCTGCCCCCCCCCTTTTTTTTTTTTTTTGTCTTTTTAGGGCCGCGAGTAAGGCCAGGGATCAAACCCGCATCCTCATGGATACTAGTCGGGTTTGTTAACCGCCGAGCCATGACCAGAACTCCAGAGACGTGCACTTCCTGATTTTTCTTCCCCTAAATCAATTTATGTCTTTACTTTCCATATTTTACAGTATATGTTCTAGTTATTACCCATAATACTTGCAGTAAATGCTCCCTAGATTAAAAGAATTGATATTTTCAGTACTACTTAAATATCGAAGTTATACACATGTCAACCAACTTCAGTTGCTTTAAACAGAATAAACCAAGGAGTTCCCGCTGTGGCACAACAGGTTAAGGATGCTGTCTCTGCAGCAGCTCAGGTTTGAGCCCCAGCCCTATGCAGTGAGTTATGGATCTGGTGTTGCTGCAGCCATGGCTTAGGTCACAGCTACAGCTTGGATTCAGTTCCTGGCCAGGGAATTTCCACATGCTGTGCGTGTGGCCAATAAATAAACAAACCAACATATGGGAAGCGTCCACGTTGTGCCTGCTACCCAGGAAATATCACTAGTCTCCCCATTCCTCCCAGGCTTCCACCCCAACTAGGAGATGAGGTCCTGTTCCATACTTTAAGAAATTTCCTACACTATCCCTTCTTCTCCCGACCTCACCCCCACATTCTTATCATCGCCAACTCTTGTTATATCCTGTACGCTTTACCTTCCTCCTGCCTTTTCTACCCAAAATCCTGCCCCCTAAACCTTTTCCCCTTTTTAATCTCTTGAGGGGTTGCCCGACCCTACACTGCTAGTTTTATGTCTCTTTCTCTCCGTTACCCATCTTGACCTAATTATACACTCAAAAAAAAAAAAAAAATGTGTTGAGTGATTTATGTTGCAGGCATTTTGCCAGCAGAAAGGAGGAGCACAACACTGAACAAGATGAATTCTGCTCTGCCCCTGGGGGCCTCCTCATCAACTGTGGAGGTGAGATATGCACATACCTGTAACAGGCCCATAACACAGGAGTGGAACAGAGGATATGTGGGGTGAGAACAAAGAAACAGGATGGAAGATGAGTGCAGCCCAATGCCCAGACTGCATGTCTGAGCTCAAGCTCAGATAATACCAATGACAGCAAACAGCTCCAACCAAGAAGACCATCCACGGTAGCTGCTCACCACTGTCAGCCCCACACGCAAGAGTCAAAACAACTGCAAGTCCCAAGACTATCAGTTTCAGATAAACCTGCAGAAACACAAGATTCTGCACAACCTAAATTTCATCACCTCTACTAGATTATGGCCATTCTTGTGCCCAATGGAAAAGTTAACAAATGGGAAGAGACAAAAGGACAGCCCTCCAGAGCAGAATCGTTTTACTGTTCAAGATGACTTTCAGAAATTGTGTTGAATGGGCCTGGTATTGATGGTATTGCTGGCATCGGCTACAGCTCCAATTTGACCCCTAGCCTGGGAACCTCCATATGCCACAGGTGTGGCCTAAAAAGACAATCAATCCATCCATCAATCCATAAATCCACAACTTCCTAAAATTTCTTTCTTCAAGAGGCTGGTCTTAACTTCTCTCCCTTGCTGGGGGTTGGCCTTAGTGACTTCTTTCTATAGACTATAGAGGAGGTGATCATGTGTAACTTTGAAGACTGGGTCATAAAAAGCAAAGCTTTGTGGCTCTCTTGTGCTCGCTCAGGTGGCTCACTCGGGACACTCAAGCAGCCATATGAAAGAAGTCCACGCAGTAAGGAACCAAGACCTCCTGCCAAGAGCCATGTGAGTGAGTCGTCTTGGATGTGGGTACTCCAGCCCTAGTCAAACCCTCTGATAACAGCATCCCTGGCTGCCATCTTGCTCCAACCTCCTGACAGATCTTTGCCTGCTACAGGCCAATAAGATGTGAGTCAGAGTCACCCAGCTATGCCATTTTTTATTTCTTTTTTCTTTTTTTTTTTGGTCTTTTTGCCTTTTCTAGGGCTGCTTCCACAGCATATGGAGGTTCCCAGGCTAGGGGTCTAATCAGAGCTGTAGCCACCGGCCTACGCCAGAGCCACAGCAATGCGGGATCCAAGCCGAGTCTGCAACCTACACCACAGCTCACAGAAACGCCGGATCGTTAACCCACTGAGCAAGGCCAGGGATCGAACCCGCAACCTCACGGTTCCTAGTCAGATTCATTAACCACTGCACCACGATGGGAACTCCCATTTTTGATTTCTTGATGCATAGAAACTGTGAGATAATAAATGTTGTTGTTTTAAGCTGCTAAGTTTGGAGGTAATCTGTTACACAGCAACAGAGAACTAATGCACATAGGGAGTCCCATGCAACAATAGTAGTCTAATTTATCTCTTTGCTAAATGGAGATTTTTTTTTTTCCTATGCATTAGGACAATGTTTCAATAGAAGGGAAAAAACACCACTGAGAAATAAAGACTACTGCCTGTATTTCCCATCATATAAAATTAGTGGCATTTTGAAGGCAGAATTAACAGAATTTGGTTGACTTGCTCAATATAAGTGCATTTGCTATATTATTTTTAACAAGTATGGAACCCCCATGCCCTGTTAGTATAGTCAATATTTGAAATTAAGACAATTCCAGAAATTTTCAGGTCCGTGATCATTAAAAAAAAAAAAAAACCCGGAAAGAATGGTGATAACATTAGAGAGTAGTTGTGAAACTTACTTTTGCCTTTAAGAACAACTCTTTTATTTTATTTTGTTTCTTTGTCTTTTTGTTGTTGTTGCTATTTCTTGGGCCGCTCCCGCGGCATATGGAGGTTCCCAGGCTAGGGGTTGAATCGGAGCTGTAGCCACCGGCCTACGCCAGAGCCACAGCAACGTGGGATCCGAGTCGCGTCTGCAACCTACACCACAGCTCACGGCAACGCCGGATCGTTAACCCACTGAGCAAGGGCAGGGACCGAACCCACAACCTCATGGTTCCTAGTCGGATTCGTTAACCACTGCGCCACGACGGGAACTCCAAGAACAACTCTTTTAAATTCACCTCTTTTTCTCCATCCCACAGCCTCAATTTGAGTTATCATTATGAGCAGAATGGTCCATCAACCAACTAACGTACAGCCCCCGTTTTTCCTTCTTCCAAAAGCTATCAAGCACCTGTTAAGTGCCCTGCTCTGTGCTGATATGTGGCAGCTTCTCTTTGTCCTAACTTACCTGCCACCTCACTAGTCCAATCTTCTTCCAGTGGGAGCTCCCCATGGACAAATGGGCCAAATTAAAACTCCTGGCGGCTCACCACAACCTACTTTCTCTCCAGGCTACCTGTGCTCTTCATGGGGACCCAGTTGCCCTCCTTTCTGTATCTGCCCATTCAACACCTATGCACGCTCAGGTCCATGTGGTTATTCAACCAAACTAACTGTGTGGGAACAGTGCAAGGACTAAGGAATCCATGAGACAGAGGTCATGCCTACAGAAATTCACTTTCTATGTATCAGGAAGACAACAGACACCCAGGTAATTACAAGATGACATGGCAAGTGCAATAACAGCAATGGATGGCATCCTGCAGGAACTTCGAGGAGGAAGAAATGAGAATCATGTGATAGGTAGCTGAGGAAAGTCCCTGGATGAATGAGGAGGAGGAAAGGGGAGAAACATCCTTTCAGACAGAGAAGGGAGGGTGAGAGCCCCTCCAAATGGAGAGAAGTTCAGAGAGAGGGGCGATGGGGGAGGGGAGGGCCACCCTGGCCTGGCGTCATCCTCTGTGCCATGCGAGGCAAACATGGTTAGGAGGCGAGGGACAGGCTTGCCAGGTGAGGAGCAGAGGACAGAATGAAGGGAGGCAGGTCCAGAGGGAGGACAGGGACAATAATGACACAGTCTGCTCCACTGTCTGGCAGGGGCGCATGGCTGTCCTGGATGGAGGCTTCGGGCCTGGTTCCAAAGCTATTGCTGGGGGTGCAGCACAGTTCAGTGACGGACTGACTCTAGGAGGCAAGGAGATGGCACCAACTCAAGGTTCCCTGTGGGGTGTTGCTGGGGCGGGGGGATGCTATCAGATGACAGAATAAATAAAGGAACAAAAGCAGGGCTGAGGCAAATACAAGAATTTGGGATTATCTTCCCAGTGTGCAGGCAGAGGTCTCCAAGAGGCCATCAGAGGTCAGAGACCAGGATTGAGTCCAGAGGTCAGGAATGGACTCCCAGGGGGAGGCCTGGTGCCCTCCTAAGGCTCCCTTCAGACTGACCACTTATGCAGCTACTTAAGTCACAAACCACTGTCATCTTTTTTTTTTTTTTGCTTTTTTAAGGTTGCACCCTCAGCATATGGAGGGTCCCAGGCTAGGGGTGGAATTGGAGCTGCAGCTGCCAGCCTACGCCACAGCCACAGCAACTCGGGATCTGAGCCATGTCTGTGACCTACACCATGGCTCACCAGCAACACCAGATCCCCGACCAGGGATGGAACCCGCATCTCATGAATACTAGTCGGACTCGTTTCCACTGTGCCACAATGGGAACTTCCTGTCATCTTTTTTTCTTGCTGGTTAAGTCTTATTTTTTCTTAACTAAATTCCACTGTCCAATGGGGTGGCTACTAGCTACAAGAAGCCATTTAAATTTAGTTAAAATCAATGAACATGCAGTTCCTTGGTAACACTCGCTACCTTTTAAGTGCTCAACAGTCAGGTATGCCCACTGGCTACCTTACTGGGTGACACAGAGAACATTTCCATAATCACAAAGCTCTACTAGCCGGTGGTGCTCCAAGGGCACCATCATTAACACAAGAATGCAGGAGGATTTGAATAATGTCTCCTGAGAGGGATGGTTAGAAGGAAGGGCAGAGGGGGGAAGGGACTGCTATTCTTACTCTCATAACTTAGAACACTGCAGGAGAGCTACACAATGGAACCCTGCTATCTGGAGATGAGATAGCTTCTAGGGTCAAGATTTCTCCTGAAGTATTAAAGACCAGCATGCAAATCACATGCCTATAAATTAATAGCTGTGAAGACTAATAAAGGAAATACTATATGGTATGGCACAGACTCCCTGCATTTAAACACTTTATTTTATTTGTCTTTTTAGGGATGCACCCACGGCATCTGGAGGTTCCCTGGCTAGGGGTCAAATCAGAGCTGTAGCTGTTGGCCTACGCCAGAGCCACAGCCACCCCAGATCTAAGCTGCATATGCAACCTACAGTACAGCTCATAGCAAAAATGGATCCTTTACCCACTGAGTGAGACCAGGGATCGAACCTGTGTCCTTTTGGATACTAGTCAGATTTGTTTCCACTGAGCCACGACAGGAACTCTGTAGACATTAAAGAAAAAATCATTATATACATAGAGGAAAAGCAGAGATGGTGACTGTGAGGCGAGAGTGTGATAAAGATCTGGGAGTTTTAGCTGATGAGGCCAGTCAGCATCCTAACAAGGTTGCTAAGTCTTGCAAAACAGTCACAGAAAAAGTATTCAGCAGGCAAGGAAAGAGGTAAAATTCCAACAGGGGTTCTTGGTCCCATAAGAGAATTACTGACACTGTGGAAAACAGGCACGAAGGGCTGGTAGCAAAAGGGAATTGAAACACAGGTAACTGATAACAGCCCAGACACCTAGAATCCTACCTAGAGGGGGCCAGACAGGCCAAAGAATAACCTGCCAGAGAAGCAGACCACAAGCCAATGGGAGGAAAGCTTCGGAATCCGGGCAGACCAGCTGAAACCACATGTACTTGCTCCAGAGAAGGCAAGGTTATCGCAGGAGATGAATTCCACTGGAATCACATGCGAGCACCCACACAATTTCTGTGGCTTCCAATGCCAATCCCACATGGCTGAATCACATAGGTCTGTCTCATACCCTTCCTTCCTCTCCCACAACTAAATAGTCTTATTCCTTAACAGTGCAAGTGCTACAGTTCTTTCTTTTGGTGACAATACTGGATGTCTCTGTTTCTGACTTTCGAATGGAGAATAGTGGTATTTCCAGCTAGTCATTTCCAATTCTTTTCAGATAACACTATTTGACATCATTTCACCCTAAAAAAGAGATGGGGGAACAGGTAGGCTTAGGGGTTAGTGGTAGGGTGAGGAGTTACCAGTGAGTGGCGGCCAAGGTCAGCCACCGGCTTAGTGACATTTGCATTTCCAAGGGCCTCACATCTAATATGACTCAAGTGTACACCTCAGCAAGAATGCCAATCTGCAGATAGGTTTTTAGAGTGGCTCTCAATTAGAAATGTTAAATCCTTAAAGGCCAAGAATCCACAGTAATTCAGTGACCAGAGAGAATTACTGAATTACTATGGATTCTTGGCATTTAAGGATGAGAGAGGAGAGGAAGGTACCACTGAAATGAACGAGCTGGCAAGAGTCCCAGGTTAAAGGACATAGTCACTCTCTCCCACTAATTAAAAATTCTCTTTACCAGAAGAGTTTGTAAAACTCTATGGTTGGTTAAAGGTCTTCAAAAAATCAGTGGTTCTTTTGTTCCAAATCTCTTATCATGAGACAGGAAACATTTTTAAATTCCTGCAAGATTGCCAAGACGAGAATTATCTTGCGCTCCTAGTTCTAAAAATGATGGTATACAACAATTGCACTTTGTTGAAAATGAAAAAAAAAAATCAGAGCTCAAAATCTAAAATTCTATGTATTTCATGACAATCAAAACTCTTGAGTTCTCGGGAGTTCCTGTCATGGCGCAGCAGAAACAAAACCAACTAGTATCCATGAGGATGCGGGTTCAATCCCTGGCCTTGATCAGTGGGTTAAGGATGCGGCATTGCCGTGAGCTGTGGTGTAGGTCGCAATGCTGCTCGGATCTGGTGTTGCTGCGGCTGTGGCACAGGCTGGCAGCTGAAGCTCCAATACAACCCCTAGCCTGAGAACTTCCATATGCTATGGGTACGGCCCTAAAAAGCAGAAAGCAAAAAAAAAAAAAAAAAAAACACAAGACCAAACAAAAAACAACTCTGACTTCTCACAATAAAGTGAGGTCTGGGTTTCTGGGTGGAGTCTGTAGTTTATCCAGAAATCTGGGTTTCAGGAAACAGGGACTCAAAGGGACTATCAGGCCCTCCAGGAAGATACTCCCCAAGTGACTTCTGTGGTCCCAGATCTGAATCTCACTCACCAAGCACGATGGGGAGCATGACCCAATGAGCCAGAGTGCCAAGGGTGCCCAGCCACTTGGAGAGGGTACATGACAGCAAAACTGCTACGAAACTCATTCCAATGCCACGTATTGATTTTACAGAGAGAAAACGGCCTGTGGCCTGGATCTGAAGGCTCAGGGCTGGCATCCTGACTCTGTAGGCAGGATGAAAAGATTCAAATTACCACCAGTCAGAGGGCTTCATTTGATCACCCAAACACACGTTGTTCATCTATGCAACAGGGAGACCTTGCTGCTGCCTTGCTGTATTGTACTCCATGACAGCCCTTCAGGGAGCAGCACCCAACAGAACCGTCTCCGGACTTCCATTTCCTGCACTCCTGACAGCCCATCCCCCCTTACCTTCCCAGCCGCTATCCTCACGGCACAACACACAAAGCTTCCCCTCCACAGATGGTGACCAAATTCCAACCCTGCCTCTGGGAGACGACAGCCAAGTCGTTGCCACCACCGGGACTGCGCATGTTCCCAAACTGCCAGCCACACACATGCACACCATTTCTTCGTTTGCTCCCAAAAGACCTCCTTCGCAGCTAGCTGAATCCTTGGATGGTAACTATTTCTAACCCCTGGGTAGGTAGGACAAGCTTTTAACATCGCTATCCACTGCTGGGCTACAACCACCGCCTCCTGGTGCTAACGCTCACTAAGGATGGGAGAGTTGGTCTATGTTGGAAGAAGAACCAACATGAGCACCAAGGCCCCCAAACAGGAACAGGAATGACAGCCGTCCATCCAGGCTCTCCAGACTGGTTCCGCCAAATCATATCTCGTGATGGCTGAGAGACACTGCAGGGCATCTCGGGGAAATGACAGACATCAGAGACTGGTAAAGGTACCAAGGTTGAGAGAAGTTGTGAATTACCATATAAATTGTACAGACTGGGCTCACGGCAGTTCCTCCCTTCGTCGGCACCACCAATTTGCTATTTTTGCTCAGATCTCCTGACTACTTGTCCTTTAGGTGGTGGCTTAGGTAAGCACATTTTCTGAAAATGTCTTGTCAGGGTTCCTAGACTCATTAAGTCCTCCTCCAGTAAGCTCCCACAGGACCCTGCATTTCTCTTCCCACCCTATTTGGTCGCTGGCTTTTTAAATGAGCTCTCATGGCCAAAGACAAGGCTCTCAGAGGACAGAGGCTGGACAGATCTCAAGAAGTGACAAGAAGAAGGGTCCATGGGCAGCTGCTCAAGGCCAGAGAGGCAAAAGGCAACTGCTCCCTTGCTTAGGACTGTTCTCCTAGACTCTAGCAAAACGCTGAGCACACCAATGCACCAGGGAGGGGGGATGAATAAATGATATTCATCCAAAGCAAAGCTCTAGAGTGAATCCCTAAAGACGTTATGGTCATTTAGCAAAGGACAGTCAACAGCGAGAACAAAAGACATGCACACTTATTCCCCTTTCCGATACGGTGAAAAGCACCAGGGCACTGCTTACTGGTGCACGTGGACACTGGCCAGCCTTCAGCCAACACACGCAGTACTGTTCTAGACAAGATGATGACATGAAGGTGAGCGGATGCTGAAGTGAGCTGGGGCTGTGCTGTGCCCGGCTGCTAACTCCTACCCAAAGCAGAATGGACAGAGAACTCCAGGGGGCCTCCAGGGGTTATGGCACCAGGCTCTATTATTAGCTCCAGCCCATGCCACGCTGTGAGCCAGGAAAACTTGAAGGAGGTTATTGAAGGCAGGCTAATCCAATTTGCAGCTGATATATACAACCAGATAAAATGTCAGAGGACTGAATCAGAATCCAGCAGGGTTTCATCAGAATGGGTGAGCAGCCAAATCGCACAGGATGGAGTTTTATAGGGCTGAGCTGGTGGTGTGTACTTAGCTGCCTGAGTCAATGCAGAATGCAGGATGGAGGAATTAGGAGGGGGCCGAAGAGGGGGGGAGGTGGGATCCCTGGGGTTGTATTCTATCTCAAGCAACATGACTCAGCTCCGTGACAGAGTACACCATGCACATTATTCCAAGCCCAGAGGAGGGAACATCGTCATGCTGTGCCCTGGGCCAGTGTTATGGGCAAACCCAAGAGGCATGACTTGCAAGGGAGGTGGTTATTTTGCTTTGTTTCTTTAAGTAAATAGGACAAAATCTATATAATAGAACACTAAGCGACCATAAAAAGGAGGGTGCGCTCTACTGTCACGTGGAAAGGCGAGGTGGAGAACACGCATCCTTTATGTACCAAGGAGGTGGGAGGAGGTGTGTGTATTTGTATACACACGTGTGTGTCTGCATGGCATAAAGTAAACTCTGTAAGGACATCCAAAACTGGTACCACTGGCTGACGCTGGGGCGAGAAACTAGTTGGTTAGAGACCAAGGTATGA
This sequence comes from Sus scrofa, assembly GCF_054392235.1. Taxonomy (NCBI): domain Eukaryota; kingdom Metazoa; phylum Chordata; class Mammalia; order Artiodactyla; family Suidae; genus Sus; species Sus scrofa. The sequence goes on from NC_139383.1 coordinate 173,437,336, forward strand.
GAAAGACACCGACACGCTTACACACATACATGTATATCTCATGACACGGTTTTCTTGTCTTTTTTTTTTTTGAGCCATACCCATGGCATATGGAGGTTCTCAGGCGAGGGGTCCAATCAGAGCTGTAGACGTTGGCCTACGCCACAGCCACAGCCACTTGAGATCAGAGCCGCATCTGTCACCTACACCACACTCATGGCAACGCCAAATCCTTAACCCACCAAGCAAGGTAGGGATTGAACCCGCATCCTCATGGATACTAGTTGGGTTCATTAACCGCTAAGCCATAATGAGAACTCCCTGCATAGTTTTCTTTACACTTTTAAGGCCATTTAAATGTATTAACAATCTCCCACGATTTAATTTTTTTTTGAAACAGCCACACCTGTGGTAAATGGAAGTTCGTAGGCCAGGAGTCAAAAGGGAGCCGCAGCTGCCAGCCTACACCATAGCCATGGCATGTGGATCCAAGCCACATCTGCAACCTACACTGTAACTTGTGGCAATGCCAGATCCTTAACCCCCTGAGCAAGGCCAAGGATCGAACCCTCATCCTTGTGGAGATAACATTGTGCCCTTACTCCCTGAACCACAATGGGAACTCTCCCCAAATTCTTTTTTTTTTTTTTTTGCTTTTTAGAGCTGCACCCATGGCATGTGGAGGTTCCCAGGCTAGGGGTCTAATAGGAGCTACAGCTGCAGGCCTACGCAACAGCCATAGCAACACCAGATCGGAGCTGTGTCTAGGACCTACACCACAGCTCAGGGCAATGTCGGATCCTTGACCCACTAAGCGAGGCCAGGTATCAAACCCACAACCTCATGGTTCCTAGTCAGATTCGTTTCCGCTGCGCCACGAAGGAAACTCCCCAAATTCGTTTTAAGTAGCCAGTATAGTTAATAAACAAAAGACTTAGGAATGTTTAGCTTTTTCTTTTTTTTTTAAGGGTAGATTCTTTCTGCAGGAAGGGGATGGGTTGGCAAAAGCCAAGCCATCTTCTGTTATAAAGCTACAGAGGGCAAATCTTGACCCAAGGAGGCGAGCTGTCGGAAGTTGATGGAAGGAACTTCCTGCCATTAACCCCGGTAAAACCCGGAGCAGGTGGCCTCTGGAGGCCAGAGCTGGCCGGTTAGCACCCTCAGTGAGAGTAAAGGTTGGCCACCTGCCAGAAATACCTCCAGGAAGGAAGAAAATGGAACAGATGGCCCCTGCTGTCCCTTTTTCAACTCTAAGATACCATGATTTTAAGATACTGGAACACGGGGACCAAGAACTTATTCAGGATTTATGCAAGATCGCACCCCACCTTCATAAGAACTTTCCTAAGACAAAACACAAGAATCACCACCCCATCCACTCACAGTAAAACACAGAAGACTGTTCAAACACCAGGACGCCTCCTTAACCATGGCCGGTTTCAAAACATCCTGAATGACTTAACCACTAGAAATGAACCAAGAACATTTTTGTAAACAGTATTTTTTGGGAGGGTCTATTTGTTGTTGTTCTATTCCATAAAGGATTTATGATGGCTAATTGGCTCTAGATGTGTTTACAATCCGTTTATGAAGAACAGCAACACCTACAATGGGCTGGTCTTAGAGTCGTGCCAAGAGTTAACACAAGGGAAGGACAAGGATAAAAGGACTTGTCACGGTCAGAGGCCCAGAGGCCCAGAAAGCAGCCCCTTACTCTGAACCCATCCCTCAGTCCTCACTCCCCTTCCATCACCTTCTGTGGCTTAAGCCAGCAGCGCACAGTGAGTGCATGATGCTCACCTGGCATTTATCCACCAGGTATCAGGACACCTGAGACAAAACCTTCAGGGTCACTGGCTTCACGTCTAAAAGGAGACAAGCATGCAAGCTGTATTGAGCTCATGCTGGGCAGCACCACTTGCTTTTAAGAGCTTTCCTTCCTTAAAATGTGCAAACGTGAGCTATCAGATTTCACATTGCAGCTGAGCCTCATTATCTGACAATGCTGTTTTATTACAAGGACATAACTCACATTAGCAATTCATTAACAAGATAGCGACATAACAACTCTGAAAAATTGTATTTCTGAGCTTATCAGAATTGGGTTAGATTAATTTTTTTCAGTTTCCTCTTAAAAATACCTAAGACTTTTCAAATCAGTGCTAACTTTGATTTTTTTTTTCTCTAAATTTTAAACTAAGTCAAGTTTTCTAGCTTTTTTTTCAAACGACAGAATAATCTCAACTACTATTTGGGTGTGTGCTGCTTCAAAAGAGAGGGATAGCGACGCAACGCTACAATTGAAATTACAAATGGGTGTTGCTTCTAACAAACAGCGCTTTTGGAGGAAAAGAAAACAAGAATGCTCAGGATGTTTTTTTCTGGCAGTGGCAGGAGGCTAGATGGTGTGAGGGCGCTAGTTCTCTGAAAGATCATGTGAAATACATTTTAAAATATTCATTCCTGGAGTTCCTGTCATGGCTCAATTAAGGAATCCCACTAGGAACCATGAGGTTTACGAATCCCCCTAGGAACCATGAGGTTTCGGGTTCCATCCCTGGCCCTGCTCAGTGGGTTAAGGATCTGCCCTTGCTGTGAGCTGTGGTGTAGGTCACAGATGCGGCTCGGACCCTGGGGCTGTGGTGTAGACCGGCGACTACAGCTCCAATTGGACCCCTAGCCTGGGAACCTCCATATGCTGTGGAAGCGGCCCTAGAAAAGAAGGCAAAAAAAACACAAAAAATTAAAAAATAAATAAAAATAAATATTCATTCCTTTCACAGTAATATTTTAGGAAGTTTGATTACTTCCATATGGTCCTAATATGGATTTTATAACATAGGAGGAGGGAAATTCCAAAAGGAAGGAATCCCTTCAAAATGCTTTCATTTTTTTTCCTACCTTCGAATATACGCACGCACCTCTCCCCTTATCAGGACAGCATTAGAAACACAGAAGGCCCTCAGAAATACCTGATAGGTAACTGGACATCGTGAATAATATTGGGGTGTTATGCTGGCAGCAGCTGCTTCTTCTTCTTTTTTTTTTTTTTTTGTCTTTTTGCCATTTCTAGGGCCACTCCCGCGGCATATGGAGGTTCCCAAGCTAGGGGTCTAATCAGAGCTGGCCTACACCAGAGCCACAGCAACACGGGATCCGAGCCGCATCTTCGACCTACACCACAGCTCACGGCAACACCGGAGCATTAACCCACTCAGCAAGGGCAGGGATCGAACCCGCAACCTCATGGTTCCCAGTCGGGTTTGTTCGTTAACCACTGCGCCACGACGGGAACTCCATGGCAGCAGCTTCTGAACACGTGGCAAACTGCTTGCAGTTTACTGGTTCCAGGTGGTGGCTGGGACTCAGGGGCATTCAAAGTCAGAGACGGGACTGTCACCCAGTTTGGTGCCTTGTGGTCACAGCACACAATCCCCAACTTTTTCCTCACCCACAGCCCTCGCTCTGTGAAACAGAGTTCTATCCACGAGTAACAGAAGGTTCTAACCAGTCCAGGAAACAAACAGGCAGGCCTCGCCCTGCGCTGAACGTTGTTCCGTTCCCATGGAGCCAGGCAAGGTTGAGGGCTACCTTGTGTTTTCACTTGAGGGAATTTTTCTTGGACGTAGGGTCTTTAAAAAAGGACGTCACATGTCATCCTTTATTTTTAAGAGTTCTCTGTTGAATGCTATGTTTTACTGATCAATTTCTAGTCGATGCTATCTCTTTCTATATTTTGAAATTAACACCAAGCACTTTGGGCTTGGTTTTGACAGTATCTTACAAAGTTTACTGACTGGTTTCTCCTTTGAATCAACATGCAGCCTGGGAAATACCCGTGTCAACTTCCTCCCTCCTCCAAGTGAGACCTCCTCCCCTGCAGGGACACATTTTGTATCTTTTACGAGGCCCCTGCTGTCCTTTAGGTCCATATGGAGAGAGTCTGTTATGTTTATGAGGGGGGATTTAAATCTTTTTTTTAATTATTATCAAATGAGAGACTGCAGGAAGTCAGGAACCAACCATTCACCTGCAAGATGATAAAGCTCATGATATAACCTTTCCACTCAAGGGCCCTTGGAGCCAGACCCTTTGCATGGCCTGACCTGCTCATTTCCCATCCCCTCAAACTCTGAGGATGCAGGAAGAGCATCAGCCACGGCCCTTCAAGGGGCTGTTGTTCATGGCTTGGCATTTGTGGTTTTCCACGGTGGACCAGTGCCAATTGCCTACAAGGTTCTCTGCATGAAGATGTACTGAGAAGCCACAAAGGCTGGCATGGAGCATCTTCTTGGAGTACCAATTTTTCTGAAAGTCTTGATGGACAGGACAGTGGTTCTCAGGTTATGGATCCCTGACTACAACACCAGTATCACCCAGCAAAACTTGGTGGAAATGCCCGTTCTCAGGCCCCACCTAGCCCTCCAGTACCAGAATCTGTGGTGCTGTGGGGTCTAGCAATCTGTGTTTACAAGCTCCCAGGTGATTTTGCAGCCTAGTAAAAACTGAAAGAGCATGATATTAAAACAAACAAGAAAGCACTCTGCAGCAAAATAGGTAATTTGAACGTGATTTAAAGATACCCATTTGCAGGGACCAGCTTAGTCGCCTCTTCCAGGGAAAACCTGGAGAGCAGTGTGTGAGAAGCGCCAACAAAATTTCGAAATGCAGGAGTTCCTGTTGTGGCGCAGTGAACATGAATCCAACTAGGAACCATGAGGTTGAGGGTTCGATCCCTGGCCTTACTCAGTGGATTAAGGATCTGGTGTTGCCATGAGCTGTGGTGTAGGTCTCAGACGTGGCTCGGATTTGGTGTTCCTGTGGCTCTGACATAGGCCGGCAGCTGTAGCTCTAATTGGACCCCTAGCCTAGGAACCTCCATATGCCGCTGGTGTGGCTCTAAAAAGAAAAAAAAAAAAAAAATTCTAAATGCTGGGGACCCAGACCTGCCACTTCAACCCCAATTCCCTTCCTCCCACATCCCAGCCCTGAGTCCCTCCTCTGATACAGCAATGCTAGGAAGAGTGACTGGGATCTGCCCCCCGAACTGAATAGATTCTCAGCATTGGTCTCCTTCCTCTGTTCCAAAGCCTTGAGGCTTCCCTGTAACTCTTATCAAGAATCACTCTGTGGGAAAAAAGCAGATACCGAAACATTACCAAATGTCATCTCCAGCGCGGCGAGAGCAGGGGCTCTTTCACATTAAGTATAATTCTCCACCCTGCCCAAGTAGTTTTCTTTTTTTTAATTTCTCATTTACCACGTAAAGAGCATAGTAAGAGTAAAGAGCATTTACTATGATAAGAAATTAAATCATTTTCATGAAGAGAGAGAAGCACTTTATGCCACAACAGACTCTTTTGATGTCGTCCCATATTTACTGAATCTCGCTGATTCCTTCTCTCCTATGGTACGGGTGATTTGATACTCAACTCCATCACAGATACATCAACAATACATTTGAATACACCCTCCCCCACCTACTGCAGCATCTCCTTCTGTTCCTGGGCTGGCCCATCAACACTCAGGCAACCCTGGTCACCACCAGTCTAGGGCTCCCCCCAGGCCACCATCCCCCACTCCACCTCCTACACAGCCTCTTCTTTGCTCGCTAATCCTACAGATTATTGCCAAACCCAGTCAACTCCATTGCTATTAACACCTGACCCTGTGTTCAGTACTACTTAAAATACCAATCAGCCTAGTGCAGGCTGCCCCTCTATACACACACACACACACACACACACACACACAACTGTGAGTTCAGACACCAGTCCACAGCCTTCTCTTTCACAACCATCTGGTCAATGACCACACTACGGTGATTTCTGGATTTTCACAGTGGTTCTGGACCTTCATATTAACAACCCTTACTGAGAACCTACTATGCATCAAAAACTTAAATTCTGAATTACTGCACCTCTTCCTTGGCCTCCTGCAACAAACTGCGATGCAGAAAAGCATCAAAATATATGGGGTATGGATGATTAACAGGGACCTACTGCCTAGCACAGGGAACTCTTCTCAGTATTCTAGATAACCTATATGGGGAAAGAATCTGAAAAAGATTGAGTATGTGTATGTGTATAACTAGATCATTTTGCTGTATAGCAGAAATTAACACAACATTGTAAATCAACTATACATCAGTAAAATTTTTTTAAATGAAAAAAATACATGTGTTAAAAGTAATGGAGTCCAGATAAACTCTGTGGGAAAAGAAACAGGAAGAAAACAGATGGGCTGGGCAGCCCAGAGCCTGCAGAGCAGTTTTCAAAGGGTTTCTTCCCTCCACTGCTTCTCTGGGCCTGAAGGAGCAGTTGGGTCCAGTGGAGTGGACGTACCGGCATAATTTCAAGAATCATTTTGGGAGAGCACACGAGGAACATACATTTGGCAAAAGAAGGACTCCCCAAAGCCAAGGTCATTAGTCACCAGAAAATGACACTTAGGAAAGTTATGAAGTCCCCTGGAGAGGTTTTTAAAAAATTGATGAGATTCTAATCTCTCTGTCTGGTTGAGGTGGGGCCTGAACTCCCTAACAAAGCTAAAGTTCAAAGTCCTTTGGTAGCTGGAGAGTCAAGGAAATTTATACTAATTCACCTGAAGCAGGGGAGGGGTGTGGAGGGGACAGGGCAGGATCCCAAGATATTCCCCCTTTCCCCTACTGAACCAAGGTCCCCCGTATGGAAAACAGTGCCCTTGGCCTTGGCGCCTGCCAGCCCTGGCCACCATGCAATGATAGCCAGCAGGTGCAGCCACACCAGCTCACAAAGTGCCAGCTACCTGAAGGAATGCCTCACACCCATCTCAGAAAAAGATGCCCGGGGCCTCCCTTCACTACTCCTCAGTAAGTATATAGTCAAAGCTATCTAGCTATCTAACATCTAAAATGCATTCTATCAGCCCAAATAACTGGTCCTCTTAATGTCTACTTCTAAGCACCAGAACAAAGATTTCAAACAAGTAGTTAAAATTTATCAGAAACATAAAAGACTGTGGCACAGGCCGGCAGAGCAAACCACAGGTAAACGGATGTCTTGATTCCAGAATGAAAAGGTACCATCCCCTCACACAGAGTGCTGTGTTATTCAGCTCTTTACATTGAAATCATCATCAAATCCTTTTAACCAGCAAATAATGAAGCATTATAAAACCTACAAGAAAACTCGTCTTCCTTCCGAGGAAGGAAGGAAATGACTTAACATTTCTACTCAATATTCAGTATCAGAAAGAGACTTATGCAGATAAACTGCATAGAAAGAAATTGCTATCCCAGTAAAGCTTCACTTCTCACTATACAATTTAAAAGAACTATTTCACAGATGCCCGCCCCCCTTTTTTTCCTTAGAGAAAACCAGGTCACAACTTTCGGTGTTCATACATTTTAAATTCATTCATTTTCTTCCCCCATCCCCCAAGCAACATCTCCATTGAAGAAATTCAATCAGGCCCATTTAGACTTGCTCCTCAATAAAAGGTTACAACCCTAAGGTTTGAACAAAATCCTTCCAGAAAGAAGAAAACTAGGTCAGTTACATTAGAGATGAATTGCTAATTCAAGAATCTCAAGGTAATGTCAAACTATTATGACTCTGGATCAATCTGCAGAAAACTAAAACTAAAAGGCCCCAGGAAGGTCAAATGTCCTCTCCCTCTAAGAAAAAAAGTCTTACCAGGTGGCATTAATTCCTTAAATGCAAGACGTCTCATTCAGGCGAATACACTAAACATTAAAGGTGAGATAAAGCTGGAAAACTCAAGGGCACAGGCAGCTCTGAAGAGAATGCGGAAGTGGTGGCCGCCACCAAGGGTAACTTTCCACTGCCAGGCGACAGGGCAAAGGAGAGCGGCTTTAACTCACCTTCCAGCCAAGTGCAGCCCAGGTGTGCGCATGTCTGAGGAGCCCTGCCCTGGTCCCATCTCATGTCCCATCGCAGGTGCCTCAGGAACACCAGCTGTCAGGATCCCTCCGCCTTGGGTAAATGCTTGGAGGTACACCCTGTCTTAGAATAAACCTTGTCATGTCCTCTTTTCCCTGTGCAAACGCTCCTCTTCTGCCACTTTCTGTTTATGCAAAGATACAGCTGGACGGAGGAGGTTTCGCAGAAAGCACCTGCATCATTTGACTCAGGACAGACGCCAGTCTCCTTATATGTGTGAGACCCTCAGGAGAGCATCTAGTCAAGGGGCATTTCAATGCTCACCAGCTTCTCACAGCCATCAGATAGCGAGATCTTCAAATACCCAAAATGTGGATGCACCTTTCTTCTAAGAAAGAACTAACAATCCACGGCACACTGGCCTACTCTCACAAAAAGTATAAAATTAAGTTGATGTTGTGGGCTGAATTGTGTGTGGTCCTGCTCCAGCTCCAGCCCCACCCCCAAATTCCAATGTTGAAGCCCTAACTCCCTGCCCCTAGGGGTGTGACTCTATTTGGAGATAAGGCCTTCAAAGACCTGACTAAGTCACGTTGAGGCCATGAGGGGTGGCCCGACTCCAATCTCACTGGTGTCCTTTTAAGAGGAGACGTGGACATGGAAAGACACCAGGGACACACAGAAGAAGGACCACGTGTGGACAAAGGGGGACAGACGGGCATCTGCACAAGCCAAGGAGGAAGGCCTCCCGAGAATCAACCCTGGTGGCACCATAAACTTGAACTTCTAGCCTCCAGAACTGTGAGGAATCAACTGCTGTTGTTGAAACCATCCAGTTCGTAGTATTTTGTTATGGCAGCCTGAGCAAACTAAAAGAGCAGGAAAGAGAAAACAGAAGTGACCAATTACTTAACAAGTGAGATAGAAGTATAAGACTTCTTTCTAGAGTGATCAAAACAGTCTTCAGATGTGTGATGGGGCCCTGGGGACACAACAGCCTGACCCACAAACCACATTCCCAGCCTGATCCCTCTCACAGTGCTTGGCCAGAGGGCAGCATCCTCGCTCTGTGACTGCAGAGAGATCTGCCAGGTGAGGTGGGCCTGGGAGGATGGGTAAGATTTGCTGGCAGAGAAGACAAGGGACAGCAAAGAGAGGCCACATGCATCCAGAGGACATTCAAACCCCAACTGAGAAAAAAACAACAAAAAACCTGAACAATGGACAAGAGGAATCAACCCCACAAGATCAAATCAGCAAATACACATGAAATATTGGCCCATCTCCCTCATCACCATATTCAAATTAAAATATATGATTTAATTTCCCTTAAATAGGGAAAACTCAACATTTAAATGTTCAGTCTGTGTATACAAACATGAGCACATTTAGAAAATGGTAATTCACAGACAGGGGCACTGCTGCTTAGGGGGAGAGAGAAGTGACCTGGCCAAGGTCACAGGGTGGGAGAGGCAGAGGTCAGGCAGAAACTCAGGTCTTTCTAGAACAGTGCTTCTCAACTGGGGTGACTACCGTCAAAAGGACATTTGGCAGCGTGCAGGAGTTTTTGGCTGCCACCATGTGGGGATCTGCCACTGCTATCTATTGGGTAGAAGCCAGAGATGTGACAAACATCCCACAACTCACAGGTCAGCCAGCCCAACAGTCAACAGTGTCGCCCTAGGGAAACCCTGTTCTAGAAACCACATTCTTGCAACCTTTCTGAAATAATTTATTTTTTTTTTAATTACCAAAACAGGAGTTCCCATTGTGGTTCAGTGGGCTAAGAACAAAACACAGTGTCCATGAGGAGGTAGGTCTGAGCTCTGGCCTAAGAGGGTTAAGGATCTGGTGTTGCTGTGAGTAGCAACACATCTGCAGACACAGCTCAGATCCCGAGTTGCTGTGGCTGTGATGTAGGCCAGCTGCTGCAGCTCCAATTTGATCCCTAGCCTGGGAACCTCCATACACTGCAGGTGCGGCCCTGACCCCCCCCAAAAAAAGTTACTAAAACAGCCAAAGGCATACAGAGGGAAGAGACAAAGTCACAGCTATCAAATCATACTGCAGAACATTCCATTTCTAAACAAGAGAAACCTCCCAGTCCTCACGCCTCCAGCACCAGCCTAAGCTCACAGGGCTCCAGCTGGATCCTGATTCCCAGCCTTCCCCACAGGTCCTCCTGGCCTCCTGCCTCCGACCACACCTACCTGGTCAACCCTCCCACCCACCTCTGCTCCACACATCCTTGTTAGAAGGTCACACAATCTGTAGGGACCAGTGGAAAATGAAAATGTGGGCCCTTTGTCCAAAACTTGCAAGACAGAAATTTCGAGAGCATTAAACCAAGCACAGAGCTGTCACCCAGTCAAAAGTGTGGGGCTGGTGTGACTGCAGCCACGGAGCACCAGCCCCTCGCCCTTCCCAGCCTCTGTACCACGTCCTTCATTTTCATCCTTTTCCAAAGTGCTCCCACCACTTTAGCGTCACACCCGAAGCTTAGCTCAGAACAGAGGACAGGCCCAGGGTGGCCAGGGCTGAGTCCTATGCTGGAACTTTCCACCACAGCCTCCACACCCCTGGCCCCTTCACTTACCACGAAGAGCCCTCCATGCCAGTCACCCAACCCTCCCCTCTTCAAAGGGGACTCTGGAACCCAGGTCATCACCTTCCTCGATGGCTCAAACCCATCATGACCCTAAGTGATGTCAGGCCCCAGACCCACGGGCGCCCTCGGTGCACAAATGGCCACCAGAGCCCCAAATATCTCCACCCACCTTCTACCTCAGCCACCCACAGCCACACTGGACTTCATTACTACCCAGAAATGCTCCGTCTCTGAAAACCCCAACACCAGGGTCCCCGACTCAATTTTCAGGTCCTTCTAGCGCCCCTTTCTGAGATCAACAGACCAACACTGGGATAAGAGCTGAGATTAACTCAAAAGTCAACTAGAATGTTAATTATCAAAAGTCTGGCACTGGTTCAACACTTTCATACATTCTTCTGGTCCTCGACAGAACCCTCCCATTCCGTTTTCCAGGGAAAAAACAATGCTGAGAGGGTTTGAGAAAACTGGTCTTGGTGGACCTGTCAGCCAGTAGTCCAGGCTCAGGCACTTGATCACAAAGCAGAATTGTTTCCGCCTGAGTCTATGCAGAACACTTTCAAACTGACCCATCATCAAAAGAATGCAAATGAAAAACAACAGTGTATGTTTTCAACCCAGCAGACTGACAAAGAGCAAAAAGAACCACGACCAGATTAGTGACAGTGTGGAGGAGACAGGTACTGTTAGAAAGAAAATTAAAAACGGATACCGTATTTCTAGAGGGTAATTTGATGAAATATATGAACAGTCTTGAAGAGCAAAGAGTTTGATGCAAACAGTTCACTTTTTGCAGAAATATCTAGATGTATTTACATGAATATTCATTAAGAGAAAAAACCCAAATACTTTGGTAATTATCATCTGGGACTGATTGAATCAGAGTAATAACTGTCATCACTAATACAACCATCAACAGGTACTGTCACAGCCAAAGTAAAGTGCTTTTATCTTGACAGAGTCTCACCTAGTCCTCACAACTCGGTAGATTTTGCAAATGAAGGAAACGCTGCCTAAATGGTTAAATAAACTGGCCACTCATACATTCAATGAGTAGTTCAGCTGCAACATGACTCCAGAATCTGTACCTTAGAGAAAGAGGGTGTAGAGCTGTATTTATTAACATGGAAAGATGCTCAGGATGTACTTTTTTCTTTTTCCATTTTACACTTGCACCTGAGGCACACAGAACTTCCCACTCTAAGGGTGGAATCAGAGCTACAGTTGTGGTCTACACCACAGTCACAGCAACACTGGATCCGAGCCACATCTGAGACCTACGCCACAACTTGAGGCAATGCCAGATCCTTAACCCACTGAGCGAGGCCAGGGATCGAACCCATGTTCTCAGAGAGACAATATCAGGTTCTTAACCTGCTGAGTCACAACGGGAACTCCCAGGATATACTATTGGCAGTGAAAATATAAGTTATATTAGAACAGAGCAAATCCGCATTCAAGATTTAACTCTTTAAAATGACAGAGTTCCTATCGTGGCTCAGAGGTTAACAAACCCACTGGTATCCTTGAGGACGCGGGTTTGATCCCTGGCCTCACTTAGTGGGTTAAGGATATAGCGTTGCCGTGAGCTGTGGGTGTAGGTTGTAGACGCAGCTTGGATTCAGTGTTGCTGTGGCTGCGGTGTAGGCCGGCGGCTACAGCTTCGATTGCACCCCTAGCCTGGGAACCTCCATATGCCTCAGTGGGTGAGGCCCAAAAAAGACAAAAAAAGAAATGACAGGCAGTGCTGGTAGTTTACTACCTTCCCAAGTCCAAGCCCGTCCTTCCCTTCCCTGCCCTCAGGTTCTGGGCCAGGACCCTACAGACTACATTTCCTGGCTCCCTTTCTAGCCGGCTTCCTGCCAGGAGCAGAGGGAGAGACTGCCTGCCTTCCTGTCTCAGTCAGTGTGGCCCTAGCATCATTGACCCCAGTCCTTCAGAGGGACATCCCCATCCACCCACACACTGAGGAACCCCCCAGCTAGAGGGCGCCCCCTCCACAGAGGTTCAGCATCATCCCTGACAGGGTTCAGGCCACCCCAGTTCCCAGACTCAGAACACAGCACATTCAACTAACACACAATTCCTAAGCTCCTACTGTGCATCGGGGCCTCTGCCAGGCACTGGGGACACTGCACCTCCATGGTGGGCTCAGCTCTGCCCGCAGGGCACCTGTCTCCCAACCAGGTCAGTGGCTCAGCAGAGAACCAGGACCAGGTGCTAAAACAGGAAGTGCTCTTGCTTCAGTCTAGTGAGATGCTGGGCAATTCTGATTTCCTTTTTATCCTCTCCTATGGTTTCTTTTTCTGTTGTTTTTCATGACTATTTACTTTTATAGTCAGAAAATCCAATAACTAGCTTTAAAATAAAGTGGACAAACTAGTTTTCCCTCTGATTCCTTAATGCTTTGGTATAGGATTGGCAAGATGAGCTGAAAACTAAACTGGAAAATAAAAAAGGTGCTGCTCTCAATATATAGTCATGAATGATATTTGGGGAAGAATATCCTCTGTTCTGCCCCCCCCCCCCATAAAGTCAAAAGAGATCCATCCCAGGAACAATGACAACAAAAACGCCTACAGAAGCACCTGGCATGTTTCTAAGCAGTAAGCTATGACTTAGTACCCTAGAGAACTATTTCAGGTGTCAAACATGAGACCACAGGGAAAAGGTCGATTCTAGATAACGTTAACTAATTCCCTTCTTACCTAAGTGGAGAGAGCACTTAGTACCAGGACCGATACCTGCGAAAGCCTACAACTGGCCCTGGGCTCTGTCTTCTCCCATCTTTGGACAGCTGTGGAAATTCTCTGCCTTGCGTGTCACACAGCCCACCACTGCATCTGCTTTATAAGGACCACTGGCAGGAAGGACTGCTTTTACTCCCTGATGATGCCTTTGTCCATCACAGCCTCTGAGGATGTGAACGGAGAACAAAGGATGGTCCAGCCCACTGGGGTTGCTAGAGCATGCATATCTTGCCACACTTTCTCTCTCTCCCCCTCCCTGTCCCTCTCCCTCCCTATCTCTCTCTCTCTCTCTCTCTCCTCATTAGCTTGCTTACAACAGCACACCATTCCTGGCATTAGGTTTGTAAAATGCTGTAACCCAAAGATCTCTGGAGTCTGTACTAGAGCCAGCTGTCATCACTGCAGATAAGGAAGAAAGATGGAAGTAAACTGCCCTTTTTCAAGAATACTTACACGAGTTACAGAAACGTCTAGTACAAGAGATTCTACTAATGATACATCCAGCTTTTTCAGAGAGGAGGCAGCTGCAATCTATCCAATGAGGTGGAGTCTAGTGTTTTAACACAAGGTCAAGGGAGGTGGGGTACTTTCTCCCCTATAACCTTAGGCACATTATGATGCCTCGATCTCAGTGAACAGAAATACAATCCTTTACCTTGAAGGGGTGGGAGGAAGGCTGATAAGGCACAAAGTTGCTAGGGCAGTGCCTAGCACACAAGAGGGCATCAAGGAGTTCCCACTGGTGCAGTGGAAATGAATCCAACCAGCAACTGTGATGTTGCAGATTCAGTCCCTGGCCTCACTCAGTGGGTTAAGGATCCAGCATTGCCATGAGCTGTGGTGTAGGTTGCAGCCCCGGCTTGGATCCCAAGTTGCTGGGGCTGTGGTGTAGGCCGGCAGCTGTAGCTCTGATTCGACCCCTAGCCTGGGAACCTGTCACAGGTGCGGCCCTAAAAAGAAAAAAAAAAAAAAGAGAGGGCACCAATATGTGTCATTTCAAACTCAAAGCGGAGGGTCAGGCGTCCTGAGCACTAACCAGGTCCCTGCCTGCTTTGCATCTCTGACCCTGTTATGAGGTCTCGTCTCCCCTCCCCCAACCTCCATGTCTAAAACTCTGCTGGCATCCAGCATGTTGGTGGCTTGATGGTCCATAAATAGCTTGAGTTGGAGGGTCTTCTTAAATGGAGTTAAGAAAATAAAGAAAGGGGAGGTTTGTCATTTTTAAGTCCCCTTTGCAAGGGGATGTGAAATTCTCACTTCAAGAGTCATCATTATCTGGGCCTCAATGTTCCTTAAGTATCTGGCATTAAGGAGGTAAGTGGGAAGATCTCTTCTGGAACACATAGGCTTGGCTGAGCCAGTAATGAGAAAGAGATTCAAGGCAGCTGTCTCTACAAAACCGAGTACAAGAGTCCCAGAACTCCCTTTTCTAGAGCCTGAGTTTCAAACTCTGCCGTTCAGACAGCCTCTGAGGCTTACAACACAGGAGCCCATCTGTCAGGCTGCAACGAGGCAGAGGAATCGGTCAACATCAGTTCCCTAAGTATCCCCATAGGAGGACACAGAGAGTCCACCTGAAAATGGAACACAATCACAGACATTACCTTAGAATCAGAATTTTAAAGTGGGTGGGTCCAATTCAGGTAGAAATTGTGTTGGGGGGAGGAGAGGAGATGACAAACCAGGCACCTGCTAGCGTGACGGTGATCTGAAATTTGCCATGACTGTAGTCTCATGCTCACCTTCGTAAAACAGTGCTGCACTGTTTTCTAAGCCCCCATGAGTTTCATCAGACAGCAGCTTGGAATGCAAGAGCCCAGCAAGGTTTTCTAACCACAGGCAGGGTTCTAAGATTATTTCACATTTTAAATATGAAATTTAGAAATTGGAGATAAACAACAGGAATTTTCCCAACACGCATATTAGCTACACTCAATCTAAATGACACATACAGGAGTTCCCATCATGGCTCAGCAGTTAACAAACCCAACTAGCATCCGTGAGGTTGTGGTTTCGATCCCTGGCCTTGCTCAGCAGGTTAAGGAGCTGGCGTTGCCATGAGCTGTGGTGTAGGTCACAGACTTGGCCCGGATCCCACGTTGCTATGGCTATGGCATAGGCTGGCAGCTACAGCTCTGATTGGACCCCTGGCCTGGGAACCTCCATGTGCCATGGGTGCGACCCTAAAAAGACAAAAAGACAAAAAGATAAAATAAAAATAAATGATACATAGAAACACATGTAGGTATTCATAACATCTGTCACATTACATATTTATTGCACTTATTACGTGACATTCATCACACTAGTCTAGAGGGAGAAACAGAACTTCATATGAATTTCATTAATTTGTACATACACAATCAGGAAACCAGAGTACACCATGGTCAAATTAAATGATCTAGCACTTGAAAGTCTTTTTTTTTTTTTTTTTTTTTTTTTTTTTTGTAAAGACTCTAGCTGGGCTCTTTCCAGCAAAAGGGCAATCTTTTGCCTCGTTTCCACCTCACTCTGACACAGTAGAGGAATTTTATTTTATTCTCTAATTCAAGATTACTTATTGCATCCCATCCTCCAAACCATACTTGCCTCTCCATGAGAATACTGTTTAAGAGCGTGTTTTCTCTAATCTGAATAATTTATATTTTTTTCTGTCCTAGCCTCACGGCTAAAAGACAATAAAAAGGTGCTTTTAAAACATTCTGAAGAGTTCCAGTGGCCTAGCAGTGAAGGATTTTGCAACACTGCTGTTAAGTGTTTATTTGGCACTGCTGTAGCACAGGTTCAATTCCTGGCCCAGGAACTTCCGAATGCCATGGCCAAGCGCGCGCGCGCGCGCACACACACACACACACACACACACACACACACACACACACATACCCCATACTGTGAAATCTCCTGTAAAGTGACAGCCCTGATCATCTTTTATCTGCACTTGACCAGCAACCAAAGAATCAGCTTTTCATTGGAGACAGGAGATAGGACACATCCAGAAAGTGTCACTGTCTTCTTAATACATGAGATGAATCCGAGGCCCGGAGCAGGGAGACAACGTGCCTAAAGACAGCTCATGGTGGGATGCTGGATCTCAACCAAACCAGGTCTGCCAACCAAAACCATGTTCTTCCCCACAGCTCTCTCGTCGGAATCATGGCTCACTGGTTGACAGCCGTCTGGAGCATAATGAAACCCTGAAGGCTTCCTTGCAGCCCTCCAATAATCTCAGACAACAGTTGATGAGTTGGAGCAAAGGCGACTGCACCTGTTTCATCTCCAGCAGAGACAAGCAGGCGGCTGAGGGCTGCACAAAGGATTCATTCATCAGAACTCCGCTGCAAAGGGGGAGATGGATGGATTACACGAGGGAGGCATTCCTCCTCTGAGAAAAACACTCCAAATCCACCACTCAGGGGAAAGGAATCCTGTGCTCAGAAATAGACAAAAGATTCCATTGATTATCCTACAAAGGAACCAATCCGATTGGAATTTTTGCTGCATGCAGCACCAATCTGCATTTTTGTAATATGACGAGGGAACATAGTGTGTATTTCCTTGTGCTTGTGGTCCTTTGTAGGGCAAACAGCGGGCTTTTATAAGCCTTGGGAATTACAATCAAATGAAGAAACTCACCCACCCCAACTTGAGAGGTTCCTTGATCTTTGCAACTAAATTTTCATCCTTCACACTTCATGTGCAGAACCCGCTATGGGACTGCGTGCTCAAGGCTATGTTCTTAACTAGACAGAAGCCCTCTGAGACCAGGTGTAGGTACCTCATCACCTCCTCCACCTTCTGGGAGCTCCCTCCAGTCCTGGTCCAGGCCACCAACATCTCTCACCTGGATGATCCAGACAACTCCTAACTTGGGTCCCTGCCTCTATCTGCTCTTGCCCTCTTCCAGTACAATAAAGGCGATGGCACCGATACCTTCCAGAAAACTCCCCAGCTCAAGGGGCCCTAACCATCAACGAAGACCCAACTGCACCCCTGGCACATGGAAGTTTCCAGGCCAGGGATGGAATCTGAGCCATAGCTATGCCCTATGCCACAGCTGCAGCACTGCTGGATCCTTAACCCACTGCACCAGGCTGGGACTCCGAACCCGAGCTGGTGCAGAGACAACACCAGATCCTTAGCCCAATGTGCCACAGCAGGAACCCCTACAAATCCCTGACTTTTAATTCAGCCCACTCCATTCCTTCCATCCCAAACTTGGCTTCAGCAGCACATTACTCTTGGGGTGGGTAGTGGAATCTATATCATTTTATGGGATCCCCTACTTCTAGATGTTAGCAAAGAAGCAGATGTGTGAACACAGCTGTTCTGAAGCCGAGCTCTTCAGACACAGATGTCCCCACTCAGCCAGATCTATATATAGGGCTCAACCAGAAAGTAGAGTGACTTTATTGTCAAGTAATGCAGACAAAAGACACCCTTGACCCTTGATCTGTTCCTAATCACCATCCGGGAGAGGGGTTTTCACTTTCCACTTTGCATTTTTTTTTATTTGATATTTTTAAAAGCAAATATTCACTGCTTTAAATAGATTTTTTTCTGATTCTAAAATTGATAGGAGTTCCCGTTGTGGCTCAGCAGGGTAAGGACCCAATGCTGTCTCTGTGAGGATTCAAGTTCAATCCCTGGCCTTGCTCAGTGGGGTAAGGATCTGGTGTTGCTGTGGCTCTGGCCTAGGCCTCAGCTGCAGCTCTGATTCGACCCCTGGTCTGGGAACATCCACATGCCACAGGTGCAGTCAGAAAAAGAAAAAAAAAAAAAAATGGCAGAATGGATTATCCTCTGAAGCTATCAGCCCAGTTCTCCCCATGTCTTCCAGACAAAGTTACAGTACATTAAGGATTCTGTCCCCCAAATAAACAACCAAGGGTACTGAGAGAAATATAACTGAAGGTCTCCAGTTCAGAGGGGGAGAGACAATCAGGAATCTGTTACCCTGTCCTCCCAGCTCACTCTAGAAAATCTGCAGTCATTTAAGGAACACAACCTCTTGCCTTTCAAACAGAATAACACAAGCTGAATTCGAGTTATTAAGGGGCCAAGAATCCTAAGTGAAGGGCAGTAAGTACCAGGAGCACTTCAGCTTTAAGAGCTCCATCAGGCCGGTGAAAGGCAGAGCACTGAGGGCTCAGAAGAATGTGCAGAGAACCAGTGGACCTGGTCAACCATGACTCTTCACCCCTGTGGACAAGGTCATACAGGAACCCTGGCATCCTGCTGTGTCAGCCACATGGTGCCCAGTCTAGTCCCTCAGCCAAGGAGTGAGAAGGGACAGGTGAAGGTGCTTAATTTACACATTCTTTAGTAATTTATCCACAAACTAAATAAAATGGCTTGTTTTCCAGGCCAGGAAAGTATCACAAGTGTGCACCTGTGCACATGCTAAAGGCTCAGCTTGGAGCACCTTTCCCCAGGCCCACACCCTGCGCTGCCCCTCGGGCACCAAACACCTGTCATCAACACCTCAATGGCAATGGTGGTGCTGCTAGTGGTGATGCCTGCCCGCTGGTTCTAACTCTACCACTTGTTCTTTCTGAAGAACTTCAGGAAGATGACAGGGAGAGAGGGGGCTCTTGCAAGCAACGCCACAGCATCGCTTTACGAGCTCATCTGCCCTGGGTTCTTCAAAACACAAGTCATACAATCCTTGGCTATGAAATCAACTTTGCGATCCTATTTATTTAATGAAATAAAATTGAAATACAACAGGGGAAACCAGCACCACTGAACTAGAAAACACCAGAAGCCAGTAGATGCAAACTATTGCCTTTGAAGTGGATAAGCAATGAAGTCCTGCTGTATTGCACAGGGCACTATATCCAATCACTTGAGATGGAACATGATGGAAGATATTATGAGAAAAAGAATGTGTATATATACATATATGTATATATGTGTAACAGGGTCACTTTGCTGTATAGAACATTGAATATCAACTATAATAACAAATAATAAAATTTAAAAAAAAAAGAAAAGAAAATGCCAGAAGCCAAGAAAGTGAAAAGGACCACCCACCAGAGACAAGAAAATCAGAGTGAAGGACAGGGGCTCTTCAGGGCCTTTCCCAGCTAACTAATCAGCCCCACCCCAGGTACCCACTGGCACCTCTATTCTCCACCCAGCACCTCAGAGCACTGCTCCCTCCCTCTGCCCTCTTCCTGCTCTTGCAAGGGTTTCTGGGCCCAGGAGGCCCCCCAGGCCCTGCTTAATCACAAACAGAACTCACCTGTCTCTATGGTCCTTTAGATGGGTTGAGCCTTATTACATGGAGTTGGGTTATCTGATTTCTTGCTGTAACAAGTAAAGCCACATTATCACGTGGCCCATGACTCACATTGGATGTATTTCTAGCAACAAGACAACCCAGAACACAGCCTGCAACCTTGAGGGAAACTCACACCCATCAAGGTGATGCTCTCTGCTGCTTTTTTTGGCCGTGCCTGCAGCATATGGAAGTGCCCTGGCCAGGGATCAAACCCACGCCACAGCAGTGAAAAGGCTAGATCCTTAACCTGCTGCATGACCAAGGAACTGTGCTCTCTGCTTTTTTCTTGAAAGCCACTAAATATTGTTCGTACTTAATTATGCTTCTGCCAGATCAGACATCATATTCACCTTAAATCTAACACAAACATGTAACAGTGAGTTCCAAACATATAAGGAAAGGAACATGGGAGAAATTCTTTAAATTAAAAAAAAAAAAATCTCATCCATTTCTTAATTTTTTTTTGTCGTTCCCCCCGCCCCCCTGTGAATTAGGAAAATCAGGCTATGATTCCATTTTTAGCGGTGAAACCTGTCAGCCGGTGCGCACAGCCCCTGCTGGGTTTCTTGAGGGTTAACACGTTCAGTTTGGGGTTGCACATTTCGAGGGAGTCAAGTAAACAGTAAAATATGCCTGAAGGAAAGTACTAGACCAGTGCTGAGTCTCGAAAAGCCTCTCCTCACATCCCCTACCTCTCAACAGCCAATTTCCTGGGCTGTTCTGGGACCTTCTGGAATGCCCTTCATCCTTGTCTTTCCACCTTGCTTAAATCTGAAGTTTCCTCAAAGCCTTCAGACCGCACAAGCCCTCCCCTCACTACTTCAAACCACATGCAAAGAACCACCCCCCCTTCCTGAAAGAGGGATGTGACCTGTGACTCTTGGCAGGAACTCCCAGGGTCCTGCCCATTCGTTCTCCTCCCATCTCTGGACTAGGACCCCTTTGCGTCATCCTTGTCTGACCCCAAACCCAGCCTGAACTTCGGGAAGGGAGGGCACTTAGGAAACAAGGGTCTATTCCACTACCCGAGAAAGCAGACCTTCTGTCATCAAAACCGCTGTACCAGGAGCTCAGTCATCAGGACGAGACCATCTCCACTCAGACTGGCTCTTCCTCAAAACCCCACTTTCTCTGCTCACATAGAACAATCATCTGTAAAGCACTTTCTCAGCCAACTGATTAAGTTAGGAAACCAACCGCCTCCCACAGAGAGCCGAAATTGTTCCTAACACCCACAATAAAAACACAGGAAACAGCCTCAGCATGTGAGCCGTTATCTCCATTATTTACTTACTTTACCTCTAAGACACAACAATTTCAAACTGGGTTTTTACACTCAAATCTCCCTTGGCTTCCCCAATGGAGACTGTGACTGCTGTTTTCAGCCACCAGGGGGAGCAGGCATTCAGTTTCCTGGCCAACCCCTCAGGGGCATTTACATCAATGAGCAAAATGGAAATCCACTGCCTACTACAGGAGACCCAACAGCAGTCTGAATAACCTGGGGTCTCTCCGCAAGAGACCCGCTTCCGTTCTTCCCAGAACTGATGTGGCTGCTGGCTTCTCTCTTATTAAAACGGTGAACTAAAGACAAACAAAACGATCCCACAAGTCAAGGGGTGAAAGATATTCAGGCCCGCACACCAGGAATACCAATGAAGAAAACTTTGTAAATGTGTTAATTCCACAAGAAAAGCCAAGAACCAGTGGGGAATTTACTAGAAAGAGGTTGGCTGAAGCCAAGTATGCCAAAGGTTAGTTTTTGCAGAATGCCTGCAATCACAACTTGGAATTTCACAGTCTGCATCAACTGTATCTATCAATAGATAGAGCTCCAAGAAAAAAAGGTGATTTTTATCTCTCAAATCAAAGTCAGAGGGCCTCCACCTCAATACAAATTTACAATCAGAAGAGCAAATGAAAAGAGAGAAGGCACCAAAAATATAGTATGGCTCTGCCTCTAAGAAGAGGCGCACACACTCATGTTGACGACATACTGCTACGGGACCTTTGACCGAAATTGCCCAACTTGGCCAAGCACGACAATAGCCGCTGGCATGATGGCAGGAGGCCCTGATAAGGAACCGGGTGCCTCCCTGAAGACTAACCAGGAGGATTAGGGAGAGGCCAACAGGAGGAAGGAGACAACCAACCTCCCCAGGATCCTTGGCACTGGAATGCATCTTGGCTGGGAGGTGTGCAGGCCACCAGGAAGGACCCTGGGTCAGACCAAGCACAGGCCAAGCAAGACGACTGGTCAGAGACAACCTGGAAACTAACTCCATTCCAATAAAACCAGAGACTGTGAGGCACGTGGCAGAGCAGTTCTCCTGGGTTCCCTCACCCTGCTGCTCCCCCCCACCCCCCACCGCCGGCCACCCCTTCCCAGTAAAGCCTCTTGCTTTGTCAGCCCATATGTCTTCTCAGACAATTCATTTCCAAGTGTTAGACAAGAGTCCACTCTCAGGCCCTGGAAGGGGTCCCCCTTCCTGCAACAATGCTGCAGTTTTAAAAGCACATTCCCTGAGTAAGAGAGATGTTGTTACACTAAAGCATGAGGCCGGAGTCATTACAGATCTCAGGATGTTGGAAGATTTGCCACATCATTCCTTTCCTCAACATCCACCCCTCCCTTCTTCCACTTACTCATTACACTGCAATGGGCTTAATCTGAACGGGTATCATAGCAGAAGCTGGTATCAGACAAATAAGAAGGCCCATCCCTGCCTTCGAGGAGACGGAAATGCAAAAGCAGGCAATTCCAACAAAACGTGAAACCCTTGCATTGAGGATACACAGGGCACAGTCCCATTCCAGTAACCCTAGTTCTACAAGGGAGGAGGGAAAAGGTAATTTTGAAATTTCACTTAGGAAGAAGAATGGTTTTGCTTGATTTGGGTGGCAAATGACAGCCAGATTAAGATGATGAAGCTCCATTCTCTCTCCCTCACAGCCTCATCCCCACAAAGGGGATAAAAATTAATACCTCTCTCCAAGACTTGTTATGACGATTAAATGAGCTCATACTCTACTCATAAAGCACTTAGAACTCAGACTAGCACAGAGTGTGTGCTTAATACACTGGCTTTTTAATCACCATAATGAAACACAGGTGAGGCCATCGGGTGTGGGTGAAAGGGAAAAAGATACCTTTGCTTCATTACAAATACTAATTAGTCTATTAAGAAAAAAAATCAGTTTGCAATTTAAGAGTTTAGCTGCTGGAGTTTCTACTGTGGCTCAGCGGTTAACGAACCCAACTAGCATCCATGAGGACGTGGGTTTGATCCCTGGCCTCGCTAAGTGGCTTAAGGATCTGACATTGCCATCAACTGTGGTGTAGACTGCAGATATGGCTACGATCTCACATTGCTGTTGCTCTGGCGTAGGCCGGCGGCTACAGCTCTGATTGGACTCCTAGCCTGGGAACCTCCATATGCCATGGGTGGGGCCCTAAAAAGACAAAAGACAAAAAAAAAAAAAAAGTTTAGCTGCTTATTTCAATATACATACTTATCAGTGGGACCTAATCAAACTGACAAGCTTTTGTACAGCAAAGGAAACCATAAAAAAAAACCACAAAAAGACATCTTACAGAATGGTAGAAAATAGTTTCAAATGATGCAACTGACAAGAGTTTAATCTCTAAAATATACAAACAACTTACACAACTCAACAACAAAAAAACCAATAACCCAATGGAAAAATGGGCAAAAGACCTGAATAGACATTTTACCAAAGAACATATACAGATGGCCAACAAGCACATGAAAAAATGTTAAACATTGCTGATTATTAGAGAAATGCAAATCAAAACTACTATGAGGTACCACCTCACACTAGTCAGAATGGCCATCATTAATAAGTCCACAAATAACAAATGCTGGAGAGGAGGTGGAGAAAAGGGAACCCTCCTGCACTGTTGGTGGAAATGTAAATTGGTACAACCACTATGGAAAACAGTACAGAGGTACCTCAGAAAACTAAATATGGAACTACCATATGACCCAAAAATCCCACTCCTGGGCATATATCTGGACAAAACTTTCCTTGAAAAAGATATATGTACCCCTATCTTCATTGCAGCACTAGTCACAAGAGCCAAGACATAGAAACTAAGTGTCTATCGACAGATGAATGGATGAAGAAGATGTGGTACATATACACAATGGAATACTACTCAGCCATAAAAAAAGAACAAAATAATGCCATTTGCAGCAACATGGATGGAACTAGAGACTCTCATCCTGAGTGAAGTAAGTCAGAAAGAGAAAGACAAATACCATATGATATCACTTATATCTGGAATCTAATATATGGCACAAATGAACCTTTCCACAGAAAAGAAAATCATGGACATGGGGAACAGACTTGTGATTGCCAAGGGGGGAGAGAGTGGGCTGGACTGGGAATTTGGGGTTAATTGATACAAACTATTGCCTTTGGAATGGATAAGCAATGAGATTCTGCTGTATAGCACTGGGAACTATGTCTAGTCACTTATGATGGAGCATGACCATGTGAGAAAAAGAACGTATGTATGTGTGACTGGGTCACATTGCTGTACAGTAGAAAATTGACAGAACCCTGTAAACCAGCTATGATGGAAAAAATAAAAATCATTTTTAAAAAATAAAAAATAAAAATAAATACATATACTTTTCTCACATTTGTACACACACACACTCATTAATTAACACTAAGAGCATGTGATCTAAAGTGAAAAGATTTAAGTTCAAGTTCTCACCCAGCCACTTAATCTGGCCCATCAGCTGTGAACAAGTTTCCTTATATTCCTCTGAGCTCTGACCTCATCTATAAAAGGGAAGTGACATCCACTCCCAGGGGCAGAAGTCAACAAGTGCGGCTATAGAAAAACTCTTTGTAAAACCCTGGAGCTCTGAAAACATTAGAGAAAACAGTTGGCTTAGAAACTTTCGGAGTTCATTCTCCTGGTTAACCCTTTGCTCAAAGCTTCTAAATGTTAAATAAATGATAACATTGACGCCTATAAAACCATAAGAATTCCATTAGGGTCAACCCCCAGGGATTTCCCAAATAAAGGAGAAAAGACATCCAACTCTCAGCTCTCAACAAAATTCTCAACTTTCAACAGAAGCCACTTATGTTCCTTCCACACATTCCTGTGACAAATGCTTACTGAGAAGAGGACAAAGCCACACAGCACCACGAATAACTGAGAGAAATCTGCAGTTTCTGCAGAGAAAAGCAGGCCCTGGCTGCTGGGATGCACGCCATGGGTTTTTAGGCCACTACTATTAAAGTATCAACCCCCCTAAATATGAGTCAACTGACATTCGCTAGTGGAAGGATTTCCTACTCGATTTGTCCAATCTCTAACACATTAAGTATTGTCCAATACATCTAATACATTAAGATGCTCAGACCTCCAGCCACCACCTGCATTAGAACCACTTTTCACAGACTGCCTTGTCAGTGACACTGTTCACAAACGAAAGCATTTAATCAAAAGCAAATCACAGATACTCTCATCACTTCAAGAAACAAATCAAATCAAAACAAAACCTCCAGAGAATAACACCAACGGCTCACAGTTCTCAACAGCACCAGAGCCCTGTACACTCAGAAAAGCACCTGGGATTGGCTCGAGGCCTAGCCGTATGCCAAATACTGTATATTTATTAACTCTGTAAACTTCACAACTCTAGGAGTTCCCACTGTGGCGCAGGGGAAGCGGATTCAACTAGTATCCATGAGAATGTGGGTTTAATCCCTGGCCTCCATTAGTGGGTCGGGGATCTGGCTTTGCCATGAGCTGTGGTGTAGGTTGCAAACACAGCTCAGATCCCACATTGCTGTGGCCGTGGCGTAGGACGGCAACTGCAGCTCCAATTCAATCCCTAGCTATATGCTGAGGGTGAGGCCCTAAAAAGCAAAAAAAACAAAACAAACAAACAAAAAAAACCCACACGTCTAAGCCGTCTTTTTATGCCACCTTATGGAAGAGCAAAGAGGGGAATAGAGAGATAGTAGATTAACTTGCAAAGGACATTCTGGAACAGGGTAGCCTTACCCCTAGCCAACCTAACTGTTAAGGGTTCAAAAGTAAAGACCTTATACCGTTCAATGCCCTTTGTTGTGCACCAACCAAACAGGGTCACTTTAGGGCAGTACATGTGAGTCAGCTCACATCTGCAAAATCATCTAATTATTTAAATACAATGTCTCTTGGACCCTTCCCATGTGGCTGCCTCTCCTTTAATTCATCCTAAGGAAGTTCCATAGGTCTTCCTCTCAGCCCCTTTCCAGCGGGGAGCAAAACAAAAACTTTAGGTGGTATGATGATACGAGTGGAGACAAGGTTTCTAAAACGCTCCAGAAGGCCTGGCAGAGGGAGAACAGAAGTTAGGGAACTCGGCCAGGCAGCCCTGCCTCTGCTGTTACCATCTTCTCAGGTTAATCTGGGGCTTAGAGTCCTTTTGGCTTAAATCCTCTACTCCAGAAATAAGGGGAGGGAGCCAGACAAGGAGGCAGAGCCACACAGAGTTCTGCTGGCAGAAAGAAGGATGGGGGTTTCTTTTAGAACAGAAATCTGAAGTTTCCTCTCCCCCTTTCCGGAGGTATTTACTCAAGAACATGTCTCAAAGGACATGACTGAATTTGTCCAGAAACTGATGCAAAATTCTAAGTTGCTCTTCCTAGAACTTCCCAAGTGTGTCTTGACACAAGAGCCCAAGAAGCATCTGTACATGAAATAACACCAAACAAAAGCTCAAGGAGCAGGACCAGGTGAAAAGCATAGGCCACCGCTCTGCCATCAGTTGTTCTGCTAACAGTCAGCCAATCAAGTCGCAACAACACCGCAGACACATGAATCAAATCCTGGGCTGCTGGGGTGACAGGATCCGCATTCGAGTTTGTGATGCATCATTCAAGAGTTCTATTAAGAACATATACAGGAGTTCTCTTGTGGCACAGGTTAAGGATCTGGCATTGTCACTGCAGTGGCCCAGGTTCAGTCCCTGCCTGGGAACTTCCACATGCCACAGAGCACCCCCCCAAAAAAAAACAAACAAACCAAAAAAAAAAAAAAAAAAAAAAAAAACCACACACATACACAACACAACTTCATGAAATCATCTGTGAATCCACTCTCTCCCCCTAAGCTGCAAGAGTTTTAAGACTTTTTTTTTTCATTTTTTAAAGTTTTATTGAAGAATACTTGGTTTACAATGTTGTGATCATTTTTGCCATACAAAAACAAAGTGGTTCAGTTATACATGGACACACATCCATTCTCTTTCAAATTCTTTTCCTACATAAATGATCGCAGAATGCTGCATATAGAGTTCTCTGTGCTAAACAGCAGGTCCCCGTTGGCCAATCATTCCATATACCTCAGTGTGCATATGCCAATCCCAAAGCCCCATTCCATCCCTGCCTCTCCCCATCTGTCCCCTTTAGTAACCAGAGGTTTTTCAAAGACTGTCTTTTCCATTCTGAAAATAAGTTCACTTGTAAATTTTTAAGACTCTTAACATTTTTTTTTGGGGTCTCTTTAGGGCCGCACCTGTGGCATATTGAGGTTCCCAGGCTAGGGGTCCAATTGGAGCTACAGCTGTCAACCTACACCATAGCTCACGGCAATGCCAGAGCCTTAATCCGCTGAACAAGGCCAGGGATTGAACCTGTGTCCTCATGAGTGCTACTCAGATTCATTTGCGCTGAGCCAGGACAGGAACTCCAAAACTCTTAATATTTTATTCCTCCAACTGAGATGGCCCACCCCCAAAAAAAGAAGACACCAAGTTGGGTCCTTCTAGAAGTGGAGACACTTCTAGAATGGTGGGGCAGATGATGGCCAAGCAAAAGGATGAGCTGGATGAGCTATGCATTTCCATTCTTTTATCTGATCCCAAAACATGATACATAGAACTATAATCAAATTCCAGGGCAATTTGTACACATGTGGAGGCCAAATGTGGACAACTGTTACTCCTTCTAAATCAACTGTCCTATTTCCCTCACTGCTGATAACTAAGAGCTGCCAAGGCCCAAGAAGGCCAAGGAGCTGCAGCCAAGGTTGGTCATGAACTTCACGTTGGACCCTGTAAAATGAGGCACAATAATCATCTAGACAATGATCTCAAGATATTCTCCATCAGCAACCTGGGCTGAGCCAACAAGAATACATGTCAACAAGGCAATAAAGTACAAGGCTTCTTTTTTAAAATCTTACACCTGTAACCTGGGGGTGGGGGTTGTTTTTTTGTTTTTCACTATTTTGAAAACACATGCCAAAGAATCTTACCCCTGGCCAAGCCCCCTCTTTTAATAAGAGAAATCTCCTACATGCATGACAGGTGCTCCACAGCTTGGAACTAACCACACTGTATTGGATGTACACAGCCAAGCAGGCTACTGTAGGTGGGAAATCATTAACTGAGTACAGTGAGGGCGCACTCGGTAATCCGAAGGCCAAGCTTGGCCAGGAAAAGCAAAAGCATCACTGTCCTCAACAGCCAGGAGAGAGATTGCACTTTGCGCTCCAGGCATCTCGATGGGCTGGAAGCAGGGAAGGTTTGTGACTGGCCAAACCCCAACAGTATAGAATGGGGACTGCAAGTACCATTGAGCCACACCTGCCTGCATATCTAAGAAAGGCCAGGCGAGGTCTCTGGCACCAATTCTTGGTCAGGTGGTAAAATGACAGAACAATGAGGGTATCCAGTGGAAGAGGGAAACACAACATGACTTAGGCTGCATTTTGTTGTTTATACTACGGCATCTGTCCTTTATCTTTTTAGGGCTGCACCCAAGGCATATGGAGATTCCCAGGCTAGGAAGTCTAAGCTAGGGGTCGAATCAGAGCTGTAGCTCCTGGCCTACACTGTAGCCACAGCAACTAGGGATCCAAGCCGAGTCTGCGACCTACACCACAGCTCACGGCAATGCCGGATCCTTAACCCAATGAGCAAGGCCAGGGATTGAACCTGAGTCCTCATGGACATTAGTTAGCTTCATTAACCACAGAGTCACGACAGGAATTCCAAAAATAAGTGTATTTAACATTAAAACAGCCCTGCTCCAGAACTTTCTATGGCAATGGAAATGTTCTACATGGTAGCCCCATACCAAATGTAACAACTGAGCATTCAAAATGGGGCGAATGCCAATTGAGGACCTAAATTAACTTGTATTTAGTTTTAATGAATCTAAACAACTAGCCTTATGTGGCTAGTGCCTCCTGATCAGTGGATACAGGTCTCACCCCCAGGACATGGAAGAAGATGCCAGAACACACTGTGCTGTCGGAGAAAAAGCTCAACAGCATCAGTAGATGAGCAGAGAAAAAGGTCACATATGTGAGCAGCAAAACAGTCACCAGGTCTCACCCACCTGGGAAGGGACATGGACAGAAAGGCACAGTCAACAGGAATGGAAGATAGCTGGGTGGGTGGGTCCGGGGTGGGGTGAGAGAGCGCCCTTAGAAGGCTGACATTCCTGAGAGGGGTGACAAGCACCCACAAGGGAACAAGCTAATTTCAGGTTGGGTAAGTGCTACGCAGAAGCCTACAAAGGATGGGATGACACAGAGGGAAATCTACAATTTGGGGGGCAGGCCTCTCTAAGCCCTGGACCTTCCCAGGCTAAAAGGAAGCAGTTTGTGAAGTCCTAGGCGAAGAATCTCCTGAGCAGAAGGACCAGCAGATGCCAAGTACCTGAGACTAGAACTCGCCTATGGTATCTGCTGGCAGAAGGGGTGGCCCCAGGTAGCTACCGAGCCCCCACCTCGGGGCTGGCCCGAATGTGGTATGCTCCAAGTGTCAAATGCTCACCACATTCCAAACACCCAGGATAAAAAGGAAAGCACGTAAAAGATTTCATTAAGGCTTTTTTGTAGAAATTGATTCCACGGTGAAATAATATTTGATAGAATGGGCTAAAACATTAAAATTCATGTTGCCTGTTGTTCCCTTTGTAATGGGACTACTGCAAAAGGTAACGTACACATGTGGCTTCCATTTATGGCTTACATCATCTTTTCTTGGCAGCATTAAAACAGAGCAGAGACAGCAGAGGGGCAGGGCCAAGGACTCAAGGGCCAAGGGCAAGACCTGGGCTCCAGACCCAAGTGTGACGGATCACTGGGGAAGTGACTCAATCTCACATCTACTATGGAGGGACCACATGGGACAGGAGATGGGGAAGATGGGGGGGGGGCGGGGAGGGAGTCCAGGCTGGAGACATGGCTCACTGGCCACACTTTCTGCTAGAGGACAGTGTTCTTGGCTCAGAGCCCAGGCTTACAGTCATATTGCCTAGACTCAAATCTTAATTCTAACACTTACAAAATTTGTGACTATGGACAAACTACCTAACCTCTTGGTGCCTGAGCTTTCTCACTTGCAAAACAGGATATTCACAGCCTTCCCCTGGCGGTTAAGACATGCTTTGTTAAATGCCCGGAACACAGTAAGCCCTCAATAGTCACCTTGTGATGACTATCATTGGATGAGGAATATGAAGGAAGATGCTAAAGGAGATTTTAACTGAAAAACTGGGTAAGAGATGGTGCCATTTAATGACAGTGGGCAAGACATGTGTTTGGGAGTGGGGGGGCAGATGTGGGAAGGAACAGAGGTCATTCTACTTTAGCCAGGTAGCATGTGAGGTTTTTATAGGTCATCAAGTGGACAGGTCGGGTAGGAAGTTGGCTCTCTAGGTGTGAGCTCAAAGGTGAGGGGCCGAGGCAGGCAATACAATCTGGGACTGTTCAGCGCACAGGGAGTGCTGGAAGCTTTGGACTGGATGGAACACCAGGGAATAGAGTGTAGAAGGAGAAACAAGAGGGAGGGTGGGGGTCCACCCCTGCAGCCTGCACCATCTGGAGGTCTAGAAGCCAAGGAGGAACTGCAGGAAGGCTTGGAAGGAACGATCCATGAGGCAAGTCGATGGGCAACACGGGGAACAAGAAAGGCTTTCCCGGAGGAGACCTAGCTCTTTCGAACACAGCGGAAGGTTCAGGAAGACAAAGGCAGAGGGCACATGGGCAGCCCTGCCCAGGATGGTGCGGGGAGGCACTGACGGCTGGTACCCCATCCAGGGAAGAGCCTCCGGTCACTGGAGTAGGAACAGAAAGAGCTACAAGCCTGAAAAAAAGGTAAGAAAGTATCAAGTGGAGAGTGGAGAAATCTCTAAAAGGTTACTTGCTATCTATTGCATGGAAGCCCAGGCGGGCAAGGGCTGGAGAGAGACACTGAATTTTTAAGACAATTTTCAAAGAGAAACGTTATAAGGGCTGTTTTATGGCATTTGGAAGAATCCAGAAGAAAGGAAGAAATGAATAATCCAGGGGCAAAAACAGTAGAAGAAGATTCCATGTGGGGAGAGGAGTGGCCTTGGACAAGAACGGGCCAGTGCTTCAGCTCCTGCAGGTGACAAGGCAGCGGTAAGAGGATGGGGCTGATGCTAAGAAGCCGGGACAGTCTGAACAAATGAAACAAGAAGCAAAGTCATTGGCTAAGAGGAAGAGGAGGAAGGTGTGGGAGACCTGAGGACAGACCAGAAGGTGGGAAACGGTTTTATTGCAACTGGTAAAATGACCCCAGAGATGTAACAAGATGCCTAAGGGACAAATGTGATGTGAATCCTGTTGACGTGGTCTTGCAATAGTTGGAAAAAGGAGTCCAGTGGGGGTGGTTGGGATCTCACAGGGGGCCCAGCAGAATAAGAGGATCCAACTTGTTTGACTATTTTCAGAAGGGACCCATGAAGTCCAGGTGCCATCTCCGGGCACGAGAAGGGTGACTGGCAGTGAAGGGGGAAGGAGGGGTGTAGACTCAGAGAGCTCTGAATATTCATGCGAGAGTCTCACGGAGGAAGGATGGGCATGCAGACTGGGGCGTGAAGTGCCTTATATCATGATTCTAGAGGTTAATCAAGACAGCAAGGTCTAAAGAGGGTCAAGAAAACGAAGTGCAGAAGGTCACTGGCGCCCAGGAGGTCAAGAACTGAGAGGCCAGGTTGCTGGGTGAGTGGGCTGTCAATGTGGGTTGAGGTTTCCTCAATGGTCAGTGGAGACTGAGGCCAGGAAGGAAGTCATCAGTGAAGGAGGTGACCAGGAGAAAATGACAGAATGAGGTGGGGGAGGGGATGCTACAGTTAAGGGTACAAGTTTCAACGGGAGCTGAGGTTTAAAAGAGGAGGAAAAGAGGCGTTCCCATTGTGGTTTGGTGGTAATAAACCTGACTAGCATCCATGAGGATTTGAGTTCAATCCCTGGCCTCGAGCAACGGGTTAAGGATCCAGCACTGCCGTGAGCTGTGATGCAGGTTGCAGATGCAGCTCAGATCTGGTGTTGCTGTGGCTGTGGTGTAGGCCGGCAGCTGCATGCAGCTCTGATTTGACCCCTACCCTGGGAACCTCCATATGCTGTGGGTACAGCCCTAAAAAAATAAATAAATAAATTTAAATAAATAGAAGAGGAGGAAAGATAGCTTAGCTGGAAGTGGCAACAGGGAAAAACAACGTCTTGAAGAGACTGTAAGGAAAGCAGTGTCCTCCAGGGACAGCCAGCAGGAGGCAGAGGACATGGGGACTCTGTCAATGATGGCAGAGCCAACAGGGAACAGGGGAAAGAACAGTATAGCCAGAGCAAGTACAGTAAGGGGTGGGCACCAGTGTGAAACTGGTTTGGTGGTGAACAATAAACCAGCCAGGCCGGCCTCCTGGTTCAGCAGTCCCTCACACGCCTCAAATTTTAAGTCTCTTGTCAAGGGCCAGCTGGAGGGATACAGGAGATAGCAACTCCAGAGCTCACTAAAGTACGT
Organism: Sus scrofa; assembly: GCF_054392235.1. Lineage (NCBI taxonomy): Eukaryota > Metazoa > Chordata > Mammalia > Artiodactyla > Suidae > Sus > Sus scrofa. Next base: position 173,469,654 of record NC_139383.1, read on the forward strand.
TTCAAACACTTGACAGCAACGGAATACAGCCAACCCTGTCATCAGCTTGTTGGAACAGAACCAGCACTTCCTCTCCAGCCCGGGGGCAGGATGGCAGCTTTACACCAAAGTCAGCCACCACTAGAGGGTGACACAGCCCCAAGACTTAAGCAATTCCCAGGAACTCTTTTTGATAAAACAAAGCTCTTAAGCAGGAGCAGACACTGGTTGAGATTTCTCCCAAATTCATAATTCACGTAGTTCAACTTTAAAGATGGAAGGCTATAAAAATACAGAAAGGCCATGTGTATGGACACGTAGGTAAAAAAAGTCTCTCAAAGGCTTTACCCCAAAGTGGTCAATGGTGGCTGGCCTCCAGCAAAAGTTGAGATTGGGGGGCGGGGCAATGCACAAAAAAGGCCTACTTTCACTTTTTAAGTCTATATGCAGTTGTTTGAGTATTTTTCAAGCATGCATTCACTCACTTTTTGTATAACTTTAAAATTCTCTCCTCCTCCAATACCTTTCCCACCTCTCTTCTCCCCCCCTCCACTTCCTGGCACCATCAAAAGAGGGCAGTGGGGAAACCCCACCCATGGAAATGGAATTGAAACAGCATGTCTTCTTGGGTTAGATGAAAGTATTTTAACAAACACTGGCTGATATTTTCATCTCTTGATGAAAAACACAATCATCGCTAGGGAATATAAACACCAAAGTCCCACCTAGTCGTTATCTTCAAATGACCTATAGTTTATTAAAACAGCACAAATGGAATATGGTAACAATCACACAGATACAAAAGGGAGTCGGGGGAGGGGGTAAATATTCTATCTGCTGGACTAAGGAACACTTTCCTGAATGTGAAGGTATAGTATAGGAAAGGACCTCTTTTCAAGGGCGAACATTTGCTGAGCAGTCATTATGTGCTGGGCACTGTGGTCAGAGTAGTGTATGTTCTGACCAAATTCCATCCTCACAACATCCCATATGCAGAAACTACAATAACGATAACACACACACACACACACACACACACACACACACACACACCCAGCTTGCCATCTGGGGCTTCCCTTTGGCGGTTTCAGTTACCTGCAGTCAAACTGAGGTCCGAAAATATTCAATGGAAAATTCCAGAAGTAAGCAATTCCTAAGTTTTTAATTGTCTGCCATGTGGAGTGGCGTGAGGAAATCATGTGCCGTCCCACTTGGAATTCCCCACCGTCCACATCATCTGCATCTGTCATCGACATCGTCAGAGCCCTGGCTCCAGGACCCAGGAGCCCTGGAAGCAGAGACCCTCCTTTTGAAGGACAGCCAGAAGGGCAGTCGTTGCTGAATACGGCGTTACAACACCCACGTCATTCACTCACTTCATCTCATCGCTGAGGCATTTCACCATCTCACTCCATCACAAGAAGGGCAAGGACAGTGAGTCTGAGAGAGACCCCACATGCACATAACTTTTATGACAGCACATTGTTATAACAGTTTTTAAAAATTTTATTGACGTATAGTTGGCTTAACAACATCGAGTTAATTTCTGCTATATGGCAAAGTGACTCAGTTATACACATACATTCTTTCTCATATGCTTTTCCATGATGGTTTATCACAGGAGATTGGGTATAGTTCCCTGTGCTATAAAGTAGGGTCTTGTTGTTTATCCATCCTATATATAATAGCAGACATCTGCTAATCCCAAACTCCCAATATTTCCCTCCAACAGTTTTTACTATCATTTTTTTTTGTCTTTTTTTTTTTTTTTTTTGCCATTTCTTGGGCCGCTCCCATGGCACATGGAGGTTCCTGGGCTAGGGGTCGAATCGGAGCTGCAGCTGCCAGCCTACACTACAGCCACAGCAATGCTAGATCTAAGCCGAGTCTGCAATCTACACCACAGCTCACGGCAACGCCGGATCCTTAACCCTCTGAGCAAGGCCAGGGATGGAACCGGCAACCTCATGGTTCCTAGTCATATTTGTTAACCACTGAGCCACGATGGGAACTCCAGTTTTTACTATCATTGATGTGAAAATGTTACCATGCCTAATTGATAAACTAAATTTTATCACAGGTATGTACACATAGGAAAAAAGACATGTATACAGTTGACCTTTGAACAACACAGATGTAAATTGGACAAGTCCAGTTGTACAGTTTTTTCCTAATACTACAGTTCTGTGTGATCTGTGGTTGAATCCACAGAAGTGGAGGAACCTTGGATACAGAGGGATGACTATCAATTATTTGTCAGTTTTTGACTTCCTGGAGGGCTGGCACCCTGAACCTCTGTGTTGCTCAAGGGTCAACTGTGAGGTTCGGTATCACCCGCGGTTCCAAGGATCTACAGGGGGTCTTGGAACGTGTCCCGCACACATAGGAAGGACTACTTGATCAGGAATTTCCTTACAGAGGGGAGGAAAACACAACTAGCCAGCAAGTAGCAGAGCCAGGAGTAGAACCTCGGTCTGCCTAACCTCTACCTTCTCTAACCATAGCCCTGGGCATGTGCATCAGATGGTGCTCTCCTTACTTCTCCTGGTATGAACCCCATTCCTTCCTCAGCCCCTCTCTGCCCTTGCTGCCTGGCTTTCACAGGATTTTGATGTTTTTATTTGTGTTGTCCAATTTGGCCAAGGTCAAGGCAGATAGAAAGATGGTGCATGGGCCTCAGTCCTAAAAACAGCAGGTGAGGGAAGGATGTAGAAGGGTATTTCATTCTTAAAGGATCAGCAGGTAGAGGGAAAGTCTTCCAGGATGGATGGGATGTTTGATGATACAGTAGCTGACACTATGCTGTAAAGTGTGATGAAAGGAGCACAGAAGAACAGACCCTGGTTCCCAACACTGGCTGCTTCTAAGAATCACCTGTGTGGCTTTAAACACACCCACTTACGCCCAGGCCTGCCTGCCCCAGACCAATAAGATTCAGGTCTCTGGGCATGAGCAGGGCCTCGGTAAACTTTCAAACCTCCCCCAGGTAATTCTAATGTGTGGCCAGAACTGAGAACCACTAGGCTAAGTCAAGAGTCAGGAGGACTGAACTTGGGCGGGAACAAAGAAGAGGGAGATGGGACTGCAAGCTCTCAGAAGTCCGTCCAAAGTTAGCTGTGTGCACTTGTCATAAAGCTACACATCTTAGCTGAGTGACATGCACCAGCAATTTTCTGCAGCAAGGAGCAAAAAGAACAGCATAGCAAGGTCCTCCAGGACAGAGTGGTGGGTCAGGGTTGTAAAAGGGTGTGGCTGCAGCTGATAAAGGAGGCCAGGTTGAATACAATTGCCAGGCAGGGAGAATCCTGGCAGGCCGAGGGACCAGGATGGGTGCAGGCAGGGGTGTCAGAATGGCCTGGATACCTTTTCAACCCATGGATGTATATAGGTGTGTTACAACTTCCCTCTATACCCACCACTCTTTAGGTTCTTAAGAAGGCCTCCCAGGTGTTTCTGGTAGATCTGTCCACTGAGACCACTGGACAAGAGGAAGATGAAATAGAGAAGGTCAGAAAGCAAAGACTGCAGAATTTAAGAGCTTGGAGGTCAAGTGCCTTCAACGGAAGCAGTGGCTTGGATTAAAGAGAAATACTACTGAATTTACTTCAATTAGAAATGATGAGGCCAGTGTATTAGCCCATCCACAGGGTTATCAAAGACCCTTTGGATGAAGGGGCCTGGGTAAGGATGAAAATCAGAGATGTGGAAGTACGGCCCCAGGAGAGTGGAAGCAGGTGGCATGAGCCGAGATCAGGATCTTCAAAAGACATCCTGTTTGGGTGGAGGGCCAAAGGTGACTGGAATCAACGCTGGAAAACACAAAGTCCTCAGTGCCCAGAGCTGGAGGAGGAGCCTTCAAAGGAGACAGGGAGGGAGCAATGTCCTGGGGCCACAGTGACTGCAGGTGAAGGAGCAGTGGCTTCCTTAGCTGGAAAGTGAGCAAAGCAGACAGGCTCCCTTTGGGCCCTAACAAGTCTACAGCTCGATAACTACTGCAAGAAATTCTGAAAGATTTGGTGTCAAAGATTAGTGAGCCAATGAAACACCACCACAACAAAACAGAAGGAAAATCAGTTCCCAGAGTGGTGACCAAGCCTGGAAAGGGGCAGGACAATTCTTAGAACTAATTGTTTGGGGTTTTTTAATCAAAGAGAGGGAAGATTTAAAATTGATCCATCATAACAACAAGGACAAAAACTTCCTACAAACTAATTTAGCACAGTCACTGATGAAGCAGAACCACTAGTCATACAAGTAATGAGATGAAAAAACTATGAAAAGCCACAAGCATGTTTTACCAACTTGGTTTTGACCTATTCATAAATTTTTCAGACACTGAACACTGGATCAACAGCCTCATGCTACAGGCATCATCACCCAGCACCTGAAAGCAAGTATGCACATGTGTGTAACGCTAAGTGTATCACACAGCATACAGAAGGCTATGTCCATGCTGATAACAAAATGCTCCATGAAGCAATTTGTGTGTTCACTTAACAGAACACATGTGATCCACAGGTTATATCAAGTTTTAGGTGTCTTGGAACTTTGGCTTCTTGTTTGATCTTTGGGAAATATTTTCCAAATGAGAAGGGAAGTTTAGGGAGCAAGGTATCGATGTTGGAAAGAGACAAAGGATTGTGGGCTGTGCAGCCTCAACCCTCCTTCTCAGGGGTCTTTCTGCAAGGCTGTCACTCATAGGTGTGGAAAGTAACATAATGTCTTTTCTATTAAGGAAATCTTGGTTACTCCATTTTGCTCAGGTTTAGCCTTCCTGTGACACCCCCCCGCCCCCCCCCCCCGCAAACACCCACTTTCCCCTCTTCTCCCAGTAACAGTTTGTTTCAAATCAGCCAACCAGGAAGACTGTGTGCCCTGACCTGACCAATGGGAAGAGGACAGGTGAATCACCCGCATTAGGGATAAATAGGGGAGGGTCCTTTGTTCGTTGAGTGCACTTTTTGGAGTACCCGTGCCCTTCTGCAGAAGTAAAGAGCCTTGTTGAGATCTCCCCGTGTTCCTGTGTCTCATTTTCCAACACTGATGATCCGAGCCATGTCCCCAACACAGGAACTTAATTTGGAGCAGCTACTCTTAAAAAAAGGATGGGGAGAGAGAGTTCCCGTTGTGGCTCAGCAGAAAGGAATCTGACTAATATCCATGAGGACACAGGTTTGATCCCTGACCTTGCTCAGTGAGTTAAGGATCTGGCATTGCTGTGAGCTGTGGTGTGGGTCACAGCTGTGGCTCGGATCCCGCATTGCTGTTGCTGTGGCAAAGGCTGACAGCTACAGCTCCAATTGGACCCCTAGCCTGGGAAGCTCTATATGCCATGGGTGTGGCCCTAGAAAAGACCAAAAAAAAAAAAAGGAGGGAGAAAAACACCTGAATAAAGGAGAGGCAGCCATCAAGCAGAGGTTGGGACAGAAATAACAAAGAAGAGGGGACGCATTCTGTGCTCGTCACAGGCAAAGGCACCAGGTAACCAGAACCACAGTCACATCATTTCCAACAATCCAAGGGAAACCCATTCCAAGTCGAGGATTTTTCATACTTACGGACCCAACTCATCAGCTTATAACTTTACCATTTCCACTATGCCCTGACTCCTCAGCAAAGAGTGAAAAAAGGCCAAGTGCTTCCGCATAATTCAAGATTAACATGCAGGAACAATGTGGCCAACATCTACACTCAAACATGTACTTAAATTTGAACATGGTAAAAAAGAAATTAGCTATATTATCTTGAACACAAATTATTCTAGACATAATAAGGATAGGCTATTTTTCCCACTCGAAGGTAAACAGGGCCTGGATGTATTCCTCCATTCTCAATAATATCTGTGCTGATTTAAAATGGCATCTTGAACCATGGCCTTAAGTGTGTACAAATGCTTTGGACTACTAGGAGAATCCAAGTTTTAATGCGTAGTTCATTTCTCAAATATTTACTAAGCACGTGTTGCCCTCCCCAGATACAGGGGAGGGAAGCCGCTGGACTATGCTTTTTTCCTGGAGTTCCTTCCTTAATGGAAAGACCACACCCTCCACCCAAGGCAAGAAGAAATGCCAGCCCAGAGTTTGGACAAGAGACGGGATGTGCCATGGCAAGCCCCTTCCTCAGGTTCCATCTTACCCACCATACAGACAGCTGTCCAAGGATAGACTCGCCACTTGGTGAGGCAGCCTGGCCCATGCTGGCACTCACTGGGGCATGGGGGGCATGAGGGGTGTTAAGTCAGCCTAGTCCCACATTACCAAGTGCATGGGCCCAGCCACGTAAGCCATGTTCTTCTGTGTCTAGCACTGGCACTAGTCAAAATGATGCTTTGGTCTCCCCTTGCCAACTCTTCTGTCATTTCTCTGATGGGATGTATTTACTGGACCCTCCTAAATCCTAAGCACTATGCTGCTGTGTAGGGCAGAGGACTCTGGAGAGTGGCTCCACATTTACAGGGCCACGACTCATCTGCAGAGGAAATTTTAAAATCCACATTCCTGGCCCTTGGCCCCTAAATTCTGATGAAACAGGCCTGCTGAGAGCTCAGAAATCTGCACCTCGGGACAACCGCAGCTTAGCCAACACCCCCCTTTGAGAAAGCCCGGGGAAAGCTCATGGCTTGTTACCTCTGAGCTTAAAAAAAACACAATACATTCACAATAAATCTGATTTTCCATTTCTGTAAATGAAGTGATTTTATGGTCGATTTAGTGACCCACAGAAAACTCACAAGACAAGGCTCCAAGTGAGAAATGCAATTCTGAGTGTGCTAAAATAACTGGACACCTCCGCTCGCCGTTGTGTTCAGTCAGATGCCCGCCTACATCACTCACATCCCATGGAGGCGGACTGTGGAGGCGGCCTGTCCCCACACCGGCACAAAGACCACAGAGGGGACACAGCAGTCTGGGGGAAAACCTGGCAGTACTGGGTGTGATCAAGTTACCTAAAATCTTGAGGTCTAAACGTGGCTCTTCCAACAACCCCCAACTGCCAACCCAAATCTGAAGCTGACGGAATCTTGTCTAGAGCCTGCCAAACAGACCCAGTGCATGGATTCTTTTGGAACCTCTTAGCAGAGGCAAAAAGAATCATATTCCAAGGTTTGTAATGTCAAGATCGCACAAAACATGAGGTTCAAACCAAACTTACTAACAGCGTATTCATGACATGTGCGGCTGGGCTCCCTTTTACCCACATTCGGCTCAAGCCCCAGCTGGCCCAGCGGCACTGCTGAACATCCAGGACGTTGGTTCCCTCTGTTGAGGAGCCAGTCAACAGGACTAACAATGAAAGCGCAAGTCACTCTTTCAGATGCCCTCAAATCCTATCATAATTCCTCCCTCTCCGTTAGGACTGTGTCAGCTCCCTCCCCGACCCCAGCAGTGGCAATTAGATTCTGACGATTTCTTGAGAACTTCTACAATTATGACAAACCTTCAATCTTGGGAGGACTCTTGGGCTTCTCTGGCCCAGTGTTTTAAATATCCTGTGTTAATAAGAAAAACACAAGGTAACCCTTTATGTTTCCTAAACAAACTAGTCTTAGGTTCCTGAAAAATATGAACCTAAGCAGATTCCATCTCTCCTACTGTTTGCTTTAAAAACCTCTACCATTTGAGCCACAGATGAATTCCAGTGAGGGGTCACACATATTCCCAGAAAGTAATTCCACTCCATGATCTTAAAGTACCTACTGTGTGCCCATAACGGGGGTGGGGGGGTGGCGGCGACGGTAAATACAAACAGGAATCTATGAAAAGACCAAGGCCACTCAGTGAGTTACAGAGACGGCCTAAGGAGAAGCCTACACTGCAGTAGGCAGAATAATGGCCCCCCAAGATGATCACATCCTAATCCTAAGAACATACAACTAACTTAAGACAGAGAAAAGAGGAATTAAGACTGGTCATCAACTGACCTTAAAATAGGGAATTATCCTAGGCTATTCAGATGAGTACAATGGAATCCAAAACCCTTTAAAATTATGGAAGAGGGAGGCAGGGATTACCACGAATGATGGCATGTTCAGAGTCGCCACATCCCGGGTTTTCAACATGGCAGAGGAAGAACATGAGGCCAAGAGCGTAGGTTACTCAGAGAAGCTGGAAAGGGCAATGGCCTCACCTCTGGGGCCCCCAGATTTAATGCAGCCCCACCCACACCTTGATTTTAGCCCAGTGGGACCCACGTATGACTTCTAACCTACAGAACTAGAAGACTGTACGTGCTGTTTTAAGCCATTAAATCTGTGACTTTCTACAGCAGCCATGGGAAACCCATCTTCGATACCACAGAATGTCTATGGCTTCTTTTTCAAGGACCAAAATGACATCTGATCTATGTAAGTGGTATGCAGAAAAAGACATACTGGATTTTGAAAAGCAAAAGTGAAAAAAATAAAGGCCTTGGGAAACATCTCCCGAGTGATTCCAACAAGGAAAACAAAAAACAAAAAAACACCTTTACCCTACCAGCACTGCCCAACGGCAAAACTGTCACTGGAAGCCACACTTCAGCTCCCCACGTAAATAAATACAAATTTGCCCAAGTGTTAGAAGCTTGTGAAAACACATTTTCTAATTTGGTTGATACATTTTAATTATGAAAGGGTCACTCACATACTTCTTAAGAGAAAGCATGGCCCTAAAAACTCAAAGGCGGCCTCATCCTTGTCTTTGCCAATGGGTTTACGACACAAATGTTAAAGGAGATAGGTGTCTTCCTGCAACAGAAGCAAGCAGATCGGACCTACCTCTGGCATGAGAGTACACATAGTATCACAGCCAACAAAGAATAAAGCAAGGGTGCTAGAGCCCCAAGTTCAAGGCTCAGCTCTGAAAATACCTCTTCCTGGGTTCCCAGGCGGGCAGGTAGATCCCATCCGTGACCTCCCCACCTCGATCCGTAACTTGTCTCCCTGCCTCCACTCTTGCCACCACCCTGATCCCCCGCCACTGCAATCCATGTGACACACAGCCCACCAGAGGGATTGTTCTTAATTAACCAAATGATGCCACTTCCCTGATTACAAGCCTTCAATGCTGTCATCTTGCGTCAAGTCCACATTATTAGCTTGTCCACAAGGCACTGCCCTATGTAGTCGCTACCTTGGCCTCCCCTCTTCCCTCAGCCCCCAGAGTCTATCTCAGTTCCTCTAACCTGCCAGAGCTTCCCTGCCTCAGAAATCCCCTCTCCCTCCTCTGTCTCACTTCCTCATAGAGGGCTTGACACCTTCCCCATCAAACTCAAAGCAAAACCCAAAGTGGGAGCCCCTCCCATTCTCCTGCAGAGAGCTCTGCCTTGGCAGTGCTGTTTCAGTGGTATCCCAAAGGGCCTTTTTTCCTTTCAGGTCTGTCCTCCAACCAGAAGACATACTCCATGAAGGAAGGAACTCTGTCTGAACACCACAGCAGGCCCAATGAACACGCTGATGGAAAGCATGAACTCCAGAAGGTTCCCATCATTAGAAACCATGTGATTTTGCAATATGAACATTCAAATACATATCCTGAAAATTCCATTCGATTTTACCCACTGCAAACTGAAGAAGGCTAAAGAATGAAAACAAATGGGAACCACCATCCAAGTGACAGCATGGGATTTTTGTGGCAAGGCATGGTTAATTCTCGTTCCTGTTTAAGTTAGAAAGTTAAAAACAACAACAAAAAGCCATTGGACTTGCCAGTTGGTTAAGCTGAAGAACCTAACATTGAACAAAACATCACATTTAATTTTTTTAATTTTTTTGTCTTTTTGCCATTTCTTGGGCAGCTCCCTCAGCATATGGAGGTTCCCAGGCTAGGGGTTGAATCGGAGCTGTAGCCACCGGCCTACACCAGAGCCACAGCAACGCAGGATCCAAGCCGAGTCTGCAAACTACATCACAGCTCATGGCAACGCCAGATCCTTGACCCGCTGAGCAAGGCCAGGGACTGAACCCGCAACCTTGTGGTTCCTAGTCGGATCCGTTAGCCACTGCGCCAGGACGGGAACTCCAAAGTGTCACATTTTAAACTGAGAATGTGGGTCTACTAATGAAAGGGAAGCACTTCCCTACAAAACATACATATTGGAGTTCCCATTGTGGTGCAGCAGAAATGTGGGTTTGATCCCTGACCATGCTCAGTGGGTCAGGGATCCAGCATTGCTGTGAGCTGCAGTGTAAGTCACAGACAAGGCTCAGATCCTGCGTTGCTGGGGCTATGGCATAGACCAGCAGCTGTAGCTCCAATTCAACCCCTAGCCTGGGAACTTCCATATGCCACAGGTTCTGCCCTTAAAAACAAAAAACAAAAAAAGCATACATATCAATGATGCTGATAAATCTATACTAAGTAATAGAAGCATAAGTTGCAAATGAAAAAGGATGTGCAAAGGATAGGAAAACAGAACTATGACATCAAAGTTTCAGGTTAAATGATTTAAAGCAACATGTGTCCCCTCCTAGGATGCTACAATCAAAGACAGACAATCGTTGGTGAGGACATGGAGAGATGGGAATCTCAGACACTGCTGGTGGTAATGTGGGACATCGCAGCTGCTTTGGAACAATCTGCCAGTTTTTCAAAGGGTTAAATGAAGAGTTAGCATATGATCCAGGAATTTCACTCCAAGGTAAAAGCTCAAAAGAAACAAAAACATATTTGCAGAATAGCTTCTACCAGACTGCACAAGAATGTACATGGATGTTCACAGCAGCATTATCCCCAATTCAGAAAATGGAAACCCAATGTCCATTAACTGACAAAGGAGTCTGCATTGTTTCCGTCTTTCTTTTTTTTTTTTTTGGCATTTCTTGGGCTGCTCCCGTGGCATATGGAGGTTCCCAAGCTAGGGGTCGAATCGGAGCTATAGCCGCCGGCCTACACCAGAGCCACAGCAACGCAGGATCCGAGCCAAGTTTGCAACCTACACCACAGCTCATGGCAACGCCAGATCCTTAACTCACTGAGCAAGGGCAGGGATCGAACCCACAACCTCATGGTTACTAGTCGTATTCGTTAACCACTGAGCCACGACGGGAACTCCTGTTTCCGTCTTTCGAAACCATACAGTTCTATAACAGACTGTATTCCATGCCATGGAATAGTATTCGACAATAAAAAGAACTGAAGTATTAACAAATGTTACAACATGGATGAGCCCTGAAAACATGCTAAGTGAAAGAAATCACAAAGGACTGCATATTGTATAATTCAATTTCTATGAAATGCCTAGAATAGGCAAACCTACAGAAAAAGAAAGCAGATGAGCAGCTGTCTGTGGCTGGCAAGGGGATGAGAGGGAAGACTGGAAAGTGGCGTTACTTTTCAAGTAATAAAAATATCTTCAAATTGTGATGGGAGTTGCACAACTCAGTGAGTCTACTAAAAGTCATGGAGTTGTACAATTTCAATGGGTGAATTATACAGTATGGGAATTTTATCTCTATAAAGCTGAGAGTTTCTGACATTGAATTCATTAAATCTACCTACAGAGAAAGGATAACAGTGACAAAATGTTCTGACAGAAGCTATATTTACCTACCTACTCAAGCATTCATATTTATATAGGTAAATTTCTAATTGTTCAAAGGTGGTCACAGGCCCATGCCTGGGCTCAGTGGGGCAGGGAGATTAATTGCAGCATCTACCCTCAAGAAGAAAGATCCAAACATTTGTGGACAATCTTGATGACCTAGACACCAAATCTCAAGTTTTATTCCTTAGGGCCAACCCTCCAAAAAGGCATTCACAGTCCTTTCATATGCACATCAGTCTACACCCAGCACCTGCTGGAAAGATGGACCTGCCCTGTCCCCAGGCATCTCCAGCTCACCCAGAGAGCATGCAGTATCTGCTCACCTCCTCCCCTTCCCAGCCCCTGTACGAATGGTACCATCATCCACCCAGATACCCACCCAAGCCAGAAACCCAGAGTCACCCCCAACCCAGCCACAGCCAACCTGACACCAACCACCTCAACAGCTCTGGGATCAGTCCTCGCTCTTCTCCAGGATCCAGCTTGTAGCTGCAGCCCAAGTTCAGGGCCTCATTCTCATCTGGATCATCACGACATCTTCCCAAAACTCTTCTTCAGTCTCCACTCTGCATCCTCTGCAAACCATCCTCATGTCACCATCAGTTCAGTCATCCTCAACTGTTAATATCATCACTTCACTTCCCCATTAAAATCTCTCAGCAGCTCCCCACTGCCTGCCCCTTCATGGCCGGTCTGGCCCTTGTCCACTCTCTACCTCCCTGCATGTCACAGGACCCCTACACTGCTACTTTCCAACCATGCCATGTCCCTATACCTCTAGACTTCAGAACATGCTGTTCCCTTTGTCTAAAATAAATGTTCCACTGTAGGTGATGAATTTCTCCCAAGAATTAAGGGTTTTTTTTAAATTTTTTAATTATGTTGAATACAATGTTCTGTCAATTTTTGCTGTACAGCAAAGTGACCCAGTTATACTTGTATGCATTCTTTTTCTCATATTATCTTCTATCATGTTCTATCACAAGTGATTGGATATAGTGCCCTGTGCTATACAGCAGGACCTCATTGCTTATCCATTCTAAATGTAATAGTTAACATCTACTAAGCCAAAAGTCCTAGTCCATCCCACTCCCTCCCCCTCGGCAACCACAAGTCTGCTGTCCACATCTCTGAGTCTATTTCTGTTCCGTAGATAGGTTCTCTGTGCCATTTTTTACATTTCACATATAAGCGATATTATATGGCATTTGTTTTTCTCTTTCTGACTTGTTCTATTTAGTATGAGAATCTCCAGTTGCATCCATGTTGCTGCAAATGGCATTATTTTTTTTCTTTCTCATGGTGGAATAGTAAGGAATTCAGGTTTTAATTTGAGTACTTGCTCTCCTGTGAAACTCTTCCTGCAAAAGCTCCTTTCTCCCAAAGCAGCCCCCTTCAAAACCTGCATGGCAACTTGAGCACACCTGGTTGGCAGTACTTATCACACCCTCCTGGTCTCCCCCACCTGGCCTGGAAGCTTGCTGAGGGCAGATCACCTTTTTCTAATCTCCTAAACACTCAACCACTAGCTGGTTCTCAGACTTTTTTTTTTTCCCAGTTTTATGTGTGTGTGCGTATGAATATATATATATACACACACACACACATATATACTCATACGCACACACACAGATATATTTCCAATTATATATATTTTAGTACATATACATGTATATTTCAGTTGCGTACATATATGTATTTCCAGTTTACTTTTGTAATAACCTATAATGCTTATTACGAAATGTTGAATCTAGTTCCTTGAGCTGTACAGTAAAATTGTTGTTGTCCATTTTATGTATAGCACTTTGTATCTGTTAATCCCACATTCCTAATTTATACCTCCTCCCAATTCCCCTTTGGTAATCGTAAATTTTCTATGTCAGACGTTTTTCTTGTTACTGAATGAATGAGAATATTAATCCAAAGTTCTTTCTTAAAAGAAAAAAACAAACCCTCTTTCAGAGTGCCCCTAATCTGCACAGCAATACCGTCCTTTGACTTTTCGCCTTCTCGGATTATCATGAAGAGTGAGTGTGCCCCACGGGAAAGACACAGTACTAGAACCTTCACATGGATTACTGCATGTACGCACTCTGCCAACCCAGTGAAATATGTATAATTATCCACTTTTCACAGCTGAGAAAATTGAAGCTCTGCCAATTTATGTCATATGATAAATCTGACAAAGCTAATAAGTGACAAAGCCAGGATTTAAACCCAGATGGTCTTACCTCTAAATTTAATCTCTACTATGCCACAATTTGCTGATTAAAATAATGACATTTATTAATAAAAAAATTAAGGCATACTTAGGAGGGTTAATTTTAGAAAATTTACATAATCTGTTTCTGTACAGCCACAGACTGAAACAATCTGGAGTCAGAAGGCACTCGCAGGGATCCAGCATGGACTCAAGTTCTCCCCCCCAACAGTGTGCTATGGCCCAATGCACAACACATCAGGCGCTCCATAAACAGTTGCTCGATGAATGACTCCTACATTGCCTACAAAAACAGAGTACTGCATCCCAGGCCGCCCTGTGTGAGCCACAAGCTACTTGGTACCTCTTCTAATTCACCAATTTCAAACCAATTAGTATGTCTTGATCCCACAATTGTCTGCTAACCCCAGATCGCCATATCCTGGGAAAGCTCCTCTCATGACACAAAGAATTCTTTCTTTGTCCATGACCAACTCCTCTGAAAACAAAGTCTGAAATAAAAAATCATCTACATCAAGTATCTGCCTCCATCAGCCCCGCCCCACGTCTACCTTCATGTGGATTCTTGGTATCTAGGTGTTCAGTTTCTCTGGTTTTCATTACTATTTCCACTTGGGATGACCTGTGTCTCCTGAAAATCCATAGGTTGAAATCATAACTTCAGTACTTCAGGAAGAGATGGTATTTGGACACGGGGTCTTTAAAGAAGGAATTATGTTATAATGAGGTCATTAGAGTAGACCCTAATCCAACATGGCGTGTGTCTTTCTAAGAGGAAATTTGGACACAGGTACAAAAGAAAGACCATATGAAGACACAGGAAGAAGACTGCCACCTAAAGCCAAGGAGAAGGGCCTAAGAAGAAATCAACCCTGCTGACACCTTGACCTTGGACTTCAGAATTGTGAGAAAATAAATGTCTGTTGTGTAAACTACCAACCTGTAGTACCTTATCACGGCAGCACAAACAGAAAAACACATTTCCTAATCATTCTCCTGCCATGTCAGTCAAGAAACAGAGAGGGGAGGATTTAAGGGACACTTGGGCCAAGTGGTTGAGTTTCTCAAAACAAAACAGGCATGAATCCATCTGCTGTGCATGATTGTTTTGGGGATTAAATGTGACCAGGTATGATAATGCATTTTATTTCTATAATAATAACTGTGCTTTTAAGAACTTACGATCAGCCTAGCATTGCTCCCACCACTTTACATACATCATTTAATCCTCCACATATAAAGTGGTTACTGGTGGGGAGAGGGAAGGGGGGAGGAGCATAATAGAGTTAGGGGACTAGGAGGTATAAACTATTAGGAATAAAATATGCTACAGGAATATACTATACAACATGGGGAATAGAGCATATATTTTCTAATAACTAGAAATGGAATATTACCTTGAAAAATTGTGAACCACTTTACTGTACACCTGTAACATACATTATTGTATATGAGCTATGCTTCAATTTTAAACAATTATTTAACCCTCATAACAACCCTATGACATGAGTCCTCCACTGGCCCATCTTACAGATGATTTGCCCAAAGTCATATCTGAGAAGCAGTACAAGGGCCCTGGTCAAGCAGCCTAGCTCCCGGCCTGGGCTTGTGATCACCGTCCCAGATTTGTTCACCCAGAGGGCAGGTCTGCATCTTGCTCTTCCTTGAATCCACGGCTCCTGGCACTCAGGAGACTAACCAATGGGCAGCCTGTAACCTCCCTGAGAGCAGCAGCTTTTAGCAGTTTTTTCGGTAACCACTTCACAGGGTGGTAGATTCAAAATTAACTTAAATAACTAAATGAGGCTTCCACCAGGATTTTTTAAACCTGAGCTGGAGTTAAAGAGGCAAGACTTAAGAGTGAGTAGAAAAGAATTACTACAATCCCAGAATAAATTCCATCCACAGTTTTGGACACAAGGTCCCAGTCAGAAAGTTGATCTGGACAGTGTCTCAGGATCCTAGGCCACCCCTGCAGCCAGGACATCCCCACAAGCACCACCTGGACCAGGCCTCTAGGAAAAGGCGGGCCTCTCCTCTCATTGGACACATCAGCCAGCCGAAGAATAGTTCTTTCTACAGGGCAACATGGCCTTGGCTTTGCTGCTGACTGAAGCAGCCATCAATTGCTAGGTATTCCAGTGCTTTATTTTTTCTTAATTTTTTATTAAAGCACCGTTGATTTACAATGTTCCTTCAATTTCTGCTGTACAGCAAAGTGGCCCAGTCACACACACATATATATTCTTTTTTTTTTTTTTGGCGTACTATTTTCCATCATGGTCTAACCCAAGAGATTGGACATAGTTCCCTGTACTATACAGTAGGACCCCATTGCTTATCCAGCACTTTCTTTTCTCAAGACAGCTCTTGTTATCTAAACATCTTCAAACGCTAACCCCAGAAAATGCAAAAAGTGTGCTTTACAAGCTGATTCAGTCGACATCATTTGTATGATGATCCCCACCAGATAGTTTCTAAAGGGTTGGCTTTTATATTTCTTCCTTCCAAAAAGGTGCCATTTGAGGAGTTCCCGTCATGGCTCAGCAGTAAATGAACCTGACTAGTATCCATGAGGACTCAGGTTCGATCCCTGGCCTGGCTCAGTGGGCTAAGGACCTGGCTTTGCCATGAGCTGTGGTGTAGGTCGCAGATGCGGCTTGGATCTCGTGTTGCTGCGACACAAGCTGGCAGCTCTAGCTCCAATCAGACCCCATCCTAGAAATTCCCTATGTCACAGGTGCAGCCCTAAAAAGACCAAAAAAAAAAAAAAAAAAGACGCCGTTTGAAAATACACTAGCAAGGGACTGAAAAAACCTGGAGTCATTAAATTTTAGCTTATTCAAACTAAGATGTAGTGAGAGGGTTTGAGCTTAGTTAATAAACTAAGCAGGAGTCAGCTTCATAGTAAGTAACACACTGACCTGCGACAAGGGGCCAGGATCAATACCACTTATTCTCTTAACATTTTCCATGATATAAATAAGAGACAGGAGTGAAAAAAACAAACACTTGGCCCAAGGGGAAAAGAAAAAGCAGCTTTTGACAGAAAACATTACTAACAATCCTAAACAAAACAAAGAAACTGGTTCCTTGGTTAATTTAAAAAATTTACACCGCTACCTTCATTTTATGTTACGTTCATTAACAAGTATTGATGAAGCCAGCACTATGCACCGCCAGGCCCAGAAGCCTCAAGACTAAGCCACACTTCCCTACCCTCAAAAGTCTCAGCCCGGTGGGGAAGGTAATGTGCTAATGGACTGTAACACAAACACAGCCTGTATCGCAATGTGGGGGGACGCAAAATGAGATGGGGGAATCCTCCGAAGTAACACATCGAATGAATTAATGCCAAACAGTGTCATTCTGGCTCATGATGGCATTCCTGGGACTCAGGCATCTGGCCCTGTGCTCTCTCTGCCGCCAAGTTTCCTGAAGCCAGCACACGTCCAGGGCCACCAGCTGCTAGCCAGTCCTCCACCCCCACCCCAAACGACTGCGATGTCTGCCCAGACCTTGTAAGCCAGGACTTTTCAACATTAACTAATACCAGCTGATTTTTACTTTCCCTTTTCTAGAGGAGAAGAAGGTCCAGCAACTTACCTGCTACTATCCCATCTTTACCTTCCTCTGCTTTTTTGTTGCAAGCCCAGCACAACTTTCTGCTGTAGAAGACACCTCTCAGACTCCTCACAGGTGGAGTGAGTGACTGTGACTGCAACAATGTGCTGTCACGGTTATGAATCAATTACCACGTATGCATACAGTAAATGAGGTGTACAGGAAGCCCTCAATTTGTACAGTAGTACAAGACCATAAAAGTGACCATGCAGACTGAAACCGTGTAGAGGCTACCTCATCCATGGAAAAACCGCAATCGTTCCATGACCTTGAAAAAATTGTTATTAAAACATTAGAAACTCTGCAAGTTATAAATGCAGAGGAAAATGGAAAAAAGAGCCAGTAAAACTTCTGTCATTTAAAACATTAGAAACATTGAGAATTAAAGTGTTTTATTTCTTTGTTAAAAACAGATCGCCAATAGTTAAAAAGTGCCAGCTTTGAGGAGCAAAATTTATAATACAAAGCAAGCAAATTTTCTATACCTTGGCCAACTGTCATAGTCAGCCCTCTACATTCATAGGGTCAATATCCTTGAATTCAACCAACCACAGGTTGAAAGCACTTAGGAAAAAAAAAAATTCAAGAAGGTTCCAAGAAGCAAAATCTAACTTTATGGTGCAATGGCAACTATTTACATAGCGTTTACACTATATTAGATATTACAATAACTAATCTAGAGATGACAAAGTATATGGGAAGATGTGTGTCAGTTATACGCAGATACTGTGCCATTTTATATAAAGGACCTGAGCATCCATGGCTTTTGGTAGCCTAGTAAGCCCTGGACTTAAACCCCCACAGATACCGAGGGACAAGTGTTATTTTTTTAAACCAAATTCATATAACATAAAATGAAACATTTTGAAGGAACAACTCAGAGGCATTTATTACATTCACAATGTTGTGTGAACACAACCTCTAACCAATTGTGAAACATTTTTATCACCCCCGAAGGAAACCCTGTATCCACTCAGCAGTTACTCCACCTTGAATTTCACTTCTAGCATCATCATTTTTTTTTTAACTCCTCTGCTGCAGTTTGATCTTCCTTGGCCAACTGTCTCTTGATTTTTTGACATTTTTGTAAAATTTCATATTAGTTTATCATTGGAGGACAAGGCAACCCAACTACATACTTTGCTGTCTGTGTGTGAACTGAGTGTCGCATGCAGTCCAAGAAGTGGTGTGACTGGTCACTGATCATGAGGCGCAGCTGTTAGTTATGAAGTGTTCTGTGAACTGAAGCACTGGCATTAATGTGTGTGTACTTTAGGCAATTACAGTTCAGTTAATACACTGGGGTAACTGAAATTTAAGTTATGTTGTAAAGGGATGGTATTATTGAATGCATGGCAACTGAAATTCCTGCATTATCAGAACTGTGCCAAGGGAGGGCTGTCTATGTGGGTATACACTCACATAAACATATACACATTTATGCATAGCACATTTATCACACGTATTACTATCTATAGTAAACAGCATGAGGATGAGCAGCACTGCAACAAATCAGTGCCACGGTTGCTACATGGAGAAATAAATATGCAAGACATAGTGCTTCCTCTCCATTCCATTGGTCCTGGAGGCCCCGTCACTGAGCACCCACTGAGTGCACTGCTTAACAAGCCGCCCCAGCCCTATCCTCACAAGAGCATCTTCAACCTTTCTCTTTCTTTGTGATCTCAGACACCAAATCGTAAGCTGGCTTTGAGCCTGGGAACAAAGCCTGAGCAGCTTGGAACAGCAACTGTCACAGGATCCAACTTTCAGTATTACATTTGTATATGACCTATTTTATTTTACAGTACGTATTTTTAGAAGGAAAACAAAAATGACCTCAAAAGTGGGCCTGAGAAAGGGCCCTGAGCAAGAATCCCCTAAAAATGCATAATATTTACCATACAGAACTTCTGTCACATATTCACAGGGGCCAAAATTTTCAGCATTACAAAATGCTGAGTTTCCCTAAAAATGCATAATATTTTCCATACAGAACTTTTGTCATATTCACAGGGGCTAAAACTTAGCATTACAAAATGCTGAGCTGTATTTTTTTTTTTTTTTTTAAGTTAGACTTCCTAGGACCCCTGCCTCCGTAGATGTGTGGGCTCGGCTCTCCAAGCACTTAACCACCTTTGCACACGGGTACTGCTTCTAAGATGAGAGGCATGTTATCCAAATGATGCAGTGGTTGGAGGGGAGAGAGGAAACTGGAGGAGAAAGGAAACTATATACCCAACTTTATTTCAAAATGCATTACTGGGAGCTTGAAGAAAATGTTTAGGAAAAGAAAAACAGAGAAAAGGATAAAATCAGGCTTGGAGATAAGTTGCTATATAACCAACCAATCCATAGGCTCTTCTCGGTTGTAAAGCCGCCTGGTAGTCAGATGAACATGAGCATCTCATTAAGTCGGCTAACCGTTGCTTCTATACTAATTTAAAATAATACCCCCATTCATTTCATCATGAATAATTCACCCACTCTCCAAGAAGCACCAAATTAAACAGAAAAAAATTAGTCTTCTACGCCAGCCCTTTCTCCTGGTTTACTGTTGACACTTGCTACAAAATAATTAACAAGGGCAGGACTAAGCATCTGTAGCTGTTTGAAAGGGCATCTATGCTAGGATAAAAATGCATATAATAGCAACAGAATTTTGAATGCAGTTCTCTCTTTCACGATGTCATTTTGTGAGATACACAAAATTCTGATTTGCACGCGGAGGCCTGCAGGACCTCAGCGCAATGAGCAACCCAGTGGCTTGTTACTCAAATGACACTTGATACTTGAGTAAACCTAGAAACACTGATTTGAAACCTCAGCCCTCATTACCCAAAACAAAGCGGCGGCTCTTTCCACCACCAGGCACTCCAGACACCAAATGCAAATGAAGCCAACCAAACAAAACCCGTATTCAGAAGGCGCAGATTGCAAAAGCCTGTTCTGAGTTCGGCCATTCAGAGCCCTGAAGGAGGACATCGACAGGGAGGGACACAGCTGGGCCACCGCTCAACACGCCCAGCAGCCATGCTCCTTTTACAACCAGAAATGCTGGCTTCCACTTAAGTCTTTCTCCTTAATCATGTTCCTTGCCTGGCTGGCTCTGTCACATGGAAAAACTGATAGATTTATTTCATCTAAAAGAATGAGACAAGCATTCCCTCCTAACATTTTTTTTCTTTTTTTTTTTTTTTTTTCTTTTTAACACCCTAAAAGGAACTTCTACTCTAACATCCATTTCCATTAACTCCTATGTCAGCGAGGTGGGTAAGAGGCAAGTCTTTTCGGATTTCATAAGAAAAGCAAACCAAAAAAAAAAAAAAAAAAAAAAAGGTTTGGTTAAGCCTTTTCCACCATCAGTGAGAGCACAGCTTACACAAGAGTCAAACGCAGCTGCCCCACTGGAGAGATTTGGAATATTTCTGCCCAGCCTGGAGGGACCTGGGCAGGGAGGTACTCAGGGCTGGCATACAGGACAACCACTCAGTGTGACAGGGGTTCCCAAAGCATGTGCTGGCCCCACCTGGAAAACCCAGGCTTAGGATAATGTGCTGGTGTGAAAGGAGCACAGGAACTGTCCCTCCAGGTCTGCTCACTGAAGCACCCGTGCCACCTAACAAAGTCCCTTTACCACCACTTACCCCTCCCAAGCAGATGCAGGTCATTTCCATTACTCAGTCACTGCTCTGGCCTCTGCAAGAAGCCACAGTCTAACTTTACAATTCTCAACTTTCCAAGAAGAATTTCACGATCAACCAGGATGCCAAGAGGCCTTTATGACTCTTCCAGGCAAGGATGTGCCCCCCTCCACCCTCCCCTGGCCAGAGGCTCCTAACCAGGCTGAAGGCTGGTAAGACACTCCATCATCTATTCCCAGGAGCTGCCAGCAGGATGTGGGGCCCTTCCTTCCTCTATCGAGTCTGAGAAAACATCACCCCATCAAGGGCCCACTTCGTTCTGGCTGCCAGGAAATTCAGAGACACCTGAAAGCCATTTCTATCCCTTCCTTCCTGGTTCTGTTAATCATTCTCATTTTATTGGGCCTCATACAAGCTGTCTCAGGCTATTTTCTATAGCAGGCAGAGTATCAAGCACCTGAAATGGAATATTACCTCCCTGATGAGTTTTTCTCTGCCATGTGTAGGCAACTAATGTAACAGCTCAAACCATCCCTCAATCTCATAAACTCCGAAGGACCATCTTCCACTTCAGGTCTACTTCAAATGCCCAAGCTGGATCTTCTAACCCTTTCAATGTACCAAGAAACCAGTGAAGCGGGCCTCCCAATTATGATGCGGGTGGTGCCCCCTGGTGTTGTGCCACTCAACACAATGAAATGCACTGTTTAAAGCATAAATTAAAATTTCCTTTAATGTGTGATGGTCCTGAGAGGTCACTTGGTGACCTGGAATATCACAATTCCACTCTAACAGACATTGACACAACAAGGAGCACACTGCTGGGTGATGCACAGCAGATATTCAACAAATACCTCTTACATACATGCAAAGCCAAGCATGCTTATTTCTTCCAGAAGATAGAGTTTAACATTTATTATTAATTCATACTAAATGCATTCAAGAATACCTGCCAAATGCATGCGTAAGGCATGTGCTAGGAGCCACCAGGGAAATAAAGATTAAAGGAACACAGCAAACACTGGCCTTGAGGAAGTTACCTTACGAGCTGCTGGGGTACAATGGAGTCAAAGCAACTGGAACCAGAACAAAAACAGGTCCCAGATACTCAAAGACAATCCTAATTTCAAATATCTGCAAATGAGTTCACCTGACTCCATCTTCTCCTGGGTTTCAATACGGGGTTGGAAAAAAAGACCAGGAGAACCGTAATACTTGCTAGAAAGTAAAACTCATCAGGGGAAGTAACGATCCTGACCTGGCATTTACTGAGAACATCTGCTCACCCTGTGGCTTGGCATTTACGAGCAAAGCCCCGTGAGATGGGTAAGGGGGTCGCGATTCCCCTTTTACACATGGGGAAGCTAAGGCTTTGGAATTGAGAACTTCAAGCCTAATGTTTACAGAGTGATGACTGAATCACTGCCTCTGACTCTACTGCTCTCTGTGTCTCCATAGGGAAGGCCACTGACTGGCTGCGTCCCCCCAAAATTCATGTTAAATCCTAATTTCTTACATACTAGGAGGTGGGACTTTTGGGTGATTGGAAATGAGGGTGGGGCCCCCATGAATGGAATTAGTGCCTTTATAAAAGAGGTCCCAGGGAGCTCCTTTGCCCCTTGCCCCACGTGAGGACACAGTGAGAAGACAGAGGTCTATGAACCAGGAAGGGGCCCTCACCAGACACCAGATCTGCCAGAACTCTTGACGATGAACTTGCCTCCCTCCAGAACTGTGAGAAACAAGTAAACTGGACTCGGTAATGTTAACACCTCTAAATGCCTGTCAACCTCCTCCAGTGCACACCTCGCCAGGTCGGTATCTGAGACCACTCCTCTATCTTCCTGTTACCATCTGCTGGTATTCCAGTATGTGCATCTCAGAGGTTAAGAACCTCCAGCTCAGCTAACTTCAAATGTTAGACAGCATGTCACATGCACCCTGACTCACTCCTGACTCACTCTACCCAGATAAAAAAACCGAGAATTCCTGCTGCTGTGCAGAGAATGCCATGTAGGACTCTAACCTTTTGTCTCTGAGGTCCTTCAGGAATGAAAAGCAGAGCACCTGGCCCAGCACCGGATCTGTTCAACCACACATGGGCCTGCTTTGGGTGCCCCTTTTACTCGTGGGCACAGAAGGCTTCTCCCACTTGGAACAGACCCTGCATTTATGGTCTGCTTGTAAACAGCAAACGGTGTCCTGGCTGAGGATTCAGCAGCTCTGTGTTCGAAATGGCACCTAACACAGAGCTGGCTCTAAAATATCATCCCTGACAGTAAGATACACAGGTCTCATTCCCTTCCCATCAGAATAAAAAAAACACTGAGCTGGAGGACTATGGCCTAAGTCTTGGGAACAAAACGATCATTGTGCATTTACTTTCTTCTTTGTTTTTTCTTTTCAGTAATTCAAAGAATTCTAAATGGGCTGTCACCTGTGATGCCATGGTTTGATTTGAAAGTTTACGAAGCACCAACCTTAACGCTCTGAGGACTAAAATCTTAAATGGCTAATGGGACAGCTGTAGAGAAGAAAAAAACCCAAGCTTCTAACTGCCACCTGCTGTTTTTCCACAGGTCACTTTCCCACATTGATAACCATTTTTCAGGGCTGAAAAGAGTTCACGTCTGGGCACATCACACTGCATGATTTACGGCCCTTCAAGACAGACCAATCACACTATTCCACTGGAAAGGAGAAACTCGTGACAGCAAGGAGAAGCACCGAGCTGCTTTCTGAACATTCGCCGCTCCTTGTTTTAAACAAAACTCACCACAGTGCAATTCAGACTCACTTGAAAGCCAGGGCAGTGAGCTCAGGTAAGGACAACCATAGAATAACTTTTATCACCAAACCACCCTGAAAAGGTGATTTGCATTCAAAAATTACCCTCCCATAGCTGTTGGCTATAAAGTACTCCCAGAGAGATGAAAACAACTATGAATAAACACTGAAATGAAATAAAAATAACATTAGGTTTGACCAAGGATTTCCCACTGGGAAGAGGCAAGCCCATCCCAGGAAAAGGAGCCCCCAGATGTAAACTCTTGGCATTCCCCAAACCTAAGGCCTAAAACTCTAGATCCTATGTCAAAACCTTCTGACAATTTAAAGTGTACAGGCACACCTTGTTTTGCGCTCAAACAAAAATATTAGAAAATGCTCACCATGAGAAATGAAGAAAATATGGAAATGATCAGGATCCCTGCAGGGTCACCCAAACCCTCACTGAGGATTTCCAGCCTTATAGCCTCAATGCCCAGAAACTGAACGGGTGAAGATTCTGTGTGATTCCAGAAGGTGGGCTCATCTCCTGGGGGGCCTGCCCCTTCTGCCCTTCAGAAGGCCAGACTGAGCCCGGAGAGGCCATCTGTAATCTAGTCCCACCCACTCACCCAGATATCATCCCACCCCACTGCCCCTGCTCAAGGGGCAAATCCTTTCATTTCTGCACCATCCTCTGCAAGGACCCTGGTACTTTCTGGCCTTCATACCTGTGCCTGTGCTACCCTCGCTGCCTGGGATTAACTCCTCCATCCCCTCCCTGCTCTTTTTTCCTTTTTCTTTCTTTCTTTTTTTTTTTTTTTCTTCAATAGTAGCTAGGTAACATTTACTTTACATTTACTGTTCATGGACATTGCTCATGTATTAACTACTTTAATTCTTGGAACATTCCTATGAGAGAGGTACTACTACTGTTTTCTATTTTGTTGAGATTCTACTGGATAGCAAAGAACTACTATATACAGTCTCTTGGGATAGACCATGGCAGAAGAGATAATATAAGAAAGACGTGTTGGTGGTATAGTGATGAGCATAGCTGCCTTCCAAGAGAATGTACATAGATAGATAGATGGATGGAAAGATAGATATAGATATATACATACGACTGGGTCACTTTGCTATTTGGCAGAAATTGGTACAACATAGTAAATCAACTAAACTCTAACTTCATATATAGAGGGGAAAAAAATCCCTTTTTAAATACCTACCCACCCAGCTATGCCAGGTCATGCCCTTACGGGGCGGAGCCTCCCTCTTCCCTGGACGGCACAGGCCCCAGACTGCCTTGGGCTCTGTGAAAACACAGACACGCAGGACAAGGAGTGAAGCAATGAGAGTGAGTGAGTGAGAACAAATGAATCAGTGAGTGTGCCCTCGAGCATGGGTGAGAGAGCAAGAGTGGGGCGGAGAGAGAAAAGAGGGGGTGAGTGTAAGGGTTCTCTCCTAAGGGCATGCTTCTTCAGCACTAGCCAGTATCCACGCCTTCTCTCTCCCTTTCTGAGCACCGAGCAGCAGGCCCTCAGTAAGAATCTGCTGAATAAACATGGCCCTCCTTAGCCCACCGCATGGCCCCTGGGAGCCGAGCACAGCTTAGAGTGCAACAAATACCAGAGGACAACCAGCCCCTCGGGAACAAAGAACTCGGGTCAGCTACGCCACGTTGGGTGGAAGGAGAAGAATGAGGAATAAAATAATGATAACCTCCTAACCAGGAGATAACCGGGATCCTTCTAACCTGTCAACCCCGCAGTCAGAAAAGCCCTAATCATGCCTAGATTAAAATCGGAGCTGTAGCTGCCGGCCTACACCACAGTGACGACAACACAGGATCCAAGCCACATCTGCAACCTACACTGCAACTTTCAGCAGCCCTAGATCCTTAACTCACTGAGCAAGGCCATGGATCAAACCTTTATCCTCACAAAGACAACATCAGATTCTTAACCCGCTGAGCCACAAGAGGAACTCCTAAGGCTTTGTTTTTAAACTCACAGGCCATGAACAGGGAAATTCTCTCTGTATTTTTCTGTTAGGTGTTCTTTCAAGATGTTCATGGAAGGGGCATTAAAGCTATACTACAAGCCCACAAGTTTCTCACGTCACTAAGACAGCTTTGAAGGTGAAGGGTCTGTCTTCAAACCTGCCCCCAGCTGCCACGTTTCCAAGATCCCACCACTCTATTCAGTTTGGCCCTCTGTCGTGTGATCCACTGGCAAAGACGAAAGGCAGCTGTGCAGCAGTGGGGTACATGGAAAGGCGACAGCAGGATGGGCCTTGATGAGCAATCAATCGGAAAGCGAGGGAAGAACGGGTGTATTCCAGGCAGAGGACGTGGTCAGAACACACCCCGGAATGTACCAGGGAATGTGGGAGCGATGGTCTGGAAGGGCCAGCCCAGCCAGGTGAGGCTGCCTTGCAGGGGAGAAGGGCTTCGCAAGCTGTGCCCACCAGGGAACCGGGCCTTTTCCCTGCAGGAAGTAGAGAGGGATTCCAGCCACACCTGCGGCAGCACAGAGCATCGAGGAGAGAAGAAAGTCTGGCTTCAAGAAACTTTGCCACTGTCCTGCCTCTACCTTCTGGGAGCACCCTTGGTCAGGAGTGCAAATCCCCTCTAACATCATACGAGGCAGGCAGCCAATTTTCAAGAATGGCTCCCATTTTACAATGTATAGTATGATTCCTCCAATGAGAACCAACTTCAGACCTGCTATTTCACTCTCCTGCCACATGCAGACCATTTCCCTGGTACGCCAGTATCTGAAGAGTGGATGTGGGAATTCTGCCCCCCGCATTAGTTGTGCAATGTTTGACCTCTGTGTTATATCACCAGACAACACGAAAGCACAGACCAAAGGAGGGCAGGGCCACCAACTGTATCACACGTCCTTACGTGACAACATCTCTTTAAACGAAGGACTCATCATGCAAGTGAATATTTGCATGCAGTAGTGACGTGGTGGTATCCAGCTTCATTTTGGGTGTGGGGTGGTAGGGCATTTTTTTTATTTTCACCCAGCCTGGATATAACTATTTTGTTATTCCTGCTTTTCAAGTAAAACTTGCTAAGCTGCAATACCAGTCTAAGGGACAAGGACAATTATGAAATGTTCTTACTAACCAACTATGAGAGATTAGAAAGCTGAGTAAGAACACCATGTCTTAGGCATTTCTTCCCAAACAGCTTGCTATTACTCAAGATGGCTGTGAAATGAATATTTCCTGAAACACCTATGTGAAAGCACCATGCTAGACAGCATGAAATTTAAAAATCACTCTCTTCAGGAGTTCCCACCATGGTGCAGTGGGTTAAGAATCCAACTGCAGGAGTTCCCGTCGTGGCGCAGTGGTTAACGAATCCAGACTAGGAACCATGAGGTTGAGGGCTCGGTCCCTGCTCTTGCTCAGTGGGTTAATGATCCGGCGTTGCCGTGAGCTGTGGTATAGGTTGCAGACGCGGCTCGGATCCCACGTTGCTGTGGCTCTGGCGTAGGCCAGTAGCTACAGCTGCGATTAGACCCCTAGCCTGGGAACCTCCATATGCCGCGGGAGCGGCCCAAAGAATCAGCGAAAAGACAAAAAAAAAAAAAAAGAATCCAACTGCAGCAGCTCAGGTTCTGCAGGGACAGGGGTTCGAGCCCTGGGCCCAGCAAAGTAGGTTAAAAGATCTGGTGTTGCTGCAGCTGAGACTCGGATTCAATCCCTGGCCCAGGAACTTCAACGTGCCAGGAGGGTGGCCATAAAAACACACAAACAAAAAAATCACTCTCTTCAGCAAAATCCATGTTCCCAAGAGCTCACAACCTATGAAGGAACCTGCATATGACTATCTCCATCTCACTGAAATGTCCTTTTGTGGAAGCAACACTCATAACATGAATCCCTAGCCATGTATCTTAAAACAGAATCTGTTCCCATGTTACTCAAACACCATTCAAAAAAGGGAATAGGTGGATCTTTTTCCCTTGGGTACCAGGGATAGGACTCTTTTCCATCTGAATTCTTTCTCTTTTTTTTTTCCTTTTAATGGCCACACCTAGGCATGTGGAAGTTCCCAGGCCAGGGGCTGAATTGGAGCCACAAGCCGCAGGCCTAAACCACAGCCCAGGTAACACCAGATGCAAGCCACATCTGTGACCTCTGTGACCTACGCTGTAGCTTATGGCAACGTCAGACCCTTAACCCACTAAGCAAGGCCAGGGATTGAACCCGCATCCTCACAGAGATAACATCAGGCCCTTAACCTGCTGAGCCACAAAGGGAACTCCAAAATCTGTGAATTCTTAATTTCCACATAAATTGAAATGATGCTTTGCAGTGTGCTACCTAAGATGCTGTTGCTTTTAGGCTGCTAAACACACTTTGAGCTCTTGTGGATCAAGAATTTTCTCTTCTTGTTTCCTCTTCTCCATAACATCTGGTGCAACACTGTGCCAAGTGGCTGGTGGAGTCAGTACATGAACAGCAATTCCTACTCACCTTCACTTATTCTAAGCAGTTTAGCAGCATTCCTCAAACATTTTTACCTCCTTCCTTTTCCCCATTATCAGTCCCATCAGAATCCTCCTGCTTACCGTCTTTACCTGCCCTGCTCAGCACCGTGATCTCTGCTGTGCCCCTCAGATGCTCTGGTCCTTGGCATGTGGTGCCCCACCAGACTTACTTCTACCTCCCAATGTCAACGTAGAGACACACAGCCATCTTTCCTGCATTCTATACACATTCCTTCAATCCCAACCCATAAATTCCCCAAATTATCTGTGAGACGTGGTTCTATCATCCATCTCGCATGCAATACCTTCAGCCACTCTCCACATTTATTTTTATCTGCTACGTTGCCAACATCCTCCAGCTGGTCTCCAGATTAGGGTATCTCAAAGCTGGAGAAGATGCTGGTGGCAAGTCATAAAACCTGCCTTGACCTCAGCCCCTGTCACCTCGTCTCTTACCTGTGTCTTTTTTTTTTTTTTTTTTTTTTGGCCTTTTCTGGGGCCACTCCTGAGGCATATGGAGGTTCCCAGGCTAGGGGTTGAATCTGAGCTGTAGCCACCAGCCTACACCACAGCCAGCGCAATGCGGGATCCGAGCCGCGTCTGCGACCTACACCACAGCTCACTGCAACGCCGGATCCTTAACCCACTGAGCAAGGTCAAGGATCAAACCCACAACCTCATGGTTCCTAGTCAGATTCGTTAACTTCTGAGCCATGACAGGAACTCCCCTCTTACCTGTGTCTTTAACTTGGTTCTTAGAACTGGTTTGCCACACTTGGAGCTGACACAAAGCTACAGGGAGCACTTAATGTGTAGAGTGAGAGAATCATCCTTTTGAGATGATAATGCGACGAATGAATATGACATCCCATACTTGAAGCCATAAAAGCAGTAACATGTTTGGGGAGAGCAACAAACCCCCCCCCCCCCCAGGGCACAGGGAGGTCTGAATCTTCCAGGAGCATGAAGTGAGCCCACAGTAGTATGTGGTTGTAAAGGAGTGTCTACGGCCTTAGGCAACATTCATAACAATATTACCATTAGGACAAAATTTCGTGCCATCACAAGTTAGCAGAACACAGCATAGCAGTTAAGAAGGCAGATTCTGGAGGCTTCTATTTAAATGAACACACTGATTCTTCCATCTGCCAGCAACACAAGCAAGGACAAGATACATAACCGTCTTTGAGAATCAGATGGCTCATCTATAAAATGGGGATAAAGCTAATGGTACACTCCTGTCTGGAGTGAAGAGCAAATGAGTAAATCCATGTCAAGCTCTAAGCAACAGTGCCTGGCACAGAGGAAGCATTTGATGAACGGTGCAGTATCAGCAGTTAAATCCTACACTGGGCGCCAACCACACACCAGTCCCTGTCAGGTAAGCATACGACCCCATTTCACTTCTCATTTTATTTATTTATTTTTCTTTCTAGAGCCACACCTGTGGCATATGGACATTCCCAGGCTAGGGGTTGAATCAGAGCTGCAACTAAGGCCTATGCCACAGCCACAGCAACAGCGTACCCAAGACTCACCTGCAACCTACACTGCAGCATGTGGCAACATCAAATCCTTAACCCACTGAGAAAAGGCCAGGGATCAAACCCACATCCTCCCTGACACTACGTCAGGTTCTCTGATCTACATCACTGATTCACAATGGGAACTTCCTACTTCTCATTTTATAAATAAAAAAAAACGGAGGTGCAAGAAGGTACAATAATTTGCCCAAGGACAAAGAAAGTGTAATTGAACTCAGTAATTTGTCCAAGGACAAAGAAAGTACAATTGAACTCAAAATCGAAGACTCCAGAGCCCAAGCTCTGTCCACCCTGTTGCACCAGAAGGCTCTTTAACTGTCCTCCCTGTGCCACATGCTGGTCACCACACTTGAAGAAAGATACAAACTGGGAACTGGCAGTGAAAAGCGGCGACGATGGCAAAAGGCGCTGCTCTGCTGGGGAGAGTTGCCTGGGAAAGCAGGAAGGTCTTAGGGCTGTCACGTGGACACAGGCTCAGTGTGTAAAACTTACAAGCAAGACTGACTTCCCCTTGTATCAGTGAGGACCACGAGTATTATAAACCCGGTGCCTAAACAACAGGAATCTACCTCTCACAGTTCTGGAGGTTAGTCCAAGGTCAGGGGATTGACAGGTTTGGTTTCTCCTGAGGTCCCTCTCCTGGCTGGCAGATAGCCGCCCTCTCACTATGCCCTCACAGAGCCTTTCCTCCGTCTTCCTGGTGTCTCCTCCTCCTCTTTTTTTTTTTAATGCCCTCCTCTTCTATAAGGATCCAGTCTGACTGGATCAAGGGTCCACCCTAAAAGCCTCATTTAACTCAATCACCCCAATCTCAACATATGGTCACACTCTGAGGAACTGAGCATTAGAGCATCAACATGTGAGTTTGTGGGACACAATTCAGCCACAACCACCCTTCAAAGTAAGGCAGAATTTCATATGTTACTATCCCAAGTATGGAACGAAGGGCTTTAGGAGGTAGTGAGCACTGGGTCTCCGCGGCTACACAGCGCCATCAAGATCATCACCGAATGCATCCCCTGCCTGAATGCTGGACTCCACAATCTTTAGCCTCTCAAAGAATAACTAAGTCCAGGAGTCAATGTGGTTTTAAGTGGCTTTTTTTTTTTTTTTTTTTTTTTTCTGGCTGCCCCCAAGGCATATGGAAATTCCCAGACCAGAGAATGAATCCAAGCCTCAGCTGTGACCTAGGCTGCTTGCTGTGGCAATGCCAGATGCTTTAACCCATGGCACAGGAGTAGGGACGGAACGAGCACTGCCACAGAGACAATGCCGGATCATTAGCCTGCTGCACCACAGCGGGAACTCCCAGTGGCTGTTTTTTAAACATACCTCTATATGCCCCCCCCAAAAAAAATCTATAGAAAGAACAGGCAACAAAGTCAGAAACTACAGATGCAAGCAGAAAAGCTGTGGGTGTTGTGTGGATAACATCACTACGATTTCACCAAAGAACACAGAAGGAACCAACAAAAGTTCATAGGAGTTCACGTGCCAGAGAAAGGAAATGGTTCTGCCAGCTGTGCCCAACACAGCCCACAATCCAGTGACAAGGACTTTTAGACCCCTTACCCCCAGAATAATTTACACTTAAAGTAATACCTCCTACTGGGCCCCTCAACGTTTCATATACAATTTCACTTGTAAGTCACTGGGAAGTGATCACTACAGAGAAGCACAGCCTCAAAGGAAGAGAAGGAATAAGAGGTGATGCTAAGAACACAGCCAGGGCTCTGGCCAAGAGCTGAAGAGAACCCAGAGGATCGACAGTCTTGTCCAACAGACTAGTAACTCTTAGCAGGGCCTCCTGTTCTCAAGGGATGCCATGTCTCCCATTCGCCTTCTACTTTCTTGAGACTCATTTCAAACTGCCTGAATCTGGGGCCTCTTAAGAGTCCAATGTCGTATCTTAAACGTCATGCCATCTTATTCAACACCCAGCAAAAAACTTTTCTCCAAAATCAGTAACTCATCCTAATCACATTTTCTCCAGGCATTTTTTTTTTTTTTCTATGAACAAACCACAGAATTAGGAAACAAAACCTGAATGGAAAAGAAGGCAATATATACAAATGAGACTTTCTCCCAGGCCAAATCCCTCACAAACTGGAGCACAGGTTAACGTATTTTCTTATTAGCAGACTGAGAGCTTATGGAAATGGGGCCCCATCTGTTCACATACTTCTGTCTCCATAATACATTGAACGAAGTCCAGCAACTAAGGAGTTCAATAAATATTCGTTGAATTTAAGAATATCTGGTTTTTATCCCCACAAATAAACTGGAACATCTCACAGCAAAATATCCAGTAACAAGAATAGAAACATGCCAATCAGAAGGATCAACCTAACTGCCATACTTGGACAAATTTCACTTTCAGCCTCCTCCTGGCCAGGGCAACGATGGAAACCAAGTTTTGGTCCACACTGAATTCCATAGGAAAACATTTCAGAAATTATAAAATGAGCACTGAGTAATAAACATTGCACACGGCTGCATTTATACAAAAAAAAATGTAATAATGAAGTTCACACAGTTCTTTCACACGGCATCTATTAACAAAAGCAGAGGGCATATCTGTAACACTGAACTTCACCCAGGTGAGCCTATTCTAGGAGAGTAACCAAAAAAGTAACTAACAGAAATCAGATGGCCCATCTTTTAAGCAATCCGTTCTCACTGGCACACCAGTCAGTTGAGGTCTATCATAGGAACTGTGTTAGCCAGTCTCCGTGATGGGGGAGGTGGACGTGCCACCTGAATTCACACCCCCGTGTGGTCAACTCTGACAATAAGCGACATGGATACATAAACAAAAGGATATTGTGGAAGTGACAGGGTAAGATCAGGTCATGAATTAGGACGTTGCAGCTTTCACCTGTCTTTTGAATCAAGTTCTGAGGAAAGCTGGCTGCCACGCTATGAAGATCTTCTAAGGTGTCCCACAGACAAAGGGTCACCTGGCGAGAAACTGGCTTCCTATCAACAAGCACTACCTTTCCAGGCATGTGTGTGAGGCAACCAAGAAGCAGGTACTCCAACCCCATCCAATGACGCCATCTGTCCTCAGATGACTCCGGCCCAGGCCAGTGGACAGACTAGAACCTCAGGGGAGACCTGAGCCACTATAGGATCCCCTGACCCATAGAAACTGTGAAAAATAACAATCACTGGGTCAAGCCACTGAGTTTTGAACTAATTTGTACTACAGCCATAAACACCACATATCAATTTCAGTAACTGGAATTGGGGTGCTGCTGTAATGAAAACCCAAGATATGTATGTGAGTGGCTTTGGAACCTGGCAGTGGGGAGAAGCTGCAAGCACCCAGAGTGCAAGACTGAGGCACTGTGATAAAACTCAGTAGAGCTCTGACGGTCTTTCAAAAGGCTGTGAGTGACGGCTTTCAGTGATGGAAATGTTATTAGAAGCTGCATTATTGAGTGACAGAAAGTTCAGCCGCTTTGCTGCCTGCTAGAGCTAAGGAAATGTCCGGGCAGAGTGCTGATGGTGCCACCTATAAAGTCTGCATTAAGAACTCAGCAAAACTCCAAAGTAGTGATTCAGAGAAACAATCAGACCAACAAAAAGGCTTCTAAGAAGTAAGGATGTGGGGGAGTTCCCATCATGGAGCAGTGGTTAACGAATCCGACTAGGAACCATGAGGTTGCAGGTTGCTCAGTGGGTTAACGATCTGGCGTTGCTGTGAGCTGTGGTGTAGGTTGCAGATGTGGCTCGGATCCCGCGTTGCTGTGGCTCTGGCGTGGGCCAGCGGCTACAGCTCCTATTAGACCCCTAGCCTGGGAACCTCCCTATGCCACGGGAGCAGCCCAAGAAATGGCAAAAAAAAAAAGCAAAGATGTGGTGCCTCTGCAGACTCAGCACAAGCCCAATGTAGAGAACAGCTTATCTTAGGAGATCTGTGTATTTGGCGTTTGTCTCATAAAGTGAACCCCCAATAAGATTCATAGGACATCCACAACCTTTTCAAAATTATTACATTGGTAGAAATAGGAACAGCTTGGACTGAAAGGCACAGAGACAGTACAGAATAAAATTCTTTTGTCAAGAAGCTAAGAAATTTACTCAACTAGAAACAATGGCTAACTTTCACAGGAAGGAAGGATGACTATGACATATTGTTTTAAATTTTTTATTTTAAATAATTTATTAAATTTTGAGGTTACTTAGCATTAGATATCTAATAAACAATAATATACTTTTCCCCCAAACATGGAATAAAGGTGGTTGTTCTCATTTCCCTGGAATTTTTTAAAATTATAATTGATGTACAATGTTGTGCCAATTTCTGCTGTACCCTAGTTCCCTTGGATTTAAAAATGCTTTTTTGATTAGAAAAAAGTACAGAAAGGTTGGGTAAGCCAATTTGTAGAAAGTCTGGTTATAATGCACCAGGGCATGTAACTATCTGTCCTATATGATATAGCAGAACAAGGGTGGGAGGAAGCTAAAAACCAAGGACAAAAGTTTTTTCCTAACATTTTTAGAAAGTGAAATTGTTTTCCTAAATGAGTACAATTGGCCCTCTGTATCCTCAGGTTCCACATCCATGGATTCAACTAAACATGGATTTAAAACATTCCAAAAAAACTCCAGAAAGTTGTACTGTTGACACAGCATTTACATTGTATTTGTAACTATTTACATACCATTTACTTTGTATTACCTATTATAATTTAGAGATGATTCAGAGTAAATAGGAGGGTCCACATAGGTTATATGCAAAAAACTATGCCATTTTATATAAGGAACTTATAGCCCTGGATTTTGGTATATGATGGGCATGGAACCAATCCCCCATGGATACCAAGGGACATTGTAATGCATTAATATAATTTTTAAAAAAATACCTAAGATGATATACTGTAAAAAATCCCTCTTTCACTCTGACCCTATCCTGCCAGGACCCCGTTCTCTACTCATCCCCCTGCTCCTCGCCCCCGTTCCCCCCAACAAAGCACCACAGGCAACCACTGCTGCTAGTTTCTTGTGAATCCCTCCAAAGTTCTTTGTGCAGATATAAGCAAATATTAAAAGCTCGTCTTATTTTCTCCCTCCTGACACAGCAGGGAATTTATTTTACAGACCATTCTGCATTTCAGAGAGCTTTAAATTAGCTGGAGAGCTGTCTATTCAACGGTCTCTGACAAGGGTCTTGTCTTGACACGTCTGGATGATGAATATTCTAGAGTGCTCAGTGAAGTTAGAGCCAAATGTTTTAAAGGATTAAAAGCCAAAATAAGATATGTAGGAAATTCAATGACTCAAACTTCAATATCTACAAGCCAAACTGACCCGATCTAAGGAGTACACTCCCATACTCTGACGGTTATAAACAAGGTAAAACCCCAAACCATGGTTAGTCAGTGGGAATCTTCACCATTCTTTGCCAAGGAACCAGCTATAAAATCTGCTAAATTATACATCACCTAATGCAAATGATTAACAAATACACTCACCTTCATCCAACCCCTAGAGTCAGGTTCCTGAAAACTCCCTTAGGAGTCTCTTAGGAGAATCTGTGGTTAATTAGTATATAATAAAAGATTCCTTTTTTAATCAGGAAAAAAAGAGATTGCTTGCAAAGATTCAGCTCTAAGAAAGCTTATGAAAGCTGTTACACATTTTTACTTTGACTACAACAAATACAGGAGTTCCCACTGTGGCTCAGTAGTAACAAGGCCAACTAGTATCCTTGAGGATGCTGGTTTGACCGATCCCTGACCCCAATCATTGGGTTAAGGATCCAGCGTTTGCTATGAGCTGTGATGTAGGTTCCAGATGCAGCTTGGATCCCACGTTGCTATGACTATGGCGTAGGCTGGCAGCTGCAGCTCCGATTTGACCCCTAGCCTAGGAATTTCCAAACGCCACAGGTGTGGACCTGAAAAGCAAAACAAAACAAACAAATACAATAGAGTATCAGCCATATTTTACAAAACTTATCCATAGCGGGACCTGTACTTTCATTTACCTAATTTCTCTATTTCCCATTAATGCATTTCCAAGTGTTGAGGTTCCAAACTCTAAAGTCACCTCAGACTTTTCAGTCTGAACTGTGCCTTTGCAAGGCCTCCAATCCTTATGCTTCCCCCATGTTTGCCTCATTATCTTGCACCTCCCTCCTTCCAGCCTCTTCCCTCTGCAACACACTTGCAGAGTGGCACAGACTAACTTTCTGGCATGCTTTTACTCCATCATCCACAGTTGACCCAATAGCCCCCCACACACACTGTCTGGAGGTCCGAGTCCACACCGCTGACAGCCACACAGAGCCCTCCATAACCAACCATGCACATCTCCCAATGCTGTCAATCCTTTGGCTCTAGGAAGATTTGCCAGCTCAATGGCCCTTGTCTGTATCTCCAACCACATAGGTTCCTCATCTCAACCTGGTAGCCATTATTATGGGCTGAGTTATACAATTCCATCGATTTTTAATACATGCACAGTTAGGCAACCAAGATAACCATCCAATTTCACAACATTTATTTCATCACTCAAATAAAAAACAGAAAAAAGGAAAAAAGGAAAACCATACCCATGTCTCTCTTCCCCTAGCCCTAGAAAACCATTAAAAACCATTGCAAACCATTAAACTACTTTCTGTCTCTATGGAAACATCTACTCCAGACACCTTATATTAAGAAACAATACAATGTGCGGCCTTTTGTGAGTGGCTTCTTCCACTTAGCATGTTTTTAAAGTCCAAGTATATTCTAACAAGTTTCAGCATTTCATTCCATTTTATTGCTGAATAACACTCTATTGACTAGATATACCACATTTTGTTTACCCATCCATCAGTGGATAGACATTTAAGACCATCTAATTTTTAAGTCTTAACTTCCTCCCCAGAGCATGAGCACTAGATGTGGACTTCCTTCACTTCCCAAATCTCTTGAGACACCTTCTAAATCCCTGAGATCAATGTCCAGTGTCAAACTGTTACACAGCAAGCATTAGCTATTATCTCAATTATTATGAACGAGACTGTAGCATTTTCTGTACAAACTATTAACCAAACCCTTGATGATCACTGCCTTTTGATGTTCATTCATTCATTAATGTTCATTCAATAAACATTCACTAAGGAGTTCCCATAGTGGCGCAGAGGAAACGAATCCAACTAGGAACCATGAAGTTTCAGGTTCAATCCCTGGCCTCGCTCAGTGGGTTAAGGATCCGGCGTTGCCGTGAGCTGTGGTGTAGGTCGCAGATGTGGCTGGGATCTGCCATTGCTGTGGCTGTGGCATGGGCCGGCAGCTGTAGTTCCAATTAGGCCCCTAGCCTAGGAACCTCCATATGCCACGGGTGCAGCCCTAAAAAGCAAAGAAAAAAAAATCACTGAGCATCTACTATATTCAGGCACCAAGGCAGATCTACATCTTCAGTTAATAAAACAGATACCCTCTCTTCTCTTATAAATCAATTGTGTGTTATTTACTTTTGACCTAGAATTTAAGTCACTCCTAAAAAAATTGCATGCTCTGACTTATTAAGAGAAACAGACAGTAAATTTAAAAGCAAAGACTATGATGAATAAAAATGCTTCCCATAGCCTATTTGTAACATGTGAAACATGAAGGAAAAAACAGTCCAAGGATATGCAACAAGTAATAAGATAACATCCATAACAGAATATTGTATAACCATTTATAATGTTTACTAAACCTTATTTAAAGAGGAAATGTTTATTTTTTTTTTTAATTTTTTTTGTCTTTTTGCCATTTCTTGGGCCGCTCCCGTAGCATATGGAGGTTCCCAGGCTAGGGGTCTTATCGGAGCTGTAGCTGCTGGCCTGCACCAGAGCCACAGCAACGCGGGATTCGAGCCGCGTCTGTGACCTACACCACAGCTCACAGCAACACCGTATCGTTAACCCACTGAGCAAGGGCAGGGATCGAACCTGCAACCGCATGGTTCTTAGTCGGATTCGTTAACCACTGAGCCACGACGCGAACTCCGGAAATGTTTATTTTATAAATTAAAAAGGCAGTGTAAAAGCAAATCAATGTATAAAATCATCTCAATGTATAAAATAATATTTTTTTAGAAAACTAGCAGTAGCACTAAAAAACTTAACCTCAGTTGGCTCTGATTAGGTTATATTTTTCCTTTTTCCCTTCACATTTCCAGCCTCGAATACATATCCCTTAAAAAATCAGCATGTTTAACAACTGGAATTCCTACTTAAATCTAAAAGCTTAGGAGCAAAGATTGGGGCTGGGGCAGTAGATACATGGGATTGCTGGGGTACTCCAGAGCTTGCTATTTTTGTTTCATGTACTTTTCTTCATATTATACTGCAAAAAGATCCAAAAATGTTTAAGGTATGCTCCTTGAAGTTAGGAATCATCTCAAATTAAGTTACATTTCCCATATTACATGTGCACATACTAATAAATAATTATATATACCAAATAGACACATATACTAGAGACCAATTCTTAACCTTGAACAATTATAACACTTACTCTTCTGTGATATGTAACTATTACTGTTTCTGCTGTGATGTTAAGTGTTTTTAGATATGGGCAAAAGAATTCAGGTTTCAACCTCTCCCTTCATGAAAGCACCACCTGATAGCTTACAAAGTGTAAAACTGTGAAGATTTGAGATCAATTTGACATAAGACACTTCTCAGAAGAGTCTTATGTCCCCAAATGACATGCCACCAAGCAATAAAGCAAATATGACCCAAAAGGAAGAAAAGCTAAATGTATAGGAAAAAGAAAGAATAATGGAATGTACAATACCAAGGTAGGGAAGGAAATCAACAAACTACGAATACAGTACATTTCCCGTGTTAAAACTAAAACCATTATTCAAAGTCCAGACAGACCAAGAGCTGAGACTTTGAGCTGCATATTTAGTCTTGGACTGCAATCATTTTCTGTACCATTCCTTTCTAAAGTGAAAGAGATGCATTATTTCACTCTAAAATATAAATGGCCTGTCAAATACAAGCAGAGATTATTAGATTGGGTGGTAACCACCAAGTAAAAGGAAGGTATCATTGGGGAAATGGGCCATTTGAATTCTATGCAAAACACATTTGCTAGAGGGACACTGCATAGAGTCAGCCAAGTCTGAATTACCTAATAATTAAGCTAAGCATTCTACAGGATTCAACCTGTACCAACAGGTTCAGAAGTGAGAGTGGAAAAAGGAAAATAAACAAAGTTTGTAGTTCACATCAGGACAGAGAAGATACAATGACTTATTTATATGTTTTGTTTTGTTTTGACTCAGTCCATTCCACATGTATTCAAATGCCCTTCTGCACAAACAACAATAAATCTCCTGCTTTAAAACACAGACTGAATTCCAAAATTTCATTTGGAAGCTGGTTATCTGAAACTTGGAACTCATTTCCCCAAACATAGATGAGTTTCCAAAGCTAGTCCACAACCATCTATTTAACTTACATGGTAGCTAAAAGACCACAGGCTTTTTTTCCACTGAAAGTGGCAGAGGACAGGGCCATTTGATATTAATTACCACACCGGAGCTGAAAGGTCCAGACAACTTTCATTCCTGGAGTCCTGATGTTTAGAGGTCTGGCGGCTCATGGTTGTCAGACAAGGGCTGCCCCTCTCCCACCCCATCTCTCCCCACCCACAAAGCAGTTGGTTTTTTTTTCTCCCCCTCCTTAAAAGCTTGAGAGATTGACTCTCCATGGAACTGCTGCTCTCTCTTCCTGGAAGTGATCAGGTAGGGACAGAAAAAAGAGCAGGTGCCCCTGTCTCCACCAACAGGGCCAGCCAGCCACCAGCAGGACTTTCCATCACATCTTCTACAAGCCAGCCAGCCACCCAGTCAGGGCACCCTCCCCCTCCCCACCCCACCTCTACCTCCACCTCCCCCTGCCCCATTCTATGTTCACTCCATCAGTTAATCAATGACTGTTTCCTTTCTTCTTTTTCTTGCTTGCTTGCTTATACTTGATGGTTTAAAAACAAAAACAAAAACCTCTCCACAGATGGTCCCCCCAACTTACAATGGTTCAACGTCCACATGTTCAACTCTACAATGGCGCCAAAGTGATAGGCACTCAGTAGGAATTGTAGCTCGAATTTGGATCTTTCCCGGGCCCAGTGACGTGCAGTTGGATCCCCTCGTGATGCACCCAGTCAGCCCCACCATCATGAGGGTAAACAACAGTACAGGCACAACCAGTCTGTAATCCAGATGGCACTTCTGTGCTTCACTCTCAGTGCAGTATTCAACCAATGACACGAGTGTCAATACTTCATCGTAAAATAGGCTTTGTGTGGGTTGATTCCGGCCCCCTGTAAGCTAAGGGAAGTGTTCTAAGCACATTTAAGGGGGGTGAGGCTAAGCTATGACATTCCCGTTAGGTATACTCAACGCATTTCAACTCAGGATATTTTCAGCTTACAATGGGTTTATCTGGACATGATCCCATCAAAGTGAAGAAAGTTCTGTACTTACAGCATCCAACTGCAGCTACTTTCATAGACATATGAGGATACAGGTACAGGAATGAGAAACATCTCCCCCTCGCCTGGCTCTGTCTAGAGGAACAGATGTCTTCCCCACAATAGTTATTTCTTTCAAAACCACCCAGGAGGTAGCTCAAACTAATGAGTAGACAGCTTCTCACCTTTCTAGACCAAAAAGGTCTCTAAGGGGCTAAGGCTAACTGGCAGAAATGATCCCACTTGACTCTCCATAGCAAACCCATATGCTTCACTGTGATTAAAGTTGTGAGAACCAAAAACCTCAAGGGTTATAAAGCCAGACCTGAAGCTTTTACCAGAACTCTGAAACTCGAGCCAACTACTGTTCATCTGAGACAACAGTACAGATGCTAGAACCAGGTGACTGGGCAGACTCCCCAGCCAGAGGGAATCCTTCTCTGTGAGCACCGGCTCCCATCCCTCCCCCTTCCCCAGGGACCACCCCATCCCCTTCTCCCTCTCCACTGACCCATTCCATCTTCTCAGTATTTAAATACTTGCAGCTCAGTTAAAAACAGAAAAGTAACTTCCACAACCCTACCCACAGCAGAACAGCTCCTCAAATTCTACACACACGTGCACACACCCATCCCATCCCTGAGGCTCACATAAGTGTTCCCCGGGGCTCCCTGGCAGCCTTCTCCAGACCTCAGGCAGGGGAGGAGGCGGCCAGAGGGTTAAGATCCTGAAGCAGACTGCCCCTGTGTCCCGTCAGGGCCTGCCTCGACCAGCTGTAAGTAGGAGCAAAACACAAACTTCCCCAAGCCTCAGGTTTCTACTCCACATAATGAGCATAACAGTAGTACCTATATTTACAGGAGGGTGTCAAGAAAATTAAAAATGAGTATTATTCCAGTCCTGAAGACAGGACCTGGAACCACAGTAAGTGCTCTGTGTTTGTGACATAAATGAGAAAGGGCCATCTAAGATGACCGTGTCCTCAATTACTATCTATTACCACGAGTCCCCTTACTGCCATCCTGTTGCCAGAGGCCTCCCTTCCAGAATTCCACAGCAGAGGATGCCAAAGATGACTGGATCCTGAAGAACACCCAGGGACCTCCACTTTACATACGAAGAAGTGGAGGAAATTAAGATGGGAGCCATTAAGTAAGTTGCCCAAAGATACGTTGTCAATAAACCCTAGAGCCGAGCCAGGATGCCCACAGAGGGTTACTTCCTCAGCGTGCCCTGCAGCATAACCAGCAGGTAAGGTCTGAGTTATGCATGTCCACCTGACACACACCTTGCAGGTACAGGAGTCCTAGCGCTTTGCCACACTCAGTCCCAACTGCTTCCTCTACCCGGAAGTAACAAGAGCACTCCCAGCATCTGGGGCTGCTCAGCAAGCTCTACCGACACTTTCCTGTTGGACAGACATCTCATCGAATCCCACCATAGAAGCGACTATTGCTCCTCAACAGTAGCTGTGAGGTGGTGAAGTGAACAGATCCATGCAGAGACTAAACCAGTCCAGCTTCACCCAGCTCAGCCATCTTTCTATTCCCATCGTATTATTTTAGGTCCCTGAGACCAAGCCAGGAAGGAATGGGCTCACCCGATATCCCTTTTCACTGTCATCTTCCTCCCCTTTGGCAAGCTCTGTCTCCCACCTGATCCTGCCATTCTCACCTCAAGAAAAGTACACTCTATTCTTTTTTTAAGCCATCTTTCTGTTCTTATATTTTGTTTACCCAAAGCCAGTAAAATGTAGTTAGGTAGCCAGAACAATACTAGAAACGCATTTTTATTAAGAGCCAGGAAAGCCATTTTTTTTTTCTTTTCTTTTTTTTTTTTTCAGGGCCACAGTCGTGGCATATGGAGGTTCCCAGGCTAGGGGTCTAATCAGAGCTATAGCTGCTGGC
This sequence comes from Sus scrofa, assembly GCF_054392235.1. NCBI lineage: Eukaryota > Metazoa > Chordata > Mammalia > Artiodactyla > Suidae > Sus > Sus scrofa. The sequence continues at coordinate 173,511,839 of NC_139383.1, forward strand.
CTACACCACAGACACAGCAATGCCAGATCTGAGCCACTTCTGTGACCTACACCACAGCTCACGGCAACACTGGATCCTTAACCCAGTGAGCAAGGCTAGGGATTGAATCTACATCCTCATGCATGTTAGTTGGGTTCGTTAACCGCTGAGCCACAACAAGAACTCCAGGAAAGCCATTCTTTACAAAGTTGAGTTAGACACTGTGAAGAACAACACTATCAAGGTCACCCTGGAGCAGAGAACCCCAAGCTTGCAGGGTTTTCAAAGCCCAGGTTCCTGGGCCTGGCCCCGCTCTTGCACATCAGAAGCTCTATGATGGTACTTGAGAATTTTATCTTGAAAAAAATTCCTGGAGGTGGTCTACAAGCAAAGATTGAAACTGCACCTAATAATATTCACATTCAGAGTGTAGGACTGAAGTGCACTGATGTCTGTTGTGTACTTTGAAACCTATCTAAAAACGAGATGGAGAGAGGGGGTAAATATGAGCAAGAACAGCAAAATATTAAGTAGAATCCAGGTGGTTGGCAAATAGATGCTTACTGGGCATTCTTTCAACTTAGGCTTGATATTTTTCATAATAAAATGGGGGGGTGGTATGCAGAGCACCTATGATCTTGAAAACCACTGAAATTAAGAACGAGCCCAAGGGTTGAGAGAGGGATGGAGTGGGAGGTTGGGGTTCGCGAATGTAAGCTACAATACACAGAGGGGATAAACAACAAGGTTCTCTGTAGCACAGAGAACTACACTCAATATCCTATGATAAACCATATGGAAAAGAATATTTAAAAAAAGAATGGGATTTCCCATCATGGCTCAGTAGGTTAGGGATCCAATGTTGTCTCCCTGAGGATGCAGGTTTGATCCCTGGCCTTGCTCAGTGGGTTAAGGATCCAGCATTGCCACAAGCTATGCTGGAGGTCATCGATGTGGCTTGGATCCAGAGTGGCTGTGACATAGGCCTTAGCTGCAGCTCCAATTTAATCCCTAGCCCAGGAACTTCCATATGCTGCAAGTGTGGCTGTTAAGGAAAAAAAAAAAAAAAAAAATATATATATATATATATATATATATATGAATCACTTTGCTGTGTAACATGAATAAACACAACACTGTAAAACAACTATAATTCATTTTTAAAAAATTTAAAATAGTTAGTCCACCTCCTCTCTTGGTGGAAGGACATGGGCTTAATCCTGCCATCTCACTTTACTCGTTACAGACTTGGCCAAAGGTAACTAAAGCAGTTCAAGAAAATGGAGCCAAACCTCAAAGAGAATTAAGAAAAAGTCCGCCAGCCCTGTCCCCCCTCTGTGGCGCTGCTACCTCTTGCTTCATATCTTACTCCATTAAAACAAAACAAAACTGACCACCTCGCCTAATTTTGTTTACTTTTTCGAGCTAAGAGTCCCAAGCCTGAGGCAGAGTTCTTCGTAGGTACTCAGGTCTTTAATCCATTGCTGTGCCCAATTTTAGAAAGGAGGTGTCCTACTATTTATGAAGAACAAAGTTAAGGGTTTGCTCTTCATGTGACTCTAGCCACCAACTCTGCCTCCCACTCTGCAGTTTACACAACTCAAATTACAAGCACCATGCCAGTCTAGCTTTGATCCAAAATACAACATCTTCAAGCCCACATATTTGTGGGCTCCTCAACTTACAAAAAAAGAAAAAAAATCCTGACCACAAAAAACAGACAGGTAGCTTTTCCACTGAACCACAGTTCAAGCAATCAAGGGAAAGGCTCTTTAGCAATCCAGTGCCTTATGTCTATCAGATGACATAATCGTTTATGACTCTTGATATCAGCAATGGTTATTTTCCACAGCACTTTGTGCCAACCTAATGATTACTTTGTGTGGCCAGACCCAAGGAAAATCTGTAATGAAATATCTCCAGTCACCTCAGAAAAGAAAAAAATCGTTTTTAAAATTGCCTCTTGGAGTCTCATATTTTTTTTACTGTCTTTTTGCTCTCTAGTATAGGACATCCCTGCCACCATGATGTCCTCTTGTCCTAACACTTTTCATCACTTGGATCTGTGCAAACTCCCGCCTAAGACAAGGACAGATGAAAACTATTTGAAATATAGGCGGGGTCTTCTATAACAGTTGTGGTTACTGCTTGTACATCTGAATCTTTTTTTATGGGGAAGTCTCTCTCCCATTCCCTTCTACCACCTGTCCCTTTCATAATTTCCAGCATCCTCTTATCTGAGCTAATCATCCCTTACACACTGAAACTTTTATAGCCAACACTGGCTGGATGTCTCAGTGGCCTCTCTTCTATGTGTCTGTCATTTGGGCATCCTTGCCTTAATATGAGGCATCAGTTCTTCTCCAGAATTAACTAGAAGAGAACAAGAGTTTGTTTGTTTGTTTTTTTCTTTAAAACAAATTATCTTTCATTCCTTTGTAATTATTTGCTTAACTTTGGTGCTGCACACCGTCTTTAGGCAGATGCTTTTTTTTTTCCTTTTCATTGCCACACCTGTGGTACATGGAAGTTCTTCGGCTACGGGTTCAATTGGAGCTGCAGCTGCCGGCCTACACCACAGTCACAGTAATGTGGAATCCGAGGTGCAACTTCCATCTACACCACAGTTTGCGGCAACACTGAATCCTAACCCACTGAGCAAGGCCAGGGATGGAACCTACATCCTCATGGATATTGGTCAGGTTCTTTGAGCCACAATGGGAACTCTTAAGCAGATGCTTTCTGATCACCTCAAATGGACCAAGGTCATCTCTATGGAATTTTTTCCTTGTTGTGCTACTTTATTTTTCCTTAGCATGATCTTGGCAAGATAAGAGCAAAATGACAAGATACAGGTAGTGAGAATGGAGAGAAATACTGATATGTCTGATATTGACAAAAGCTTGAGCTCATGTATTAATTAGGCAGAACTGTACTACTAGCTCTATGGCCCATATCACCCTCTGAGAATGGACGAATGCTGCCACGCTGCTCCCGAAACCCAGTGACATGGAAGCAGACCTTGCCAGGGGCAGTAGAGTGGACCGGAAAAAGGAGATGCAGAGTTAAGGACTCAACTCAAGGCACAAAATGCCTGAAGTTCAACCAAGCCAGACAGTGAAGCCCATGGCATAGTTTTTCCAACACCTTAGCTGCATCTGGATGTGCCCTTACCTATATATTAAGGAACAGCTTTATTGAGATTTAGTTCATTATCTCATAAAGTCTGCTCTTCTAAGGTATACAATTCATTGATTTTTAATATATTCACAAAGTTGTCTATCACACTGCATAATCTCATAAATTTTTCATCACCCCAAAAGAAACTCTACACCCATTACAGTCACATTCTGTTCTTCCCTCCCACTAGGCTCCAGCAAACACTAAGTGACCTTCTGTCTCTATGGATTTGCCAATTCTTAACACTTCAAATAAAAGTATGGCCTTCTGCGTCTGGCTTCTTTCACCCCTCATTATGTTCATCCATGTTGCTAACAGAACTTTATTTTTTAATGGTCTCTTCATTGAATGGAAAGACCACATTTTATTGGTCCATTCACATCCCAGCACCCTTGTTGGAGCGGCCGGGGGGGGGGGGGGGGGACTGACCATAAAGGTAAGGGTTTATTTCTGGACTCTCAGTTCTATTCCACTGATCAGTATGACTACACTGCAGCTTTGTAGTAAGTTTTTAAATCGAGAATAGTGAATCCCTGCACTTCGTTGTTTTGAAAGCTTGTTCTGGATATTCTGAGTCCCTTGCATTTGTATGTGAATCTTAGGGTCAGCTTATCAATTTCTGCAAAAAAGCCAGGGTGGATTTTAAAGGTATTTCACTGAATGTGTATATCAATTAGAGGCATGCCACCATTTTAATAATGAAAGTCCCAATCCATGAACATGGGATGTCTTTACATTTATTCATGTCTTCTTTCAACAATGTTTCACAGTTTGTGTACAAGTCTATTGTTACATGTATTTTATTTAGGGGTGGGGGAACTTTTGTAAAATGAAATTGCTTTCTTAATTTCACTTCTGGATTTTTTTCATTATCCTTGTATCCCACAACCTTCCCGAACTTATTAGTTCAAGGTGGTTTTTTGTGACTGCATCATGTTATCTATGACTAGAGATGGTTTTATTTCTCAATGTCTTTTATAATTTTTTTTACTAATTGTCCTGGATAACAATCTCTAGTACAATGCTGAAGTGAAGTGGTGAGAATGGCCATTCTTGTCTTGCTCATGATCTTAGGAGAAAATATCCACTTTTTCACCATTTCTTTTCAACTTCAGAATCTCTGCATTTCTTTTTTTAATAATCTTCACTTCTTTCTGTATTCACATTTTTATTTGGTGCTATATCATTTCACACTTTCCTTTAACTCTTTAGACATGGTTTCCTATAGATTCTTTGACCATATCTATCAAAGCTAAGTTTTGTGTAGTATATTGAACAACTATGCTCTCTCAAGGACAGTTTCTATTGACTGCTTTTTCCCCTATGTATAGGCCATGCTTTTCTGTTTCTTTAGATGCCTTGTAATTTTCTGTTGGAAACTAGACTTATAAAATAATACAATGTGTCAGTGTGTGGAAATCGATTCCAAAATTATTGTCATGGACCTCAGCATTGTTTGCTGTTGCTATTTAGTGATTGTCTTGGACTAATTCTATAAAGTCTGTATTTTCCTTTGTTTGCTTTTTTTTGGTCATATGTGGCCACCGAAGTCTCTGATTATTTCACTTAGTGGTTCACTAGTGATTGAACAGAGATTTCCTTAAATGCTTTGAACTAATAAGTCCTCCAGCCTTTAGCAAGGGCTTATGTGAGTGTGTTGGAGCATGTTTTCAATGCTCTCCCAGCCAGTTTATAATTCCACCTTAGTCTTCACTCTCTACTTGTAAAGAATCTTTTCTCCAGTCTTCCCTGGGAATGTGGAGTCTTGTAGAGTCCCAGAAATACATTAGAATTTTCCAAAGTTTTCTCTTAGAATTTTTTGATCAGCTACTGGTTGTCCCCAAATAGCAACACCATCTCAGACAGCTGTGATTAAACTGAAACTGTCCATTCTCAACAACTGTTAAGTAAGGTCTTTACAAAAAGTGTGCTCTGAGTCAGATCAAATAAAAACAAGCCCTAAGAATGGAGATTGTACACAAGCTGCCAGACGGGTGACACTTCTTTGGAAGTGGGCCTTTGGCGGAGTTCCGATTCGGTTCTACCCTATCCAGTGGCTACCAGAATGGTGGTTTTCACTGCTAACACGGCTGCAAGGCTGTTGGCTTTCAAGGCCACGATGGAGCCGGGACAAAGGGGATGAGATCAGCAGAAGTTAAAACACCACAAAGTTCACTGTTCCTACTGAAATCCCATGGTTCTTCTTGCATATTCCTCAGAATGTTCCAAGTCCTTAGCTAATTTCCAAAGTTCTGAAAAAGTTGATATTGATATGTCTTGCCACTGTTCTCAACACTTTTATGGGGTAATTTTCAAGAGGTCCTCTCTCCACCATTTTGGAATTCTAGGGTCCTTTTCTACATTTTCATGTGAAATTTACTGAGATATTGACCACCATTTAAAACTCAATGTTAACTGTGTCAGCCGGCATTACAACATTAACACTTTCTATTCACATCCCAAGAGACTGCTGCTCCTCTAACAGCATGCACAAGAAAGATCTGGAAAAGTCACAATCGCTGCCCTCTAATCCAGCCAAATGTTCTTCCAGGGGAATCCCTAGGACTGCTTCCCAAAACCAAGCCAACAAAAGAGAAAAATGATTCAAACATGCAGTAGTTTTAGTAATACGTTTCTCACATTACTAAATTTATACTGACTTCAACATCTGAAAGTTGGTTCCTGGCAAGGTGGCCCCATTTTCAACTCTAACATGGCTGGTGCTCTCAGCTGCTTGGTAAGTTGTGGAAATAAATGCTTCACAACTGTGCTTATCCTGCTGTTAACACTTGCTGAGGAAGGGCATAAAGAGTTCCTATTTTCTGATAAACCATCCCAGAGAAGAGCACGTAACAAGAAGCCACACGGGAATGCACCCTTTTCAAAAGGAGAATTAAAGGAGCCAGTGCTTCAGAGGCCCTGCTCTGTCCCCTACTAACATACTGTATTACTCATCCCATTGCTTGAGATCCAAGCCTGGTCCACGGCCATCCACCTCAGGGACATCTCTCAAGCTTCTCCCTTTCTTCAATGACTAATGGGAAAAGAGAAGATAAACAGTAGGTGGGGAATTTTGACATTTTCCCCCTTGTAGATCTTCTATCAGTCCTCTTAGAGTAATTGTGAGACAAGGGATAACACCTAACATAAGACCATTTAGAGAATTTGCTTACTTTTGTCTGAGTGCCCCCAACCCATACCCACTCTTTCCTCACCTAGTTCCTGGCACTTTGCAAGGAACAATCATTATTCTCTCTACTGAGATGAAAAACAAATCATCGAGATTTACAACAGCTAAGAGAGTTGCTTCTGTTCTTTGTGTTGAAGAATTCTGCAGCCCTGTGGCCAAACAGTGCAGTCCCATTTTGCCATCAGGAAATTCCACCCCAAGCTCACCTTTCTATCCTGACACAGACCACCTGCATTCCCCTGCTGCCACCACCAGCTGTCACAGGATCCCTACATGCCCAGGCAGGCTAAGAAGTACCAACTTCCCAGATCACCTCACCTCACCTCCCTTCTGCAAAACACTGAGACACTTCTTTCTCCAGCTTCCACTACTCAAATAGCTCCACTGGGACATTAATTATATATTAGAAAGGACAATATATGTGGGCAGCCACAAAAGCACTGAAAGTGTTGCAAAGTTCCCATTGAGCTACTCATTTTACTTCCTAGCTTACAGTTTCATTTCTTAGCAAAAAGACCCTAATCCATGGGAATTACCGGTGTGAGAGGTAATGCAGGTATGCTCCTGGAGGCCCCCCTGGTCAGGTGTGCTAAGTGTTCCAGGTAAGTCACGTGTTCCCCCTACAGGCCCTTGCAGCAGTTCACCCCACCTTGCCCCTGGCCTTTGCTTTAACCAGAAAGCATCCAATTATTCATGATAATTCCTCCAATGAAAACAGCAAATGGGTATCAGAGAGCTAATCTATAGTTACCTTCAATTATTAAGATAATTTATCATTTCCTTTTACTGTCATACTTCACAGCCTGAGACCTATGGTATTACATACAGACCTCCCCAACTTTGGGTTCAAACACTTGCAAGTATCATATGTGAATGTGGACTTTTCCCAGGCTTGTTTTAAACTAGGATGCCACACTACCTGAGCAGGACTGTAAACCAACAACATTATTCTCCATATCAGTTTGCTTCTGTGTTATGCCAACCTCTCACCTGTTTTACTGTTGTTCTTTCTTGGCAGAAACCAACTGCATTTACATTTAAATATTCACTTTAAGAGAGTGAACCTTAAGTTCTTAAATTGATAAGCATAACATTTAAAAAAAAATTTGGAGTTCCCGTTGTGGCACAGTGGTTAACGAATCCGACTAGGAACCATGAGGTTGAGGGTTCAATCCCTGCCCTTGCTCAGTGGGTCAAGGTTCTGGTGTTGCCGTGAGTTGTGGTGTAGGTCGCAGACGTGGCTCGGATCCTGCGTTGCTATGGCTCTGGCGTAGGCTGGCAGCTGCAGCTCCGATTCGACCCCTAGCCCAGGAACCTCCATATGCCGCAGAAGTGGCCCAAGAAATGGCAAAAAGACAAAAAATAAATAAATAAATAAATAAATAAAATTTAATGATGACACCTTCTGATTACCCTGTGGGTGTGCATAGGGGGATCTGAGTTTACAAACCTCTCCTCAGTAAACCCAATCCCGAAACAAGCTGCAGCAGTAGTGAGAAAAAGCTCTTTCAGCCCGTTATTTCCTAATGCCTAGCAATCAATGTTAAAAGCAAAACCCAGAACCTCCTAAATTCTACGAAGTGGAGGCTTCAAAAAAGGATGCACAAAAGCCTTCAAAAAATATGAGATGTAGCAGGAAAGAGACAAGCAACTGAAGCAGGTATGGGAGGAAAAACAAGAAAACGCATATATATTTCTACTGTATAAAAGCCACCAGCAATTTCTGCTCTTTTGTTAATGCACAGAATAAAGTTTTCTAAGTTTCTTTCCTGCTTCCAATTCTACAATATATGAATATGAAAGAGCATGGCTGATTTTTTTTGCTGTAGTGGTAAGACGTATGGCCTGCTGGATGGCCACCTCAGGACTGGAACAGTGAGTGATCCTTCTCCACTGAAGGAACTGCCACTGAAGCCCATGTCCCATTACATCCGACACCCTGACTGGTGGGGCCGGCGTGCTTTTCCAGAGGAAAGACTTAACTTCTGGAAACAGCTTCAAAGCCAATCATAGTGACTAAGCCAGTTTAGACCATTTTAATGAGGTGCTGTTAAAAGGTCATGAGGCTAATGCAGCTAGTAACCTGGCTGAGGGCAATTCTGACAGAGTAAAGATTACCAAGAAATTCGCTGACCCCTGGTTCCCCTGTTAAGAGTACAAGCGAGGCCTCTGAAGAAACCACCTCGAACAGCCATGCTCATTTGGATGGGCGACGTCCAACATGTCTGTTGCAATAAACTGCTCATTTATTGTTGTCCCTGGCTAAGGAGAGCAAAGGGAGAAAGGAATTTTTTAAGACAAGAATCCTAAAGCTAGACAGGAAAGTACAACTACAAGTATACAGCCAAGGCACCAGCTCCACACTGAGGAGCGCATCCTGGGTGGAGCCTTCCTCACCAGGCATGCCAGAGCCAACAAAAATTGATTTTTGTTTGCCTTGCAAACAATACAACACAAGCATTTACTATTTGGAGAATCGGTGAAGTCATCTGATGGCAGCAATGGGAAACAGGTTGCTAGGGAATGGAAAGATGAGAGCCCAAATGAATTGTGTTCTTGAACGAGGAAAATGTTCAGTACAAAGCCGTCTTTAAAAGTAGAGACAAGATTTGTGCAAGATCAATTAGCAACTGTGGCGCAAGATGTACTGGATCTAATTTACATCCTCAGGGTATATGTGTTACTAGTCCAGGTGACAGTCATCCATATTCTGACGAGTCACAGCCAAGGGAGAACAGAGCCTAGGGACAAAAGACGTCGGTCCAGAGAGTCTCCACCACCCATCACAGCAACCTCTTCCTGCTAGATGAGAGCAAGGACCACATCTGGCACAAGAAGTCTCAGGCCATGATGGTCTCAACAGAAACACAAGCAAATTCCAGATCACAGAGGTGGCCACCTTTGGTAAGGGCATACTCGCCATGATTCCTGGGGCTAAAATTGGTCTTGGTATTCACGATCAAGACGCCATCAGTAAACCCACTATGTTTCCAACTAACCAGACTTCAGATCAATGATCTCTTCGTGCTCCAGCAGCACGTGGTATAAGAGAAATCTGAATAATGGAAGGGAAGGGAAATAGAATGACCACCACCTGGCACATGGTAGGTCAGGAAAAGAAAATTTGACCCAGCGGCCAGTACTTTCTGAACACAGATGACAGATGTGGTTTTAACAGATCAGCCTCACTCGTCACAGTAAAATCATACCTTTAATTTGAAATGAATAGGTTGGAAATTCGATTTGTAATGGATCTGTGTGTTGGTTACAGCAATAATTCTGGTGATGTGCTATAAACATGTTCACTCCTTTTATGTTTGCATATATTTTAAAAAAACATAATAAAAATAATGTAAGTCAAACTGTGAAGTCCTCAATGATGTTCTCCCTCTAAAGGGGATGTAATTTAATCAAGCTTAAAAAAAAAAAAAAAAAAAAGAAGATAAATTTTGCCTGCTGTCTTCCCTCAGCAGAAAATGAGGCACATGATTAACTGCCCTTCCCAAGGCAAATATTAGAATGAGGTATTTATTCCTCATCGGGAAATTCTGAAGCAGGAAAAGAAAAAAAAAAAAAGGCCTAAGCCCCATCAGGTAAGCACTGAGTGATATGAACATTAACATAAATGAATAAAATGTCATTTTGATGATTATTCTTTAATATTGAGCTAAATTTAGAAGTGTTCTTTTAATTGATCGCCCCTTAAATTTCTTTGTCAAATCATTCTATTACTACTTTTGGGATGTTATATGTGTGAATATACACAGGAGTGTGAAAAGAAAAAAAACACATTCAAGTTCAATGTTGTATGTAGTATAATCCAGGCCAGCAGCCAGCACACCACATAAAGTTTTAAAACCTCCTTTTCTTTTTCTAATTTTCTATGAAAACATAAATTCTCTTAACATAAAGCTGAAGGCCCTCTTGTTTATTACTGAGCTTCCTGGTGGGACCTCCCCTTGGTACCCTCCTGAGCCTCTGCTTTCTAACAGAATTGGCATCAGACTGGAAGGTACCAAAAGGTTCCCCCCAGTGAAGCAGAGCCTAGATGCAGGAGTCCCAACATCTTTCAGGAAAACAGATCCTCTGGGTAAAGGACAGAATCTGCGTGCTCACCAAATGGGCCCAGCAGCCCAAGCATTAGGGTCCTATGAGGTCAAACACAAAATAGGACTTGGGGTCAAAGACTGTTCTCCCCAAAGAAATAATGCCCACAAAAGCCTATCTCCAGTTCAGCACAGCAGCCTTATTCAAATCACCATCCAAAGACTGCATCTTAAAATGCATAATCTTGGAGTTCCCTGGTGGCTCAGTGGGTTAAGGATCCGGCATTGTCACTGCTTGACACGGGTTCAACCGCTGGCCTGTGAATTTCTGCATGGTGCAGGCATGCATGGCAAACAAACAAACAAAAACACATCACCTTGAAAATACTGGTAATATGACATTATAGAGATCAACTACAGTTCCCACTATGGTGCAGTGGGTTAAGAATCCAACTGCAGAGGCTTGGGTTGCTAGAGGCACAGGTTCAATCCCCGGCTGAGTGCAGTAGTAGGTTAAACGATGTGGTGTTGACACAGCTGCCACCCAGGTTACAACTGTGGCTCAGATTCAGTCCCTGGCCTGGGAACTTCCATATGCCATGGATTTCGCCATTAAAAAAAAAAAAAAAAAAAAAAAAAAAATCAACTGTGGAAACTCTGTCCCCAAGGTTCTATTATCGCAAGCCACCAAAGACGGCTCCGGAGCCGGATAATAAACATGACAAGAGGACAGTAGCTGACAGAATAAACCCCACGTTCTTGAGCTTTGAAAAGCCCTCTGGTCATTCTAGACCAGATTCTCAAAAGGGCTCCTTACTCTGGCAAATAAAGGTATTTTTAATAGTTCGATTAGCTCTAAAGTCCCAGCAGCACTGTATGATCCAATTCCCCTTTTTGTCATGCCCCTCCCCTCAAGGGATACTCAGTAATTAAAAATTACCGAGCAGCTGCAATGGTTAATATGCAGAGGGAATAAATAGGGCTTAAAATCACAATTTTTGCATTTTATTTCACCTTAACTGTAGTGTTTTTAAAGAGAAAGATGGTAACATGTTCCCAAATTCATATCTGCAGGAGAGAGCCACCATCTAAACGATGGTAATTTCTGTGAACTCCCTGCTGTAAGACCTTCAGGACTGGAAAATTCGATCCTTTGCAAAGCTAAGTATAAATAACCACCTTCCTTCCTGCCTCCTCCAGTCTGGAGCCAGCACCACAGAAAAAAAGAGCCCCACAATCCAACATGCCTCTTCCTCTGCGGCACCAGGAGAAATAAAATAGCAGGAGAACTGAAAAGGGTATGTCTATGCTGTGACATGCAGAAACCTCGGGTTCAAATTCAGATTTGGGCGCCTCCTTGCTCTGTGGCTTTAAACCAAACAACCCAGCCTCTATAAGCCTTGGCTTTCTCATCTGGAAAATGTGAAAAAGAGTATTTATCATCTCACATGATTGGCTGATCAATAAAGTTAGATAACCTTGTAAAACTGGTGTATATATCTATATTAGAGCAGGGCTTTTCATCTTTGCACTACTGTCACTGGGGACCAGAAAATTCTTTTGTTTGTTTGTTTGTTTTTATTTTGCTTTTTAGAGCCACACCTGTAGCATATGGAAGTCCCAGGCTAGGGATTGAATCCAAGCTGTGGCGTAGCCAGCCTACGCCACAGCCACAGCAAATGGGGATCCGAACCTCATCTGTGACCTATACCACAGCTCAGAGCAACGACGGATCCTTAACCCACTGAGCGAGGCCAGGGATCTAACCCACATCCTCATGGATACTAGTAGGGTTCATAACACACTGAGCCACAATGGGAATGCCCAGATCTTTTTGTTTGTTTGTTTGTTTGTTTTAGGCAAGGCATATGGCAGTTCCCAGGTTAGGGGTCGAATCAGAGCTATAGCTACAGGCCTACACCACAGCCACAGCAATGTCAGATCCTTAACCCACTGAGCAAGGTCAGGGATTGAACCCAAGTCCTCATGGATACTGGTCAGATTCGTTTCCACTGTGCCACGATGGGAACTCCTCTCAGAATAGTTATTCATTGTGGGGGGCTGTCCTGTGCCAAAGGGTTACCCCCCAATTTCAGAACCACTGCACTGGGTATTTAATAAATACTTAAGTTAAAGGGCTTCTTCCTTTCATCCCATTCATGTAGTTTCTGAAACAAGAAACCTAGGGGATTATTCCTCCCCTAGACTCCTCCCCCTTTTCTCAATTCGTAACCAAATCCAATGCCTTCTGCCTTCTACATGCCTCCTGCATTTACCCCCCACCTCCACAGGCAATTCCACTGTTACAGCCACCAACTCTGCCTGGCCAGCTACAGGGCCTCCCACTGCTATCCACCTCAAAGCCATTGTCCCCCTGCTGCGTGTTTCTGTCTCTCTGTCTCTGTCTGTCTGTCTGTCTCTCTCTCTCTCTCTCTCTCTCTCTCTCTCTCACACACACACACACACACACACACACACACACACACACACACAGGCATCTCCCAACTGTGAAAAGAAAACATCCTCCAGGACCCGTGTCCTTACTCAGCTGCTCCCAGCCAAGTTCCTTTGAAGAGTTGCCTCTGCATCCCCACATTTTCTTTCCAGGATGCTCACCAGGGCATCCGCCTCACTATGTCCACACACCCTCACCACCTCCTATCATCCATCTTCCTCGGCCCCGATGCCACTGGCCATCCCTCAGCCCTGCTGAGGCCACCTGGATTAGAGGACAGCTCTCCTCACTGGCCATGCCTCCTCACCCACACCCTGCTCCGTCCTCTCTAGTCCAACTTGCTCCTTGCTCCCAGGCCCCACAAGCTAACCATTCACCCCATCCCTGCCCCAACAGCTCCAATGGGCTCCAGATGTTCATACCTGCCTGCTGGCAGCATCACCTGGATGTTAAGTATATCACTCTTAACCTAACAAAACCTATGGATTGCCCCATTCCCCCCCACCCCCGATCATGTTCCTCCCAGTAACTAATCACTCACCCAAATCCTAGATGTTATCTCCATATCCATCTACAAAGTCTCAGACAATTCCTGCAAAATACCTGCCAAATCCACACCTTTACCACACTCCGCGCTCTGCTCTTCTGTGACCCCGAGCCAACCTCCACCTCCTGACCCACCAGTACCGGAGTTCATGGACCAGTCTCCCTGCTCTCATCATTCTTGTCCTCCCCTCAACAGAGGTGCTTTGAGCCACAAGTCAGATGCTGAGACTCCTCTGCCTAAAACCCAGCGATGGCTTCCCCATGTGCTGAGAAACCCAGCGCTCCCGTTCCGTCCTCTTGCCACACACACATACCTCCTCCCGCCCCATTTTCCTCTCTGTTTCTCAAGCTTGTTGCCTCTGTGTTTGCTATTCGCTGTCTCGGAATATTCTGTCCCTAAACCTTGAGTAGCTGTCCACACCTCTTCAGGTCTCAGCTGAACTGCTGGACCCCCTATTATGCTATAGGTTCCCACAAAGCACGCACACCTGCCCCCTCCCCCAACCCTGCAAGGACATGAAATTTGCAAAAACAAGTCACAGCTCCCCTGACACAGGGATGGCAAACGTTCACACTACTCGGCCTCCCTGCTGCATTCTTCACTCACGATAAAGCCTGTTTCATGCTTAGTGGGGTTTTCTTGGGGGAAGAGGGATGGTGCCCTTCCCAGCAACTGAAACCACTTCCTATGCTCGGGGATTCCCACAATGTGAGTGCTGGGGGGAGGCCGGGCCCATCTCCCACTACAGAAATCAAAAGTTCAAATAAAAGAGGAAGAAACAGGCCCAACACACCCCACCCCCAGCAGCAACAGTGTGAGCCAATCAGGAACTCACTATCCTTAGATAGGCCTGCCTGCAAGACTGGGTCTTGGCTGGCTCCTGGGGACCTGAATGCCAATCCCTCCACCGATAGAAAATGTTCCCTAAATGGTAAGTGTGCCTCAGTGTACCTGGACTCTCTGTGCAGACACCTGTCTTCCTTCTGGGAGCCTGGAATTTTACTACCTGGTCGGCAGAGGGCAGGGACACAATCAATCACCAATAAAAAGCTTGGGCACCGTGTCTCTAAGGAGGTTCCCTGGCAGACAACATTTCAATATGTTGTCACAGTAGTTGCTACAGGAATTAAAGGCAACCTGTGTGAGGTCACTCACTGGGGAGGACTCTCAGACACTCCTGCCCCGTTTCCTCAGGACATCACTCCCTACACCATTTTCCCTTTGCCGATTTGGCTTTATTATCCTTTCACTGTAATAATCCGTGACTGTGACAGTACCAATTTCTGGGTCTTGTGAGTCCTTCTGCTGAATCACTGAGCCTGAGAATGGCTGTGAGGACCGCCAACACAAGGAGGAGATCACAGAGTTGAAGCAGCTACAGCAAGAGGAGCCCCACCATACAGCATCCAGAGGTGGCATTCAGTGTCTGGGAGCCCCGGACCCTTATGTTGTAGGTTCTCTAGCTGAGATTGTGGGTGTTCAGATTCCAGAAGTCTTTTAGTCCCTAACCACCATCCAGGCTGGTTCACCAGTTCTACAGGTACGTCTTTTTTTTTTCCCCCAACACAATTTTTTCCCACTGTACAGCATGGGGACCCAGTTACACATTCACTATACATAATTTTTTCCCCATTGTCACGCTCTGTTGTAAGTATCTATCTAGACATAGTTCTCAGTGCTACACAGCAGGATCTCATTGGTTTTCTGCTT
Source organism: Sus scrofa (assembly GCF_054392235.1). NCBI lineage: Eukaryota > Metazoa > Chordata > Mammalia > Artiodactyla > Suidae > Sus > Sus scrofa. The sequence goes on from NC_139383.1 coordinate 173,526,946, forward strand.
GTTTGCTTTTTAATTTATTTTTTATTGTTATTTCCCCCAACACACTTTTTTTCCCCCCACTGTACAGCATGGGGACCCAGTTACACATACATGTATACATAATTTTCTCTCCCACTGTCGTGCAGCATTGTAAGTATCTAAACTTAGTTTTCAGTGTACACAGCAGGATTTCATTGTAAATCCATTCCATGAGCAATAGTTTGCATCCATTGACCCCAAGCTCCCAATCCCTCCCACTCCCTCCCCCAGGATCTCATTGTTAATCCATGGCATTATTTCATTCTTTTTATGGCTGAGTTGTATTCCATTGTGTATATATACAGTAATATCCATCTACAGGTACTGTGCCATGCAAAACGCCTTCAACAAATCTCTTTCTGCTCAAATTCATCAGAATTGGTCTCTGTTGCTTGCAATCAAGAGCCCTATCACAGATTTTGTATAAAAATAAGTGTTATACGTAAAATTGGAATGCCCAAAGTGGAGTGGGGATTGGTAGAGGGTACTGTGAATCCCACAATCTCAGTCTGAGGAAGTTGGTCATTCTGAGTAAGCAGAACAAAAGTAGAGTGGGCTTAAATGCCCTGTTCTCTGCTGGATCCAAACTGTGTGCCTTTTCATTCAAGGCTATTTTTAACATCAGAAACAATAGAATGAACAGGTCATAGAGACCTGTCACTGAGCCACAGAAATCCCCTGAACCACAAACTTCATCTAGATAAGATCACTGGCTGCCATTACCAGCTCATGGAATTGACTGGAAACAAACAAAAAAGAACAGAACCGAAGTTTTCCTGGGAGCAATACTGACAAGTATTTGTCTCAGCTGCCGCCAGCCTATGGCTGCTCAACCCCCAGACAAATAACCCTGGGATCGCAAACTCACATCCAAGCAGGACCCAAAAGGAGGCACTCTGCCAGTTCCCAACACAAGCAGGTACAGCTGTAGGAGGCAAGGACCAAGAGAAATCCTCACACTGGACGTGATGCAGCAGAGCTGCCAGAGGTTGCCAGGTTGGCTGACCAACAGGACTCCCTGCTACTTCTGTTCTGCCCAACCACATCCTGAGTTCCTTATTCTCTCCCTCTCCAAATAGGTTTACTGTACTATCCTCTTCCTTCTTCACCACTGGAGGTTGGGTAGTTTGTGGCGGGGAGGGGGTGTATAACCTAATAAGCCATAAGTCGCCAGACCATTAACAAAAACCAAACAGCTCCTGAAGCTCAGTATCAAAAGAACCAACCCAACCAAAATAATGCTCAAAATTTCTCAATGGACATTTCTCCAAAGAAGATAAATGGCCCAAAAAAACACATGAAAAGATGCTCAACATCGTTAATTATCAGAAAAATGTCAAAACTACTATAAGGTACCACCTTACACCAGCCAGAATGGCCATCATCAAAAAAAGTCTACCAATAATAAATGCTGGAGAGGGTGTGGAGAAAAAGCAACTCTCTTACACTGCTGGTGGGAATATAAATTGATACAACCACATGGAAAACTGTATGGAAGTTCCTCAAAAGGTAAAAATAGAACTACCGTATGATCCAGCAATCCCACTCCTGGGCATCTATCCAAAGAAAACTATAACTGAAAAAGATACATGCACCCCAATGTTCACTTCAGCACTGTTTACGACAGCCAAGACACAGAAGCAACCTAAATGTCCATCAACAGAGGAATGGAGAAAGATGTACATATATACTCAGCCATTAAATAAAGAATAAAATAAGGTACAACCACTATGGAAAACAGTATGGAGATACCTCAGAAAACTAAATACAGAACTGCCATATGACCCAACAATCCCACTCTTGGGCATATATATCCAGGCAAAATTTTCCTTGAAAAAGATACATGCACCCCTATGTTCAGTGCAGCACTGTTCACCATAGCCAAGACATGGAAACAACCTAAATGTCCATCGACAGATGAATGGATTAAGAAGATGTGGTATATACACATAATGGAATACTACTCAGCCATAAAAAACACAATTCCATTTGTATCAACATGGATGGAGCTAGAGACTCTCATACTAAGTGAAGTAAGTCAGAGAAAGACAAATACCTCACTTATATCTGGACTCTAATATATGGCACAAATGAACCTTTCCACAGAAAAGAAATTCATGGACTTGGAGAACAGATTTGTGGTTGCCAAGGAGGAGGTGGGGGGAGTAGGATAGACTGGGAGTTTGGGATTAATAGATGCAAACTCTTGCATTTGGAGTAGATAACCAATGAGATCTGCTGTATTGCACTGGGAACCCTATCTTGTCACTTGTAATGGAACATGATGGAGGATGACATGAGAAAAAGAATATATATGTATGTATGACTGGGTCACTTTGCTGTACAGTAGAAATTGACAGAACACTGTAAATCAACTATAATGGAAAAAATTAAAATCTTAAAAAAAGAATGAAGTAATGACCTTTGCAGCAACAGATGGACCTAGAAACTATCATATTAAGTGAAGCTAGAAAGTGAAAGCAATATGATATTACTTATATGTGGAATCTTAGAAAAGGATACAAATGAACTTATTTGCAGAAGAGAAACAATACTCACAGACTTTGAAAAACTTATGGTTACCAGATGGGTCAGGTGGAGGGGGGTAGGGATGGACTCAGGATTTGGTACTGGCATATATATGCACACTGAAGTATAAGGCTTGACTGGTCAACAGGGACCTGCAATATAGCACAGAGAACTCCACCCAATATTCTTGGATAATTTATGTGGCAAAAGAATCTGAAAGAGAATGGATGTCTGTACATGTATAACTGAATCCCTTTGTTGTACAGCAGAAATTATCTCAACGTAAATCAACTATACTTCATTAAAACTTTTAAAAATGAAAACAAAACAAAAAAAAATGAAAACTGGAGTTCCCATCGTGGTGCAGTGATTAACAAGTCCAACTAGGACCATGAGGTTTCCGGTTTGATCTCTGGTCTTGCTCAGTGGGTTAAGAATCCAGCGTTGCTGTGGCTCTAGCATAGACCGGTGGCTACAGCTCTGACTGGACCCCTAGGCTGGGAACCTCCATATGCCTCGGAAGTGGCCCTAGAAAAGGCAAAAAGCCAAAAAAAAAGAAAAGAAAACAAACAACCTCTTTTCAGGTAGAAGAGAAGTGACAGTATATCACCCAGAGATCCTTACAATACTTAAATGAATGCTTGGGTTGCCTCCCTGGGGAAAAGGTGCATGTGATTTCATGAAGCCATGGACATTTCTTAAGGTGGATAAATTATCCAACAGGTGCATCATGGAGTTCCTGCCAGCTCAAAAGCTAGAACACTAAGGCAATAAAGGTAATTCCGCTCCTTCCTTCCCACTGGCTGGTTGAAGGATGAGCAGATCCAAGCCTCTGTGGGCCAGTGAGACACAACAGGAGATTTCCTGGGTGATTATGGAAATGAGATTTCCTTAATCTCAAGTGGAAAACCACAAGAAGCGATTATCTTTCTTCTGTGAGTAGAAAAAGAGAACAAAGCTCTAACTGCCACTAGCAGCCACTCTCAGACCAGTAAGTCCTTAAAAATGTGCCAGGCTCTGTAGATAGCAGAGGAAAACAAACTTGATTGCTTTTTTTTTTTTTTTTTTGGCCACGCCCCCAGCATGCGGAAATTCCCAGGACAGGGATCAAACCTGCACCACAGCAGCAATCCCAGGCCCTATAGTGCAGGATCCTTAACCTGCTGAACCACAAGGGAACTTCCCAAACTTGAACTTCTCAAAGCTCCCAGGTGGGCGCTTCTTTATAGACATATTATAACTGAACAAGAGAATTCAGGTTAGAGTCTCCATGACAACGATCAAGAATCTACCACAATACACAAGGTGACGTTGGCCATCTCAAGTACCATCATCACCTGTTAACTGATAACTCTGGGGGCATGTGTTATGAGTGCAAGAAATCTACCTTCACATTAAACACACATATCAACTGTAAGCTGCACCCTTATTTCAGAAACACTAAAAGGCTGATGCGGAGGGGAGATAAAGACATGTCTGTCCCAGGTTAGACACAACATGGTATCTGCCAACTCTATCCTTCCGTTCAGGAAGGAACCACCATAAAAGACCAACGCTTTAGAGACATTACCAAGTCAGCTTGAAGGCAAAATGAAGAGCTTCTGGCCACTCTGGTATTTGTACCAATGACCATAGTTGTGCATAGTTATCACTTTAATATCTAAACACTATTCAAGGCTACAACCAGGTCACCACAAGACCTCTCACTCAAAACCCACGAAAACAAAAATAAAGAGCAACAAATTTGAGTTTGATCACAGGTTACAATTTTCATAATATACGCACACAAAGTCAGAACTCGACTAAAGGCTGAAATGACGTTCACGCAACTGCAGTGCTGAGAAGACTGAAAATACAAACTCTGTCGTGGAGAAAATAAAACATCTAGTCTGCAAGTTGTGAGTGAAAGAATGAACTTACCAGCCACTTTTTCTGAAATAATTTCCAGCCCTTTACCTCTCCCTCTACCATCCACCTTGGGGCGTCCTGAAAGGTACAAGTGGCAGTACAATGGCCTTGATATCCTTGGATACAAAGCACAAAGCTGGCCATTGATAAAATGAGCTCAACCAAACAAACGCTATCAATATCTGCACCAAACATGTGGTCTAATTTTTACCTAAAGCTTGAAGTGTGTGCATTTGGGAGGTTTCTTTCTATCTGATTTTTAGACTTATTTTTACATTAAGAAAAAAAAGTTTGATGTATGAATATAGAACACATTAAGCAAGAAAAAAAAGACAATAAAAATGACCTATAATCCCTTTGGTCAAAAAAAAAAAAAAAAAAAAAAAAAAAACCTGCCATTTAGTACCATGGGCTATATTCCTGGTCATTCTTCTCTATGCAGAAACACTTTTAGCCACAATAGGATTTTCCTGTTTTGGAGAAACAGTGCCCCCACTGTTTTGTAACCTACTTTTGCCACTTAATATTATATTACTGACATCTCCATGTTATTCAATATTCTTCAATATCTCCCCACCCCACCTGTCACCTCCATGGCTGCAACAATACTTTTCTCCATCTCACTTCTCCCAGCAAAGGAGGAAAAGCTCCTAGTTCGAGCTTAAAAGCTCTCTCTCACTAATAACACTCCCTGACAATGGAGACATCTATTCCAAAGGCAGGCAGCATGGCCCCTACCAATTTCTCAATTATCAGCCTAAGCACTCCAGAATTCGAAATCAACACACAGTTCAGCTCCCTCTAGGCACAGCTTAATTCAAGAACCATGTTCATTTATCCCCAGGCATTAAAAAAGGTGGGAAGGAAACACGGCCAGTTCAAAGTTTAAAACCCAACTGTAACTGCAGCTGCACAAAACACACAGCACAAAAGAACGAGAAGAAAGGACAGAAGGAAGCAAACTGATTCTTGGTTTTGCTTTTTGGTTTTTCTTGAAAGCCCACGCTCCTTCCCCTTTCCAAACCAAACTGCCAAAGATGAAGTGAGCACTCAGATGATACCCAAAGATAAACCACTTATTAACTAGGAGGAAAACTGGAGACAGAAAAAAGCATGAGTTTCTCAACAGAGTCCCACTCTTCAGAAGCTAAAGGTGGCTGGGAGCGCCCTAAGTACGCAGAGGTTTTAATTCAGTGGGGTATACACAGGCCCACTTTTTCTCCTCAAGAGTTAATATCGAGTGCTTACAAAGCAAAATAAGTCTCTAAGTAGCTTAAGCTTGCTTGCATTTTTCTGAAAAACCAGATCAAAGTGACTTTCATCACTAAAAACCAAAACGAAATACATGTAAGTAAAACTAACTTTCAGTACAAACATCTTCGGTGAAACAAGAGAAAAAGTAAGTAGAGAGGCTCTTCCTTGTCTGCTGCGCTGCTGGGACCACGCCTGTCTACACTGGTGTCCCCACACTGTGAGTGATAGCTCATTTGGTTGCCAAAATGTACATTCAAAACTTTAAATCACATAGATCACCAAAAAAATTGTTTAGCTTTGAATTTTAAAACATTAAAGCAGATGTTCAACTGGGGCAGCCCCTTGTGGCCTTGGGCCATGTGTGGGTAGCTGCCTGTCTTTCCCAGTGCAGCCCCTCACTACCAGTACAACCTCAACGCAGTACCCACAAGGGCAAGGCCTGCTTTGCCAACTGCCCTAAAGGATACAAACCACGATGCGGAACTGCACCCGAGGAGACCAGCAACAGCCAGGCCTTGAAAGAGGCTGAAAATGGGAAATATAATTAAAATGTGAAAGCTGGAGTTCCCGTTGTAGCTCAGCGGTAACAAAGTGAGGTAGTATCCATGAGGATGAGGGTGTGATCCCTGGCCTTGATTAGTGGGTTAAAGGATCTGGCATTACCCTGAGCTGCAGTGTAGGTCACAGACATGGCTCAGATCTGGCATTGCTATGACTGTGGTGTAGGCCGGCAGCTGTAGCTCCCATTTGACCCCTAGCCTGGGAACTTCCATATGCTGCATGTGAGGCCCTAAACAGCAAATAATAAAATAAAATTAAAATAACATAAAAATAAGTAGAATAAGAAAACTGCATTCACAAAGGCCAAGAATCAGAGGCACAGCTCAAGCTCTGGTCACTGCTCCATGGGATCCCCTCTCTTGGTCAAGAGTGACCCCCCTCCCACAGAAGGAGACAGAGCACACAATCTCTACCTGGAAGACAGAGGTGGCTGTTGGAGACCATGGAAACTGCTCGACGATGCAGTAAACGAATTTGGCGCACATGCAAAAGCACAACAACTAAAAGACGGCTTTATCAGTACCTGCACCTGATTTTGGTCATTAACTTTTGTCACCTTCCCTAATAAAAGTCATGAGGGCTAAAGCCTAGTGCCTTTGTTCTGAGGAACAGAGTGCCTCCTGGTCCCCCCACTTTCTAAATGTAAGAGTCTTGTCTGTTTTGTTATACCTCACTGCCCCTCTTTCAGGACCTCCCATTGCCCTGCAGCAGTGGACGCTTGCCTGAGACCCTCCAGCGATCCATCAGAAGTTCACTTCAGCATCTCTGGGAAGCCCTGACAAGTCCTGAGTGACATGCCACCAACCTAACCAGCAATGGGACTGTTCCCTGGGCTTGTTCGTCCTCTTCCTGGGGCCACCATTCCTACAAGCCCCACCAGGTTCCATCCTGAAAGGATGAATTTCACATTGCAGCATTTTACACTAAAAGAAATTCAATTTTGAATGGCCCTTTTTTCCTGATGAATAGGAGGCATAAAAAGAATACGAAATCTCTCAGCAGGTGCTTGCCTGCCAAGAAGTCACCAAACAGTGAATTTGATGACAGCAAGGGAATCTGATAGCCTCGCCATTAAACCTAGCCAGTTCTGAATCAATACTGAGCTCTGAAGTCAGGGACAAAAAGTCGACTGAAGGGTCAAATTTAAGCTCATTACCCCAGAGACACTATGTAATATGGCTCTTCTCACCTTAAGTATTACAATATAGTCAGCATGCAGGCCAGTGGAGTTCAGGACAAAACATTATGGCTATAACAAGATCCTACAGTTCATGAAATAAGTGTCCCAGATCTTTAACCACTGCTTTTCTCTCTGCTAGAACCTGAGCCACAGTCTTATCTCAGAAATCAAGACTATAGAGACTATCTTCAGCAATCCAACACCCAGGAATAGTGACAATTATTAGTTCCTTCTCAGAGTCAATGACAGCAATTATGGAACAGTCCAAACAACACAACTAGAATTGTTTAGGCATTCACATGAACCCAAGAAGGATGTGACAGTGGTTCTCAAAGGACTCTTTGTGTGTTTGTAGGCTGTTGGGGCTTTTTCCCCCAAATCCAAAAGTCTGTCCCCCCACCCCAATTTTTTCTTTGTTGCTTTATAGGGTCACACTAGCTGCATACGGAAGTTCCTGGGCTAGGGGTTGGGAGCAAATCAGAGTAGCAACTCCAGATCCAAGCCATGTCTTCAACCTATACCACAGCTCACGGCAATGCAAGATCCTTAACCTACTGAGTGAGGCCAGGAATTGAACCCACATCCTCATGGATCCTAATCAGGTTCGTTACTGCTGAGCCATGATGGGAACTCCCCTTCCCCCAAATTTTAACATATCCTGGGTAAGAGGAAACATGAAAAATTTGGAAAACAGATGATTCCTGATAATGTCTACATTGAGAAGTATCACTTCAGGTATTTTTATTAAAGAACTAGTTGTTTTTTTTTTTTTTTTTTTTTTTAGTTTGTAGGAAAAGATTGTTTTCTAAATCTAGTTTCTTTATCCTCATCTCTAAAGTATGCTCTCATTTCCGTATTCCACAACAAGCAACTCCCAAGCCAACCGTAACATCATTAAACAGAAACAGTACAAAGATTGCCACCTATAGTCAGAAAAGGAAATACATTTGTTTATACCGTGATCTGGAAGAGAAATAATATAAAAACAGAAAGTAACATTCTGTCCCACTTCTGCTCTTCATTAATCCCACAACCCTAATACTTACCATCATTATTCATTTATTATTTTAATTATTTTACATGGATTGTCAAAGATCACTGTGTAGTTTGCTCTATTACCAATTTGAAAATATATCAGTAAGACAAAAACACTTATTCAAAGACCTACAGCATCAAAAAGCCCAAACACTCAAACTGCTACTTGTCTAGGATCCAAAATTCAAGAGCAGCAGTAAAACCTGTTAAACATCTTTTTTTTTTTTTTTTTTCACTTATTTTGTCTTTTTCTAGGGCTGCTTCCTGCAGCATATGGAGGCTCCCAGGCTAGGGATCCAATCGGAGCTGGAGCCACCGGCCTACGCCAGAGCCACACAGCAACGCGGGATCCGAGCCTCATCTGTGAATTACACCACAGCTCACGGCAACGCCGAACTGTTAACCCACTGAGCAAGGGCAGGGATGGAACCCGCAACCTCATGGTTCCTAGTCAGATTCATTAACCACTGCACCACGACAGGAACTCCATGTTAAACATCTTTTTAACTCAAAACAAAAAATTCAGTATGATCTCAATCTATCAAAGAGAAACTCATTTGTTTCTTCCACCAGTCACATGCTATCATATTTTTATGATGTTATATAAATAGATGCACCATACAGAAAAGTTATTAGCAATGAGCATCAAGTTTCTTCCCCTTGTGGTGAGTGCAAAAGCAATTTAGCAGGAACTTCAAAGTATTGCTGTGATGCTATCATGGTCTAAATCATTTTCTTGGAGTTCCCACTGTGGCTCAGTAGGTTGCAAACCTGACTAGTATCCATGAAGATGCAGGTTTGATCCTTGGCCTTGCTCAGTGGGTTAAGGATCCAGCATCGCTGTGAGCTGTAGTGTAGGGCAAAGATGCAGCTTGGATCCCAAGTTGCTTTTGCTGTGGTGTAGGCCAGTGGCTGCAGCTCTGATTCAACCCCTAGCCTGGGAACTTCCATATGCCGAAGGTGTGGCCCTCCAAAACAAACAAACATAAAAAAAAAATTTTTTTTTGGCCACACCAGAGACATGCATAAGTTACAGGGCCAGCAATCAAACCCTTGCCACCACAGCAGTGACAACACTGGCTCCTTAACCTCCTGAGCCACCAGGGAACTCCCTAAAACTATTCTTAATGTCAGGGATTTCTTCCTTCAGATGATTCGTATCTCTCCTGAATGTAAATCAAGCATCTTGATGCCCCCAGAATTCCAAAACAAAACTTTCCAAGGAAGTTTTCTGGTGATGTGTGCACTCACTGCATTGAAGAGATGCCTGCCTGGGGAACCATTAAATTGCTTCCCTCTAAACTGCATTCTGTGTGGTACAGAAACTGCAGTCACCTGAAGTTTCCCATTTGCCACTGTCCTCATGCCTTTAACCAAAACAGTTTACTCCTTAAAGAAAGTATTTTTCAGTGATGACATAATTCAAATAAACATTCTGACCAAAAAAACTAAACAAAATGTAAATTAACATGTCAATTTCTAAAAATTCCATTGAATCTTTGAAGAAAAAAAATCACAGAAGAATTTAAAACACCATGTTATATCTGCCGATTTTAAAAACTGCTTTTAATGTCATCATAAACCTAGGTCCTTTTAGGGTTTGTTTCTCTGATGTGAACTGTCATGACACAGATGTAACCGGGGCTGCCCATGCCCTGGGTAGAGCGCTCACTGACCAGCAGTGCTAGGCTTGCCTTGGGCACTTGGAGATAGAAGGAATGAGTAGGGCTCCTCTTCCTCTTGGAAGCGCCCTCTCAGCATCCTCCTTTAGATCCAAACAATACCTAAACTCTTAATTTCTGAAAGCAATCTTGTGACTGTTTTGGCACAGCTGCCAAGATGGCCTGCACAGTTTCTCAAGTCATCTCCTGAAAACACACATGGACCACATTCTACAAATTAATGACTAGGCTTCCTTACTCACAGATGGCTAGTCAGGTGGCACAGCACCTAGGTTCCCTGTCTCTTCTCTGCTGATGCCCACGTAAGAGCATCTTCCTTAGTCTAGCTCTTTTCTCAGAGACAGGAGAGCAGAACTCTGACTAGCAGTTGACTCAAAATTGTTGACTGATTGGAGAATGTTGAAACTGATGACCCAGGGCAATCCCAGGCTTCCAACTGGCACGATTTATAAACTCTAAAACATCCTTGTTTCCCTATTTTTACATTTCTGTAATGATGATTCTTCATTTCTGAAATGATGATGCTTCACAAAACCAACAGTACACCACGGCCTGACAGCAACTTTCTCCTTTTCCTAGTGGTACATAAAATAATGATGCATCTTAAAAATGACAGCAGCTTGGAGTAAAGAAAACAAGATATTCATGCCAAAGGTTAGCCTTAAACATTTGTTAGGAAGTGGGTAATTATATGGAAATGAGCAAGAAGTAGAACAATAGAGAGCAGCAGAGACCGAGGCAACTACAGCATTGCTGCCACATCTCAAGGGCCACAACTCAGATCCACTAACTGATGCCAGGCGATGATGTAGTCCCAACGAAGTAAGATTTTTACCAGGTTCCATGGAAATTCTCAGGCTTTAAAACACTATGGAGGAGTTCCCGTCATGGTGCAGTGGAAACCAATCCAACTAGGAATCACGAGGTTGCGGGTTCGATCCCTGGCCTCCCTCAGTGGGTTAAGGATCTGGCTTGGCCATGAGCTGTGGCGTAGGTAACAGATGGGCTTGGATCTGGCACTGCTGTGGCTGTGATGTAGGCTGGGGTCAACAGTTCCGATTAGACCCCTAGCCTGGGAACCTCTATATGCTGAGGGTTCGGCCCTAAAAAGACAAAAGAAAAAAAAAAAAAAAAACCCACTATGGAGGAGTTCCCATGGTGGCTCAGAGGAAACGAATCTGACTAGCATCCATGAGGAGGTTTGATCCCTGGACCTGATCAGTGAGTTTAGGATCTGGCCTTGCCATGAGCTGTGGGGTAGGTCACTTACAAGACTTGGATCTGGCATGGCTGTGACTGTGGCTGGCAGCTACAGCTCCGATTTGACCCCTAACCTGGGAACCTCCATATGCCTCGGGTGCGGCCCTAAAAAGACAAAAAAACAAAAAACAAAAGAAAAAACCACTATGGAGACAATACTAACCAGGGTCCCTGGTCAATTCTGGTGTAGAAGCCACCAGTTTACAAACTCTGACATTTATCTCTATCTTAATTATCCTGAATAACCTAGTTATGAAGACTTTTCTAGATACTTGGAAGAGAGGGAGCATGTTAAAAACTAGGGTTATGGAATCAAGAGAATTTGGTTCAAGTTCTGGCTCTACAACTTACTCGCTGTGTGTCCCAATGCAGATCACTTAACCTCTCTGAGGCTCCATTCCTCATCTGTAAATCATATCATACCACATTGGGTTCATATGAGGAATATATGAGATAGCAAGTGCATAAAGGCTTATCACAGCACCAGGTGCAGAGAAAGCATATGAAACATTAGTCACCGACCCTTGTTTGTACCAAATAAAGAGGGAGGGTGTCAAAGCCCCATGTCAGCCTGGCCTTCATCTATATGCCATCTGCTTCATTTTAATCACTAAAAAAATGTAAATGCTCTAAGAGAAAGTTATCAGACTTTCACCCACCAGAAAATCTTGTAAATAAAGGATACCTTTCTGAGATGTTGTAATAAAAGATTTCAGAAGTTACAGCAACATGCAAGAGTAAACTGTGCCAAGGAGTGCTGCAGATTGCCAAAAAATAAACAAAAACAAAAAGCAAAACAAAAAAACCAACCAGGAAATAAGCCAAAGGCAGAAACTTGTCCAAACTGTTCTGATTCCAAACCAAATCTGATCCTGGACCCTGAATCAGAAATTTTGTTAATTTGCTAATCCCTCTAACACCAAAAGTCCTTCATCTGACAGCAATTTCAAGTTTGATTACCTAAGTGGACCTAATTTGAATCCAGGTTAATATGAACTATAACTCACTAGAGGAACCCCAGCCAGAAAGGCACACACACACACACAAAATAATCAGCATATGCGCTCACACAGGCAAAGCCACATTCAATCCTTTCCTTTTTAGTTGACAAGCTGCACAGACATAGGAACAATGCCCTCTGTCTGGGCACCCTGTGATTTTCTGGGTTAATACACTATTTCATCACCAGCAGTACTCAGAGCTGAAGAGTTTTTCTCTAATAGCATACAACTTAGTGCACCCCAAACACACAAGGCCTTTCACCAACCTCCAATGAAAATACAAAGTTACTCTATGAAATTTACTAGGTAAGAATGCCTATTCTGCTAAGAGGCTTATAAGGTGACTCTTCTACACAGCAAGCAAAGTACCTTGGTGTGTAATGTTCGGCAGCACACCAAGTGTGTGAACTGCAGTGCACGCCTTGGAAAAATAACCATGCTGTTTGTTTCAGAGGGCATCTACTCTAAGAGCCTGTTAAAATCTTCCATTTGTTTTCCTACACAGACTAATTCAGAGGGAGACAAAACAAGTCGTGCAAATTCAACAGTTTCTTGTTAATATTCTACGAAGGCAATCCCTGGTCTTCCGAAGGGCAACCTGACAACACTAAAACTCCCATAAAAAGCAAATACCACAGAAATGTGAAGTCATCAAAACAGCCCTGCCTCCTTCCTCCCCCCACCCCACCCCCACCCCCGGTAGGAGAAGCTGAATAAGGAAGACAGATGTGACGTGTCTCTTGGAATATAACATGTGTGGAACTAAATAGTATCAGCAACATGGCCATCACTCAATCAATATAAAGTCTTCATTGCCTCTCGATATTCCCTTTCAGCCCCAGATAGCCCTCTAGCAACATGCAGGAGTGAACCCAGTCATACACAAACATACACTCACACACCCAGTTTCTGTTTACATTCCATCCTTCACTTTCACCCTAGACACTGGTTAAGATCTTCAGTATTAACTTATCTAGACAAAAGCAGTAGGAAGTGCTCTAGATTCTGACATTAGCTATAAATGCAGACAAAGCACAAACAACACCGAATGCATGCGATTCATTTCTTCAGTTGCATTTCCCAAAACGCTCATTTAAAAAGAATTTTTTTCCAGGGATTTCTAAGAATAATCATGCAATTTTTTTTAAAAAAGACCTATGATGAAAGGCAGCTGTCTGTATCCCTCACAATACTTCATGCCCTTTGTTTGGGCATGTTTGTATTCTCAGCACCTTTCTAAAAGCACTGCCTGCCCTCTACTGCTACCAATTAAATGGTGAAGTAGAGAATGAAAGAGAAAGCTCCTCAAAGAGGAGAGAAAACAGGAGGGGCAATCCCTCTGGGTAACAATGCTACTTTTCACCCATCCCCAGGTAACTGCACAAAAGGAGGGAAATATTTTACACTAGCACACCATGGCAAAATGATCGGAAGCACCAATCACATTATTTGCACTGCGATTACTCTGATAAAACTGACACCACAGCAAGCTTTACCCAGCATTGTTAAGAGAAGAAAAAAGCATACCCCCAACACCCTCCCCACCCTTAAATACCTATTCCATTATACACTTAAGGAGCACGCGCGCGCAAACACACACACACACACAGAGTACCAGGACAGGACGCTGGTGAAAGAGGAGCCATAACGTTGTCACGTCTCGGATAAGAGCTTCTGTATTAACCCCACCCCCATCACCAGAGAAAGAGGGACCTCAGGAAAAAAAAAAAGGGAGCGGAAGAAAGAGAAACCCAGAAATCCTTGAATTTCCAGGCATTAACTTTTCATGAAATGCACAACCAGGATAGGAAATACCTCCCCGCTGAGTAATGCTTCATGGGTTGTAAATTCACCTCTCGAAAGGGGAGCCAGACCTGAGCGCGCACCCCGCCAGATGGCAAACCCCTCCTACCTGCTCCAGCCAGCCAGCCCGTCACGCCGCGCCAGCGACAGCCTCCCACCCCCCTTTTTGGCAGAGCAACACACCAATAAGAGCCGAGTATAGCTGGTCGGGAGAGGGCTAAGCAGTGATTTAGCAGGATCGTCTCAAAAGGGGGGAGTGGGAAACCCGCGAGGAGAGAGTGAGGGTAAAAACAAAGCCCTTTCCAGTCAAATCTACAGCCTTGAGGGCGTGGCTTACTTAATTCGCTTCATCAATAAAAAGGATCAATTGAGCTTTCGTCTCTCCACCCACCCCGGAGGTGCTGGATCCTCGGAAAGAAAAAAATGGCTGGGTTGCAAGCTTCCTCCCAAGTTTCCAGCAGCACCTGCCACCATCCTAGACCTCCTCCCTCCACCAAAAAGACCCCGAAATCCACACTCTTGGCTTCAGACTCTTCGAGGGTCGGGCTTGCATAGGTCTGAGCTTTTTACTCGCTCCCACCCAAACAAGCACACACGCATCAGAACGCCTGCCAACACCATCATCAGAAAGAAAGTTCCAGGGGGAGACAATCTAGCTTCCGCTGCGGCCCTGGGCTCCCCCGCGCGGCGCGGGTCTCCAGCCGCGACCCAGACGTGACACACGTCATGGACTCCCGGGCTGCCGGGGCGAAAGGCGGAAAGTTGCCCCATAGCCCCGGGAGACGCAGTTTGGAGGAAAGGGACCCGCGGGCGGACAGGCACCCGCACCCTGCTCCCACCCCAAGACCGGGAGCGCCAAGTGAATACCGGTTCGCCCGGCTTCGCGCCGCTTTATTTACAAACAATGCGCTGGGCTTGGCGAAGGGGGCGGCGAGCACACGTCTGGGAACCCCCCTACTCCCGGGCGCTCCCGCCTTTGGGGTTCCCGTGCGGGCGCGGAGAACGCGCACCCCGGGTGTAATCCCAGTCCCCACCCCCTGCCGCCGCCGGGCAGGAACTCCCCGGGGAGTCCCGTCGGGAGAAGGAGCCGCTCACCTCTTCTTCCGAAAGTCCGTAGACCGGTTCCCCTAGCCCGGTCGCCATGGAGCCGGCGCCCCGCGCGGGCTCAGAGGCGCTCCCGGGCAGCTGGGCTGCGGCGTGGACCGCCGGGTCCTCCCTTCTCCTCCGGGGCCGCTGGCCCTGCACCCGGCCCTGCGCGCGTCCCGCCTGGCGCCGGCAGGTGAGGGAGCCCGAGCGCGCGCGCCCCGACCGCGGCTTGCGCCGCTTCCTCCCGGAAGGCTGCGGAGCCTTACGGGCCAGCAGTCCCGAGAGCCGGCTGTGCAGCCAGTGGCGGCGCGGAGCCGGCCGCGCTTTCCCTTCCTCCCCGCTCGCCTGCAGCTCTCCGCCGGGTTCCGAGCCTGCTCTCAGATCTCTGGAACCCTGCACGCCCGCCCCCTCGCTCGCTCCCTCCCGGCCCCCGCTCTCTCCGCCCCCTCCCCCGCCTCCTCCCGCCCGGCGCCCAGAGGGGACCCTCCCCGCCTCGCTGGGGCGGGCACACGCGCCCCCCAAGCCAATCACAGGCCGGGCTGGGGGGCGGGCTGCGGGCGGTGGGTGGTGGAGTTCGGCCTCCACGCCCATCCCACCCGGGGCTCCCCGGCGGCTTGCTGGCTGCTGGCTGGGGCACGCGGGGCCGCGGGGCGGGTTCCCTGGGGAGTGCCCGGGCGGGCTGGGCCCTCAGAGCTGACCCATCCTCCCCTCCCGCTTTCTCTCCGCTTTGGGGAGCGGGCAGGCTGGGAGTTTGGGGGCGCTGAAGGCATTTTCCACGAGAAAGTCCATTTCTGTTTTTCGAGGTCCTTTCACCAAGAGCCCTGAGCTCGTCGTAATTGTTAAACGGAGGGAAGATGGATGTTTCTAGACCCCTTTAAATTCTTGGCCACCCCAGCGAGCCCAACTTAGCTGCTTCGTCGGCGCCCCAGGTCGATTCGCCGGGGCCCGGCCGCCAGCCGGGAAGAGGCTGCCCCGGTGTGGCCGCGAGTCGCCACTGCCTGTGTCAACCTTACAGGGAACAAAACCAACACAGCGCCCGCTCTGAGTACACACCCACCCACTCGAAAACAGACTGCATGGTTCTTTGAATAAAAGGCAGCTCTTTTGTGAGCCGCGACGTGAAATATCAAATTCAAGTTTAAGGTTATCCTCTGCAAATGCAGACGATTAAGACATCCTATTAGCCACCGTGGGATTCTTCCCACACTCCAGCTACTGTTTCTCCAGCAAGCAGTTCATTCCATCCTTCAGATTTATAGGAACCCCAGAGACTAGATAAGTGAGAGAAATTCGTCCCTCGACTTTTTCAGGAAGGCTTTCTTTATATTTAGCTGTTGAGTACAGTTGTGGGTTCAAAAAGAAAACAGAAGCAGAACATGTCATTTGCCTTTGAAAAGAAAACATCAAAGTGCCCTCTTTGGTATTCACAGGGTGCCTTTAGGATTTTCATTCAAGTCAGTTGTTTCAGAAAGGAGAATTCACGTGATCCAAAAGAATTTCTATGCCTGACCACAGCTACTTTTCTAAGTATCTGTTTGGTGCCCAGCTAAAACATTTTCAAAAGAAAGGAAACACCCAGCCTAATGTAAACTCTCCTTTGCCTCCCTAGACATTCCAGTGGCTTAAGCATGTGCTGTTCTCTGGATTTTCTTTCAAGACAAAGCCTCTCTCCTCAGAAGCTTTCCCTACCTATCATCGTCAGCCATTAAATCAACAGTTCTTAGATGCCACAAAAGCCCAGTTTAGGGAAAAAAAAAAATCGTCTTTACCGAGATATAGTTAAAAAGACAGGTCTCTGTACATTCTGTCCAAGCCAAAGTTTTTGGACCTTTTCAGGCCTAGATTATTTTTCTTTTGACAAAGATTTACACACACACACTACACACAGGCATACACACCAATTCTAATGTGCCCTTTACTGTGCCTGTGATTCCTGTAGGAGTTATTGCTAGCCAGGTTTGTAGAGTTTTGCACAGTTTATATTATGGGGGGATGTAATCTTTTTAAATTTTCTAATAGAAAATTCTATTTATTTTTATTTTATTATTATTATTTTTTTTTTTTTTGCTTTTTAGAGCCACATTTGTGGCACATGGAAGCTCCCGAGCTAGGGGTCGAATCAGAGCTGCAGCTGCCAGCCTAAGCCACAGCCACAGCAACTCAGAATCTGAGCCGCATCTGCGACCTACACCTCACCTCACAGCAATGCTGGATCCTTAACCCACTGAGTGAGGCCAGTTATCAAACCTGAGTCTTCTTGGATCAGTCAGGTTCGTTACCACTGAGCCACGATGGGGAGCTTGAAAATTGTAATTTCTAACCACACAAGACACTGCTGCTACACCCTGGAGGTGCACAATTCCGGACTTTACCTTTGGGTGAGGCTCTGTTATCCGGGAACTGTAGAGGTGTGTCCTACTTCCTCTCTCGGTCCTGTTACCATGTTCCTGTTCCCACACCAACCACCAAAACAGCCTACACCTGCCTGCACCCTGGGGTCATACGCTTGGTTTTCTCTTAGGGTTGATTAGGAAAAACTGCAATGTGAATCTTGCCTTGTGTCATGTATTGTAGAGGTGATCATAAAATCATGATCCTTAACATTCAATGGTCCCTGTCAGAAGGCTCAAACAAGACATTTAAGACCTAGGAGAAAAAGCTTGCTTTCTTCCAAGGAACGGATAAGCTTTTGCATTTCAGCTGATTGTGTTTTCCTATTTACTTGGGCCACCAGGAAACTCAGGACCCATTTTATGGTCCCAAGTCATAAAAGAACACTATAAAAAACAAAACCAATCCCATGTGTGATAGTATACCACTTTTCCCGCAAAGCGTGGTTCTCTACCATGGATACACATTGTCTTCATCTGGGTAGATTTAAAATGACCAAGCACCCAGAGACCAGCCTGAGAGACTATGATTTCATTGGTTCAGGGAAGAGGTACAGGCATCATTAGGTTCATTAGCTTCCCAGGTGTTGCTAATGTCCCTTTAAGGTTGAGAATGGCAGCCCTGGCCGGTGGTCCCAAACTTTGCCGCACCTAGGAGCACTTAAGGATATTTAAAACCACTGCTCTGTACCTCCCACCCTCATCCATTCTGACTTAATTGGTACGGAGTGCCTCATAGACATCAGGAGTTTTAGAAGCTCCGCAGGTGATTCTAATGTACAGCAAACTCTCGGGATCTCTGGCTTTGCATATTTTCCATGATCCTGATCTTTTAATTTTTTTCAATTTAGAGGAAAGTGCATATTTTAAACATCCTCACATCCTTTGTGGAGGTAAACAAATATACTGTGTGCAACTTGTATCCTGGCTTAGTTTTACCCACACCCTATCCTGCCTGAAGTCTCGGATTAATTAATGTCCAGTTTCTTGAGGGGGATGTTTGGGGAGCATCACCCTTAGGAGAAACTGTTCAGTATTCTTACCTTAAGCAAAACTGTCATTTCATCCTTTAATGTCTACCCAACTGTTATATAGAATCCAACTTGTAGATTCTTCTCTGGCATTGGTTCCATTTTGTTCCCTTTGGAGACTGCCTTGAACATCTTAGATGTGATACCGTGGGTGTTTGGTAAATGCCCTTCACTTGGATCATCAGAAATGAAAAATTAGCAAGAACAATTTCAAAGCACAATGGGTAATCACAAATAGGGAACATTTTAATGCTAAGCCTCTTTACAAATTATTGTGTTGGCTTAGCAAGCTATGTCTATCTTAAGTCTGAGAAGTGCCCAAAGCTGAATAACACAGTGTCACATATCTGTAGGTTTCATATAAATAACGCTAGATTTCGTCTCCCTTCAATTTTTGGTATTTTGTGTTCTTTACAAAGAAAGCTCATGAAGGAGACATTTTGAAAATGGCCATGTACCTGTAAAAACCAGTGTCATCTTGGAACTTAGCAACATTCATTGACTCATAGAGGAATCTCACAGATTTAAGGTGTTTATGATTGTATAAGGAAATAAACCACACTTCAAACTTTTGACAAATACAGAGATGAGTAGCAAAGAATGACTCTTTTTGTATAAAAAGAGCTGAGCTTTATAAGAAACACATTTTGAACACCTAAGTGCTATTCATTCTAGCCCTCTAAAAATAACAAAATATCTGTGATGGAGGCACATGATTCCTGCTTTTTCCAGTGTAACAAAATACCATGTTTTATCCGGCTATATTTACTGTTTACTTTTTTTTTTGGCCATTTCTTGGGCTGCTCCCTCGGCATATGGAGGTTCCCAGGCTAGGGGTCGAATCGGAGCTGGAGCTGCCGGCCTACGCCAGAGCCACAGCAACGTGGGATCCAAGCTGCGTCTGCGACCTATACCACAGTTCACGGCAATGCTGGATCCTCAACCCACTGAGCAAGGGCAGGGACCAAACCCGAAACCTCATGGTTCCTAGTCGGATTCATAAACCACTGCGCCATGACAGGAACTCCTACTATTTACTTTTTAATTTATTAATATTTCCAAAATACCTGATTTGTTTCCACATTTCTACTGCTTCATTTCTTTATTATTATTCTTGTGTGTGTGGCTGCACCTGCAGCATGTGGAAGTTCCTGGGCCGGGGATTAAACCTGCATCACAGCAGCAACAATGCCAGATCCTTAACCTGCTGCACTGCAAGGGAACTTCTACTTCTTACTTTTTAATGCATCTTTTTATTGAGTTGTGCTGTCACTATTTTTTGTTTTCTTCTTATACTCATTTCCTTCTGGTTGGGATGTTAATCACTGCATTTCTACTCTTTTCCTGTTTACCTTGGATGTTTTACAAGCATACCTTAACAAATCAAAATTAACATCTTAATCATCCATCTGAACAATACAAGAAGCTTAAGACATTGGTTTTTTTTTGGGGGGGTGCATTTTTTCTTCTGGGGTGGTGGGGCACATGTGCGGCATACAGAGGTTTCCAGGCTAGGGGTCGAATCAGAGCTACAGCTGCCAGCCTACACCACAGCCACAGCAACACAGGATCCGAGCTGCATCTGTGATCTACACCACAGCTCACAGCGACTCCAGATCCTTAATCCACTGATCAAGGCCAGGCATTGAACCTGCATCCTCATGGTTACTAGTCAGGTTCATTACCACTGAGCCACGACGTGAACTCCTTAAGACATTGTTTTCGTCATCAACTCCTTCCATAGTATTACTATCCAATTTGTTCTGTACTTTTTTTAAACCACCAAATTAAATGTTATTTTTATGTTATACAATTGTTTTGGCTTTACCACTGTGTTTTGAGGTTTCATTTCTAAGGATTCCTTATTCCTTCTCAGATATTCCTTTGGGGAGATCATTTTCCTTATTCTTGAAAGACATCCTTTTAAATTCCTTTAGTAAAAGTCCATTGGTGATAAATTTCGTTTCTGTTTATCTGAAAATATCTGCCCTCATTCATGCAAGTTGATGAAAATTGTATATTAGAATCAGACTCAAAGCCATTGTGGAATGTAGAAGGATGTGAAAATGTTTTAATGTGACTAGTATCATTGATTTTACCCACTCCTGCCACTCTGAAATGTGGGTTTATAAATTAATTTATTGGGGAGTTGCTGGGGGAACAGAATTACCCTTAAGAAAGACCACTCAATAGTCTTATCCAAGGTGAAATGGTGGTCTCATTCTAAGAACTTTGAAGATGCTATTCCTCTTATTTCCATCGTTGATGATGAATGGGCAGCTCTTTGTCTAATTATTATTCCTTTGTCATCTGCCTTATCTTTAGCTGCTCTTTGTTCTTGGTGTTCTAAACTTTCTGTAATTTGTCTATATCTGGCTTTTTAAAAAAATTTATCCTGCCTAATATCCTTGGCACTGTGGTTTTAAGTCTTTTAACATTTTTGGGAAATGCTCACTTATCACCTCTTCAAATATTTCCCTTTCTCCGCTCTATATCTGTCCTTCTGGGACTCCAGTGAATCACACATGGACCTTGTCATTCTGTTGTCAATATCTCTTAACTTCTTTAACATGCTGCATCTCCTTGTCTGTCTGTGCTGCACTCTGAGTGATTTCTTCACATCTCTCTTCCACTTTGCTATTTCATTGCATCTAATCTTCTGTTTAACCCATCAGTTGAGTGTTTTATTCAACAAATTTTTCCTGTCCAAAATTCCATTTAATTTTTGTCAAATTAGCCTCATCATTACTGATAGTTTCTTATTTTGTGTCCAAATGTTATTTCACTAAACCTTTCAAAACTAATTCTTTTTTATTTTATATTTTGCTAAGTGCTATCTAAAAGTTTGGAATGTGTCTTCTGATGTTTCTGCTGACTCTTGCTCATAGTGACTTCATTCTCTGTGTGTTTAATGAGAATTCACTTGGTTGTAAGTTTATTTGGTTAATCTTTGCCCTATGGAAACCCAAAGCAGATTCATGTGTGTTTCTGCTAAGAATCAGGGGACTCTAGTGGCCTGGGCCCACCTTCGCCCCATTTGAGAGCCTTGGTTTCATGTAGAATCTCAGGTTCAGCCTCTAGCCCCCAAATTAGCCTCCCCTTGATTGCAGAACTGATACAGCATTTACTTGCTGCTTATTGCATCATTCTCTGGTTGCAGCTCACTTTTTCAGGGTGCAGGGGCATGGAACACTTTCGCCTAAAAGAGGCAAAGTCATATTTGGTTGGTTGTTTTTGGTTTTTGGTTTTTTGGTTTTTTGGTTTTCTTTTTACAGGAACACCTTCCACATATGGAAGTTCCCAGGATAGGGGTCAAATCAGAGCTGCAGTTGCTGGCCTACACCACAGCCATGGCAACACAGGATCCAAGCAGCTTGCAGCAATGCATGATCCTTAACCTATTGAACGAGGCCAGGGATCAAACCCACATCCTCACAGACAGAATGTCGGGTTCTTAACCCACTGAGCCACAATGGGAACTCCCCCATATTTGTTCTTTTAAATAATGCCTTCACATTCTTATTCATTTCCATTAACTCATTTAAGGAAACTTTAACATCAAACATCAAATTCTTATTTCCTAGAAATTTCGAAGTGTATTGATTAGTTTCCTATGGCAACTGTAACCAACCACCACACACTTGATGGCTTAAAACAAAAAAATTTATTCTCTTATGGTTGTGGAGGCCAGAAGTCTGAAATCAGAATCACTGGGCTGAAACCAACATGTTGGTGCCCCCTCCAGAGGCTCCAGGAGAGACTCCAATGGCATCTAGAGCTCCGTTCCTAATATTTCTTTGCTCAAGGCCCCTCCCTCTGTCTTCACATCTGTCTCTCTGCTGAGGTCCTCCTAAGCCTTCTTTCTTCTCTCTGTAGTCAAATCTCCCCTGTATCTTTATTATAAGGACTCTCTGAGGACAGTTAGGGCCCACCCAGATAATCCAGGATAATCTCCTCATCTCAAAAGCTTTAATTTAATCACACTTTCAAACTCTTTTGCCAAATAAAGTTACATTTGCAGGTTCCAGGGATTAGGACCTAGGTATTTCTGGAGCCAATTTTTCAGCCAACCACAAGAAGGGTGGTGGTAAATTTCAGTGCCACAAATGCTCAATTATTTTATTATTTTATTTATTTATTTATTTTGTCTTTTTTGTCATTTCTTGGGCCACTCCCTTGGCACATGGAGGTTCCCAGGCTAGGGGTCGAATCGGAGCTGGAGCTGCCGGCCTATGCCAGAGCCACAGCAACGTGGGATCTAAGCTGCGTCTGTGACCTACACCACAGCTCACGGCAACACCGGAACCTTGACCCACTGAGCAAGGGCAGGAACCGAACCTGCAACCTCATGGTTCCTAGTCAGATTCGTTAACCATTGCGCCATAATGGGAACTCCAAATGCTCAATTATTTGAGTCCAACTTTTTGGGTAGGAAGGGAATCATTTTTTTTTCCCTCCTCACCTTGCATTTTCATTTGCCAGAAGCAAAATAAATTATGTCCTTCAACTCTGGGATGGAAGTTCTGCAACAGCTGTTTTAATTAGCAATTTTGACAAGTTTATTATTTTCATTTTTTTTTTTTTTTGGCCATGCCCAAGGCATGCAGAAGTTCCCAGGCCAGGGATCAAACCTGAGTCACAGTAGTAACCTGAGCCCCAACAGTGACAATGCCAAGTCCTTAACCACTAGGATTCATTAATCACTGCACCACCAGGGAACTCCAGTTTATTGGGTTTTTTTTTTTAATAACAGCCTAAGTGACTTGAAAACTCTCTACTTAATTTAAAAGGTGAAATGTGTCTTTTCTTTTGACCTCCTTTACCCCACTAATAAAATTTTGAAAGCGTGCTTCTTAAATGACCTTCTCTACTTTTATTATTTATATTTTAAAAAAACAGGGAGGAGTTCCCGTCGTGGCGCAGAGATTAATGAATCCGACCAGGAACCATGAGGTTGCAAGTTCGGTCCCTGGCCTTGCTCAGTGGGTTAAGGATCCGGTGTTGCCGTGAGCTGTGGTGTGGGTTGCAAACGAGGCTCGGATCCCGCGTTGCTGTGGCTCTGGCCTAGGCCAGTGGCTATAGCTCTGATTCGACCCCTGGCCTGGGAACCTCCATATGCTGAGGGAACGGCCCAAGAAATGGCCAAAAGACAAAAACAAAACAAAACAAAACCAAACAAAAAAAATCAGGGAGATTGAGGCAAAGTTATGAGACAACTAATACAAAAAGTACATCTTTCCTTACCAATGTTGAAATAGCTGTCACCTGTGTGCTGGAGACGGGCTGATGGGGAGGAGAAGGCACTGGGATATTTAGTTCCCAAAGGATTAGAAAAGAGAAAGATAGTTTCACGCATTATGAGTTAGCCCTTGATGTAAACCAAACCAACTCACACAACTAACAGGAAGTGACAAACATCCTAGCTTTTCTCTGCATTTTTTCCCTCCTCTCCCCTCCAAATGCAACCCCCACAGTACTCACTGCCACCACTTCCCCCACCTCCATGGCTACCTCCTTCCAGGGTTATGGGCTTTTCTTTCAGTGTCACTGATTATGTCATAATTTGATCCTAAACGCAGATGACTCTTCCACTTACTCTATATTCTTTTTTTTTTTTTTTTTTTTTGCCACCCATCAGCATATGGAGGTCCCAGGTCAGGGATCAGATCTAAGCCACAGTTTCGAGCTATGCTGAGGCTGTGGCAGTGTCAGATACTTAACCCCCTGTGCTGGGCTGGGGATCAAACCTGCAACCCAGTGCTGCAGAGATACCACAGATCCTAACATTCCTGTGTTCCTAACGCAGGAACTAACACCTACTCTAGATTCTTTCACCAATATCTCTAGAACATATTCCAATGTTGCATGGTCTTATCAAGTCAATACAGTGGGTGTTGGTGAGCAGCTGCTTTGCCTTGCCAAGGAGGGCAAGACTTAAGAAAACAGGATTCAAAATACTGGAAAGAAAAAAGCCAAAGGTTTGACAATATACTCTGTCGGCAAGATTGTGGAGAAACAAGACTTTCCCATATTGCTGGTGAGATTGCTAAACAATCCCTGTGAAGAATGTGTCCATATCTGGCAAAAATCACACTGGTACATTAATCCAGAAATCCTACTTCTCAGACTTAACAGCATTAGCAAAATATGAACTGACATGCATTTGAAATGTGAAAGGCTGGAAATAACCCCAGATGTCCATTAATAGAGAAGTAGTTGACTCAATTACTAACCCATCCACATAATGAAGTACTAAGTAGTTGTAAAAAATAAATGTGAATGCTCTCTATACACTGCTATGGAGTGTCTCACGGATATATTGTTTGAATAAAAGAAAAAGCAAAGTGCAGAACCATATTTATCCTGGGCTACCATTTGGATGCAAATAAGAAAACATGCCTGGATCCAGAAATACAGACAATATCATCAGGGCTTTGGCACTTGGCTCTGCTCCTCTGTACTTGGCTTCTTTCTGCAGCCTGGTTCTTTCTGTATAATAAATGAGAAGACTGCTTGCAGCCCAAGCTGTTCTGTCAAACCAAAGTAGGTCCAGTCCAGGTCACTGTCCACCCCAGTGCAAGGGGGAAGGGAAGACAGAGTGGAGTCATTGATGGCACCACCAGGACCATATGGTACGTGATCGATCGAGGAAAGTCTCCAAATGAAATATGGCTATTGAACACACAAGGACAAGAGATGCCCACACAGATTCAAACCTTTAAGAATGAGATGAGGGAGTTCCTGTCGTGGAGCAGCGGCAAGGAATCCGACTAGTAACCATGAGGATGCATGTTCAATCCCTGGCCTCGATCAATGGGTTGCTGTGAGCTGTGGTGTAGGTGACAAACGTGGCTCAGATTCCAAGTTGCTGTGGCTGTGGTGTAGGCCAGCAGCTGCAGCTCTGATTTGACCCCTAGCCTGGGAACTTCTGTATGCCTCGGGTGGGGTCCTAAAAAGCCAAAAAAAAAAAAAAAAAAAATGAGATGATGAGAAGAGACAAAGTTCCTCCAGATTGCAAAATTCTGTGAAATATGTATGATAGTAGATATGGGAGCCCTCTTCTCTGGGGTAGCAGATGGAAGAAGCTGTAAGCATGTCTTAAAACTTCATATGAAAGAACTCCGAGCAGTTTGTTGAATTCATGTTTGGATTGCATCGTAGTCTGCTTCAGGGTTTCTTTATTTCAACTACTACATTTTTCAGGGCTCCTGAAGCCTGTCACCTGGAAACAAAGCAGGAGTTAAGAAAGTGAATTCTGAACTGTGAAGGTAGAATAAAATCACCAGGACTCACACCTGTGCTGGGACAAAACAGCTTTTGGTGTTATGTTTCACACACAGTGAGCTCTCCTTTTGCTCCTGGGCAGCATGGATGCCTCTGGAATTCCCTGGGGCCAGCTGTAATGGAGATCTGTGAGGAAAGGGCCAGTGTTACTTATTGAAAGGAGACTAATGACCTCAGAAGCACTTTGAGAAGAGCAGCGAGCCTTGGACACACCAGCTGCCTGCCCAATCTTAGCATTTACAGAGATTGACAAAGCATCCAAGTGAAAGCAAAATTTCTGAGCATCCAAAGGTTGTGATGGTGCAGAAACTCAGATTATCTTGAGCCGTCCCACATGTTTTGGGAAAACGTCTAAGACCATTTTCACTAACCATGCTCATGGAATTTCAGAATAATTTCTCTTCCTCTCCTTTCCTTTCTTCTGAAATCAAGTATCTCTGGATCATGGGTAAGGAATCTTCCGCTTCTCAACACCTGGGGAAATGGCCTTGTTACCTTCTGATAGATAATTCCAGTAAGCCCTGCTAGCTAATGGCCACTCACTCTGCATGGTCCTCAGGATCTGCTCCATGAAATCTCAATTCCAATTAATATAAAACAAACAAACCTATGTTCTTTTTTTTTTTTTTTTTTTTGGCTGCACCTGCAACACTTGGAAGTTCCCAGATCAGGGATGGAA
Organism: Sus scrofa; assembly: GCF_054392235.1. NCBI lineage: Eukaryota > Metazoa > Chordata > Mammalia > Artiodactyla > Suidae > Sus > Sus scrofa. The sequence goes on from NC_139383.1 coordinate 173,553,647, forward strand.
CCCATGCCACAGCAGTGACAGAGTCCTTAACTATGAGGCAACCTGGGAGCTCCCTCCTATGCTCTTATAGTAATAGAAATTTCTCATAATCATGTAAACTTATGTTCTTTATAAAACAATCAGAACTATTCTGTTATTTTATAGTACTGGCTACTCTATGTTAAAACTGCAGCACATTAAAAATACATTCCATTATATTTTTTAGTTTATCATTAAAATTTAATAACAGCACTTCGAGGCTTGTGGTGTCATACCTTCTTCCTTTTTGTTCTTCTGCCATCCACAGATTTCCCCCACTCCCTCCACACATCACATGGAGTAAAGACTTTGGTGCCTGATTTACCATTATTCCATCTGCTTCAATTCCTGGGGTACAATCTACCTGGGAAATAGTGATCATATGCAAAGATGTCCATCTAACCTCTGGCTTCTCAAGTCCTCGACCTCATCATTTCTAATGGCCTTCTGTTCTTCTTCTTTACTTCTTAGACCTTATCAACACCCCAAATCTCTCCAACCTCAAAGACTGTGGCTCAATGGTAATGAACCCAGCTAGTGTCCATGAGGATGCGTGTTCCATCCCTGGCCTTGCTCAGTAGGTTAAGGATCTGGCATTGCCATGAGCTGCGATGTAGGTTGTAGATGCAGCTCAGATCTGGCATTGCTGTGGCTATGGTGTAGGCTGGCAGCTGAAGCTCCGATTCAATCCCTGGGAACTTCCATATGCCCCAGGTGTGGACCTTAAAAAAAAAAAAAAAAAAAAACTGATGGTTTAAATGTCAATTCTTTTTTTTTTTTTTTCTTTTTTGTCTTTTGTTGTTGTTGTTGCTATTTCTTGGGCCGCTCCCGCGGCATATGGAGGTTCCCAGGCTAGCGGTCGAATCAGAGCTGTAGCCACCGGCCTACGCCAGAGCCCCAGCAACGCGGGATCCGAGCCGCGTCTGCAACCTACACCACAGCTCACGGCAACGCCAGATCATTAACCCACTGAGCAAGGGCAGGGACCGAACCCGCAACCTCCTGGTTCCTAGTCAGATTCGTTAACCACTGCGCCACGACGGGAACTCCTTAAATGTCAATTCTAATCACAGACTCTTACCCCCCAGTTTAGAGTGTTGCATGTTCTTTGTCATCATCAAGACTATTCTTCTGCTTTCTTCTAATTCTGAAACCTCTTGGGAGGTCACCACCCTCCTGGTCTAACTTAAATTCTCATCTTTCATTTCAGTCCCTCTCTGGCACTTAAACACAAATTGTGTTTCCCTGACTTCTGCTATTTGCTTTATCTAAGCCTGAATCTGGGTAGCTGAAAATCATTGAAGAAAATAAAGAAGATGGAGAGTGTGTGCCCACTGCAGATTCACAGTCTCCAACTCAGCTGTGCTCTCATATTCCCAGATGTCCCTTCTGCTTCCCCACTCTCAATGTGTGATGTTCATTTCTGCTTCTAGGAGAAATCAAAAAACCATCAAATAAGCCCTCTATGGCCACACCCAGAAACATCTCCTCAACCACAGTTGCATCCCACTCCTGCCTGGATAGAGAGGTCCATTTTCCTATTATGGGTCAGTCATCCCAAGGGGACTTGAACTCTGCTTCCTACCCCCTTTTCCCCATTGGATCCTTTTCATCAGCATTTAAATTCTCCTCCATGGAGTTCCCGTTGTGGTGCAGCAGAAACAAATCCAGCTAGAACCTGTGGGGTTGCAGGTTTGATCCCTGGCCTTGCTCAGTGGGTTGAGGATCCGGCGTTGCCGTGAGTTGTGGTGTAGGTTGCAGACACGGCTTGGATCCGGCGTTGCTGTGGCTCTGGCGTAGGCCGGTGGCAACAGCTCTGATTAGACCCCTAGCCTGGGATCCTACATATGCCATGAGTTCGGCCCTAAAAAAAGACAAAAACAAAACAAAACAAAACAAAAAATACTCTTCCAGCCTAAAAAAAGAAATAAAGAAAAACTTTCTCTGGGCTTCACCTCTCCTTCCAATTACACTGGATCTCCATCCTTCCCTTCATAAGTCTGCGCTTGCTGCCCACACGTCCTCACAACAATTCATTTCTATTCATTTCTTTTTTCCTCCTCTCTGTTTTCACCCTTGACACTCCACTGCAATTTTTCATTAACATCAGCAAAAACACATTTGCCACTTAAGCCTGTGGATACTTTTAAGTCCTTATTTCATCCGTTCTCTTGATGACATATATAGCAGTCTCTTATTTCCACTGGAAACTTCCTGTCATTTTTCCTGAACTCATTGGCACCCACTTGCGTGGTTACCCTTGCACCTTCCTGGAGTCTCCTGTTTAGTTTCCATCATGGGTTCTTCTCTTTTCAAAGACCACTCACCCACCCATCCCCAAAATAGTCCCCAGACGGAACAAGCAGTATGACCAGAGATATGGATGTCTGAATGAGAAAACTAGATTTAGGAGCTGTAAATTATTCCAGGAGGGTAAATATGTTGGGGAAATGATAAAAGAAAGTGAAGTAAAAGATTTTAAGCAACTCCTTAAATGTAAGCCTACTCTGTCCTGCCCCACAAAGAGGCTATGTGAATTAAATCCGTATTTCTGCAGGCTAGATTGCTTTTATTTATTTATTTGGCCACGCCCACGGCATGTGGAAGTTCTTGGGCCAGGGATTGAATCTGAGCCACAGCAATGACAACATCTCCTCTTTAACCCAATGAGCCACGAGGAAAGTCCTAGACTATATTTATAAATTACAAATATTGCTCAGTAAACTTCAGGATGTGCTTATTATAAACCACCTTCCCCCAAATGTGATAACTACATCATATAAAAGCTTCATAGAGATATGTTTCCACATGAGACTAACCTTGAAAATGGTGAGTTTCCAGCCCGGAAAAACACAGAGGATCCAATTAAAATGAAGAAAACTTGTAAAATCACAGGCACACGTGAGAGAAAGGCTCAGTCTTTTCATTATATGGTGGAACACTCAGATGAAAAAAAATGCCCTCTGAAGTTTAACAGAGGTTTTTTTTATCCTTTATAGGACTGCACCTGTGGCATGTGGAAGTTCCCAGGCTAGGGATTGAATCAGAGCTGCAGCTGACAGCCTATGCCACAGCCACAGCGACACAAGATCTGAGCCATGTCTGGGGCCCACGCCACAGCTCATAGCAACACCATGAGCTCTAACCCACTGAGCGAGGCCAGGGATCGAACCCATGTCCTTATAGATACTAGTCAGGTTCATTACTGCTAAGCTGCCATGAGAACTCCTGACGGAGGTTTTAGGCTTGACACTATGGACAAGAAGCTTATGAAGCTTGGTCCCAGAAGTGATATAGTCTCAGAAGGAAAATGGATTCAAGACAACGCTTAGTTAAGTCAGTGGATGACAGATTCAGGGAGGGCTTGTACCATCCCAGTTCACAGCAAAGCCCCAACTTCTCAGGGGTCTCACTAGGTTCCATCAGTCTTTGGAATTTTACATCTGACCCAGTGCAATGAGCTACTTGCTCTTACCCTTCAGCTTCAACATTAAAAGGACATTTTATGAAAGATTTATCATGTTATTATGAATGCTGCAAGTCTAGACAAACCATTCTGGTCTTTTCTTAAAGCATAAATACAATCCTTTTCACATTTTGCTCTGGGCCCCCTGAACCGGCTCTGCATACACATATGTATGTGTGTGCCTGCAGATATGTGTATTGCTTCTTCCCACACAAACAAATGTGAAGATGTAGATAGTAGCCTGAAGCATCTCTTAGATTCATGGTCTCAAAAGCCAGTTTTGGAATTCTCCTGTGGTGCACTGGGTTGAAGATCTGACGTTGCTACAGCAGTGGTGCAATTTCAACCCCTGGCCCAAAAGACCACTTGTATGCTGTCTGCACCATGAAAGTTTCTGTCTCCATGTCCATTCAGTAGAGGCCTCTAGTCAGGGATGCACCCTTTTCCAACAATTCACGGAGCTTTTATCCTAGCACCCGGGCAGCACCTTCCCTCCGGAAGTTCATATTGGAGGACGAGTTAACACAGTGTGTGTGGTCCCATGACTAGCATCTCAATGTCGAGAGACCTCCAGCTCTCCAAGACTGGGTTTGTCTACTCAGGATGTGATTCTCACTTAACCTTAGGTTCCTCGATAGTCTGATTCTTCTCTAATGGATGGTGATTATGTCATCCAGACTTACAACCCCCTCAGGGTTCCCCCTCGAAGGTCCTGCCCTCCATACCAGCAAAAACAGAATCTTCCAGCTCCCTTTACATTCTCAAACTCATGCAGCTCTTCACAGTTTCTACACAGCCCTACTCTGACCACAGCCCAAGTACCAGAGACCCACAGTTTTTCACGGTTACAAGCCCTGGGCCCAGCCTCGCTCCCACCATCCTCAAACGTGGCCCTGCTCAGAGGTGAATGAGGTGGACTGGAGTCAGAGAGACCCAAGACTGTAGCAGAGCCCAAAGGAGTGTGAATGAGGGAACATTGCCCACAGACAGGGCAGGGAGAAGATAAAGTGTGGGAAGTTGGGAAGAAGCAAAACAACGGAAAACAGGAAGTTGTCAGAGCCTGAGAAAGACCCTTAAGACCTTGCCCATCATGGCTCTTTGTAATCGGGATATGGACAGGTCTTGCTGTGAATGTAAACCGTTACTGCACAAAGACCGAGCTACTCATGAATTTGCTTTTCTTGCACTTTCAAAAAATAATATAATGGAAGCTGAGGAAGACGCAATGGAGGGGAATCTGGATCTCACTTAGTAACAAATATTGCTGTTCTGTAAAACAGCAATTATTTTTTTTAATTAAAAAACTAAATGTTTGATTAAAAAATCATTACATGCCCGAAAAGTCAAACAAGTGTATTTTGGGAAGAGTGAAACAAACAAGTTAAAACCTCAACACAATCATGCAATGCAGGAAGTGTGGTCCCCATACTCAAGGGAACATGCAGCCTCCAAGTGGAGGAGCAGGTGTAGGGCAATCAGGTGTGGGGGCTGGTTGACCTTGGTCACCTCGTTTCACTTAATTTATCAAATGTTTGTTGAATGCCTGGTACTGGGCAGTGCAGGGAACATACAGATGGGTGAGATAAGCTCCTGTTCCTCTGATTCCTGGTTTCCTCATTTCAGGTGAGTTCCTCTCTATTCTAAAAATATATGATCCGAGGGTCCTTTATTTAAGACCAAGGAAAAGTAAAGAAGGTGTGTTCTTCTCAAAAATATTTATTGCGGGAGTTAAAAACACCTTCAGAGTTCCTTTCATGGCTCAGCAGTTAACAAACCCAACTAGTATCCATGAGGACTCAGGTTCGATCCCAGGCCTCATTCAGTGGGTTAAGGATCTGGCATTGTGGTGAGCTGTGGTATAGGTCGCAGATGTGGCTTGGATCCTGTGTTGCTGTGGCTGTGGCTGTGGCTGTGGCTGTGGTGTAGGCCAGCAGCTTTAGCTTTGATTGACCTCTAATGTGGAAACTTATATGCCACAGGTGCGGCCCTAAAAAGCAAAAAAAAAGAAAAAAAAAAGTAAAAAAGAAAAAAAATTATTGCATTTCGACATGTGAGCAGTGATTAATCTAAACCTCAAACAAACCTTTAAATAATTTGGACCTTGGTTTTTCCACTTGTAAATTGGGGAGAATAGTGTTTTTCCCACCATCAGCTGGGAAAACACTTGAAAAGCATTAAGTGCTATTAGGATTTCCTCCTTAATAATAAGAGGCTAGGTTAGCAGTTCTCAGCCTTGGCAGCATGTTACAATAGCCTGGGAAGACTTAAAAAATACCAACATCAGGGGTTCCCATTGTGGTTCAGCAGGTTAAGGACCCAATGTTTTCTCTGTGAGGATGTGGATTCCATTCCTGGCCCCACTCAGTGCGTTAAGGATCCAGTGCGGCCATAAGCTGTAGTGAAGTTTGCAGATGTGGCTCAGATCTGTTGTTGCCATTGTTATGACTGTGGCATAGGCCAGCAGCTGCAGCTCCAATTAGAACCTAGCCTGGGAATTTTCATATGCTGCAGGTGTGGCCATCAAAAGAAAATAAAAAACATCAGGGCCCTACCTGCAGAATACTAATTTATTTTAATCAGGGCTAGGGCCTGAGCATCAGAACATTTAAAAATCTCCCAGGTTAACCTAATGTGCAGTTAAGATGAGAAACACTGCTGTCAGTTAATTTTAAGAACAGTTCATTCTCATTTGGTTTGAATATGATGACATCTCTATTTAAATGAGCATTTTTTTTAAGTTATGCAAATAACCACCAGCATACGGCTTCTTCCCTTCAGCTGTGATTGACAGCACATTGGCAGTTACCGTTGCTGGCTGACACAGCATAGAAGGGCAGTATTCCAGTAGGAACAAAACATGTTTTCATTAATTTTTTTGGCTTTGTTGCTGCTTATTTCAACTCAAATAACCACCACACTCTAGCTTCAATAGAGAGTGTTATGCATTTTATAACATTATTTCTCCTTTTTCCTTTAGACCATGAGATAAGAAAAGCTGGCCTAAAATATACCTGATGCCCATAATCACTTCCATAACATCCATGAACCGGGTAATATGATCTGTAAGCCTCGGTGGGAGCTGGTAATATGTAATAATGGCAACATTTCAAATAAGTGATGTGTGAAAGTCCTAATGAATGGAAATCAATGGCAACCTAGATTTGCGTGTTTATGAGACCTGTCTGAAGGCTGATAACCCAAAGCATCCATGGTGTTTCCAGCTGCCCTTGGAGTGCCTTGTGTTTTATTCCTCACAGGCCCAGGAAGCATGAATTTCCAACCTAAGAAACTGATTCCCTTCCTCCTGTTCCCTTCCTCCTGTTCCTCCATCCTTTTGCTCCAGTGACTTTTATAGTTTATAATCCTTTCACTAAATGTAAATCAAATGGTGAAAACCGATGGGGGCATGAGGAGCCCCAAGCTCTTTCTATAAATGTCTGTACATTTTCTCCAGCTAAGTGCTAATGTAACACCCTGGAGAATGAAAAGAATAACAGCGCAGGCACAGCGAGAAGCCCTTTTCTGCTTTTCATCTAAACACTGTGTCACACACATGTTCAGAAAGCAGAAAAGCTAAAACATTGACATACTCCACCTTCCCGGATGAAGCCTGCGCCCCCCCCCTTTTTTTTGTCTTTTTGCCATTTCTTGGCATACAGAGGCTCCCAGGCTAGGGGTCCAGTTGGAGCCACAGCCACCAGCCTATACCAGAGCCACAGCAACGTGGGATCCAAGCCACATCTGCGACCTACACCACAGCTCACGGCAACGCCGGATCGTTAACCCACTGAGCAAGGGCAGGGACTGAACCCGCAACCTCATGGTTCCTAGTCAGATTCGTTAACCACTGTGCCACGACGGGAACTCCTGCACCCCCTTTTTTATCCTATGCTTCCTTGTAATGGACTGTTTTCAAGAGAGTAAATTTAAAAAAGTGGAAATCGTTGCAGCTAGCATTTATGAGTTCTGATCATGTGCTGGGCTCCATACTAAGTGCTTTATTTAACCTACAAAGCAGGTGCTGTTGTTATCTCCATTCACAGAAAAGGAAACTGAGACACAAAGGTTAGGATCTTTACCCCTGACCTGATTCTAGAGCTTATGTGCTTAATCAGAGTTAGGAATTATTGCAGTTCCCTTCATGGTGCAGTGGGTTAAGAACCCGACTGCGGTGGCTCAGGTCACTGCAGAGGTGTGGATTTGATCTCTGGCTAAGCATATTGCATTAAAGGATCCAGCATTGCTGTAGCTGCTTTGTAGCTCCCAGTTATGGCTCAGATTCAATCCCTGGCCTCAGGATCTTCCATATGCTGTGGGTGTGGTCATAACATTTTTAAAAATAATAAAAAATAAAGAATTAGGAATTATTCATTTAGCCCTCTCCTTAGAGATAGAGAACCTTCTGTTTGTGCTCCCTTAAAAATGTAGAAATACACATCTATTTGTTCAGCAAATGTTACCAATGCATGTCATGTCATATGCTGGAAACTAGGGATGTAGAGTTGAGTGACAAACAGGACCCCTCTTTCTTAGAGATGACTCTTACTGGGAGGACAGATGTTACCTAATAGCTACAGAAATCTCTTATGTTCAGCCGTGACAAAAAGCCAAGAAGGGAAGTAGAATAAGAACAGCTGACCAATCTTATTGGAGATTGGAAAAGCAGGGATCACCTACTAAGTGCCAGACTTTGTTCTAAACACTATACATTTTTTTTTTTTTTTTTTTTTTTTGCTTTTAAGGGCTGCACCCACAGCATATGGAAGTTCCCAGGTGTGGGGTCGAATCAGAGCTACAGCTGCTGGCCTACACCACAGCCGTAGCCATTTGGAATCTGAGCCACATCTGCGACCTATACCACAGCTCACGGCAATGCCAGATCCCTAACCCACTGAGGGATTGGACCCGCATCTTCATGGGTACTATTTGTGTTCATTAACCACTGAGCCACGAAAGGAACTCCTTATTTGTTATTTTATGTATGTTTCAAAGCCCTCCTTTGAGCTAGGTACTATTATTGTCTCTGTTTTACAGAGGAGCAAACCGAGCACAGATAGGTGAGGTAACTTGCCCAAAGTCACACCTGAGATCAGACTTTCACTGCCAGTACTAAGACTGACTAGAAGTACTAAGACTAACTAGAAGACAACTAAAGATAGCCTGGGAAAGATATATGTATTTTAAAATCTTCTTGAAACATTTAACAACTGATGTGATAATAAGTAACTATTAGGCTAAAATCTAAGTAAAGGCAGAAACCCAGATAAATAAGCAGAGCACAAAGGATACTTTTTGATTAAAGGTGTTCTCTAAACTCGAACTTCAGTTGTCAAGGCGTCTTAATAAAGATCCACAAAAGCCAAAGCCTAGGAGTCTAATAGGAGATGTTTCACACAAGAGCTATACCCTTAATGTCTAATGATGAACTAGAAATAACCTAACCATCCCTTCTCACCTGCAAGAAAAATTTTCTTGGACCTGAATATATCAGGAGGCATTAAACCCTGGCCCAGAGAAACTATAATAGAAAACAAGTCTTCTGGTGGATTTATGGCCCAAATTCACTTCACCTGGATAATCCAGGAACCCTTAAGCTATGACTTTAACTTAAAGTTGTCCCAGGCTGTTACTATCTTTAGGAACATGGCAAAAGGAAATATAATCTCAGACAACCACACTTTTATCCTTGACCTCAAGCAATTCCCTCAAATAATTTAAGAAAAATGCATAGCTCATAGTAGCAAATGAACGAATGAATAAACATTCAAGTAAACTAGGTACCATGAGTGAGAACAGTACCAAAAAACAGAGGGCAGAACAGACCTATAAAATTTTAGATGTTGAAATTAGCCAAGGGAAATTATTTTTTAAAGTATTAAACTCATCAGATTGAAAACAGAGGCAAGTTTGAATATATCCTCAAAGAATAAGATACAATACCAAAAAAATGGCATAGCAGATTTTATATTACAATATGGTTGCCATTAAATTAACACTATCATATCACATGAATATCATTTCTTCTAGTGGTGGGAAGAATTAATATAGCAGATTTTAAAAATTAGAACTTACAGAAATAAAAAATTCAATGGCTAAAATTAAACATTCAATGGACATATTAAGCATTATATAGGCACAGCTGAAGAAAGAATTATGAACTGGAAGATAAGTCTAGAGAAATTATGTGGAATATAGCACAGAGATGGAAATATAAATGGGAAATTAAAAGATACAGAAGACAGAGTTAAAAGGTCTCACATTTGTCTCATCAGTTTCAGAGAGACAGGAGAGCAAGATTGGGGCTACAATATGGAACCTGAATTTTATCTTGAAAGCCGTAGCAAACCATTAAATGATTTTAAGTAGAGCATTGAGTAGGGTTGTTTTGAAAGATATTTATTCACCACTCTGGGTATCTGACTAAAGGAGTAAGGGGAGCTGAAATGGACCCTGTGTTCTATTTACCAGCACATGTGCCTGATGAGGGGTTGTATCTGCCTGGAGAAAAGGAAGCATTTTTCTAATTTGCAGAGATGCTATGTGGCTAGTCACAGCCCTGGCCCTGGCATAATGGGTTTCCAGTTCTTCTCTTTGGATGTAGTGTAGAAAATGGCTTTTCCCAAAGAGAAGTGTTATCAGATGTTTCTTTTTTTATAATTTCTGCAAAGTTCAGAGTTCCAGACTTTTCTTCTCCATATGAAGCCAAAAGTTCACACTATTAAGAAAAAAAAATCATGTTTGTTTCATATGTGAGTGATTAAAGCCATTTTTTCCTTGATCTGGATTCTGCCTTATGCAGAGTTCTGCTGCTGTCTTCCTCCGTAGCTGTTTGTTGTTGTTTTTTTTTCCTCTTCTCATCCCTCCTGAATACATTTTGTACTGGAAAATGGAATTTCATCTTCTTTTCCGTTTCGGCTTTAATGTGTAATGCAATATGGGCATCACTTTGCATTCTGAAGCAGGTAAGCTATTTTCTTTAACTTCCATATACAAAAGATAATCACTGTTCATGACCTTGTGTATTATCTGAAGTCCCTGATCAAAAGGGCAATTTGATAGTTCATCAGTTGACACATTACATGTGTTTTAGTGAAGGAGGGATGGCAATTAAGGGTTCACCTTGAAATTTTTTTTTTTTTTTTTTTCCTTTTTAGGGGCTGCACCCATGGCATACAGAGGTTCCCAGGCTAGGGGTCTAATCAGAGCTACAGCTGCTGCCCTATGCCACAGCCACAGCAATGCCAGATCCAGGCTGTGTTTTCGACCTACATCACAGCTCACAGCAACGCCCAATCCTTAACCCACTGAGCTAGGCCAGGGATCGAATCCTCAACCTCATAGTTCCTAGTCGGATTCATTTCCGCTGCACCACCGTGGGAATGCTTCAGCTTGAAATGTTAAGAAAGAGAGACTACTAGAGTTGAGATAGTTCGAAACCCTCAGAATAGGAATTAGTGGTAGAAAATAAAGAGGTTAATGTGGTGCTAATTATACTGAAGAAAAGTAAAGCAGGGGTTGTCAGAAAGACAGCAAACATTTGTATGTCAGAGAACCAGCATCAGAAAATGAAAGCATCTTATTTGTGGCAAATAAGAACAAATTTATAGCATCTTGTGGAAACTTCAGGGAAGGGAGATGTAAATTGAATGGAAGAAGGGATGGTAAATTGAATTAATTACACAGCGCCCATTAGTACTAATTAAAGATGTGTAATGAATGCATCATTGGTATTTTCTCATTTAAAAGGCTCTCGGCTGCTCATTTTCTTTCTGCGAACAGAAAATATTAATACAGTCTTCATAGTCACTTTAAACTTTGGAATCCAATTCTTTTACCATCTAGCTGAGAGTACTTAATTTCCTTTTATGGCGAAATACTCAATCTTCTTCTATAACTTGAGGTCTATTGCATTTATATTTTTAAAGAAGAGCTTGTTAAATCCATCACTAAGCTATTTGTAAGCAGGGTTATCTTGCTTTCATCTGCCACCCCACTTACCCAGAAACAACAAAAGGATGAGCCAAATCTATGACTGCTGGATTCTGTACCAAGTGATGGAGAAATACTGATGAATAAGACCTGGACTCTTTCTCTAAAAAGCACTAAAAGGGAAAGAGACATACAAGTAAATAATGCAATCCAGTATGGTAAGTGTTCAAATAGATGATTGGATATAGTTGAAGCACAGTGGAGACAGTAATTTATTTATTTATATTCTTGGTTTTTTTGGCCACACCTCAGACATGCAGAAATTCCCAGGCCAGAGACTGAGCCTGCACCACAGCAATGACCAGAGCCACAGAAGTGACAATGCCAGATCCTTAACCATTAAGCCATCAGGGAACTCCTGTTATTTATTTTTAAAGTACTTATTTATACACTGATGTTTACAGCAGTTTTATTCACAATTTACCAATAGTTGGAAGCCACCAAGATGTCTTTCAGTAGGTAAATGGATAAACTGTGCTACACACAGACAACGGAATGTTATTCAGTGCTAAAATGAAACGAACTATCAAGCCATGAAAAGACTAAAACTATCAAGCCATGAAAAGCCTTGAAGGAAGAAACTTCAGAGCATCTAAGTGAAAGAAGAGAATCTGAAAAGTCTACATACTATATGATTCCATGTGACATTCTGAAAAGACAAAACTACGGAGACAGTGAAGTCAGGGGTGCTGAGGGGACGGGAGGGATGAATTGGCAGAGCACAGAGTATTTTCGGGCAGTGAAAATACCTCATATGACAATACTGATGGACATGTGTCATTACATCATACATTTGCTCAAACCCACAGAGTGTTCAGCATCAAGAGTGAACCTTAGGAGATCCCTGGTGGCCTGGCAGTTAAGGACCTGGTGTTGTCACTGCTGTGGGTCAGGTTACCACTTCAGCTTGGATTTGATCCCTGGCCCACGAAAGAAAAAAGAAACAGTGAACTTAATGTAAACTATGGACTTTACAAGTTCCTGCTATGGCGGAATGGGATTGATGGTGTCTCTGCAGCACCAGGTCGCAGGTTCAATCCTCAGCCTGGCACAGTGGGTTAAAGGATTTGGCATTGCTATAGCTACAGCACTGGTTGCAACTTTGGCTTGGATTTGATCCCTGCCCCCAGGAATTCCGTATGCTGTGGGTGGCCAAAAGAAAAAAAATCACTCCCCCCCATAAAACTATGGACTTTAGATGCCAATAATATGACAGTGTAGGTCCAGAAATTGTACAAATTTACCACTTGTGTTGGTAACGGGGGATGGGGGTGGGCAGGGTGGGGATATGGGAACTCTCTGTACCTTCCTCTCAGTTTTGCTGTGAACCTAATATTGCTTTAAAAAATAAAACCTTTTTTTGCCTTTTTTTTTTTTCCTTCAAGCCATCTGGAGGTTCCCAGGCTAGGGGGTGAATTGGAGCTGCAGCTGTCAGCCTATACCACAGTTACAGCAACACCGGATCTGGGCCACCTCTATGAACTACACCACAACTCATGGCATTGCCAGATCCTTAACCCACTGATCAAGGCCAGGGATTGAACACACGTCCTCATGGATACTAGTCAGGTTCTTAACCTCCTGAGCATAAATGGGAACTCCCCCAAAATAAAATCTTTAACAATAAAAAGATAATTTTTAAAAGTATTGATTAAATACCAACAGTGTACAAAACACTGTATTAGGCACTGCCTGAGGGAGATAGAGAAATAAGAATAATTCTTGCACACTTTCTTTGTGTGGAGGTAGGAACAAGCTGGAGAAGTTTTTTTTTTTTTTTTTGGTAGGGGGGTTGATAGCAGTTAACTATCAATATTTGAAAATCTCCTAACCCAGATCCCACAACTTTGGGCCCAGAAGTAGAAAAGAAAAACTGAGGAAAGAATCCTCTCTGCCAGTGCTGTCGGCCCAGATGAGTCTCGAGCTTGGGGGCGGGGTGGGGGGGCGCAGGTTGTACCCGTCCAGTCGGTTACGTCTCCCACAGTCCCAGAGCACCACAAGCACTCATGGCCACATAAGGACTGCGTTATCAGAGGTCAGGGCTTCCAGCAAATGTTTAACTCACAGGTTTGCTTTTCACCAGCAGCATAGCTAGCATAACCTCTCCTCGCCGTCAGATTTGCTGACTAGAGGTCAATAGAAGCTTTGAGAATAGTTAGCAACTTATGAAATCATATATTCCTCAGTCCTCGCGCAACATAGATCCCATCCCTCACCTGGAGTAACTGATGTGAGGTAGTTACAACCTGGAGAAAGGAATTCTTCAAAGCCCTATTGTATATTACAATTTGTAACCATAATGTCCAAGTCGCTGACATCTGATTTCATTCAACACCCAGATTAATTGCCTTTCAAAGAATGTGTTGACTTTGCCACCACCTTAGTTAGTGTTTACTTTGGGATTAGTAAGGCAAGTCAAAACTTTAAAGGCGGAGCCGAAAGCCTGCAGATTAGAAAAGCTTCAGCAGGGAGGAACCACAGCCAGGTAATGAGGAAACAGAAAAATCCCATGTCGACTTTTAAGAGGAATGCTTTTGCTTTGGAAATCTGAGTCAGAATTCCTGGTGACGCCAACACTGACCTGACTCTCAGGATTTTTTTCAGAATGAAAATCAGAATCAGGCTTTGCCCAATTCAGTGAATTGTACAATGAGACCATTTTTTCCCTGAGACAGGAAGTAAAAGGGAGTAAAATTTGTGATGCACATTTTTATTAATAGCATTCAATGAGCATACCCAACGTGTGATACACATGTCACTCAACTCTCATCACACAAACCATCCTACACAGTTTGGACTGAAAAAAGCTTTCTGCCAGAAGCTCGCTAAAACAGTCTGTTCAACAAAGCCTCATTGTGTACTTGAGGAAGCAGATCCTCAGAGAGGCTGGGTGAAATTTTCAGGAGTCATGCAAGGAATAGAGGAGCTCTGACCTGCCAGTCCTTCCATCTATTCAAGTACCCTTACTGCTGCTCTCTGCATTAATGGAGAAATAGTACTGTAGACCAATGCTTCTCAAACCTAGTTCCCCTGAGGATCTTGTGCAAGTGAAAACAATAGAGTGGGTCTAGGCGGGACTTGAGATTTGCACGGCTAATGAGCTCCTGGAAATGCCAAAGCTACTGGTCTATGACCATACTGAGCATGAGGTTCTAGATGATTATGCCCTGCACATCGACCTCTCCAGCTCATTACTGTCATCATCAGTGGTGCCTTTTTCTATCCAACTGTGAACAGATTTTAAACTAGTTGTGATATTTTATCAAGTATTGAATCTGCTGCCGGCTCTTGTGTTTTGAGATAATGCTTAAGAGATTCGTTCACATTCTTGGGGAGATTTTAAAAGCATCTTTAGGTCATTTCCCCCACTCGCTGTTGAGACGTGTCACCATATACTGAGGTCCAAAGGATGAGCGCTAAAGGCACAACACTATCCTGGTACAAACACACAAAGCTTAGAAAAAATGTCACCGAGTCTTAAATATACTCTTTGGGCAGTACTGAGATGTATTTTTCAGAGATGCAGCAGAACAGAAGTGACCGTGAACTTGGACTTGGGATTCCTGGATTCCAGTGTCCCTCTGACTTTGCCCTAGAGCCTTGTGAGCCTGGACTTTAATACTCTGGCCTCAAGTTCCAGGTCTGTAAAGGGAGTGGTTGGGAGAGATGACCTGGAAGGCCTCTTAAATTCTAAAGTTTTATGGCTGGTGATGACTAGCATTTTTTTTCTTCTTCTAGATTTCCTACTGAAAAATGGGTTGGAAATTTTTACCAAAGAAACAGAAAGCCATTTTTCCACTCGGATAATCAAGAAGATTTGAGTGAAAAAAACTGGAATGGACAAGCTAAGTGTTGATTTCTCTCAGCTCGCTTGTAGCTATAGCAAAAGTTGTAGACTGGAAGACGATAGGCTGGATGATATTGGGCAAATGACCTCATCTCTTTGAGTCTTGGTTTCATCATTGGCAGAATGATGGGACTGACACTCCAAGTCCATTTTGGTGTTAGCGATCCATATTATAAATGGAAACAGTTCCAAAATTCTTGAACCTAATTTTCCATTCTCATTCATCCTCCATCTTTACCTGAGATGGAGTGGGTCCCTGACCACACCCTCTATCCCTTTGGATGGAGCAAGTATAAACTCCTGAAGATCAATAAAGTATGGGTTATTCTATCCTTCCCTCCAGCATTCTTTGAATAGTTGATGCAATGAATACATGAATGAATGAGTGATTGTATCACAAGCCAACAAGAAATAATCTGAAACGCTAAATTCTGTGCTGCCAATGAGCTGTTCCAGGAGCAATCGTGCGGGTCTACAGTGGATGGCACAGAAGCTGTCAGCCAGAGGAGTGAAAGGTGTTTTCAGCCCTGAATGTGAGGTGAGTCAGGAAACGGTGCTATTAACAAAGCTACAATGGTGCTAAGGACTCCAAGAGAGAAGGAAAATCACCAAATTTGGGATCCTCTTTGGGTTTTTTTGTTTGTTTTTGTCTTTTTTTGGTGGGGGGCACACCTGAGGCATATGGAAGTTCCCAGGCTAGGGCTCTAATCAGAGCTACAGCTATGGGCCTACGCCACAAACACAGCAATGCCAGATCCTACCTGCATCTTCGACCTATACCACAGCTCATGGCAACACTGGACCCTTAACTCACTGATCAAGGCCAGGGATTGAACCCACATCTTTATAGATACTAGTCTGGTTCATTACTGCTGAGCCACAAGGGGAACTTCTCTTTAGTTTTTACTTTAAATTCCTAATATTAAATTTTAATTTAAATTGGGAATTGGGTTTAATCAAGTGTTTCCACAGGGAATAGGACCTAGAAATTAGAACACATATGCAGCTTTCCCAGGTAGGTTTCAAGAGAAAAATCTAAACTTGTAGGAAGGCCGTGAACATGTGGGAATTGTGAGCAGGGATAATTAATATAACCATAGATATTAAAGCAGGAAAGATCCTTATCAATTAGCCCTTCTCTTTGTGTGCCGTTCTTCTCAGAGGCAAAGGTGGGATATGGAGAAAAGGAAAAAAATCACTGGGAGGCAGGCCCCTTCTTGCACATATTCTCATTGACTCAGGGTTTGACAAGCTTCCTAGGTGATTCCAAGACACTGTCCAGTTTGAAGATCTAGCTTTGAGCAATTATCAGTCATTCACACATTCATGTAAACAGATTTCAATTTCTTTCCTTATTGCAGGTCGAATTTATTTGAGGAAGAGGGAGGAGGACCTACGATTAAATATAGGAGGTTATTTTGTATGGTTCTGGTGGGAGGTAAATTGGGAAAAAATAGCCCAAACAGAAAGCCAAAAAATGCATAGGGAAAGAAATTGTTTCTCCAAGCTCTGCTCGGCGTTAGCTTTGATTAAAAAACTTAAAAAAAAAAAATACTTCACAATCAAAACATTCCTTTGGAGACGATTCTATGTGATGAGGGAATGGAACTGCTCTTGAAGACACCTCACCAGTTCAACTCCTTGAACCAGAAACTACATCCCCTGGGGAAGGGGAGGGAGGGGTGAGGCTCTTGAAGACATTTTTCAAGACCAAATGGTCCATGGAGCAGTCCATGTACCTGTGAGCAGAGCTAAAGGCCTTAGCATATTTCTCTTTCCTTTTTTCCTTCCCCTCCTTATGGAGATAGATTCCTAAAAGGAAGAAATTTCATTGGACATTCAGCCACCTTCTTAAAATCACACTGTGTTTCTTGATGCCGAGAGCTGTTGTCTTTGTTCTATAAGAGTTTATACTTGCTCCGTCCCTAAGGACAGGGGATGTGGGCAGAGAACTACTCCTTTCATGATGGATAAAGATGGAGAACTAATGAAAAAAGGAAAAGTAGGTTTGAGAATTTTATAACTGTTTCCATTAGTTATATGGATCATCAGAACCAAAATGGACTTACAGGATCAGGCCCATTATTCCGCAAATGATGAAACTGAGACTCAGAGAGATGAAGTCACTTACCCAATATCACACAACCTGTCCATTGCCTGCTAATCCACAACTCCTTCTGAGATATTGATAAATAGATACCTTTTCAGGTTAGACCTTTCCAAGAGTTGGCAGTAATTTACACAGGAAGGCGTTGGGAGAATTGAGGAATTCGTGTATTTAGCAGGAATGGCTGAGTCCCTCTCATGGGACTAGCATCATTGAAAGGATATAGAGAACACAAAATACAATGTCTCTATTCTCCTAAAGTTTATAGTTTTGTCAGGGAGCTGAAACAGACACACAGAAAGCAGAAAGCAGTACCAGATTCTACATATTAGGTGCTAAAAGGAAATAGCGTTCATTTAACAAGCTCCTCTATAGCAATTCCCATTTCAAAATTCAGCTCAGATGTCAAATCCCCCATTGGAAAGGTTTTCTCCCAGAAAACCTAAGCCTAATTTTTTTCCACTTGGCTCTTAACATGTAGCAGGAAGCTCTCATGCCACAGCTTGGTAAGCAAATCAAAGACTGGGGGAGAGGGGAAATAAGTATATTTTGCACAGGGGAAGCCTGTGAATTGTTGATGCCAGAGGGCGAAGAGTGCAGGCTTTAAGTCCTAAAGGTGGCCACGCCAACAGATCCCATTCCCACCCCCACCTGCTTTCCTCACTGTGTAACAAAGATGCCTTCTTGAGAAATGCAGGGTCCATCTTCCTTTCCCCTGACTCTGGGCAGAAGCTCAGGATGCCCTCCAGCTGACAACCAGCCAGAAGCCAGTCCTTTTCATCTTACTGCTCCAGGAAAGGAACTCTGCCAAATACCCACGAGAGCTGACAAGCATGTTTTACCCCAGTTGCGTCTCCAGATGGAAGTGCAGCCCAGCCAACACCTTAATTGCAGCTGTGTGAGACCTTGAGCAGAGGACGCAGTTAAGCCAGGTAGACCTACAGGAACCATGAGATAAATGTGCTGTTGAAGTTACCAAGTATGTGGGAATTTGTTGAGGAGCAAGAGGTCAACATGCTGGGGGAGACCACATGGAAAGGTCACACAAAGATACAGAAAAAGAAGTTCCTGTGGTGGCTCAGCAGAAATGAATGTGACTAGCATCCATGAGGACGCAGGTTTGATCCCTGGCCTCGATCAGTGGGTTGAGGATCCAGCGTTGCTATGAGCTGTGGTGTAGGTCGCAGATATGGCTCAAATCCCAAGTTGCTGTGGCTGTAGTGTAGGTCAGTAGCTGTAGCTCTGACTAAACCCCTAGCCTTGGAACTTCCATATGCCACAGGTGCAGCCCTTAAAAAAAAAAAAAAAAAAAAAGAGAGACAGCCCAGAGAGCCCCAGGTGTTTCAGCCCTCAGCCATTTGAGTCTTCCCAGTATCAACCACTAGACATATAAGTCTAGTCCTTCCAGGTGATTCCAGATCCCAGACTTTGAGCGCCGTCAGTTGATGTCAAGTAGAGCAGAGAGAAGTTATCTCCATTGAGCCATGTCCAACTGTAGACTCATGTACAAAATTAAATCTTGTTTAAAGCCTCTAAATTGTGGAGTAATTTGCTATGCAGCCATAGCAACAAGACAGGTATAGGTAATTTCCCAGATCAGCTCCTAACTTACCCTGACTTCCATTTCCTGGTGTGTTTCTTGACTTTCTGTAACTTCTGAAGATGGCTTCTAGCCTGTTGGTATTGATCACCCATCAGATCTTGCTATCTGGCTAGCAGACCTTGGTTCCCACTCTGGCAGACTTCTCCATGTGTCTTATACCTCGTATACTATTCTCACCTTGATCCAACAGAACCATCCTTACAGCACAGCTTAGATACAGAGAGACCACAATGCTCAGCCTCACCTAAATATATTTAACCGTAATGTATTTACCCGTTTCCATGTCTTTCAACCCCATCCACCATAAACTCCTCCAGGTCAGTGCTTTTGTAATTCTGGATCTAACTCAGGATATAGATGTTAAGGCTGTTGAATGAATGAGTAAATAAATGGATAAAAGTTATTTTGCTGTGTGGAAATTAAAGATCTGTAGGATATCTTTGCCCTTAAAGGAGTTCGCTGGTGGCCTAGTGATTAAGAATCCAGTGTTGATATTGCTGTGGCTTGGGTCACTGCTGTGGCACAGGTTCAATCCCTGGCCCCAGAACTTCTGCATGACATGGGCATGGCCCAAAAAATGAAGCAAAACAAAAACCAAATCCAGTACTAAAATGTATGGCCCAATTATAAGTGCTAGGAGAGGAAAGAGGTAGTATTGGTTTGGAAGGCTTCATAGAAGAAGAGAAACTTGAGCTTGATGTTGCAAAGAAATTTATTGGTTTTGGGTGAGAGGTAAGGAGATAGAAGGCATTTCAAGTTGGGAGAACCACATGACAAAATTATGTAGGATGGGGAGGAGGAGGAGAAGGAGACTGGTATTTTAAGACCTTAAAGGGATGCTTCTGTCAGCTCTCTTCAGGGGAGAGGTAGAAGTAATGTCTGTTGTTTCTACTGTCTTTTCAGGGCTACTGGATTTTACAAGCACATGCTTCTCTGCTTTGTTCCAGCTCTATAATCTAGATATATTGTGCATTCAGTACCCAGATTTCTCATTAGCAGAAACAGTGTTTATTAATTATTGTGTGCATTATTTATTATCATCTCATTTGGTTGCCACTAACTTATCCCAGATCAATCCACACTCAGTGAAACTCTAGTTCATCACTATGTAGGTTAATTGGATCTATGAGGTAAGGTCTACCATTGTAAAGCCAGAGCACTCAGATTGCTTAAGCATGGAGACTTGTGAATAAAGTTGAACACCAGGACGAAAGGCTGCCCACACCGATTGGATTTTAAAGTTCCTGTAACCCTAGGTATTAGAATATTAATCCTGACCTCACTAGAGCAGGTTGGGGTAGAGTGAGAATAGCAAAATGTGTTAATTGGAAACATCTGAGTTGCATGGTTGTTATGGCAACAAGTTTTATACAACTTATGTCACAGTTTTGCAATGACATAAAAAGGGAAACAAGACCATCATTGTGGAATCTAAATATGTTTAGCTCAGTCATAAAACAAAACTCTTAACAAAGGGAGATTGATCAAGCCTCATGATATGGGAGCAGGAAACTACTCACCTAGGAAGGAACAAAGGATAGAGTAGAGGAGCTGAGTCCGGTTACCTGAGACAGGGAGGTACGGTCCTTTGTCTACACAGACCCGCATCCTTGGATTCAAACATAGGTTGGCCGAATCCACAGATAAGAAGGGCCAACTGTACCGGCCAGGTTATGTAAGGGACTAGATGGCAATGAATCAGTCAGGGTAATCTGAGTTATGCTGTGTAAACAACACCAAATCTCAGGGGCTTAAAACTACAGAGTAGTGGTGACTCAGCCTGCTTATCTGTCATGGGTCATCTGAAGGGCTCTATTCCACATTATCCTCATGTAAGGACACAGGCTGAGCTGAGCGCCATCTTTGTGTTTGCAAGATTTCCCAGGTGGCCTGTGTAGAAAAAAGGAAGCACGGTGTTACGCATCAGCTTTGAACTTTTTTTTTTTTTTGTCTTTTTGCCTTTTCTAGGGCTGCTTCCCGAGGCACATGGAGGGTCCCAGGCTAGGGGTCTAATCGGAGCTGTAGCTGCCGGCCTACACCAGAGCCACAGCAACACGGGATCCGAGCCATGTCTGCGACCTACACCACAGCTCACGGCAATGCTGGATCCTTAACCCACTGAGCAAGGCCAGGGACCCAACCCGCAACCTCATGGTTCCTGGTTGGATTCATTAACCACTGCGCCACAAAGGGAACTCCAGCTTTGAACTTTTTTTGCCTTGAAGTGACACACATCCCTTCCAGAGACACTACAGCAGCCAAAGCAAGTCATGTGGCCACCGAACTTTGGGAAATGTTAATTCTACCACATGCTTGGGGCAGAACTTGCAAAACTGGGTGAAGAGCATCTGTGACTAGCACACCAATGTACCCCAGTAAGCTTCTGTCCTGGTATTACTGACATTTGGTCTGGACACTTCGTTGTGGGGCTCTCTTGTGCATTGCAGGATGTCTAGCAACAGCTTTGGCCTCTGCCCACTGTATGCTAGCAGCACCCCTCCTAGAGTTCTGATAACTAAAGATGTCATCACATTTCATTTGGGATGGGGGACAAGGCACTAGCTTAGAACACTGCAGTCTGTACTTTATGGGCTCTACAGTTTGACTGCTAAGCTTTGAATCTCAGCCGTTTCTCTTACTAACTGTATGAACTTGGGCAACTTACTTAACCTTTCTGGGCCCATTTCCTTATATAAAAAATGAGGATATGATAGTACCTCTTTTATATTGTTGTTATAGGGATTAAATGAGATAATACAATGTTTATAAAGTACTTAGAACATTACCTGGCATATCAGAAAAAATATAAAAAAGTGTCTCAGATTAAAAAAAAAAAAAAAGCATCTTTTATTTTATTATTTTTTGGCCGTGACCACAGCATGTGGAAGTTCCTGGGCCAGGGATTGAACTGATGCCACAGTAGTGACCCCAGCCACTGCAGGAACAGTGCCGTATCCTTAACCCACTTCACCACACAGAAACTCCCAGTTTCTCTTTCAGAGGGGCCTGCGATCTGCAGCAAAATCTCTGGGTTCAGGTTTATTTATGTTTCATGTCACATTGAATATGCCATTTAAACAAATGAGTCATCAGGACTTTATATTACTTACACATAATGAATCTTCAGCATGTGGGTTACCTTGGTGAAGAAAAACCCTGTTTAATTCTATAGGGTTAGAAGTGAGAAGGAGTTAGTGTGACTAATGAGAGTGACGCTGCAGACTTATATTTAGTAAACGCTGTTTCTGCCCTTTCCTTCGTTTGGTGTTTCTGGAAAATATTTTTAGTGAGCAAGAACTCAAAATCTATTCTTTTTCTTTCTTTTGTCTGCACCGGTGGCATACGAAATTCCCAGACCAGGGATGGACTCCTCACCACAGCAGCGACTAGAATCACAATGGAAACAAGGCTGGGTCCTTAACCTGCTGAGCCACCAGGGAACTCCCTATTCTTTTTCACTTGAATGCTGGGTTAGAGCAGAGTGCTAATAAGGTTTAAGGCAAATGGCTTTGATCCTTAGGAGCCCAGATGCCAGAAAGGTTGCTTCCCACTGGGAGGAGTGGACAAGAGTCCAGGCTGACTCTGAGACCAGGCAGCCAGCCCAAGTGTCATTTCAGAACATCCAGTTGCTGCAATGCAATTCAGCGAACCTTAGCTCAGAGTCCATCCATGGGGACGGTGCTGGTTAGAGACAAGCCCAGGGCTGACCCATAGTATCAGCTGAATAAATGTTTGTGTAATTAAAGGCACTCTGCTTTGGAACCAACTCGCTTTGAGTGGAGGAGGAGGAAAAGAGGAAGCCGGGGTTCCATCTGGCATATAAAAGGAGGGGGAACATATATCTACTTTTGCTGCCTCTTGAAACCTCAGTAAAATGACAGTGAAGGGAGTTCTGAAAAGACGAAAACCCACAAGAATGAGGAGCATGGAAGAGGAGACAGCAGCGACCAAGTTTGGGAAATTGGAGAAATGGCTGGTGTAGGGGCTGAGCAGAGCCAAGAAAGCTGAATTCTAAGCTGTCAGTGGGGGAAATAGAGACCCAGTCTGATTTATAACACAGAATGAAAGCCTCAAAGCTCTTGAAATTGGCAACAACAGGCACTTTGGAAATTGAGGAATAAAAATAGGTTTCTAAAGTGAGGAGGCTTGTATGAAGTCTGCTGAAGAAGCAGTCGGATCCATAGATTCCGCCCCCCAATCCCTCCCATTGGCAGGAGACTCCGGGGTTTTCTCTGAAGGTGGTCTCTGGATGAAGAACATGAGTATCGAACTGAAAAGGGTGGGGTGGTCAGTAAATCCAAGCATGCTGGCCACCCTGCTCCCCTCCTCTGGGATACCAGAAAGTCAGCCCCCAGGCCCATATCTTCTTGGAAGAGGCTGCTGCAGAGGCAAGAGTTGGCTGTGAACGTCATCTCTCCAGATGAAGAGGAAACACCTAAAGGCACAGATGATATCAAGTTTCCCCATTTAACGGTCCAGCCAGATCATTCCACAGTGAGATGAATTGTTGATAAACCCCAAGCACATTCCCAGAGCTTTCTAAGAACATTTTAGTCCCCAGTTCTTATGTATGAATCAACAACCGAATATATTATTGCCTGCCAACAAAAGCCTCGAATAAGACATACCAAAGTGAAGAAAAAGGAAAAAAAAAAAAATGCAACTGGAGCAAACAGAGACTATGCAGGGAGAAGAAAACCTGTTTTTGTTTTTTTAAATCTATCAATATTATCTTAGAGAGATAAGGAAGGTCTTACAACCATGAAACAAGGGCATGATGTTATCAAAAGAGAACATTCAGAGAACAAACGTTTTTGTTAGAAATTAAAAATATGAGGACAAATTAAAATTTCAATAGAAGGGAGTTTCCATTGTGGCCCAGTGGGTTAAGAACCCAACAAAGTCTCTGTGAGGATGCTGGTTTGATCCCTGGCCTCACTCAGTGGGTTAAGGATCCAGTGTGGTTGCAAGTCAGAGATGTGGGTTGGATCTGGCATTGTTGTGGCTGTGGCATAGGCCGGCAGCTGCAGCTCCAATCTGAAAATACAGGTGGAAATATTTTTCAGGCAGCAGAGCAAAAAGGAAGGGGAAAAATATAATGAAATAAGAGAATTAGCATGGGATTTCAACATCTATTTAATAGGAGTCCTAGGAAAAGAGAACAGAAAAAAATAAAGGAATGAAATCATGAAAATTTCTCAGAAGTGAAGGATGTGAATTTCCAGATTGAAAGGACCCATCAAGTGATCAGGACAATAGATAAAAATAGACCCAAAACCAAGGCACTGTGTCAGGAAGTGCAAAACCACTTGGGAGAAGATGAAACCTCAAAACTTTCAAAGGGAAAAGCAGACTACAATCAAAGGATTAGGAATTGGAATGTTTCATGAATCAACATGGTAAATCTCAAATTTTAAAACAGTAAGACCAAGTTTCAGAAGACTGCATATAGTATACCATTGAAACAAAGTTAAAAGCATGCTAAACTATATATTCAGTGAATTCTTCATATACGTTTATATGTATGTATGTATGTATGTATATGTATGTAAATACATGCCTGGAGTAATAAATGTCAAATTCAGAATAGTTGTTACTTCTGGAGGAATCTGATATTACAGAGAGATGCATGAGGTACTTCAAAGCTATACATACACTTTTTTTAGGTTTTTAAGTTTTATTGGATTTAGTTTATTTGCAATGTGATAATTTCTGCTGTACAACAAAGTGATTGAGTTATCAGGTACACACATCCATTATTTTTCAGATTCTCACATAGACCATCGCAAAACATTGGGTAGAGTTTCATGTGCTATACAACAGGTTCCTGTGGGCCAGTCATTACATATACCACAGTGTGCACATGCCAATCCCAAGATACCCCAGCTCACGGCAACACCAGATCCTTAACCCACTGAACGGGGCTAGGGATCAAACCCACATCCTCATGGATACTTGTCGGGTTCGTTACTGCTGAGTTGCGATGGCCCCTATATACATATATTTTCTAATAGACTTTATTTTTTTTAGAGTAGTTTTTGATTTGCGGCAAAACAGAGAGGAAGATCTAGAGAGTTCACATTTACCTTCTACCCTCACATACACAGAGCCACACAGCCGCCCTCATTACCACCCCCATTATCAACACCCCCACTAGGATGCTACATTTGTTATAATCAGTGAAACTACATGGACATCATAATCACCCCCAAGTGCATACTTGGACTTTTGGGTTCACCTTTGGTGTTGCACATTCTATAGGTTTGGCTAAATGCATATATCTACCACATATCTACCATTATACTCTTAACAGAGTAGTTTCACTACTCTAAAAATCTTCTATTATATACGGCACAAATGAACCTTTCCACAGAAAAGAAAATCATGGACTTGGAGAACAGACTTGTGGTGCTGGGGTTGGGGGTTGGGGGGGTGGGAAGGGAGTGGGATGGACTAGGAATTTGGGGTTAATAGATGCAAACTATTGTCTTCGGAATGGATAAGCAATGAGATCCTGCTGTATAGCAGGGGGAACTATATATAGTCAGTTATGATGGAGCATGATAATGTGAGAAAAAAGAATGTATATATGTATGTGTGACTGGGTCACCTTGCTGTACAGTAGAATTGACAGAACACTGTAAACCAGCTATAATGGAAAAAAAAATAAAAATCATTAGGATAAAAATCTTCTATTATACTTTGCTTATTACAAAGAAGGGAAATCCAAATTATATACAGCAAAATACTAAGGTCTGACAGCTGGGCTAAAGTTGCACATGTGTTTAATAACAAATTCTTTAAAGTACTCCTCAAATCTTAAAATAGTTCAAAGAGGAAAAGATCAGAGCTGTCTCTTAGGTGAACTTTTGAAAAACACATGGGGATTAGATATATATACACACTTGTTTTGAAAGTTCGCCATCACCAAAGAAAGCAGATGGGACCATTCGTCTCCCTTCTGCATCTCTCAGCCTTTATATCAGTTTGATTTCACTGGCATAAAAGTGCACATAGGATCATTCCACGTGGCTTGTCCTAGGTCCTGAGCTCCTCTAACTGTGGGAGCCTAGGACAGGTACATGGAGGAATTGATGGATCATGAGGAACTGATCTTTGCTGGAAAATCAGCTGAATATGGAAACCCTTCTGATGCTGAGTCAGCAAGTACTACATTCTCAGGGTTCCAGTATGACTGCTGAATCATGTGACTGGTTTATTAGGGATAACCTAACCTCCTTCTTATCATTTTTTTTCTTATTATTTTTTAATTACAGAAGGGCCTCAGAAGAGTGCTATTTAGTGGGCCCCAGGGACATAAAGGAGTTCTTTAAACCACTTAATTCTCAAGGTAAAAGGGGTTATGTCCCACAGGAATAGAATTTATTAACCAGTGTTACCCTACCCCTCCCTGACATACACCTCACAAGTGCATCTGATTCTTCACTTCACGTGGGAGGAAGCACCAGCAGCACCAACTCTGGTGTTAGGGACATGACTATGCAGGGCACAGTACCCAAGGGGATTTGATGGAACACCTGAGTCATTCACACGGAAGGCTTTCTGCTTTAAACATGGTCTCTTAGACGTCTTGGAGATCAGCCTTCAAGCAGTTTCGTATTACCGTGTGGGCAGGGCTTAGGGGAAGCAATCTGATTGGCTGTGGGGATATGTGTGTAGGGGCAGAAGAGGATTTGTGAATTGCCATAGGCTAACTCATCATTCCCCAAAATAACTGTGAACTACTCTCTAAAACTTGTGAATACCTTGCCTTATAGGGCAAAAAGGACTTTGCAGATACAAATAAATTAAGGATCTTGAGCTGGTGAGATTTACCCTGGATCAAGTGGGCCTAAATGTAAATCACATGCATCCTTACATGAGAGAGGCAGAGGAAGATCTGACTACAGAATATGAGTGTTAGAGACCTGCAGCTGAGGGAGACCTGACTGAGGTTAAACAAATTAAACAAAGAAGCCACTAGACTAAGGCAGCTCTAGTGCCTTAGCAGCCTATGTAAGCAAACCAAAATCTAAACCGAAAACTCCTCCAGGTGAAGAAATTAAAACCTAAGGCTAACCAATCAAAACCAGCCACTAGGCTCTCCCAAATAAGGCAACTATTTTAGCTTCAGCCAATCAAATAATTTCCTTGCTCTGCTTACGCACTTTCCCCGAATGCACCTCCACCTTTTCTGTCTGTCCTTGGAGTGGCTCTTGAGTCTGCTAGTTTGGCACTGCCTGACCTGAATCAATTTTTACTCAGACGCCTGAAATTTTTAATATGCTCCAGTTTACCTTGTAACACCAACCACTGCTGGCTTTGAAGACGGAGAAAGGGTCCACGAGCCAAGGAATGCGGGAAGCCTCTAGAGGCTAGAAAAAGCCAAGTAAAAATTCTCTGCAGAGCAGAAAGAATGCAGCCCATGTCAAGGCTTTGATTTTGCCCAGTGAAACTGATTTCAGAACTTCTGATCTCCAGGTGTGTAAGAACACATTTGCATTGCTTTAAGATGCTGAATTTGTGGTCATTTCTTATAGTTGTATCATGGCCCTAATTGCATCCCACCCCAAATTCTTATGAAGCCCTCACACCGAGCACCTGGGCACCTGACTATATTTGGAGACAGGACCTTTAAAGAGGTAATTAAGGTAAAATAAGGTGAACAGGCCTTAATCTAACATGACCAGTGTTTTCATAAGATGAGATTAGGACACAGATACAGCGGAGAGACCATATGAAGACACAGGGAGAGGTGGCCACCAGTAAGCCAAAGAGAGAGGCCTCAGAGGAAACCAAACCTGTTGACATCTTGATCTTGGACTTCCAGCCTCCAGAACTATGAGGCAATACGTTTCTGTTGTTTAAGCCACCTAGTGTCTGGGGTTTTGTTACCGCAGCCTGAGCAAACTAGTACAGGTTGCTCCAAGAAACCTGGCTACAGCACTAGATTATAGGCTGACTGTATATAGCAATTCACATGAAACTGAACATCCTCAAGTGTTGGATGGAGAGCTTGGGGGATGGAGCAGCTGATGAAGGTTACAGAGGTGCTAAGCCCCTACTCCAGGCACCTCTCAGCCTGCTGGTGACAGTCCTGCCATTTGGTTCTTTTCAGTTTCCATCTGGGCCACGTTGTTCTCAGCTCAGCTTGCATTTTACCATCCATGATGCTCCATAACTATTTACCCATTCTTTCTAAAGCTGGATAGGAGAGGTGCTACAGCAGAGATGCAAGGAACTCTTGCATGGTGCCTACCTCACAGGCATTCTGCTTAGTTAAACATGCCATGCCTGCCTGGGCCTACTTTTGGCTTTGTTTAGTTTCTCAGTGGGTATTTGTTTTCTCTGGTTCTTCCTGTCTCACCCCCAAACAAGCCAGAGCTTCTCTCTTCAAAGCCCTTGAATCCTGAAGAAACAAGATTTTGTCAACTACTTTCTTTTTATCTTCAATTTCCTGCAGGACAAGTTTCATTTCAGGCAGCTCTCTTGTCCCATCCTGTAGCTCCTTTCAAGCCTCCCAACTACCCAAGAGGCAAAATTTTGCTCCACAGCTTCTGATTTTAAGTCTGGTATTGTCTTTTGCCCCATTAATTCTGCTCTTGTGTTTTTGTTTGTTTGTTTGTTTGTTTGTTTTCCCTTTCTGAGCATATGGAAGTCCCTGGGCCTTCGGAGCTGCAGCTCCTGGTCAGCCTACACCGCAGCCACAGCAACACTAAGTCCAAGCCGCATCTGTGACCTATACCTATATGCCTATGCTTATGGCAAGGCCAGATCCTTAACCCACTGAGTGAGACCAGGGATCGAACCCGAATCCTTCTCATGAATATTAGTCATGTTCTTAACCCACTGAGCCCCAATACGAACTCCAGCACTTGATTTTCAAAATTGACTATAGACACATCATGGGATTTTTATCCTACCAAAAGGGGTAGTAATATTAGAAATCTTCACATTGTAAAAGTCATGCTATAATAGCTGGCAGGAGGGACAGGAGAAGACGGTGGAAGATCTTACAGAATGGAGAGAAAGAGATGCTGTTTACAGTTGAGAGATAAAAAAATAGAGGTTTGATTCTATTTAAAGTGATTATGTCTCTGCAGTGTTGGGGTGCAGGTTCGATTCCCGACCCAGCATAGTGTGTTAAAGGATTTGGTGTTGCCACAGCTGTGGCAGAAGTTGAAACTGTGACTCAGATCTGATCCCTGGCCCAGAAACTCCATGTGCTGTGCTGGGCAGCCAAAAAAGAAAAAAAAAAAAGTAATTAAGATGTGAGAGACTGAATATTACAAACAGACAATGGCCAGACCATATATAAAAATAGAAATTTGGGGTTCCTGTTGTGGCTTGGCAGGTTAAGAACACAACTAGTATCCATGAGGATGTGGGTTCAATCCCTGGCCTCACTCAGTGGGTTAAGGTTCTGGCATTGCCATGAGCTGTTGTGTAGGTGGCAGATGCGGCTCAGGTCTGGTGTTGCTATGGCTGTGGCATAGGCCGGCAGCCACAGCTCCAATTCAATCCCTAGCCTGGGAACTTCCATATGCCACAGGTGAAGCCCTAAAAAAAAAAGAAAAAGAAAAAGAAATTTGATTCACAACCTGCAGCAACTTGCCTGAGAAACGAATCTCCCCATGACCCTCGCCTTATCTGTGATAACCCAGGAAGTCAGCCTGCTCTAAGTCAGACTCACAGGGAGTCAGATTCCTATCCCTAGAGACAATCCAGGATGCTAAACAATAACTTTTGTGACAATCAGCCCCAAATGCCCAGGACTTGATTAATAACCAATGGGTTCCCCAGTTTTGTCCCTACTTCAATGTAAGACCACCCAGAGGACGCCAATGCACTTCTAACCAATCAAATAGGATGTCCCTCTTCTAGCTGGCCTGCCTACAGCTTCCCAGGCTAATCAGGGTACATCTGAGTCTTCTCTTTTTTTCACTATACAGCTTTCCTCTTCCTCTGCCTGCTTTTGAGCCTCTGCCAGAATGAAAGTGACAGTGGCTGACTCCTCATTTGAGCAAGCTCAGAATAAACAACCTTTACTTTTCTCATTTGGTTGGTTTTCATTTATTTCCACAGTTGATTCATAGAAGGACCAAAAGATAAAAATATAATAAACAAAAATTTGGTGAAGAAGGGAAAGAGGACAAGTAAATTTCTCTTTTTTGTAGTGTGAAGTCAAGAGATACTATTTAAAGAGATAAGTCAAGGAATGGGGACATATATTAGAGTTACAAGGGTACAAGAGAAATGGTTGAAAGTAGCTCTTCTGAGGAGTGGGATGAGATATAGCGTAAAGGGAAGGGAATGTTTTCTTTTTACTCAAGAGTCTTCTACAACATTCTGGAGTTCCCTGGTGGGTCAGCAAGTTAAGGATCTGGTGTTGTCACTGCTGTAGCTCAGGTTTGATCCCTGGCTCGAGAACTTCCCTATGCTACAGGCACGGCCAAAAAGGATAACAATTTAAAAAAAGAGTCTTCTACAACATTCTAATTTTGTTTTCTTATCGATTCATTACTTTTGTAATTAAATACATTTCTGGATTAGTGTCTTTAATTCCTCTGGATAAGAACCCTACTTTTAAAAATATAGATGTACCTAAGGAAGTCAAAAGGGCTTGGCACTGACCTTGGCAAGGAAGAGTCAAGCAATGGGAAAGACAAGAAGGGTAGAGCAGGTAGTCCCAGATGCTGCCTGGGAGGGGCCTGGGAAGTGCTGCCAGGTGGGTGTGATGTTGGGCAAAGATAGTAGACATGGCGGTCATGGTCATGGTGGAGAGACAGCAAGATATCCAAACTTCTCTACTCCACACTTTTCCTGTAGACATTTGTTATCTAGTCTAGTCACAGACATACAGGGTCAGACTTGCCTACGGCAGGGACTGCCACTGAAGAAAAAAAACGGCATACATCTGTGGAGACAGAGTTGAAAAAGCAGGATTCAATACCAGGGGCCAGGCAAGAATTGATTTGAAATTCTCAAATAAATATTTTCTAGGGAAAACCTTAATCTACTTTTTGTTACAGTCTAAAATACAGTCTGTTCTACTTCGTATTCTTTTAAAATTATGATTATTTAAGTCTTTAATTATTTTCCTTTTATATCATTTGTGGGGGTGGGCTGGAGGATGAATTTTGAATAACGTCTGCAATGTTCCTCGCAGCTCTAAGTTAATAATTGAATTGGTGGCAAAGGCTGCCTGAGAAGGGGAGGTCACAAAAGGCTGCTGTATTATTTAAGAAGCCACACAGCTTGCTCCTGTCCATTAGCACTAAAGAAAGGACCGAGCGTGGGTACATTGTTATCTTTATACACCCACTAAATGGATGCTTGCTACAGCCCCTCTGCCAGTGGAACTGAAAACACAATGTAAATATTCACACTGAGGGAAGGCCTCTGCATACCAATGCACCCCCTCAAAACTAAGATTTTATTTTTAGCGTTGGGTATAGAGTTTTGAAGGACCAATGGCTCTGACCTATATGATCTATAAGATTCGTATAACTATTTGTTCATCCCTGGTGCCATTGTCCACCAGGATGCACCTGCTCCTGCCAACTGCCTCCCATGAATAGACTGACTCTCCATGTCACATACCACTGATGTGAAACCAGCCACTGCCTTTGTCTGGCCCCTTCCCATTAACCCTCCATTCTTAATGGATTTGAATGCTGATCCTTATAATGATAATAAGGACTATATTGTACTGACACAAAGCACCAGGCCTTGGACTGAATGCTTTGCATCATCATCACTTTTAATCCCTAACAGTTACCTTATGAGGTATGTACCAATACCATCGACATTTTCCAAATGAAGCTTAGAGAGTTTAAGTAACTTGACAAATAGTAAGTGGTAAAGCTGGGCTTTGAGCCTTTTGCTCTTAACTACCATGCAGCTTCCACTCAGCTGCCCTGCAGCTGGGGTACATAAAACCCCAACTTGGCACATTGGTTGCAATGTCTTCCTATACTTGGACCCTGGGCTTGGTTAATGTCCAGCAGGCATGTCCCCGGCTGCATTTCCCAGTTACCTCCCTCTTCCCATAGCCTTGAATGCATATCTAGCATCCTTTGTGATGCTTCACTTTCACCACTCAGATGTTAGCATCACCTCCTGGTTTGTAGAACCTTCTAGGACTCCCATGGCAATGAGTTGTTCTCCCAGCACCTGGCATGTGGACAGCATATCTCATATAGAAACATAATTACATATTTATAGAACAAGCACCCAAGTTGGACTGAGGGTCCTCAGTGACAAGTCGATGCCACATTCACCTCTGAGTTTCCAGCCCAGAGAAGACATGGCAGAGACGGTGGGCTGCCTTGCTTAAGCCTTTTCCAAGTGCTTTCCTCATTTGCATGTCTGTTTATGGCCCTTTTCTTTCCTTCCTCAGTCACAGAAATAAAGGGGGTACTTCTGAAAGGGTGACAACTGAAACAAAGTTCTCAGAAAGTATGTGTGCAAGACCATAGTCTCTGATGCTACACTGAGATGTTCAGATAAAATATCAGGTCTTCCTAAAATACCTGTTCACTGGGTAAAAAAAAAAAAAAAATTAAAGAATTTTCTATCTAATCTAGTAATTTAAGTATGATGTGATAATGGTAACCCTTTTCTTTACATAAAAACGGTATCTCAGAAATACTCTGGCCTCTCTTTCCCTCCCCTTCTCTCCCCTTGCCCCCCGCCTTCTGAGATGGCACCTCTGTGTTTGGATTGTTAGTCCTTGAAGCACTGGGGAAAAGAGGGTAGATCTGCAGACAATCTTTTGGTCCCCGCAGCGCAGCTCTCCCGCCGCCTGGTAGCTGCGCATGCGCCCTACTGGCCATCATGGCGCTGGTGGCCGACCGTTCGCTCTCTCTGCTTGGTCCAGGTTGGTGACTTGATCCTTACACTCCAGCCTGGTGTAGCTGATGGATCTGGCTGAGTTTCTGCTGTGTTCTCCATCAGGCCTCAGCTGGGGGCCTGTGGCCGGCTCTCAGATCCTCCTCCAGCGGTCCCGAGCCCCCCCTCGGCTTCACACACAGGTGAGACCCTCTAGGTTCCATTAGTGCCACGTGGGGCCACATCCTCCGTCTCTCTGCTTAATCCAACGTGCGGCTCTGTGCACTCTGGTGCGGCCACCTCCCACTTGGGCCTGCAGGCAGCCCAGAGCCGTGGACGGAAAGCAACTGATGCCCTGCTGCCTTCCAAAGTTTTAAGACCTTTGTAGGAGTTCCCTTGGTGGCCCAGGGGTTAAGGATTCGGTGCTGTCACTCCTGTGGCTTGAATTGGATCCCTGGTCTGTCCCGTGAACTTCCATGGGCGCGACGAAAAAAATCCCCAAATCAAAAAAATAAAAAACTTTTCTAGATATATCTAAAGCTGCCTTCAACCTATTCTTTGAGGGGGCAGGAGAGAAAATGAGGATCTCAGCATCTCCTTTCCCTGCCTGTTCCCTCTCTTCTCCCCAAGTTGGGCTGCGGAGGAAGGGCTGACTTTCTTCTCTCCCCTGAATGTACCAACCGCACCCAAAACTCTATGGTGCTGGGGGCTAGGCTCTTGATTTCTCTTTTCTGGAGAAAATAAAATGTAAATCATATCTCTCAACAGAGCGTGGCTTGTAACACTGAAACTTTGGGCAAAATCCTATTTTAGATGCCAGAAGCTGAATACTAACTTTCTCTTTTCACTCAAACACCCCCTTCTCTGCTCAGAATTCCCCCTCTGCCTCCCCACACATGCGTGAACAGACAAGCCGGTAGGGAGAGGGCCATAAACAGACATGCAAATGAGGAAAGCACCCGCCTAGTTTTGTAAAACGTTAATATTATGAGCTAGAACATTTGCTGAGTGGGATCCGATAAGGAGGTGTGCTCGGAGCGTGCCTGCAGAACAGGGCATTGTTGGGAAGGGGGTGAGAATCCAAGGCTGAGCATTTCTGGGGAGCAAAGAAGGCATCTTTAGCTGTCATCCCAGTTCGATCTAAGGCAGGCACTGGCAAACTGCTTTGGAACCCTCCTGCCTGATAAGCAGGGGCGAAAACATGCAAGTTGCAACACCAGCCAGGTCGTTGCCCACACTTGCCCAGCTGGCCCGCTTCCTCCCTCTGGTCCTGAGCTTGCCCATCAACACCTCCTTGTCTGCTGTTTTTGCTCTCCCTTCTCAATTTCCTGACCATATTCCCCCAGAGCTTTTTTTTTTTTTTTTTTTCCCCAAAGACGTTAACATTTCATCCTGGACAATTTCAAAGAAGTCGAGTTCAGTACAATGAATTCCGGTGTACTCATCATCAGATTCAATGATGATCAACTCTTGGCAATTTTGTTTCATCTAGATTGTCCTCTTTCCACTCTTTCCCCACCTCCCAGATGATTTTGAAGGAAATCCCAGGCATCATATCATCTCCGGAAACTTTTTAATATTCTCCTAGGCAATTTGCCACCTTACCTAAAATGCATGAACCCTTCACTCAATACCTAGGCTAGATTCATAGACAGTTGTGAGCAGCTCCAACTTGTAACTCTAATTCCTCTCACCTGTCATCTGTCTAGGAATTCTGCATAAGTTGTTAGTAGTTAGAATAGTAATCCCATGATTTATCTGCTTTAATGAACAACAACAACAAAAATACCAGTGCTCTAATGATTTTAAAAGCTGATGTTCCTAAAGCATTTTAAATTGCTTCTCTTTAGTACTTAAAAGTCCCACCCGTTCTATATAATAGTTTGCATCTAGAATGGATAAACAACAAGGCCCTACTGTATAGCCCAGGGAACTGTATTCAATATCCTTTAATAAACCATAATGGAAAAAGAATTTATACCTATGTGTAGTAGAATCACTCTGCTGTTCAGCACAAATGAACTCGACATTGTACATTAATTATAC
This sequence comes from Sus scrofa, assembly GCF_054392235.1. NCBI lineage: Eukaryota > Metazoa > Chordata > Mammalia > Artiodactyla > Suidae > Sus > Sus scrofa. The sequence goes on from NC_139383.1 coordinate 173,588,556, forward strand.
TTCAATTAAAAAAAATAGAAAAAAGTCCCATCCTCCTCCTCCCTATAACTTCCCCTGTGCTGTTTACCTAATTAGCTTGCTTAGCAAAACCTGTTTGCATGGATAAGTCAAAGAGATGTCTACCCAGCTCCAGTCTGAGTGAATGAGGTGATATATAATAAGGTTTTTTAGAAATGGAGAGAAAGCATGTGTAACTCAAGCCAGGTTTTCAGTTCTAATTAATTGGGAAGGCTAGGACTGCAAGAAAAATCAGAGAAAGACCATTTCATTTCGCAGATGGACCTGAACTTGCTCCTGCTCAGGGGTAGATTTTACTTAAAATTATACTCTCTATTCTTTCTCAGTGCTTTCTCCAATAGAGAATGTAACATGAGAGTCAGTAATAAAAGCCTGGACTCTCATTTCCCGTAATGTAAAAGTGGCTTGAACCTCACCACTCACTTATGTGTGTTTAGCATAAGGATTCCAGAGGCTTGCTTTTTGCTGAGACATTCCAGTGTTCCTAGAATGATGAGCATATTAGCTTTGTGGTGACAGAGTTCAGAGCACGCTACCCCAAACTATGGTGCTTTGCCACATTGAATATTTTATGCTGAAGGAATTTGAGAAATGGTAGGGGCAGTATGAAAGGAACATCATTATCTTCAAGAAGAAAGGACTCCTCCCAAAACATCCAAATGGACAGTTCTTGCTAAGTTTCCCCAGTTTACTATATTTAGCTCATACCCACATTTCCCCACAACTTTCCGCTCTTCCTTCAACCTAGTAATACATACACTCAGATTTAACCATTTCTTTGTGTCTTCATTTCCTCACAAAGGCTAAGTGTAAAAACATATTAAATCAATGCATGTTAATCTGTCTTTTGTCACAGAGCCCCAACTGAGAACCTAGAAGTGTAGAAGAGAAAAGGTCTTCTTCCTCTCCCTACAGTAGTTTGATTCTAAATCCTATGTTTAACTCTTGCTGGCCTGAAAGCAAGCTGTCCATATCTTTGCTATCAGTAAATAACTAGACAGGTGAGTTGCCTAAGTGCTTAGTGTTGAAATAGGCTTGTAGGTTTAAATGTTGAGTGTTGCCAATATTTTGGCAAATAGTCAACAGTTTTCTACCATATATTTGTAGGCAAATATTTTCATTGTTTGTATTGCTCAGAATGAAATATGAGCCACTCATTCAGAAATAGCATTATATGAAACAATGACTTTATATATTAATATGGAGCACATTGGAGAAGTATATATTCTCTCATTTTATAAGAAATTCCATTTACTTTTTCACTTCAAATTAAAAAAACCTTCTACATAGAGGCCAATTTCAAAATCTTAATTCTTATTTGCATTTTGTATTATTTAGTAGCTTTAGGACCAATTACAAGTGTAGTTCCTGAATATTTCTTTTCAGAACTAGAAGTTTTGGCAAACTTAAGGTGATTACTTGAAGAGAAAATGAACATGGTTGGGTAAGCCCAAGTCTCTCATCTAATGGATAAGAAGGCTGGGGCTTCCAGAAGTTCATGCTGCCAGGAAAAAGGAGGGACCACTTTACAATCTGAATATTCTGACTGACATAAACCCTACTAGGCCCCCACATTCTGTTCTTAAAACATGATTTCTGGGTGGTTTCAGCATGATTTTATAGCTCATTTGCCCTTTAACTAACTTAAACTAGGATTACATGCTAAAATATATTTAGCTTGTCTATGATTCCCTTCCCTTTATGGAAGTAAAATGTGAGAGAGTCAGCAATCATTGAAACAATGGAAACTCTGGGGGGTAGAGCCAACCTCTTGTACTCCCTGAGCATTTTGAATGCATGAGAAAGGATCTTCATCTACTTAATTTGGGTTCTCTGTGAAGGAGTAAGATAGTGGCCATTCTCCTCCTTGATGGTGAAGATGAGTGAGCTGGGTGCTGAGTTGTTGATAAACTGTGATCCATCACTGAACGGTGATTGCAAACAGGAGTGTGGGCCTGGGGTTCCGTGAAGGTTCTACCTTACTATGTTGTGATCATAGACTCTGGTAAGGTCAGGGCTGGAAGCAACCCGAAAGAATGTTCGAATTCTCTTAGAATGTTCGAATTCTCTTACTTTATAGATAAGAAGAGTAAGGCCCAGATAATGATGAGGAATGGTGCTATAATGAAATGCAAGAGTGACCAGAGAAGAGCTTGCAGGGTGAGTTGGGGAGACACACAAAGCAAGAACACGGAGGGAGTACTACTTAATGCTCAGCTTCCAACTGCTCACCTCATGTTAGTGCATCTCAACTTAGCAGGCATCGCCTGCCCTTGACACCAGGAGGTCTTGGTTGACGTGGATAACTTAAATGACATTGAATCCCACTGTGAGAAAGGCATTCCCTTTTCAACACTCTTCCAAATTCCTCTGCTGCATCAAAGGGAAATTTCTCTAACACTTGCAGACCTGTTTTTCCCTGAGGCTCAAAGCCCAAAGGTGACACTAGCTGGTTAGAATGTAATAAATAACAGTGTTTTGTTTTATTTTAATTGTATCTATGTTTATGTTACCTTCATTTTGAGATAAATAATACTGGTTTTCTATTTATGGAAAGCTTCCTTTGAAAATAAATTAACATTAAAAAACTGGGAGTTCCCTGGTGGCTTAGCAGGTTAAGGATCTGGCATTTTACTGCTGTGGCACGGGTCGCTGCTATTGTGTGGGTTCATATCCTAGCTCAGGAATCTCTGTGTGCTATGGGCACAGCAAAAAAAAAAAAAAAAATTGAGTTTATTTGCAGAAAAATCTCTAGTCAAAATGGTACATGTGGCATGAAGATGAGGCAAAATGGGAGAGGCGGCGAGTAATGGGACTCCCATAATTTGACATCAAAAAACCAAGCAGTCTGACTTAAAAAAAATAGAGGATCTGAATAGACAGTTTTCCAGAGACCTACAGATGACCAAGCTTGGTCACTAATCATCAGGGAAATGCAAATCAGAACTACAGTGAGGTATCACTTCACACCTATCAGAATGGCTGTTATCAAAAAGACAACAAATGACAAGTGTTGGCAAAAGGATGTGAAGAAAAGGGAAGCCTTGTGTACTGTTGGTGGGAATGTAAATTGATGCAGCCCTGTTGAAAACAGTGTGGAAGTTCCTCAAAAAACCGAAAATAGAACTATTGTGTGATTTAGCAATTCAACACCTGGATATCTATCTGAAGAAAATTAAAACATGAATTCAGGAGTTCCCGTTGTGGCGCAGTGGTTAACGAATCCGACTAGGAACCATGAGGTTGCGGGTTCGGTCCCTGCCCTTGCTCAGTGGGTTAACGATCCGGCGTTGCCGTGAACTGTGGTGTAGGTCGCAGACACGGCTCGGATCCAGCGTTGCTGTGGCTCTGGCGTAGGCCGGTGGCTATGGCTCTGATTCGACCCCTAGCCTGGGAACCTCCATATGCCGCAGGAGCGGCCCAAAGAAATAGCAAAAAAGACAAAAAAAAAACCAAACAAACAAACATGAATTCAGAAAAATATCTGGACCCCTGTGTTCATGGCAGCATTATTTTGTTAATTTAATTTTACTGTTTTTTTAAATAAATTTATCACCTCTATAGTTGTATAATGATGATAACAATCTAATTTCACAGGATTTCCATCCCACAGCCCAAGCATATCCCCCCACCCCCCCAAACTGTCTCCTCCGGGGACCATAAGTTTTTCAGTGTCTGAGAGTCAGCATCTGTTCTGCAAAGAAGTTCATTCTGTCCTTTTTTCAGATTCCACATGTCAGTGAAAGCATTTGATGTTGGTGTCTCATTCTATGGCTGACTTCACTTAGCATGATAATTTCTAGGTCCATCAATGTTGCTAAAAATCATGGCAGCATTATTTACAATAGCCACTATAAGGAAGCAACCTAAGTGCCTATCAATAAATGAATAAAGAACATGTATATGTAATGGAATATTACAGAATATAATGGAATATTATTTAGCCATAAAAAGAATGAAATCTTGTCATTTGCAACAACACAAATGGACCTAGAGGGTATTATGCTAAATGAAATAAGTCAGGCAGAGAAAGACAAATACTGTATGATCTCACTTATATGTGGAATCTAAAAAGTAAGGCAAATGAACAATAGAACAAAACAGAAACAGGAGTTCCCATCGTGGCGCAGTGGTTAACGAATCTGACTAGGAACCATGAGGTTGCGGGTTCGACCCCTGCCCTTGCTCAGTGGGTTGACGATCGGCGTTGTCGTGAGCTGTGGTGTAGGTTGCAGATGCGGCTCGGATCCCTCGTTGCTGTGGCTCTGGCGTAGGCCTGCAGCTACAGCTCTGATTAGACCCCTAGCCTGGGAACCTCCATATGCCGCAGGAGCAGCCCAAGAAATGGCAAAAAGACAAAAAAAAAAACCCAAAAAAACCCCCAGAAACAGAGTCATAGATACAGAGATGAGGTGGTTGCTGGAGGGGGTTGGGGGAAGGAGAGAAATAGGCAAGGAGATTAAGACATGCAAACTTCCAGTTGCAAAATAAATGAGTCATAGGTATGAAATGTACAGTGTGGGGAATACGGTCAGTAATTGTGTAATATCTTTGTATGGTAGAGAGGGTAATTAGACTTATTGTGGTGATTATTTTGAAATGTATAGGAATATCACATCACTAGGTTGTGTGTTGTAACAGGAACTAACATAGTGTTGTAGATCAATGTTACTTCACAAACAAAATCATAGAAAAAGAAATCAGATTTTTGGTTACCAGAGGTGAGAGTGGGAGGAGAGGAAATTAGATGAAGAAAGTCAAAAGGTACAAATTTCCAGTTATAAATAAGTACTAGGGATGTAATGTACAACGTGATAAGTATAATTAACACTAATACATGTTATATATGAAAATTGTTAAGAGAGTAAATCCTAAGAGTTCTCGTCACAAGGAAAATGATTTTTTTCCTATTTCTTTAATTTTGCATCTCTATGAGATGATGGATGTCCACTAATCATTTCACGATGTATATGTCAAATCGTTATTCTGTACACCTTAAATTTACACAGTGCTGTATGTTAACTATATTTTCATAAAACTAGAAGAAAAAAACCCTTGATTTTTTTTTTAGAACTGTAGAAGCGCACACTTACATATACTGCAATATGATGGAAACAAATTTAAACATAATGAAGACTGCTGATGTGTTGTTAACTGTGCCAAAAGATAAACCTGTTTTGTGCTGATCTCAGTTTTGCTATTAGTTTACTTATATAAATAATATGTAAAAATGCACCAAGGGTAAAAGTGAAATAAAGTTTACCCCTAGCATGCAAAGCAAAATAAATTTGGTTGCTTTAGGAGTTAACAAGTTGGAGTTCCCGTTGTGGCTCAGTGGTTAACGAATCCGACTAGGAACCATGAGGTTGCGGGTTCAATCCCTGGCCTCGCTCAGTGGATTAAGGATCTGGCGTTGCCGAGAGCTGTGGCGTAGGTAGAAGATGTGACTTGGATCCTGAGTTGCTGTGGCTCTGGTGTAGGCTGGCGGCTACAGCTCCGATTAGACCCCTAGCCTGGGAACCTCCATATGACGAGGGAGTGGCCCTAGAAAAGACAAAAAAAAAAAAAAAAAGAGTTACTGTGTCAAGAATGAGCACTAACATTTTTTAGTTTATTTTTATTTATATTGCTGAAAATTTCATAATGTTATAAGATATATTTGGAAAGTATTTTCTATGAACAGCAAAAACTGTAAGTGGTTGAGAAAGCTGTTTATCAGAACCTTCAAAATTAAACAATTACCAAAGGGGTCATCAGCTGTCCTTAGATATTTTCCATACTTTGACTTTGAAATGGAAATTTCCTGCACCTCTAGTCTCAAACTTCTGGTGGACTTCCCCTAAGTGTGCCCTCAGGTTGCAAAACAAGCTGTTAAATTTTTATCATTTGCAAAAACTTAACTGAATCAAACTTGATACCAAACAACAACAAACTCAGAAATAGTATTCAGATTCAGTAATCATTGTGTCAAGAAATAAAATCAATACTGGCTCTCATATGAAAACTATAAAGGGATATTTATTGGGGGCTCAGAAAATCAACAGGTAAATGATCAAATTTACCATAGGAAATAGTCAAAAGCAGAGGGAATTCAGGAGGGTGAGACAGTAAGAGCCAAGCAGAAATGCCACCACACACCGAGATCGCCTCCAGCTATCTCCTGTGATATTGCTCACGATTTAAATTCCCAGGGGAAAATACTCAATTGGCTGAGACTGTCATGTGATTTTGTTGGAGTAAGGAGAGTATATGGCTCCTTTCATTTCCAGAGTGATAAATTTAGCACCTCCCATCAACTGTACACAACAGAGACCTCACCCCATGAAAGGTGGGGTACTCATAGAAGGTAGAGAGGGTTGGATACAGGACTTTCCCAAATGACAATTATCTGCTGCAGATGGTGAGTCTGATAAAAGACTGACACTGTTAACCATAACTCCCAAGTTCAAAGTTGTATGTTCATCAGGCTCACCTAACTAGTACCTAGATCTTGGTCTTTGTTACCATGAACGAGGCTCTTTGAAGAAAAGACCGATTCTGGGCTGAAACAGGTTAGGTACAAGATGGGCCAGGAAGAGGGCTGCCCCTGAGTGTGTGGAACACCAAGCAAATAATTTCTGTAGGCCTTCTGTCTAAATAAAAATTCTGATTAAAATATAAATCACAAAGTTTGGAAGAACATGTAGGATTTATCATTATAAAGTCTAGTTTAGGATTTGTCACCAAATGTTCAGGCTAACTGATGGAGAAGTTATTATATATATGTTGACTGTTCCAACACTACACATGGGGATTCTTCTCAGTGTCCAGGGATCATCTCTTGTTCTTTATTGTTAAAAGCACTATCCTTGGTTAAATTTATATTTCTCTTCATGAACTAAAAGATAGCAACACTGTTTTATCACTCCCAATGCCATGGTTCTTCAGAACCTGTTCTTACTGAAACGATACAGATTTTCTTGCTTCTGCAGGTCTCTAATACCATTTACCCATGATGCTGCAACATCCAGTGAGCAGCCCGTGAATGCTGACTTCCAATGACTCAATCAAATATTGTTACTGTGCTTTGTGTGTTGCCTTCACAATGTGTTAAGTATGTTGGAAAATGTAAACTATTATCTGTTTTCTGGACAAGTTAAATTTCCCGTTCTGAACCCTAGAGCCTCAATGTAGAATAACCTGTCTTCCAACCACGTCATCTCTTGAATTCCCCAAGCCTTAATCACTGCATTCCTAGAATTCACTCTCTTTCAGTGGCCTCGCCCTTGCCTTGCACACACAGCAGAGAGGGTGCATGAGGGGCTCACACATGGAGTGAGTAGAGCAGTACCACTTATGCAAGAAATGTGTATCCCCGCGCCCCCCCCCCCCCAAGCACAGCCTCAGACTCACCTGGAGGGCAAGAAATGACAGAATGGAGAGGCTCATTAACATTGCAGAGTGTGTATTGAAGAATTCACCTTACCCAAGACAGGGCTGGTCTTTACCCTGGCTGCTGGGAGATGATCTAGAATGTCCTGCCTGAAGGGATGTCTTTGTTTGCCTGGGAGCCTTGGCTACCAGACAATCTAACACTGATCTATAATGGCAGCCTTGAGCCATGCCACACCAGTTCTGACCTGTAGAGGAACCAGAGGCTAAATGTATTAGCTCAACTTCCAGGAAGGCTAGAGACTAAAGGTCCATCATGTGGGCAGGAAAAGCTTAAGCCCCAATAAAATCTCTGGACACCAAAGTTTCAGGTGAGCTTCCTGGTCAGCAGTGTCCCTGTATAATGTCACACACTGTGGCAGGAGGAGGCCACGCTGTCCGTAATTCCACAGGGAGACCAGAGCTCTGCATTTGGACCCCTCCTGGGCCCTATCCTATATGCCTCTTCCTTTCACGGACTTTAATTTGGATCCTTTCTCTGTAATAAACTGTAACCATGAAAATAACCATTTTCAGTGAATTCCGTGAGTCCTCTGTTGAATGGTCAATCCTGATGGTGATTTTGTGAGCGCCTCCAAAACTTGCAATTGGTGTCATAAGTGAGTGCAGTCTTCATAAGAAAAAAAAATGAAATATGGCCATTTGACTTTTTGCCTTTTCTAGGGCCACATCCACGGCATGTGGAGGTTGCCAGGCTAGGGGTCTTAATCGGAGCTGTAGCCATCAACCTACACCACAGCTCATGGCAACGCCAGATCCTTAACCCACTGAGCGAGGTCAGGGATTGAACCCACAACCTCGTGGTTCTTAGTTGGATTCGTTAACCACTGAGCCACTATGGGAACTCCAAAATATGGCCATTTGTAGCAACGTGGATGAAACTAGAGATTATCATACTAAGTGAAGTAAGACAGAAAGAGAAAGACAAATACCATATGATATCACTTATATGTGGAACCTAAACTATGACACAAAAGAACTTTCACAAAACAGAAACAGACTCACAGACATAGAGAAGAGACCTGTGGTTGCCAAAGGGGAGAGGGGGTGGGGGAGGAACGGAGAGGGAGTTTGGGATTAGCAAATGCAAACTATTATATATAGAGTGGATAAACAACAAGGTCCTACTCTGTAGCACCAGGAACTATATTCAATATCCTGTGATAAACCATCATGGAAAATAATATATAAAATGTATATTTATGTGTATGTATAACTAAACCACTTTGCTGTACAGCAGAAACTAACACAACATTGTAAATTAACTATATTTCAATAAAAAGAAGTGAGGGCAGTATTATAGGGGCTGTTCTCTCAGACAGTGAAGTTCAGTTAATTGATAACAGAGCAAGAATCTCAAAAACCCTCTGCAGGGAGAGGCAAGGCCCAGAACATGAATGGGTGGAGCCTGGGCCCACACTAGGGCTCAAGTCCAAGGACCTGCAGTGACAGTAGGCTGCCCAGGACTCTGATCTCATCCTGTGTCCAAATGATTGACAGTCACCCCAAAACAGCAAGTCAGCATGGAGTGAACCCACGAAGGAAAGAATGGGAGGGCAGGCTGAAGGCGGCAAAGTGTGTCAAAAGGAAAAAATGAGACAGGGTGCCCCACTGGCTGACACTGCTGGTCCCTGCATGCAGGCCCCAGGAGCCAGAGGAGAATTTAGAAAATTCTAGAATGACTGTCTGAAGGCATGTGGCTTCCTGAGGTACTGGCCCAGAGCTTGACAGAGTTTAAGGGCTGGACTGACCTGAAACATTTCTTTATGTCAGAAAAAAAGGCAGTACTCCAAAAAATGAGAAGTATATGACAAGGATAGAGAAGCCAGCTTGAAGGGTCACCCACTTGCTAAATATGACACAATCTGAGCACCAAAATGATTAAACACAATAATTTATAAACCATTGAAAAAAATAGAAATTCATGAATTCATATATACAGTTAATGGATGGCTGGTTAGATAGAAGGAGAGAAGGTAGGGCTCTCTCTTGTTTCTCAGAGCTACAGACTAATTGATAAATGTGGAGGGGATAGTAAAATTAAATGTCATTTTGCAAATGCCTAGGTAAAGACTAAAGCAGGCAAGAATCATGAATGAGCTAAATCAAGGGGAATGTTTGCTGAGGAGCAGAATATTTGTATGGTTAAAGTGTCTCCATTATAAGGGAGGTATCTTTGTTACAAGGGAGGAGAAAGAAGTTATTCAGTGGAAACATCAGACAACATCTAGCCTGAGTGATTGAAATTAGCATCACTGATGGGGAACAGATGGCATCTCATACCTCTAAGCCTGATGCTCTAAGGACACAGCATCATCTGGGCAGCACTCTGGCCCAGGGAAAATAACCTGCATCTAACTCTAAAGAAACATCAGACAAATCCTAAATGAGGAAGGTCCTATTACAAAAAAAGAAGAAAAAATGGCATGGGGGGATTGTGCTCTTTAAAAATATTAGTAGTATGAAAGACAAGGAAAATGGAAATACTCCAGATTAAAGGAGGCTGAAAACATAAAAACCAAATGAAATAACTGGTCTAAACTGGATCTTGTAGCATAGGGGACAGTGTCATAAAGGACGTTATTAGGTTAACTGACAAAATTAGAGCAAGGATTGTAGAGGATGGAATCCATGTAAATTTATCAAGTTGATAACTATTATGATTATTTAATAGAATATTCCTATCCTTAGGAATACACACTGAAATATTTAAGGATAAAGGGTCACAACATATATAACTTGTCCTCAAATCCTTCAGCAAGAAATTATCTGCACATGTGTCTGTGTGTCTGTGTAGAGAGAGGGAGAGGGAGAAAATGATAAAGCAAATAGGATAAAATGTTTATAACAGCTAAGCCATAGTAAAGAATATACCAGTATTTTCTGTATTTTTATTTTTATGAGTTTGGTTTTCTTTTTGGTCATGCCCCCAGCAGGGGGAAGTTCCCGGGCCAGGGATCAAACCCATGCCACAGCAGGACACTACTGAATCCTTAACCACTAGGCCACCAGGAAACTCCTTATTTTTACAAATTTGACATTATTTCCAAATAAAAAAATTAAATGTTTTCAATTCATCAAAATACCCTTAGTCTCCTCATGGATTGCTTTTGTTACAAATAAAAATTACTAACTCATAATTAAATGTCTATCTTACGCAGTTTTGTGTAAGATTTTGTTAATCCTCTTTAAAACATGAAAGGTTGAGGAGTTCCTGTCGTGGCTCAGTGGTTAACGAATCTGACTAGGAACCATGAGATCTCGGGTTCGATCCCTGGTCTTGCTCAGCGGGTTAAGGATCCGGCGTTGCCGTGAGCTGTGGTGTAGGTCGAAGACACGGCTCAGATCCTGCATTGCTGTGGCTGTGGTGTAGGCCACCGGCTACAGCTCTGATTAGACCCCTAGCCTGGGAACCTCCATATGCCGTGGGTGCGGCCCTAGAAATGGCAAAAAGACCAAAAAAAAAAAAAAAAAAGAAAAGAAAGAAAGGTTGATATCCAGTGATGTAAAGGCATAATCCTGGGGGAAATATGTTGAGATTCTATTGTTGATGGTGTAAATACTGGATTAAAACAGCATTCATGCACATCCAGACCCACACACATACCAGCACAGCACATGTATAGATTCCCACATACTAAATGCATTACGGAGAGAAACACGAAGGGCAACAGAAACTGTATGTGTGGCATTCTTCAAGTCAAAGATGTGGGAAAACCTGTGAGACATCAGTCAGTTGTATTGCCCAGATATGAATATCAACTATCCCAAACAAAGTTTCCTATGAAATAAGGTACTTAAAACCACCCATTTCAACGTTTAGCAATCCCAATTGTCGGAAGTTTCTGTTGTGGCTCAGTGGTAATGAGCCTGACTAGTATCCATGAGGATGCGGGTTCAATCCCTGGCCTCACTCAGTGGGTTAAGGATCTGGCGATGCCATGAGCTGGGAGGTAGGTCACAGATGTGGCTAATGTGGCTCAGATCTTGCATTGCTATGACTATGGCATAGGCTGGCAGCTGCAGCTCCAATTTGACCCCTAGCCCTGGAACTTCCCTATGCTGCAGTGTGGCCCTAAAAAGCAAAAAAACAAAACCAAAAAAAACCCAGTCATTAAACTTATTTCACTGATTAATCATATCTTTTTTGTACTTGATTCAAATCCTACCTTCTTGCTCTGTCCTCAGGGAAAGGGCGGAAAGAATATTTTCACTTTAACAATTTGAAATAATCTCCCAAGAGAAAACACACTTTATAAATCCCAAACATGATACAATACTTTCTCAGATTTTGATTTCCTCATATCAAAAAATGTGTGAACACTACAGACTTGCCCTACAGGAGTGTTATGTAGATTAACTAATGAGCATGAGGTATCAGAAAACATAAACTCAGGCTATGACATAAACTCAGGAGATGAGAAAACACTTCTAAGGCAGGATGGGGCTCTGAGTATGGGTGTTGGGTGCAGGGGTGCAAGCTAAGTGAGCCTTGGAGCAGAGGTGCCCAAACTTGGCTGCTCCCTGGCTCACCTGGGGCCACTCCAATTTTCCAGACGCCCATCTAAACCCAGACCAGTTACCTCAAACACAGACGTCAGTGTTTTTGATGGCTTCCCAGGTGATTCCAGTATGTAGCTAGGGTTGAGAGCCACTGCCTTAGAGGGATGTTTCCTGACACCGATCTCTATTCTGTATGGCTTCCATCTATCTACTGCTCACCACAGAAGCACTCCTGGCAAGAGGCTATGCTAGAAGTTTCTAGAGAATTCTCCCACTCATCAGTTGAAGAGGGATCATCTCAAGGCCACTTTGTTTTTCCTAATTGTTTGTTGAGTCCAAATGAATTGCATGTCCTCACACAACCCAAGGGGGCATTGTTCACACTGTATTTTATGTGATGAAGTTTCCTGGAAATGAAACTCCCAGTGCTGGTGCCATTTAAAGTTGGGCCACCTGTTAGCCATGGTTCAAGTGCTGACCCAGAAAAGAAGAATAATTTTTAATTAATTAGTTATTTTTTTTAACAAATTGAGCTATAGTTGGGAGTTCTGTGGCTCAGTGGAACGAATCTCCATGAGGATACAGGTTTGATCCCTGGCCTTGCTCAGTGGGTTAAGGATCCGGCGTTGCCATGAGCTGTAGTGTAGGTCACAGATGAGGCTTGGATCTGGCGTTGCTGTGGCTGTGGTGTAGGCTGGCAACTGTAGCTCCGATTTGACCCCTAGCCTGGGAACCTCCAGGCTAGGGGTCAAAAATTACACAAATAAATAAATTAAATAAATAAAAATTACACAAATAAATAAATAAAAATTAAGGTATAGTTGATTTACAATGTTGTGCCAATTTCTGCTGTACAGCATTGTGACCCATTCATACATACATACATATATATATATATATATATATATATATACATTTATATACACACACTGTTACATTTAGAAGGGATAAGCAATGAGGTCCTGCTGCACAGCACTGGGAACTATATCCAGTCTCTTGGGATAGAACATGATGGAAGATAGTATGGAGAATAGGAGAATAATTAATTTCATGTTCAGCCACGCCCTGAGAAGAAACCTGCCGGTGTTCCTCACCTGGAGTATCGCATGAGCTTGGCTTGGCTCATTCCTCATGAAGGTTCTAGTGGAGTTGCTATGTCACTTCCTCCTTCATGAATCTCAGATTACGTGTCTGGAGTGGGCTCCACAGGGAATGTGGTGAGTGAGAGGCATAGCTGCCACATGGTGAGTGCTAAGAGGTGCGAGAAAAATACCCTGATGCCTCCCAATGTCTCACCCCCTAACTCTGAGTTCCATCTTTTCACCATTGGCTTCTTCTTTGGCTAAGGGTAGAGAGCTATAAAAATGAAAATGTGATCTGGGTAGAATTTAAATTAAGGACTTAATCACTGCGGTACAATTGGTTAATGACATTATCCTTTGTATTTGGTAGGATACTGGGGGGTGAGGAATGGGAATACAAGAGGTGTGTTTTTGAGAAGAGACATAGAGAAGGGAGAAAAATTTCATTCACTCTCATTTTGCACGAGAAGAAATTAGGTGAGTTCTTGTGGCATGGTGGAAGCATATGGATGGGGAAGGATGAAGGAAAAGGGACTAGGAAAGAGGAATATAAAAACACTGATTACTTTACAATTCTGTCTAGAGCCATCCTGACTAGATAGCCTCTCGTTTATTCAATGAAGAATATTCCAGCCTCTGTTTTAAATGCAAAAGGTGAGAGTAAACAAGACACTACTCCTTCCTTTGGGTAGTTTGCAATTTAGGGTCAAAGGCATTTAGGATGATTTAAGCTGCAAGTATTAGAAAACAAAACTCAGAGTTCCCATCATTGCTCAGTGGTATCAAACCTGACCAAGATCCATGAGGACCCAGGTTGCATCCCTGACCTTGCTCAGTGGAATAAGGATCCGGCGTTATTGTGAGCTGTGTTGTAGGTTGCAGATGTGGCTTGGATCCTGCATTGCTGTGGCTGTGGTGTAGGTTGGCAGCTACAGCTCAGATTGGACCTCTAGCATGGGAACTTCCACATGCCTCAGGTGTGGCCCTAAAAAGACCAAAAAAAAAAGGAAAAAAAAAAACTCAGAATGTCTTCAATTTTGTTTCTCTCTCTCTCTCTCTCTCTCTCTCTCTCTCACACACACACACACACACACACAATCTGGTTTGGCTGTTAGAGTTACTTAATTCAGCTGCTTGACAGTGTCATTAAGGACCAAGTTTCTTCCATATTTCTCCAATGTTATCTTCAATATCTTCATTTCAAGCTCACTCTATTCACACTAATAAGATGGTTGCCATAGCTCCAGGCATTGCTGTCAGACCCCACAATATCCAAGACTCTTACTTGAATGTATATCTTTTCTTTTTTTGATTGAAGAAGCTTTCTCATAACCACATGGCAGACATGGCTTCATGCCTTGTTAGCTGCGATTTCCTGGAGACATGGGGAGGAAATGGATATCAGAACTAAATCAAGCCTCTGAGTATGAAACAATAGATTATTGTGACTATAATTTACATTTCCTTGGTGACTAATGAGGGTAGGCACTATTTCATATGCTTATTGACTACTCATATTTCCTCCTTCTAGAATGACCTGCCTATTCCTATGCCCTCTTTTCAGGTAAGTTTACCCTTTTCTTAATGATAAAATTTATCATTACTTTAAATGTATTGGATACTTTATCCAGTACTTTAAATGTACTGGATACTAATCCAATGTCACTTAATGTATTACAGTGGCTTCTTCCAGAATGCCCATCTTTTCTTTTTTTTTTTTTTTTTTTTTTGTCTTTTGTCTTTTTGTTTTTGTTGTTGTTGCTATTTCTTGGGCCGCTCCCGCGGCATATGGAGGTTCCCAGGCTAGGGGTTGAATCGGAGCTGTAGCCACCAGCCTACGCCAGAGCCACAGCAACACGGGATCCGAGCCGCGTCTGCAACCTACACCACAGCTCACGGCAACGCCGGATCGTTAACCCACTGAGCAAGGGCAGGGACCGAACCCGCAACCTCATGGTTCCTAGTCGGATTCATTAACCACTGCGCCACGACGGGAACTCCCAGAATGCCCATCTTTTCTACTTATTTTCCTTTTTTCTTTTGGCCAAGCCCACAGCACATGGAATTTCCCAGGCCAGGGATCAAACCCAAGCTGAGTCACGGCAGTGAAAATGCCAAGGCCTTAACCACTAAGATACCAGGGAACTCCTCTATGTATTTTCTATGTATTATGATTGTTAGAAATTAAATTTTTAATTTAGTCAAATATATAAATGATTTCCGTTATGATTTGAGTTCTCATACATTACTGAGATATTTTCCTATATTCTCATCTGTAATGTTGATTCTTAGATTTAGGCTTTTTATGTACCTGGATTTGATTTCTATAGGTGATAGCAATCCATTTTTACTTCTTCCGTGGATTTTCCCAGGGCTGTTTATTGAATGGGTCATCCATTTTTGAAAGATCTGTGATTCCTTGTCAGCTGCAAACTGAGTTTCATATATGACTGGATCTGGCTCTCTATTCTCTTCCATTAGTTCTATATTTCTAATCTTTTTCCTTCAGAATTTTAAGATCAGCTTCTCAGAGTCAGTGAAAATCCTGTGGAGATTATTATTGGAACTCAATTTAACTTATAAATTACTTCTGGAAGGGTTTCCATTTTAATGAAATTCTAGCTTCTCGTCTATGAGCATGGTGTATCTTCACTTAGGCTTTTATACATCAGCTAATTGTGGGAATAATTTTTTCCATTACGGCTTTGTTCATCTTTGAGATTTATTCTTAAGGACCTTATAGGACCTTGTAATTTTTGTTGCTATTGTCAACAATATCTTTTTTCCCCTAAGTATATTTTCTAAATGATTATCCTTGGAATTTGCAAATACTATTAACTTTTTAAATTTAATTTTAATTTTTATAATAGTAAATGAACATTTAAGTGAACTTAAATAATCAAATAGTTTCACAAGGCTTCTAACAAAAAGACTCCTCCTCTCTCTCACCTGTTCCGGTTCTTACCACGGGTGATTTTGCTCCCCAGGAGCAAAATATCTGGAGACATGTTTGTCATGATTAGAAGAAAGGACGCTAGTGGCATACAGTAGGTAGAGGCCAAGGAAGGGGCAGCCTCTTACAACGAAGAATTATCCAGTCCAAAATATTGACCATGCCAAGGTTGAGAAACCCTGTCCTACTCCATTCAATTACCCCTTCAGCTGTTTCTTGGGTATTTAACCTCCACATTTCTAATAATTTTTTAAACTACGACTTTTTCCTTCTCTTTTTTTGTTTGTTTGGTTTTAAAAGGGGTTCTCACTGGAGTTCCTGCTGTGGCACAGGGGGTTAGGAATCCAACTGCAGTGGCTTGGGTAGCTGCGGAGACACAGGTTTGATCCTCAGCCTGGTGCAGTGGATTGGAGGATCCGGTGTTGCCACAGCTGCAGCTCAGATTCAGTCCCTGACCTGGGAACTTCCATATGCTGCAGGTGTGTCCTTAAAAAAAAAAAAAAAAGTTATCCTAGCTAATTTATCCTCAAATCTCTGCCAGAAAGGAGCTCTACCAATATGTTGAAACACAACGTATAAATGAACAAACATATATATATATATATAACTATCATTTGCGTTTGTTCTTGGGGACATCTTTCACCCTCTTGCTTGCCCTCTGAGTCTGGTACACAGATACTACTCTGGGACCACCCTTCACCATCATCCTGGGAATTTGTTTCACCTCTCCCCGTGTTAGATCACTATTTTGCTGAATCCCATTTCTTGTGCTTCTGTGATTTCTTCCTTCATTTGCTGGAGCAGAAGCGTCAGAGTTTGTGCCAGCAACAAATTTTTTGACTCCTGGATTCATCTTAAAATTTGCTTATTCTGCACTCACTATCATTTAAGATTGACAGTCTGGTTGAATATGAAAATTCCGGACCATGGAAATAATTTTCCTTTAGAATTTTGAAGGCTTTGCTCCATTGTCTTCTGGCTGCTAGTGTTGGAGGTGAGAAATCTGATGAATTGTGGATTCTCAATTCTTTGTGTATTATTTTATTTCTTCTTTGGAATGTTTTGGGGATTTTTATCACATGGGTTTTGAAACTTCTTGGTGTGGATTTTTCTCATGTATTGGACTAAACACAGGGAAACCCATTCAATCTAGAAATTAGTGTCCTTTGGTTCTGGTAATTTTTCTCCTTTCGTTTTTATAATTTTCTCTTTTATTTTATTTTGTTTTATTTTTTTAAATTTCTTGTTTTCTTTATGGAACTCTTATTCTTCAAAGAAAAAGTTCTTATTTATTTATTTATTTATTTGTCCATGCCCATGGCATACAGAAGTTCCTGGCCAGGGATTGAACCCACACCACAGCAATGATCCAAGTCACAGCAGTGACAATGCTGGATATTTAATCTGCTGTGCAACCAGGGAACTCCATAAGTCTAATTTTTTTGGTATCATTACCCACCCCCTTTTTTTAATATGGCTGCACCTGTGGCATATGGAAGTTCCTGGGCCAGGGATTGAATCTGAGCCACAGATGTGGCCTCCCCTGCAAGTGCAGCAATGCCAGATCCTTTAACCCACTGTTCTGGGTCAGGGATCAAACCTATGCCTCCACAGCAACCCAAGCTGCTGCAGTCAGATTCTTAACCCACTGCACCACAGCAGGAACTCCTCATGAAACTTTTTTTCACAATAAAATTTTTAAATTCACAAAATAAAATGCATAGGATTATAAAGGGAAACACTTATGCTGAAATACAATTAACAAAACATCAGGAAATACATTTGTCATATAGTGTTTAAAAAATCCCCCACACTGGAAATGGAGTCACTTATGCTAAGACATTACCATATGAGGTAATCTGTCACATGGGCCTTTTCCATGCTTCAAAGGATGATGAGGTAACCCACCTTATACATCCCTTTTTCTCAAAAGAGAGATGATCTAATCTGAAATAATCCTTCTTTTTGGCTTATAGCTTCCTTGTCTTGCTTTTGAAAACTTTCCCTCTCTGTAGCCCCTCGGAGCTCCCCTTTACTCACTAGATGGAACACTGCCCAATTCACAAATCATTCAATAAAGCCAATTAGGTCTTTCACTGTTACTCAGTTGAATTTTGTCCTTTAACAACAGTTATATGCGTGCTTCAATAACAAGATCTAGGAGTTCCCATTGTGGCTCAGTGGTTAAAGAACTGGACTAGTATCCATGATGATACAGGTTTGATCCCCAGTCTTGATTAGTGGGTTAAGGATCTGGTGTTGCTATCAGCTGTGGTGTAGGTCACAGACACGGCTTGGATCCCGAGTTGCTTTTTTTGTGGCTAAGGTGTAGGCCAGCAGCTATAGCTCCAATTTGACCCCTAGCCTGGGAACCTCCATATGCCAAGGGTGCAGCCCTAAAAAAGACAAAAGATAGGAGTTCCCATTGTGGCGCAATGGAAACGCATCTGACTAGGAACCATGGGGTTGCGGGTTCGATCCCTGGCCTTACTCAGTGGGTTAAGGAGCGGGCATTACCATGAGCTGTGGTGTAGGTCAAAGACTCGGCTCAGATCTGGCATGGCTGTGGCTGTGGCATAGGCTGGCGGCTACAGCTCTGGTTGGACCCCTAGCCTGGGAACCTCCATATGCCAGGGGTGCAGCCCTAAAAAAAGACCAAAAAAAAAAATGAAAATAAATAAATAAATAAAATAACAAGATCTAGCAGTAAGTTTAATAACTACTACTGTGAATTTTTGAAGTAGTAATGAGTGCAAACTAATTTGAAGATATCTGTAGCAATTGCTATAGGATTTGAAAACTCTGACTTCTATGGGTGACAAGGTTGTAAGACCACCATGTTCTGCTGCTTACATTAATAACAGAAGGTAACGCTATGTGAGGAAATGAGGAGAAAGACAAACTCTTAATAATGTCCATTCCAGAAAAAAAAATTAAACGGTTTAAGACTCAGAGGAATAATTTTCTGCCCCACTACATGGATTGGGAATAAATGGGAATTACCTGACATGAATGCAAAAGGAAGATTTGTAGGAGCTTGTCTGGGACAGTTCAGTGAAGAGGAGCAGCCCAGCTGATGCCTTGAAGAGCTGGTTTAAAGGGAAAAATACTTGTATGAACTCTAACCAAGCAGAGGCCTTGGGTGCCTGCAGCGCAGAAAGCCAAACTCTGACCGTGGGAGTAGCTGCAAAGTAAGGATTTATTGCAGGGCACCAAGCAAAGGAGTGGGAGACAAGCCTCAGGTCCACTCCAGCTTGGTCTTTGAGTTAAGGGGTTTTTTTAAAGGGGAAGAACAAAGAGGCTGGGGTTAATCGTCTTCTTGCGACATTTCTTAATCACACTCTTGGGAGTCAAGATGTCTCTGGTTTACGACTCTCTGGCCAGGCGGTGCATGGCTTGGGGGTCTGGATCATCTTGCCCTGGAGAAACAACGAAAATGATGATGTCTATAATTTTAGCACATTAACGATATTATCGGCAACAGCAATTTTAGTCATCTGACTCTGGTTGATCAATGTTCATTTAGCACAAGATTGAGGTCAGAGGGTGCAAGAAAGGGAATTAGTTCTAGATAGAGAGATGAATCATGAACTCAGTAAGGGAACTCAGATTTAGAGGGACTTGGTTCCAAAACCTTTTTTTTTTTTAATGGGGATAAGGAAAAACAAAGTGGTGTTTAGCCTTTCTTTAGATTATCTATCCCTTTGAGAAGCTATGGAAAGTCCTTTACCCTGGAAAAGCCTAACTACAGAGCCATATCAAGTTCTGTTTAATTTCAAATCGTCCATGGAATCCTTGAAACCAACCTGTAAATTCTTAACCCTGTACATTCTCAGGTCTCCCTGAGGTTCAAATTAAGAATCCTTGACTGGAAGTTAATGAGAAACTAAAGGACGGAGTTTATTTGGTCAGGATCATAGACATTTTTTGAGAGCAGAGTTAAGCCAAAGAAACACAATTAGAGATTGCTTAAATCAGGAATTGAGCTAGGATAGCAGCTCTGCCAGGGTGGCAAGGCAATGCTTGAGGATTATCTCCTGAATTGGAAAACTGTTTATATTTAAATTACAATGCTTTTTTTGTGGGGGGGGGGTGTTAAGAAAGACCATGCCTTGAAAACAGTTACCGGTTGGTTCTATAACAGAAAATGACCCCAGGGCTGGGAAAGGAAAACAATGAGAGGTTAAATTCAACTCTTCTTGCAGGAAAATCCCAACACTTCCATTTACTTGTGGCTTCAGTGAAGAGAGCCCGTTTAAAATAAATAGATAATTACATTTGACAATAGATCCTAATTGATTAGAACCTCAATTAAGTAATGGAGTAATTACTATTGCCTGGAGAACTTAAGCTGGATCTCATAGAAAGATGACACAGAATTAAAGCATGATATGAGCAGAAAAGAATTCTGAATAATGTGACCTTCAGGTTTGAAATGTTTTGACAAGCTGATTATCTTAAAAAATTTTTTTTCATGAATATTGATAAAATATTCAAACCCCTTCATGGAAAAAAATTACTGAGACGAGCTTTTGTATGTGCAATGTTCTCTAGCAGAGAAGCCAGCAAACTTATAGAATCTAAGAAAAACCTTTATCTTTCTTGCAACCCAGTCTCTTCATTTGTAAAAGGGGAGGGGGGCTGTCACATAATCTAAAGTCTATGGACAACCTTGAAAAAGTCACCTAATCAATCTTCAGGCAATTTTGCCAAAGAAGCAACTCTGACACATCCTTTGATGATCCACTCATTCCCAGTCAATCCACTGAGATTCTAAACTGGATATAGTCACTATTCCCATTGGCTTGGCACCTTCAAAATATGTGCCAGTGATGGAGTTCCCATTAGTTCCCAGTGGGTTAAGAACCCGACATGGTGTCCATGAGGATGCAGGTTTGCTCCCTGGCCTCACTTGGTGGGTTAGGATCTGGTGTTGTTGCAGGCTGCAACATAGGCCAAAGATGCAGCTTGGATCCTATGTTGCTGTGCCATAGGTCTCAGCTGTAGCTCCGATTTGATCTGATTCAACCCCAGACCAAGAACTTTCATGTGCCACAGGTGCAGCTGTAAAAAAAAGATAAAGGAAAAAATATGCCTGTGCCAATAAGCTCTGTCCGTGGGTTTCACTCTGATCCGAGCCTAATGTGGCTACTTGTCTTTTCTTTGTGACTAGACTGAACTATGAGACTGGCCCTTGCATTTGGTCCTGGGACACTCCCATCTCATATTATCTGGTGTTTTCAGAGGCGTTGACTTTGAATTGCTTTCTTCCCACCAGTATCCCTTCAGCTCTTAGCATTTCAGTGCCCTCCACCCTGGCTTCCAGTTGCCAGCAGCTACCTCTTTGCTGGAGGACTTTCTCTGGTGGCCTGCTCTGCTCAAGCTTGCAGCAGGCTGGACGGGCCAAGGAATGAATGGTTCTGGGAGCACTCATAGGAATGGATACTGACCATTCTAGCATTCTTACCTTTTGGTTAGGCCCACTCTGAAATGCATGTTCTATACTGTTTTCCAGAGTTGCTAGTGATATCAAGCTCCAGTTGTCTATATATGGTAACTTGCCTTGATAAAATACACCCCACTGGCTGCCTTCTCTTCCTATCTCACTTGCCGACCTTCCTATTTGTGTTTCCATGAATCATCTCCAGAATAAACTATTGCATTCAGACTCCTGTGTCAGAATTTGTTTCTGGGAAACTAAGGCTATGACAGGAATCTCAAACTTACCATTTCCAGAACAATTTCTTTTGAAATAGAAGTATGGTTGATTTACAATGTTGAGTTACTTTCAGGTGTACAGCAGTGATTTAGTTATATATATTCTTTTTCCATTATAGATTATTACGAGATATTGAGTATGGGTCCTGGTGCCATATAATAGGTTTTTGTTGTATATCTATTTTATATATAATAGTATGTATCTGTTAATACCAAACTCCCAATTTATCCCTCCTTCCTTTTCCCCTTTGGTAACCTTAAGTTTGTTTTCTGTCTGTGAGTCTGTTTCTGTTTTGAAAATAAGTTCATTTGTATTTTTTTTTAGATTCCACATATAAATGATATCCTATGATATTTGTCTTTCTCTATCTGACATCATTTAGTATAACACTCTCTAGGTCCATCCATGTTGCTGCAAATGGCATTCTCAGAACAATTCCTTTCTTTTTTTTCCTTTTTCTAATTTTTTTTTGGCTACACTCCACAGGTTGGGAAGTTCCTGGGCCAGGGATCGAACCCATGCCACAGCAGTGACCCAAGCCACTGCAGTGACCACACTGGCTCCTTAACCAGCTGCACTGCAAGAGAACTCAAAACAATTGTTAACTCTTTGTCCCTCTATCTTCCACTCACATACACTCACACCCAAATTCTTTCTTCCTCAGGCTTCCCCTGCCTCATGCTCCAGCCCTCTCCCCAGCTGGGCAGGCTACAAACTTAGAAGCATCTTTAGTTCTCTTGTTAACCTCAGATCCTATGCCCAACTGATCAGCAAGACCCATTGACTCTACCCCCAAGATAAATCCCAAACTTGACCACTTCTCAGCTTCACTGCCATAACCCTAACCCCTTGCTACAGTCTCACCCCACCTGCTCCAACCACTCCTCACTGTTTCCCCCATTTACGCCTGGCAGCCAGAGTGATCTTTGAAAGTATAAATAAATCCTGTTACTTTCCTGCTTAAAACCCTCAAATAGCTCCCATTGCTACCAGAATAAATACAAAACTCATAATCCATAAGCTCCTGTCTTCTCTTATTTTTGGCCGGCATGCAGAATTCCTCAGGTCAAGGATTGAACCCACACCACAGCAGTGACAACGCCAAATCCTTAACCTACTGCACCACCAGGGAACTCCAAGCTCGTGTCTTATACCACATTCTCTATAACATCTTTATATTTCTCCCACCCACTGCTTGCACACACCAAGAGAACCCTTGTTTGGGGGCTTTTGTATTTGCTGTTTCCTCCATCTGGAATGCTCCCACCATATATTTGCATTTCATTCTTGTGGATGCTCTATCACACCGCTGAGATCTTCAGAAATGAAGGATTTTTCCACCAGCCGCTAAAAGTGTTTCCTGCAGACAGCCCTCAGCTGTCAGCCTCCTTTGGGAGTTGCCTCAGCCAAAGAGAGCTGCCTCTCGCAAGGTCATGTTTCCTTTTTGGAACAGCCCACATCTAATGACTGATTTGATGCAGAGGCATAAATGGCTGCCCCCACAACTGCAATTCAGGGCAACGCTGAAAGTCCATCTCAGCCCCAGCCAGGGTCCCCTGTGGGTTTAACTGAGGCCCCCAGTGGGACTGCATCTGGCTCAGCTTCTCCCTCTGCCCAAAGCTGCTTCCTTCCTCTCTATTCCACAGGTGTTGACCCCAAGAGCACTCCGTAATCAACACGGTGTGTGCGCAACCCAACTAGCCACATTCATCATCGAAGTGTCAGCTTGGCATCACGTCTAATCTAAGGTCATATCCCACTGCTGAATGAATGAGTGGAGATAAACACTCATAAAACTATTACAGAATAACATTCCATAGAAGTAAACATCGAGGAGAGTGCAAAACAATGGGCGCCGTGAGAGGTCACAGAAGCAGGACCTCGGGGACTCTAGATGGCTGAGCAAAGCCTCATGGAAGGTCTGGCACTTATCACGGTCCTGGTGAATCCTGAGTTGACATATCAAGGGGCTGGGTTCTTTGCTCCTCTCCTCTAGCTGGATGCTAGACAAGAATGATTTCATTCCTGCCCTTCTGTGGGGTGATTGATGGGCACTTGAATGGCACTGGTCCCAGATCCATTCATCGGTAACCATGTAAAGGGTATCTTGACAGTGACATCACAGCTTTCACTTGCCTCTTAGGGGAACTGATCAAAGGAATGTATGAAAGACTTTTTTGCAAGTTGGAATCAAAATGCTACCATCCTGTGAGTAGAGCAGGTTTCTGCATGGGTGAAAAAACCAGCTGTCTCTGCCTTCCCCCCCAACAAATGCTATACAAATGCTAATCCCAAATTCAATTCCTCTTCTCACAGAGCACACTGCCTGGCCACTTCTCTGTAGCGTTAATTGGTGCATACTGAGAAAGGCAAGCTCGTTTCAGCACCAGCCCAAGCTGAACAATGAAAAGAAGGGCACACCAACTGCGAGAGAACGTCATTTCTTGCAATCTCAGTCCACAGATGAACTAGGGGGTGATTTTTTTTAACATCAACCATTGATTTGTATAATAATCAGTGAAAAGCACTTGCTGGGTATCTCTGTGTCCAAAAGTTTCTTTGATCAACCACTGATTTGTATAATAATCAATCAATGACAAGTATTTGCTGGACATCTTTGCTCTCCTCCATTACCACTGACAATTGAAAAGATACATTGAGTAAATATTGATTGACAGATTGATTACCTGATTAGTCTGGTTACATGGGAGGAATAAGTAAAATCCATGCTTCATGTGAATTTACTAAGCATTATTGTCTCCTATTTTAGAGAGCTTATTTTTATTTATTTATTTATTTTATTTTATTTTATTTTTGTCTTTTTAAGGCTGCACCCGCAGCATGTGGAGGTTCCCAGGCTAGGGATTGAATGCTGGCCTATACCACAGCCACAGCAAAACAGGATCTGAGCCATGTCTACGACCTACACCACAGCTCATGGCAATGCCAGATCCTTAACCCACTGAGCGAGGCCAGGGATCAAACCTGCATCCTCATGGTTACTAATCATATTCATTTTTGTTGAGCCACGACAGGAACTCCTAGAGAGCTTATTTTTATAACCTGACACAGAAGATGCTGAAAATGCATAGAAATCTACTCTAGCTCCACATAATAAGAACCCTATGGCCCTGACGCCCTGGGACGTTTAGAAACTGTGAGATCTGACTTCGATCAGATCTTATGCTGAAAATGAAAATGCACTGTTGCTCTGAGAAGGACTGGCTGAGAGCATTCCCATATGTATTCAGTGGGTCTGGGCTGCGGAGTACACTATTGTCAGCTAAACCTGAAAATTGGCTTTAAGCAGACAAAGGAGAAGCCTCTATCCCAGCTGCTCTAGCAGCTGCGGCAGAAGGGCAGCCTCTTCGCCACACTGCAGCCGCCCACGTGGCCCTCGGCTCAGAAGTGCTTCCAAATGATTGCTGGCAGAGCTGACCGCCTAGACCACAGGGCCAAGGAATGCATTATCTCCCATATGTGCTAGAGCAAATGAATTACTAATAACGTGGCTGGATTTCTGATCCCGAAGCGCTTTCCCCAGCACTCTGAGCCCTACCAGAGTGTAAAAATACTGCCGAGCATTAAGAACTTTATTTTTCCAGATCACATTTCCTTTCCGCAAATTAAAACTACCGAGCATTTGTTTCGACAGGCTTTGTCCAGTCTGCCATGAAGGTATATAATCACAGCTCTGCTTAAAGAGAGGCGCCCTGAGGTCTCTTCTCAAACTGGTCGGCCACCTAGCCCAGAACTTAAACTTGGAAGAACGGGTCCAAGGCAAACTAATTTGCATGTCTCTGATTACCAGTGAGAGACTGAGCTTCTTTTTACATAACAGTTGCCATGTGTATCCTTCTTTGTGTCAAGCCCTAAGCTTTTGCAAAGAAGCAGAACAGGCCTCTCTTCAATTACAATATGTACATTTTCTGAAGTATGGATAAAAGGCCAAAAATGAGCTAAACTTGTTGATGGAATTGGACTGTTACAGCACATGCATTTGGTGGCTTGTTAACAGAAGTAATATTCTAAAGATTGCATGGGTACAGATGAATTCTAATTTGAACAGAAGACATATCTGTAGGGAGCACTTCCTTCAGGCAAATCTGATCTAGAATATGAAAATTCAGATTTAGAGACAGATCTATTCAGGGAGTGATCATTTGCTTTACAAATGGTTTAACCTTAGGATTCCCTTAATAGCTCCCTTGCATGTTCTTAAAATGGGATCCCATCTTATAACACAGTGTTAAGAATGTATCTGATGTATCTGATGCATAGAGAAAGACAGGTTTCCTTTTTGTTGTTCTTAGAGGTGAAGCTGTTGCATTTTGAAAGATGTCTGTGGAGATGGGAATTGGTACATGGTATTTTCTCCACTTTTCTCTCCACTTTTCGAACAGCAACGGAAATGGATAAAGGGTTAATGTTCTGCCCTCCGGCTGGCACGGAATTATTGCTGGGATTGACCTGGGTGTGACTCAGCCTGGTTCCCAGCAGTGCTGGCACAGCCACCCTTGAATTCTCCAAGATGACACCCAGTAAGCATGTGGCTTCCTTGACAGTCCTGGTTAATGATGATCCGATCCTCTTCCCATTATAGCTCTTCTACCTGAGCTGCCCCTGAGGTTCAAGGCCTCTCCTGAAATCTCATAAGATGCTTGATGCAGAAACAATCTGAATGCAGAAACTGTTATGAATCTCAGTTGCATAATTTGCCTTCAAGGCTCTCCCTGTTATCCATAGACAGAGCCTCAATTGCTCTCTACCTCCCTGAGTTCCACAGAAACTCCTTGCTGGTCTCAGTCCTTTCCTGGGACAGTTCCCACTTTATCCTGGAATGGAAAACCTTGGACACAAAGCTGGTCACCAAGACTGTTTTAGATGCTAGGACCTGACATTGGACAGGTTTCCTGTCACCAGGAGAAAGGTCTATGGGCAGGTTTTATCCCTCCCATATATATGTCATGTGCCTGAAAGTAAAAAGATATGGCTACCAGGGGCCAGGGGTATCATAACTTTCAGATCATGAAATAAGTTCTCTCAGTTAAAAGCAATATTTTAAATAAATTAATAAATAAAATGACATATAGAATAGACTTCTCCTTTGATCTTCTAAGAGTTTGTTTAAAATGTCTTTTTGTGGGGGCAAGTACTTTTATTTTTTAAAATTAATATTTATTTATATTAAAGTATAGTTGATTTACAACTATTAACAGTGTTGTGCCAATTTTTGCTGTACAGCATAGTGGCCCAGCCATATATATATATATATGTATATATATATATATACACATATATATATATATTTCTTTTTCTCATACTGTCTTCCATCATGTTCTATCCCAATTCTTTTTCTTTAACAGTCTCTTTCTGTATCCTATTTTTGTTAATCTTCACAATTTAAAAACTTGATTCTTTAATATCCCTGATTTGAAGTGTGAATCCAATTAATTTTTCTACTTATTGACCTCTAGCCCCACAGATACCATTATTTTAAGAATATCTGTTCACTTGTTTTGTTTGATTTCTTCCATATTACATTTTGTGCTTATATCAGAACTGATTTCATTTCTGTTTTGTTCTGTTACTCTAGGCTTACGTTATAGAGCAAATCCCCCAAATACTATTTCGACTATTTCAGGATTATAAGAAAATCAATTTTTAGATAAGTCTTATTGTCCCTTACTGTTCCTTTTATAAGTGCTCTCTTTATTTTCCAAAATGCATTTTACATTTATTATATTAAGTTCTATAAGATATGCTGCTAGAATTTTAATTGGAACAGGGTTAAAACTCTGATTTACTCTTGGAGAACTATTATATTTACCACATTTCCTTTCCCTTTAAGGAACATGGTATTTTGCTTCAATTGCTTAGATGATTCCCAGCCATGTTATATTTTTGTCTAATTTTATGAACATTAGACTATTTTAATTATATTTTCTTTTTTACATGTGGTTCTGAAGTTTGGAGATGGCTCTCATGATCAGACATTTTATTGAACTTTTAAACAGTCTTTAATAATGGTAGTGTTTACTTCTTTGGGTTTATTAGGAATATGTTTTTGCTAGTTGAAAATAATCTTTTTATTTCCTTTTTTAGGATTTTAAGCTCTCTGAGGCCTATCCTACCAGGTCTCATGGCTTTAACGACTAGCCACATGCAGAGGAAAAGATGACGACTAATGTTAAGGACCAATTATCTAAGAGATAATGGGATCCTGAAGAGAAAAGCAACCCAGAAGTCAAAGGGAAGGAAGATTTCAAGGTGAGGGGATCCAGGAATTCCACCTCTCAAAATCGTTGTACACAAAGTTTAACGTGTAAGAATGTTTAGAGTCCTACTTATCAAAGTCAAAATTTGAAAGCAACTTACATGAGCTATAATTATGAAAATGTTAAATAAAATATGGCACTCCATGTGATGGGATTGTATTAAAAAGTAATGCAAGGAATATTTGATCTCTTAGGGAAATGGTCATGAATTGTTTATTTAAAAAGCAAGATATGAACTCCATATACTATGATACCAATAATGTAATCTACAAATATAAATATGTATGCACAGAAGAATGAAAGGATATGTTACTTGTGGTTATCTCCAGACTGTGGCATGGAGATATATTTTCTGCAATAAGCATGTGTCACTTTGTGATGAAAAAGAGTGCTGTGGACTGAATGCTTGTGTCCCCCCACCCCCAAATTTATATGTTGCAGCCTAACCCCCAGTGTGATGGTATTTGAAGATGGAGTCTTTGGCAGATAATTAGGTCATGAGGGTGGAGCCCTCATGCATAGGGTAAGTGCCTGAGCAGACTAAGACAAACACCACATTATTTATTAGCAGTACAAAAAGTGAAAGAAGAACGAGGAGAGTGAGGAAGAGACTGGGTCAAGTGGCAAGAATAAAAACGGACCCCAGGATGTGGCCATTAGAGTTAAGTCACCTGCATTTGGGCTAAGTGTTATAGGCATGGAGGTGAAAGCATTGTTTCCTTGATTAGGCACCTGAACTCTGAGCAGACACTCTTACGAAGGAGCTAAAAACCCTTCTATGGGGGTTGGACCTGCTATGGGTAATTTTATTCTCATGGATGAGCCGAGTGTAATAGATTCAAGATGGCTGATTTTTTTTTTTGCTTCTCCTCCCACTGAGGAGTGGAATTTAATTCATGGCCCCTTGAATCTGCATTGGCCTTAGTGACTTCCTTCGTCAACTGACAGTGGAAGTGATGTTCTGGCACATTTGAGGCCAAATCATGAGGAGCCTTACTTTCTTCCTGGCCTGTTTGAATACTCTCCGCGGGGACTCCGAGCAGCTGAGTGAGATGCTAAATTACGCTGTGACCCCTGTGTTGGGAGAGGTCTTGGGTGGGTGCTGTAGTCAGCAGTGCCAGCTGAGCCCAGCCTTCCAGCCATTGCTGCCAAGGCAACAGATGTGCAAGAGAAGCCATCTTGGAACCCCTCTACCCTCCTCCCCCCACTAGCAATTACTAAATGACCTCTACAGATAACAGTGAAAATGGAAAGATCACCCAGCCACACCCTGCTCGAATTCCTGACCTGCATATTTGGGAAATATAAGACAGTTGCTGTTTTAAGCCAGTATCTTTTGGGTTAGCTTTTTATGCAGCAATAGATAACTGGAACAGTGGAGTATATCTATTTTTGCAAGGGCTGTTCTTCACTCAGAAAAGCTTCTGGGCTTCCTTTCTTGATGGGTTTCCTTTTGGCATCCGTAGGAATCATGGGAGGCCTCTGGGAGCTACATGGGCTCCCTGACTGAGGAATTCTAGTAAGAATAATTCCCATTTTCACAGGCCTCAATTTCTTAAATCACCCCTTAAAAACTCTCCCAGGAAAAGTTCCACACCTTTCTTCCGCAGTGACTATCTGCTCCCTACTTTAACTACTTTAATTGAACTTAGATATTAATCAAAAACATTTGAATGAGAGCAGAAAGATGCTCTAAAGAGGAAGGTGAAAATGCCAGGAGAGATTTCCTAGCACTAGTGGTGGGCTGGCCTCCATCAGGAGGGTGAGGATGGATCAATGTGGTGGATAGGGCTCTGGAACAACACCTCCATTGTCCTCACTGCAGAGACCTTTTATATTCCCCACCCCCAAAAAATTCTACTCTAAAACATGTGCTTTGCACTCGTGGTCACTGAGTTATTAGAACTGAGTGGGTCCCAGAGTTCCCATTATGGCCCAGCAGGTTAAGAACCCGATTAGTATTCATGAGGATGCAGGTTCAATCCCTGGCCTAGCCCAGTGGGTTAAGGATCCAGCATTGCCGTAGCTGAGGTGTAGGCCGGCAGCTGCAGCTCCAATTCGATCTCTAGCCTGGGAAGTTCCATATGCCACAGGTATGGCTCTAAAAAGAAAAAAGAAAAAAAAACAACAAACTGACTGGGTCCCTAGCTGTCATCCAATCCCACCCCTTCATGTGACAAAAGAGGAAACAGAGGGCTCAAATGGCTGGAGGTGTTCTAGATCATACAGGATGTAGCAAGCAGAGAAGTGGCAAACAACCCAGCCACCTGATTCCAGGAGTCAGGCGTGTGTGTGTCTGTGTGTGCGCGTGCACGCGTGCGCAAGCTCTCCCATATCCTTACATAGTGTCAGTAAAGGATGAGAAATGAGAAGACAATAAATCTTCACTTCTCACGTGTAATCATCACTTTCCTCACTTGCAGGTTTGTTAATTTCCCCCACCAACAATAAATGCTGAAAGTTACTCTCTCACAATCGCTGATCAACAGGCAGTGCCTAACTTACAAGTGTCAGCTGGGCCTGAGTGGCACGGAGCCCGAGGTTGATGGGAGAGACTTCAGAGCTGGTGTATAAATAGCCTGTGCTACCCCCCCCACCCCGCCCCCTCTCAGAACCTGGGCAGGTAGAGCCCCTGTTTCTGCAGCTTGCGGTCCTCACAGCACCTGTTACTCTAAGGCTTTTGGAACTGCCGTGGGGACATTGTGTTTGCTGGGAACATGCTCTGAAAAATCTTGCTCCGGGTACGTGTCTTCTGTCAACCATATGTTGTTTTCTCTTTTTCAGCTTCTGAATACGAAGGCACAGCTCTTTGTATGAATTAACGAGTTACAGATGGAAAGATCCAATAGGTAATATTTACCACCAGGCTAATTTTCTTAATGAGGCTGCCACAAGAATTCTCATTTTGAAACTCTCTTCTCCCGGCAATTTACCTTTACAAGGCTTATCACTCGTTTTGATTTTATGTTCATCTAAGTCCAGGATTGATACCAGATAGCATCATGTTTTCTCCTCCTTCTGGTCTTTCAAATTCTCTATGAAATTTGAGATTAAGGGGCAAGAAGTGTTGCATTTTTATCGACAGCTGCCTGTCTTGAAGGGGTGAACCTTTATCCAGAATGCTTCAATATGCCCCCAAGTTGAAGCCCAAGATGGCTCAAGCACAATGTTTTAAAAAACTTAAGTGATTCTGAACTAATACAATCATTTCAAACAAAAATAAAATGCTTACGGTCCAGAAACTAGATGGATTCTGCTCCATCCCCTTCCCCCTCCTCTGCAGGCTGTTTTTATGGTGAAATAATGAGTTTGTTCTGTTTGTTCAGACTTTGTTTGTTTTGTGGCACAAGCATTTTGTTTTATGTCCCAGACAACATCTGTCTGGTACAAAATCTCAGCCAGTTTCATTGTTACCTGGGCAGAGGAGGCTGTGTTGAGTGCCCTCGGAGGCTCATAAATTTATTCTGAAAACACCAACACAGTCGGCTCTCTGGGGCTTCCCCTGGGGATGTACCATCCTGGAACTAAATCCATGTAAAGAGAGGAAAATAAAGAGCATGGAGCTGTCGAAGGCAATGATCTTAGCTAAATTTAATGCCAAAGAAGACTAATGAAATAAAGACTGTAGGGACTAAGAAGAGACTAATGAAATAAAGACTGTACTGTTGTGGCTCAGCAGGTTAAGAACCTGAGCAGTATCCATGAGGATGTGGGTTTGATCTCTGACCTCACTCAGTGGGTCAAGGAATCCGGTGTTGCTGCAAGCTGAAGATGCGGCTCGGATCCCAGCATTGCAATGACTGTGGTGTAGGCTGACAGCTGCAGCTCCGGTTTGATTCCTAGCCTGGGAACCTCCGTATGACACAGATGTGGCCCTAAAAAGAAAAAGAAAAAATTTTTAGGCTCTTGAAAAAAGTGATTAAAAAAGAGAGAGACTGTTATTATTCCGGCCTTCCTTGTTTCATAAGAGTTTCTCAACTGTGGTCACTGGAGAAGTGATCTCTTACCAAGCCCTGTGAGGTTTTGCTGCTGGAATAAGTGGACAAAACCATATTGGCTCAGTGAAAGTAATGTTTTGATGCATTATCATTTTACACCAGCACATACATGCACACATGTGCTCAGTAGACCTGAGTCATCCCACAAACACTCAAGGAAATTCAGCTAAACTGTTTAGGATTCAAAATTGTGAACACAACATCAGACCTAGGAATTCTTTAGAGAACATACAGTTGGCAGCTCCTTCTGGGGGAAAAATTGTAATATGACATTTGCGTAACTATTTTAAAATTTAATCAAGGATTTCAGAGCCCAACATTTGGGAGAATTGGCTGGATTTTGAAAAAGCTCTGTATGTTGGTAGAAACCCAGCCAGAGACCTGAGGGACACTGGGGCCCAGTCCAACCCAGGGGAGAGTGCTGTGCAGAGCCAAGATAAGCACATAGCGCCCCTGCCATTATGACAGCATAGACATTGGAGTGCTATCTGAAGGCAGAGGTCTGCCACATTAGGTATGATCAAAACTGAGGGAAGGGACTCTCCTTTTCTTCTTCTTCTTTTCTTTTCTGTCTTTTTTTCTTTTTCTTTTTTCTTTTTTTTTTTTCTTCTGTCTTTTTAGGACCACACCTGTGGCATATGGAGGTTCCCAGGCTAGGGGTCAAATCCAAGCTATAGCTGCTGGCCTATGCCACAGCCACAGCAATGCCAGATCCAAGCCACGTCTGCAACTTACACCACAGTGCATGGCAACACCAGATCCTTAACCTACTGAGTGAGGCCAGGGATCGAACCTGCATCCTTGTGAATACTAGTCAGATTCGTTTCCCCTGAGCCACGACAGGAACTCCTCTTTTGTTTTTTTTTTATCTTTTCCCATTTTTGGCCACATTGGCAGTACGTGGAAGTTCCAGGGCCAGGGAACCGCTCAGAGACAAGCCTGATCATTAACCCACTGCACCACACTGGGAACTCCTGGGAAGGAGTCTCAACAGAAACTCAAATGTCTTGTGTGGGGAAGTAGTCAATATAGAGTAGAGTGAATGAGGAGCAGTGGTGTGCTGATAAATGCTTAACAACGGCTCTCTAGAAAAATTATATCTGTGTGTGCGTCAGTTTTATGATATGAAGGATGTGTAGCACACAGTTTACAAACAATACTAACATATAAAATACTCTTCATTATAAATTTCATATGGCCATCTGATTCTCACAGAAGAGTCAACCTAGAGTTGAAAGTCAACCATCATTTGATAAGTGGAATTGCAATCCAATCCACTTTTCCCCCAATAAATGTATTGTCATTGATTCTGATATGCAATCTACTGTTAAACTCACCCTTGGACAAATTATATTCATTAAACAGAGACCCTTTCAGCTTTATCACAATAGCACTCTGTTATTTTGGCATTTTAGGGATCAGAATCTGGAGAATAATTTTATGTTACGCTAGTAAAAGTCACAGTGCCACGAGGGTTAATACAAAATTTTTTGTTAATTTTTTAATGTAATTTAAGAAATAAGATTAATTTTAAGCTAAACACTCACCTTATTTTTCAGTTTGTACCTCTACATCAGCATGTAGTATACTTGCTATTTCTTCAAAGTTCACCATTAGTTTTAATAACTGTTCTATCATCAACAACCATGTGATAAAATCAGACTATGACTAAATGCTTGATTAATATTCAAGCAACAAAAGTGTTGCTCACATTGTTGATGGATGAGTGTGGTTCTGACATGAATATTGGTTAATATTTTTATGTATTTTGACATAAGATGAAAATGAAACAGTGAAGATGGATATTGGAATTTTATCCATTTATCATGACATGAGCAACTTCTCTGCTGAATCAGGTAACAGTTTTCAGTACTAGAAGGATATTTCCCTCACTACTATTATGCTATTCACAGTATAGCTACTGTAGACATGACACACTTTTAAGTCTGATCCTCACTTATTAACATTTTCTCTAGACTTTAAGTCTACACAAACAACAAAACAGTAAATCAGGTCCCAGATTATAGCGGTGGCCAATTTCTATAGCATAAACCCTTCTATCATGGCCAATATCAAGCTATCAGTGTAACACTGCTGAACTTGGACTTGAAAAGAGATGTTGGTGGGACTGTAAATTACTGCAGCCACTATGGAAAAGAGTATGGAATTTCCTCAAAAAATTAAAAATGGAACTACCATATGATCCACTAATTTCACTTCTGAATATTTACATGAAAAAAATGAAAATACCAATTCAAAAAGATATACGCATTTCAATGTTCCTTGCAGAATTATTTAATAGCCAAGATACAGAGGCAACGTAAGAGTCCATCATAACATGAGTGTGTAAAGATATATATATATATTAGATATATGTGTGTGTGTGTATATATATATATATATAATGGAACATTACTCAGCCATAAAAAAAGAGTGAATTCTTGCCCTTTGTGTCAAGGCAGGTTGATCTAGAGGTTACTATGCTAAGTGAAATAAGTCAGAGAAAAACAAATTTCACATGATCTTATTTATATATGAAATCTAAAATATAAAACAAACAAATAAAAACAGACTCCTAGATACAGAGAGCAAATGGGTGATTACCAGAAAGGAGGAAGTGGAGGGGTAGGTAAAAACAGGTGAAGGAGTTAAGAGGTATAAAACTCTAGTTATATAATAATTAAGTCATGGAGATGCAATATAGGCATAAGGAATATGGTCAATAATATTGTAATAACTTTGTATGAGGACAGATGGTCATTAGACTTATTGTGATCACCTCATAATGTTTGCAAAGGTCAAATCATTCTGTAGTACATCTGAAACTAACACAATATTTACATCAACTGTACTTCAGTAAAAAATTAATAGATAAGATTCAGCTTACTGAGGAGTTCCCATCGTGGCTCAGTGGTTAACGAATCCGACTGGGAACCATGAGGTTGCCGGTTCGATCCCTGGCCTCGCTCAGTGGGTCAAGGATCTGGCGTTGCTGTGAGCTGTGGTGTAGGCCGGCAGCTACAGCTCCGATTAGACCCCTAGCCTGGGAACTTCCATATTCCACGGGTGCAGCCCTAGAAAAGACCCCCCCCCCCGCAAAAAAATTTCAGGTTACTGAAATTGACTTTACGAAGTTGTAATGTAAACCAAAAATTTGCACAGAATTTTGCATTAGGTTCAGTAAAATAAGAGACTAGTGGGAAGTAGTTAAAATTAGAGTACAAGTTTATATTTGGAATCTCATGAAAATTTTCTAAAGGAGCCTTTTAAAATGTAAGAGAAACAGATGCACCATGAGGGGAAATTTGTTCCTTTAGTGATACTACTGAAATGGAGGCATCCATTACACCTGTAACCTTGCCTTCACCGATCCATCTTGTTGACTTTAACTGTTGCTACAAAAACTTGTGAGTCCTTCACACATCATGTCATGTTGATGTTTGATCCACAGCCATTTAAGACTGGCTAGGACCACTGACCCTCTAGCCGGGCATGCACGAATGTCAACTTGGTGAACTTTTGATGACAGAGGACCAAAAACTTCACCCTCAGAACACACTGGTGCTACTATTTTCTGAACAGCTGTCCTGCAAAGAAGCCTGTCGCTTAGTTACAACTGCGAGGAGGATTACCTCACCTTTTTCTTATTTTCAATCACCTTCCCCCCACAACCCCCCCACTCCCCAGGCCTTAGCCCGCCCCGCTTCCTTAGCCCATAAATACTCCAAGCCCCTTGCCTTCCAGGATTTGAGATTTGTTCCCCTGCCTTCTTGCTTGGCTGACTCATGAATAAATCTTTTCTCTGCTGCAAACCTGCATACCTCAGCGTTTTGCTTGCTGTGGTGGAGCAAACAAATCTGGATGGGTAACAGCACCTTACAATCCAGGACGTGTTTTAGATGATGCTGAAGGATTTACTCTGTCACAGCAATTTACCGAATGATACAGGGAAGCGAGGTTCAGTATCTTAGGAACAATGGCATTTTAGTTTAATTACATTTTCTGCCATTGTAATCAATATTTATTAAGTACTCTAAAAACAAAGTGAGATTCTGCTAAAGATTGTGAGAATTAGTCAAAGAAAGGTTTTTAGGGAAATAAAACCAAGCCTACCATGTGACTTTCATAATTCGTTACTATCTTCTCACTTTGCTGTTTTTTTTGCTGTGCCATCACTCTCTCAAACCCTGATTTCCATCCTAATTCACTCTTTTCTGATTACCTTTGGCTCTCAGATTTTTTTCCCCACCCCACTTCAAGTTCAATTATTATCTGTCTCCTAATTATTCTCTTTAGAAAATGTTTTTACCATAATTAATGTCAGCCCCTCAAAAGGGGGTGGGTCACTGTTTACTTATAACCACCCCCACCTACCCCCAGGCACATGAATCAGATTTGAGCAAAGGATTTACACTGGAGGAGTTCCCTGGTGGTGCAGCAGTTTAAGGATCTGGCGTTGTCCCTACTGTGGCATGGGTTCAATCCCTGGCCCATGAACACATGCCATGGGTGTGGCCAAAAAGAAAAAAGAAAGAATTTATGCTGGAAACATCTCTTAGACTTGACTTGATCTTACTCTTTTGGCAGGCTAATTTAGGATTATAAATTCCTCTTTGGTCTTAAGCAATATAGCTAATATTCTGGGCTCAATGGATCTACCAAAAGGGCCAGACCCTTCTACTACAAACCCAAGTTTTTAAAATCAGATTCAGACTATTTACAACTCACAAGCCACATCTCAAATAATTGGCTCTTACGTTTTATTTAATTTATTTATTTATTTACTTTTTGCTTTTTAGGGCCACACATGAGGCATATGGAGGTTCCCAGACTAGGGGTTGAATGTGAGCTGTAGCTGCCGGCCTATGCCACAGCCACAGCAACACCAGATCTGAGCTGCATCTGCAGCCTACCCCACAGCTCACAGCAATGCTGGATCCTTAACCCACTGAACAATGCCAGGGATCGAGCCTGCGTTCTCATGGATACCAGTTAGACTTGTTAACCATTGAGCCACATTGGGAACTCCCCTCTTAGGTTTTATTTTTTTCCCATTCAAAAAATCCCCCTTCAAGACCTCAAAAGAAGTGGAAAGGAGGAAAAGGCCATGAATATGGTTCCATTTCCTCAGTCCCTCAGCCACCAAGTGGAGCAAAAATACAAAAACATTTCTGGGAAATATATAAATGATAGTGCTTACCTCTGAGGGAGCAAGAAAGAGGAGGGGTGGGGGCATCTCTTGTATCTGCAATGTTTGGAGAAATGAGGCTAAATATTCATGTGCATTAAATATGGATGGTGGGTGCAAACTATTGCATTTGGAGTGGATAAGCAGTGTGATCCTGCTGTATGGCACAGGGAACTGTATCTGGTCACTTGTGATGGAACATGATGGAGGATAATGAGAGAAAAATAGTGTGTGTCTGTATATATATATACACATATAAAGCTGGGTCACTTTACTATACAGAAGAAATTGACAGAACATTGTAAATCAACTATAATAAAATTAAAAAAAAATCTGGTTGGTGGGTACAAGGATGCCTACCATGTAAATTACTGGTCTTTCAATTAAGACCAAAAGAAAGAAGAGGTACTGAAACTTATGTGTTGACCAATCAGAGAACTAGGGGTCTTCTGAGCACTGTATCTTGCCTGTAAATCATCTCCTCAGGTAGAAGTCTATACTCTTCAGAGCTCAAGGAGTCCTTAAATTATATATAGATTCAAGATAAATGCAAATCCTGGGATAGTGTTCCAATAACCTGGGGGTATGTGCTGAGCCTTGTTCTTCCCATTAGGCTGGTGGCAAATGTGAGCCAGCAACCTGGATAGAAAAGGTGAAGGTGTTTGATTCATTCAAGATGCAACTCACAAGAGGAAAGGCATTATAAAGGGGTTTGGGAGGAGTTCCTGCTATGGCACAGTGTGTTAAGAACCTGACTGTAGCAGTTCAGGTCTCTGGGGAGGTGTGGGCTCGATTCCCGGCCCAGTGCAATGGGTTAAAGGATCCGGTATTGCTGCAGCTGTGGCGTGGTTTACGGCTGTGGCTTGGATTCAGTCCCTGGCCCAGGAACTTCCATGTGAGTGCTGCCAAAAAAAAAAAAAAAAAAAAGAAAAAAAAAAAAAAAAGCAAGGGGGGGAGCAGATTTAAGAAATTCAGCATAAAAAAAATGAGCCATAGAAAAATATATCCCAGCAGAGAAAAGATAAGCAACTCCAAACTATAAGAAGCTGGAGTTCCCTTATGGCAACATGGTATTGTCTCTCCAGTGGCTCAGGTTGCTGCTGTGGCATGGGTTCAATCCCTGGCCCAGGAACTTCCACATGCTGCAGGTGTGGCCAAAAACAAAAGCAAACTACAAGGAGCTTAAAAAATAGTATGGGGTTCCTTCCCACCACAGCATTCTAAATGTTGAGAAGCAGCAGCACCAGACCAAGCATCTAAAGAACTCTGAACATTCTCAGTCCTCAAACAGCAGAAATATTCCTGTTTCTAGTCTCTGGAATAGAAAAATGTGCTCCATGACAGATGTGCCGGATAACTCGGCCAACTGAGACATACCTTCTGCCAGTGAGAGTTGAAGTGGTATTAAGAGCCCGCCAGGGGCCCAAACCACTTATCATTCTGTTAGTGATTCACATGGAAAGGAGTGATACATAAGAGCAATCTGATGTTGACGTTCTTGGCAGAAAACCAAAGGGCTCTTTAGCTGCAAGCCAATTCTTTGGAAGCATCTATAGGCAGTGAATGTCTGTCTACAAAGATGATGTTGAAGAGTGGATTGAATCTCTTGGACCCAATTTAATGCCCCAACAAGAAGTCTTGTCGGTCTGTTCTGCCTGGTTTACACATTGGACTGCCTGATTTTCCTGCTCTAGCACCTTGGATGGGACCTGTTAGAGCTTCCGACAACATGGGCCATAACCAAGTGAACCAAGACTCTCTACTCCCTGCTTGGTTCATCTTAGTGCCTTTGTTCGCACCAACTTCTATACCTTGTGAGGATCTACCAGCTCAAATCTCACTGATGGGCATGGAGTCCATTTTCCTTGCCATTAGCTCTGTGTCGCTGTGATTCCAAGGGCCCCTCATCTCAAAGCGCAGAGGTTACGGAACTCTGAGGACGCCTTGCCACCTCCTGGGACTGGCCTGAAAGAGTCTGGCAATGAACAAGACCAGGTTCCAGAGGAACTGCGGATGGCCCCACCCCCCATGACTAAGCATCTTTCTGGTCTCAGAGTTAGTCCTCATTCCTTTGTAGGTCATGCCTCCTTTGACTTCCCTGTAGCTTCTCATCCTATTTAACCCCTTCCAGGGATGTCTCAACCTCACTCAAGAACAGTCTCCCTGTCAGA
Organism: Sus scrofa; assembly: GCF_054392235.1. NCBI lineage: Eukaryota > Metazoa > Chordata > Mammalia > Artiodactyla > Suidae > Sus > Sus scrofa. The sequence continues at coordinate 173,627,897 of NC_139383.1, forward strand.
CCCTCAGTCTTACTGCTGAACCTGAAAGACACCAAATTAACTGCCTCTAACATGAGTATTTCAGTCTAGCTGGGACCATCTATTCCTGAAAGCTGACTTTTTTAGGGTCACTTACTATATCCTGAACTTCCTTGCATGTCTGTGCATATACTGTGTGCCAGGTCCTTGACCAGACCTGGAGATACAACCCCTTGAAGTTTACAAGTTAGCTTATAACAGCTGTTCAGCCTTTGATGCTTTATCTACTATCCTATTGATGGATAGTTTGGCCATTCTCAATATTTTCATGGCTACAAACTGTCTTGAGGTACACATCCTTATACATACACCTTTGCACAGTTGTGCATTTCTGTACAATAGACTCCTGAAGTGGAATCAATGTATTAAAGGGAGTGCATTCTTAAACTTTTAAAATCAATTTCATTGAGATATAATTAACATACACACTAAACTGACCTATTTAAAATGTACAGTATAAATAGTTTTAATAGACTATATATATGAATATCTACATATATACATAAACATACCTATGGAAATCTATATGTGTGAAACCACTAGCATAATTAATACACAGAATATTTTCATCCTCCCCCCAGTTTTCTGGTTCCTATTTGCAGTTTCTTCCTCCATCCATTCCCTGCTTCAGGCAACAACTGATCTGCTTTCTGTCACTATAGACTGGCCTACATTTTTAGATTTTTTTAAAAATAGAATTGTATAGTATGTATTCTGGCATCTGGCTGCCTTTGAGATTAATCCATGTTGTTGCACATATTGGTAGTTTCTTTCTTTTTACTGATGAGTAGTACTCCAGTGCGTGAAAAGAAAAGTATGGGCACAGTTTATTCATGTATTTTTCGATTGACAGATTGTTGGGTTGTTTTTCCATTTTTTTTTTTTTTTCCTTTTTCCGGCCAGACCTGCTGGCGTATGGAAGTTCCCAGCCTAGGGGTGGAATAGGAGCTGCAGCTGCTGGCCTACACCACAGCCATGGCAACACTGTATCTGAGCCTCATCTGTGACCTATGTTGCAGCTTGCAGCAAAGCTGGATTCTTAACCCACTGAGGAAGGTCAGGGATCAAACCTGCATCCTTACGGATACCATGTCAGGTTCTTAACCCCCTGAGCTACAATGGGAACTCCTGGGTTGTTTCCAATTTTGAGCTATAACAAATAAAGTTGTTACAAATATTTTTGTACATGACATTGTATGAACACGTTTTCATGTCTCTTGGGTACCTAGGAGTGTAATGGTTGGGTCATATGGTCATTTGTTTACTTTTATAAGAAAGTAGCTGGTTTCCAAAATGGTTGTACCATTTTTTCATTCTATCATCAAAGTACTCATCTTCTGATAGTTATTACCAAATTCTTCTGCAAGAGCACCTTTACTAATACTCTACAAAAGTGAATGAGTATCTATTTCCCACACTCTCATCAAGCTTGTTAATTATCAGTCTTTTAAATCATTGCCCATCTGATCATTAAAACATGATGATTCATTGTTTGGAAATGCCACCTTTCCTGATAGAGTTATTGTAAAGCATGTCTATTTGGTTGGTAATAAACTCATAGGCACTTGGCCACAGAGGATACTTAGGTCTATGCTGCTGTGTCAGGCAGGTCAGGCCTGGGACCTCATTTGGAGGTAGGGGTTTAGCAGGAGGAGATCAGGTTCAGAGAAATCACCAAGGGCTAGAAAGCATAGAAGTTCTATGGTCAACTCCCTGGAGGCCAGGCAGCAGAATTAGGAAACACAGGCCAGGGATCTGAGCCAAGAACATGATCACAGAGATGTCACAAAGTGTAAGGAAGAATGTTAGATTTTTTTTTTTTTTAAGAATAGATTTCAAGGAGTTCTCACTGTGGATCATCAGGTTATGAACCCAGCTAGTATCCATGAGGATGTGGGTTCCATCCCTGGCCTCACTCAGTGGGTTAAGGATCTGGTGTTTCTATAAGCTATGGTATAGGTCGAAGATGAGGCTTGGATCTGGCGTTGCTGTGGCTGTAGTGTGGGCTGGCAGCTGCAGCTACAATTCCACCCCTAGCCTGGGAACTTCCATGCTACAGGTGTACCTCTAAAAAAAAAAAAAAAAAAAAAGGAATAAATTTCAAAACATGGTCTGTGTAAGGCGAGAGTAACAGCATGGAATTTTGTGTTTATGGGAGACACTGAGGAAGTTTCCATTGTGGTGCAGCAGAAACAAATCCTACTGGGAACCATGAGGATGCAGGTTCGATCCCTGGCCTCACTCAGTGGGTTAATGATCCGGTATTGCCATGAGCTGTGGTGTAGTTCACCGATGTGGCTCTGATCCTGCATTGCTGTGGCTGTGGTGTAGGCTGGCAGCTGTAGCTTCAATTGGACCCCTAGCCTGGGAACCTACATATGCAGCAGGTGTGCCCTAAAAAGCAAAAATAAATAAATAAATAAATGACGTTGAGGCCGAGAATTTCCAGTTCATAAATAGGCTGTGTTTATGATGGCTTATGATCCTTTACAAAGTGCTGTAGGCCTCATCTTATTTCCCCATAAAATTGTTTTAACAAGAAATGAGGGTCCTGATCAATGCCTGATGCTCAATGAAAAAAAATTGCAGTAACCATCACAATTGACAACTGTAATACTCTGAGTTTCCTGGTGACAACAAAAACAAGTCATCATCAGCAAACTGAAGTAGGAAAACCAATGCATTAAAAGGATAACCAAAAAAAAATTAAAAAATAAACAAAAGGATAACCAGTAGCTCAGAGAAGTGATGGGAATCTTGGGGAACAAGGCTTGGGAAATGGGTCAGAACAAAAAGAGCGCCAGCAGCTGGGAAGGCTGCCAAAACCCGCTGAGAGGGGCTGTCAGCAGAGGCCATGCTGCTGCAATGTGGGCCCCACATTCACTGCGGGCTGCTGGCCACCCTGCTGCTGTGGCTGGTGATCATCTTTTATTGCATCTTTGCTTTGCTCCTTGAGGGTCAGTGTCCCTGCTCCCAGAACACGACTGGCCAAGCCTGGTTGCATGCCCGTGCTCTTGTCACCAGCAGCAACACCAGCAGCAAGACTAGCTGTCATTCTCTGTCTCCCATAGTGGGAGCAGGAACTCCTTGCTTCGAATTGCAACATTACTGTCAACCAGGAAGGGTATTAGGAAGTAACATACAAAAATAAATGAAAGAACAACAACAAACTCTTCTACAACAGAAAAAAATCTGTATACCTCTGAGTAGTACCAAATTTAAAGCAGAAGAGTCCCCAAACACTGATGGACTTACTTTGAGGCATTTTCTTTCTTTTAAATTTTTTTTATTAAAGTGCAGTTAACTTATGATGTTCTATCCATTTCTGCTGTACAACAAAGTGACCCAGTTATACATGTATATACATTCTTTGTCTCCTATTATCTTCCCTCATGTTCTATCACAAGTGATTGGATATAGTTCCCTGTGCTCTATAGCAGGACCTCATTGCTTATCCATTCTAAAGGTAATAGTTTGCCTCTACTAACACCAAACCTGGACTCCATCTCTCTCCCTTCCCCCTCCCCCTTGGCAACCACGAATCTGCTCTCCATGCCTGTGAGTCTGTTTCTATTCTGTAGATAGGTTCCTTTGTGCCATATTTTGGATCCACACATAATTATTCCACACAGTGTTATCATATAGTATTTGTCTTTCTTGTTCTGACTTACTTCACTTAGTATGAGAATCTCTAGTTGCATTCATGTTGCTGCAAATGGCATTATTTTGTCATTTTTTATGGCTGAGTAGTATTCCATTGTGTATGTGTACCACATATTAAGGCATTTTCAAAATGCACTGAACAAATCATATTATACAGCAGTTTAACCCAGTCACACATCCTGAAATTTTCCTTAAATCTGAGGCTAATCACTGTTAACATTCTGCCTTCTTTTATCAATCATCTTACAGTATTAACTGCAGATGTGGTGGCAGGGTAATATGATGAATTTTTAAATATATATATATCAAACTTTTTACATCTAGATGTCTGTAGTTTCCTTTTCCACTTGCTGCCTTGTGGAACTATACTCTTGTTCCAACAAGTTGGACATTTACTGAACACTCCTCTTAGGTAAGTCTTTAAACAATCACTGTAAGATTGACTCCACATTTCTGAAGTGTTTAACACCAATGTTAAAAAACACTAGGTAGGTTGCTGGCTTGCGTGAAACAGCAATACACAAGAGCATCCTACAGTTGCATGTATCACATGAATGAACCTAAAAGGTGTAATGTTGACAAACATAATCAATTTATAAAGGAGTTCCCTGGTAGCTCAGTGGGTTAAGGATCTGGTGTTGTCACCATTGTGGCTCTGGTTACCACTGAGGCATGGGTTCAGTACCTGGCCTGGGAATTTTTGCATGCCATAGGTGCAGCCAAAAAGAAAAATCAAGTTATAAAAGAACACAAAAAAATATAACTCCAGTCACAAAGAGGACAAAGTCATGTCCATCCAGACAATATAGTTTAGTAAAATTATGAAGAAAACTAAAGGAATATTCATAAATATGTTTTCTCCTAATGGGGGGGGTGTAATCCAAGAGAGGCAAAGAGGGGTTTCTAAATGGTATAAATATTATCATTCTATCATACTGATTTAATCTGAGAGGTGAGAGTATGGGCCTTCATTTTATTATCATTCTGTAAATACGCATATATGCTTGTATGGTCTTTTGATAGATTGGTGACAAAGATTAAAAAATTTATCCAAGGATACCACTTCTTCCCCCCAAAAGCAAGAAAAAGCTGAGGTGGGAAACTGTCTTTATGTTGCAGTGGGAGTGCAAAGATCCTCTCACAATATTACTAATAAAGTGGAAAAAATAGAAACAAGCCTACAAATAAGGGAATTGTTAAATTACTATCCACATGTTGGATAATAATAAGCTGCTGTTCAAAAAAAGTCTTCCAAAAATCTTTAATGATGCAAGAAAATACTAATGTAGCAATAGTGTTAAATGGAAAAGGCTGTGCATAACCCAAGTTTTGACAAAAATAGATGTGTAGGAGCATGTGGTAAATAAAAGAGTAGAAGGAGACAGCATAATATTTACAGTGACTGCTGCTGGGTAGTGTTAAATGTATTTTCTTTATTATGCTCTACAAATGATTTGGAACACAAATGAACGTGAGTTCCTTTTACAATGAGGGGAAACATCATTTATAGGGAAAAAAAATCAGATTATCAGAAAAATACCGTTAAATTTTCTTAAAGGGACACATTGCTGTATGGTCCCAGGTCATTCTCCCTTTACTCCTTTCTCCTTTAATTCATTGTAAACAGTGTAGCTCTGCTCATCTCCTCCCCATCGACTTTCAGGGCAGGGTCCTGCTTCTGACCAAGAGCAGAGAGAGACCAGGAAGCAGGATTACGAAGGGCGGGTGGGATCTGGACGTGGGGCTCAGGCTGAAGAAGCATGGAGAATCCTGGGAGCTCAGTGCTGATAGGGTGATTCTCCAGGAAGCTTCTCCTTCACCTGCTTGGAGAAGGAAAAGCGTCCTCTTAGGAGAGAAGGAGAAGACCCTCACTGTCAGCCTGCTGCTTTCTGCTCCTGCCTTTCTTCCTCAGCCCCATTGACCTTCCTGGGGTTGGGGCTAGTGACTGTGCCTGCTCTGCCACATCCTCTGGAGCTCTGTGAGCAGGTAACTAGCTGAATGTTGATGTCTTTCTTTAGAATGTGGGTGTATTAGTTTCCCATGGCTGCTGTAACAAAGCTCCACAGCTCAGTGGCTTCAAATAACAAAAATTCATTCCCTTATAGAACACGGCTGAGTTCTTTCCTAGAGGCTCTAGGAGAGAATCTGCTTCCTTGTCTTTTCCAGTTTCAGGGGGTCACCCACGTGCCTCGGCTTAGGGACCCCCACTCCCCATCTTGAACGCCAGCTATGCTGCATCTCTTTGACGTTTCTTCATAGTTAGATCTCCTTGACTGACCTCAGTGAAAAAGGTTCCCTTGAGCGTTTCTGTAATTAAGTTGAGGCCAGCTGGATAATCAAGGAAAATCTCCCCATCTTCTCCTTAATTATATCTGCAAAGTCCGTTTTCCACATTAGGTCTACATTCACAGGTTCTGGAGATTAGGATGTGGGCACCATTGGGAGACCATCATTCTGCCTACTATAGTGGATATTCTTGGTGCCTTTTTGTTTTTGCTGTTGCTTTCAACCTTAGACAAAATCAATGATTGATTAGTAATGCCTGCCTTGCCATAGTTGGGGGCTGGAGGGGGCGGGATGAATGTGCGGCTCCTATTGGCCATTTTCTCTTAGAAAGACTTAGCTACCCTTTCTCATTTTATGATGAGGTATAGTGTATGTACAAAAGACTGGATGGAAACATACATGTACATTTTAAAGGACAAAAATAAAACACATCCTTTTAAGCATTTCTCTAGATAGCGGCTTCTAAAATCTCCTTGGGCAACACGTGGCATTGTCTCACAACTTTTTTAATGTCTAATTTAAATAAATCCCTTCTGGCACAATTTAAGTCCAGTCCCTTTCATTCTATCCTCAGAGAAAAACAGAACAGCTGTTCCTGCACTCTTATTCAATATGCCTCCCTATTTTTAAGAATTCAATTCTCCAGAAAAAAAAAATTAATGAGACTCTTCTATTTTAATGAGTTCCTTGTTTGGTGGCTTGGCATTTTCCTCCCCCGAGCTCAAAATTCTTGGTTACAGAGACAAATTAGGATAGAACATTGAGCCTAGAAGGAATTTAGATATCATCCAGCTCTTACTTTCAGAGATGGCTCAAGAGGCTCCAGGGCAATCGGGCACCTGGCCAGTCTACATGGCAGAATCAGAACTAAGACTCAGGTGTACAACCTTTTAGTTCAGAGGTTCTGCTATCAGACCACAGTAGGTCAACAACCAGTGTGTTCCGAAGTGAGAATAAACCCAGGACCAAATGTGTTGAGTTCATTTTCCATACACATTACTGTCTTCTTGTTGCAGGGTCTTTGGTCTTTTTGCCAGAGGGCTTCAGCCACACCTGGGCAAAATGGAAGAATTTGCAGATTTCATTCCTCAGGAGCAATTCCTCACCTCTTCCTTGAAGGGGCAGTTCTGAAGTACTATTTATTGTAGCAGGGCATCTGCAAACAGTGACAATTTTACTTCTGCCTTTTCAATTTGGATTTCTCTTTTAAATTTATTTTATTATTTTATTTTTTCATTGTAGCTGGTTTACGGTGTTCTGTCAATTTTCTACTGTACAACATGGACCCAGTTACGCATACATGTTTACATTCTTTTTTCTCACATTATCATGCTCCATCATAAGTGACTAGACATAGCTCCCAGTGCTATACAGCAGGATCTCATTGCCTATCCATTCCAAAGGCAATAGTCTGTATCTATTAACCCTGAGTTCCCAATCTATCCCACTCCCTCCCCTTCCCCCTTGGCAACCACAAGTCTATTCTCCAAGTCCATGATTTTCTTTTCTGTGGAAAAGTTCATTTGTGCTCTATATTTGATTCCAGATATAAGTGATATCATATGGTATTTGTCTTTCTGACTTACTTCACTCAGGATGAGAGTCTCTAGTTCCATCCATGTTCCTGTAAATGGCATTATTTTGTTCTTTTTTATGGCTGAGTAGCATTCCATTGTGTATACATACCACATCTTCCTAATCTAATTATCTGTCGATGGACATTTAGGTTGTTTCCATGTCTTGGCTATTGTGAATAGTTCTGTAATGAAGATAGGGGTGCATATATCTTTTTAAAGGAAAGTTTTGTCTGGATATGCGCCCAGGAGTAGGATTGCTGGGTCATACGGTAGTTCTATGTATAGATTTCTAAGGTACCTCCATACATTCTCCATAGTGGTTATACCAACTTACAGTCCCACCAACAGTGCAGGAGTGTTCCCTTTTCTCCACACCCCCTCCAGCATTTATTTGTGGACTTATTAATGGTGGCCATTCTGAGTGGTATGAGGTGGTACCACATGGTAGTTTTGATTTGCATTTCTCTAATAATCACTAATGTTGGGCATTTTTTCATGTGCTTGTTGGCCATCTGTATATCTTCCTTGGAGAAATGTCTATTCAGGTCTTTTGCCCATTTTTCCATTGGGTTGTTGGTTTTTTTGCTGTTGAGTTGTATAAGTTGCTTGTATGTTTTAGAGATTAACCCCTTGTCCGTTGCATCGTTTGAAACTATTTTTTCCCATTCTGTAAGTTGTCTTTTTTTTTTTTTAATGGTTTCCTTTGCTGTGCAAAAGCTTGTCAGTTTGATGAGGTCCCATGGGTTTATTTTTGCTTTTATTTCTGTTGCTTTGGGAGACTGACCTGAGAAAACATTTGTAAGGTTGATGTCAGAGAAGGTTTTACCTGTGTTCTCTTCCAGGAGTTTGATGGTGTCTTGTGTTACATTTAAGTCTTTAAGCCATTTTGAGTTTATTTTTGTGTGTGGTGTGGTGATGTGCTATAGTTTCATTGCTTTGCATGCAGCTGTCCAGATTTCTCAGCAATACTTGCTGAAAAGATCGTCTTTTTCTCATTTTATGTTCTTGCCTCCTTTGTCAAAGATTAATTGACTGTAGGTGTCTGGGTTTATTTCTGGGTTCTCTATTCTGTTCCACTGGTCGGTGTGTTGGTTCTGGTACCAGTACCACACTGTCTTGATGACTGTGACTTTGTAATACTGCCTGAGGTCTGGGAGAGTTATGCTTCCTGCTTGGTTTTTGTTCCTCAGGATTGCTTTGGCAATTCTAGGTCTTTTGTGGTTCCCTATAAATTTTTGGATTGTTTGTTGTAGTTCTGTGAAAAATGTCATGGGTAATTTGATAGGGATTGCATTTAATCTGTAGATTGCTTTGGGTAGTATGGCCATTTTTTACAGTATTAATTTTTCCGACCCATGAGCATGGAATATCTTTCCATTTCTTTGCATCTTCTTTAATTTCCTTGATTAATATTTCATAGTTCTCAGCATATAAGTCTTTCACCTCCTCGTTCAGGTTTATTCCCAGGTATTTGATTTTTTGGGGTGCACTTTTAAAAGGTATTGCATTTTCATATTCCTTTTCTAATATTTCATTGTTAGTATACAGAAATGCGACTGATTTCTAGATGTTAATCTTATATCCTGCTACTTCACTGAATTTGTTGATCAGTTCAAGTAGTTTTTGGGTTGAGTCCTTAAGGTTTTCTATATATAGTATCATGTCATCTGCATACAGTGACAGTTTTGCCTCCTCTCTTCCTATTTGGATGCCCTTTATTTCTTTTGTTTGTCTGATTGCTGTGGCTAGGACTTCCAGTACTATTACTATGATGAATAACAGTGGTGAGAGTGGGCATCCTTGTCTTGTTCCAGATTTTAGTGGGAAGGCTTTCAGCTTTTCTCCATCGAGTATTATATTTGCTGTGGGTTTGTCATAAATGGCTTTGATTATGTTAAGGTATGTTCCCTCTATACCCATTTTGGTAAGAGTTTTTATCATGAATTGATGTTGGACTTAAATGCTTTTTCTGCATCTGTTGAGATGATCATGTGGTTTTTGACTTTTGCTAATGTTGTGTATGATGTTGATTGATTTATGTATGTTGAACCATCCTTGTGCACTTGGGATGAATCCCACGTGGTTGTGGTGTATGATCTTTTTTATATGTTGTGGGATTCAGTTGGCTAAGATTTTGTTGAGAATTTTTGCATCTATATTCATCAAAGATATTGGCCTATAGTTTTCTTTTTTGGTGGTATCTTTGTCTGGTTTTGGAATTAGGGTGATGGTGGCATCAAAGTATGTCTTTGGAAGTGTTTCTTCTTCCTCAACCTTTTGAAAAAGTTTAAGGAGGGTGGGTATAATCTGATTGCTTCCAATACTATGTTGAATGAAAGTGGTGAGAGTAGGTATTCTCATCTTGATCTTAGAGGAATTTCTTTCAGCTTTTCACAATTGAGTATGATGTTAGCTTTAGGCTTGTTATACAGGGCCTTTATTATGTTGAGGTATGTTTACACCCATATTTCCATGTGATTTGAGAGTTTTTATTGTAAATGGATGTTCAATTTTGTCAAAAGATTTTTCTGCGTCTATTGAGATGATCATATGATTTTTATTCTTAATTTGTTAATATGATGTATCACATTGATCAATTTGTAGATATTGAAGCACCCTTGTATTGCAGGATGATGCTGGCCTCATAGAATGAGTTTGAAACTATTTGTTGTTCTGCAGTGTTTTGGAATATTTTGAGAAGGATAAAATTAAATTTTCCCTAAATGTTTGGTAGAATTCACCTGTAAAGTCATCTGGTTCTGGATTTTTGTTTGTTAAGAGTTTGATTGTTCTTTTTTTAATTACTGATTCAATTTCATCACTAGTAATTAGCCTGTTAATATTTTCTATTTCTTCCTAATTCAGTCTTAGGAGATCATACACTTCTAAAAAATTTTCCATTTCTTCTAGGTTGTCCATTTTATTGGCATAAAATTTTTCATAGTGATCTCTTATGATCCTTTGTATTTCTGTGGTGTTGGTTGTAACTTCTCTTTCATTTATTGATTTGGGCACTTTTTTTTTTTCTTAATGAGTATAGCTAAAGGTTTATCAATTGTATTTATCTTTTCAAAGAACAAGCTCTTAGTTTCATTGATCTTTTCTATTGTGTTTTTAGTCTCTATTTTATTTTTTTCTGCTCTGATCTTTATGATTTCTTTCCTTCTAGTAACTTTGGGTTTTATTTGTTTTCTTTTTCTAGTTCCTTTAGATATAAGTTTAGATTATTTTAGACTTTCCTCATTTCCTAAGGTAGCCTTGTATCACCATAAATTTCCCTCTTAGAACTGATTTTGCTTCATCTCACAGACTTTGGATGATTGTGTTTTCATTTTCATTTGTCTAAAGGTATTTTTTAATTTCTTCTCTGATTTCTTTAGTGATCCATTTGTTGTTTGGTAGCATATTGTTTGGCCACCACATGTTTTTGTTTTTTTGCAGTTTTTTTCTTTTAGTTGATGCCTAGTTTCATAGCATGTTCAGAAAATGGACTTGATTGATTTAAATCTTCTTGAATTTATTGAGACTTGCTTTGTGGCCTAGCATGTGATCTCTCCTGGAGAATGTTTCACATGCACTTGAAAACAATGTGTATTCGGCTACTTTGGGATAGAATATTCTTTTTTTTTTTTTTTTTGTATTTTTGCCTTTTCTAGGGCCACTCCCACAGAATATGGAGGTTCCCAGGCTAGGGGTTCAATCAGAGCTGTAGTTGCTGACCTACACCAGAGCCACAGCAACATGGGATCTGAGCTGCATCTGCAACCTACACCACAGCTCACAGAAACACCAGATTGTTAACCTACTGAGTAAGGCCAGGGATCGAACCCGCAACCTCATGGCTTCTAGTCGGATTCTTTAACCACTGCGCCACGATGGGAACTCCTGGGATAGAATATTCTATATAGGCATATTAAGTCCATCAGCTCTAAGGTGTCATTTAAGACTATTGTTTCCATATTGATTTTCTTTTTTAAATTTTAATTATTTTTTCCCATTATATCTAGTTTACAGTGTTCTGTCAATTTTCTACTGTACAGCAAGGTGACCCAGTCACACATACATATATACATTCTTTTTTCTCACATTATACTCCATCATAAGTGACCAGATATAGTTCCCAGTGTTATGCAGCAGGATATCATTGCTTATCCATTGCAAAGGCAATAGTTCACATCTATTAACCCCAACTTCCCAGTCCATCCCACTCGCCCTTGGCAACTGCAAGTCTGTTCTCCAAGTCCATGATTTCCAATGAATGGAAAGGTTCATTTGTGCCATATATTAGATTCCACATATAAGTGATATCATATGGTATTTGTCTTTCTCTTTCTGACTTACTTCACTTAGTATGAGAGTCTCTGGTTCCATCCATGTTGCTGCAAATGGCATTACCATATTGATTTTCTATCTGGATGATCTGTCCATTGACATAAGTGGGGTATTAAAGTCACTAATATTGTGTTACTGTCAATTTTTCCCTTTATGTTAATATTTGCATTATGTGTTTAGATAGTCTAATGTTGGATGAATATATATTTACAACTGTCATATGATATTCCTGGATCAATCCCCTTAACATTATGTAATGTCCTTCATTGTCTCTTGTTACAATGAAGGACATTATTTCTTTTGAAGTCTATCATGTGTGGTATAAGTTTGTTAGCCTAGCTTTCTTTTCATTTCCACTTGCATGAAATACCTTTTTCCAACTCTTCATTTTCAGTTTGTGTGCTTTAGATCTAAAACGAGTCTCTTGTAAGCAGCATAAAAATGACTTTTGTTTTGTATCCATTTAGTGACTCTGTGTCTTTTGATTGGAGAATTTAGTCCATTTACATTTAAAGTAATTATTGATAGAAATGTACTTATTGCCCTTTTGTTAATTATTTTGTGGTACTTTTTTCTTCCTCTTTCTTTTGCCCTTTTCCCATGTGATTTGATGACTATCTTCAGTGTTATGTTTGGATTCCTTTCTCTTATATGTGTGTATCTATTATAGATTTTTGGTTTGTGGTTATGTGAGGTTTATACATAGCTATATATACATATATATTTTATAATTATATGATTATTTTAAGTTGCCAATGTCTTAATCTCAAATGAAATTTAACAACTCTTCATTTTTACTGTCTTTCCAATGTTTACTGTTTTTGACCATATTTTACATCATTTTGTTTTGTAAAGAGTAGGATGTATCCAGAAAAGTACTTGCTGGTCAGAATCAAAGCAAAATTGTAATCAAGTACTATAAACATTCTATATGTAACTAGAGTAGCCCTCTATACTATTTAGGGTAGAATGAATGTACCCAAGTTTACTGTTAAGTGCAAATGCTTGCTTGCCTCTTTTTTTGGTACTAGGGAATACAAAAAAAAAAAAAAAAAAAGTCTATTCCCCTCCGAGTCTCCCGTTCCCTTCCCACAATCCATCAAGAAATCTTCTAGTGCTTGTTAGGGTCTTGAGCTGGTATCATGGAAAGCTGGCTTTGTGCTCTCTGAGATGACTCTATGGAGTGCTTGGTGGACCCTTCAGGAATTCCCATTGCTAAGAACCCCTCTGCTGCTATTCTCTTTGCTCTGCTTGCTACACTCTTTTTTTTAAATTAATTAATTTATTTTATTTTATTTTTTTAAATTACTCAAATGAATTTGTCACATCTATAGTTGTATAATGATCATAACAATCTGATTTCACAGGATTTCTATCCCACAGCCCAAGCACATCCTCCCAACCCCCAAACTGTATCCTCCAGAGTAAGTTTTCCAATGTCTGTGAGTCAGCATCTATTCTGCAAAGAAGTTCAGTCTGTCCTTTTTTCAGATTTCACATGTCAGTGAAAGCATTTGATGTTGGTGTCTCATTGTATGGCTGACTTCACTTTGCATGATAGTTTCTAGGTCCATCCATGTTGCAAAAAATGCTGGTATTTTGTTCTTTTTAATGGCTGAGTAATATTCTGTGGTGTATATGTACCACATCTTCTTGATCCACTCCTCTGTCAATGGACATTTAGGTTGTTTCCATGTCTTGGCTATTGTAAATAGTGCTGCAATGAATATTGGAGTACATGTGTCTTTACGATTCATGATTTTCTCTGGGTAGATGCCCAGGAGAGGGATTGCTGGATCAAACAGTAGTTCTATTTTTAGTTTTCTGAGGAATCTCCATACTGCTTTCCACAGTGGTTGCACCAATTTACAATCCCACTAACAGTGTAATAGAGTTCCTTTTTTTCTCCACACCCTCTCCAGCACTTATTGTTTGTAGACTTTTTGGTGATGGCCATTCTGGCTGGTGTAAGGTGGTACCTCAGAGTGGTTTTGATTTGCATTTCTCTAATACTGAGTGATGTTGAACATCTTTTCATGTGTTTCTCGGCCATCTGTATGTCTTCTTTGGAGAACTGTCTGTTTAGATCTTCTGCCCATTTTTTGATAGGCTTGTTTGTTTTTTTGGTGTGGAGCTGCAGAAGTTGCTTATAAATTTTGGAGATTAATCCCTTGTCTGTTGATTCACTTGCAAAGATTTTCTCCCATTCTGTGGGTTGCTGCACTCTTGACAAGAAATATTTGCATAAGGATTGACATATAGATCAATGGAATAGAATTGAAAGTCCATAAACAAACCCCTAAATGAATGATTAATTGATTTTAAGAAGGGTACAAACACAGTTCAATGGAGAAAGAGTAGTCTTTTCAATAAATGGTGCTAAGATAACTGGATACCCACATGCAAAATAATGAATTTTGACCCTTATCTCACAGCATATACAAAAATTAACTTGGAGTTCCTCTGTGGTGCAATGGGTTAAGAATCCTGCATTGCCACAGTTGTGGCATGGGTCACAGCTATGTTTCAGATTCAGTCCCTGGCCTGGGAACTTCCATATGCTGTGGATGCAGCAAAAAAAAAAAAAAAAAATTTAAAGTAGATTGTTGATTCAAATGTAAAAGATAAAACTATAAAACTCTTAGAGGAAAACATAGTAAATCTTTGTGACCTTGAATTCGGCAATAATTTCTTAGATATGACACCTAAAGCACAAGCAACCAAAGCAGAAATTTGATAAATTAAACTTCATCAAAATTAAAAAATGAGTGTGCTTTGAAGGACACAGTTAAAAGGCAAAAGAAAAAAAAACTTGAAAAAATAGGAGTATTTGTAAAATTATGTATCTAATGATAGGCTTGTAATGAAAATATACAAATAAATCTCACAACTCAACAATAAAAAATAATAACCCATTTTAACAATGGGGAAAGAATTTAAATAGACATTTCTCCCAAGAAAATATACAAATGGACAATAGACACATGAAGAGGTGCTCAGCATCATTAGTCATTAAGTAAATGCAAAGCAGATTTACAATTTTACATTCACTAGGATAGTCAAAGTTAAAAGGACAGAAAATAAAAAGTATTGATAATGTGGAGAAATTGGAACTTTTATACACTGCCAGTAGAAAAGTAAAATGATACAGGCACTATATAAAACAATTTGGCAGTTTCTCATAAAGTTAAGTACGGAATTACCATATGACCTACCTTTCTACTCCTAGATAGATATTCAAGAGAGCTGAGAATGTGTGTCTACACAAAAGCTTGCCCATGAATATTTATAGTAGATTTATTTATTTATAGGTTTTTTTGAAGTGTAGTTAATTTACAAGGCTGTGTATATGTATGACAAAGTGACCCAGTCATTCATATACACATATCCACTCTCTCTCAAATTCTTTTCCTACGTAGATTATCACAGAAAACCGGGTAGAGTTCTCTGTTCTATACAGCAGGTCCCCACTGACCAGTCATTCCATATACGTCAGTGTGTGTATGCCACTCCCAAACCCCCCGTCCATCCCTCCCATCTCCCTACATGTCCCCTTAGTAACCATAAGTTTTTCAAAGTCTGTGAGTCTGTTTCTGTTCTACAAATAACTTCATTTATATCCTTTTAGTAATATTTCACATATGGGTGATATCATATAATGTTTGTCTTTCACTATCTAACTTCACTTAGTATGATAGTTTCTAGGTCCATCCATACTGCCGAAAATGGTATTATTTCATTCTCTCTCTCTCTCTTTTTTTTTTTTTTTTTTTGTCTTTTGTCCTTTTAGGGCTGCACCCATGGTATATGGAGGTTCCCAGGCTAGGGGTCTAATCAGAGCTACAGCTGCTGGCCTACACCACAGCCACAGCAACACCACAACCTCATGGTTCCTAGTCAAATTTGTTTCTGCTGTGCCACAACGGGAATTCCTCATTCTTTTTAATGGCTGAATAACATTCCATTGTGTGTATGTACCACATCTTCTTTATCCATTCCTCTGTTGATGGTCATTTAGATTGCTTCCATGTCTTGGCTATCGTAAACCGTGCTGCAGTGAACATTAGGGTGCATGTATCTTTTCAAATTGTTGTTTACCCTGGATAGATGCCCAGGAGTGGGATTGCTGGATTGCATAGTAGTTCTATTTTTGGTGTTTTGAGGAACCTCCACACTGCTTTCCGTAGTGGTTGCACCAATGTACATTCCTATCAACAGTGAAAGAGGGTTCCCTTTTCTCCACACCCTCTCCAGCATTTATTATTTGTAGCTTTTTGATGGTGGCCATTCTGGCTGATGGAAGGTGCTACCTCATAGCAGTTTTGATTTGCATTTCTCTAATAATTAGTGATGTTGAGCATCTTTTTGTGTTTTATGCCCATCTGTATGTCTTCTTTGGAGAAATGTCTATTTAGATCTTCTGCCCATCTTTTTATTGGGTTGCTTATTTTTCTGATACTGAGCTGCAGGAGAAGTTTTTTAATTTTGGAGTTAATCCCTTGTCAGTTGCTTTATTTGCAAATATTTTCTCCCATTCTGTGGGTTGTCTTTTTGTTTTGTTTGTGGTTTCCTTTGCTGTGCAGAAACTTTTAAGTTTAATTAGGTCTCTTTTGTTTTTATTGTTATTACTCTAGAAGATGGATCTGAGAAGATATTACTGCGGTTTATGTCAGAGAGGGTTTAGCCTATATTTTCAAGAGTTTTATAGTATCCGGTCTTACATTTAGGTCTTTAATCCATTTTGAGTTTATTTTTGTGTATGGTGTTAGAGAATGTTCTAATTTCATTCTTTTACATGTAGCTGCCTAGTTTTTCCAGAAACACTTATTGAAGAGACTGTCTTTTCTCCAGTCTATATTCTTGCCTCCTTTGTCATAGATTAATTGACCATAGCTGCTTGGGTTTATTTCTGGGCTTTCTATTCTGTTCCATTGATCTATATTTCTGTTTTTGTGCCAGTACCATCCTGTTTTGATGACAGCTGAAAATTGCAAATAACCTAATGGCCATTAATGGATGAAAGGATAAACAAATTACGATATATCCATACAAAGGAATATTATTTGGCCATAAAAGGAAATTGTATTTTCAAGATGAAAAGATCATGCTAAGTGAAATAAGACAGTCACAAAAGGCCACATATTGTATGATTCCATTTATATGAAATCTCTGAAGTAGGTAAATCTGTAAAAAAAATGTAGATTAGTGGTTGCCAAGTGTTCTGGGAAGGGGAGATGTGGAGGAACTGCTAATGTATATGTGTTTTTGAAGGGAGATGATTAAAAACTATTAGTTTTGATGGTTGCATAATTCTGAGAATCTACTAAAAAAACCACCAAATTGTGCACCTTAAAATGATGAATATTATGGTATATGAAGTATATCTTAATGTCGCTGTTATTTGTTAAAAAGAGAAAGAAATTGAATGGTTCACAGAATTCTTGGAACATCCAAAGAACCATGCTTAGGGTTCTAAGCACACCTCCCTAGAACATGCTGCAGAATTGGTCTGCCGAGGCCACCTTGTCTTGGCCACTGTGTGCTAGGGGACACATGTAGCAGTTCCTTGAGCACAATGCCACCCTTGGCCCAGGAAGTCAAACGTGTTGCCATGAGCGTTCTCCTTTCAAACTCTTGGGTAGAATGTCTGGTCAGAAGTTTCTAGGCCCTGTGCTTAGGCCCAACTGCAAGGCAAGCTGAAAGAGTGCATATCAGTGTCTTCCATGATGGAAGTTAGGACACCAAATTCATAAGTGAGGAAATCCAAAGACAAGAAAATGGGTCAACTGCTAAACCACCAGAAAAAAATGGCAAATGACTCCTGCAGCATCACATTTATTTTGTGACTTTTCCTGAACTTCTGCAGATGGGAACAAAATCTTGATCACAGTTTATGTCCTTTCTCTCAATTATAATTTCCTTGCCCCTCAGCTGTCCCCTGATAATTGTCTGTACTGAATCTCCATTTGCTGCCAAGCTGTATTTCAGTTGACATAACCAGGACATTAGCTCTTAGGATTTCATACTGTTCCAGGGTAATTAAATGAAATGGGAAACTATTGAGAACTAAAAAGCTTTTCTGATAGAGAAATCTGAATCATATAGTGGGAAAAGGGCAGGCTTTGAACTAGGCCATCTTGACTATGAATTTCAAATCTGATCTCCAATTTCTTACTTTCCGAGTCTCAGCTTCTGTGTCTGACCATGGGGTTAATTTACCTTCTAGATACTAAGTGAGTATAAAGGGAGTCATATTTGTAAAGCCCTCAGCTCTCTGACCAGCACCTAGTAGATGCTCAGTAAATGGAGCTCACCTAGTGCATTGCGATACCAAGATGCTTGAGAAGAGAGCACTACATGCTTGAAAGTGGTCACTGCCTGAAGCAGTTCCCTGGGGAATGGTTAAGCCCAGGCACCCCTAACAGAGTTTTGAGGCCAGGAGAGAAGAAAGGATGCCTGGCATTATGCTGAGGCCATTTCTGGAGACGTTTATCCTGCATGTAGAGGCTCTTGCACAATTTACCTTTTTAGGCTCCCGTCAAGCCAGAGCTTCTAATCTTGCATCTTCAACTGGTAGGAAGACCCCTCCTATTTTCAAAACCTGTTTCTAATTCAGTTAACTTCGTAAAAAAATAAAAAGTCAGGAGTTCCCGTTGTGGCTT
The DNA here is from genome assembly GCF_054392235.1 of Sus scrofa. Taxonomy (NCBI): domain Eukaryota; kingdom Metazoa; phylum Chordata; class Mammalia; order Artiodactyla; family Suidae; genus Sus; species Sus scrofa. The sequence goes on from NC_139383.1 coordinate 173,646,435, forward strand.
AGCGGTTCGCGAACCCGACTAGTACCCGTGTGGACGTGGGTTTCATCCCTGGCCTCACTCAGTGGGTCAGGATCCGGTGTTGCTGTGAGCTGTGGTGTAGGTTGCAGACACGGCTTAGATCCCACATTGCTGGGGCTGTGGTGTAGACTGGCAGCTGTAGCTCTGACTCAACCCCTAGCCTGGGAATCTCCATATGTCAGGAGTGCAGCCCTGAAAAGACAAAAGACAAAATAAATAAATAAAAATAAAAAATCAAGGTAAGAGTCTTTGAAGGAAGTTAGGGCGTATCTATTTCATCAAAGCTCATAGGTGAGGGTCAACAGATTCTAGCCCAAGAAGTAGAGGATTAGGAATATTGTATACTATGTAGCTACAAAGACGGCCTTTAGAAGGAGAAACAGCCACTACTAAATTCTTCTAAACTATGCATTCATTCATCTAAGCACATACATGGAGACTCTACTGGTGAATGGAGCCAAAACCACTTTCCCCCTTGCTCCATGTTTCCACGTGGGAGGTAATGGGGTTCAGGACATGCTACCCCAAAATGTGACCCTTTTCTCATATGGAATATTACAAGCTGAAGGAATTAGAGAAATGACAGGTGCAGGAAGGGCTTTCTGACCTTCCCCTCAAGCAGGTCATAAAACTCTCCTGTGAAGGAAGGGGACCTTCTTATTTCTAAGACAAAGAGACACTGAGAAGAATCCAGACAGACCTTGCTCAATTTTCCCAGTTCACTGTACCTACCTACCTCCTATCCTTTGTCCTATCAAACTCCTCCATGACTGCCCTTCTTCATCAAGCCTAGCATAAAACTTTCAGGTTTAACCAGTCCTTTGGGTCTTCATTTCCTTAAGAAAGCTCCCATATTCTATAAAACCTAAGTACATGTGGATGCTTTACTCCTGGTAATCTGTCCTTATGAGTTAAATTTTCAGACCCAGCCTTACAAGGTCAAGGAAAACATTTTCCTTTGGGGCAGAGACAACCACCAGTGTAACACTTCTGACTTCTGGTATCTTTATATGACTCACTTTTTACCAGGACACAGACACACACACACACACACACACAAACACACACACACACACACACACACAATATTGAGACAGCCCAGGGATGTTTCCCTCCCCAGGTGTGGGAGTGAACTCAGCCTCAAAAGGAGATGAATTGTAATGGAAGACAGAGAAGGGAAAATACACACGAGTGCCCAATGGCCACTTCCTTGGGCTTATTTTATGGCCAGGCACTCACAAGCCTTTAGTGCTAGAACTGAGTTCTGCTCTTTCCTGATGGCTTAGGACTTCCTCTCAACAGCAGAGACACTTCCTGTCACCTTGGCCACATTTCTGCTCTGAGAGCTGGGGGCCTCCAGTGCCCCCATCACCACACCAGCTTTCAGAGTCTATCTGATCTGTGGACCATTCTTCTGCCCTTTCCTTTGGCTCCAATAAGAGCCCCCCTTCCCACTGGGTGACAGCTCCTGCTTCCCGTAAATGTGGTCAAGTCTGGTGGTTGCAGCCCCTTCCCTGGTTACTGCCTGCCCTCTGGGCCCTGGTCCTAGCACCTCAGTGTATCTCCCCATCCCCCTGTCCTCCAAAGTCCTGGCAGATAAAACTGGAACAAAGGGAGTAAATGGAAAGATTAAGAACTCTGAGAGACAAACAGAGCCTTTGTTGTCATCTGCCACCTCCCAAGGGCTATGGCCCCTTTGAAGAGCTGTACCCATGCACCAGTGTGTTAACATTCACCCACTGATCCAGAGCACATGGGCTTCCTTTCCCACCATCTGTGAAGCAACCTAATGCTTGGCTGTGCGTAATGCAGACTGTAAATAAACCAGGAGTCTCAACTTCTGAGGGAGAGCCAAAGCCCAGAAATTATGGTAATTCCATTCCTAACCCATTGACACGCAGACATTAATATGAATCACGTTACTGCTCCAGCTGTTTCTTGGTTACAAATCATCTTTGGTGATAAAACCATCAGGTATACATAACCAAACAATTCCCCTTCTAGTCCCTATCCCTCCCCAGCTGCCAACACCATCTTGTTTAACTCCAGTAGACAACCCTCGCCCCAGCCACGCAATGATTTCACTTGTCCTAAAATGGATATGAACTAGGAAGTTCCAAAGAAAACATCAGAAATGATGAGCTATGGTAGTTGGACGGAGCTGAGGATTATTTCAGAAGAACTTGAACCCCAAACTCTCAAATTCTTACCCTCACTAAGATCAATGCACATCACATGCTAACGAGTATTGGATTGGACATAATCATTGAGCAGATGGGCTGTAGCCATGATTTTGTGCAAATGCAAATTGTCTTCTAAATGATGTGCTTGAGAAAGATACAACAGATTCAAATTTCCAAACACAGAGGGGAAGAAAACAGCTCACCCAAGTCCCATTATTTACTCAGCTGGTTTTGAATGCAAGTCTCCAAGCCAATGTTTTGAAGACTCTGCCCTACTGTCTCAAGAATAGGGAGCGGTAGAGCGCTCTGCATGGAATCCTCCCTCTTTCCCAGGCCTCAGCAGTGAGCCATCTGCAGAGAGGGAGGAACTTTGCTATTCCTTGGGCATAGTCCAGGGAGGTTCACATTCTAGTTCTGTTTTTTTTTTCTTTTAACATATTTTAAAACTGAGGTTTAATTAACATACAACAGCACAGTCCGTAGATGTTCAAATGGATGAATTTTGACAGTTGTACATGCCTATGGAATGAACACCCCAAACAAGGTAGAGACCATATCCACCACTTTACAAAGTTCCCCCCCTTTCCCCAGCTCGACACCCACTGATTTGCTTTCTGTCACTATAGAATTAGTTTTGTCTGCCCTAGAATGTCATGTAAGTAGAATCATACAGCAAGAACTCTTTTTCGTTTAGCCTCCTTCATTCAACAGAATGTTTTTGAATAATTCATTCAGGTTGTTGTGTGCGTTCATAGTATGCTCTTTTTAAAAAATTGTTGAGTTGTGTTCCATTGTATGAACATACTACAATGTGTTTATCCATTTATCTCTTGATGGACGTTTGAATTGTTTCCAACTACTGGCTCGAATTCAATGGAGAAAGAAGAGTCTTTTTATCAATATTTCTGGAAGAACTAGATATACTGGGGGGGGGGTAGAAATTGAACCTCAATCCCTATCTCACTCCATATATGAAAACTAATTCAAAATGGATCATAGACCTACATGGAATACCCACAGCGGCAAAGCTGCTAGAATAAAGCCTAATAACTTTATGACCTTGGACAGGCAAAGAGTCTTCAGACAGAATAGAAAACACTAACCATTAAAAAAATTAAGTTGGCTATCATCAAAATTTTATATTTCATTTTTTAATTTCTTATTTATTTCATTTATTTACTTATTTATTTTGCTTTTTTTTTTTAGAGCCGCACCTGCGGCATGTGGAGGTTCCCAGGCTAGGGGTCTAATCAGAGCTACAGCTGCCAGCCTATGCCACAGCCACAGTAACTCAGGATTTGAGCCGAATCTGTGACCTACACCCCAGCTCATGGCAATGCCGGATCCTTGACCCACTGAGTGAGGCCAGGGATTGAACCCACAACCTCATGGTTCCTAGTCGGATTTGTTTCCACTGCACCACGACAGGAACTCCAAAATTTTATATTTTAGCTAGTGAAAACAGATGATTAAGAAAATGAACACGAGTTCCCGTCGTGGTGCAGTGGTTAACGAATCCGACTGAAAACCTTGAGATTGAGGGTTTGATCCCTGGCCTTGCTCAGTGGGTTAAAGATCTAGCGTTGCCATGAGCTACAGTGTGGGTCACAGATGTGGTTCTGATCCCATGTTTCTGTGGCTCTGGCGTAGGCCGGTGGCTAGAGCTCCGATTTGACTCCTAGCCTGGGAACCTCCATATGCCACGGGAGCAGCTCAAGAAAAGGCAAAAAGACAAAAAAAAAAAAAAAAAAGAAAAGAAAATGAACAGACGTGAGGGAGGGAGTGGGATAGACTGAGAGTCTGGAGTTAATAGATGCAAAGTATTGCATTTGGAATGGATAAGCAATGAGATCCTGCTGTATAGCACAGGGAACTACATCCAGTCACTTGAGATGGAATATGATGGAGGATAATGAGAGAAAAAGAATATATGTATATATGTTTGACTGGATAACATTACTGTGCAGTAGAAATTGACAGAACACGGTAAATCAACTATAATGGAAAAAATAAAAATCATTAAAAAAATGAACAGACAAATCACAGACTGGGAAAAAAATATTCACGACACATATATCTGACAAAGGACTTGTATCTAGACCGTATAAAGAACGCCTGTAGGAGTTCCCTTGTGGTTCAATGAGTTAAGGATCTAGCGTTGTCACTGCTCTGGCTCTGGCTACAGCTGTGGAGTTAGTTCAATCCCTGGCCTGGGAACTGCCATACGCTGCAGGCACGGCCAAAAAAACATGCTTACAAATCAACAATAAAAAGACAAACAATTAAAAATGGTGAAAGACTTAGACACTTTACAAAAGATGCACAAATGGCCAATAAGTTCACCAAAAAAGTGCTCAAAATCTTTAGTCGTTCACTTTTTAAAAATTTGTGTGTGAAATTCATGTCAGTCCTTCCAATGGAAGTGGATTTTACGTCTGAAGATTTAGTCCTCTTAGCCCTCTCAGACTCTATGCTTTCTGCTTAGTCATTACAGAGCATTTTCCAGAACTGCTGAGGTGAACAAGCCTGCAGCTGCCAGAGCCCTTCTTTGTGTGGTTTGGTGCTGCAAAAGGGAAAAATTCAGAGCTGGCAGCCTTGGGCCGCGCATGGGAGAGGAAGGGGATGACTTGTGCCTGGCAGGGAGGCAGGTGCACCCAGGATCGAAGGAGAGTGGTAACAGGAGCACAGGGGTTTCATCAACCCCAGGGTGAGGGGGAGTTCTGCCCCATCTATGCGAAGTGCAGGTTTGGTAGAGCTTCTAGACACAGAAAAAAATAAAAATCTTCAAAGGGCTAAGTTTTCATCATCCACCATTTAAAAGTGAAAACGTTATTGCCTCAAGCTTCTTTCATATGACTGGACTTGGGCCAGTTATCCAACAGAGTAGCAGTGTTTATAATTCATCCAGTGCAACTTCTTGTGTCTGCTCTAAAACAAGCATGTTCTCATGTACTTGCATGGTATACATCATCATGAAGCTTGAAAGATTTTAAACAGGCTATTTTTCTTTTCTTTTCCTTTCTTTTTTTATATGAAGCAGATTTTGATTCCTTTTTTTTTTTAGAGTACAGTTGATTTACAGTATTGTGTCATTTTCTGCTGTATAGCATAGTGACCCAGTCACACATGTATATACATTATTTTTCTTATAGTATCTTCCATCATGTTCTACCTAAAGAGGTTGGACATAGTTCCCTGTGCTCTACAGTAGGACCCCATTGCTTACCCATTCCAAATGTAATAGTTTACATCTACTAACCCCAGACTTCCCATCCATCCCACTTCCTCCCTCTTCCCCCTTGGCAACCACAAGTCTGTTCTCCCATCTGTGATCTGTTTCTGTTTTGTAGATAGGATCATTTGAGCCATATTTTAGATTCCACATCTAAGTGGTATCATATGGTATTTGACTTTCTCTTTCTGACTTATTTCACTCAGTATGAGACTCTCTAGTTGCATCCATGTTGCTGCAAATGGCATCATTTCATCCTTTTTATGGCTGAGTAGTATTCCATTGTATGTGTGTACCACCTCTGCTTAATCCATTCACTAAACAGGCTATTTTTCATCTAATTAGTCAATGCTCCATCCCAGGTAGCTAAGGAGAAGGAGTTCTAACTGTACAAGGAAACTGAATAGTGACAAAAGTGCCCAGGGCATTCCAAGTGTTAAAAATCTGCTGTTAGTTATATGGGGTTTTGAGGGATTTTGGTTTTCTTTTTTCTTTTTGGCCATATTCACAGCATGCAGAAGGGATCAGAACTGAGCCATAGCAGCAACCCCAGCTGCTGCAGTGACAATACCAGATCCTTAACTCACTGGACCATTAGGGAACTCCAAGGTATGTGTTCTGTGTGACTCTGAGTCTTGGAGACTGCCAGAAGAAAGACCAAGCATTTGACTTGCATCTCAATTGGAGTCAGATTGAGATTAGATTCAGGTGAAGAGAGAGGCTCTGCCTTCTAACTACATTTTAAGGGCTGTGGCAAATAGAAGAGGAAGAGACATGCTAAGAAGGAGGGAGGCTCTTGAGAATGGTGTTAACTTCACCGTATGGAATTTAACAGAGGCACAGTGACATTTAATTAAGCATTCAAGTGTGAGGGCTCCCGCATAAATAAATTCACCAGATAGCTGATTCTCATCTATTTCAAAAACAAAATTAAAAATATAGTAATATATTTTCTTGAACTCAATTATCCTCAATATCATTCCAATATGTAATCAGTGTGAAATTTACTAATGAGGTATTTTGCATCACTTTATACCAAGCTTTTAAAATCTGATGTATATTTTACACATACCACACCTCTCAATTGGGGCTGCATGTCAAATGGCCAAGAGCCACAGGTGCCGGCTGTTGTACTAAAGAGTATGGATGTAGGACCTCATGGCTCAAGCTTGGTCTAGCACCGCTTTTGCACATGGTGTTTTCTTCTCAAGACTGCGGGCCCCTTAAAGGCAAGATGGACATCTATTTAACATTGTAACTTCTGCAGGGCCCTGTCTAAAAGGGCTGTTTATCAAATACTGGCCAACTAAAGTTCATTGAATCCGAACTTGTTGATTAATCAATTGCCTAATTTAATGTCACCCATTTTTTACTCCAAATGTTGCTATTCTTTAAATTGTCTTTTTGGGACTTAAAATGTGTATTTTTCTTTGGTGGCTTATCTTGGGTACATGCTGAGCTGCTTTGTTGCTTTGTATTTATTTGCTTTAGAGACAGTTTCTATTTTTCCGGTAAATCAGGGATGAAGATGTCATTGCATTCCTCCTCCCTGTCCCTCCATGTACTGCCTCCTGTGGATGGTCCCAGGGAGGTGGGGGGCGGCAGTGGAACTCATAACCAGGGACAGATGTCACCTGTGTTTCCCACCCTTATTGGATGAAATCCCCCAGAGTGCTTGTTGGAGACACAGATCATCAGTAAAAGCAAACAAACAAAAAGTTTAATGCTTCATCACGTTAGTTGGAAAATTTTCAAAGATGAAATAACACTTTTAAGTCTGCTTTGTACTTTAGCATTTGCAAAATGTCTTTGAGCTTGACCTCTTTTGGTCTGTAAAGCAACCTTAAGAAGTCTGGAGGGTAAATGTTAGGTACTCCTCTTGTCACATAAAGAAACCAAGATTGGGTGGCTTTGGGTGCGTTGCCTGATGTCACAAAACTAGTAAGTGGTGGATATATTTTTTAACTTGGGTCTTCTGATTCCAAGTGTCTCCCAAATGTTTAAGCCCAACAGTTTATAATTAGAAATTGCTTCTACCAAATACTCAAAAGTATACTGGCTCTAATCCTGTATTGCTAATCATCAGGAGTTAGCACCCTTCAATTCAAGAAAGTTCTATGAACATCTTGGTGGTGCTTCCCACTTGCCCGGGTGCAGATCCCCCCTAACTTCCGCTTTGCCTTTTTTAGGATGTCACTCCATCCCTTCCTGAGCAGCTAATCTCCAGGATAGCTTACTGTCCGGCATGCACCTCTGCCCTCTGCTGGTGGCCCTTGATCATAACACCTCTCTGGGCATCTTTGAGGCCTCCTTCCAAAGCAACGTGGGATCTGCCTTAACTATTCTCCCTAAAGCATCACAGGGACCAGACGGTTACTTTCAACCAAAGTTTACCAAAGCGTTGCTCAGGGGACAGAAAAAAAGGAAATGCAACTCAAAATATCTACTGATAACTTTAAGTAAATGTGGCTACACACTGAGCCTCAAGCCTAGACCCATCCTCAGTGTTGGTAACCATGCTTGGTTCTTAGCCTACCTCCAAATGGAAGTGCCAGCTCCCACATTGCTGTATATGGAGGGTCAGAGAAATTGACATGAGCATGCAGAGAAAAAAGGGACTTTTCCCCTTCCCTTTGTCTAAAGTTCACCTTTCAAATTCTCATTTCCTTACCTAGTGTGGGCTAATAGGATTGACAGTGGGAATGGCTACTCATCTCCGAAGTCCCTTCTCCTCCATGACAACTTGCATGGCCTTGAGCAGAAGAAATGGAGTCCCTAGAAGGTGCTCATTGCTCCATTCTGGAGGATTCAGATTCAAATGATCCTGTGTGCAAGACATGGCGACTTCCCCTCCTTTTGCGTGGGGTCAACTTCCGATCTGCAGAGCCCTCTCATTCCCACAGAGGCTCAGATCTGGACCTCTTGCTCGTTCAAGAAGAGACCCAACTCCCAAGAACAGGTGATACCCTACAGACAGAGCTAGCCAACTCCTCTCTGAGAAAAAGAAAATGGCCTCTAAGAAAATAACAAATCTCTGCTAGAAAAGTGTGTAACATCAAGAAAAATGATGAACTTTCTCAGTCGGAGAAATCTGTACTTAGACAATGAACCCAAGGCTAGATTTTCTCCCCAAAGAAGTCTAGGGACCACTAGCTTTACCCTCAGCAAGGAGCTTTCTCCCACAAAGGGGTAGCCTGCTCCACTGAGAAATTTAATATCCACCTCTTTGCAAGGAGCAACTCCTAACTTTAAAGTGATGCTTTTCCCAGCTACTAAACTCATCAAGGTTTCCAAAAACAGATTGCGGTTCTAGTTAGGGCAGCCTGTTTTACCCAGGAATGACGCAAGCCCAGCACTTTGCCCTGTACCCTTCTGGCCCCTGAAACTGTGTAGATAGAAAAGAACTTTACCTTCGAGGGATGACTCAGCCAGCATTATGAACATCAATTACTGTGCTGTTCTAATACAATGATGGCTTCAGGGAAACTGGGCTGAGCGGGTCAGTTTGCCCTGATATTCAGTGGCCCCAGACAACCCTTCTCGGGGTTCTGTCTCCTGTTTTGTAGTTTGCTTTCAAGCTGTCTTTTTTCTTCTTCTTCTTCCTGCTGCTGTTGGTGAATCTGCTTCTGAAGCATGATTTTTCCTTTGCATCAGCTTCATCGTGGGCTGAGGATCCTGACATCGGAGCTTAGTGGAACCAGACCTCCAGCTACAAGGAACATAATTGATTAAGGCCCCAATCACTGTGCTCTGACGTCCATTGCCGAGCTTCCCAAGGGCTGCCCTCAGCCAAAGACTGATGTGGCCAGGATACCAAGGCAGACCTGGTCCTGGGAGCCTCAGGACTGCCCTGATGGCCAGCTTTGACCCCAGAATTCTCTGCTGGCCTTGCTGAGCCTTCCTGAGGCCTCATGGCCACCTTGGACATTTCTCCCATCTCCTTCCATGTGGCCTCAGACTTGCATTGTGGTCCAAGAAGTCTTCCTGCCTCCCTTAGCCTCTATCTTCTCTCCTCCTTGTTTCCTCTAATAAAATCTTTGCACTTTGGGCTTATCTTGGCACCTGATTCTTGGAGAAACCAGACTGACACACCTCATTCCTTCCACCCTAACACACCCCAGACCCTGGTTGTCCAAGGCTTCAGTCCCCTTGAATGGAGCCCTGTGATGACAGCTGAGCCTTCCTTCACTCAGGCCCCACGTTCACGGCAGTCTCTGTGCCTTAGCTCTCCATCACTCCTATGTGCAAGTCCGAAACAGGAGGAGGCCATCATGGAAGACACATGTTAGCAGGATGATTTGAATTAAAAACTAAAGATGGACCTTTTTTAATAGTAAGTCTGAGTTGGCCCAGTGACTTGATGTTGAGGACATTTATATTCCACGGCAGACATTCTCCCTATATTGAATGAGCTGGAGTCACAGTTCTAAGACTTTGGAAAAAACTCCACATTTAAGCATGTAATTTAAAAATTATATATTCAGGAGTTCCTGTTGTGGCTCGGAAAGTTACAAACCCAACTAGTATCCATGAGGATGTGGATTCAATCTCTGGCCTTGCTCAGTGGGTTAAGGATCCAGCATTGCCCTGAACTGCTACATAGGTCATAGATGTGGCTTGGCTCGGTGTTGCGATGGCTGTGGTGTAGCCAGCAGCTGCAGCTCTGATTGGACTCCTAGCCTGGGAACTTCCACATGCTGTAGGTGCAGCCCTAAGAAAAGGAAAAAATATATATATGTGTGTTTTAATCACATTAATAAGTAAGAATTACTGATATTTTAGTTTTTCCAAACTTTTTTGAGTATATCAGAAATGGAAATGTGTTTTCAAAGTATGAGTAACTGATTGCAGTGTTATTTACAGTAACTAAGATACAGAAGCAGCCTAAGTGTCCACAAATAGATGAATGGTTAAAGAAGATGTATTGTGTATGTATACACAATGGAATATTACTCAGCCATGAAAACGAAAGAAATCTTGCCATTTGTCACAACACAAATGGACCTAGAGGGTATTATACTAAGTAAAATAAGTCAGACAGAGAAAGACACTTTATGATCTCACTTATATGTGGAATCTAAGAAACAAATGAACAAACATAACAAAACAGAGTCATAGATACAGAGAACAAAATAGGTGGTTTACAGGAGATGAGAGGAGAGAAAAACTTGAAGGAGATTAAGAGGTACAAACTTCCAGCTGCAAAATAAATGAGTCACAGGTATAAAATGTACAGTATGGGGAATATCGTCAGTAATCATGTTATTTCTTTGTATGGTGACAGATGGTAACTAGACTTATCATTTTGAAATGTACAGAAATATTGGATCACTATGTTATGTAACAGGGACTAACATAGTATTGTAGGTCAGTCATACGTCAAAGGCAAATACACAAACAACTCATAGGAAAAGAGATCAAACTGGTGGTTACCAGAGGCAGGTGGTAGGGGAGGGGGACTTGGATGAAGGTGGTCAAAATACCAACTTCCAGCTGCAAGATAAATAAGTACTAGGAATGTAGTGTACAACATGATAAATATAATTAACACTGCAGTATGTTATAAATGAAAGTTGTAAGAATAAATCCAAAGAATTCTAATCATAATTTTTTTTCCATTTATTTAACTTTTAATCTCTATGAGATGATGGATGTTTACTAAACTTATTGTGGTCATTATTTTATGATGTAAGTCAAATCATTATGCTGCACACCTTAAAATTCTATAGTGCTATATGTCACTTGTACCTCAAACAAATAAACAAAGCAAAGTAAGAGTAACTGGTATAATTAAGAGTTCCCTTCGTGGCGAAGCGGAAACAAATCTGACTGGGAACCATGACGTTGCACGTTTGATCCCTGTCCTCGCCCAGTGGGTTAAAGATCCGGCATTGCCGTGAGCTGTGGTGTAGGTTGCAGACGAGGCTCGGATCCTGCATTGCTGCCCTAAAAAGACCAAAAAAAAAAAAAAAAGTCACCAGGTAAGTGTTCTCTTATGGCACAGTGGGTTAAGGATCTGGCATGGTCACTGCCGTTGCTTGGGTTGCTGCTGTGGCTCGGGTTCAGTCTCTGGCCCAGGAACTCCCATATCTGTGGGGCTCCAAAAAAAAAGTTACTGGGTAAATCTTAGTAAAATTTTTTGGTGTCTTTCCTAGAGAGTGAGAAAAAGGAGTGACTCTAATGGTTGGATAACAAATCCTGTTGCAAGTCAAACAATTTTCAATTTGCCTTGAGCGAAACTGAAGGAGTTCTTAACTGAGCTGTCATCTGGTAGGTAAAAAATATGATTTTTGGCATATGCCTTAGAAGGAGCTCAAGCAAATGAGTGCTACTGCTGTAGGAGAAATCCTCTGCTTCTGCCTACTTTCTGTGTAAGCCAATGTTTGCCAGCTCTTGAGTCTGTAAAACAAAGAATGGGGATACAATGGTTGCCAAACCTGTCTCACTCATCCCCCAATACATGAGTTTGTTGGGGAAAAAAAAGCAAAACCACACAGCTTCATCTACCTCATTGAGACATGCATCTCAAATATAATTTTACTTTCCCCGCATCATTACAATCTCTGCCTCTGTCTTCATGCTATCTTCTCCTTCGTGTGTGTGGCAAATCTCCCTCTGCCTCCCTTCGTAAGGATAAATGTGGTTGCCTTTACGGCATGGATAAGGCAGGATAATATCCCCATCTCAAGATCCTTAGTATAATCGCATCTGCAAAGACCCTGTTTCCAAATAATGTAACATTTTCTGGTTTCAGAGGACCTGATATCTTTGGGTGCCATTATTTGGTTTACTAAACCTGGTGAAGTCATGTTAACCTGGTTGTAAGATCAGCAGTCGGTAACTAAAATGTATCCACTGTGTGGGTCTTAGAGTCATTTAGGGTTCCTAAATGTGTAGGGTTACCTCCAACTACCAACAACCCTCGACTTGGCCCCTCAATCTCCGGTGTCTGAGATAATCTGAAGAAAAATATTTCAAACACTTGTTAGAGGGGGAGGTATGGATGGAAACACATCAATGGATTCCAGAACTTGGTCTGGGAAGAATGGTGTGGGTCCCCAAGGGGGGAAAGGAGACTCATTTATCCAACACTAATCTATGCCAGGGATGTCTTTTCCTTTTTCATTTTTACTTTTTAATTGTAGTGGATTTACAATGTTGTGCCAATTTCAGCTGTAAAGCAAAGTGACCCAGTCATACTCATACATATATGTGTATATACATTTTCCCTTTCTTATATCATCTTCCACCGTGATTCCGAGAGACCAGATAGAGTTCCCTGTGCTATAGAGTAGGACCTCACTGCTTATCCATTTTTAATGTAATCATTTGCATCTGCTAACTCCAAACTCCCAGTCCATCCCACTCGGGGATATCTTTTTAAATGGCCAGGGACTCCTGGAAGCCTAGGTGTCCTCAGGCGGCTTCTGTATAGAGGAAGGACACTTTTCTAGGCCACAGGATGACCCCTTGAGGGGCCCCGTTGAGCTGGACAATCTGTAGCCACACTCCTAAACCTGAGCCGTGAAAGGTGGTGAGAAAAGAGAGAAAAAGGGAACACAGAGAAGCCGAAGAGGACATGAGCTCATGCTCTGTTCGGGGAATGCTGTTGTGGAAGAAAGCCAAATAATGAGATGGGATGCAAAATCTTGATGGAGACCCTCCACCTCTGTGGTGCCTCTAACGGACAAATGGACTCGAGGGCAATTATCTGATGTCTTTCCGGATGGCCACACAAAGGGATTGCTGTTTCTGGAAACTTCTCTGTGAGGCCCCTGCATGTGGTAAGCCCTTATTAAATATTTGTTAAGGTCTTGGTGTTTCCACTCTGGAAAGAAGGGCTTCCACTACGTAAAGCCCTTTTTAACCTTGGGTCGATGGTGGATCCTTTTTAGTCTGTCCAGAGATTTACTGCACTAAGAACTCTGGGATTCAATTCAATTCAATTCACATTGAGTTTGGATTAGCACCGAACTTTTTCAAACCAACACAGGTGGTGGATAAAGGGTTTCCTTTGGGGTTTTGAGAGCATCATCTCTATTCATTTGTGGTGTTTAGTCCACTCTGCATCCATCCAAATAAACGACTCAACACTTTTCTCCTTTACTAATCTTTTTACTTATTTATCTTCTCAGGGCTTCTATGCTATTTTGCATTTTTTAGTACCCACTCCTTCACACACACACACACACACACACAGAGTGTGCTGTCCCTCATAACTTGGTGCCAGCTGCAGTGTGAGTAGTAGGCAATTACAGTTTCCTCTAGAGAGTCAATGAGATATTAAATATTAAGAGTCCTTTGATTGGGTGTGAGTGTTTGGGTAATTATTTGAATCACATTGGGGCTGAAAAGATGGTGACCTAATCCTTCCAGAACAGAAGAAAAGCGGGGGCCTAACTGATGATCACAGGGGGTGCAGAGCCGAATTCCCCCTGGCTCTGGTACTAATTTCCGATGCTACTCCTCTGCCCATGAGAGTGACCAGCTGCTCTCCGCCTGGAGCGTGTGCCTCACCCTCTCCCTGACTCTTCCCCCCTGAGCACCAGATCCCAGCCTCCAGAATGTTCCTTCAAGGAAGCCTTTCCCGCCCCTGAGCCTTGTGTAGATTCCACTGTTCTGTTCCCCTAGCTCATTACCCACCATTCATTCACTCATCCATTTATTCGAGTACCTAATACATGCCAGACAACATGCTAGATGCTGGGCACACAGTGTAACAAGAACACTACTCTCCCCCCTGGCCCAGCTCATGGGCACTTAGTGGGGAAGGGATGGGCGTCAGATACATAACACACTATGCTCGATAGAGCCTGACTGTGACCAGTTCACCAAAGGCAAAGAGTGGAAGATAATGAGGAAACCCACCAAGGACATAAAGGCGCTGACCTTGGACCTCAGGTCCACAGGAAGAGGTGGGAGCCCTGGGGCTATTCTTCCCCAGCCCTGCCCCCCAGCCCCTACCCTGACCCTTTTAATAAACACTATGTGTGATTCAAAAAGATACATGCACCCCTATGTTTACTGCAGCACTATTCACAATAGCGAAGACATGGAAACAACCTAAATGTCCATTGACAGATGAATGGTTTAGAAGATGCTGTACAATGTGATATACACAATGGAATACTACTTGGCCATAAAAAAGAACAAAATAATGCCATCTGCAGCAACATGGATGCACTCATATTAAGTGAAGTAAGCCAGAAAGAGAAAGACCAATACCATATAATATCACTTATATGTGAAATCTAAAATATGGCACAAGAGTTCCTGTCATGGCACAGCAGAAACCAATCTGACTAGAAACCATAAGGTTGCAGGTTCGATCCCTGGCCTCATTCAGTGGGTTAAGGATCTGGCATTGCCATGAGCTGTGGTGTAGGTCACAGACATGGCTCGGATCCTGCATTGTTGTGGCTGTGGCATAGGTTGGCAGCTGTAGCGCTGATTCAACCCCTAGCCTGGGAACTTCCATAAAAATCAAAAATAAATAAATAAATAAAATATGGCACAAATGAACCTATGTACAGAATAGAAACAGACTCACTGACATGGACAATAGACTTCTGGTTGCCAAGGGGAAAGGGGAGGGAGTGGGATGGACTGGGAGTTTGGGGTTAGTAGATGCAAACTATTATGTTTAGAATGGATAAGCAATGAGGTCCTACTGTATAACAAGGGGGAACTATATCCAATCACTTGTGATAGAACGTGATAGAACATAATATGAGAAAAAGTATATATATATATATATATATATATATATATATATATATATACTCACACACACGTATGACTGAGTCACTGCTGATCAGCAGAAATTGACAGAACACTATAAGTCGATTATAATTAAAAATTTTTAATTAAAAAAAACACTACCTACCTTTACCATAACTTGGTTAACTCTTAAAAAAAAAATCCTTCCTTTCTCTAAACTGGATTCAGTTGTGTTTTTGTTATTCAACATCCCAAAGGCTCCAGATGAGCATGGATTATCAGCTACAGGGCAAGACCGGCCAGGACACACACACAGCTCTGAGCCATTATACCAATGACTTAGTGACCCAGTTCAGCCAAGTCACTCCCACTTCAGTAATTATTACTTCAGAGAAATTATTTGAAGGTATTATTTGGGACAAACTAATGTCTCACAGATATCCAATGTTGATCTTATTTTTATTATAATGTTAATTCAACATGATGAGGCAAATATTTCTTAAGCACCTAGTAGGCATCTAGAACATAATGCTATTCTAGGAGCCTGAGAAGGCTATGGTCAAAAGAGACAAATCTATATTCCCCATTCTAGGAGGGGATAAATAAACTTGAATACGTGCAAACATATATCTATGTGTAATATCCTTTGGCTTTTAATTCTTTTGTTTGTTTGTTTTTTAGGGCCATTCCTGTGGCATATGGAAGTTCCTAGGCTAGGCTTCAAATTGAAGCTGCAGCTGCCAGCCTACACCACAGCTCACGGCAATGCCGGATCTTCAACCCACTGAGCGAGGCCAGGGATCAAACCTGCATCCTCATGGATACTAGTCGGGTTGGTAACCCCTGAACCACAGCAATAACTCCTGGCTTTTAATTCTTAATATAAACTTATATGCAAACTATTAAACCAAAATGTATTTATAAATTTTTTAAAAGCTATAAAATTGAAAAAATTAACAACATAATTTCATAGAGCAAATGAATATTGTGCTAAAATTAAATTGCTTCCGGAATTCCCATTGTGGCGCAGTGGTTAACAAATCCGACTAGGAACCATGAGGTGGTGGGTTCAATCCCTGGCCTTGTTCAGTGGGTTGATGATCCAGTGTTGCCGTGAGCTGTGGTGTAGGCTGCAGATGTGGCTCAGATCCTGCGTTGCTGTGGCTCTGGTGTAGGCCTGCAGCAACAGCTCCAATTAGACCCCTAGCCTGGGAACCTCCATATGCTGGGGGAGTGGCCCTAGAAAAGGCAAAAAGACAAATAAAAAAAAAAATTAAATTGCTTCCATTGGGAAGTTACAGCTTGGAGTTACAGCTTTCCATTAGAAAGTTACAGCTTGGAGTTTGGTTCTATATGTAATCTTTTTCTGTGTTTTAACTTCAATAATGCTATTGATTACATGTAGTATAAAGAATTGCCTCCAAAAACTTTCAAGACTTTGCTAGTTCAGGATATAAAACCTCAAATCTTTGCAAGCAGAATTCAAATGCAGGTTTTAGTTATGGGTTACCTGATTATGCTAGAAAATTATCTTGTTCATCTGAAGGTAAGACTAGCCAGCTTGAATTATTAAACTTAGCATTGAATGGGTAACTACTCCATATATTGTTGGTACTAAGGGCAGAAAATTTTTCCCTTTGCCTAATTATTAGCACACTTATTCCTAATGAACTGTTTTGGCAAGTGGTATGCAAAAGAAGCATAAGCATCTTCACCTGTGATTGCAACCATTCTCAGTGCTTTGTAAGTACCAGCAGCTGTTCCACACGCTTTATGGGGACCAAATCAACCAAGCCTCCAAGCGCTCTTCAAAAGAGGTCCTTCTGCTAGTCTCCATTTACAGACGAGGGGACACTGAGACATAGAAAGCTTAGGTAACTTGCCCAAGGTCTGTCACCAAGTAAGTGACAGAGCTGGGATTGAACACAGGCAAGAAGTCCATCTCCGGAGGCTACCATTTAATTCCTGCCAGGATATGGCTACTGAATGTGGTACCAACTACCACAATGTAAATTCTTTATAATCTTACAGGGGGATAATATGGGGTCCCCTGTTAAGCCTCTATTCCCACACTAATTTTCCTCTCTTGGAACTACTAAGAAACATTCATTTACCCACCAAAGCTTTATGTTATCTGGCCTCCATTGGGCTAGAATAGATGAAAAATGCAATTGCACATTATTTTTTTTTTCTCTTTTGGCTGCACCTGCAGCATATAGATGTTTCCAGGCCAGGGATCGAATCCAAGCCACAGCTGTGACCTTCATATGCTGTGGGTGCGACCCTAAAATGAAAAAAAAATGTGTGTGTGTGTGTGTGTGTGTGTGTGTGTGTGTATGATTGGGTCACTTTGCTGTACAGCAGCAGAAATTGACAGAACATTGTAAATGTTCCTCCACTGTGCCACAGCAGGAACTACCAGTTGTACATTCTGTCACTAAAATGACATAAATCAGGGAGTTCCCACTGTGGCTTAGCAGGTTAAGAACCCGACATAGTGTCTGTGAGGATGCAGGTTCAATCCCTGGCCTCGTGCAGTGGGTTAAGGATACGGCATTGCCACAAGCTGCAGCGTAGATCCGGCATTGCCGCAGATGCAGCTCTCATGAAGTGTTGCCATGGCTGTGGTGTAGGCCTACAGCTGCAGCTCCAATTTGACCCCTACCCAAGGAAGTTCCATATGCTGCAGGTGTGGCCCTAAAAATAAAATAAAAATTATATAGACCAGAGATCAACACACTATGACCTGTGGGCGAAATGCCCACTGCCTAACTTTGTAACTAAAGTTTGATTATGAACACAGCTGTGCTCATTCATTGGTGCATTTATATCTGGTCAATGCTACTTTTGCACTCCAGGGCTAAGTTATGTTGTTGCAATAGAAACCACATGGCCCCCAAACCCTAAACTATTTATTATCTGGCCCTTTATGCAAAAAGTTTGATGAGTCTTTATCTAGATAAAATAAATTGTGTTTGTATTATTTTTTATAGACTATCATCAAAAGGAGAGCACATAATTTCTCACAGAGAACTCAGGGGACTTGGATGTCAGAGAAACATTTTAGAAGTTAGTTATGGGAAATGCAAGCTGAGAGTATTTTAGTGACTTTGAAAGTCAGAGTAAAGCAAAGCATTCCTTTTTTTTTTTTTCCCAAAGGAATTTGTAAAATGAATGTACTGAGGGTCCTCAGTAGCTCTTCATGGACAGCAGGCACGTTTCTACCTTTGGACCAAGACCTGAAATACCACCTCCCCAACACAGGTAGGACTGTGTTTCTTACCTCCTGTTGGTTGAAGGGGCTGTGGGACTTCTGGTCAAAGAGTCCAGAAGTGACTTGTATCTTTTTGAACCAGAGCATTTAATGGTCAGTGTGAGACCCTCCTGAACTCTCTTTCTAGCCCAACAATTGGTGACATTCAAGACGGCAGCTGCCCCATCAGTCAGGGTTCCTGAGGGACCATTAGCAAGGCTTTCTTACCAATGGATACGTAGCATGAGCAAGATATGAGCTTTTTTATTAGTTTGCTAGAGCTGTCATGACAACTACCACAAACTGGACGGCTTCAACCACGGATACTTATTTTAGAAGTCTGATATTAAGGTATCAGCAAGGTTGGTTTCTTCTTAGGGGTGTGAGGGACGAATCTGTTCCAAGCTCCTCTCCTCAACTTGTAGACAATCATCTCTTCTTATCTGCTTATAGTCTTCCTACCATGTATTTCTGACTCAAATTTTCTCTTTTTTTAAGAACACCAGTCAAAAAGAATGTATACATAGGGAGCTCCCATTTGGCTTAGCAGGTTAAGAATCCAACTAGCATCCATGAGAATGCAGGCTGGATCCCTGGCCTTGCTCAGTGGGTTAAGGATCCAGTGTTGCTGCAAGCTGCAGTGTAGGTTGCAAATGTGGCTTGAATCCTGTGCTGCTGTGGCTGTGGTATAGGCTGGCAGCTATAGCTCTAATTCGACCCCTAACCTGGGAAAATTCATATGCTGTGGGTGCAACCCTAAAATGAAAAAAAAATGTGTATTCTTTAAAAATTTTTTTAAAGAATGCCAATCATGTTGGATTAGGATCCATCCTAATGACCTTTATTTTAATTTAATTAACCTCTAAGAGACTGGGACCTAGGACTGCAACATCTAAATTTGGGGAGTGGGAGGACACAATTCAACCAATAACAACCTTTATTATTTTAAGCTACTGAGATTTGAGAATTGTCAGTCACCACAGAATAACCCAGACTGTCCTGACTAATACAAAGGAACAATCACTAGGCTCCACTCGACAGCTTCTTTGAGTTGTCTACGCATATTTATGACCCTATTAAAAACCACACTGGGGACTTTTTTTTTTTTAATTTGCATGTGTCACAGTCATGAATAAATTAGCCTGCAGCAGTATTCTTAGAGCTGTAACATTACATTTTTCCCCCCATTTTAGGGAGCTGAGGGCTAAAGAGAATGAATGTCTCTCTCCAGCAGACAGGGAGGTCCCAGCCTCAGGATGACTCCCAGTCACTCACTAGGACCCAAGGTAGCCACGCCAGTCACACAGGCAGCTTTTGCTCCCCTCAGGCCAGACCTGTCGGTGACTCCTCAGAGCCTGTCAGGTCCCCTTGATGGTTATGAACTCAAGATGCCTCTTGCTCACCAAGATGTTATCATCTGACTTGTGACAGATTAATTCCTTAATCACCTGTTCGAGTTTTTCCACTTAATATTGAACCTCACATCCTATTTCCTCATGATTACGAGACTGTCAGAGCTTAGAGGTGGTTCACTTCTTCACCAGAGAAGGCCGTGCAGACTCTGAGAGTGATTCCCCAGGAAAGGAAAGTACTCTATGTATAAGTTACCTGCAGCTGCTGTAACAATGATCGCCTGCTCGATGACTACAAACAATAATAGCAAAACCCGTATTCTCTCACAGTTCTGGAGGCTAGAAGGCTCAAATCTGGCTGTCATCCAGGCCACACATCGTCTGAAAGTCCTTCCTTGCCTCTTCCAGCTTCTGTGGCCTCTGGGAGTCCTTGGCTTCCTTGGCTGTCCCACTCCAATCTCTGCCTCTGTCTCCACATGGCCTTTTCTCATGTCTCTCATCTCCCTCTGCCTGTTTCTCTAAGGATACGTGTCGTTGGATTTAGGGCCCACCTGGATAATTCGGGATAACTGACTTATTTACATCTGCAAAGACCCTTTTTTCCAAATAAGGTCACACCCACAATTTCAGGGATTAGGACACGGTGATACCCTTGGGGAGGGAGGGGGAGCACCATTCAACCCATCATACTCTCTCTGTTGCTCCGTGAACAATTCAGTTTTTTCTAAGACAAATGTGGAAGGTAAATGAAGTTTATGCTTTACCTCTTTGCCACATTTTTCACTGGTTGGTTTATCTCCTCTTAACCCCCTGCTCCTGCCTTCTCCTCACAGCCCAGGAGACTCTGCTCACCACCTACCACAATCAAAGATTTTAGGGGATTCCTGTATGGTTCCTTCACAGATATTCACCATTTAAATGTGTAAACTAGAGAGGGTGTTGCTAACAAGAGTAAGAAAATATTCTCAGGAATTCTCATTGTGGCGCAGCAGAAATGAATCCAACTAGTATCCGTGAGGACGCGGGTTCGATCCCCAGCCTTGCTCAGTGGGTTAAGAATCTGGCGTTGCCATGAGCTGTGGTGTACATCGAAGATGTGGCTTGGATCCCACATTGCTGTGGCTGTGGCATAGGCCTGTAACTGTACCCCCTATTCGAGCCCTAGCCTGGGAACTTCCATGTCTTGGGTGTGGCCCTAAAAAAAAGCAAAAAAGGAAGAAAAACTTCTCATAAAATTTTGGACATTGGCAAGCAATATATTTATGGGTGGGACGACGAGAATGAGGGGCAGATACCTTCTATTAGGTGAACACTCTGCGTACCAGGCTGTATTAGATTCTATTGCTATGTTAACTTCTGAGGTGACTCAGCAAGCACACTGGCTAAACATGGCTTGAGGCTGGAAGGCTGTGTGTGTGTGTGTGTGTGTGTGTGTGTGTGTGTGTGTGTGTAAGCAGATATGGTAGATCTCTCAACCTCAATGAGATAAGTTGATGAAATCAGAAAAATTAAACCTAACAAGGATAATCCAATACTATTAGTAATACCTATTAGTAATATTATATTAGTAATATTATCTTATGCTAATGCTACTAATAAGATAATGTCATTTATTTAGAGTCTACAACTGGCTAGGCACTGTGACAATTTCTTATAAATTTTCCCATTTGATTTCCAAAATCAACAATACATGTTCAGAACAAGGAAAACTTGTTTAAAAGTGATTCTCTTGGAAGAAAAAAAAACCTAAAGGTGTCAGTTGACCACCAGCTCAGCCAATGAGTAACATCCTTACTTATGTGTGGCTGAAAAAGGGGGGCACAGATTTAAGTTGTTTTCATGACACTCTGGTGCCCAGATCAAGGGTGGTAAATGGACTGAACTTAACAAGAGGCTCCTTGTACCCCATTTTTTGTCTTTTTCGGAAATACAGTTGATTTACAGTATTATGTTAGTTTCAGGAGTACATCAAAGTGATTCAGTTACATGTATTTTTTTTCCCAGGTCATTTTCCACTATAGGTTATTACAAGATATTGAATACAGTTCCTTGTGCTATGCAGTAAATTCTTACTCCTTGTCTACTTTATGTATAGTAGTTTATTAATCCCATACACATAATTTATCTCTTCCTCCCCTTTCTCTTTGGTAACCATAAGTTTGTGTTCTATATTTGTGGGTCTATTTCTGTTTCATATATAGATTTAATTGTTTTTTAGATTCCACATATAAGTGATATCATATATATTTGACTTACTTCACTTAGTATGATGATCTCTAGGTCCATCCATGTGGCTGCAAATGGCCATATTTCATTCTTTTTTATGGCTGAGTACTCAGATTATTTCCATTGAATCCTGGCCGGCTTATTCCTCCTTGGGAGAGGCTTGTGAGTTCTGGGAGAAAGTCTTGAATCATTGCCTTTAGCTTTTTCTCCCTCCATATACCACAGCCCTGGAGCAGCCACCTCTGGGCTCCAGGTCTTGATCCTGACTTCTTCCTGGGGCACCCTAAAGGCCTCCTCCCTCCACAAATGGCCCAGCCCACTGGCTACAATCCTTTGACTCCTACTCCAGGACCAGCTGCACTGCTTGGTGCTTGAGTCCCTTTCCACTGCGTCTCTCCAGGACGAAGACCAATGAAAACAGGGCAAAAGGAAAGAGTGAATCCTGGTGGTAGGCATGAAGAGAGGCAATCGTGGAGTTCCTGGGTAGCTCAGCAGGTTAAGGATCTGATCTTTTCACTGCTGAGGCTCAGGTCGCTGCTGTGGCACTGGTTCGATCCCTGGCCGGGAAGCCTCTTTATGCCATGGGCACAGCCAGAAAAAAAAAGGAGAGAGAGGCAACCAGAATGGGGTGGGAACTGACCACCAGGCCAGCTGGGAACAGCTGGAGGAAATGGAGATATTCACCTTACAGAGGACTTTGGGGGTCCCAAGAGCTGAACACAGATTATGATCATTCCAACCGCTATCTCTTGGATAAATTCTTGGCTTCTGTCTCCATCCTCCATGTTTTATGTACATTGCTCTTATTCGCTTTAACCTTCACAAGAAAGAACCTTCTGAAAATTCAAGACCCCTCTTTAAAGATAGGTAAGTTGAGACAATGAGACCTTAAGCAACTTATTTGAGGTCCAATGGCGAAGTTAATGTCAAGGCCAGCTTTCTACCCAGGAAGGTCTAACTCCACTCCATCACCATCAAGAGGGAGAGCACAAAGAGATGTGTTACATTACACACCAGAAGATGAATGTAGGAACAATGGGCCAGCATTCCAGGGAAACAGATTGCTGGCTCCATGCAGGAGAGAATTCTGGAACAGTTAAAGCTGCCTGGTAACCAGTGGGCGGCCTTGTGGCTCCCTAAGGCTGCCGTCACGTAGCATCCAAGCAAAAATTGACAACCATCTGTCGTGGATATATTAAGGATTCCTCCCTGGACTGAAGGTTGGGCCAGGAAAACTTGATGAGAGGATATATGTGTTTTGTTCAATGAAACACTAACTGATTCTAGGCAGTTCTCTAAAGCCTGGCCTTCTGTGATTTCCAGAGACTGATAAACTCCTTTCCATAACAGTCATTGTCTTCTGAATCTCACCATTCAAACCAGAGAACAGCATTTGACCGTGTTCATTTTCTGGGCTGCTTCCCTCATTTAGGATTTATTTTACATTTGTTGCATTTTCTTTTCCTTCATACACTGAAGAACAATAGTGTACTTAGAGTCTCATGTGAACATTCCTGAGATGTGAATAAGACCTGAATTCTCCATTCCTTTTGAATGACTCTGTGTATGCCAAATATCAGTTCATACACTTTATTCTACAGCAAGGTTTTGGTTTCTCAGGCTGTGTGTCCTGAGAATCTGTTTTTTTTTTTCTGGCATCCTCTGCTCCTTACGATTTCCATGGTGTTGTTTTCATTCTGAAGGCCTAAGAACACTGACACAGAAAAAGAACAATCCGAATTCAGTAGTAATAATAGAACAACTGCTAATACTTTTTGAGTATTTGCTGTGCATCAGCTCCCAGAGTACTTTAAATATACTTATATTAACTCATTTCATCTTTATAACAACACGCTAGGCAAGTACTATGCTGAGTATCTTTATCTTAAAGATGAGGAAACAGAGGTATGAGGAGGTTAAGTGATTTGCAAGCTTTCAAATCCGGGTAATTGAGTTCTATTACCTCCACTTTTTTTTTTTTGGCTTTTTAGGGCCACACTCGGGCATATGGAGGTTCCCAGGCTAGGGGTCCAATTGGAGCTGCAGCTGGCAGCCTACACTACAGCCACAGTAATGGCAGATCCCAGGCACATCTGTGACCTGCACCACAGCTCACGGCAATGCCAGATCCTTAACCCACTGAGTGAGGCCAGGGATCGAACCGCAACCTCATTGTTCCTAGTCGGATTTGCTTCTGCTCCGCCACTATGGGAACTCCTATCACCCCCCCCCCCCGCCCCTACTCTTAATCTGCACTTTCCTGCCTTGAGTTGTGGGTCTGCGGCTGGCCGAGGGTCCCTGGGGGAATTGTCCATTTCCCCAGGCTGTGGCTCCTCATCTGTGAATGCGGGACTGTCCAGGTCCTCCACCGCCTCCAGCTCTGAGGTTCCAGGAAGCAGCCTTTCCAGGCTGTGACTCTGTATCTGCACTGGGCTCCCATTACACCCGTGAACCAGCCAAGAACCCTCCATTCACCTAATAGGAAAGGGCTCCTTGGTCTGTTTTGGAGCTCTCCATGCATGCAAATGACCTCATTTGACTCAGAAATTCATTCCATGGTGTGGCTCTGTTTCTGTGCCAACTACAACTCATTTCCCTGCCTTACTCCCATGTGCTGAGAACTAGGACTCAGCGCAGATTAAAACACCTTCCACATCCTGAGAGCTATTTATAGAGTGTTCCCTTACTTCCTTTTGACAAAGGACACCAGTCATCCTCTACTTGAGATTCACTTTTGCCTTCACCTAATCTGCTTTTATTGAGAGCCTATAGCGTGCCAGGTAGTGGAATCAACGCTGCTTATATATTTACATTTTGGTGAAATTCAATTTGGGCAGCTCTATGAGTGTTTGCTAGCTGCAATAACACAAAACCCTCCACATTTTAATGGCTTAAGAGACAAAGGTTGATTCCTTGTCGAGGTAAAGTGTAAAACTGGTTCTGCCCCAGCCTTTTTCCCCTCTTGAGGCTCCATCTTCCCCTGCGGTGTGGGAATCACGAGCTCTCAGCTGCCTGAGGGGAAATGAGCCAGAGCAGAGAAGCCCACACCCTTCTCTTCATCACTTTTGCCCAGAATGGACACATCCCCTCTGTTCACATTACTGAAGACCTGGATGTGGGGTCTGAGGTGGGAAGAGGAGGTAGGGTGCTGAGAAATATCACCCCAGCTTGGCAGCCTCTCCTGAGAGGTCAGCTCCTCTCTTGGATGGCAGCTAGTGTGGCCAATTTGCAGCCACTGTGCCAGAAGGCACCCACTGGGGACTGCTGGACCCTCCCATGGAGCTTCCCCAGGCAGGCGATGATGGCATTGCTCAGTGTAGGCAACCCTTCTTTGGAAGTGACTTTTAAAGCAATTGGGGGAGTTCCTGTCATGGTTCAGTGGTTAACGAATCCAACTAGGAACCATGAGGTTGTGGGTTCGGTCCCTGGCCTTGCTCAGTGGGTTAAGGATCTGGCGTTGCCATGAGCTGTGGTGTAGGTTGCAGACACAGCTTGGATCCTGCGTTGCTGTGGCTCTGGCATAGGCCAGTAGCTACAGCTCCAATTGGACCCCTAGCCTGAGAATCTCCATATGTGAGAGCAGCCCTAGGAAACGCAAAAAGACAAAAATAAATAAATAAATAAAGCAATTGGGGAACAAAAGATCTTTCTTGGTGAATCCCTAACTAGTGGCAATATGCATTCTTTGTGTGCTGATTTGATTCTTGGGAATTAGACATGAGTCTTTCAGAGCCGAGTCTGGAGCATAAAGCAGAGGCTCTGTCCTACTGTTTTGAATCAAAGTCAAAATGTATCAATAAAGTGCAGAGATTGATTGCTGGAGTGCCTGGTGAGAGATGCTGAGCTCCCAGCCTTCTGAGCAAGGGCAGGACTGTTTGATGCAGGAAGTGGGAGCAAGGCAGCTGTTCCCTTGGTGTCAGAGGATCTGGATATTAGGTGTATATCCCAAGACAAACTCAGGACTCTCCCTGGGCCTCAGTTTCCTCATCTGTAAATCAAAGAGGGAGAGAGTGGGATTAGATCACCTCTTTCCTTCCTTGAAGGTCTGACATTCAGGATGCTACAAAGTTTCAAATACCACCTCTCATCTGCCTAGGTCAGTGCCGGAGCATTTATTTTCAATGCAGCCTCACTATTGCTAACACTTGCTATTGCTCACTGGTTATTTACACACTGTATATTCTAGCTGAGAAGCTCAGGCTGAAAGACCATCCATCAGGGTGTTTGTGGGTCACGTGTGACCCTGGATCAGTCTTGGAGCCTCCACTTCTTCAACCAGGAAATGAAATAATATTTCCTCCCTGTGGGGGTGGTGTAAATTTGTAAATAAGGGAATGTTTTAGCACAATGGATGGAACCAGAAAGCACCAGTCACTGCTGGGACTGCATTTTTGTTTTGTTTGTTTGTTTTTGTCTTTTTTAGGACTGCACCCACAGTATATGGAAGTTCCCAGGCTAGGGGTTGAATCGGAGCTGTAGCCACTGGCCTACACCAGAGCCACAGCACACAGCCACAGCCACAGCAGATGCAACTCACAAATCCGAGCCACGTCTGCAACCTGCAACCTACACCACAGCTCATAGCAACGCCAAAACCTTAACCCACTAAGCGAGGCCAGGGATCGAGCCTGAGTCCTCGTGGATACTAGTCAGAATTGTTACTGCCAAGCCACAGTGGGAACTCTGGGACTGCATTATTTTGACTCTTGCTGTCACCTGTCTTCCTCCCAGAGCCATTCTGTCACATCCTGGCCAGTGGGTAGGACCCCACGGCACATCTTTGAAAGAGGACTCACTGCTTCCCTCTTTGGATGGTGCCATTTTAAAAAATCTGTTTTCTAAATGGTGCCGTTCTCTATACCCAGTACCTCGTCTCAGGACCAGCTATGAACAGAAGTCTCTTCCCAGAGACAGCTTGCCCTTGCTAAATGCCAGGGACAGAATCCCTACTGCTTCTCCTGAATCTTGCTTCGTGTTTGTACTTTCTCAATTGTTCCTCTCAAAAAAATGAATTATTTTTCTTTCACAATTCTAGCTTCTCCTTTTATAGGAACCAGCTTGTCTTTATTTCCCTAAAACTGGGCACATGGAATGAAACCATAGGTGTCATTGGGCCTGAGCAAACCAAATACAGAATATCTTAGGGTCTCACGCTGCATGATGGGCTAACTTGAGAACCACATTAAAAAAACAAAAGCAAAAATAAAAAGATCCCTGATGTTCAGGCTGCATCCCAGACCATTTACTTCAGCTTCCTTGAGAATTTGACACCAATATATTTTCAAAAGCTTCTAGGTGATTCCTGTGTGCAGCCAAGATTGGGAAGCACTGTCCTAGCTGCTTGTTCCTGTTAACGTGATCTAAGATTGTAATTCATTTTTGTCAGTTTTATTCATCACAATGTCATTAGAAAAAGAACATCTTTTTAAACTAAGCCATGGATCTCCAATTCTTGAGCGCGTACTTGATTTTTTTTTTTTTTTTGCACAAATCATGGATAAAACTGTGAACAAGACTAGCCTAAATCAGAACCTGTCAAAGCCACAGTGAGAGGCCACCTCACAACCATTAGGATGGCTATTATCAAAAAACAGACAATGAGTATTATGGAGAAAATGGAACCCTTGTGCCCACTGTTGGTGGGGATATGAAATGCTGTACCTGCTGTGGAAAACCGTATGGCCATTCCTCAGAAAGTTACACACAGAGTTACCCTATGAGCCAGTGATTCCACTCCCCAAAGGAATTTAAAGCAGGCACTCAAATGGATATTTGTACACTCATGTTCATAGCAGCATCTTGCACAATAGCTGCATGGAAACAACGGGAGCATCCATCAATAGATGAATGGATAAACAAAATATTGTATATGCATACAATGGAATATTATTCAGCCTTTAAAAGGAATGAAATTCAGCCACATGGACAATTATGCTAAGTGAAATAATCCAGGAACAGAGTGGAAATGATTCCATTTATACTGGGTACCTAGAGTGGGTAAAATCAAAGGGACAAAAGGTAGAATAGAGGTTACCAGGGCCTGGAGGGGAGGGGGTATGCGGTATTGTTTAATGGATACAGAATTTCAGTTTGGGAAAAGATGGATGGTAGTGAAGGTTACATAGCAGTATAACTATACTTAATGTACAGAACAATATACTTAAAAATAGTTAAAATAGTAAATTTTATGTTGTTTTTATTTTAACGCATTTTTTTAAAAAGGCCTAAATGCCACCTCTAAAGACCTCCTTCCAGTTATCAATGCCTGAGTTAGAACATGTGGAATATAACTTTCCATCTGTCTGTAGCATAAGGCAGGTGATAGATAACTGTGAATAAAAATAAGTAAATGAATCTGATGTCAATTTCCCATCTATATCATTGTTTTCTCATCCCTCTCGTAAATGTCAGTGTGCTCACTATCTAGTTGCATGTCTATTAATTTAGCGGCCTAGTCACCTGTCAAGGAAGGAGGTGAGATTAGCTTTTCATTCCAAAAAAAAGCAGTCAGTGGAAGGGGTCAGGATCTGCTCAGGGAGCAGCCTGCAGACTGCCTAACCCGGCGAGCTGAGAAACTCCCGCTAGGATCTGTAACAGCCTTCCAACCTAAATAGATAGTTGGAACAATTGTCCGGCCCTCCATGACAAGTATTCCAAGAAGGGACTCCTTTTCCGTGTTTTTAATTATCCCTGTGCGTATAAGGCAAAATAGAGACAGGAGAGCCGCTGGGAAAACAGTGGGTTGGGGCCGTGATGGCAGGTATCTCTGTGGTGTGCAGCTCCCTCTACTGTTTGTCAGGGGAAAAGGCTGGAAAAACAGGCTTTGAAAACTGTTCTCCTATGTTTGGCCTTTTTGGTCACACAATTAGGTTTGTCAGGCAATTTCCAACAGCTATCTGTTGTACCTATAATATCCTAATGAAAAATTTCATGTGTTATTATGAAAACATCTAGGGAGATTTAAATTAATTGTCTACAAAAGAAGAAAAAGAAAAAAAAGAAGAAAAATGATGATGCTTTTTTGGTTATTTTTAGTTCTTCATTTCTGTGGAGGTAAAAATCCTCTAAAAACATAGGATAAATTCAGGAGCAAAATTAATTCCCATTTGTTTTATGAAACATACCTCTTTCATGATTTTCCCACAGAGTTCCAGAATATTTCTTGTATTACCACAAAGCTAAGGGAAATTTCCTTTTCATCTAGAGCTAGAGAACTACTACAACAGATGTGCTTTAAAGGCAAAGTTTTCACAGACCAGACCCATAAAGGTCTTTTTTGAATAGTTTTCTCTTAAAAAGAAGTGGCTTGGAGTTCCCACTGTGGCACAGTGGGTTAAGGATCCAACTGCAGTGGCTCAGGTCGCTGTAGAGGTGCGAGTTTAATCCCCAGCCTGGTGCAGTGGATTATGGATCCAGGGTTATCGCAGCTGTGGCGTGGGTCTCAGCTGTGGGTCGGATTCAATTCCTGGCCTAGGAACTTCCATAACCTCAGGCCATTTAAAAAAAAAAAAAAAAGGTTGCTTACTGTTAATATTTCTGAGGTCATAAACTCTTTAGAAATAATGAAAGCTATGGACCCAAGCCTTGTCTATGTCCCGCAAATGTGTGCATATGCACGTGCATGCACGTACACACTCACACGCGCACGCGCGCGCGCACACACACATACACACACACACAAATGTAAGCACAACTCCAGGAGTTTCAGCCTCCCTGAAGTCCATTCATGAGCCCTGGCTTCCAGGTTAAGAAGCTAAGTGGCCAGCTTCCCTTCAGCATGGAGTTTTTCTGTTTTGTTGTTTGTTTTTGTCATTTTGCCATTTCTAGAGCCGCTTCTGCGGCATATGGAGGTTCCCAGGCTAGGGATCTAATCAGAGCTGTAGCCCCTGGCCTACTCCAGAGCCACAGCAACTCTGGATCCGAGCTGCATCTGCAACCTGCACCACAGCTCACGGCAACCCCAGATCCTTAGCCCACTGAGCAAGACCAGGGACCGAACCCGCAACCTCATGGTTCCTAGTCAGATTCGTTAACCCCTGAGCCATGACAGGAACTGCCAGCATGGAGTTTAAAATGGTGCTCCATCCTCTCCTTGGGTGTGAAGCCAAAGCGAATAGAGTTGTAACAAGTGCGTGCACCATAGAGCTCTCTCTCACAGCGTTATCTCCTGATCCTTCACAGTCTCCTAGCGACATCAGCAGGGGCAATGCAGGGCAGCATCCACTGTGCAAAACTGAGACATGTAGACAGAACACAGGGACTTTGTCACTATCATAACCAAATCATTATATTTGCCGCTCTTCTCCATTCCCGTGAAACCACAGTGGAGGATGGGAATTGTCTTGCGATGCTTTGGGGAGGTGACATCCGTGGAGGCTGAGCACCTTCGGAGGAGTAACTGTGCTGTACTGAACGCAGGGTCTGTGGGGACACCCATGAGGCTAGCGACTGAACACCAGGCCTGACACCAATCTAATGGGTGTGCTGTCAGCTGGTGAGAAGACACCTCCTAGAATTGTCACCATCTTCCTCTCCCCCACCCCCATGGAGGCCCAAGCCATCTCCAGAGGCAGTCCCTACTATAGCCCAGCCTATGCCATCCTGCAGGCATGGCTTCAGCATCTTTATCGCTCACTGGTTCTCCTGCAGGGTAGGGAGCCTGTGATTTATTTCTTAGGTTCCACACAGAGCACAGTGCCTGACACAGCCTCTGTTTCAGGCTCTACTCAAGAACCATCCCTTTCTGAGTTAGTCTAGGTCCTTTCGAGAAGCAGCTCTCGAGATGAAATTAAATGTACCAGGATTTTAACAGGGGAAGTACCTTTGTGAGAAAACATGGGGAGAGAGTCCAGTCTCGAGAACACAGTCCAAGCCTAAGATGAGTGCAGGAGACTGGGAGAGAAGTTTGGGTGGGAAACTCTTAGATCGTCCTATAAGGAAGCTTCAGCAAGGTCATGTGGGGCCCTAGAGCCATCAAAGACAGCCATCCAAGAAACACATGCCCCTGAACATGTACCCCTCACACTAATTTGTTGCCTGGGAGTGGCCCATGGTAAGTGCAGTCTTGGTGCAAAAAAGAGCCTTGGTCAGTTACTTCTCCTGCGGTTGGAGGCCTGTGAGCGCATTCTCGTGGCCATCGCAGCTTCTGTCCTACCTGCTCATTTCAGTTCTCCACCCTCATCAAGGTCTTCAGTTCGCTGGCCCCACTTTTCCACCATCTGTCCTCCCTTTGTATCCTCATTGCCCTTCTCACGAAGTTTAGGCTTCAGGGCCCATCCCTAGAACCTCTCCCTGGCAAACACCCTTCACTCTGCTGACTGTCTTTCACTCCAGGATGCTTTTCTGCTCTGTTACCCACACCCTCTTATCTAAGAGAACTCTCATGTCATTCCTGGTGTTTGCCATACCCTCCCAAGCCAGGGGTTCTCAAACTTTGCCGAGTCAGCATCAATTTGAAGCGTTCTTAAAGCTTGCTAGACCCCATACCTAGAATTTCTGATTCAGTAGGTCTTACTGGAGGCCCAGGAATTTAATTGTTAAGACAGATTTTCAGGAGATGCTAATATTACTGGTCCACAAACCCCACATTGAGAACCACTGGTCTAAATCCATTCTAATGATCCCATGACCAGGGGGTCTGACGGAAGCCAGCCAGCACATGGCATTCCCACTGTCACTGTTGTAACCGGGAGGAAAAGCCCTCTATTCCCTGGCTGGCAAAAGCTTTTGTTTCTCTCCTGCTCTACATGAATGAGGAAGCAAGTAGACCTAATTGCTATTCACAGATATGCCAATGGCAAGACATAAGCTATCAGAAGAAACCAGCAGGGAGTTCCTCTGTGGCTCAGAGGGTTAAGGATCCGGCATCGGCATTCCTGTGGCTCCGGTCATTGCTGTGCCTTGGGTTTGATCCCTGGCCCAGGAACTTCTGAATGCTATGGGCACTGCCAAAAAAATAAAATAAAATAAAAGGAACGAGAAGAGAGAGGAGGAGGAAGAGGCAACCAGTAGAGTAGGAAAAAAAAAAAGAAAAAAAAAAGAACCTGGGTCCCTGATGAAATCATTGAGCCTCAGCATCAATCAACCTTGGAGCTTGATGCCCCTCTGAACTTTCCTTTAAGTGAAATAATTCATTTTCTTTCCTAAAGCTGGTCTGGGAGAGGTTTTCTGTTACTCACAGTCATAAATACCCGGGTTGATGCACTGAGGAAAAGCCAAACCCTGGTCTTGCCCAACTGTTCCTTGACTGCGCACTTCCATCTAAACACTGAATACTTTTTAATTTTGAATTTCCCAAACCAGGTTGAGTTGATTTATTTCAAATAGATGCCCACGGTTATGATCTCACGTGGCACCTAGAATGCCTGTCAATCCTCCCATGTTCCCTTCAATATTCACTTCCCTACCATCTGTGAAGGTTTTTTCAAACTTTCTCCTCAAATCACCCAGCCTCCCCCAGGGCCGAAGTCAGTGGTGTTGGCCTGGTGCGCCATAGAAAGGTGGGGGCCATTAGAAAGCCTGCTTCAGGAGTTCCTGTTGTGGCTCAGTGGTTAACTCACCCAACTAGTATCCATGAGAATGGGGGTTTGATCCCTGGCCTTGCTCAGTGGTAAGGATCCAGTGTTGCTGTGAGCTGTGGTGTAGGTCACAGATGTAGCTCGGATCCTGCGTGGCTGTGGCTGTGGTATAGGCCAGTAGCTACAGCTCCAATTGGACCTCTAGCCTGGGAACTTCCATATGCCACAAGTGTGGCCCTAAAAAGACCAAAAAAAAAAAAAAAAAAGAAAGCCTGCTTCATCTCTAACCCCTAGTCTATCCTCTCACCTACATTTGTCCCTGCATATTCCTTTTCCCATGTAGGTCATTACAGAATATTGAAGAGTTCTCTAGGTCCATGTCAATTACCTATTTTATGTGTATGTCTGTGTTGCTGATCCCAAACTACTAATGTATTCCTCCTTCCCTCATTCACATTTCTCCTTTGGCAACCACAAGTTTGTTTTCTATGTCTGTGAGTCTGTTTCTGTTTTGTAAGTAAGCTCGTTTATCATTTTTTTTTTTAGATCCCACATATAAGCAACACCATATGATAGTTTGTTTTTGTCTGACTACTTCACTTAGTATGATAATCTCCAGGTCCATCTATGTTACTGCAAATGGCATTATTTCAATCTTTTGATGGCTGAGTAATATTCCATTGGGTATATGTACCACATCTTTTTTATCCTTTCCTCTGTCGATGGACATGTAGGTTGCTTCCGTGTCTCAGCTATTTTAAATAGTGCTGCAGTGAACATTGAGGTGCAGGTATCTTTTCGGATTATAATTTTCTCCAGGTATATGCCCAGGAGTGGGATGGCTGGATCATATGGTAGTTCTGTTTTTAGTTTTTTAAGGAATGTCCATACTGTCCTTCACAGTGGTTGTAACAATTTACTTTCCCACCAAAAGTGTAGAAGGGTTTCATTTTCTCCGTACCCTCTCCAGCATTTATTGTTTGCAGACTTTTTTTTTTTTTTTGGACCACATCCATGGCATGCGGATGTCCCCAGGCCAGGGATTGAACCCACACCACAGCAGTAACCCGAGCCATTGCTGTGACAAAGCCAGGTCCTTGACCTGGCAGACAAAGGAACTCTTATCCATAGACTTTTTGAGAATAGCCTTCCTGACCGATGTGAGGTGATGTCACATTGTAGTTTTGATTTGCTGCCCCTGCATATTCTACCTTCCCTCCTGCTAGAGAGGAACAAGGGTCCCCAGTCTTAGCTGAGGCCAACCATTCCCCTGTGCTTTGAATTTCAATACCTTTCTGCTCCTGAGGGCTCTGGTCTTGCAATTATCCCCTTCTCTCATAGCCCGTTAATTTGTTCTTCAACCAGATCCTTCCCATTGGCAAATAACATGATGGGATTACACACATCTTTCAAAAAATATTCTCTCTTGACTCCAAGTCCCACTGCAGCCACTCCCTCTTTTGCCTGCTCCTGTCTCCTCTTAGCTCTTGAATCTGCTCCATTGGGCTTTCTCATTGCCTCACATTCTAGGGACATGGACTTTCTCAAGGTCATCATCAAGCTGTATGGTGTCCTGTGTCAAAGGCGATGGTTCTCCGTCTTCACTTAACTACATCTTTCAGCAGCTGTTGATGCAGCTGACATTGCCTTCATTCTCAGAACACTTTCAGGCTCTGGGACTCTCACCCCACTGCCCTGGCCTCTCCTCTTTTATTGATTCTTCCTCCCCTCCCCAGCCTCGTGATGTTCTTAAGGACTTTTGTCTTTCTCTCTCCTCTATAGCTATGCTCTCTTTCTCTGTGGTCTCTTCTAGTCCCAGGGCTTTATATATACAAACACATACATTTAATCACTTGCTAGCCAACTGAAAACCTCCTGTCCCACAAGCCGCAGACTCCCATCCAGCCGTCTACCTGATATCGCCCCTGGGATGTCTAACCATCTTCCCAAACATGAAGGTACGCAGGACGGAATTAAAAGACCTAAACCCACATTACACAAGCCAGAAGTCATTACAAATAATATGTAACAAGGGCTTACACTGTCTATAAAAGTCTAGAGCTATCATGCTGTTCACTTGGACAAGCTGTAGATCCTGTGTGACTGTTGAGCAGGACTGTTTACTTGCCACTGTCTTAACCACCTGTTAGTCTGAATTCTTTTATGGTGCAGGAAGCAGAAAGCCTGTCTTTGGCACTGGTTTGATGCCATGTCCTGTGCCTCTCCTCTCACAGGCAGCAGAGGGTACATGCTGGACACCTGGTGAATGTCCTGCTCTGTTCCATGGTCCAGTGGGCAGCCATTACCATGTTGATAAAACACACATGACATAACATTTGCCCCTGTCACCTTTATTAAATATACTCTTCAGTGGAAGTATACCTCTGCTTGAGCTGCTGCAACAAAACACCATAGCCTGGGTGGCTTACCCAGAAGAAATCTTTTTTGTTTTTTCACAGTTCGGGAGGCTAGAAGTCCTGAATCAAAATCTGGCAGGGCTCAGTTTCTGATGAGGGCTTTCTTTCTGGCTTGTGGATGGCTGCCTTCTCTGCGGCTCCTCACAAGGCCTTTTGCCTGTGTGTGTGTGTGTGTGTGTGTGTGTGTGTGTGTGTGTGTGTGTGTGTAGGCAGGTGAGCAGGTGGGGGAGAAGGATAGAGACACCAGGTGATACTGGAATAGGGTCTGAACCTGGGGCTTTTACCTCTCCCTCCCTTACTAGTAGAAGGTCTTTTTTTCTCCTGTTCTTTCCCCAAAATCAATAGGTCTTTTTCTTGATCTTAGAGGTAGAGGTTTGTTGCCCTTTCCCAGTGGCTAAAACCTTTGTTCTCTGAGCAACAAGAGTCCAGTCCGGGGAGTTCCCATGGTAGCTTAGAGGGTTACAAACCCGACTAGTATCCATGAGGATGTAGGTTCGATCCCTGGCCTGCTCAGTGGGTTAAGGATCTGGCGTTGCTGTGGCTGTGGTGTAGGCCAGTGGCTACAGCTCTGATTCAACCCCTAGCCGGGGAACCTCTATGTGCCACAGGTGCGGCCCTAAAAAAGCAGGGAAGTGGAGTTTTACACCATATGACAGCAGGGGCCAACCCCCTCTCACAGGCCTACCCCACCGAGGGTGCCTCTCTCTGGTCCCCCACCCTGTACCCTATCCCCACCATGCCCCCCATATTCTTGTGAGCACCCTGGGAAGCCCCAGGAAAAGAACTGTAAATGAGTGCAAGCTTCCCTTGTGTCTGGGCTGATTTCTTCTTATCTGCCTATATGCCTCTTCCTCCTGTGCTTGGCCACAAATGGAAACAGTCCACGCATCCCACCTTAGGGTGGTGAGTCCTTTCTCTCCTTGGAATTCCAGCATCTTAGCTGCCTTGCAACACCTGCTGTGTGAAGTGCACAAGAAAAATTATGATGCCGTAGTTTACTCAGTTTTCTCTTATTGTTAGGATGGGAGCAAAGTACTCTCCAGATTGCAACATCCTCAGTAGGAGAGCTATTGCACAGGTATTTTGAAGTCCAAATGAAGACATCTAAGTGCAGTCCCTTAATAGAGTCTATAGTCTTCATAAAAATTAAAGTGATTATGTTACATTACACTACATTAAAGGCAGCAGGCAAGATCTCTAGGAATACAACCATGGTTTGTAATAGCAAACAAACAAACAATGGAAATGATCAATATTTCTCCCAACGGCACAGTAGATAAATGGTGATATAGCCACACAATGGGATGACATGCAACTGCGCTCAACCATGCTAAAGCATCTAAGAAATATGTCAAGCTACAGAAGCCAGACACAAAAGAGCATATACAGTATGATTCTGTTTATAGAAAGTTTGAAAACATGCAGAAAACTGAAAACAATATATTTTAGGATAGATCATATGTGGCAAAGCTATAATGAAAAGCAAGAGCATGATTAGCAGACAATTCAGAAGCCTGGTTACTATTTTTTTTTTTTTTGAAGCAATAACTTGATAAAAAGCCTGTGCAATTTCCATTTCTCCGTGACAGTTGTCTTCATTGCTTTATGGCACTTTGGGGAAGGTCAGATGTAATGACTGATGATTAAACATTAATTTTCTGGCTGCCGAGGTGTAGCCTAAATTAGATCCTTTTCTCCATGGACGTGAGGAGTTCACTCTGTGACACTGACTCACATTATGTGTGAGCTTCATTGCCACCCCCTGTCATCTTGGGACCCTCAGGGTCAGAAATGGCAGCTCTCCCGTAAGGAGAATTAACGATTCAAGTTTCTCATGAGTCTAGCAGGGTTTGCCACATGCTGACTGCAGAAAAGGGTGGATACTATCTAATACAACAGCTTAGGTGTCCTCAAAGAAAACCAGGTCCCATCTTATCTCACCAGAGGAAGACCAGCCCCATGGTCAAGGGTTCTAAGTGGGTGAGAGAGCAATGGACTGTCTGGTGACCCAATAAAGAAAGTCACATTTCAAAGCAGCATGTGTTGGAGTTCCTGTGTGAACAGCGGGTTAAGGGTGCTACGTTATCACTGCTGTGGTTCAGGTGGCTGATATGGCACAGGTTTGAGCCCTGGCCCAGGAATTTCTCTATGCTACAGGCGAGGCCAAAAAAAAAAAAAAAAAAAAAAGCAAGGAGTAGTAATGCAGCATGTGTTTTGACAGGGCCTAATCCCCTGTCCCTCCAAGGGGCACCAGGTATACCTTATCCAGACAAGTGGAAAGTACTTGAAAAAGCATTTATAAAGCATTTACCCAGCATTAACCTTGGACTTACTAATGTCAAGCACTGCTCTAGGCACATTATAAATACTAGCCCATTTAGTCCTCATAACACCCCTAAGAGGTGGGTAATATTATTATCCCCATTTAACAGAGGCGAAAACAGAGGCAGGAACATGGGCTCAGCCATCTGGCTCCAGAGCCCAGGCTCTCAAACCACCCTGCCGAGGTGGCACAGAGGCAGGAACATGGGCTCAGTCATCTGGCTCCAGAGCCCAGGCTCTCAAACCACCACCCTGGGCTGCCTCCCTGTCTCCAGCTGCTTTCACTGCCCTCTGGCTGATCCATGGCTCCTGACTTCTGAGGCAGTGACCTTTGTATAGACAGAGGGAGGGGTCTTGCCCAACCTCCTCTGCCACTGTGTAGACATGAGCTTGTTTTCATAGAATTTACCTACCTCCCTGGGGCCAGCAGCCAGATTTGCATAGCTAGAGCCCAGCCCAGTGGAATGCCACCCAGGGCCCCTGCTTAGATCAGACTCTCAACAGCAGCCCCAGGGCCGAAGTCACAAGAAACTACAAGAGACGGGGTTAAAATATGCGTGAAAATGAGAAACAGGAAGAATGACCTAGTGAGCAGAGAAGACCAACGTCAACAAGAAACCCTTCTCAGCCTCGTTGAGACTGAGTGGACA
This sequence comes from Sus scrofa, assembly GCF_054392235.1. Taxonomy (NCBI): domain Eukaryota; kingdom Metazoa; phylum Chordata; class Mammalia; order Artiodactyla; family Suidae; genus Sus; species Sus scrofa. The sequence continues at coordinate 173,684,325 of NC_139383.1, forward strand.
AATCCCCCACAGGTCTTCACCTGTGAAATAAGCTGGACCAGGCATTTCCACACACAGTCATGCCTCTGAAACCCCTGGAGAGCTTTGGAAAAACATAGAGGTCTCTCCTCCCAACTCCCAAGTTCTGGCACAGAAGGCTCGGCCCTCTTCTGGAGCAGTTCATTCTCCAGTGAGTCAAGATAACCCAATCTTTTAGCATATGCCAGGCTAATAAGAAAGAGTTCTGCATTACTGTGAGATTTGCATTCATTAGAGAATTAAAAAGAATTCCTAGCAAGATATCAACCACTCTAACAGCTAGAGAAGTTGATAACCTCCTCTCTTATCAAAATATATAGTTTTAAATTTTGAATGGGAAGGAAAAGTTCTTTTAGCTCTTAGAGCCAGAGCTTACTTGTCACACGCTGTGCCAGGCACAGCATCCTCTTATTTGAACAACCCTCTGAGTTATGTTCCATCATCTCCATTTTACAAGTAAAAAGTGGGATGAGGGGAAGATGATTTTTTTTTTTGCTGGTTATCACGAAGGTCATAAAAGTCTGCTAGACCCTGGATAAATATGTTACCATAGAAGCTCTCCATGTATTTCCATAGATTCATTCGTCCTGTTCCATATATACATTCATTCATTCATTCAATGAATATTTACTGAGCCATTTGTTTTCCTTAATCCTGAGAGCACAAAACATATCACGTGATCTCATGGATAAGGAAGCTTCCTGCTTGATTAGTAGCCCATTTCAAAACATCTCCCATTTTCTCAAAATGAGGAAGCCCTGAGGAGAATGAAAAAGATCTGAACCCTTCCTAAATGGACCAGGATACATGCTTGACTCTCTATTCATGAAAATCTCAATTCTGCATTTTAAGAACATCCATCTCCATCCTTCGATCAATACAAGTTTTCTTTGAACATTTTTCAAAGAATATTAATAGGAATATTACTATGAAAAGAAATCTTGGAAAAGGGACCCCAGAAAGAGAAAACTTCGGTTTAAAAGAGGGACAGAGAAAATTAGAATAGACATCTGATTGAGAAAACTTTTTTCTCAAACAAGGCTGATTATACTGGGCTCCAGTCAGAGTTAATGAGTAACAGAAATGTACACTACTCTGTCTTTCCCTCCATGCACTACTTATCCAGGAAAAAACTCCTGGCTCAGTGTAGTCCATCTGTACCACTGTCACTTTAATTTATTGAAATATTTATTATTATTAAAACAATTTTTAGAACAAGTTGAGTAATTTAAATTATTTTCACCCACACTTTCATGGCCCAATACCAAAACTTTCCATAGCTCCTCTACCTTTATTATCTTGAATGGTAATACACAATTTTTCTGTCATCAGTGTGTGTGCAATTTTCTTGTATTTTAAATTTAATATATTTTTGTAAGTACTTTTCTAAGGTCTGGCAAAATATGCAAGTGTTTCATTTTTGATAGCTGCACAGTATTACCAGGCACCATCATTTAAAAAAAACAAAACATGGAGTTCCTGTTGTGGCTCAGCAGATTAAGATCCCAACCAGGATCCATGAGGATGTTGGTTCGATCCCTGGCCTCGCTAAGTGGGTTAAAGATCTGGTGTTGCCAGGAGCTGTGGTGGACCTTGCAGGTGTGGCTCAGATCTGATGTTGCTATGGCTGTGGTATAGGCGGGCAGCTGTAGCTCCAATTTGACCCCTGACCTGGGAACCTCCATATGCAGCAGCTGTGGCCCTAAAAAGAAAAAGGAAAAAAACAAAACAAAACAACCAAGAAAACTCACCCATGGAGTTTAGCTCTGGAAGGTTTTTCTTAGACAGCATTTGGGCCAAACGTTCTATTATACTTGAGGAAGCAAAAGGCCAAACTCCTCGCCTGGAGCGCCTTCTCTTAGGCTGCCTTTGAAGCTCTCCATGAGAACGGTGTTAGTCTGATTTCTTAACGATGGCCTGAAACCAGGAAAAGAAGGTGGAGCTTGGGTAGTAGTAAAAGGCCGTGGTAACCCTTCTGGGATCATGCGTGCTGGGCCTCTGTACCATGGTGGTATCTTAGAGATTGGGGAGGGAGGTGGGCAATGAGGCCACCTGCATACACATACACATACACACAGGTACCCAAGCACACTGCTACAAGATCCCAGTTTATGTAAACAAGAAGACAAGCGTTTAGGCAAGGTGAGATGTCTACACGAGGACAGGATGTGTAACAGAGACAGCACATCTTTGTGAAGTTTCTCTGGGTTCCCTTCAGGGCCCTTAGCATGTCTTAGATAAGTGGGAAAGTCATGAACTTGATTCTCAAAGCTTCAGCTGTCTCTGATAGACCCAGCATGCCATGGAATTATAGTTGGGGCCAATGTTGGCATCATGGCTGGAGGGGCTCAGAGCTCCATGGTTCCCAAGGGCCATATGCAGGACCTAAGTAAGCAGATCTGGGGTAGAGCCCCAGAATCTAGAGTCTAACTCTTCAAAGCCCTTGAAGTGGTTCTGATGGGCAGGCTAATTTGGAGAACACTGATGTAGATCTCCCTTCTACCTAGGGGGAGTTACTTCTCATGCAGTCAGAAGATGAGGAAGATGGGGAGAGAGTGTAAATATTTCCAATGACATATTTGAGAGCATATATATACACACACACACACACACACACACACATATTTGAGAGCATCTGAAACCAATTCCCCCATTGAAAAAATTTTTTCTTTTTCATTCTAGTTTAGTCTTGGCCAGTGGTTACTTAGAATCCATCTTTACTTCTTCAAATAACTCACTAACAGCCATCTCATAAATACTGAAATTTAGTTCTCCCACTCTGTCAATGAAGCCATTTGTCAAAATGCCTTAGAAATGTCTATCCACTTTGATAATTCCACTTTTGAAATCCTATCCTAAAAAAATAACCAAAAAAATTTTTAGAACACAGCCTTTACAAACCAAGATATTTATTGCACCATTATTCCTAACAAAAAACAGAGAACAGCCCAATAAAAGAATGGTTAAGGAATTGGAGAATGGTTAAATAAACTATGGCAAATCAACTCAATGAAATATTTATGTAACCATTTAAAAGAATATTAGGAGTTCCCGTCATGGTGCAGTAGAAATAAATCCGACTAGGAACCATGAGTTTGTGGGTTTGATCCCTGGCCTCACTCGGTGGGTTAAGGATCCAGCATTGCCATGAGCTGTGGTGTAGGTGACAGACGCGGGTTGGATCTGGCATTGCTGTGGCTCTGGCTTAGGCCGGCGGCTACAGCTCCGATTAGACCCCTAGCCTGGGAACCTCCACATGCCTTGGGTATGGCCCTAAAAAGACAAAAGACAAAAAAATAAAAATAAAAATAAAAATAAATAAAATAATATTAATAAAGTGTTTGAAATCATATGGAAAATTGTTTCAGTTATGCCAAGTATAAAAGAGCAAGATATAAATTTGAATTTAATTTGTGATGGCATCTATGTAAAACAAATACAGCTTCACAATGAAAGGAGGTTTAAAGGAAATAGATCAAAATGTAAAAATGGTTGACTTGGTTAACAGGGAGGTAAGGAATTAATTTTTATCTTCAAGGGTTTTTTTTTCCAAGTTTATTTAATAACCATTGCTTGGATGACAGGAATTATACAGTAGACTGCTATTAGTTTAATTTTCCGTTGGCTCAGTTTTGCTTCCTAGACAAATTCTAACCTTAACTTGACAGGCCTATAGGGTATTATCCAAGCCGTGCCAACAACCATCTTCATCTCTGAAACTCATACTCTTTTCTTCTCTGAAACCCACTCTCCAGCCTTACTGATCTGCTCTCTGCTTTCCTGCTGCCCCCTGGGTTTTTGATAGGAATGCCCTCAAACCCCACTTCCCCTCCATAATTCCTGTTCATCTTTCAAGACTAGCTCTGGTGGGAGTTCCCCTTTGTGGCTCAGGGGTAACGAATCCAACTAGTATCCATGAAGACTTAGGTCTGATGCCTGGCCTCACTCAGTGGGTTAAGGATCTGATGTTGCCATGAGCTGTGGTGCAAGTTGCAGAGGCGGGTAGGATTCCCGCATTGCTGTGGCTGTGGTGTAGGCTGGCAGCCATGGCTCTGATTCGACCCCTAGCCTGGGAACCTCCATATGCCACAGGTACGGCCCTAAAAAAAAAAAAAAAAAAAAAAAAAAACACTAAGCTCTGGTGCCACTATTTCTGGGAAACCTTCCTTTACCACCAAGGCCTGAGTTAGGGGCCCCTCCTTGACTTGACTTGGTAACAGCCAATGCTTAACTCTAACATAACACGACGTCCTGTTGTAATCGACTATTTTCTTGTCTGATTGCCTGTCTCTAGACTGTTGGTCTCTTAAGGCAGGGTGTGTGCCTTTCCCAGTCTTACATTCTTAGTACTCAACTAGGTAGATGTTCAATGAATTCATAAACCAATAAATGAAGATCTCTTTTCTTTTCTCAATTTGGAGGGGTGATGGAGGGGATGCTTGACTCCCAAAGGCCCAATATGGAAGCGGTTTACACCTCTTCAAATTAATCTCCAACAGCCCTATTATAAGTATGGAAGTCTAGTCCTTCCACTGCTTCAATGAAGCAATTTCGCAAAATGCCTTAGAAATGTCTGTGAACATTGACCCGATCATTCCATTTCTGGGATCATAAGGAAATCATATGGGTATTTCAAACACAGCCCAGAGGCTTGTCACATCCTGGTTGGCCTTGCACATAAAGCCCAGTAACATCTCCATTCTTTTGTGCAGCATAGTGACGGGAATAGTGATGGCTACAATTTCCTTTTTCTGATTAAGGAGTCTCATGATGGAGTTCCCATTGTGGTGCAGCAGAAATGAATCCGACTAGTATCCATGAGGATGTGGGTTCAGTCCCTGGCATTGCTCAGTGGGCTAGGGATCTGGCACTGCTGTGATCTCTGGTGTAGGCCAGAAGCTATAGCTCTGATTTGACCCCTAGAAGTGCCTGGAAATTTCTATATGCCATAGGTGTGGCCCTGAAAAAAAAAAGAAAAAGAAAAAGAGTCTCATGCTGCCATCAAGCCTCCAGTTGCTTCTCAGCCCTTTTTTCAGAATTACTTCCTATGTGTCAGCTCTACGGGACATCTTAGAGAAAGCAGAACACAACTATTAAGAAAATAATCTGGCCCAATAACATAAAAAAATAAAGGATATGGAATTTGGTTCATGAAAAAAAAGAGAAAGAAAATAATCTTCAATTTTTAAAATGTCAGATAATGCTTAAAATATTGACAGAACTCTATCCCCTTGCCCTCCTTTACACACTCATTCATTCATTCACGCAACTAACGTTCACTAAGACCTCCTGAGGTCCAAAATCCGTGTTAGAAATGGGAATCTGATGAGCAGACAGGGCACCTGCCCTCTTTGGATCTCAGAGAATATGGAAGAAGTAAACAATTCCCTAAAAGTAACAAGTTCTATGATGCAGAGACTGGGAGGGGGAGTAGAGGTGTTTTTTTTTTTTTTTTTTTTTTTTTGGAGGGGGTGGGGGAGAATATAGAACCCCCAGGAGAGAACTTAAGAGGAAAATTGTATTTCTGTCAAGAAGAGGAAGCATGAGCCAGGAGAAAAGACTTCCAGGTGTGAAAGAGTGTGCAGAAACCTTGGTATGGGAATATCAGACAAAAATTGGTATAGTGGAGTGGAGAAAATAAAGTCAGGGCCAGACTGGAGCAGTAAATAGAGGCCACATCTCAAAGAGCCTCATAGCTGTGTTGAGCTGGAACATGATTCTGAGGCATCAGAGAGACTGTGAGGGATTTTATGTAGAGGAAATATGCTACAAAATCACTATCTCTCTGTCGGTGAGAAGAGGGCAACTTGCTGATTTTCAAGTTTGGATGTGTGTGTGTGTGTGTGTGTGTGCGCGCGTGTGTGTGCGCGCGCGCACTTGGGACTTGCAAAATGAAAGGACAAGAGGAAAAGGAATTGGAAGTGTTGAGAAGAGAGTGGTTGAAATGATGGTCCATAGAGTCTAAACTGGGCAAGATTGGAAATCAAGAGCAGAGGGAGCTGACACATTGGAGAAATCAAAAGGGAGGTACACTAGTCTGCTAGGGCTGCTGTAACAAAATACCGTAGACTTGGGCATTTAACAGAAATTTATTTCCTCACAGTTCTGGAGGCTTGAAGTCCAAGAGCAAGGTGCTGGCATGATTGGTTTCTCTTGAGGCCTCTCTCCTTGGCTTGCTAAAGGCCACCTGCTTGCTGTGTCCTCACATGGTCTTTTCTCTGTATGTGTCCATCCCTGGTATCTCCTCTTTTTCTTATTAGGACACCAACCCTATTGGGCTAAAGCCCTATCCATACAACCTCATTTAACCTTAATTACATCCTTGAAAGTCCTATCTCCGAATACAGTCACATTGGTGGTTAGGATTTCAACATATGAATGGGGAGGGTGCGGGGAGGGGAAACAAAACTCAATCCATAACAGGAGGGAAAGCTGAAGTCTTGATGAGTAGAAAGCAAAACCCAGAGCAAGGATGCTGAAGAGAATTGTGTACAAGAATAATGTTCCAGGCAGAGGGAAGAGTACAAGCAAAGTCTCCCAAGCCAATGGCATGCCTAATGGGGTAATGATCAGGAAGAAGCCAGGGTGACAGGAGCTGAATGAAGGGGGTAGGTGGTGAGCTGGTAGAAGATGCAGTACAGTTTAGTAAGGACCAGACCACGTGGAGACCTATAGACCATAATAGAAGATTCTAGACTTTATTTTACATGTGATGAAAAACCAAAAGGGAGGTTGTTTTTTTTTAATAGGAAATTGACATGACCCGACGTATGATTGCAGAAGATCACCATGGCTGCTGTCAGAAGAAGAGAATATTGAAGGGGTGTAAGCAGGGAGATGAGAAAGGAAGGATGGTGGTAGCTCAGACCAGTGGTAAAGGTAGCGATAAGAGGATAGAAATAAATACGCAAATGCTGGAATTGACGGGATTTTAGTCTTGAGGGATAGAAAGCAGATTACGAGAAAGACAGGCGTATAGAATTATTCTTAGGGTTTTGGTCTAATCCAAGAAAGGTTGGTTCCATTTACTAAGATGGAGAATACTGGTGGAGGAGTAGATTTGTTGGTATCAGAATCAAGACCTATGTTTTAGACACATTAACTTTCAGCTGTCATGAGATATCCTAGAAGAAAAAGCCAGTACATACTGGATGCATGAGACTGGAGTTCAGGGGAAAATGAAGACGAGATTTAAAAGGAGGAGTTGGCAGTTTAGAGAATGGATTTATAGTTGTGGAGCTAAACAAAAATCACAAAGGGAGTGAATGCAAATAAAGAAGAGCCAGGGCCATAGACCTAGCCCTGGAGTGCACCAACATTTAAATATCTGAAAAAGAGGAAGAACAGTAAGCAAAGTGGGGTTAGAGTGACTTGTGAGTAGGAGAAGCTTAATACGTAACTGTTTCCATCTCACAATTTTATGTCTCATTCATACCAAGTCCAAAGCAATGTTTGTGTCTAGCATCAGAACATGACTCCACACAGTCATGCAGGGACCCAGGTAGACAGAAGCTTTGTCCCCTGCAACAAGGGGCTTCCAAGGTCACCCTGGCCATCCATTCAGCCAGATGGGAAAGAGCAGGATAAAGAAGGTACGGCTTAACAACCTTGGCCTGAGAGCCACACTCATCACTTTTGTTTATATTGCATTTGCAAGAACTATGTTTGTGCCCCTTGCTGGATGGGAAAAGGATCTGGGAAAGATGGTATCCAGCCAAGCAGCTGCATCCCAGAAGCAGCTTCTAATGGAAAAGGAAGCACAAGTCATTGGTGGACATTGATCTAACTCTGCATTATGATTGCCAAGTTCAGTAAGGAGACTGTGATCAACTGGTAGAAATGCTTTTGATTTGTCACTCAAGTGGGATAAGCATTTCCTTATTGAGTTGATATGAGCAATGTGGGAGGAGTGGTGAAGTCAAACACCAATTGGAGTGAGCCAGAGAGAATGGAGGATGGTGAGTCAAGGCAGGAAGTATGACAAAGTCTTTGGAGATGTTTTGACGTAAAAGAGAACAGATAATGAGACATGGCTGGAGTAGCATGTGGAGTAAAGGGAGATTTTTTTTTTTTTTAACCTAGGTTCAAAGAAATCCAGTAGAAAGGGAGGCTTAATGATTCAGGGAGAGAAAAGGGGAAACTACAGGACAAAGCCTGGGTTTCAGCTCCTTTGTCCAGAGAAGGATATCATAGTTGTTTCTAGCTGGTAATGTTCCCATGACAATTTCATTTCACCCTTCCAGTTATTCCTTTTTTTCTTTTTTTGCTGATTCCTTTAGATAGAGAGTTTAATTAACTCATGTCATTAAATTAGTTGTGGCTATTTACCATCATGAATCAGGTGGCATTTCAGAAGTACCCATAAGAGCCAAATGCAAAAAAAAAAAAAAAAAAAAAAAAAAAAGTGATTTTTATGTATCCTCCCTGGAAGATTGGTGGATTTCATTAAATTTACCCAGGATTTTTGGTTGCAGTGGTGTTTCTGATTCTGGTCTCAATATACCATTAAGCCAAGCAACAAGCAGTCAGAAAGCTCCTTTCAAGACTAATGCAATTTTCTGATCCTAATTATTTTCACAGCTCCCATCGTGCCTCAGATCCAAGGACTTAATTTTCCCAGCTTCCAGCCCTCTCTTTGTGAAAGCCATTATCTTTTGTCACCTTCTCTGATCCCTCAGTAGGAAAATCCCCACTTGTCCAATATTCTGGCCATTAGCAATTTGAAATTTTACCTCTGAGAGTGCTGCTTATGGAGAAAGGAGCAATTTGCAGTCCATTTATTGTACCCTTTGTTATTTAAAAAATTTTAGGTCATTTGCCTTGATCCTTATTGCTGAAAGTGAATTGACCATTAGCAGGAGAATATTAGCTGCTAAGTGGAAGGTGTTATAGACCATTCTAGAAGACCATTAGCGTTTCATTGGGGGGCAATTAGTGTTTACTGTTTATTGTGTAGTTCAATTGCATGCATTTTTTCCCTTAGAGGTTATAAAACTTTTAAAAGCATTGAGAATAGGTTTTTTAAAGCCACTTGAAAATGTCCAGGCAAGATGGAGACAGAGTTGGTGAGTAGGAGGAAGAGCTGATAGCAAGGGCTTGATTTCACTGGTGATCAGGCTGATTTATCTGCCTTCTAACTCAGTGTCTGATTCCCCATCCTCTGAGCTTCAGAGTTAATCATAAATAATGTGCATCAGTTCATTTCACCCTAAATGCAAATATCAGTCCTGGAACAAATATTTAAATAGTGCCAATCAGAGCCTTTTATGTTCCTTTATCAAACCCCAAAGTAAACAACAGCTTCTGAAAAGACCTTCTTTTCTATGAATGCTGCTCTGAAACCTAGTTTACATGTTACAGGGTACGAACTTACTCTCTGGCTTCACCATGGTTGGGGTCTACTCTAGGAGAAGGGGCGCCTGTGTGTGGAAAGTAGCATAATGTCTTTTCTATCAAAGGAAATCTTGGTTACTCCATTTTGCTCCGGTTTCACCTTCCTGCGACCCCCACCCCTCCCCTTTCCCTCTTTCCCAGTAACAATTTGTTTCAAATTAGCCAACCAGGAAGAATGTGCACCCTGACCCGAACAATGGGAAGGGGACAGGTGAATCACCTGCATTAGGGGTAAATAGGGGAGGGTCCTTTGTTCATTGCGTGCACTTTTTGGAGTACCCGAGCCCTTCTGCAAAAGCAAAGAGCCTTGTCGAGACCTCCTCGTGTTCATGTATCTCATTTCTTGACACTGATGATCTGAGCCATGTCCCCAACATGCGTGGGGGAATAAAACCCACTCTCTCAACTGCCAGCCCTAAGCTCCTCTATCCTCCTCTCCATGTGCACCCATTTGTTGTGGGGGTGGGGGATTTGCTCCTTCTGGCTTGATACTCTTGCAAGGGAAGGGGAATTAAAGGAAAAAAGACTCTTCTCTTATTGCCAGAACGGAGCAGGTTGGGTGGAGTGGGGGTGGGGTGGGGGGGGTGGAGGGCTAGTGTAATGGAGCAAGGCCCTGTGAGGCCTTCCCCACGTGGACCCCCACCCCCACCCATAGCCTCCACTTGCCTTTTTACCTATGGAAAAACTTGAGTCAAAGAACCAGTTTATTTATTTTATTTTATTTTTTAACTTTTTGTCTTTTTGTCTTTTCTGGGGCCGCTCCCACGGCATATGGAGGTTCCCAGGCTAGGGGTCTAATCGGAGCTGTAGCTGCCAGCCTACGCCAGAGCCACAGCAACGCAGGATCCGAGCCGCTCTGCGACCTACACCATAGCTCATGGCAACGCCGGATCCTTAACTCACTGAGCAAGGCCAGGGATCAGACCCACAACTTCATGGTTCCTAGTCAGATTTGCTAACCACCGAGCCACAGCGGGAACTCCCCAAAGAACCAGTTTAATCAGAGAGGTGAAAAAATACAAAGAAAAGAGTAATCATAATTTAGCCATTCACAAAATCAAGGACCTTCAGTTCTTCAAACACTATAGATTATATTCTGAGCCATGTCCTCAGAGCTCTTTTGCAGGTGCTGAAGCCCCTACCAGGTAGAAGAAGTCAACTGAAGGCTGCCTGCAAGCACGTAGACCCCAGACTGGTTGGAACCAGAAGGTGAATGAGGCTGACTCCCAGTGACCTTACCACCCACCAATAGGAAAATGTTCATGAGCTTATCACATCCTCCTCCTCAAACACTATAAGACCCCTCATTACCCCCTCTAATCAGGGGCACAGCCCTTGAGGCATTAGCCTGCTGTGTTCCCCTCTTTGCCTGGGAATTAAAGCTGCTTTTTCTGTCTCCATGTTTCTCTTTGGCATCGGTGTCCAGAGGCAGCCGAGATTTCAGCAACAGTAGCAGCCTGCTTGTACCTGACTCAGAAGGGAGGCACGAAGTCTTTGGCTTCCCAGGATTGGGACAGAATGGGGGTCCCTTTTCCCTTGAGTGCTAGGAGGGAGGAAGAGGAGGGGAGGGGGAGAAAGAGGAGAAGGAGGAAGTGGAGGAGGAGGAATCCCTTCTTAGAGATGAGTGGGATGGAGGGACCGTTCTCTACTAGAGCCTGAGTATGTCCCCTGTCCCTCTCCTTCTCTACAGCCGTCCTAGTCCAGACCATTCACTTCTCACCTTGCTTTCGGCCACAATCTTCCAACTGGACTCAGCCCCTCTATATTCGCCTCCTCCTATCCAGGACCCAAGCAGCCCTGGTGAACTGCATACTGAAATGCAGATCTGATCACTCTACACAGGGGATCTCCAGGGAGGCAGAATAAACCCCAACTCCGCACATGGCTTACCAGGTGATTGGTGATCTGGACCCTGTTGCTTCTTCAGCCTCAACTCTCACCACCCCTCAAAGAACCTTCCAAAAAGGGAACTCTTCCACACTGTTGGTGAGAATGTAAATTGGTGCCACTATGGAGAATAGTATGGAGATTCCTTTAAAAACTAAAAATAGAGTTACCACATGATCTAGCAATCCCATTCTGGGGCATCTATCTGTATAAAAGCATAATTTGGAAAGATACATGCACCCCAGTGTTCATTGCAGCACTAATTACAGGAGCCAAGACATGGAAATAACCTAAATGTCCATCAGCAGAGGAATGGATAAAGAAGATGTGGTACATATATACAATGGAATATTACTCAGCCATAAAAGGAATGAAATAATGCCATTTGCAACAACGTGGATGGAACTAGAGATTATCATACTAAGTGAAGTAAGCCAGACAAATACAAACATCATATGATATCACTTATATGGGGAATCTTTTTAAAAGACTGCAAATGAACTTATTTGCAGGGAAGAAACAGATTCACAGATTTTGAAAACAAACTTATGATTTCCAAAGGGGAAAGGTGGGGGCAGAGAGAAATTAAGAGTTTCAGATGAGCAGATATAAACTATTATATGTAGATAAACAACAAGGTCCTACTGTACAGCACAGGGAACTATATTCAATATCTTGTTAAACTATAAACTATGATAGAAAAGAATGTGGAAAAGAATTCGGCTATAAATCTGAATTACTTTGTTGTATACCAGGAACTAACACAACATTGTAAATAAATCGACTATACTTCAATTGAAAAAAAAGACCCTTCCTGCAGATTCTCTCTCAGTCATGGGCCTTTGCCTCTGTTGTCATGCTGACTAGAGCAGTCTTTCTCTCCCACCTACCTCTCCCTTTTTTCTTTCTTTTTGGGGCCACACCCACGGCACATTGAGGTTCCCAGGCTAGGGGTCTAATCGGAGCTGTTGTTATCGGCCTACGCCACAGCCACAGCAATGCCAGATCGGAGCCATGTCTACACTACAGCTCATGGCAACACTGGATCCTTAACCCACTAAGGGAGGTCGGGGATTGAACCTGAAACATCATGGTTCCTGATTGGATTCGTTTCCGCTGCGCCACAATGGGAACTCCCCACCCACTCTTGATACAATTATTCATTTAATGTTTGACTCCTCCAGTACATTGCAAGTCCCATGAGGGCAGGGTTATGTCTTTCTCTGTCATTGTTGTATTCCTAGCTTTAGCATAATGCCTTGGGCTTAAAAGGTCCTGGATGAACACATGAAAATTAAATGAACAAATAAGTGAACTTCTGCTTGTCTTTGAAAGCTCATAATGGAAGTTGCTTCTCCCAGGGATCTTTCCCACAATTCTCGAGGTTTGGAAGGTGCTGACCTAGATGTTCCCACCACATCTTAAACCACCAGGGCACACCTCACACCAAGCTCTAACTGCCCACCGTTTCTGACTCCTCTGGGGCCAGATGCTGAGACCACGCATCCTGCTGGCTTATTACCAGCGGCTTATTACCAGGGCCCAGTACATACTTCCTGCATAGCATTTGTCAGATGAATGTTATATGCCTAAGTTTTCTGATTCCCAAGTTTTAATCAATGCACTTGCTTTCAAGAAGAGTGGAAAACAATGGTGTCAGTATCAATCTCATCCACTTATTGTTCGTTTTGTGTTGGGCGTTGTGAGAAGCACTTTGCACACAGCAGCAAACTCATCCAGATTTCACCAGCTTGTGGATACAACCTCATCCCATTATTACCCAATTATCATGATTTTGAACATCCACATCCCCAGATACCAGTGACCATCTAGCTATTGTTTTCTTTCTCTGTTTGCCTGAATTCTTACTTTCCCTGGTCTGTGAATAGTTTAATCTCTTTCTCGCTCTGGTTTGTGAATCTTCTTAATCAGTCAATCAATCAATCTCTCTGCCATATTTTTCTCGGCTTCTTTATGTAAAGTTAACATTCAGGCTAGATGACTGGGTAAATTATTCAATTTCTCTTCCATAAGTAGAAATTGGAGGTAATAATAATATTTTATTGGGTTATTGTGAGAATTAAAGAAAGTTACACGTATAAACACTTAAGGCGTTCCCTCATGGCTCAGTGGGTTAAGGCTCCAACATTGTCTCTGCTGTGGCTCTGGTTACAGCTATGGTGCAAGTTCAATCCCTCGCCTGGGAATTTCCTCATGCCAGGGGCTCAACCAACCAACCAACCAAACAAACGAAAACTCTTAGAAGAGTGTCGGCCAGGTATTAAGTTATGCTACTGTTGCCACTGTTGCAGTTGAGGTGTAAACCTCTGATCATGCTTGCCCCCACCCACTTTTCCATCAATCCCAGTGAAGCAATCCGCAAAGATAGCTGGCATCTCTGCCCAACCCCACCTCCCCTGCCCAGAGACCCTGTGCAAGTCAGATGTTGAATCAGTTATGATGGGGGCCTGTGGGGGTACAGATAAAGTGTAGGATCATTTTACCTCTATGGGCTGAATTGTCTTCAAATTCATACGTGGATGCTCAACCCCCAGCTGTATTTGGAAGTAGGGCCTTTAAGGAGGTAATTAAGCTTCAATGAGGTCACCTGGGTAAAGTTCTAATCCCATAGAATTGGTGAGGCTATAAGAAGAGGGGGCGAGATAAAGGGTGAACACACAGGGAGGGAAGGCCATCTATCTGCAAGCCCAAGAGAGAGGCCTCAGTGGAGACCAAACCTGTAGACATCAGACGGTGAGAGAGAGATTTCTAATACTTAAGCCCCCTGGCTGCTGGTATTTCCTATGGCAACTCTAAAAAAGTAACACATGACCCAAAGACAGTAGGTGGCCCTTGTTTTTGCTTTGGGAGAGTGATTCTCATGACCTAGACAGAAAAAAAGTTTTCTTTTAATCCTAGTGCCTGCAACAGGGTGAGTGGGCCATCAAGTGAGTCAGAGTTGTCTCTGTTATTGTCATCGCTGCTGCTATTGTTTTTGTTGCTGGTGGTCACATTTCTGTTGAACTTTTGCTCCCACTTTTAATGTATCTGTTGGCCATCTGTGTGTCTTCTTGGGGAAAACGTCTATTTAGATCCTCTGCCCATTCTTTTTTTTCTTCCTTTTCTTTTTCTTTTTTTTTTTGCTATTTCTTGGGCCGCTCCTGCAGCATATGGAGGTTCCCAGGCTAGGGGTCTAATCGGAGCTGCAGCTGCCAGCCTACGCCAGAGCCACAGCAACGCGGGATCTGATCCACGTCTGCGACCTACACCACAGCTCACGGCAACGCCGGATCGTTAACCCACTGAGCAAGGGCAGGGACCAAACCCGCAACCTCATGGTTCCTAGTCAGATTCATGTAAACACTGCGCCACGACGGGAACTCCTCTTCCATTTTTATTGAGGTATAATTGACATAAAGGACTATATAAATTTAAGGTATATAACCTAGAATTTTAACTAATATACATCATGAAATGATTACCACACTAAGTTTTGTAAACATCCATCATCAAACATACCTACAGTTTTTTTGTTTGTTTGTTTTCGTTTTTTTGGTCTTTCTAGGACCATGCCTGTGGCATATGGAGGTTCCCAGGCCAGGGTCGGATTAGATCTGTAGCCGCTGGCCTGCGCCACAGCCACAGCAATGCCGGATCCTTAACCCACTGAACGAGGCTAAGAATTGAACCTACATCCTCATGGATGCTAGTCAGATTCGTTTCTGCTGAGTCACATAGATACAATATTAAAGAAATAGAAAAAAATCTTTTCTTCATGATGAGACCTCTTAGAATTTACTTCTGCAACTTTCATTTATAATATACAGACGCATTCATTATCTTTAACATGTTGTACACTTCTTTCCTAGTATTTATTTTTCTTATAACTGGAAGTTCATACTTTTTGACTGTTTTCTACCAATTCCCTCACCCCCACCTCTGGTGACCACAGATCTGATCTCTTTTTCTGATGAGTTTGTTTGTTTTTGAGGTATAATTGACCTACAACACTCAACACTGTATTATATTAGTTCCTCATACACATATAATCGATTTTCCTAGACATTTCAAAATGACCACCATTGTAAGTCTAGTCGTCATCTGTCACCACACAAAGATATTATGCAATTTTGACCATATTCCCCACACTGTACATTTCATACCTGTGACTCATTTATTTTGCAACTGGAAGTTTGTACCTATAATCTCCCTCACCTATTTCTCTTTCCCTAACCCCTCTGGCAACCATCTCTGAACCTATGACTCTCTGTTTTGTTCTTTGTTCATTTTTTTGTTTTTTAGATTCCATGTGTAAGTGAAATCATAAAAATATTTGTCTTTTTCTGACTGAGTTATTTCATTTAGCATTCACGTTGTAAATGGCAGGATTTTATTCTTTTTTGTGGCTGAGCAATATATATATATATATATATTTTCACATCTTTATTGTTCATTCATCTATTGATGGGCACTTAGGTTGCTTTCATATCTTGGCTATTGTAAATACCGCTGCAGTGAACATGGGGTGCATGTATTTTTTTTTGAATTAGTATTTTTGTTTTCTTTGGTATCTCATTATGGTTTTTGATTTGCATTTCCCTGATGATTAGTGATATTGAGTATCTTTTCATTTACTTGTTGGCCATCTGTATGTCTTCTTTGGAAAAATGTCTATTTAGGGCCTTCATCCATTTTCTAATCAGGTTGTTTGTTCTCTTGATGTTGAGTTGTGTGAGCTCTTCGTATATTTTGGATATTAACCCCTTGTCAGATATATTGTTTGCAAATACCTTCTCCCATTCAATAGACAGTCCTTTCATTTTGTTGATAGTTTCCTTCACTGTGCAAAAGCTTTTCAGTTTGATGTAGTCTGATTTGTTTATTTTTACTTTTGTTTTCCTTGCCTGAAGAGACATATCCAAGAAAAAATATTGCTAATGGAGCTCCCTGGTGGCCTAGTGATTAAGGATCTGGCATTGTCACTGCTGTGATACAGGTTTGATCTCTGGCCTGGGAACTTCCACATGCTGCAGGCATGGCCTAAAAAAATACATATGATGGTAAGACCAGAAAGTAAAGCCTGTGTTTTCTTCTATAAATTGTATGGTTTCAGGTCTTATATGTAAGTCTTTAGTCCATTTGAGTTTATTTTTGTAAATGGTGTCAAGAAAGTAGTCCAGTTTTTTTGTTTGTTTTTGTTTTGTTTTTTGATGTAGCTGTCCAGTTTCCCAACACCATTTATTGAAGAAGCTGTCTTTCCCCCACTGTGTATTCTTGCTTCCTTTGTCATAGATTAATTGCCCATACAAGAGTTGGTTCATTTCTGGGCTCTCTATTCTGTTCCATTGATCTATGTGTCTATTTCTGTGTCGGTATCCTACTGTTTTTATGACTGTAACTTTGTAGTATAGTTTGAAATTAGGGCATGTTCTCTGCCAATATTTTAATCTGATTGTTTGCTGTTTAGTTGTATTAATTCTTTTTATATTTTGCATATTATCCCCTTGTCATATACTTGATTTGACATATACTTATGGATATGTTCTCCTATTCCATAAGTCGTCTTTTCTTTTTGTCGATGGTTTCCTTTGCTGTGCAGAAGTTTTTAGTTTGATATAGTCCCACAAAAGATTCTTTTAACCTTGAAATTCCTCAAATGGAATATAAGATAACTTATTTGAATTCAATGTCAAGTTTGACAATAATGAAAGTACTAAAAATGGGGGAAGGTGCTAAAAATGGTGAAGGCAGGATAGAAATTATGAAAAAAAGGTGAGCAGGAAAGCCTATGAAATCAATAGTAATGGAGCAAAATAAAAAGGAATAAATTTACATTAGGTAAATAATTGATAAAATTTAGTCTGCTACTTATATATCATATCAGTACTACAAAATGCTTTCTTTAAAAAAAAACCATGTCACAATACTTTTATTTTTATTTTTAAAAATTTTTTATTATGTATTTATTTGTCTTTTTAAGGCCACACCTGTGGCACATGGAGGTTCCCAGGCTAAGGGTCAAATTGGAGCTGTAGCTGCCAGCCTACACGGCCACAGCAATGCCAGATCTGAGCTATGTCTTTGATCTACACCACAGCTCATAGCAATGCCAGATCCTTAACCCACTGAACAAGGCCAGAGATCGAACCCACAACCTCATGATTCCTAGTTGGATTAGTTTCCGCTGCACCACGACAGGAACTCCACAAAATGCTTGCTATGTAAACTTTTTTTTGAAGCAAAGAAAAGGTCTATCTATGTTCTTTTCAGTGTAATAAAGCATTGCATGACCTTTGAGTTGCTGTGAATTAGGTGGACTCTTGTGTTCTGTTTCAGAATCTTGCTGACATATTTATATTGTTCTTTGGGGAAATTGTGTTTTACATCCCAAATAAAATTCCAAATGAATTTTGAGTTATGTTTATAAGATGATTGCATTTTAAAAGGAGGGGGAGTTCCTGCTGTGGCACAGTGTGTTAACAATCTGACTGCAGAAGTTCGGGTCACTGTGAAGGCAGTGACCAGTTTGATCCCTGGCCCAGGACAGTGAGTTAAAGGATCTATAGGTCACAGCCATGGCTCATTCAATCCCTGGCCTGGGAACTTCTGTGTGCTACAGGTTCAGCCATGTAAATAAATAAATAAATAAATAAAGGAGGCTGTGATTCCTGCCAACACTCTGATTGGTATATCACATCTCATATGAAAAAATGAACTGTCCCTTCACAGAAGGGTTGAAATTCACTCCATACTTATAAATGTGTTCCTGATATAAAAGGCTAACAACCCCAGTGAAACTCTCACTTATGTATTAGAGAACTTTTCTCTCTAACTTTTGTGAATATCAAAGTTCCTCTAAATAACATATTTTTCATTTTTTTGCCCTTAGAAAAGCAATATAACATACTTTTTTCTTTTTCTTTTGATTTAATTATTGAAGAATTGTTGGTTTACAGCGTTGAAAACAAATACTTTTTTCAAAAAAGAGGAGACTGGAGTTTCCTTTCATGTGATTTTTTTGTGCGTGTCTTTTTTTTTTTTTTTTTTTTTTTTCTGCCGCATCCACAGCTTATGGAGGTTCCCAGGCTAGGGGTGGAATCGGAGCTGTAGCTTCCGGCGTACACCACAGCTACAGCCACAGCCACAGCCACATGGAATCCAAACTGCATCTGCAGCCTACACCACAGCTCACAGCAATGCTGGAACCTTAACCCACTGAGCGAGGCCAGGGATCAAAACTTCGTCCTCATGGATGCCAGTCAGATTTGTTTCTGCTGAGCCATGATGGGAACTGCTTTCATGTGATTTTTGAAAAATCGTTAGAGTTGAAAAAATTCCATTTGGCACTGGGAAATTTCATTTGATCCCTCCTCTCTCTAGCAATGCCACACACTTTGTTTGCAGTGTACTATATTTACCTTTGGCAGAAGAACCGTAGGAAGAGCAAGTGTCCTTTAGATGCAATTAGCCTCATAAATTTCAGCTTATTCTTTGCCACCTGTTATCGACAACACCTGCATAATAGACTGGCTATAACAAAAGAGGCATTCAGGGACAGAAAGCTACAGTTATACAGTTGAAAGTCAAGGTTGCACCTTTGGTGAGCCCACCAGAGAGGTGTGGATTTTTTTTTTCTTTTTCTAAATAGTAAATGCACATGATTCATGAACTTTAAATGAAATGCTTTACAGTGAAAACTTTTTTAGAAAAAATAATAAATTGAAATCATTTGGGAAGAAAACCACCTTTTTGTGGGGGGGTCCCTCATCTGTGCAATTTTCATCTCCAGGCCCTCACAGGTCACTAACTAGTTTGATCAGTTTCAGGTATACTCTTCCACAATTTCTTCAGGTAAATACATGTGCATATGACCTCATGTATACTTTAAGCCATGGCTCCCTTAAAGAACATGATATCTACTAGAATGATCTTTTCAGAATTTTTTCCTTTTGGTGGAGTTCCCATCTTGGCTCAGCAGAAATGAATCTGACTAGCATCCATAAGAACACAAGTTCCATCCTTGGCCTCGCTCCGTGGGTTGAAGATCTGGCGTTGCTGTGTAGGTCACAGACATGGCTTGGATCTGGCATTGCTCTGACTGTGGCATAGGCCAGCAGCTACACCTGATCCCGAGCCTGGGAACGTCCATACGCCACAAGTGCGCCCCCCCCCCAAAAAAAATTTCCTTTTGGTATAAGAAATGTTCATATGGTTTTAATTTTCTAATAAGAGTAGAGATAGCCCAGCCTAGTAATCAGTGCTGGGCGAGGCATCAGTAAATATTGCCATTAACTTAAACTGTAACTCCTCTTTGTGCTTCAGCTGAGAAGGAGAATATGCGTCTGACTGTGCAGGTAAAACGGAAACATGGATGTGTCAGTGCTTTGAAATGTAAAAACTGCTGGGCAAAAAGAGGGTATTAATGATTACTTCATAAGGACCATAGCATTTTCTAATCTTCCTTTGGTAGTAAATGAGCAGCTATAAATTGTGCCTCAAAACTATTAACTAGATTTGCAAAGCAAGACTTTGTCAGATATAATCTTTATAGTAAATTCAACCCCAAAGTCTTTGATTACTTGTAAATGCCACAACTCTTAGCCAAAGTTTATTGAACTTCAGTAATGTGCTTTCTACCACTCATTGGGAGAGCTCTCTGGACCTCTAGAATGTCTGAAAAGGCAGTGGGTGACCAACCATAGAAGAGATTATGGGAAATTGCTAAGGAAGCAATGGAGGTCTGCCTTCTTTCTCTCAATATATCTAAGGACACTAGCATAACTGAACAGGATTTCACAGCACTGTTTTACATAAATATTAATTTATAGGTTACATTTTATAAACCTTGTCTAGTATCTTTGATATATCTAGTCTATTTTTTTGTTTGTTTGTTTTTTAGGGCTGCACCTGCAGCATATGGAGGTTCCCAGGCTAGGGGTCAAATCAGAGCTGTAGCCTCCAGCCACAGCCACAGCCACAGCAACGCGGGATCTGAGCCACATCTTCGACCTACACCACAGCTCACAGCAACACCAGATCCTTAACCCACTGGGCAAGGCCAGGCATCGAACCTGCAACCTCATGGTTCCTAGTCGGGTTCATTTCCACTGCGTCATAATGGGAACTCCCAATATATCTAGTCTATGGAAAGCATTTGCCACATTTGTTGTTTTATATATCCACCTTTATTATGTATATATAATATAAGTATATTACATAGTATATAGATATATTTTTCTAAACATTTAAAATGAAGTTCAGATATAAGCCCCTTTAATCCTAAAAGATTAAGTGCATTTATTTCCTAACAAGGACGTTCGTTTTTACATAATCATGATACAACTACCAAAATCAAAAGTTTAACATCAAAACAATACCGTTTTCATGTTTGTGAATCTTATTCAAATTTTACCAATTGTCTCCGAAATCAAGTGTCTCCAGAGTCACTCAATGCATTTAGTTCTCTTTAGAATGTAATGGTTCCTCTGCTTTTGTCTTTTGTCACACTATTGGCATTTTTGAGGAACACAGTCATTTTGTATGGTGTCTTCCACTTTTTGTCCATCTAATGCTTCTTCACAATTAAGTTCAGGTGTGTAAAAATGAGGGGAACATGTAGAACTGATATTGCGTCCTTTTTAGTCATTTTAATTTTAGTCCTCTTGGTATACTTCACTTTGCACTTTTCCCTTTTTTTTTTGGCCTTTTATTTGGAGTGGGTTGTGGGGCGGGGGTGCGGCCACAGATGCAGCATATGAAAGTTCCCAGGCTAGGGATCAAATCTGAGCTGTAGCTACCGGCCTAGGCCACAGCCAGAGCAACATCAGACCCAAGCCATGTCTGCAATCTACACCACAGCACATGGCAAAGCTGGATCCCCAACCCACTGAGTAGAGCCAGGATCGAATCTGCATCCTCATGGATACTAGTTGGGTTCATTACCACTGAGCCACAATGGGAACCCCCACATTGTACTTTTCAAAGGCAGTTCTCTTATGACTAATGAAGTTGTGCACATTCTAAGTTTCTTGGCTCTTTGGTTACCACCTTTTGCAAAGTGCATATTCCAATCTTCTGCCCATTTTTCCCCTTATTGTCTGTCTTTTTCTTATTGAATTGTAGACATTCTGCATATATTCCAAGTATTTCTTCCACTTTGTGGTTTGCATTTCACACTCTTAAGGAAATTTATTAATCTTCTTTATGTTTAATGCATTATGTTTCCTGCTTAAGTAGTCTTTTCCTATTATCTATATTACTACGTTATCTATAGGACTATATTACTCTCTACAAACGTGATTGTTTCACTTTGTACTTTTAATCTGTGATCAGCCTGTTATTAACTTTAACATACAGTGTGAGGTAAGGTCAAGTTACATTTCCTTTATATGAATGTCCAATTGCCCAGCACTTTTTAGTGAAAAGACCATTCCCTACTGCTCTGAAGTCTCCTCCTTATCATAAATCAATGTCTATATATGAAAGGGTCTATTTCTGGAGCCTCTAGTCTCCTCCACTAATTTGATTATTTATTGTCAGACCATTATTATACTTCCAAGTTTCTATAGGTTCATAATCAGTCTTGATAATTAGTAAAATATGCCCCCCTTATTCTTCAATAATACCTTGGCTAGTCTTAGTCCTTTGCACTTTTATGCAAAATTTAGAACTAGTTTAAGGTCCACCAAATAAAAAAAAGGAAAAAAACTTACTGGAGTTTTGACCAGAATTACACTGAATCTGTAGATCATTGGAGAAGAGTGACATTTTTACAATATTTATTATGTCAATCACTAACTTGATTTATCTCCCCATATATTTAGGTGTATTTGGGTATATGTGTATTTCTCTCAAAATATACTATAATTCCCTCTATAAAGAGAACATCGTTTGATAATTTGCACATCATTTGTTAATTACATTTCTGTATATTTGATTTTATGTTATTGGTATGTAAAAATGCAAGGGATTTTTTTTTGGGGGGGGGTCACTCCTGTGGCATGTGGAAGTTCCTGGGCCAGGGATCAAACCTGTGCCACAGCAACAACCCAAGCCACTGCAATGACAATGCTAAATCCTTAACCCACTGTACCACAAAAGAACCCTGCAAGTGAATTTTTCAATAGACATTGTATGCAACAAACGCTTAACTCACTTATTCTAGATATTTATTTTTATATTCCTTTAGGATTTATATACATGTATTCATGTAATCTTCAAATACTGTCAGTATTATTTCTTTTTTCTTAATTTTTTTTCATACTTTCCTATTCTTTATATCCTGAGTAGGACCTCCAGTATAATGTTGAATGCAGTTGGTCATGACAGTGTCCTCATGGCAGTCATGGAGGTATGCCTCTCAGCTATCTCTTTCAAAAGGAACTTGACTTGGGGAGTAAGTTGGCTCACAGCTTCTAACTACAGGTGCCTTCAGGATGTCCTTCAAGCTCATGCAGTTCCAGAGCAGCCTCAGAATGATCATGGCAGGGGTAGAAGGACTCACCTCATTTGCCCAGCCTGGGATTCCTCTATGGAAAATCTTTGACCCACAGCTCTGCATTGGGCTGTCAAGACATTTTCATATTCTTTCTTTCCCCTCTCCTCTCGCAAGTGTCAGATTCACATAGGGTTTTCTCTGCCCAATCCTTATTCCTCTCTTGTTCTTTCAACAGAATTGCCTCCCTTAAACAGTAGGTTTGTCCAACATGAAGCAAGCCAAATGCCAAGACATGGAGGTTTACAGCTAAGAAAGTGTACATTCACAAGGCAGCCAAGCAGGGAGTTAGGATAACAAGTCTCAGATCTGCTTCCCCAAAGGTGAGGGGGTTGAGATACTTTTGAATAAGCAGAGTGGTTTTAGGCTTAGAGGAAAGGTGAATGGAAGTAGGGAAAAAAGGTGAGGTATTGGTGTTTTGTGCAGGAGCATCTGGGTTACATGATTCTGCATATTCAAAATAGAGGCACTAATGTCCTGCTAAATTCAGGAACAAGACAAGGATGCCCACCTCAATGCTTCTATTTAACATAGAATTGGAAGTCTTAGCCACAGCAATCAGACAAGAAAAAGAAATAAAAGGTATCTAAATTGGAAGGGAAGAGGTAAAACTCACTATTCGTAGATGACATGATACCCTATATAGAGAACCCTAAAGTCTCCACCAAAAAAAATATTAGAACTACTAAATGAATTCAGCAAGATTGCAGGATATAAGATTATTATATAGAAATCTGCTGCATTTATATATGCTAATAATGAAATGTCAGATAATGTAAAAAAAATCCAATTTAAAATCACATAAAAAAATTAAATGTCAGGGGTTCCCATGTGGCTCAGTGGGTTAAGGATCTGGCATTGTCACTGCTGTGGCTCTGCTTACTGCTGTGGCATGGGTTCATTCCCTGGCCTGGGAACTTCCACATGCTGCAAGTGCCAAAAAAGATTAAATACCTAGGAATAAACCTAAGGAAATGAAAGACTTAGACTCTGAAAACTATAAAACTTTGATAAAGGAAACTGAAGATAATTCAAAGAAATGAAAAGATATCCCATGCTCTTGGATTGAAAGAGTTAATATTATTAAATGGACATACTACCCAAAGCAATCTACAAATTTAATGCAGTCCCTATCAAGATGACCAGCACGTTTTTCACAGAACAATTTTTTCTTTAATTTTGTCTTTCCAGGGCTGTGCCTATGGCATATGGAAGTTCTCAGGCTAGGGGATAAATTGGAGCCATAACCACCAGCCTCTGCCACAGCCAACAGCAACACCAGTTCTGAGCCACATCTGCGACCTACACCAAAGCTCATGACAATGCCAGATGCTTAACCCACTGAACAAGGCCAGGGATCAAACCTGCATCATTATGGTTACTAGTCAGATTTGTTTCCACTGAGCCATGACAAGAACTCCCCATTTTTCACATAATTAGAACAAATAATCCTAAAATTTATATGGGACCACAAAAGACCCTGAATTGCCAAAGCCATCCTGAGGATAAAAAGAACAAAGCCAGAGGTATAACCCTCTTAGACTTTAGACTATACCACAAAGCTACAAAAATCAAAACAGCATGGTGTTGACATAAAAACAGACACAGAGATCAGAGAGCCCAGAAATAAACCCACGTGCATAATGTCAATTAGCCTATGACCAAAAAGACAAGAATATACAATTGAGAAAAGACAGTCTCTTCAATAAGTGGTGCTGGAAAAACTGAACAGGTCCATGTAAAACAATGCAATTAGAACACTCCCTGACACCATATACGAAAGTAAACTTAAAAAAAAAAAAAAAAGGTTAACTAAGGCATTCCTTTGAATTGGCACACTTTTAACCCACTTATTAACCTACTTACTGGCATAAGTAAGTGGGTTAAGGATCTGGCATTGTCACTGCTGTGGCTTGGGTTCAAACCCTGGCCCATGAACTTGCAAATGCCATAGGTATGGCCAAAATAAAATAAAATAAAGAGCATGAAGGCCTACATGTTTGGAATAAGGAAAGCTCATGAAAGTATATAAGTTCTTTATGAATCAATTCATAAGTTTAGCTTCTCTGGTTGTAAAAGGTAAACACTGGTCTTAGGTTAGCTTTGCATGTTTAGTAAAGGCAAAGAGGACAAGCTGAGGCAAGGCAGAGGAGTGGTGAGAGCTTAAGTCTGGGGTTCCAGAGAACATGAAAGAATGCACAGGTGAACAGCATAGAAAAGATAGTTCATTGTCACCAAGGTTACCTTAGGCCAATCACAATTTGGCAAAAGGAAATGGAGCTTCTGCATGCATGGGCATAGCTGAAAAAAAAAAGTTAAAGGAAATTGTTTAAAGTCCTAAATGTAAGGAATCCTCTTGTGATGCAGCAGGATAAGGATCCGGCCTTGTCACCGCAGTGGCTTGAGTTGCTGCCATGGCTTAGTGTCAATCCCTGGCCCAGGAACTTCCACATGCCGTGTGTATGGCCAAAAAAGAAAAACAATACAAAAAATGGGCAGAACACTTAGACACTTTTTCCAAAGAAGACATACAGATGACTAACAGGCACATGAAAATATGCTCAGTGTCTCTAATTATCAGAGAAATGCAAATCAAAACCACAATGAAGTATATCCTTACACCTGTCAGAATGGCTATTACCTACGAAAATACACCTATAAAGAAGAAAAGAATGTCTATTATGAAAAAGTCTACAAATAACAAATGTCAGAGAGGATGTGGAGAGAAGAGAATGTAGAACACTGCTGGTGGGAATGTACATTGGTGCAGTCACTGTGGAAAACAATCTGGAGGTTCCTCAAAAAATTAAACATTTAAAATTTTTTACCATGTGATCCAGCATCTCCAGTCTTGGATATATATCCAAAGGAAATGAAAACACTAATTTGAAAAGATACATGCACCCCAGTGCTCTTAGCAGCACTATTTAAACGACAGCCAAGATGTGGAAACAACCTAAGTGTCCATCAACAGACAACTGGATTAAGAAGATGTGATATGTGTGTGTGTGTGTGTGTGTGTGTGTATACAGACACATAAGTACACACAGTGGAATATTACTCAGCCATAAAAGGAATGAAATACTGCTATTTGTAGCAATGTGGATGCATCTAGAGAATATTATGTTTAGAGAAATAGGTCAGACAAAGACAAATACTGTATACTCTATTATATCACTTATATGTGGAATCTAAAAAATAAGACAAATTAATGTATATATAAAACAGAAACAGAATCAAAGACATAAAAAATATAGTTACCGATGGAGGGAGGGAGAAATTAGGGGTATGGGATTAATAGATACAAACTACTATATATAAAATAGATAAGCTGGAGTTCCCATTGTGGCTCAGCGGAAAGGAATCTGACTAGTATCTATGAGGACACAGGTTTGATCCCTGGCCTCGCTCAGTGGGTTAAGGATCTCGCGTTGCCGTGAACTATGATGCAGGTCGCAGACCCAGCTGGGATCCTGTGCGGCTGTGGCTGTGGCTGTGGCTCCGGTGTAGGCCAGAGGCTATAGCTCCAATTGGACCCCTAGCCTTCCCTCCTCCATATGCGTGGGTACAGCCCTAAAAAGATACACACACACACACACACACAAATAGATAAGCAGCAAGGATATACTGTATAGCACAAGGAATTATACCCATTATCTTGTAATGACCTATAATGGAATATCATCTATGAAAATACTGAATTATTCTGCTATACACCTGAAACTAACACAATATTGTAAATCAACTATACTTAAATTTTTAAAAAGGATAAGAAACAAAATGGAGATGCTTAGCATGATCTGAGGGTGGAGTTTTCCTGTCCCTTGAGGTCACCAGGCCATTCATGGGACATCTGTCCAGGCCTAGTTTTATGGTCGTGTTCAGTGTCCCAATCAGCCCCAGCCTACTCACACTGGGCAGGAGCTGGCTCCAAGTTCCTGTAAAAAACTAGGAAGATATGCAATTAAAGAGAGGAAAAAATAAAGAAGAAAATAATTAATATTGGGTTAATCAGAAGGCAGTTTACAAGCAGAGGGGTTTTAACAAACTGTTCCCTTACCTGTGGTTCTATAAGACAAGCTCAAGAATTTCTATTAGTTATCAGCTTTTGTGAACTCTGTGGGGCATGGCTTAACTACAAAACCAAAAATATTTACCATCTGGCCAGAAGAGTACATAAAACAAAAATGTATGCTTTCAACTAGAGGTTGTTTTAAACCATACATATAAATTTTATACACTTTTCTGTATGGGTGGTATATTTCACTTTTTTACAAAAGAGGAAAAAAAGAAAAGAAAAATGCATGACATTAACTTCTAATCTGGTTCATATTTACCCATTGATTTTTATAATCTTTGTTGTAAAGACCCACTCCAAGAATCTGATTCAAGGATTATTTGATGTAATTAATGAAACCCACTCATTCTGGTTCTTATAAAGGGAGATTTATTATAAAGATAAGAGGCCCCAAGGAACCCAGTTGAGTTTCAGGACTGGGAATAACAACCTCAGGCAGTTTCTCTCCGTCTCTCCTCTTTTTCCCCCCCTCACCACCCCTTCCCTGCAGTGTCTCATCTTTGCTGCCTCCCCAAATTGTAGTTTAACCCCAGCTCTTGATGGCCTTCTAGTCTGGTTCTTCACAGATAATTTGCTCATTCTTTATGCCCAAATTCTGGAGAGAGGATCTTCTTGTCCCAACTCCAAATTTCTAGAAGAGATTAAATAATACCCCAATTCAGGTTACATTCACCTGGGTCCAGTTTGTAGTAACATGGCAGGTGGGGGTAGCTCTGTCAGCCTGTGGGAAGGGAAGCAGGGTAGCATTTCTTTTTTTTTTTTTGTCTTTTTAGGGCCATGCCCTCAGCATGTGGAGGTTCCCAGGCTAGGGTCAAATACGGAGCTGTAGCCACCAGCCTATGCCACAGCCACAGCAACGTGGGATCCGAGCCTTGCCTTCCACCTACACCACAGTTCATGGCAACACCTGATCCTTAACCCACTGAGTGAGGCCAGGGATCAAACCTGCAACCTCATGGTTCCTAGTCGGATTTGTTAACCACTGAGCCACAATGGGAGCTCCGGGAAGCAGGGGAGAATTTCTTTCTTTCTTTTTCTCTTTCTTTCTTTCTTTCTTTCTTTCTTTCTTTCTTTCTTTCTTTCTTTCTTTCTTTCTTTCTTCCTTCCTTCCTTCCTTCCTTCCTTCCTTTTCTCTCTTTCTTTCTTTCTTTCTTTTTTCCTTTCTTTCTTTCTTTCTTCAGCAGTGACCAAAGCCAGAGTGGTGACAATGCCAGTTCCTTAACCTCTAGACCACCAGGGAAGTCCAGAGAAGCATTTCCAAAGAGGGATTGTGGATGAGGAGCAATGATTTCACATATCCAACAAAATAAGAAAGGAACAAAGGATGGGCACTGTTTAGGGAGCAATAAACAGGTAGGAGATGAGTGACAGGTGTTGAAAGATATTTCAGGATCCCTTGAAAGTATGCACAGGGATTCATTTGCACCCTGTATTGAAAGAATAAACAAATTCTTTCAAGCCCTTGAACTAGAAAGCGAACTTGGGGACAGAACAGATGAAAATGGTGAAATCACTGGGCGAGATGAGAAGAGAAGGCAAATGTTAACAACGGCATTGAAGAAAAGCCTTTGCAGAAGATTGATTTGCAAATGAGCATATGAGAGTGTACACACTTAAATAATTGTTTACATCGAGATACTAGTCCTGGAAGGTCTGCATTTATGATTAACATGCTGAAAATGAGAACGTATTGAACACTTGCTATAGATGTGTGCTGGGTTCTTTACATATGTAAAACAGAAGTCAGCTAAAAGATCTTGTACTTTGAGATGCAAATAAAATTAGCTGGGACTCTATTCCACTTGAGGTGGGGCAGATGTGGCCCAGTTTTCCCAACTCTCGCTGCTTAATTGATTCCTTTCCTGACCCCACCATGACTCCCAGGTGAGGAGATAAGTAACAATCAGTAAATTGGGGTTGGAATATACTTTGTAGGCCACAAACTTGATTTTCATTTCCCTCCATTTGATATTTGCTGCAGTGGACGTCACTTTGGACACATTTTAAATTGCAGCATCCATGTCCAGAAGTGAAATGCCCCCATTAAAAGATGTGAATAATCTTAAAAGCTTTGGACATAAAAATTGCCAACTGATCTTCAAAAAGTTGTAGCAAGTCACACTGTTCCCAGCAAGGCAGAGGTTTCCTGTTCCTCAGCATCCTAGCTGGTATTTCTCTATTTCTCTAAGTTGAAAAGTGAAAAATTCTACCTCATTGTTTTAATTTGTGCTGAATTACTTTCTTAGGGGGGGCGTGCTCACAGCATGTGGAAGATCCCCAGCCAGCGATTGAATCCAAGCCACAACAGCAACCCAAGCTACTGCAGTGACAATGCCAGATCCCTAACCCACTGAGCCACAGTGGGAACCCCTGTGCTGAATTACTTTTGATGACCAATGTGGATGGATGGATAGATCAATTCTAAACTATAAAAGATGAAAAATCTCCATAACTGAGATCAGTCAAAAAATAAATAAAAATAAAACCCCAAAGGAGTTTCAACACTGCTGTGAGCAATAACAGCATTACTGGAATAACAATGTTCAAGAACCATTTTTTAAGATAAATACTTCTCACGTCTACATTTTAAGAAAGGGAGAAAACATATATATTCTCTGGATTAGTATGAGTTTAAATAAGAAAATACATGCAAAGCAAACTGGCACCTAGTAGGAGATCAGCATAGTACTGTGTGCTTTTAAAAAGTCACGTTATTTTAGCGAGTTCCCGTTGTGGTGCTGAGGAAATTAATCCGACTAAGAACCATGAGGTTTGCAGGTTCCATCCCTGGCCTTGCTCAGTGGGTTAAGGATCCGGCGTTGCCGTGAGCTGTGGTGTAGGTCGAAGATGTGGCTCAGATCATGCGTGGCTGGGGCTGTGGTGTCAATTGGTAGCTATAGCTCCGATTCGACCCCTACCTAGGCTGGGAACCTCTATATATGTGGATGGGGTCCTAAAAAAAAAAAAGTTATATAAATAAAACCATACAATAGATAACCTTTGGGACTGGCTTTTTTCCCTTGCGCTCCATCCAAGTTTTGTGTGTGAGAAGTTCATTCCTTGTTATTGCTGGGTAGTGTTCCATGACATGGATGTACCATAGGTTGCTTAACCAAGTCACCTGTTGAAGGACAGCTGGGTTGTTTCCAGAATGGAGCTATTGTGAATAAAGCTACTATCAACATTTGTGTACAAGGTTTTACATTAAATTTTTTAGTTCTTGGGATAAATGCCCAAGAGTGCAACTGCTGAGTCATATGGTAAGTGCTTCTTCAGTTTTTTAAGAAACTGAGAAACTATTTTCCAGAGGGGCTGCACCATTTTATATTACCACCAGAAAGGTATGAGAGATCCAGGGATTCCATATCCTTACCAGCGTTTTGTGTTCTTACTATTTTTTTATTTTAGCCATTCTGATAAGGTGCGTTATGATATCTCACTATGGTTTTAATTTGCATTTCCATCATTGCACATTTCTTTGTGTGCTTTAATTGTCATCTGCATATGCTTTGCAATGAAATATGTTAATTTTCCTTGCTTTTTTAAAAATTGAGACGTAGTCAATTTACAATATTATATTAGTTTCAAGTATACAGCATAGTGATTCAGTATTTTTATAGTTTATACTCCATTTAAAGTTATTATAAAATATTAATTAGCAGGAGTTCCCTAGTGGTCTAGTGGTTAGGTGCTTTCACTGCTGCAGTCTTGGTTCAATCGCTGGTATGAGAACTGAGGTCCCACATCAAGCTGCTGCACGCCACGGCCAAAAAATATGTACATGTTGGCTATATTCCCTGTGATATACAATATATCCTTGTAGCTTATTTTATACATAGTAGTTTGTACCTCAAGGTACACACACAAAAAAAAAAGGTACCACCCTCCAAAAAAAATTCTAGACCACAAAGAAATGTTGTACTTGTAGGATAGGGGAGCAAGGAAGGGATACTTGAGTTTCAAGATCCAAACTCTTTGAGGGGTCCTCACTCCTTTTCCTCTGTTTAGGGATAATTATTTCTTTTATTTTTAAAAGGCTTTTTCATATGGAGTTTTATAATCCTTCTATTTTTTACTCTACTTAATCAGATCCAAAGAATGGGATGCCTCCAATTTTTAGTTACCATTTATTGAATGATTTCCACGTTTGGGGCACTGTACTAAGCATTCTATATGTATTAACTCATTGAATGTTCAGAATTCTATGAAATAACAAAGTAGCTACCACTGTAGCACTTATACAGTATTGACTATTGCCAAGTACATCAGTTACATGTGTATACATACTATACATATATACTTTGCACATGCATGTATATCCTGTACCACCACCCTACAAATTAGTACTATTATTACCATTCTCATTTTATAGATGAGAAATCTGAAAAATAGAAGTGTCAGCTGGGTGGCGACAGAGCCGGGGGGTAGAAATTAAGTGAATTGCTACCGGTCAATGATTTAATCAAATATGCCTATGCAATGGAGCCTCCATAAAACCACTAGCTTGCTCATGTTGTAAACCACTGTAGTCTATTGCCTCTGTGGTACTATCCACATCCTATTCTACAGATGAGGAAACGGAGATGTGGAAAGGCTATGGAAGTTCACCATTGTCACCTGGCAAGTTCATAGAGGAGGTCCACATTCAAATCCAGGTGTCTTTGATTCCAAAGCCGACACTATTATCACATTATACTATCTTTCTCAATATCTTCTAGAACCTTCTCCTCTCATGCACAGTACCAACACTTTCCTTCATAGATACTTACACTTTCAATCATTATTAACTTTACAAAGTTCCATATGCTCTCCTTTAGTGTATCTAAAATACTCTGTGGACTGCAGCAGCTTGGGTTGCTATGGAGGTGCAGGTGTGATCCTGGCACAGGGCAGTGGGTTAAAGGATCCAGTGTTGCTGCAGCTGCAGCGTAGGTCACAGCTGTGGCTCAGATTCAGTCCATGGTGCAGGAACTTCTATATGCTGCTGGCATGACAAAAAAATTTAAATAAATAATTTAAAAAATGAAACACCTCATACCATGTCTGGATATGGTATATATATATGTATATATATGTGTGTGTGTGTACACATACATGTATATATACCCATATATATGGAGAGAGAGAGAACCTCTCTAAAATTGTTGTTATAATACTATAAAGTGGGAATTATTATTACCCAGATTGTGGATGGATTCAACATATGTTCCTAGTATGTGCCAGGTGTTGTTCTGGGCCCTGGGGATGGAACAGGGAACAACCAGACAAAAATCCCTGCCCTCATGGAGTTTACATTTGGTTAGGAGGCACAGACAGTAGACTGGTTTTACAAATGCAGAATGACAGATGGGGATGAGAGCTAATAAAATAGGAACTAGGGTAGGGAGTGTGGAAGGGTGGGAGGCAACAGCTGTCATGTCGAGCACGGTAGTCCAGGGGACCTGCACAGAGACATCCCATTTGAACCTGAAGGGAGAGGCGGGGGGGTGAGAGAGGTGAACTGACTTGCCCATGACCCTCGCCATCAGCTAACCCCTAACCCTGTGCTCCCTCCCTGATTCTAGCACTTGTTTTATTGTCATAAAATCAGGAGATATCAGAGACAGAAGTGACTCTTGAGAGGTGGCCATAAGTTTCACATTATGTCTGGGACAAAGAAGAGCCTAAGCATATTAAATGAAAAATGGAATTTTTGTAGCAACTCAGTGACTCTTGATGGCTTCCTAGATTGTGGTGTTAAGCAGGATTCAAAGGTTAAGTCTGGGTTCAGAGCAAAGTGATGTTTGCCCAATTTTAGGAGGAGGAAATGTGACATTAGACAACCAACCACCTGTCCCTTAGCCAGTGAGACCCTCTCATTACACAGATGAGGAAACACAAGCTGCTGGAGTGGAAAAGAATGAGCAGCTGGATTTTTTAATGGTCACCAACATGGAACATTTATGCCTTAACTATTTTCATGATTGAGTTCATTGAAATAAAAGAAATGGAGTAAGACACTTTTGGTTACCACAACGGTTCCTGCCATTGAACTTGTGATTTGTCTCAGGAAGACTTTTTTCCCTGGGTTTTGGCCAGGCCTCCAAAAACTGGTTCCCCTCATCTTCATTGTGGATTCAGGGATGCAGGGAAGATAAACTGCTTCCTTTTCTGTTCCACACCCATAAAGATGCTCCTTGGACTTTGATAAAAGAACACAAGTCAACGTTTTTCTTTATCACTTACCTTGGTAAAAAGAATCTACCCACACAGCTCACCCTGGGCCAAACAGGGGCAAAGGCCTCCCTTTCCCCACACATCCAAAGTCCCTAATGAATCTGAAGCAACTTTTGAAGTAGTGTAGTTATATTTAAAATGCCCCAGGGATACGCACCCTTTAAATAATGCATAAATTGAGTTGTATGTAATAAAACAACATCCCTTGATTTATTTGTTTTGTGGCTTTTGCTTTTTCGTCCACTGCATTTCTCTGAAGAATACAACTATGTTTAGGCAAAAGCTACTTTCATTGTTACTTTGGTGTATATATTACCCTCCATGTTTTCAAGTGCTTATACCTTTAATCATACAATCTATGGCTCAGGAACCCCACCCATTTATAATATATTGGAATTAAGAGAGGAAGCAGAAAGGACCGATCTTCTTGCCAATAGCTGCATCAAATAAATAGTATGAATTGGGTTAAGCAAAAGAAAGATTATTATTTTTGATTGAAATATTCTCGAGAACAAAAGTGATGATGCCAGATTCCAGAGGATGGTCCTCTGTAGGTTTACAGGTTGGAAGAAGATATTCCCACTTCCCCAGCTCACCTCAACATACACACACATACACACATACACACACTGCACTGTTTACCTCAGTGACACCACACAACCACAGTAACAGGCATGGGCACAAGCATAGACACAACTGCATTAGGGCCACTGTAGCTGGTGGGTCTTCCCAGGGGACAAGGGTCCACTCACCTGGGCGTGAAGAGGGTCTCATGTCCATCTATGGTCAGCCTAGGAGTCAACAGACAAAATCAGATTCAAGTGTCACTCCTAAAGCATTTCATTCTGAGACAACTTCATACAACCTTCTTGAGGGCGAAAGGCTAGACTAAGTGAAATTATCAAAGCAATCATCTTCATTTACTCCTGTGGTCATTTGTTTATTGATTTGGTCATTCAGGTACCTGTATCCTGTGTACCTCTTTGGACCATTGCAGTTCTGAGCCCTGGGTTTACAAAGATGAGTGAGACAGACTGGGCCCCAGGCGACAAAAAGCTTACAGTCCAGATGAGCACTGACCAGTACAAATACAAAGTGAGTCACATGCAAAACATGTATTTATTTTTAAATTTTCTAGTAACCACAGTTTAAAAAGCTGAAAGAAACAGGAAAAAGTGATGATAACAATATATTTTATTTAATCCAATATATTCAAGAAATTAATAAGGAGATATTTTCTTTTCCTTCTCTTATACTGTCTTCAGTATCCGGTGCATATATTACAACCATAGTACATCTCAATTTGGACCTGGCAGATTTCAAGTGTTTAGTAGCCACACATAGCCTGTGGCTACTGTCTGAGTCATTTGGCTCTAGAAAATAGTTCTTTTTCTTTTTTGGCCATGCCCACAGCATATGGATGTTTCTGGGCTGGGACTGAGTCTGCACCATAGCAGCAACCCAAGCCGCTGCAGTGAAAATGCCAGATCCTTAACCTGCTGTGGCACAAGAGAACTTCCTAGAAAATACAGTTCTAGGTGCACAAATTTACATGGTGTATACTCATTGCGTTTATTTTTAAAAAACTTTTTATATGCATATCCACAGGAGAATGGATAAATAAATTGCAATATAAACATATTAGTATATAATATTCATATATATCATAATATGTAGTATTCAGAGCTGTGCATATCTAACCAATAGATCACTCAATATCAAATAGGAAGAGCAGTTGCAGTAGAATGCATGTAGTATTATTCTATTTATAAAATATTTCAAAATGTGCAAAATTAAGAGTTCCCCCTGTGGTGCAGTGGGTTCAGAATCTGACTGCAGCAGCTTGAGTTGCTGGAGAGGCACAGATTCAGTCTCTAGCCCAGTGCAGTGGCCTAAAGGATGCAGTGTAGATTGCAGCTGTGGCTCAGATTCAACCCCTGGCCTGGGAACTTCCATATGCTGTGGGTGCAGCCATAAAAAAAGTGCAAAATTAAATAATATATTGTTTACAAATATATGCATATTTGGGAATGATAAATTCCAAATTAAGGATAAGTCAAATTCAAAGAGAAAGAAAGGAATACACAGGGCCCTCCTATAGTGGTTAGTAATATTTTATTCCTTCCACTGGCTGGTGGTGCATGGATATTTGTTATTGTACCCTTCATTTATTTTACGAAGCATAATTGATTTACGACATTGTGTAAATTTCTACAGTACATCAAAGTGATTTAGTTATACATATATACATTTTTTTCATGTTCTTTTTCATTTTTTTTGCTTGTTTTCATTTTTAATTTTATTGAAGTATAGTTGCTTTACAATGTTGTGTTGATTTCTGCAGTACAGCAAACTAACTCAGTTATACATATATTTTTTCATATTCTTTTCCGTTATGATTTATCACAGGATATTGAATGTAGTTCCTTGTGCTCTATGATAAGACCTTGTTGTTTATCCATCCTATGTATAATAGGTTGCATCTGCTACCCCAAACTCCTGATCCTTCCCTCCCTCACCCACCTCCCTCTTGGCAACCACAGGTCAGTTCTCTATGTCTGACCCTTCACCATTTATAATTGTCTTAACTATTTCATGGCCAAAATTTCTAAGGAATTAGAAACAACAACCCCTTATCTTGATATTACTATTATCATTAGTGCTAGTATTATTTTAGTGCTGGCTTACAAAATTGAGAGAGCAGACTCTACTTCAGAAGAAAAA
Source organism: Sus scrofa (assembly GCF_054392235.1). Lineage (NCBI taxonomy): Eukaryota > Metazoa > Chordata > Mammalia > Artiodactyla > Suidae > Sus > Sus scrofa. The sequence goes on from NC_139383.1 coordinate 173,720,135, forward strand.
CTTCAGGAGATATTTTAAAAAGGGCCGAGATAGGGTACTGTATATGAAAATAGTCAAACCTGTAGGTCCTCCAAGTGTTTAAATGCCAGACTTGAACCTGCAGCTCTTTCTAGCCATCAGCTAAGAAAGCGCTGCCGCTTTCAGGAGTCCTTCTCTTACAAGAGCTGGAGCAGACAGTGTAGGAAATCAATAGCTGTCATCTTCTCCACCCCTGATAGCAGACAGCAGAAAGAAGGCAGGCTAGGGAGGGCTCTGATGTAAAAGATAGGTCATTCAACCACCTTGTGAAAAACCAAGTCTGATTACTCAGCCTCCGTTGTTCCCTTGTTGCCACGTGGAACACAAACTCCAACCTGATAAGGTCTTGGGCACGACATTCACCTTCACCTCAGCCCTGACGTGACTGTTGAGGGATCCTATATGGAAAAGTCTACGGTAACCCGAGACCTATCTGCTTTGTCAGACATCATAGATGCACATAATTCATTTTAAGATGCGAATTCAGGAACTGTGGCCCTTGAACCTATGAAATGTACTGGCCATGAGTCTATACTCAGAGACCAAAGGTTAAGATTGTCTCTGTCCACCCTGATGGTTGAGGTTCGTGACATGAGCTGGATATCAGTATATGCATCTGAATTTTATTCTATTAATTCACAGGAGAGGAACTGAGGGCAAAAGCATTTGTCACTTTATTTCTCTGGATGAATTCCAGTTATTTATTGCATTCTTCCACATATTCAGAATTGCTCTCAAGCCCAACTATGGAGTGAGTAAAATTTGACTTTTGTTCCTCCATTCTTGTTTCCTTCCCCTGGCCATATTATCTTTCTTTTGATGGTGAAATTAGTTAGGATACCAGGTCATCTTCTATAACAGAGAGGACCCAAAATAATACTGGCTTAGGTAAGACTATACTCTCACCTTGACACATGAAAGTTTAAGCTAGTATGGCAACACCAGCCATATCAGAAATTGTTTTAGGACCCCAAACTCTTACCTAGTTACTCTGCAGTCTTCAACTTGTGGTTGTTTTTTTTTTTATACTTTTTAAAAAATTTATTTTATTTTATTTATTTTATTTTTTTAGGGCCTCACCCATGGCATGTGGAGTTTCCCAAGCTAGGGGTCTAATCGGAGCTGTAGCTACCAGCCTACACCACAACCACAGCAACACGGGATCTGAGCCTAGACTTTGACCTACACCACAGCTCACGGCAGCACTGGATCCTTAACCCATTGAGCAAGGCCAGGTATCAAACCCACATCCTCATGGATGCTGGTTGGGTTCACTAACTGCTGAGCCACGATAGGAACTCCAACTTGTGTTTTTTTTAATCTTCCCATAATCCAACTCAGACGCTCGTGGTCCTGCTGACTCTATTAGGCAAGGGCATGACCTGAAAGTTGTACACATCACTTCTACTCAAGCCTCATTGGCCAGAATTTAGTCCTATGCCCACACTAAGCGGTGGCAGGGGGACAGGGGTGAGAGTAGGGGGAATGGTTTAAAGCATAGAATAGTGATTTGGGTTCAAAATGAAGACCTGGGTGATTTAGAAAATTTAGAAAAGTAATTTAGTAATTTTAAAAAGATTATGTCTGTTCACTATGTGATAAGGCTGTACTGTGGAGGGGAGCCAGAAGTGCACCAAGAGGGTGCTAACAGACTCAGTGGTGACAGGAAGTGACCCCCTGGCTGGGAGAGGAGAAATCATAAGTAAAGAAGTTAGGGGACTTCCACAAAGGGGACTTCAAGGGTTCCTTTCTCCTACCAACCAAGACCTTCCTGATCATGTGCAAGATTTACCACATACAGAAGAATCCTGGGAAAGAAGAAAATTAATTATATTGTTAAGTCAATACCTGTCCCTCCCTAGCTCAAATTCCACACTCTAAGCCAAGTCCCAAGTTCTTACCTTGGACACAAAGCCCATTGTCCTCTGGCCCCCACCTGCATCTTCCGGCTCCATCCCCACAGCCTCATCCCTTCTTCATGGCAGGACAACTGCACTGTCCTTCTCGCTGTTTCTAAAGGACACAGAGTATGTTTCTGCCTCAGGTCCTTTGCACTTGTTCCCTCTGTCTGGACTGCTCTTCCTCCAAATATTGTACAAGACTGGCTCTCCTCCACCCTTTTCAAGTCTCTGCTCAAATGTCACCTCTTTCAAAAGGCAATCCCTGACCACTTTATTTAAAACAATGCTGCTTAAACTGGCGTGACACACTGGAGTTAGTCTGTGAACTGTTGGTTACCAGCTTGTTGTGAGTTAAGCACGGAAGTATTGAGGGTCTTCACCCAGAATGCTGACTTTGCTGTAACACCCAAGACTGTGGTCAGAGGATTTGTCCCACTGGTCAGGGTATAGCTGAGTTCAGGTGTGGCTGAATTCAGGGGCTGAGTCGCTTATGGTGTGAATGCTAGTAGGACCTCATGATACGGTGTGATATTTTAAGGTTAGTTTGTCAAATGTAACCCAAAATATTAAGAAATTTCTAGGAAATGTAGGAAATATTTCTTTTTTTTAACACATTACTTTTAAAATCATTTTAGGAGTTTCCATTGTAGCTCAGTGGAAATGAATTTGACTAGCATCCATGAGGACGCAGGTTTTATCCCTGGCCTTGCTCAATGGGTTAAGAATCCAGCATTGCTGTGAGCTGTAGTGTAGGTCACAGATGAAGCTCGGATCTGGTGATGCTGTCGACTGTGGTGTAGGCCAGTGGCTACAGCTCTGATTCAACCCCTAGCCCGGGAACCTCCATATGCAGTGGGTGCAGCCCTAAAAAGACAAAAAAAAAAATTATGAATTAAATAAAAGCTAATATAGGAGTTCCCTGGTGGCTCAATATGTTGAGAATCCAGCACTGTCACTGCTGTGGTATGGGTTCGATCCCTGGCCCAGGAACTTCCTCATGCCATGGGCATGGCCAAAAAATAAAATATAAAAGCAAATGTGTTAAAATTGAGATTATTCTCGGAGTTCCCATCCTGGTGCAGTGGTTAACGAATCTGACTAGGAACCATGAGGTTGCGGGTTCGATTCCTGGCCTTGCTCGGTGGTGTAGGTTGCAGACTTGGCTCGGATCCCGCATTGCTGTGGCTCTGGCGTAGGCCATCAGCTACGGCTCTGATTCGACCCCTAGCCTGGGAACCTCAATACACCGTGGGAGCAGCCCAAGAAATGGCAAAAAGACAAAAAAAAAAAACAAACCCAAAAAACAAAATTGAGATTATTCTCTTTATTATGTAATAATGTGAAAGATAACGTGAACGTATATAAGTGTTGTTGTGTGCTGAAGTATGATTCTTATTGAGAGGGGAGGAAGAGTTATGCCAAGAATGTTGAAACTAAGAAATAAACTCTATGTCTCTGTAAGATAATGAACTAGGTTGGTCCCTAATTTTCAAAAAGTGAATTAGAAGAAATTTGCTTATTTGTCTGATATCTTCAGTATTTTTAATAATCTTAATATTTCCATGAGAAGAAGGAATACAACATATTTTACAATAAATCACAGGACAAAAATAAAAGTTAGATGCTTGTTAATACAGAATTTCTATAGGTGCTAAATTATAGATCATGATGACATAGTCCATATTTGTCAATAAAAGTGATGATGATTTTCATATTGCATATATATGAAAAATTATCACCAAGTAGGTTACAAATTTGACAGATGTTTCAAATTTTATTTTCTGTCAAAAGAAGGTACACAAATAGTGCTTAAGTTTGGAATCCATGTCTTTCATCAAGAGATAATTCAAATTGACCTATAACTTTATAGGATGAATTATTGGAACTGCCTGCCAGTGACTGATCAAAGATAAATTTTGAAAATATAGTATAACTTCCTTCCTCTGGGATAAAAGTTAAAAATGAATACCCTGAATTTAATAAAGTTGCTTTGAAATTTTTTCTTTTATACCCCCTTACCACGACTCTTTGAGACTTGTTTCCCTGATTATGAATGTCCTTAAAATCAAACATAGAAACAGTTTAGAAGTACATTATGAGGAATTCCCGTTGTGGTACAATGAAAATGAATCTGACTAGGAACCATGAGATTGCTGGTTCAATCCCTGGCCTCGCTCAGTGGGTTAAGGATCCGGCATTGTCATGAGCTGTGGTGTAGGTCGCAGATGCAGCTCAGATCTATTAAATAAATTCAAAAGCAAAAACCACCTCATTTGTCCCATTAAAACATTTAAAAAATAGATATCCATGGTATGCATTCAAAGACATTTAATAAACGTATAGACATTTAATTAGCAGAATCATTTTTTTTAAGACTGCACCCATGGCATATGGAAGTTCCTGGGCGAAGCTTTGAGACTAAGCTGCAAATGCAACCTAAGCTGCAGCTGTGGCAATGGTGGATCCTTTAACCCAATGCACCTGGGCTGGGGATTGAACCTCCACCTCCACAGGGACCCAAGCTGTTATAGTCAGATTCTTTGCTCACTGAGCCATGATGGGAACTCCAGAATCGCTATTTCACTTACAAATTTATGTTTTTTATATTTGCAGAACAGCAAGTTTTAAATTTAGCAGTGATTCTCTATATTCTCTAAGTATGCCTATTCACACCCCTTCAATGAACCGTGTAATCATCTTTGTAATTCTTTTCTTTATCCCTCTGTTAAATTTGTTCTGATTTTATTTATTGAAATATCACTTTATGTCGGTTGACTCTAATAATAAAAATTTGAGCTTGCGTTTTGTCTGTCTTTGGTTTTCCCACTTCTTTTAATTTTTCTAGTTTTTTTTTTTTTGGCTTTTTAGGGCCGCACCCATGGCATATGGAAATTCCTAGGCTAGGGGTCGAATCTGTACTATAGCTGCTGGCCTACAACACAGCCACAGCCACACAGGATCCAAGCCATGTCTTTGACCTACACCACAGCTCATGACAACCCCGGATCCTTAACCCACTGAGCGAGGCCAGAGATAGAACCTGCATCCTCGTGGATCCTAGTCAGATCCTTTCCTGCTGTGCCATGACTGGAAATCTTTATTGCGCTTTTTAAAGAACATTTAAGGACAGAGAAATATGCATCCATTTTAGAAATATTTACATCAAATGATGACAATTTAGGAGTTCCCTGGTGGCCTAGCAGTTAGGGATTTGGTAACATCAGTGCTGTAGCGCAGGTTTGATCCTTGGCCCAGAAATTTTGCATGCCCCAGGTGCAGCCAAAACAAATAAACAAAACCCCCAAATAATGACAGCTTCAAATCTTAAAAAAAAAAAAAAATTGTCATAAAAGGGGTAAATTTTGGTCATCTAGAAAACTGATGTTTTTCCTGGCCTGGTGATGAGTTCAGTTAAACAAGAGGTCACAACAAGTCTCTTTCATGTAGGAATTTAGATTATGAAAACATCAAGATATTGAGACTTTTCGAGCAAAACTTCAGAATATTCCATTCAGAAATGATGCCCCAGAAAAAGAACATGCTCAGCAATGAGAGAATCATGAAAATACTCAATTGTCAGATCCTAGAAGATGGTGTCGATGGGTAGATCCCAACCTTGGCTGCACATTAGAATTACCTGGCGAGCGGTTGCCAATCCTGATGCCTGGTTGTACCCAACATCAGTATTATTAAAGCTTGATTCCAGTGTGCAGTCAAGCTTGTGCGACCCTGGTCTAGTGTAGGGCTTCTGAAACTTGAACATAAGTGCCACTACCTGGGTGGGGGGGAGCTTATTAAATGCAAATTACAATTTCAATAGGTCTGGAACAGGCTTGGATTTCTCCAGTTCTAACACGCTTCTGGGTGATGCTGATGCTGCTGGTACAAGATCCACACTTTAGGTAACAAGGCTTATGACAGTAGGTGGCATGCTGCACAAAGGTGCAACTAATGAACAATTTACAAGGACGGAGTTCCCGTCATGGCTCAGTGGAAAGCGAATCTGACTAGCATCCTTGAGGACTCAGGTTTGATCCCTGGCTTCTATCGGTGGGTTAAGGATCCAGCATTGCTGTGAGCTGTGGTGTAGGTCACAGATGTGGCTCAGATCTAGTGTTGCTCCGGCTGTGGTGTAGGCCAGCGGCTACCGCTTGGATTTGACCCCTACCCTGGAAACCTCCATTTGCGGTGGGTGCGGCCCTAAAAAATCACCAAAAAAAAAAAAAAAAAAATTGTAAGGACAACAGGCAAGACTTTGGGAAAAAAAATCTTTAGACACATTATTTTTATATTGTGATAAAAATATGTAGAACTTTAAAATTATCATTTTTAACCATTTTTAACGAACAACTCAATGGCATTAAGTAGATTATCTTTGCAACTCTTTCCACTATATATCTCCAGGACTTTTTTCATCTTCCCCAACTGAAACTTAGTTGTACCCATGAAACACTCACATCTTATTCTACCCCACTCTCCCCTCAGCCCCCAGCAATCACTGTGCTACTTTCTGTCTCTGTGAGTTTAACTCCTCTGGGGGCCCCTGTAAGTGGACTCATACAATAACTGTCTTTTTGTGACTGCTTTTTTCACCTGGTATAATGTTCTCAAGTTTCATCCATGTTGCAGCATATATCAGAATTTCCTTCCTTTAGGGCTGAATACTATTTTATTGTCTATATAGAGACATCGTTTATTTTTTCTTTTCTGACTGCCCTGTGGCAAATGGAGTTCCCAGGCCAGGGATCAGATCTGAGCCGTAGTTGTGACCTACACTACTATAGCTGTGGCCATGCCACATCCTTAACCCACTGTGCTAGGCTAAGGATGGAACCTGTATCCCAGCGCTGCAGAGATGCTGCCAACCCGGTTGCACCACAGTGGAAACTCCAAGACATGATTTTTTAGTAAATTTATATCTGTAGGAAATGGAAGGTGTCACCAGGTTTGACTACAGAACATACCCAGGAATGCATTAGAGCAAAAGGAATCCATTAGGTAGGGGAAAAGCCGCAAGCCTAAATGGGCTGTTCTTTGTGATATAAAGATGACCTATGGTCAAAGGCTCAATTAACATTCATTGGGAAATTCCTGGTTTGAAAAAGAATTATTAATGACCTAACTATAGTAGCAAGAAGTCAACCACCCGCACCGTGATGACAAAACTTCTGGATCAGGAGAAGCCACTGGAACAGGTCCAGAAGGATGAACTCACCAATGAGCCTTGGCTCCTGGGCTCTGAGGCTGCCTCAAAGTGACGGAGAAGCTTTAGGAGGAAACGCCCCAGTGACAGCTATTCAAAAGCAGCTGACCTCTAGGGATGGCTCTAATAACCTTTTTTTTTTTTTTTTTTTTTTTTTTCCTGGTAGGGCACTGCCTTTCTAAAAAAGGAAGAAAAAAAAGCCCCCAAAGGAAATGAATGGTGACTTCTTTGCTGGACCGAAATGAAAATGTTGACACCCAAGAATAAAACAATGTAAGAAAAAATTCCAAAGGAAATACTCTTTGTTTAGAAATGTGAGAACTTACTTCAAGTAAAAGCAATTAAGAACCAAGCTGACATACAGGGGGAGGTTGTTTTCATGAGTCTCAAATATCAGGAAGTTTTCCTTAAGGCCCAGTCTTCATGGAAGCTCACTGTGATCTCTGCAAGCCTGCGTTTGTGTTTCCTTGAAGGACAAACTTTTGACCTGTTGCTGCTTTTCTGTGGTCATTCTCATTCATGAACAGGGGCTTGGGCTTATCTAAGAACTCTTTTTTTTGGGGGGGGGGCACACTTGTGGCATATGGAAGTTCCCAGACTAGGGATCAGATGGGAGCTACAGCCGCTGGCTTACACCCAGCCACAGCAATGCCAGATCCAAACCATGTCTGCGACCTACACCACAGCTCACAGCAACACCAGATCCTTAACCCACTGAGCGGGGCCAGGGATCAAACTGGCATCTTTATGGATACTGTGCCATGACGGGATCTCCCTGAAACTGTTAATTTTGTTAGGCTCTGCCACGGCCTCTCCTCAGGGTCTCACTTTTCCTCTGCATAAAATGGGTGGTTTAGTCCAGTGTTTTAAGTTGTTCCTATTTCTCCAAGGGTGCATTCTATTTTGCTTGCTGACTTCTCTCTTAAAAGGGGGTGGAAACCTTATCATTCAGTCTCCCCTTATCATAGTGAGGAATTATATTTAGCTTTGAGCAGCAGAGAACTGAGAAACAGTGGCTTAAACACACAAAGCTTTATTTCCTCAGGTAAAATAAGCCCAGAGGGGAGTTCCTGTTATGGCGCAGCAGAAACAAATCCAACTAGGAACCATGAGGTTGCGGGTTCGATCCCTGGCCTCGCTCAGTGGGTTAAGGACCTGGCATTGCCATGAGCTGTGATGTAGGTCCCAGACGCAGCTCGAATCCTACGTTGCTGTGGCTGTGGTGTAGGTGGGCAGCTGCAGCTCCAATTAGACCCCTAGCCTGGGAACCTCCAGATGCCGTGGGTGCAGCCCTAAAAAGGCAAAAAAAATAAATAAATAAATAAAAAGGAAGAAATGTTTACTTTTAAAGGCTTCCTCGAAGTTTCATCTCTGAATGGAAAATGTTGCCTGCAATTTCAGTGACAAGGGATATTGCAGCCATCAAGCCACTACAGCCCTGAGGGAACTCAGGATGGAGTCAAACCGGCTGTGCACCCGTGATGCACCCTAAGGGGATTCAGAACGGAGAAAAGCAAGATACTGGCCTTAGATAGCTAAGGTGTATATCAAAGGAATGATTTCAGTGATCAGACTCGTGTATCTTCCCGTACATAGAAAAGCACTAAATTCCTTAACCTGAGATGTCTTTAATTAACAGTACTCTTTTGACTACCTGGTCTTTGTTGCAAAAACTCCTAATATACTGGCTCCTCCCTTACGTCTTTGGGGCCAGTCCCTCACCTCAGAGCAATCTGAGAGGCTGCTTCCTGAGCTTAAGTCCTCAGGTTTGTCTGCCAAAGAAAATGTAATTCTCAACCTTAGGCTGTACACTTTTTTCTTCAGTTGATACATCCAACATTCTGCCTAACCCTCACTGGCCAGAACTTTGTCAGATGGCCACATCTAGCTGGAGGGAGACTGGGTTATGTGGTCCTTTCACTGGGCACATTGCTGCCCCAAATAAAATCAAGGTCAGTGACTAGCGAGGAGGTAGAGGATGGATGTTGGGCCGGGCACCTAAGGTCTCCACCACACTGCTCTTTAACCTAAAGAACTCTTAGTGCAAATGGCATTCCCGGTGAGATTCCTCCAGTGGTCTTATTGACAGCATGCTCATGTCCCTCAACCTGGTTTATTCTGTTGCTTCTGGAGCAATGGATAGTGGCCTCTGGTGATTTGAGGAGTTCTGAAAGAAGGTCTATTCCAAGAACTCAAGAAGGATCCCTTCTCCCCAGATTTGACTGTGTCGACAGGAAAAAAAAATGTGCAACCAAAAGCTTGAAAATTATGTTGTTGGGATTTTTCTATTCGGGTTTTTTTTTTTTTTTTTTTTTGGAGTGGGTGGGTTTTTTTCCCCCACCTCTGACCAGGGCATGCAGAAATTCTGGAACCAGGGATCAAACCCATGGTACAGCAGTGATTAGAGCCACAGCAGTGACAGTGCTGGATCCTTAACCTGCTGAGCCAGCAGGGAACTCCCAAGAATTGTGTTTTATTTGGCAGACATTCTGAGGACTTCAAGCCCTGGAGGCAGCCTCTCAAATAGCTCTGAAGAACAGCTCCAAAGAGGTAAGGAGGATATACCTGGTCTATAGCAGTTTTTTGCAACAAAGGCTAGATAGTCAGAATATCAAAAGATTATTGTTAATTAAAGAAAACCAGACATCTTGAGTTAATGAATTTATCACTTTTCTATGTATGAGAAGATGCTCATTGGAACAATTCCTTTGATAGGCACCTTAGCTCTCTAAGACCCAGCATCCTGTTTTTTCCCATCCTGAGTCTCCTTAGGGTACCGCTACTGGAGGTGGCCACAGTGACTGAGGGTTGATGGCCAGCATTCTGTTTCCACCCCGAGTTCCCTCCAGGCCCACCATTGGCTATAAAGTGATGGCTTGGTGGCAGCAACATCCTATGTTTACTGATGTGGCAGGCAATGTCTTTCATTCACACCTGTAGCTGCTGCCTAAAATTTCACCTCTGAAGAGTTATCCCATTGAGATAAAACATTAATTTCTATTTAAAAGGAAGGTACCATTGAAAGGGTAACACATATGACTATGACCTGCCATTTCTCTCTTTGAACTAACATGTGGTGGGGAAGGAATCACTGAAGAGAAAACAGAGCTGTCCCGTCACCATGACGGAAGTCCTCCCTTGAAGCAGGTGGGTGATCAGAGGGGGCTGAGGTTTCCCAGCACCCCAGGAGGAAGAACAAGCCTGGGGATGGGAGCTCCTGAGAGAATACAGCAAGTGGACTTGGGATCAGAGACTTATTGTTTGCTTTTCAGGGCCGCACCTGTGGCATATGTAAGTTCCCAGGCTAGGGGTTAAATCAGAGCTACAGTTGCCGGCCTACACCACAACCAAAGAAATGCGAGATCCAAGCCACATCTGTGACCTCTGCTGCAGCTTGTAGCAATGCTGGATCCTCAACCCACTGAGCAAGGCCAGGGAATGAACCCGTATCCTCACTGACACTATGTTGGGTTCTTAACCTGCTGAGCCACAATGGGAACTCTAAGACTTTGAATTTTGAAAGGAATCTTGGTGATCCTCTAGTCACCCACCTGTTTTACAGAGGATGAGACCAAGTCTGGGGAAAGTCATGTGACCTGAAAGAGGGACACACATGACTAGCAGCAGGCACAGGCCTCAGACCCCATCTCCTGATTTCCTAGTCCAGGAATATCCCGACCACCTTTTAAGCTGCTGTTTATTTTATTTCACGGGAATTAGTGTTCCCCAGAGGAGGGCTGCCGAGGAGAGGGAGAGGGGTTAGGCTCTGGGGCTCTACCAGGGATGGAACCAGGTTTCATGGGGTCTGAAGTTTGTGCAATTGGTAGAAGGATGCGTTCTTAAAAAAAAAAAAAACCAAAAACAGTAACTACAAAATTAAAAACATAAGATCAATCTCCCCGAAGTTTAAGAATCATTAGCTTCTTAGTGAACCTGCCACTGGGGTCCCATCACGTATTCAACCAAGTTAGCTCCTCCAACCTCTGTTTGACACCAATCTACTGCTTTAAAGCGTTACAATTCCAAAAAAAGAGAAAAACTTTGTAAAAACGTTTGAAAATCACTCTTCTGCACTTGCTGTCACTCAGCGTTGCTCAGAACTAGCCAGAATAGCAAACCCCATCACCTGCCAGCATTTAATCATCAACATTTTTGAAAAGTTAAATTATTTTTAGTGAGTCATAGGACACATGCTTGTATAGGACGGAAGTGTTGGGACTCAGAGAAGCGGTGTAACCTCTGACTCACAAGATGGAATTTGAGGAATTCTTGATCAGATGTCTAGAACGTTTAGACTTTAATACCTGTGGACTTAAAAATTACTTCCAGGAGTTCCTGGTTGCACAATGGGATAGGTGGTGTCTCTGCAGCGCCAGGACACGGGTTCAATCCCCAGCCCGGCACAGTGGGTTAAGGATCAGGCATTTCTGCAGCTGCCATGTTGGTCACAACTGTGGCTCAGATCTGATAACTAGCCTGGGAACTCCCTATGCCACAGGGATGCCACAAAGAAAAAAGAAAGAAAGAAAAAATTACTTTCAAATGAAGCATACGTTAAAAAGACTTTGTGTGTGTGTGTTTTCAATACTGGCATTTATTTCCATTAGTGGATGGGTGAGGGCACATCAGCTAGAATTCTCGGTGCATGAGACTATGAGAAGCATCTTGGACTGTCCTCATCCTGAGGAAAGATGGAGATGCGAGCAACAAGCTCTGTGTGCCTCACATTCCTAATAATCTAGACGAGAGTGTTGTCCTGAGTGGAGAATGGGGCTTCTGGATTAACTCCATCCCTTGTCTATGGGTCGTTCTTGGATCCTAAAAATGATATTAGAGGGGGGAGGGGGAGGGAGTAGGATGGATGAGAGTCTGGGTTTAGTAGATGAAAACTTGTATTTGAAGTGGACAGGCAGTGAGATCCTGCTGTATAGCACAGGGAACTATATGTCTCATCACTTGTGATGGAACATGATAGAGGATAATGTGAGAAAAAAATATGTATGATGGGGTCACTTTGCTGTACAGCAGAAATTGACAGAACATTGTAAATCAATCATAATAAAATATTTTTTAAAAGACGATGTAAGAGGGAGTTCCCTGTAGCCTCACTGTTAAGGATTCAGCATGGTCACTGCTGTGGTGCAGATTTGATCCCTGGCCTGGGAACTTCCACACGCTGTGGACAAGGCCAAAAAATCTACTATAAGAGACTGGGGTCCACCCATCTGTGCTCTGGACCTACTGAGAGGGTAGCAAGAAAAGGGGGGAAAGGCAGTGCCTCCATAATGACATTTCTCCCCTTTCTCCCACAGACCCTGGGACAGATTCCTTTGCTTTGAAGTTCCAGAGAACTGGGGTCTGCAGTGCCTGAGAGAAGACAGCAGTTCTTGGCGGAGGCAGCATGTGTAGAGGCAATGCAGCAGGAAAGGAGGAGGATGCTTGTTACTGGTGCTTAAGCAGAGCTGCCTGTAAGTTCTTGGGAGCTGGCCTCTGGGAATGAATATTCGAGGAATTTGTGGAACTCTGTGCTAGCAGGTGAGGGTCAGAATTGGGAAACGTATGAGAGGTGATATTTCCGTCGTCTTGGATTCAAATTCCATAGTACTAGTCAAATCCTGTTCCAAAGGGAAACATGAAAGGAAACGCTGCAAACAAACAAACAAAACAAACCAACTTAAGCACCCAACCCCAGCATTTGTCTTGTTCTAATCAGGAGAAAGAGCACCATCAAAGTGCCTTTCAATAAGCAATACCTGGTAACTCCCAACAGCTGAGCTATTCTAAAGCTACAGGATTGTTATCAAGCTGAAACTTGGGTCCCCTCTCCCATCTGCAGTAAAGCAGATCTACTGACTCTGGATTGTGGTGAAGGAAGGCACAGTGTTTATTACAGCTGGTGATCTAAATACCTGAACTCCCAGAGGGGCTTCAGGAAAGCATCTTTAGAGACCAGGTAAGAGAGGGAAGTGGCAGGGTGTGTGATCACCTGGTGCACCATTCTCTGATTGGTTGATGGTGAGGTAACAGGTGGTGTGGCAGAAGTTAACATTATCAACCCTTAGGCTTCAGTAGGCCTGGGGGCTACATGCTCATAGTCATTAAGTTGTTAATATCTTCCATTTGGTGGAGGTTTTAGCATCAGTAAAACAACTCAGGAAATGTCCATCAGATACTCTTATCTAGGTACTTCAGAGAGAAGATAAACAAAGAGGACATGGGGGAGGGGAGGCCCCATAGGGTCCTTCTCAGGTGAATTGTAGAAGTATCCATGGCACGAATACATATTTCCACAAAGACATCCTAGCATTACAGTAAGACAAAGATGTGTTTTGTATCACTCCCATTTGTAGTTTTTTTTTTTTTTTGGCCATGTCCACGGCATGCAGAAATTCCAAGGCCAGAGATTGAACCTGGGCCACAGCAGTGGCAATGCTGGATCCTTAACCACTAGGCCACCAGGGAACTCCTGTGCTATCTTTGAATAAAGGTCTGTTATATGCTTCAATCCTTTGATACCCAACTCTAATTTATAAGAAAAAGAGGGGAAGGATGTGTTTGCTAATTTTACTACGGTAAACACTTCACAATATAATATATGTATCAAATCATCACATTTTACACCCAAAACTTATGTGATATTATATATCAATTATATCTTAATAAGGTTGCAGCGGGGGGGGGGGGTAGGAAAAAAAGCTGTGAGAGGGGACCAGCTCAAAAAGTTATTAAATAAAAGCCTTTCTGGTTAACACAGTGTGGTTCTCGTACACACAGAGGCAAACAAACCAGTGGAATAGACACATATACAACCGTCCAATGAGCACATGATAAAAGCATCATCTCAAATCACTGAAGCAAATGTGGGCTTTTAAATTAATGATGCTGGGATGTCTGGTTAGCCATTTTGAAAAACTAAAATTTTTGACTAATACTCTATACCATATACAAGACAGAAATTCCAAATGGATCAGGGATATAAATGTTAAGCGGAAAAAAAAGAAGAGGAGTTCCCATCGTGGTTCAGTGGTAACAAATTCATCTAGTATGCATGAAGATGCGGGTTCCATCCCTGGCCTTGCTCAGTGGGTTAAACAATCTGGCATTGCTGTGAGCTACAGTGTATGTTGCAGTTGCTGCTCAGATCTGGCATTGTGTGGCTGTGGTATAGGCCAGTGACTACAGCTCCAATTCAACCCCTGGCCTGGGAACTTCCATATGCCATGGATGGGGCCCTAAAAATGTAAAAAAGAAAAGAGGTAGAAGCTGACTAGGAAACATGACTTTAAGGGTAAAAAAAAATATGGACAGCTTAATCATCGTTTACTGTTCTGGAATTCTTACTCTTTACTCATTCATTTGGAATAAGAAATATTGAAGAGTGAAAAAAGGGGGGTTACCTGGTAGCTCAGCAAGATAAAGACTGAGCATTGTCACTACTATGGCATGAGTTTGATCCCTGTGGGAGAAACTTTCATATACCATGGGTGCAACAAAAACAACAAAAAACAAACAAACAAAAAAAGGAAGTGCATGAAGGCCTACATGTTTGCAGTAAGGAAAGCTCATGAAAGTATTTTAAGTTCTTGACATCTCTTTATGAATCAGTTTATAAGGTTAGCTTCTCTAGTAAGCACTGGTCTTAGATTAGTTAGGTAAAGGCAAAGAGGACAGACTGAGGCCAGGCTGAGGCCAGGCAGAGGAGTGGTGAGAACTCAAGTCTGTGGTTCCAGAGAACATGAAGGAATGTACAGGTGAACAGCATAGAAAATATAGTTCACTGTCACCAATGTTACCTTACGTCAATCACAATTGGACAAAAGTAAGTGGAATTGAGAAAAACAAACCAAATGCAGATCTTTTTGTTGTTTTTTCAAAAATATGTGTTCTAAAAAATGTTATTACTTTTTAACTTGAATGCACATTCAAGAATGCACACTTACACTAAGACACACTCCAGTAAAAGTTTAGAACCAGAGGAAAGCCTTTCAAAATGTGGAAAGCTGGTCTCATGGAAAGGATTGGAAATCAGAACAATACCAAATATCTGAGCAGCAACACTGGGATTTAGAATCTAATGAAACAATGTCTTCAAAATCCTAAGGAAAAAAAAAATGCTTTCCAACCTAGAAATCAATACCCAGCTAAACCGTGAATATAGAATAAACATTTCCAGACTTGTCAATGTAAAGACCTATAGGTCACCTATCCAACAGCTACGCCTCTAATCTTCCATTCCTATTACCAGAGACCAGTTCCCACAATAGATGCTGGTAATACCATATACTCTTTCTCCAGCCTTCCATTAAGCTTGGATCAGTCACATGACCAGTTTCTAGTAAATGAAATTAGCCAGCTACATGTGAAAGGGGAGACCTCACCATCATCATGATGAAAGAAAAGCAAAAATAGGAAAAGTGCCTGGGTCTCGATGGCATCATTGAGCCACTAACCAAGCTACGAACTCTACCTCCAGAGAGTTAGCAGTGAGGATGGTAACAATGATAATGACATTGATGATGATGATGATAATAAACCCATTTATTTTCCAAATACTATTATTCACAGTTAAAGCCATCCTAACCAACATGGTGAGCCTCAAACTATTTTTCTCTCATGTTCTCTTTCTCAGATGTGCTTCACCAGAATACGAAAGTACAACAACAACAACAAAGAAAATGTGGAGGGAGGTAAAAGGAATTCTCAGGATGATGATGAAAGGAAAATCCTGCATAACAGTAATCCATTCAAACTAGACCCAGAGGACAGAAGTCTAGAGTAGGGAATGTCTTAGGGGGATTCTAGCGTCATAGGGAATGTCTAACTGCATAGTATCCCTTTTATAGATTATACTATATTTTATTTAACCAGTAGTCTATCAATGGGCATTTATTTTTTGTTTCCTATATTACAAATAATTTTCAAAATTAACATCCTTTTGGAGTTCCCTTGCAATACAGCAGGTTAAGGATCTGGCATTGTCACTGCAACAGCTCAGCTTGCTACTGTATATAGGTTAATCCCTCAACCAGTAACTTCCACATGCTGCAGGGGAAAAAAAATCCTTTTTTAAACATTTTAATTCAATTTATTTAAACCAAAAAAAGGTTTTAGTCTAAATAAATTGAATAAATTCCACTCCCTCACCCCCTGCCAACCAATCTGTTCCCTGTATCTATGAACTTACTTTTTGGTTTTGATTTTGTTTTTGTTTGCTTGTTTGTTTGCTTTGGTTCCACATATAAATCATTTGGTATTTGTCTGTTTGTTTTTGGATTTTTAGGGCTGCACCCACAGTATATGGAGTTTCCTAGGTTAGGGATCGAATTAGAGATACAGCTGCCTGCCTACACCACATCCATAGCAATGCAGGATCTGAGCCTCATCTGTGAGCTACACCACAGCTCATGGCAACACCAGATACTTAACCCACTGAGCAAGGCCAGGGATCAAACTTGCAACCTCATGGTTCCTAGTGGGATTTGTTTCTGCTGCACCACAACTGGAACTCCTGTCTTTCTCTCTTTGATTTATTTCACTGAGCATAATGCCCTCAAGGTCTATCCACATGGTCCTGCAGATGGAAAGGTTTCATTTTTTATGGCTGAATATTATTCAGGCATTTTTAATACATTTCTTTATCAATGGACACAGGTTATTTCTATATCTTGTTTATTGTAAATAATGCTTCAATGAACATGGGAGTACATATAGCTTTTCAAATTAGTGTTTTTGCCTTCTTTGAGTAAGTATTCAGAGGTGGAATTGCCAAATCATATGATAGTTCTATTTTTAATTTTTTTTTGAGAAACCTCCCAAGTGTTTTCTATAGTGGTTGTACCAATGTACATTTCTACCAACAGTGCAGAAGGGTTCCCTATTCTCCACATCCTTGACAACATTTGTTATTTGTGGTGTTTGGATGATAGCCATTCTGGCAGAAGTGAAGCGATATCTCACTATGGTACTGACTTACCTTTCCCTGATGATTAATGATTTTGAGCATCTTTTTATGTACCTGTTGGCCATCTATATGTCTTCTTCACAAAAATGTCTATTTAGACCTTCTGCCATTTAATAAACCAGATTTTTTGTTTTGCTATTGAGTTGTATGCATTCTTTATGTATTTTGAATACATGATTTGCAATTATTTTTTCCCATTCAGTAGGTTGATTATTTCCTTTGTTGTGCAGAAGCATTTTAGTTTGGTGTCATTCCACTTGTTTATTTTTGCTTTTGTTGCTTTTGTTTTCGGCATCAGATTCAAAAAATCATCACCAAGACCTATGTTAGGGAGTTTACTGCCTATGTTTTCTTCTAGGAGTTTTATGGTTTCAGGTCTTACGTTCGTCTTTAATCCATTTTGAGTTAATTTTTGTGTATGGTGTAAGATAGTGGTCCAGTTTCATTCTCTTGTATGTGGCTCTCCAATTTTCCCAACACCTTTTATTAAAGAGACTATTCTTTCCCCATTGTATATTTTTGGCTCCTTTGTGGTAAGTTAGTTGACCATATATGGGTGTGGCCAAAAAAAAGTGGGGCAGACTGTTTGAAGCTTCTAATTTCACTTATTGCAACAACAGGCTCGCATAAGACATAACCCCTTACCATGTTTAAAATTCTGGAGCTGGTCTAGACTGGCTGTGAGTTCATCTTGACTGCCAAACACAGGTTAAAATAGCACCCAGTGTGGCATGAATACCTTTCCATTGGAAGTAAATGCTTTAGTTTAAATGATCATGGAGCTTCACAAAAAACTGAATACAGGAAGTATCACCTCCCCTTAAATATATCTTTTATCCCTTAACTCTTATAGAAAAGAATTGTAAGAAATGAATTTTTAGTAAAACTGAGCTAGTTCTGTTGGCAACGTCCCCAGCCTTACTACCTACATCATAGAGATCCACAAGAAGGTTGCCAAGAAAGGAAAGAAAGAGAAAGAGAGAGAGAGAAAAGAAGGAAAGAAATGGAGTTCCCGTCGTGGCGCAGTGGTTAACGAATCCGACTAGGAACTATGAGGTTGTGGGTTCAATCCCTGCCCTTGCTCAGTGGGTTAACGATCCGGCGTTGCCGTGAGCTGTGGTGTAGGGTGCAGACGCGGCTCGGATCCCGCGTTGCTGTGGCTCTGGCGTAGGCCGGTGGCTGCAGCTCCGATTCAACCCCTAGCCTGGGAACCTCCATATGCCGCGGGAGCGGCCCAAGAAATAGCAACAACAACAAAAAGACAAAAAAAAAAAAAAAAAAAAAAAAAAAAGAAGGAAAGAAAGAAAGGAAGGAAGGAAGGAAGGAAGAGAGAGAGAGTGGAAGGAAGGGAGGGAGGGAGGGAGGAAGGAAACAATTGGAGGCAATTTTGAACTACTAAAGCTGAAAAGCATTATCACCCTCTTTTAGAAATGACTGTTTAATAGTTTCCCCCAGCAGCTTGCAAGGTGAAGCTGTTGGTTACTGATTGGGAGCAGTTTCTAAACAAACCCAGAGTGCTTATTCAACCCCATCTTGGAATCCTGAGGAAGTATGTATGGCTGAGGCTGGTGGGATTGCGGCCACTGCTTGAACAAAGAAGCCATCATGCAAATGACTCATGAAAGACATTTCAAAATCAATCCCTTTTGAATGCATGAGACATTTTCAATCATTGCCCTGACAAGGCACCCTGAAATTTGGCACAGTTCTTTCAGAGAGGTCAAGGTTCAGGGCTTCTAGGTGAGCAACTTCCTTTATCAGCAACATCAGCTGACAGGCACTGAGAGTTCTCAATAACCAGGAAGAGTACATGGGGGAAACTCAAAATAGAACAAGGTGTGACCTTGCCCATTTCTGGTGGGTTCCAGTTGAGATGAGTTTTCGAAGAAGTTCTCTCACCTATGATGAAATCCTTTCACCTTTCTGCAAATCGTCCCTACTCTATTTAAAATTGCACCTCATTCTCCCACTTCTGATCTCTTAACCCTGCTCTTCTCCCTTAACCCCCAACAGTGATACTCTTTCTTTTTTTAAAAATTGAGATATAGTTCATTAGTTTCAGGTGTACCGCATAGTGTACAAAATTCTTGCAGATTAAACTTCATTTAAAGTTATTGTAAAATACTGGATATATTCCTTGCACTATACAAAGTATCCTAGTAGCTTATTTTATTTTATATGTATTAGTTTGTACCTCTTAATCTTCTTCCCTTATCTTGCCCTTCTCCCCTTCCTTCTCCTCTAAATTGTTCTCTATATCTGTGAGTTTGTTTCTGTGTTGTTACTACTCATTTGGGTTTTGTTGTTGTTGTTTTTGGATTCCACATATAAATGATAACATACAGTATTTGTCTTTCTCTGACTTATTTCAACTTAGCATAATACCCGCTAGGTCCATCCATGTTTTTGGAAATTGTAAGATTTCATTCTTTTTTATGGCTGAGTAGTTTTCCATTGTATATACACACCACTTCTTTACCCACTCATCTGCTGATAGACATTTAAATTGCTTTCACGTCTTGGCTACTGTAAATAATGCTGCTATGAACATTGTGTGCATGTATCTTTTTTTAATGTTTATTTTTATTTATTTATTTATTTTTATTTATTTTTTGTCTTTTTGCCTTTTCTAGGGCTGCTCCTACGGCATATGGAAGTTCCCAGGCTAGGGGTTGAATCAGAGCTGTAGCCACCAGCCTACGCCAGAGCCACAGCAACGCAGGATCCGAGCCATGTCTGTGACCTACACCGCAGCTCGTGGCAACCCCGGATCCTTAACACACTGAGCAAAGCCAGGGATCGAACCTGCAACATCATGGTTCCTAGTCAGATTCGTTAACCACTGTGCCACGACAGGAACTCCCGTATCTTTTTTAATTAATGGGTTTTTAATTAAATATCTAGGACTGGAATTGCTGGATCATATTCTAGTTCTATTTTTAGTTTTTTGAGGCACCATACTGTTTTCCATAGTGGTGGCATCAATTTACATTCCCACCAAAGATCTACAAGGCTTTCCTTTTCTCTAATCCTTGCTGTTATTTATTATTTGTGGTCTTTTAATGATACCCATCTTGACAGGTATGAGACGTTACCTCCTTGTCATTTTAATTTGCATTTCCCTGATGATTAGTGATGTTAAACATATATGCCTGTTGGCCATCTGTATGTCTTCTTTGGAAAAATGTCTATTCAGGTCTTCTTCCCTTCTTGGTGGGGTGGGGGCTGCCCCTAAGGCATGTGAAAATTCCTGGGCCAGGGATTGAACCCCATCCATGGCAACAACCTGAGAGGCTACAGTTACATCGCTAGAGCTTTAACCTGCTGCACCACAAAGGAACTCCCTACACATTTTTTTTTTTTTTTTGGTCTTTTTTGCCATTTCTTGGGCCGCTGCCACGGCATATAGAAGTTACTAGGCTAGGGGTCGAATCGAAGCTGTAGCCACTGGCCTACGCCAGAGCCACAGCAAAGCGGGATCCGAGCCGAGTATGCAACCTACACCACAGCTCACGGCAACACCGGATCGTTAACCCACTGAACAAGGGCAGGGATCGAACCCGCAACCTCATGGTTCCTAGTCAGATTTGTTAACCACTGCGCCACAACGGGAACTGTCCTATACATTTTTAAATTGGGTTGTTTGCTTTTTTGATATTAAGTTGTATGAGCTGATTATATATTTTGGATATTAACTCTTTTTGGTTATATCATTTGTTAATATTTTCTTCTGTTCAGTGGGTTGTCTTTTTGTTTTGTTGATGGCAGCCCCCCTCAACCAAATCTTTAGTCTGCATCCAGTTGATGCCTGCTTCCAGGCCCCAGTTCCCTCCCTAGTCTTGTTTTACCACTGTAATGCCAGTCATCTGGTCTACCCTTGTGTTATCTGGCTTTTAGAGCTTTACTCTGCTGTTGGGTTCAAAAACTAAGCACTGGAAGAAACCATGTGAGATCCAGACTTATTTTATGGATGAGGAAACTGAGACCCAGAGAAATTAAATGACTGACCAGCACCACCTAGTCAAAGATTAAATGTAACTACTGAAAAAGAAACTCAGAGCAGTCTAGAGTTTAACAATATCAGTTGAGTCTTTCATACACTTAAAATCAAATTAGTAGACCACTCTTTGAATACCCTCTCCATGCAACACTGATCCCTAAATCCCTGGGTCTTTGAATTCCACCTCAAGCATGGCTTCTTCAATGAAGTTCCTTAAGCCCCAGTTGGAAGTCTGAACTTTTACACCGAAGATCTGGGGTTTTCTGATCTACCACAACTAGTTATTTGTCTATGAGTCCTATCTCCCCTATACATTTTAAGTAAACTATAATTTATCTTTGACTTTCCTCCATTCTTATCCCAAAGACTTGTACAGAGCAGGTGCGCAGTGAAATTCTGCGGAACAAAGTTTCTGGTGTAATGGGGTGGGGGGCAATTCAAGCGCCCAGACACCAGGTAGCAACCATGCAAGTGAGTCCAAAATTTTCAAATGCATCGTGCCATTCGTCCGCTGCACCCTGAGTCCTTTTGACTCCAAACCCATAAAGGTGAGAGAGTTTGGTTTCAGTAGAAAGTCAGCTTGCTGCAATTACAAGATAAGTTTCTCGAAATCTTTCAGCAGCGCCCTCTCTTCCTCTACTCTCAGAGCGGCGAAGTGCGACCCGCATCGGTGACCAGCCCGGGAACGTGACTTGGAGTGGAGAGGGTATAGCTCCCCTTACCGAGGGAGCTCAGGTCCCAGGCGAACGGCGGCCTCGCCAGCTTTCCGGGCTGACGCGATCACCGACCCTAAGCGGCGGCCAGCCTGACCGAGGGCGGTGGGAAAGTGACGCGAGGCTGGCGGGGCGGGGTGGCAATCGCGTCCCCAAGGAGGCGGGAGAGTCGGGAGAGCTGAGAGCGGGCCAGAAGAGGAGAGGAGAGCGCTCAGGCTTCAGCCGGGGTCTCCATCTGCCGCCGGGGCGTACCGAGGGCGCGGGGCTCGACCTGGGCGGTGTCTGCTCGCTCCGGGGCTCGCCGTCCAGCTCCTCTCCGCCCCCGGGAGGGATAGAGGGAGGGCAGAAGGCCGGGCCCGCCCCCCGCCCCAGCCCCAGCCCCGCGCGGCGGCCGCGGCAGCCAGAAGGAGACGGGAGGCACCACCCGGGAGCGGAGAAACCAGTTTGGCCAGTCCCTTGGAGCGGAGGGAAAAGGAAGGCCGCAGAGGAAGGGGGCGCGGACGCGGGGCGGGGTAAGGCGAGGAGCCATTGGGAGCTGCGAGAGCCGGAGGAGCCGCCGCCAACTGGACACGCTTCCCGGGGCCACGGGCCAGCCCCCGCGCGCCATGAAGCGCTAGCGCGGCTGCCAGCGCTGGGGCCCGGCGGACCGCGGCGGCGGCAGCGGTGGGCAGGTGCGCAGCGAGCGCGCGGAGAGGCGTGCACCCGGCGGATGCCCCAGCCGGGGCCCATCGAGCGCCAGGTAAGAAGGAGCGCGGCGCCAGGGCCCCTAATCTGCCCCACCCGCCGGACCCTCAGGTCCCCTGGCGGCCCCGGGGCGGCGGACTCCAGGGATCCGGGATGCAGTGGCAGCAGCTGTCCGCACCCTCGAGCTTCTAAGCCCACATGGATGGAATTTGGGTGGCGATGCCGGGGCTTTTGCGGTCTCGGGGACGTGAAGACACAGCTGGTGGGGCAGGCAGCACTGACGAAGGCCAGGGGGGTTTCACCTTCGGGGAGAAGAGGGGAATCGCGGGAGGTGTTTGAATTCTTCGCTCCTTTGCTATCCACACGTCCCGGCTTCAAGACCGAGTATCAAACCTGGCAGGGCTTGTGGGTCCTTGAGGAGGGCCGCTGGCTTCCCTGCAATATCTGGGTCCCTCTGGAAGACCCTCTTGGCGAGATTCTGCTGGGGCCCCCTTGGGAACTTATATAAACGCGTTGGAAAAAGACCTTAGGGCCGAAGGTACCCGCCGTCCCTTCGGGGAGGGATGGAGGGTGGGATCTTCTCCATCGCGCCTGCTGCGGGATCAGGCACCTTCTAGACGTCTTCCGTCGACCTTAATGCCCGTTGGGCGGTGATGGGGAAGGATGTTTTCCCCTGTGACTGTAAGGTCCTATCTGCCAACTCCCGTGGCATTCCCAACAGGCCACCTCCTTCCCTCCCTAGTTTGGTGCCCGGCGCTGTCCCCTCGCTGTGTGCGTGCGGAGTGGCAACTTGTTGGGGGAGGGGTGATGCAGAGAATAGAGAGTGCTTTAACACCCCCACTTCCTCACTCCTTTCAAGTGAGAGGAGAGCTTGTGTTTGTCCAACTTCTCTGAGGGAGTGTGCGCCCCTAGTCTTCTTGGGGAGGGGGGAGGACTGGAACGTAGATACGTGACAGCTGTGGTGGACTCGGGTGCAGGGGAGGATGCAGAACGGGGTAGGGGGTTTGACCGGCACAAGAAGGGCAACCTGGGCTCCATTTCCTCCCAATGAGTCCCCCCTCCACCCCACCCAAGCCCTTTGGCCTGCCCGCGCAGTCCCCAGCGCGCTCCAAGTCCTTCTTGGGTAGCTCCGGACGCCGCCAATTTCCCCTCCCGGAAACTGCCCGCCCTGTTGGCTTAAGAAAAGATTCTCTCCCATCTTCCTGGTTGCAGTGCCTTCACATTTCTCCCTCCATTCTTCAAGAATTAAATGCTACCACACAGAAGGAGTCCTGGAAGATGCCCCAGCTCACAGTAGGTTACGGAGGAAGGTTAACTGCTTTTGGGAAGGAAAACTGAAAATGATGTGTGGTCCCCTCCAGTGATGGTAAACACAAATAACGCAAAACAAAACGTGAAGTAGAAGTTCTGGTTATCATGTCCGGGGAGTACTTTTGTGTTAGATCTTAGATGCCATTCATTAATTCTGGGCCTATTGTCGAAGGCCTTATTAAAACCTATTATAAATGCATATACGGTGCAAAAGATAATGAATGGTTTTTAGCTAATGCCTATTACTTTCTGGGGGAGCAGTCTGCCTGCCTGCAGTTACTCCTCTGAATCCTCATTAGGTAGTGGAGACTTCATTGTTCTAATTTTAGGTAAGAAACCTTAACCTTTGCTCATTTGCCATTTTTCCAGTGACTGTACTTGGGCATTTTTTAGGAATTCTTTGGTCTGTTATTAAGGGTGAAACAAGGCTCATACAACTTAATACCAGTGAACCGAAACTCCATTTGCTTGAAGGCAATAGCCTTGGCTACTTTCAAGCTTTCCTTCTATTTTTTATTTTCAGGAAAATGCATACCATTATGCACTTATTACTTGTTAATGATAGAACTAGGAGGGGTTTTTTGTTTTGTTTTGTTTTTGCAATTGAGGCTTTATAATAATGATTTGGTAAAAATCCGCAGGTGTAAGAAGTCTACAGCTATAAAGCAAGTTCAGGCCTGGTTCTGTTTCACCAGGATTTCTCTGGGTTTTCAGTGCTAATGGCTTTGACCAGATCTGGTTGTGGAATGTTTCTTTATCTGCCTTTCTCTCCTTTCTTTTTTTCTTGTTCTTCCCTTCTTTCCTTCTTTCTTCTTTCTTAATTAAAGAGTAGTGGAAAACACAGGGATTTAGATACCTACAGATTTCAGTGCTTTTACTTACTTTAAATTGTATTTAATGTTTACATTTTATTTTTGTTGTATTTATTTACTTTTAAAATTGTATAACCTTGGAAGAATTCCTAAATTTTCAGAACTTTACTGTACTCAGTGTACTCATTTGTTGGGAGAAAAAAGTTATCACCCTCCATAGGTTGCTGAGAGCATGAAGTGAGAGAACAGGTGAATGAAGGTTCCTTATCCATAGCAGGTGTTGGAATGTTTTTAAAAAATTTCTTTATTAAATGGATTTTTTTTTAAAAAAATAGTATGATGCTCACATATTTGGTATATTTTTAATACTTGATGGCCTTACTAAAGTTTTGAATTCAGTTTTAGTGTTTAGTAAATATTCATGGAATCCAGGTGATCCTTATAACTCACCTGAGAGAGATTTTAATCTACTAGTTACCTTTGCGCTTTAGTTTCAATCATTGTAAAGGAAGCCTATGCTCTTATGAATGCAGAGGAACTTGCTTTTTAGATACTGGAACAAGATTTATGGGGTCCATTCATATCCCCTGTCTCTAAATAGTGATGCCTTTAAAGTTTCTTGAGCACTTAATTTTAGAATTTGTGTCTAAATCTGCTTCTAGATTAGTCTCCTGGGAAGTTTTTCTTGTCGTCTTTAGGCATCTTGTGAGTTTTCAGGTCTGTTTTGTTGGCACCATTCACTTAGATTCATTGTATTCATGCCTGTAGGTGTTACGTTTTGTTACTTATTAAGATAAGTAAAAATTAATTGGCTGCCAGAAGTTTTCATAGCATGAAAAGAAGATGGCTTTATTCTGTTCACCAGGTTATTCTCAAATCCCCATTCCTGGGCCCAGCTAAAAATAATGCCGTTTCTAAGATCTTTTGAGATCCTTTGTCACTGAAGAGCTGACATTATGGAGGAGGAGTCAAGACAGCACATACACACACACACACACAGTATCCATATATAATAGTCTTGTTTCTCATTTTTATTGTTAGAAAACAAAGGACCTTTTATCATCAGATCGTTTAGGAACACAGTAATACATTCCCTAATTCTTCTAAATGCATTGCACTATTAAATAAATTGTTGCCAAAATCATGCACAATGGGAGCTACGTTTTATAACTGGTCCCAGAGGCAGCAGCAAAGGGTTGGTATCTCTGGAATCCTTTGACCTCGTTGGACAAATCCTTTGACCTCCTCACTTCCTACCTGTATAACTCAGGGCAATTACTTAATGGCTCCAGCTCCTGTTTCCTCATCAGTAAAATGGAATAGTAATAGTACTGCCTCAGAGCATGTGTGATGAGTTGCAAATGAGAGAATATAGCTAAAAGGGTTTAGCACAGAGCTCAATAAAAAGTAGTCAATATTTGGAGTCCCCGGTGGCCTAGAGGTTTAAGGATCTGCCATTGTCACTGCTGTGGCTTGAGTTACTGCCGTGGCTTGGGTTTGATCCCTGGCCTGGGAACTTCTGCACGCGCGCTGCAAGTACAGCCAAGGGAAAAAAGGTGGCAGGGGGCGGGGGGGGGAGTCAATATTTTTATTATTGTGTTATTGACATTGTTCAGTAAATATTTATGGCTCATGCAGCCATTGCCTTTCTCCTACACTACGCAGGAAAATGGACTTGCTCTGTATGCTAGTATTCATTTAGTAAACAGGTGCCTGTTTGTACCAGGCACTGGCAAGAAACAATCCCTTGGAGTAGGGGTGAGGTTCTGAAGTTCCAGACCTGGGGCTTGGGTTCTGGAGCTTGGGAGTCTTGGGGGCTGGCAGAAGGACCAGGGTGCTCAGTGACATAGGGAAGGGCCTACTCAGTCACAGCCACAAGGAGTAGCTGCTCCCACCGTGTCGCTTGCCCCCTGCAGCGTGTAGGGAAGCCCTTGGGACATAGCAACATAAACACTGCTGGGTCTCCTTTACCCTCTACTTCCTGTCTTTTTTCTTCCTCACCTCTGTTTGTTTGTTGTCTTTTTAGGGCTGCACCTGCAGCATATAGAGGTTCCCAGGCTAGGGGTCAAATCAGAGCTGTAGCTATCAACCCACACCACAGCCATAGCAAGGCCAGATCCGAGCCACATCTGTGACCTACACCACAGCTCACAGCAATGCTGGGTCCTTAACACACTGAGTGAGGCCAGGGATTGAACCCGAATCCTCATGGATGCTGGTTGAATTTGTAACCACTGAGCCACAACAAGAACTCCCTGTATTCTTTTTTTTTTTTTTTTTTTTTTTTTTTTTTAATTACCCTTTCCTATTCAAAACTCAGGAGTTTCTGAATCTTGGGTCCTTTTGAAAGGATCAGTGCTCTCCATGGTTTCTGAGTTGTGGCACCTGGTAAGCATTGCTAGTGACAGAGACCCTTGGCACAATCTCATTCATTCATTCATTTGAAAACATGGCTTCAGCATCTTCTCCAGGTATTATGCTGGGAATTATCTCCATGCTTCATGGAAGCCTGTGAGGTGCACAGAGGGCCTGAGTTGTGTTTTTTTGTCTTTTCCTTCCTTGGTAAGAAAGTAGATTGGATGTTCTCTGTATCTTCCTGCTTTGTACCTTGTCCCTCTCTGCATAGAGAGACGGTTGTCTTAAACCATAGAGGTGGCCCCTGCCACTTTCAGTTCATTATCAGTCTTCAAGTCCAGCGAGTTTGAATTTAATGGGGAAAGCTGGGCCTGGAGGTGGTGGCACGTCAGTAGTAGGAACTCAGCTCTCAGCCTGGGGAAAGACACTGACTTTTGGGGGCAGGTGTCAGAGGTCAGCCTTGTTCCAGGGCCATCCTTCCGGGTTGGTGGCCAGCTCCCACTTAGCATGACGGAAAAGCCTGGCACTTCTCGTTGAGTGCATGTGGAGCCTGACCTTTGACTAGCAGCTTTGGTCTTTATTTACAGGGCTGTCATTTATGGCTTTGTCTCTTTGCCGAGTGGCTTTTGTTCACCAGAGTTGAGGTTTGTTTGATTTAGGGCAAGGCAGGGTTTGAAACCAGCTTTCTAACCTTTACTCAAATTGAGTCAGGCTGGAATATCCTCATTGGAACAACTTGGGCACCAAACATCGTCCTTCCACAGTCTCTGCTTGCCCATTCTCGCTCTTGGGGGAAGCTCCTATGGGTCGGATGTATTTTATATAATGTGTGATATGACTTGTGTACAAATCCTTTGTCTTTTTGGGAAGCAGCGAATTACCGAGACCATTCACTGAGATTGGTATAAGATCTGTGGATCCAGAAGAAACATTTAACATTCTCTATAAGAAAACAGGTAACTGTTTGACTTGAGTGGTTGAAATAGTCACTCATATGAGGAGATGGGTCAAGGTTTGTACATTTCACACAGGAAAAGACTGGCCCTACCACCATGTTGGAAATAAATGTGTAGGCCTCTAAGCCAGGCACTGGCAGATGCTATATAAGTCTCCAGAATTTTTGGTAAGACAGTGAAACTAAGTGGGTAGGGTTCAGTTGTTGAGATGGTGAGAATTACACTCTGTAGTAAGTAAAAATCTACACTCTCTTTTTGGTACCAGAACAACTTTGAGAGAAGAGTTTCCTCATGATATCATCCTAGTACAGAAATTTATTTCAAGTTTATTTGCTTGCATAGTGGTAAAATATTTATAAAATTTGGCACTTTAGCCATTTTTAAGTGTGCATTACATGGCATTAAGCATAGCCACAATATCATGCAGTCATCACCACTAACCACCTCTGAAACTTCTTCATGGTCCCATTCGGAAACTCCATACCCATTAAACAGTAACTCTTCATTTCTCCTTCCCTGCAGGCCCTAGTAATCCCTGTTCTACTTTGTCTCCATGAATTGGGCTATTCTAAGGTACCTTAGGGACGTAGAATCCCACAGCATGTGTCCATTTGTGACACTTCACTCAGCATAACCATCTCAGGGTTGATCCCCTCACAGTGTGAGTCAGAATCTCCTTCCACTTCCTTTTCAAGGCTGAATAATATTCCATTGTGTGTGAGTACTACATTTTGTTTACCCATTCATCCGTTGATGGGCACTTGGGTTGTGCCCACCTTCAGCAATTATGAATAATGCTGCTCTGAACATGGGCCATGAGTGTCTGTTTCTTCACGGGTTGCTGAGCTCTGATTCAGTTCTGTGAGATTTATCTTTCATAGTCAGTGGATAAGATGGGCAGGGACACAGAGTATTTAACTGCACTCTTGCCTCCAAAAACAGTTTGGAGATAAAAACGTGGAGAACTGCAAGGAGGCTGGTTGCCTGGGAGATATGTGGAAGGTGGTCACATTTCTCCTTTTTACCTGCAGCTGCTCTGAGGAAGCTGGTGGTCCTTCATTTCATCACCAGCTGGCCTGAGGTGTGGCTGACACTGTGTTCTGTGTGTAAGAGCTCAGGAGATCTGGCTCCATGGTCTAAAGACCTCTGCAGACCACAGCTGCCTTCCAGGAGGACATTCTCTAGTAGAGGCAAAAATTCTTGTCTTTCCTCAGCAATTGCCTTGGATTAAAGAAAAAGAATTTTTGTTGGTGGAAGGAGGGTTAGAATGTGAAAAAAACTGGCATTTAAATGAATGAAAAATGGAGGAGTTCCCATAGTGGCTCAGCAGAAACGAATCTGACTAGCATCCATGAGGACACAGGTTTGATCCCTGGCCTCACTCAGTAGGTTAAAGATCCTGTGTTGCCTTGAGCTGTGGTGTAGTTCGCAGCTGCAGCTCGGATCCTGCATTGCTGTGGCTGTGGTGTAGGTGGGCAGCAGCAGCTCCAATTAAACCCCTAGGCTGGGAACCTCCATATGTCATGGGTGTGGCCTAAAATGACCAAAAAAAAAAAAAAAAAAAAGTTTGAAAAATGGAATATTTTAAAAATCAGATTTTTTTTTCTACCTTAGGGTAGAACCTATGGCTTGCAGAATAAGCTTCAAGGCCAGAGGCCTCTTTTAGATTTTAGAAAGAATCATCAGATGTTACATCTGTGTGCTACTGTGCTTATTCATGGAGCAGGATAAAAACCAGAAGTCTTTCTATCGTAATTAGATGTCAGTCCATTAGGTTATTAAAGATATCTGACTCTGGTTTTTTCAAAAGAACAATAGACTCTTATATAAGTTTATACTCATTCAGTGCCCTGAAAATAGGCTAAGATTAGGATTTGCATATTTATTTACCAATCTATTTATTTAATGGCCACACCCATGACATATGGAAGTTCCTGGGCTAGGAGTTGAATTCCAGCCACAGCTGCGGTAGGCAGTGTTAGATTCTTTAACCCACTCCACCAGGCTGGGTGTTGAACTGGCGCCTCCACAGTGACCTGAGCTACTGCAGGAACTTCTTAACCCACCCACTGAGCCACAGCAGGAACTCCGGGATTTGCATATTTAAAAATCAAGACTTGTGGCGCAGTGGAAATGAATTCGACTAGGAACCATGAGGTTGTGGGTTTGATCCCTAGGCTCGCTCAGTGGGTTAAGGATCCGGCGTTGCCGTGAGTTGTGGTATAGATTGCAGATGCAGCTTAGATCTGGCAGGGCTGCGGCATAGGCTGGCAGCTGTAGCTCTGATTAGACCCCTAGCCTGGGAACCTCCATGTGCCGTGGGTGCAGCCCTAAAAAAAACAAAAAACAAAAAAAACAAAAAAACCACGAAAGATAAAAATCAAGACTTTTCAAAAATACTTTCTTTTTTAAGAACATTTTTTATTATAGTCGATTCACAATGTTGTACCAATTTCTGCTGTACAGCAAAGTGACCCAGTTATAATATATAAGACTTTAAAAAAAATAAGTGTGTGTGCACCTGTATGCATGCATGCACAGACACCCCCCCCACACACACACCCAACTTTAACCCCACACACAACCATCCTTGGCTATCAATTCCATCTTCCTATTCTGTTCCAGTTCCAGCCACAAAAAGAATATTGGGGCTAACATGGTTAATCTCTTAGAGGTTTGATACTTTGACTACCTCTGCTTGATTGAGATTGTTCAGAATATTTATTTAAATTAGTCTTAACCTTCCCCCCTCACATAGAGAAACCTGCTGAAAATTCTCAAAGGTCACTTTGAGAACTCAGACTGTGAGTGGTGAGTGTGTCCTGGATCCTTGAGCTCACTCAGACCAACACTCTCTTTTGAAGCTGAAGAAAGTTTGCTCAGGTCCTGTACTCCCATAGCTACTGGTCTCATTTCCTGAGTTCTAGCTTCTTGAATGGCCAGACTTGTGGCTTCTTCTAGGGAATTTCCTGTCTCCTCAGTCATTGCAGAGTGGACCTTCTTCCTTAGTCTTAAAAGTCTGAAACAGCCAGCTAGCCAACAGGTGCTTAAAAAGCACCTCCTGTCAGAGTTCCCGCCGTGGCTCAGTGGTTAACGAATCTGACAAGGAACCATGAGATTGCGGGTTAAATCCCTGGCCTTGCTCAGTGGATTAGGGATCCAGCGTTGCTGTGAGCTGTGGTGTAGGTCACAGACGTGGCTCGGATCTGGTATAGGCCTTCAGCTACAGCTCCGACTCAACCCCTAGCCTGGGAACCTCCATATGCCGTGGGAGTGGCCCAAGAAATGGCAAAAAGACAAAAAAAAAAAAAAAAAAAGCACCTCCTGTGTGCCAGGCACTTGGCATCTGTCTCTCAATCAAGGAGATAAAGAGCCTGCCCTCAAGAAGCTCAGTTCTACAGAAGGGAGGGAGACAGTGGGTGATGAAGATGATAAATAGGTAAATTACATGGTATGTTTGAGGATTGCTGCTACAGGGGATAGAAAGAGAAAGCTGGACAGGATAAAGGAATTGGGAGGGTGAGCAAGGGAGCAGGATGCAATTAGACAGTGGAGAAGTTGGCAACTGAGCAAAAGCTTAGCAGGGAGAGGGTGAATCCTAAAGATCTAGGGGAAGAGTGTCCCAGGCAGAGGGGACAGATGATTCTGTGCAGAGACCGTGTGGTGCCAGTGCCTGGCTGGGGTGATGAAGGCTGATGAACTTGTGGTTGGCAGTTCTTCAAACCAGTGAGTGGTGGAGGGTGCGGTAAGGGGAAAACAGAGCAGGGGGGTAGGGAGCCCCATTGTGCAGGGCTTCCTAGGAGTGGAAGGATTTTGACCTTGACTTTGAGTGCAACGGATGGGGGAGTCCAGTGCGGGACATTCATTGCCCATTGGAGAGTCGTGATCCGTGATCTGATTTGCGTTTGAAATGGTCATTCTGGTTGCTGTGTGGAGACCAGGCCAGGGGAGGGCTCCTAGGTAGGGAGACCGGTGAGGAGGCTAAAACCAGGTGCGCTGTGTTGGACCCTGGGACCAAGGTGAGCCGTCTGCGAGAGAGAAGGTTGTGGATATTTTTTTAAAGGTAGAGCCAACAGGATTTCCGTACAGATTGGATGGGGATATGAGAGAAAGAGGAGCCAAAGATAACTTTCTCCGTAGAGCCTGGGTCACGCAGAGAAATCTGGGTTTCAGGATGCTGTAGCTTCAATGGGCTGTGTTCCGGTCACTCATAATAAAGAGGCCCTTCAGAAATATTCATATTTATATAAGGTTTTGGTTCAGAGAACTTCAACAGAGAGCTTTGTTTATCATCAGAACATATCTTCCTACTTTGGTTGGGGGAGAGAGGCAGAGGTGTTAGAAAAGGATGATTTCCAGGAAGCAGAGACCTTTGCTTGTATTGGCAGGAGGATGGTCTGCAATCCACAGGGTGTGCGGGGCAAGGAGGCCTCTCCTGCAAGAGAAAACAGGCGGACCCTGCACGCCGGTGGCTGACATGGCTGGCAAGGCCCTGCTCCTTCCCCACCCAACCTTGTCCTGCATTGTCTAATGGGGAAGGCAAGCGCTTTCTGGCCTGCAAACACAGGCAGGCCACTCCCATCACCACCCAAATAGGTTATCTTTCTTGCAACAGTTTTACTAAGATGTAATTCCTGTACCATACCATTCGCCCTTTGACAGCATACACTTCCCTGGTGTTTAGTCTATTTACCGAGTTGTACCACCATCACCACTGTCTGTTCTAGAAGCTTTCCATCACCCCCCAAAAGAAGTCCTGTACCTTTTAACTACAGCTGTTTTCCTTCTCCCCTTAGCTCCTGGCAGCCTCTAATCTACTTTCTGACTCTGTGTATTTGCCCTATCTGGACATTTTCTATAAATGGAAACTTACCACGGATGTTCTTTTGTGAGTGACTTATTTCACCTAGCGTAATGTTTTCATGGTGTTTTGTTCAGCATAGTCATCCATGTTGTAGCATTTATCAGTACTTGGTTTCTTAATTGCTGAATACATGTTACTTTGGTACCTGATGCATTCTTGAAAAGAACACAGGAAATAGAAATATGTGTTAGTCACAGGTAGATTAACTTACAGGGTGGAAAGGCAATTGTTTGAGCCCAGAGAGCTGTACATGGGTGTGTGTGTATGCGCACACGCATTAATTTGAATACAAAGAACATAGCCAGACAGTAGAACAGTGGGTACTAGGGACAGAGGAGAGGGGGAATGGGAATTATTGTTTGATGAGTACGGAGTTTCAGTTTGGAAGGGTGAAGATGTTCCAGAGATGGATGGCGGTGATGGTCACACATCAGGGTGAATGTACTTAGTACCACTGAACTGTACTCTTAAAAAGGGTTAAAATGGTAACTTATATGTTATATATGTTTTACCACAATCAAAAATTTAGCCCAGCACAGTCTTTTGGAGGAGATTGTTCTTCAGTTGAGACCTGAAGGATGGGAAGGCACCAGTTAAGGCTTTTCCTGGTCCAGCTGATGGGAGCAGCATGTGCAAAGACCCTGTGATGAGAACTTAGCGCTTTGTTCTAGGAACTGTGAGAAGGCCAGGATAGTGGTGGACGGGGGCGGGGGTGGTGGTATTGATGATGGAGCCAAGAAGTATGGGGTGAGGTAGGCAGCGACCAAGCTGATAGGAAGGCATTGATGTATTCGTAAGAGGTGGAGTGACATGGTTTTATTTCTGATTTCAGTTGAAAACTCAGGCTACAATGTGGAGAATGTGTTGGGGGCAGGGAGCTGAGGCCAGAAGCAGGGAGGAGCCCAGTTAGGAAGCTGCTGCAGGGTCTAAGAGAGATGATGGGGGCGTGGGAGTGGAGATGAGAGGCAGAAGTTGGGAACTGGAGTCTTAGAATTGGAGTCTTTCCTTGGTGATGGATTCAAGGACCTCATGGAAGTGGAAATAGCAGGTGAGTCTCAGATTTCTAACATAAGGGATGAAAGATAATGGTATCAGAGACAGAGGAACAGGCTGGAAGATTAAGAATTTAGCTTTGGACATGTTCACTGCTCGTTGCTGGGACACTGAGGCGTGGCCAGAGGTCAAGCTCTGATAGCTTCAGAAATCTTAGCTGGAGACACATAACCCTGGGTGTGGAGTTGGCTTTGGTGAGTTCCAAAGGGACGAGGAATGCTGGAAAGCTTATAAAATCAATGCTTCTTTTTCTTAGGGCTGGCCTTTTACTTTTCACTGTTTGTGTGTGTGAAATCATACATTCAACTATTTTTTTAAGCAATGAAGTATTTGAATTTGAGAAAAAAAAAAAAAGCACTTGTGCAAATGCTCTCGCCTTGCTTTATGCACAAGGATGACCGTGGACACTGATACAGTATTGTCTAGTTGCACCACACACAGATGGAAACATTTGTATAAAACACAGGAAAGGGTCAGTGTGCATATTTAATGGGAACTTACTAAAGTCAGGGAATTTATTGCGGATGGTAGGGTGTTTTAAGCTGGCTTGTGTGGCCTCCCCTAAAAACCAAATCAGGAGTTCCCGCTGTGGTGCAACAGGATCAGCTGCATCTTGGGAGCCCTGAGCAGGTTCAATCCCTGGCCTGGCACAGTGGCTTAAGGATCCAGTGTTGCCAGAGCTGCAGCTTAGGTTGCAACTGCAACTTGGATCTGATCTCTGGCTGGGGAACTCCATTTGCTGTGGGGTGGCCAAAAAAAAAAGAAAAAAAAAAATCAAAAAAACACTCTTTAATATACATATAGGGTGAATGACAAAATGGTATTGCCTTTGTTGACAAAGTACTGTATTTCCACATGTAGTGTTTACCCACTCAGTCCTATGTTGTGTGTATTTACTTGTCCCTTTTTGCAAGTAAAGGAACTATAACTGCCCTGAAGTCTCAGAACTAGTAATTGACAACATCAAAAACTGAACTCAGGTTTCAACACTCCCAAGGTGAGGGTTCCTTCAAGGATCTCATGGCTAATGATTGGAAAAGCAGTACAAACGATTCAGGAATGGTCAAGCAAATAAAAACAAGGGCACACAGTTAAATCTGAATCTTAACAGTGATTAATTAAATACATTTTTAACAAACATATGTCCCATGCAATATTTGGAACACAGGCTAAAAATTATTTATTGTTTATCCCAAAGTCACATTTAACTGTGCATTCTGCATTTTATTTGGCAATCCTACCCAGAGTCGAACTTTTGGTTTGAGAATTACTTGTACCTTCAAGCTCTTTTTGACATCTCTTGGATCTTCCATGCATTTTTTAAAAAATCTGGGTTGGGCATGAGAGGAGAATTGATTTGTTTTCCTAGTCTCAAAATGGCTATGTTATTTTCCTGAACTTTAATGAGTATTCATTGTGTGTCAGTAACAGTAGCCTGGTGTCAGGGACCAGGGTCTGGGTTCAAGGGATGGCAGATCTGGCCAAGTCCCTGGCCAGTTATTTCTTTGACTTGGGACAGAATTAGCAATGTCTTGTATTTTTAGACCACTTCATAGTTTGAAAATCTTGTCATTTGGAGTGAGTGACTAGGACAGGTATTATCCTTAAGGAACAGATGAGAAACCTAAAGGAAAGCAAGGCTTGGGTGGGTGGTCAGTGGCCAAAACTGGGCTAGGACACTTGTCCCAGCTTTTAGTTCCATGATCATTGATCATCAGTTCATTTTCTTTTTCTTTTTCTTTTCTTTTTTTTTTTTTTTTTTTTTTTTTTTGTCTTTTTGCCTTTTCTAGGGCCACACCCACAGCATATGGAGGTTCCCAGACTAGGGGTCTAATCGGAGCTGTAGCTGCCAAGCCTACGCCAGAGCCACAGCAATGTGGGATCCAAGCCACATCTGCAACCTACACCACAGCTCACGGCAATGCCGGATCCTTAACCCACTGAGCAAAGCCAGGGATCGAACCCGCAACCTCATGGTTCCTTGTCAGATTCGTTAACCACTGAGCCACGATGGGAACTCCAGTTCATTTTCTAAGTGCCCATTTCTTCCTGCTTCAATCATGACCCTGATGTTTTATAGGATATCCTCTTGTTTTGATAGCATGACTCTGCGTGGCCTCATTTCCTGTTGTGGCTCAGTGGCAACAAACCCAACTAGTATCCATGAGAATGAAATCCCTGGTCCCACTGGTTAAGGATCCAGTGTTGCCGTGAGATGTGTGTAGGACACAGCTTGGCTCTGGCGTGGCTGTGGCTGTGGCTGGCAGCTGCAGATCCGATTCGACCTCTATCCTGAGAACTTCCATATGCCATGGTCGTGGCCCTAAAAAGCAAAATAAATGAAATAAAAAATAAAATAAAACTTACATGGTAGAAATAATTTCAAGCTGGAGGTTGAAGACATTGAAACACATCCTTCCTTGGCTGCCAGGGATGGACTCCCTGGACACTGTAGTATAACCTTGTAGGTAGTATTTGAGAAGGACTGGGATCCCAGTGTTTTGAAAGGGCAAGTTCAATGTTTTCTGAGTTGAGCAAGTTCAGTGTCTGCTGATTGGGACTTTGAAATCCTCATGCCTAAAGTGTCACAGTCCCATGGAGACCACCAAGATCTAGATCTGGACAGTGAAAATTCTGTTTTGGGGGGCAGTTGTTCCTCTGTTTTTCTTGGACCATGCATTTGCTGTGTGTAGTCAATGCTAACCAATAGTTCCTGGTGCATGGAAGGAACTAGGCAAATACGTGTAAATGAATGAATATAACACCCCATCCCTGATGGCCAGCTTGGAAGGTCATTAATTTCACTTTTCCTACTGACCTAGGGAACTATAGCTGTGTTAGAAATAGTCCTTGCCCTTCAGATAATTAATATTTAGCAGGGAAATCAGACGAGACCACGTTTAACTAAAGTACAAAGCAGTATGGTTTTCACACAAAGAAAAATAAAAGAAACTTGCTCTTCTGATGGCACATACGTATGGTAGGTTCTATTTTATTCTATATTCACTTTTATACAGTATTTTTTTTTTTAATTTACACGGTGAATACTGCATGTCCCCTTAGAAAGTTTATAAAATTTCAAATGAGGCCTTTTTGTTTTAAAAGGTTTTTTCCTTCAATTTTGAAGCACATTAAGTCTTCAGAAAAATTTAATCATAACCAACATTCAGATACTTTAACCACTGAGGTTTGACAAAATGAAGACCTTTTTTTTTTTGCCTGCGCCCATGGAATGTGGAAGTTTGCAGGCCAGGGACTGAACTCTTGGCACAGCAGCGACCCAAGCTGCTGCAGTGATAATGCTGGATCCTTAACCCTCTGTGCCACAGGAGAATTCTGAGGCCATTTTTTTTTGGGGGGGGGGTCTTTCTAGGGCCGCACCTGTGGCACATGGAGGTTCCCAGGCTAGGGATCGAATCGAAGCCGCAGCTGCCAGCCTACACCACAGCCACAGCAATGTGGGAACCGACGCATGTCTGTGACCTACGCCACAGCCCACGGCAATGCCAGATCCTCAACCCACTGAGCAAGGCCAGGGATCATACCCATGCCCCCATGGATGCCAAGTGGGTTTGTTAACCACTGAGCCATGACAGGAACTCCACCGAGACCATTTTTAAATGAAGAGACTCTTCTTTTTTTTTTTTTTTTAAAGTTGAAAATCAGGCAAGTTGTGCAATCAATCAGGCGGCAGAAACCAATTGGAGAAGAAGCCAATAAAGTTGTGCAATCCATCAGGCACTAGAAATCAGCTTTGGAGAAGAAGTTCATGGCAAGGACCAAGCCAGAGTAACAAGAGGAAGTGCTCCCCAGCCTCAGTCCTCAATGGGATTTCATGCCCACCTTTCATCAGATGCACTTATCTTCTTTATATATGGATTCGTTTGCATGTGTCATCAGGAAGTTAGTCAGCATAATATGGCTTTAATTGCACTTGGCACAGGACTCAGGGAGTATAAAGGTTGGCGACCACTGCAAGAAACTATAGTACATTTTATTTGCTAGTAAAATTTTGTTTGCCACGTTGTCTTAGGCGTTGTGCAATGATTTTCAGTCCAGAATACTCCTAGAGTTTAATGTTACTGTCACAGTTTATTGTCTTCACAATTTTATCCATGAATGTAGCTAGAGATTATCTTCCTAAGTGAAGTAAGGCAGACAAATACCACATGATATCACTTATACGTGGAATCTAAACTATGACACAAATAAATGAACCTATCTTTGAGACAGAAACAGACTCCCAAACATAGAGAGCCGACTTGTGGTTGCTAAGGGGAGAGGGGAGGGAGTGGAATGGACTGGGAGTTGGGGTTAGTAGATACAAACTATTACATTTAGAATGAATAAGCAATGAGGTTCTACTGTACTGCACAGGGAACTTATCCAGTCACTTGAGTTAGACCATGATGGAAGAGAATATAAGAAAGGGAATGTATATATGTGTTTGACCCTATCACTTTGCTGTACAGCAGAAATTGGCACAACATTGTAAAGCAACTATAATTTAAAAAATTTTATTTGTGAATACTTCAAATCTTTTAAATAGTCTAACATCCTGTTGGGCAGTCCATGTATACTTTAGAATTTGTCTGGCAAACTTCGAGTTCTTAGAGAACATTTTTCTGCCCCAACATTTTCAAAGTCAGTGTTCCATATCTGGCTATGTTTTAACTCCTCTTACTATACAAGGATGATGGTATCTCTCCTTTGCACGCAAGCAAATCTTGATTTTTCTTAAACTTCCTTTAACATTTTTGGGGGTTCCTAGTTTCCATGAACCCTTAGGTGACCATGTTTCATTTTTTAAATGAAAGGGCTTAGATTAGAAGATACTCAGCAAAATTCCCAGCTCTGACATCCCTGTTTATGTTCAGTTTACTGGATCCCTCCCTCCCCCTTCCTCTGCCCCAGTAGGTTTCTACTTAAAAGATGATTCTGAGATTTTTATTTCTTTGCTTGTTTCCTGGGCTGTTTCATGCACCATCTTTAGACTAACTCTGAGTATGCCATGTTTGTACATGTGCTTAGTGATATTAAAATGGCAGGGTTATTTGTATTTAATAATCTTGGTATTGTGGTACGCTCTTTTAAAGCACAGCCTATTGTGTAAGGAGGAAGGCATTCCGTGCAAAAAGAAAATGGATGATAATGAAATAGTTGGTCATTAAGAAACTTTCCATACAAAAGGAACATTTTCATTGCTGAGTTTAATCATGTAGTTGCTTCTCCTAATTTTACCTGATAACAAATGTCATTTCCCATTTTACCTACAGTTCTTTTTTTTTTTTTTTAATCTTTTTAGGGCCTCACCTGTGGCATATGGAGGTTCCCAGGCTAGAGGTCGAATCGAAGCTGCAGCTGCCAGCCTACACCATAGCCATAGCAACACCAGATCTGAGTTGTGTCTGTGACCTAAACACGGCTCACAGCAACACCAGATTCTTAACCCACTGGGGAGGCCAGGGATTGAACCTGTGTCCTCAGAGATGCTAGTCAGATTCATTTCCACTGAGCCACGACAGGAACTCCTTACTTAAAATTTTGTTGGGACAGAGCACAGCCCCTCTGTCTCAGGGTCTTTGTCTGTGCTGTGTGCTTCACCTGTCACTCTCTTTCCCCTCCCCCTCCACCTGCTGACCAGGTGCTACTTCCTCCAGGAATACTTCCTGCTTCTTCACCCTCCCAGGTCCAAGTGAGGGCCCCTCCTTTGCCCCTGCTTCTCTCTGTCCATTCCTGTCCCAGCTTGGATCATGCCATCTCAGAGATGATGGCTAGCTTGTCTTTCATGTGCCAGTTTGGCTTGATTTGTAGTAGTTGCCTAGAATACTGGTTTTCAGAAGCAGTGGCATTGACACAACTGAGGGTCCCACCCAGACTTTTTACTGAATCAGAAACTCAGGAAGTGGGGCCAAGTATTTCATGGCTGAAGGAAACTTCCAGACGGTTCTGCTGCCTGCTCTAGGTTGAGAACCACCGGCCTGGAGGTTTCTGATGAGTCGGTTTTGTAGCGGTGTCCATCCGTGGAGGGGGTGGGGGGAAGAGTGTGTAAGGTTCCCTTGGTGAATCACCTCAAACCAGGTGAGAAGAAGGAAGGATTCAGCCCAAGGTGGGTGTCATCCCTGAATACTGTCCTGATTGCTGGTCTGTTCTCTTGCACGAGGTCGTCATCTCAGTGAGGAGAGCATCTTTTAAAGACTCACTAAAGTTGTAGCCCAGCCTCTGGCACAGTGTTTAAATGGTGGGAGCTGTTCTTCAGTTATGTAGTAAGCATATTAAGTTGGTTGTTCTTGCAGTGACCCTGGGATAAAAAGAACCCACTATGGCCTGATCAAATGAACTTTATGTCTTTCATTCTTTCAGTAAGATGCCAGGCAAGAGGCAAGACTAACCAAGTTCTTGGATCTTGTTAGCAATATAGTCACAAGCAGAAACAGGTATTTTAAGATTTGTGAACCAACTTTTGTTACATATTGCCATCCTTTGCCAAGGCCACAAAATGCCAGGGATTACTTGTAGTTAGCTCCTATTTGGGCAAAGTGGACTCTAGTCACATCTTGGTCTGGGCTAGAGATCTTTTTACTTATGATACTTGGAAACTTCTAGACCATTCTGTTAACTCTGAGCTGGAAAATATTTGCATCCAAGGGAAAACAGCTAATACCTAGCTTCCCTCACTGTTCTGGTTTTGGGTTAAGGTTATTGTCAAAAGACAATAATGAGTTTTCAAGATCTGGAAAGTATTTGGAGGTTAGTATAACTACAGTTGTTTTCTATTAGGTGAAGCAAAGTCAAGCATAAAACTAGGTCTGGTTTTAGTCAAAAAATTTTTTTTGGTCACATTCTCGGCATGCAGAAATTCCCAGGCCAGGGATCAAACCTGCACCACAGCAGTGACAATGCTGGATCCTTAACTGCTACACCACCAGGGAACTCCTGGTTTTAGTCAATCAACTTTATGTGCTTATCGACAAAGCCAGAACATGAAAAAGTTGAAATGCAACTAATCTAATCATCCCAAGGTGATTTTTTTTTTTTTGGCCCCCAGGGCACATTTTTCGTTGTCACATTTGGGGGGTGCTACTAGCATTTCTTGACTGAGGCTGGGAATGTTGCCAAGCATCTGACAATGCACAGGAGAGCCCCCATGAAGTCTCCAACCCAAAATGTCAACAGTGCCATGACTAAGAAATCCTTCTCTAAGCAAAGGACTTGAAATGCTCAGGTTCCTCAGGACTCAGACCAGCATATGTTTCTTCCTCCATGAAGTAATCGCCTCTGTTTTTATGGCTTCCAATACTATTGATGTGCCAATTTCTGCAGGATTTCCATCACAGCCAGCTTTCTCTCCCTGCCATCCTGAGCCCCTCAGACACGGCACATCCAGCACTGAACCCCAACTAGTTTAGAAGACAACTCCTCTCTAGCTGGACTTGAACCGTGGCCCCTTTCTCTCCCACACCACACCACCTTGACCTCCATTTCCAATCCATCTCCTAGATCTGCCTCTTCTACCTCCAGGAGATCTTGAATCCACCTGGTTCTCTCCATGGCCACACCCTCAGTTCGAGCCATGACCCTCTCTTTCCTGGACCATCCCAGGAGTCTCTGGACTGATGTCTCCATGTCCATGCTGCCCCTTCCAGCCCAGAGCAGCCATTCATCCTGGAGCATGACCACACCCAGCCGCAAAGCCTCTGTCATTTCCCCACTGCAATCGCAACAACACTTGCCTCCTTTCCATGGCTCACCTGCCTGCCCTGACCCCTTCTTCCTCCCCTCAGGTCTATTCTGGTCCTATTTCAGTTTCTGGAGCATGACAAGCCCTTTCCTCTCTCAGCATCTACGCAATGGTAGCTTTCTCGCCTGAAAACTCTTGCCCTGAATGACTCCTCCTTATCTCTTGCTTTTCAGCTCAAGTGCCATTTCCTCAGAA
Source organism: Sus scrofa (assembly GCF_054392235.1). Taxonomy (NCBI): domain Eukaryota; kingdom Metazoa; phylum Chordata; class Mammalia; order Artiodactyla; family Suidae; genus Sus; species Sus scrofa. The sequence goes on from NC_139383.1 coordinate 173,761,902, forward strand.
CATCTTCTGACCACCGTAATTAAATAGGTCTCTCCCAGGGCATGCCTTTTGCTCTTTTTTTTCTTGGACTCATGAGAGTGCAACCCTTTATTTATTCACGGGATGATTGATGTGCTGCCCCATGAGCCTGGAAGCTTCTGTCCCACTCACTACAGCTCAGTGGCTGATGGGATGGCCCTGTGACTGGTGCTTTCATGACTATCAGTGGAATGTTAGTGGGAATAGGTGCTGCCTGAGTGGGTTTTTGGGGAATGAATGGAGACTATGGCCTGAGGGGTGAGAGAGGGGATTGTGAACCTCGAGGCCTTGGGGGCACAGAGAAGGCAGTTACTAATTCAGTTTAGGGGTGTTCAGGAGGGTTCCCAAGAAGGGGTTCCTTTGGAGAGCCATCTTGAAGAATGATGTGGGTTCCTCAGAAGAATGACTTGGGAAATAATAAAAGTGTTAGTAGTTGCAAAATATTACATTATAAATATACCAGTGAGGTCCTGCGATATAGCACAGGAACTATATCCAATCATTTGTGATAGAACATGATAGAAAATAGTATGAGAAAAGAAAGTATGTATATATATATATATCTAGGACTGCGTCTCATTGCTGTATGGCAGAAATTGAAAGGACACTGTAAATCAACTATAATTTTTAAAAATATTTTTTAAAAGGGAAAAAAAAGGTTTTAGTGTTCCCACCATGGTGCAGTGGGTTAAGAATCTGTCTACAAGGGCTTGGGTTGATGCAGAAGCGTGGGTTCAGTCCCTAGCCAGACTCAGTGGGTTAAAGGATCTGGCATTGCTGCAGCTCTGGCTCAGATTCAATCCCTGGCCCAGGAATTTCCATATACTGTGGGAGCGGCCATAAAAAGAAAAAAAAATTCCAATTGGGATGGAGATAATACTTGAAATTAAATGGATCTTAAAGAAAATCTAGCCCCTAATCATACCCACACGAGCCTGGGATGGACCTTCCAGAATGTGGCTACGTCTACAGCCCTAGACCAATGGCTTCTCAAACCTGGATGTGCCTATGAATCTCCTGGGGGTTCTTGATAAAAAGTGGGTTCTGGGTTTGTTGGTGATGAGATTCCATAGTTCTCACAAGCTGTTGATGATGTGGATACTGCTGGTCGGCAGATCTTGAGTCAAGTAACAAGGACACAAAGGAGAAGGGGGAGAACCAGATAAAGTGACGAAAGAACAGCATCCCCAACATCCATGCCCTTTGATAAGTGGTGGAAAAGATGACTTCTGTGTTTTCTCCAATACCCAGTGTCCTTTCAGACTTTCCTGGGACTCACGCCAAGAAGTATTTTATAGCTTCATTGTCGGGGGTGTCCACCACGTGTATTTAATGTCTTTAAAGTTCTTATTTTTCATGAGCCTGCCTATATGATTCAAGGAAGTAGAAACATAAAAAAGAGCTGTTTTGAGCCCCACACATCCATCCTGTTTCATGACCATCATCCATTTTAAAGACCACAATAAGTGCAGTAGTGCATCTCTTTTTCTTTTCTTTTCTTTTCTTTTTTTTTTTTTTTTTTTTGCCTTTTCTAGGGCCACTCCCGCGGCATATGGAGGTTCCCAGGCTAGGGGTCGAATCGGAGCTGTAGCTGCCAGCCTACGCCACAGCCACAGCATCGTGGGATCTGAGCCGCGTCTGCAATCTACACCACAGCTCATGGCAACGGCAGATCCTTTAACCCACTGAGCAAGGCCAGGGACTGAACCTGCAACCTCATGGTTCCTAGTTGGATTCGTTAACCACTGCACCACAACAGGAACTCCCAGTAGTGCTTCTTTAAACAGGAGTCCACTAAGATGATGTTGTATTTGTGCCTGCCTTCTTCCAGGTCCACTCTCTGCCTTGTAATTTGACCACTGTCTATTTTACGGCTTCTCTGTAGAGCATTTTTAGCTTGGACGGTCTGTTCTCTGCCACCTGTTATCCTTCTGGTCACCGTTCTCTCCCCATCAACCTGTGTATCTTCAGAAAAGACAAACTAGGGTTAACTTAAGCCAGTCATCATTCACAGGGTAAATCTTGTTTTTCTTGAGGAACCACAGTATAGACCAGACTCAACCAAATGGATCTCATGTTATCTGGAGCCTTCCTTGAGATGTATAAACCAGAGGGGACCAAGGAATCGTCTGTGGGTGGGAGGGTGCAGTATGTTCTTGGTTTTACAATAAATGAGGTTCTCAAACTTGGCTGCAGATTAGAATTAGTCGGGGAGCTTCAAATATATTGATGTTGGAGATTCTGATCATCCAATTAGGGTACACCTGGAGCCATTCTACTGTGTAATCCAGGCAGAGAACTGCTGCTTGGAAGGTAGATGCTGTAAGAATCTGCCATCATGTTTTTTAGTGCATCGGAAACTTCAGATTTATGGAAAGGTCTAGATATAAACCTATGGGGAAAGTGATAGAAAGAAATGCATGGAGTAACTCAGAGACTTCGGACTGGATTCTGTAAAGCACCAGGTGTGAGTGGCCTTGATTGAGTCACTTAACCTCATCCTAACATCTGTGTGGTGATTTGCCGATTACCAAGTACCTTCACATGCAGTAGTTTAACAAGCATTCAAAAGAGAGGGCAAGGTGCCATTGTCCCCTTTGCCCTTTTTTGACGGAACACTATTCTTTATTGTTTAAGGTTCAGTTTCAGTATTCTTCTGGCCTGGAACCCCTCCCAGGTACTTCCCAGCCTGGGTCAGGTACTGGGCTGGGTCAGGTACAACTTCTTTAAGCTCCCACCACAGTGGGGGCATGCCGTTCTCCCTTGCACTTCCCGTATTGAACTTTTATAATCTGTGTGGGAGTTCCCGCTGTGGTGCAACAGGATCAGCAGTGTCTCGAGAGCACTGGGACTCAGGTTTGATCCCAGGCTTGTGCTGTGGGTTAAGGATCTGGCGTTGCCACAGCTGTGGCGTGGGTCGTAACTGCAGCTCAGGTCTGATCTCTGGCCCGGGAACTCCATATGCTCAGGGGTGGCCAAAAAAAGAGAAAGAAAAAAATGATAACCTGTGGGATGGTTTCTCTCCCCTTGAGGAGATGAATGTCATCTCTTATTCACCCCAAGTGTCTGTAGCCTAGTAGGCATTCAATAATTGTTTTATGATTTAATTAACCCATTGATGACCACTTTACAGATGGAGATGCAATCCAACACTGTCACCTCCTCCAACCTTTCTGAGCTCCAAATTCCTCTCGTAAAAATGAAGAATTTGGAAATTTTTTCTAACAAACCTTATCGCTCTAAAATCACTGGTTCTCTTTTATGATCTTAACTACTTGGTAGTGTTATAAAAACCCAACCAAGCTCTCCAGATGGGTAGAAAAGTTTTGAGACTAAAGATTAAAGAATATGATCCAAGTCATTTATGTATTGGCAAGATCAGAAATTCATATTTACATTTCAACCTAGCCCAGGAACCCTGATCCTGACCGTTGTGCATCAAAATATCAAAATAATTTTGATTTTGGAGCTTGAGAAAGTGGACCCTCCTGGCCTCGCCCTTTTCCTTTTCTCTTCTTTTGCTCTTCGGGAGATTGTTCATGTCTGACCAGCAGTAAAGCTGCCTGTTTGCACAGCCAGCATTGACCAGGCCTGGTCAATCATGCTCATGTTGCTCAGACAGGGAAGTTGTCTTCTCTCCAAATCATGAAGGAATCAGGGACGTGGCGGCTGAAACTGGACTCTTGACCACTTAGAAATCATCTCCTAATCAGTTGGGGGCGGGCGGGTGAAACCACATCTTTCTCCTAAGATAAAATTGTTCGCAGGAAAAATAAGTTTTTCACATCTTGTGTGCACCATTATTTCCATCAGGCCACCGCTTTGACTAAAGCCAATGAATAGATTTCGAGGACTGCAGAGTGTGAAGGCTAGGTCTGTCTGAGCATTTGAATGAAATTTCTCTAGCCTTCAACAGGACTGGCAAACTCTTAACCAATATTGCCAGCGTAATTGTGACTTTCCCACCCACCCACACATATCTTCTGAGAAGTTTTTTTTTTTCCCTTGGTCTTCACCCCCACAACCCTGCCCTGAATTGGAAGCCAGCCTACCATAGTTTAGCAGGGTGATAAGATCTGACTCTTTTAATTGTTAAATTCCCGAAGTTGTTAATAGATGTAAACATACAACAGGATGTTCCTTACAGCTGCATAATGACCTGGGAACCAGGCCAGGTGGAGCCACTGACAGAGTGATTCCTGTAAAACCTTCAGCTATGTTTAGAGCAATGGTGAACTTGGACATTTTCATTTTAAAAGGATTTTTAAAGAAATTGACAAGTTGAGGAGTTCCCATTGTGGCTCAGCAGATTAAGAACTTGACATAGTGTCCATGAGGGTGGGTTTGATCCCCGGCCTCGCTCAGGGGGTTAAGGATCCAGTGTTGATGTGGCTGTGGTGTAGGCTGGCAGCTGTAGCTCCAATTCAGCCCCAGCCCGGAAACTTCCATGTGCCTGCAGGTGCGGCTGTAAAAGAAAAACAAAAGAAATTGACAAGTTGAATTTTTTTTAAACACTTTCAAGGATTTATTCTAGTGAGTAAAAGAAAAAATTGCTTGCTTTTTTTTTTTTTTTACATATTTTACATAGACTGATAAACTTTTGTGAATTTGAGATTTATCATAATCAGATATGAGGATCAGAAATGTGGATTTCAAGGTCAGTTGATTTATTCAGCTTTTGAACTTTAGCATTTAAATGCCACAGTGATTTACAATGAGCTTCACAGAAAGATAATGTTTGACATTATACCTGAGTATTTTATTTCTCTTTCATTGCACAAGAATTATGCAATGAAAGAGAAATTCAACATTAAAAAAAAAGACATAAACCACCATATGTGGTGTCACGAACTTAAAAAAATGAACATAAGATCAACATCAGACCATAGCTGATAACTTTGATGTTAAAAGTTAATTGTGAATTTTATTTTTTGCCTCTTCTGGGAGCTCCCTCCCACCCACTCTGGCTCTGTCTTGTAGTGCTTCTCATCCATCTCCCAACGCTGGTCTGAGTGAGGCTATGACTCTAGTTTCATTTTACTGCAGGCCTTCCCACGCTTGTCCCCTAAGAACTATCTCAAACATTTTTGGTTAAAAAATTATAGTTGATTTACAATTTTTGACCAAATTTGGGATCCTGCTAAAATGTCCCAGGATTTTCATTCAGTGTAATTTGTGGCTTCTCCTGTTTCTGGGTAGCCCCTCTTCTCACATGTGGGCTGGACCTGGTGATGAGCTTTTAATGCAGAGAATATGGCAAAAGGGATGGGATGTCACATCCAAGGCCAGGGTGCAAGAGACCCTCCTTGGACTTGCTCTGAGAAAAGCCAGCTGCCGTGCCGTAAGCTGCTCCCTGGAGAGACATATGGCAAAGAACTTAGGGTAGCCTTCAGCCAACAGCCCATGAGGAACCAGATCCTGCCAACAGCCCTGTGAGTGAACTTGGAGTCTTCACAGGTGAACCTCCCAACTTCTGCAGCCTGGGAAAGACCATGAGCCTTGCCTGGGTTTCTGGGCCGCCAAAACTGAGCGGATATTTGCATTTTTAACTGCTAAATTTGGGGGTGGCTATGTAGCAGTAGATAATATAAGGACAAAGATTTAAGGTACAAAGTGTCCCCTGCCTTCAGGAAGCTCACCATCTAACCAGCAAGTGTCACTGGTGAGTCCAAATGCCAGCCATCATCACTGCGGCTTTCTGATGAAGGGCTCTAAGGAAAAGAGTTTCCAAGCTTCAGTTTTTGCCCCACGTATTTTGGGGTTTATTTTTCAGTTTCATGAACCTCGTGCAAGAGGGTGTAAAGTAAATCTTCCTGCCCCCTTTAACCCCAGGTCCCCTCCCCAAGGTAATGGCCATTATGTACGGGTTAACATTCTGGAGGTAGTCTTTGCACTTACAAATGTGAATGTTCATATTTCTTTCTTCCCCCAACACAAACGGCAGTGGGCTTGAACTTTCAACTTCTGCTTGAAATCAGGGGAGTCTGGTTGGTCCACAGCAGATAGAAAACGAACATAATTTCTGCCAACGGATTTTGCTCTTAATAGATAAGAAATTAACTTGAGGAAACAGTTGAAGGCGCTTTGAAAGAAAGGAAGATAACATATTGCATAATGATAAGACTTAATGATAGCAGAACCTGGAGAAGCCATCTGGTTTGTCCACTGGTATCTGGGTAGGAGAGTATTGAACACATGCAAGTGTGCTGCTCTGGAGATGCTTCCACAGTGAAGCATCTTGACCTCTGGGGAAAGGAGTGGGGAGAGTAAGTCCATATCAGAAAATAAATATCAGACAAAAAAATAAATAAATAAAAATTAAATAGAAATAAAAATCAGAAAATGAATATCAGAAGATATCAGTTGCTCCAGCATTTTCTTCCCTTATCTTCCAGCCAATTTCTCCCTAAGAACCTGATTTTATCTTTTTTTTTTTTTTTTTTCCTGGTGGGGGGACTGCACCTGCAGCATATGGACGTTCCCAGGCTAGGGGTCAAATTGGAGCTGCAGCTGCCAGCCTACACCACAGCCACAGCAACGCAGGATACAAGCTGCATTTGTGAGCAACATCACAGTTCACAGCAACACCAGATCCTTAACCCACTGAGCGAGGCCAGGGATCGAACCCACATCCTCATGGATACTAGTTGTGTTCATAACCTGCTGATGGTTTGTTCTATTTCCTTAATGTGTAGTCTTGGCTTTGAACTGAGTCAATGAAGTGTGCTCATCTGGTGGGTTTTGCCGACTCCTAAGATTGGCCGATCCTTTGCCTTAATTGTTCAGAGAACCACAGAAGAAAGTGGCTTACAATTGATGTCAATACTTATTACTTGGTGACTCATGATTCCTTTGACTGGGATCCAACAGAGTGTCTGTTTTTCATTGTGGAATTATTACTGGATCCTCATTTTAAATGAATGCTTAATTATTTCACTGCTCTCTGACAGACTCTTTCTATCAGGAGGAGAACCAATTAATGTTTGTTTATGACCCTGATGATGGGGAGTGAGAATTCCTTCCTCCCTTCCTCTCTCTCTCTCTATCTCCCCCTCTTTTTTCTCTTTTTTTTTTACTTTCTCTTCTTTCCTCCTTCCTTCCTTTCTTTCTCTTCTCTCTTTCTTCCCTCCCTCCGTTCCTTCCTACCGTACTCTCTAACAAAGTGTTAAGCCCATATAAAATGCTATTGCTAAATAGCATGAAAGGGTCTTTCATGAGCCCCATTCTCTCTGTCTGCACTGGCTTCACCTCTTGTCTCTATCACCTGCAGGCCAGAGGACCCTAGGAACTGCCTACAATCCTGTGTTGGCCACAGACTGACGCCATCTCCCCCTCAAGTCCTCGGTGAGGGTTATCAATTCTAAAATGCAGATCTGATGAGGCCAGATCCTATTGAAGAGGCCCCAGGATCTTTGCACAGACGGTTCCTAGGACCATACCCTGCTCCTTTCACACTCTGCTTATGCTTCAAACCCCAGGACTGACCTCACCTTGTTCTGAGACATCTCCACTGCCTCTTTCCCCATCTCTGGGTCCTCATTGTCCCTGTTACTTCACTGTCACAGTGGAGCTGCTTCTGTGGGCCACATTCCTGTCCCTCTCTCCCCCGGCTTAAGCTTCAGAAAGACAAGAACCATGTCTTGCCCACCAGCAGCTGAGAACCTGTCCTATAGCCCAGAGACATTTTTCAATTGAAGTCTAGTTAATTTACAATGATTCAAGTGTACAGCAAAGTGATTCAGTTATATATATGTTCCTTTTTCAGATTCTCTTCCATTATAGGTTATTACAAGATATTGAGTAGAGTTCCCTGTGCTATACAGTAGGTCCTTGTTGTTTGTCTATTTTATATACAGTAGTGTGTATCTGTTAACTGAGACGTTCGACCAAAGCACGAGAAGCCTCTAATGGCCTCTGTTTGCTTAGCACACAAATTTCAAATGCCTTTAACCTGCTGGGCCTTCACAGCCTTACCTGGGTCCCTCTCTCCAGCCTTCCCTTCCAACCATCTTTTTCCTACACCTGCCTACACGTCAGTAAACTAATTCCAAGTCCTTTTGCCTCAGAACCTTCACTCCCAGGATTTCCTCTTCTGAAATGTCTTGCTCCTCATACTTCCCATCTGCCAACCTGATCATGCCCCAACTTGACCTTCAAAGCCCAACTCAATCAACTTCCTTGCTCTTTCCATCCTTCCCCCAAAGTCCCTGCTCTTCAAGTGTCACTGACTGCTCTCTCCTCTGGATTCTCCTTCTAGCACCTGTCACAGTGAATTACACTATGGTAAGGCCTGTGTATTGGTCACTGTTGAGATATAGGCTACAAGCCTATGAGGACGAGTCCTATGTGTTATATCTCTCTATATGCTTTACATACTTTCCTATGTTTCATATGCTATATATACCTTACATCTTTATATATGTGTCTTTGTATCTATGTATACTTTGTATTTAACTAACAGTTTGTTGCATTAATTTGGGGGCTAATAGAGGAAGTGGTGGAATTTTACATTTCAGGAGGATGTTCCTTATGATTAATCTTAGGCTTTTTGCTTTTTTTTTTTTTTTTTTTTTTTTTTGCTTTTTAGGGCCACACTCATGGCATATGGAGGTTCCCAGGCTAGGGGTCAAAAAGTAGCTGTAGCTGCCCACCTACACCACAGCCACAGCAACGCAGGATCCAAGCCACGTCTGTGACCTAAACCACAACTCACAGCAACCAGATGCTTAGCCCACTGAGCAAGGCCAGGGATCAAACCCTCATTCTCATGGATACTAGTCAGATTTGTTTCTGCTGAGCCACAAAGAGAACACCAATCTTATTCTTTTTGTAAAGCACCAATGTAAGTAACAAAATTACAGGTGTGATGTCAGAGAGCGCAGGAAGGTTCTCCGTAAACTTGGGGCTCGGATCCAGCTCATTGGTCTCAAAGCTAAAGGCCTCTTTCCTCCCAAGGTATTTATCATGAATTTCTGGGCCTCAGGCCGTGCTCCTTCTAAATACTGAGTGTGCCTCTTGACATTACCAATTTATCTTGTTTGATACCCCTCAAATCCAGGGAAACTGGATGTATTTCGATCAGCTCACTGGTTTCCATTATCAGAGATTACAGCAAAATTTAGACTTGTGGCCTCTACCCCAGGGCACACCCCTCTGTGTGTGGCCTGAGTGACTCATAAGGCACTGGCAGCTCATGTCTTCTTAAAAAGGAAATTCTGCAATGGAGTTTTAAAGTGCTAATGCCTAAAAATGACGCTGCAGCCTAATTTTGGAAGCTCGAGTAAGGGAAATCTGGTGATCTCAGATCACTTAGGAATTACAAAGAAGGGTCAGAATAAAGCCTGGAAGGGAATTGTCTCAAAATATGAACTGTACAAAGCCCACTGCTGGGGGTGGGTTATTTTGTGCTCATTAAAGCCATGTGAACATGTGAAGGACAAATAATACATCCTCTAATGGAGGGAGTTTGTCTCCAACAGAAATGGCTCTATTTGGATTTTACAAGGTAGAAAAATGTTTTACCATCTTCATTCTCCCTCAGTTGTATCAGCACTAAATTCACATTTCCTCCTGATAAAAATGCAAGTCCAGGGAGTTCCCATCATGGCTCAGCAGGTTAAGAACCTGACGTAGTGTCCATGAGGATGCGGGTTCCATCCCTGGCATCACTTGGTGGGATAAGGATCCGACATTGCCGCAAGTTGTGGCATGGGTCACAGATGCAGGTTGGGTCCCATGTTGCTGTGGCTGTGGCATAGGCCTGCAGCTGCAGCTCCAGTTCGACTCCTAGCCTGGGAACCTCCATATGTCATGGGTACTCCCCTAAAAAGACAAAAAAAATGCAAGTCCATATTTTTACTAGAGGGGAGACGCTAAGTTACCCATGTCTGACTGTCCCTTTTTTGTTCCTCTCTAACATGTCCAGATGTCATCACCTGTAGTATATTGCTGTGCACTGGACGTTGTCTGCGTGAGGAGGCAGGCCCCATGTACCTGTCTCTCACATGTGGTTTGCCCCATCCCAGTTTCACCTTCTCCTCTAGCCCCTTCCCACTCCTTGAAGCTCTTGTCTCAATGGTCGGGCTCTGGGAGCTCCCTGTTCTCCAAGTGGGCTGCTGGATGCAGTGGAGGCAGTCCTGTGTTACATGCAAGTCATGACCAGGGGAGATGAGGAGTGGAGAGGGACCTCTGGCCTTTCAGACTGAGCAGAAATATTACTGCACATTGTGCCCAACTTCTTTGGTACCATTTCATGGAGAACAGAGGCCTCTCCAGGCAAGTGTGCATTTCTGGACCGCTTTGGAAAGATCTTGTCTTATTACCAGATCACAAACCGAACTCTTAGAATGCAATTCCTGGTGGTGGAATTGGGTGGGGAGGGTACGTGGGGAGGCCTGTTGGGCTAAGGTACTTCTGTCTGAGAACAAGAAAAAAAGAGTTCCAGGCATGACAGTTTTATGAGCAGGATGCTGGAACCAAACTGACTAGATTCACATCTAGGCTCTACTCCATATTAGTTGTGAGACTCTGGGTTTCTTGACCTTAGTATCTTCATCTGTAAAATGGGAATAATGGGACCAACCCAATGGGTCCTCATGAGGTTTATTATTCTTTTATTTTTCTGATATGTGAAAGTTCCCAGGCCAGGGATCAAACCTGTGCAACAGCAGTGACGTGAGCTGCTGCAGAGACAATGTCAGATCCTTAACCACTAGGTCATCAGGAAATTCCTTTATTTGTTTATTTTTATTTTAAAATTTATTTAAATTTATTATTTTTTAAATTTTGGGTCTTTGTGAGCCTTAAATGCATTTGTATGTGTTAGTGGTCAGACCAATACTTGACACAAAGTATTAGCTCCATAAATGCTGGCTAGTTATTAGCATGAATACATTATTAAGTCAGAATTACAAATAAACAAATCTTGGAGAATATATGCTATTTGCTGTGCATCTGGACAACTGCAGGCACAGTGCTTCTTGTGAGGTAGTTTTCTCCTCCGGCTCTCATCTCAACTGCCTATTCCGAGATCCTCTCTGCCTTTTTCTGCCCCTTGAAATAATCCACATACTGACTGCCTCTTGCTTTACCCCAGCACTCTCAAGGAGCCTTACCTTGAGTTTCTTGTTGGTTGTTCTTGATTTTAACTAAGCCAGGAATTGTTAAATAAATGGCCTTCTATTCATGGTGGCTTGTGTAGAAAGCCCCATGGGAGGGCTCTAGAGAAAGTGGTTTTAACCATTGGAAAGATTCCAATCACAGGGTAGGTAGTGGGGAGCCGATCAGATCTTGATCTCCATCTCCCCACAAGGCAGATCCACACAGAAAGGGAGTACCGAGGGAGAGGGGACTGCATGGAAGCTGGCATAAAACAGGGCTGAGGATGGTGGTGGTGGCTGGGCCCTCCTGGGTTGGTCAGTGGTTTTGAGCAAAGCAGACCCCAGCTCCTGCTTCTTTGTGATGTGCCTGAGCCTGGAGAACAAAGAGGCTACATGTGGGCTGCCTGGGTTCCCCAAACCCCCTGTCCCTTGTCATCAGGACCAGAATGCTCAGGCAAAGTAGGAGGACCAATCTTGTCACTGGGAACTCACCCATCAGATTCCTCAGCGGGGTTTGGAGGGGGAGCTCTTGGCATTGCCTCTCTACGCAGGCTGGTCAATTACATTCTAGTCAATTTCCCCATTGGGAAAAGAAAAACATCTCTTTTTATTTGCAGAAGGCATCATCCACTTCTGGCTTCTTGGGCTTTTTAAGTGGCTAAAAACTATGGCTGTTATGAGCAGTGCAAGGGTTAAACCTTTCTCCTGGGCGTGTGTTTCATTTCACAGCATAACTCATTCCCTCCCTGCATCAGTTTCCAATTCTGTCCTTGGCGTGGAGTTCCTTGCCAACTTGGCAGGCAATACCTCTTGCCTTTTATTTTTAGAACTTAGAGTAGGGATTAGCAGTGTAATATTAAGAATCCTGTGAATTGAATTAGGTAGGTAAAATCCACAATAGAGGAAAAGCTGTAAAAGCTAGAATTTTTTTTGGCACATACACAGTAAAAACAGCCTTTTAGAATTTTCATCCAGGATGTATTATCCTCCCTCAATTCCCCTGGCCATTTATGTTGAGGATTTCAAAATGGCTTTGGAGAATCCATGATTCTAGGATTCTTCTTAGCAGCTTGGAAAAAAAAAAAAAATTCCTCTATCTCCTTATGTAAGTGATAGATAGCTAGGGTATTTGCGGCTTAAATATATATTATGAAGAACTGCCAATTGTCTAGGTTTTTTATTTTTACTTTGTAATTTAAAATATCAATTTTGAGCTGTGAGTGTGTTTTTATGAATGAAGGCTCAATTCAGTTGTGTGCTGGTTTCCTGCAATTTTATGCTTGGCAAGTCTTAAAATTTAGTCCTACGTCTCTCAGACCAGCGTGTGTCCCGTAGAACTTTCTGTGGTGATGAACGTGTCCTATATCTAGTCACTGGGACACATGGCTCTTGAGCACCTAAAGGGTGGCTAGTGGAAGTGGCTTTTATTTTAATTCAGTTTTAGTTAATTACATATAAATAGCCTCACATGGCTGGCGGCTACCTGTGTGGAATCTCACAGTGGGCTTGGACTATGCCCACCTGAAATAGCCTGTAACTCAGGCACCAAGTTGGCTTTCTGAGGATCTAGAGCTCAGATGGGGTGGGATAAATCAAGAATCAGAGGGACAGGCACCATTGCCCCTTCCCAGACCCCTTGGGCAGTGTCTCTCCTAGAAGTAAGCCATTTCTGGGATGTAAGGATCTAACCTTAGTCCTTAGAGCTTTCATGCTGAAAGCCCTTCTGAGGCTCTGTGTTGCTCTGAGGATAAACCATAGGCTCCTAATGCCTTTTATTATCTGCTCAACTCTTAACTTCCTTGCTCATCACTTTCCCTGTCATCCTCTGACTTCTCATCACAGGGACAGGCTAGCATTCCAAGGATGGGCTGTGTGCGTTCTTCACCTCCAGACCTTCGCAAATACTGTGCCCTCTGCCTGAAATGTCATTTCCCTTCCCTTCACCTGGCTCACTCCTGCTTGTCCAACTGGTCAATTTCTGTAGCATCCCCTCTGGGAATGTATCCTGGGTAGATCCCCATCATGGCACCTGCCATACTTGATTGAAATTGCTCCTTTACCTGTAAGTCTTTCCCCTTACACTAGAGCTTCTCAAAATGTGGTCCCTGAACCCGAGGGTCAGCATCGCCTGGGGGTTGGCTGGAAATGCACATTCTCAGATCCCAGCCTAGATTTTCCAAATCAGAAATTCTGAAGCTTGGACCTAGCAATCTTTGTTAATAAGCCCTCCAAAGGACTCTAATGCCAGTTAAAGTTTGAGAACCACTGAGCTAAACCCTAAGCCCAGTGAAGGTAGGAACCTATGACTTCCTATTTGCCACTATGTCCTCAGCCTTTAGCACACTGCCGGGCTCAGAGGAGTAGATACTCAAGAAACACCTCCAAAGTGTAATCTTTGGTCAGCTGTTCTATCAGTACATTTTTAGTTAAAGTCAATTTAAATCTCCTCCCCTTTCTCCAGAAGAGATAAACTTTTTAAAAACTGGGGTAAAAGGGAGTTCCCGCTGTGGCCCATCAGGTCACAAAGCAGATGGTATCCATGAGGAGGTGGGTTCAATCCCTGACCTCACTCAGTGCGTTAAGGATCCAGTGTTGTTATGAGCTTTGGTGTAGGTTGCAGACACGGCTTGGATCGTAGCTCCAATTCAAAGCCTGGGAACTTCCATATGCCACACATGCAGCCCTAAAAAAGAAAAAAAAATCGGGGTAAAATAAACATAAAATTTACCATTTTAACCATTTTTAAATGTACAGTTCAGAGGAATTAAGTACATTCTCATGGTTGTACAACCATCATCACCATCCATCTCCAGAACTTCTCCATCTTCCCAAACTGAACCCCTGTTCCCATTGAGCAGTAACTCCCCATTATGCCTCCACCCAGCCCTGAAAACTGCCAGTCTACTTTCTATTCTACTTTGTATCCATGAATTTGACTACCATGGGTACCTCCTGTATGTGGGATCATAAAGTACTTGTCCTTTCATGACTGGCTTATTTCATTTGGCATAGTGTCTTTGAGGTTCATCCATGTTGTAGCATGTGTCAGAATTTCCATTTAAGGTAGAATAATATCCCATTGTGTGTGTGTGTGTATATATATATGTCACAATATATCCATTCAGCCATTGATGGACACTGGATCATCACATGGACAGGCTAGCATTCCAAGGATGGGCTGTGTGTGTTCTTCACCTCTAGACCTTTGCAAACACTGTGGGTTGTCCCCATCTTTTGGCTATCATGAATAATGCTGCTATGACATGGGTGTATGTCTGTCTGCTCGAATCCCTGCTTCAACCCTTGTGGGTATAAGCCAGAAATGGAATTGCTGGATTGTTATGGTAATTCTATGTTTAATTTTTTGAGGAACCACCAACCATATTTTTCTTCCCAGTGGCTGCCTCACTTTATATTCCTACCAGCAATGCATAAGATTCCAACTTATCCTCACCAACGCTTCATAGTTTTTGTTTCTTGACACCTGAGTATTTGAAAGAAAAACGTTAACTTAGTAATGTCAGAGGAGTTCCCATTGTGGCTCACTGGAAATGAATCTGACTAGTATCCATGAAGACTCGGGTTCGATCCCTGGCCTTGCTCAGTGGGTTAAGAATCTGGTGTTGCTGTGAGCTGTGGTGTAGGTCACAGACACGGCTCGGATCCTGTGTTGCTGTGGCTGTGATGTAGCTCTTATTTGACTTATAGCCTGGAAACTTCTAATATACCGTGGCTGTGGCCCTAAAAAGCCAAAAACAACAACAACAACAACAGAGGAGTTCCCTTGTGGTCCAGTAGGTTAAGGACCCATGTTGTTACTGCTATGGCTTGGGTTGCTGCTGAGGCTTGGGTCTGACCCCTGACCTGGGAACTTCCCCATGCCTTGGGCATGGCACCACTCCCCACTGAAAAAAACAGAAAATTGGTTTTTTGTTTGTTTGTTTGTTTTTTAAAGAATAATGTCAGAGACAGAGCCTTTATATTTCTTTTTTTTTGAACTTACAATTTATTATTATTTTAAAATGATTTTTATTTTTATTTTTTCCATCATAGCTGGTTTTCAGTGTTCTGTCGGTTTTCTACTGTACAGCACATACGTACATACATTTTTTTCTCACATTATCATGCTCCATCATAAGTGACTAGATACAGTTCCCAGTGCTATATACAGCAGGATCTCATTGCATATCCATTCTAAAGGCAATAGTTTGCATCTATTAACCCCAAATTCCAGTCCATCCCACTCCCTCCCCCTCCAACTTGGCAACCATATATTAGATTCCAGATAAAAGTGATATCATATAGTATTTGTCTTTCTCTTTCTGACTTTACTTAGTATGAGAGTCTCTAGTTCCATCCATGTTGCTGCAAATGGCATTATTTTGTTCTTTTTTACAACTTAGTAGTATTCCATTGTGTATATATACCACATCTTCTTAATCCATTCATCTGTCAATGGACGTTTAGGTTGTTTCCATGTCTTGGCTATTGTGACTAGTGCTGCAGTGAAATCTACAAACAGCAAATGCTGGAGAGGGTGTGGAGCAAAGGGCACCCTCCCACCCTGTTGGTGGGAATGTAAATTGATACAACCACTATGGAAAACAGTATGGAGGTACCTCAGAAAACTAAATACAGAACTACCATATGACCCAGAAATCCTACTCTTGGCCATATATCTGGACAAAACTTTCCTTGAAAAAGATACTTGCACCCATATGTTCATTGCAGAACTTTCTTAACGTATTTCTTTGTTCAAAGTCTATACACTGAGTCCCTATTGTATGATAAATTGTATTAAAAGAAATAAAAACAATAGAATTAATTCCAGTTGCTCCTTGAAAATGTTTGTTAGAATTTGAAGGAAAAAAAAAAGAAGAAAAAAGGCAAATGAAAACTTAAATGTAGACATGTTACTACTAGTTCCTGATAGAACCTATGGAAAAAGAACTCCATTTTCAGAGATTTTTTTTTTTTTTTGACAACTATTCTGTCCTTAGAATTTATCCTAAGAAAATAACTAATGATTGTGCTCTCTATAGAAAAGATAAGAAAATATAGAAGGATTCTCTGAATTTAAGGCCTGGAAATGATTAGGATATTGACCATTTCTGCCCATTCTTCAAACAGTTAAAAGTTAGAAACTCCTCTGGGAGCTTGCCTATGTAAACAGGTGAGGCTAAGCAGCTGACCAGGGAGGGAGCCTAGCCTGGGATCCATAGATAGAGAAGAAATCAATCATTAAACACGCAAATAATCAAGGATTAACTTGATCAAGCAGTCGATGTGAAATTGCCAAAACCATAGGAAATTTCATCAAGGATTTTTGTCTCGGATAGGAAAAAAATGAGAAGATTCGCTCTGTGTCCTAATCTTTCTGTCCCCAATGTTGACATGGTTATATAATGCATGCGTTTTACTATTGAAAGAGGATGCTGCCGTAGGAATGGTTTAATAAAGCAGTTCTGATGGGAGCATCATACGTGAATATAAGAATAGCTTCAGCTCAGGGTTCTCCAATGTACAATTACACATTGTTGATAAACAACCCGAGACTATTTTGGGTTGCCTGGTATAGCGTGTCTCTTGCTGGCAAGATACACACTGTATATGGTGGCAGAGTGTCAGATGTAAAAACGGTTTCTGTTTCTGAAAACAACACTTCTCATTCTGAAAAATCCCACTTTGGTTCATTATGCAAAAATACAGACCATAAGAACTTTTGTTTTGATTATATTTTGAATGCCAGAGTTTGGGTTTTGCAACTTGTTTTTCCTTAACTCGGGAGAGCTGCAAACGCAGGTAATGGATACAGCCCAGGCTGCTTTGTTGTGAGCAGCTGGGAGAGTAAAATATTTAATGTCTCTCTCACTACTAGGGTGACATTTTCCTGTGGCCCGAGCACGGCAGGTTACGAGTGAGGTATTCCCCTGGCTATCAATGATTCAACAAATGAAGGTAAATTTGAGCCCCAGTGTGGGCCGTAGTAACTTCTCAGCTGATCCTGAGGTGTTGGTTTGGTCACACATTTAATCCTCTCACATAAGAATTACTACAGCTAATATTTAGTGCACCTCCTTTAGGGCCTGGCTTTATTCCAGGAACTTTCTATGTATCCGCTCATTGAAACCTCACAGCAACCCTAAGAGTCAGGCACTGTTATCTTACCCATTTAACAGATGGGGAAACTGAGAAACACCGGTGTTATTTAACGAGCTTTTCTGAGGTCGCACAGCTGGCAGGTAGTGTGGCCCCAGAGCCTGTGCTCTTTGCCGCAGAACTAGCTTGAGCTGTGGGCATATTAGGGGTGTTGTGTCATGGCACGGTGACATGACCTTGGCAACTGGAGGATTTGGACTTGGTTCCAGTTTCATCCCTGTGGCAACTTGATCTTGAGCATTCTCTGTAAACTTTCTCAGCCTCAGTTTGCACAGCCTAGAAATGGGGATAATGACAATACTTTATTCTCACATTAGGGGAGAAAAAGTGCTAAGGGTTGGAAACAGTGTTTGAGCTAACAGTGATTCTTTTAAAAGGCTATAATGCACAAGAGCAAGGTAAATGCTACATGTTCTCAGTGACTCAAAGAACGTATATGCCTCCTTAGGTACCATACAAATCGGGCAGCCCTAAGTTAGGAAATGCTGCCCATTTTTTTACTTTATGAAACATTCGATGAAATTCACTCTTCACTTTATAAAATATGCCCTGTTCTATACAAGGGAATATAGCTCATCCATTAGAAAGAAAGAGAGAGAGAGAGAGAGAAAGGAAGAAAGGAAGAAAGGAAGAAAGAAAGAAAGAAAGAAAGAAAGAAAGAAAGAAAGGAAGGAAGGAAGGAAGGAAGAAAGAAAGAAAGAAAGAAAGAAAGAAAGAAAGAAAGAAATTAAGAAAGCCAGCCAGCCAGCCAGCCAGCCATCTGTAGCATCATGGATGAATGTAGAGATTATCCTACCAAGTGAAGTAAGCCAGATAGAGAAAGACAAATATCATATGATATGGCTTATATGGGAATCTAAAAAGGTGATACAAATGAACTTATTTACAAAACAGAAACAGACTCACAGACTTTGAAAACAAATTTATTGTTACCAAAGGGGAAACACCTGGTGGGGGGAGGAATAAGGAGTTTGGGATTAACATATACATACTACTGTATATAAAATAGATAACCGACAAGGACCTACTGGTTAGCATAGGGAACTCTACTCAGTATTCTGTAATAACTATATGGGAAAAGAATCTCAGAAAGAATGGATATATGTATATGTATAAACGAACCACTTTGCTGGACACCTGAAACTAACACAACATTGTAAATCAACTATGCTCCAATTTAAAATAAAAATTAAACTAAAAAATAGGAATTATTCAGTGTCATTTAAAAATGGTCTCCTTTTAACTATGAAAAGACTGATTTTGTATATATTTAATATCTGAGTTCTCAAGATAGGCTAATGATGCACAAAGCTTATGGTCTCTTCAGAGCCGGTGTTATGAATTAGGACACACATGCTGCAGGTGATAGTGACCCAATAGTAATGCATTAGTTTATTTTAATGATAGTTTTTTGTTCCTTTCCTTTTAGTTGAGAAAGATTTCAAACACATATAACAGTAGAAATAATCATGTAGTCAGCTCTCCTTGTTCATGGCCATGGCCAATGATCTTTCATCTATGCCTTTATTTCCTCCCTCCCCCCATATTCGTTCAAAGCAAACTCAGTGAATTCATCTTTCCATCAAACCTGGTTTTGAAATTTTTTTCACTTTTTTATACCATGGTAAAGATTATTTGCTATGCAGACTTTGAGGAAAGCAAAAATCTGCATTGAAGTTTAAGTAGTTAGATTCTAACTGTAACTCTTCCCTAGATGGTACAGGAGTGATAGTTTTGTTCATTTGCTCAATTGGGGTCCACTTTAAAGAGGTCTTGGAGTCATTATCCTCTAGAAAATATATAGTACCCTAAATGCTCATAGTTCTCTGAACCTTACCCCAGTGGCCAGAGACAAGGTGATGGGAAAAGATGCAGGATTTGGATTCAGGAAAGACTTGTTTCTGCTCCCCTGCCTCTTATGAGCTCTGAGAACGTGGATACAACAGTGAACTCTGAGTTTGATTCTTTATCTATAAAGTTCACTCATTTGGTAGGGTTTTTTTTTTTTTTGACATTCTTTTTAAAAATATTCTTTTCCATTATGGTATATCATAAGATATTAAATATAGTTCCCTGTGCTATACAGTAGGACCTTGTTTATCCATTCTATATATAATAGTTTACATCTGCTAACCCCAGCCTCCCACCAACCATGAGTCTGTTCTCTATGTCCATGAATCTGTTTCTATTTTGTAGATAGGTTCATTTGTGTCATATTTTAGGTTCCACATATAAATGATACCATATGGTATTTGTCTTTCTCTTTATTAGTATGATACTCTCTAATTGCATCCATGTTGCTGCAAATGGCACTATTTTGTTCTTTTTTTTTTTTTTTTTTTGGTCTGCACTTGTGGCGTGCAGAAATTCTGGGGCCAAGAATCAAACCTGTGCCATGGCAGTGATCCGAACTATAGCAGTGACAATGTTGAACTGTTAACTTGCTGAGGCATCAGGGAACTCCCTATTTCGTTCTTTTTATTGATGAGTAGTATTCCATTGTATATATGTACCACATCTTCTTTACCCATTCATCTATTAATGGACATTTATATTGTTTCTATATCTTGGCTATTGTGAATAGTGCTGCTGTGAACATAGGGGTGCGTGTGTCCTTTTGAATTAAGGTTTGTCTGGATATATATGCCCAGGAGTGGGATTGCTGGATCGTAAGGTAACTCTAGCCTTAGTTTTTTGAGAAACTCCCTGTACTGCTTTCTATAGTGGTTTCATCAACTCACATTCCCACCAATAGCATAAAAGGGCTCCCTTTTTCCATATCCTCTCCAGCATTTGTTATTTGTAGATTTTTTATGATGGTCTTTCTGACTGGTGTTAGGTGGTACCTCACTGTAGTTTTGTTTGTTTGTTTTTGGCCTAAACAACAGAAATTTATTTTCTCACAAATGTAGAGTCTAGACATCCAGGATCAAGGTGTTGGCAGGGCTGGTTTCTTCCGAGGCCTCTCTCCTTGGTCACAGATGGCCTTTGTCTTCTTGTATTTTCACATGGTCTTCCCACTATGTCTGTGTCCTAATTTCCCCTTCTTACAAGGACACCAGTCTTAATGGATTGGGGCCCACCTTAACTGACCTCATTTTATCTTAATTACCATTTTACTTGTTGTAGTTTTGATTTGAATTTCTCTGATAATTAGTGATGTTGAGCATCTTCTCCTGTGTTTATTGGCCAACTGTATTTCTTCTTTGGTCTTGTGCCCATTTTTCAGTTGGGTTATTTGTTTTTTTTTTTCTTCTTGAGTTGTATGAGCTTTTTGTATATTTTGGAAAAAAAATCCCTTGTCGGTTTGCAGATATTTTTCTCCCATTCTGTAGGTTGTCTTTTCATTTTGTTTATGGTTTCCTTTGCTGTGCAAAAGCATGTAAGTTTGATTAGGTCCCACTATGTTTTTTGGTTTGTTTAGGCTGTACCCATGGCATATCCCATTTGTTTATTTTTGCTTTTAATTCCCATTGCTTTGGGATACTGACGTAAGAAAATATTGGTATGATTTATTGGTACAGAGAATATTTTGCCTGTGTTGTCTTCTAGGAGTGTTGTGGTGTCACATCTTATGCTTAATTAAATCTTTAAGCCATTTTGAATTTATTTTTGTATGTGTTGTGTGGGTGTGTTCTAACTTCGTTCATTGATTTACATGCGACTGTCCAGCTCATTTGGTAGTTCTTTATTAAAAGGTACACTGTGTGTCAGACACTGTTCTGGGCATGGAGATATCACAGAGAATAAAACAAAAATAATTTCTAGGACATTGTATAACTCCAATGCATTAATGGTATGTGAAAACTCTGCAAACTCTAAAACATAAAGAGTACTGTTACCTTTATTTTCTTACTCTGCTTTGCACTCGAAAACTTCAATTTGAAAGTATTCTAGGCTTCTAATTGTTTAAAATAAACTAAGTTTTATTGAGAAGAAAGATATTATTCATTCTCTCGTAGCTGTGCTGTTTTGCTTTTTTTTTTTTTTTTTTGTCTCTTTTAGGGCCACACCCACAGCATATGGAAGTTCCCAGGCTAGGGGTCGAATCAGAGCTACAGCTGCCAGCCTACACCACAGCCACAGTAACATCAGTTTAGAGCCACATCTGCAACCTACACCACAGCTCATGGCAACACTGGATCCTTAACTCACTGATTGAGGCCAGGGATCAAACCTGTGTCCTCATGAATAGAGGTCGGGTTCGTTACCGCTGAACCCCAATGGGAACCCCCTGTTTTGCTCCATTTCTGAGGAAATGGATGGTTCAGTGGATACTTGGCTCACAGGTGCTCTGTACTCTGCTAAGGCTTTTGCATGAGATCAAGATTGAACTTCACAAAGACCTGTAAGAGAGGCATTACCTTCATTTTACAAATGAGGAAGCTTAGTGAGAATATTCTCCCCAAGGGCCATGAGTAGTAAGAAGTAGAGCTGGGATTTTAGCCCTGTCTGTCTCTTTGTCTTCAGAAGCCTTTAACTATCCCTTGATCCCGTCTCCCTTCGGAAGAAGAGAAATTGGGCTTGGTCCTGAGCCTTTGGAATTTACTTCTCTATTAGAGGCAAAAGCAACCCCTATTTAAGACAATAAAAGAGTGGGTCCGGCAGACAGTAAGTTGAGCGCAAATGAGAAGGCCGTTACATCAGGTTTTGAGGATACGAAAAAGTAATGAAAGTGCCCTGCTGCTTTTATGCATATTTTGTCCTTGTGTGGGCAGGAGGTGGCTGGAATGGGGAGGAACCTTGTTGGGTAGGGCTAGAGCAGAGAGCCATAGCCTTTCTAACCACTACTGCAGATGGAAAGCTAATCCTTTCTGTTGTGGAGTGTGACAGAAACCATCTATCTGTCAATAGCTTTTGAAGACAACCTCATCTGATCTAGGGCAGCCATTTTTTGAGAGTCATAGATTCAGATTTTAAAATAAATTGAACATTGCATTTTATATTTGGTCTAGATGGCAACATTTAAATCTCTTTCAGGAGCTCCTGTTGTGACTCAGCTGGAATAAACCTGACTAGTATCCATGAGGACGCAGGTTCAATCCCTGGCCTCACTCAGTGGGTTAGGGATCTGGCATTGCCATAAGCTGCGGTGTAGGTCAAAGATATGGCTCAGATCCAGCATTGCTGTGGCTGTGGTGTAGGTCAGCAGCTGCAGCTTTGATTTGACCCCTAGCCTGGGAACTTCATGTGCTGTGAGTGCTAAAAAGCAAAAAATAAATAAATAAATAAATAAATAAATCTCTTTCAAATAATTTGTCTCTTATGAATGGCCTCGGTGTTTAAACCATGACAAGCATTCATAAAGTTGTGGCTTCTGTGTATGAGTTGAGCGTTAGCCAGCCCTGAGCCCAGGGATGACCTGCCAGGCAGGTCTGGCTGAGGAATGTTCCCTGGTGGCCTGTTTTGTGGCCAAAACACCAATTCTGGGTCTTGGTGTGTAGCATTTGGAAATTCCCAGGCTAGGGGTAGAATTGGAGCTGCGACTGCCAACCTACACCACAGCCACAGCAATGCCAGGTCCAAGCCATATCTGCCACCTACACCACAGCTCACGGCAATGCTGGATCCTTAACCCACTGAGTGAGGCCAGGGATTGAACCTGAGTCCTCATGGATACTAGTCGGGTTTGTAACCCACTGAGCCACAATGGGAACTCCTGGCTTTTTATTGATTATATCGTGACAGGCCATGTGTGTCACAACTCATATATTGAGGAATGGCTGATTGTAAATGGAGAGCAGAGTTTTCAGAGTACTTTAAAGATGTGCTTTGGGGAGTTCCTGTTGTGGCTTAGTGGTTAACAAATCCAACTAGGAACCATGAGGTTGCAGGTTCAATCCCTGGCCTCACTCAGTGGGTTAACGATCCGGCGTTGCCGTGAGCTGTGGTGTAGGTTGCAGACTTGGCTCGGATCGCACGTTGCTGTGACTGTGGCGTAGGCCAGCGGCTACAGCTCTGATTCGACCCCTGGCCAGGGAACCTCCATATGCTGTGGGTGCGGCCCTAGAAAAGGCAAAAAGACAAAAAAAAAAAAAAAAAAAAAAAAAAAAAGTGCTTTGGAAAGATTTTAATTAGTTCCAGACGTCTAAGCTCAAGTCCAAACCCATGTAATATTTGAAGGCTTTTAAGTTTTTTCTTGAGTTGTGCACATCATCATTTCTGACTTGGCCGTGAAGATAGATGGATTATTTAAGCCCCTCATTTATTGATTGGTTTATTGGTTTATTGATGCTCTTCCCTTTATTCTTACACTATATTTTTTTTTCTTTCTTTTTTAAAGAGCTCTGGGAAGTCAGGGGGATTATTGTGATTGGGTTCAGGACAGTTAGACCTGCTGGTTGGGAATTTATCTCCGGCATTGATTGATACTGTACGGTTGAGGGTTTGCTCTGGAGAGCAGAGGCCAAGTAGGAGGTGGGGACGGAAGGGTATGGAGAGAGTCTTCTAGACAACTCAGCCAGAGCCTGCATCCTCCCCAGACTTAGAGGGGTCAATGGCAGTGAGTCTTGTTTCCTAAACAGAGAAATGATCTTCTTCTCTCAACTCAAGAGTCCCATTGTATGCTTGCACCTCAGTTGATTAGATTAATAAATATAAAAATAATTAATACTATTAATCATTAAATATTGTATTATGTATTACTATAGATTTTAACTATAGGATATGTTTTATATTATAAATACTAAATATTAATCATTAAATAAAAATTAGAATAATTCATATTTATTAATAGTATGATGAAAGTTACAAATAGTATGATGGTAGCAGTAGGGATGAAGATGAATCTTTCTGTGTCATTAGAGCAAGTCTTTGCAGGAGACAGGGGTTGAAGGCTGGGTCTTCGGAGAAGGGAGCATGTGAAAGAGCGAAAAATATTTAAATGTATTTTGGGTCACGGTTTTACATTTCATTTCACTTTGGAGTTTTGAAAAAGTTCTCTCTGTATGACAAGGCTTTGTGCTGGAGATGGGGATGGGGTGGGGTAGGTGTTACTCAGTCAAACACAAGCCCTCGTCCCTGGCACTCTGTGCTACTGCTCCCAAAAAACGCACACAGAGATTTTAAAGGGAAGCAAATATTGATCGAGAGGAGAAAAAAGTTCTAGAATGAATTGGCATTTTTCCCGAGGCCATGTTTTTAAAGAGACAGAGTAGAAAGCTTCTTTAGTTGGCACTATTTAAAACCTCAAAACATTTTGAGGATGTTTTAATAAATGTTGGATACCTCTAGGGGTTGATGTTTTCTCTTAAAATGCAAATCAGAATAGATGTTTGTATAAGGCCTGCATCGTCATTCCTGTTTGAGCAGCCTGTCCTTATTTGCATTACATACCAGTTGTTTCTTCTGGTTATTGCCTGCAAATAATTTATAACCTGGTTAAGTGGCACAAAAATAGAGTATTTTTTCTATGGATAATTAGGAGAGAGAGAAGACAAGCTGGTCATTTACATCTTGATTATTTAATTTGTTGCAGGAGCGAGTCACAGCTTTCTTGCTTAGGTGCACAGTCGTGGTGGGAGGTGAATTCCGGATTTGTAGACAGTGTAAGCACTATCTGACTGTAATATCTTCTGCTTGTAGGAATTAAGGAACTTACAAATTCAAAACCACCCATTGTAACAGCATATTAATTTGCCAGGGCTGCTGTAAAAAAGTACCTTAAACCGAGTGGCTTAAACAATAGAAATTGTTTCACAATTCTAGAGGCCAGAAGTCCAAGATCAAGGCCGTGCTTCCTCTGGAGATGCTTGGGAACGATCTGCTGCAGGTTTCCTTTTCAGCTTCTGCTAGTTCCTTGTGGTAGCATAACTCCAGTCTTCACAGGGCAGACTTCTGTGTGTGTGTGTGTCTCTCTGCCTCTGTGTCCTAATGGCCATGTTTTCTTTTTCCTTTTTTGATCTGTATAGGGCTGTACCCACGGCATATGGAGTTCCCAGGCTAGGGGGTCAAATCAGAGCTGCAGCTGCTGGCCTGCACTGTAGCCACAGCAACTGGGGATCCAAGCCAAGTCCGCAACCTACACCACAGCTCACCGCAACACCAGCTCCCACATGGCCACATTTTCTAATGACATCAGTCATCCTCCCTTAGGGCTCATCCTAATGACCTCACCTTAACTAATGCAATAACCCTATTTCCAAATAAGGTCACATTGGGAGGTGCTAGAGGGTTAGGACTTCAACCTATGAATTTGTGGGTGACACACAATTCGTAGCAGGCAGTCTGATACGAAGAACAGAGCTAAAGCCTAGGAGTTGGAGACAGGCTGGCAGTGGTACACCCGGAGTATTTGACACGCAGTACAGATCATTTTTTAATACCTCCTCCTCTGTAAGACAAAATTATTTTCAGCTAACAATCAGGAAACGAAATGAATGAGCATAATTTTCCTTTCTGGGAACGAAACCCAGGCAGTGACATTTTCTTTTATTGAACTTGAAGTCATTTTGAATTGTTGAAGCTGTCAGAACTCACTGTATGTTTCACTGTTTTAAATTTTAAATCCAAATAAACTCCACGTGGCCACAGAAGGGGATGGAGTTGAAGTAAGTGTTCTGTTTTCTGATTGGTTGTTTTAAACTTTATTTCTCTGTCTCTTGTTTTTATAATTGTTTATTTCAAATCTGCTGCAGAAGCTCAGGCATAAGTAATGCCAGGGGGTGGAAGCTAGCATCAAATTCACTCTTCGCTATAACATGTGCAGCTGAGCTTGTGCATGACAGGAAGGCCATGTGTAACCAGTTCTCAGAATTAGCTTCCATAGAATCCCATGCTTATTGCAGATAAGTAAATTTTTTTGATTTTTTTTTTTTTTTTTTTTTTTTTTTTTGCTATACCCATGGCATATGGAAATTCCTGAGCCAGGGATCAAATCCAAGCCTCAGCTGCAACCTACACCACAGCATCAGCACCACCAGATCTTTAACCGACTGTTTCTGGGCCGAGGATCGAACCCATGCCTCCACAACCCAGGCCACTGCAGTCAGATCCTTAACACACTATGCCACAGTAGGAACTCCCAGGTGTAATTTTTTAAAGTTTCTTTATGTATTATTAAAACTGAGCAGTAGCTACAACAAAAAAGGAATATTTTATCACTAATGTCCATTCATGGTGATAATAAAGTAATAAAAAGTATGACTTTTTAGTTGATTTGGCTCCTGGTTTTGCATCTTCCACAAGGGATGTACTCCCTTATTACACGCAAGCTGGGCCAACCCGGTAGGTCCCTGTGGTGGCTTCCTGACCCTGACTAGCTATGGGAGTATGGATGAGTCACCTTCAGTGATTCTGCACCCAGATCTAAAGTGTGTGTGCTTTTCCCACACCACCAAGCAATTAATTCTCTGACACCAGCTGGCTGTTGATATAATTTTCACACTACCTGGAGAATAGCATCAGATGCCACAGTTTAATAACTCAGTCCCAGAAGATTGCTCTTCCCCCAGCTTTGGGGGAAGAGCAATCTTCCTTGCTTCTGACCTAGCAGCCATAGATGGGAGATTCCAGCGACCCCCTTTTTGGGTTCAGCTCACTTGATAAAGCAGCTCATAGAACTGAAGTATTTTGCTTATTAGATTACTCATTTATTATCAAAGGCTATCACTCAGGAACAGCCAGATGGAAGAGATGGATTGTGCAAAGTATGGGGAAAGGCATGCTACTCTGCTCAGATCACTACTGTTCACCAGCCTAGAAGCTCTTCAAACCCTCTCCGATAGGGCTTTTATAAAGGCTTCATTCCACCAGCACAATTGGTTAACTCATTGGCCATTGGTGACTGATTCAACCTCTAGCACCTTTCCCAACCCCTAGATGCTTTCCAAAAGTCACCTCGTTAAATAACCAAAGACACTTTTTTTTTTTGTCTTTTTAGGGCCACACCCATGGCATATGGAGGTTCCCAGGGTAGGTGTCAAATTGGAGCTGCAGCTACTGGCCTGCACCACAGCCACAGCAATGCAGGATCCGAGCTGCATTTGTGACCTACACCACAGCAACACCAGATCCTAAACTCACTGAGTGAGGCCAGGGATAAAACCTGTATCCACATGGATGCTAGTCGGATTCATTTCCACTGAGCCATGACGGGAACTCTCAAAGACACTTTTATAACTTTCACCATGTAGGAAATTTCAAGTTTTTAAGAGCTCTGTACCAGGAATAGGACAAAGACCAAATATACATTTCTTATTATAAATCACAGTATTTCAAACATCTATCTCTCATTCTTAGTTCCTGGGAGAATGGGCTAAGGTGATAGCCATTATTGGGTTTTTTTTGAAAGCCATGGTTCCTCAAATAAAATTTCTATAGTTCCACATAGTCAGATTAAAAAGGGATGGCAGCTCAACTGCTAGGCCCTGCTGCCCCAGGGGCTTGGCTAAGGAGCACTGCCCTGATCAGTCAGGGTTGGGGGATGAGTAGGGCAGGAGGCTGGTTCACAAAAGTGGAACAGGAAACAGGGAGACTCCAAGGACTGCTTCCCCCAGGTAAACAGAGGGCAGAAGGCATTGCCTATAATGTCAGAGGCCCAGATGCTAGGTGACAGAAATTCACTTGCAAAGGTGAACCCACGCTTGCTAGTAGTGACCTCCGTTTTATGCCTCTCCCCCATTCTCAGATTCCATGGAGGTCAAACCCTGTGGAGAGAGCAGAGACGTCAGCTGGCTGGTACCACCCATTCCAGTTCGAATGCAGATTTAACTTTAAAAATTTTTTTTCTCTTAGTTATGTGTCTCCTCAGCTGTGAATTGGATTATCTCTTTTTCTTTTTGCTTCTTTGGGCTGTACCCATGGCATATAGAAATTCCCAGGGGTCAAATCAGAGCTGCAGCTAGCTGCCAGCCTATGCCCAGCCACAGCAGTACCAGATCCCAGCTGCCT
The DNA here is from genome assembly GCF_054392235.1 of Sus scrofa. Lineage (NCBI taxonomy): Eukaryota > Metazoa > Chordata > Mammalia > Artiodactyla > Suidae > Sus > Sus scrofa. The sequence continues at coordinate 173,790,068 of NC_139383.1, forward strand.
CTGTGACCTACACCACAGCTCACAGTGCCACTGGATCCTTAACCCACTGAGCGGGGCCGGGGATTGAACCTGCATTCTCGTGGATACTAGTTGGGTTTTTTTTTTTTTTTTTTTTTTTCTGCGCCACAATGGGAAGTCCTGGATTATTTCTTTTTCACCTTATGCCATGGTGATGTCATTAGGTACAGTTAAGGCACTGAGTGTTGTAACTAAGAGCATAAGCTTTCAACAAGGAATTTTATCCCATTTACCACCTATATGCCCTTGGGCAGAGAACTGAACCTCTACATATCAGTTTCATCATCTGTAAAATGGGGATAAAAATGTGACCCTCAGCAAATGAAGCAAGACAATACATGCCAAACACTTAGCTTAGTGACTGATACATGGGATGTATCATGAGTTCTCTTAAACACTCACCACCATCATCCCAAGAATACGCTGGATGCTTCAGAAGCTCTGTATTATAAGTGGTGTCATAAATCCTTAAACTGGAGTTCCCGTCATGGCTCAGTGGTTAACGAATCTGACAAGGAACCATGAGGTTGCGGGTTCGATCCCTGGCCTTGCTCAGTGGGTTAAGGATCCGGGGTTGCCGTGAGCTGTGGTGTAGGTTGCAAACTCGGCTCAGATCTGGTGTTGCTGTGGCTCTGGCGTAGGCCGGTGGCTACAGCTCCAATTCAACGCCTAGCCTGGGAACCTCCATATGCCACGGGAGCGGCCCCAGAAAAAAGGCAAAAAGACAAAAAAAAAAAAAAAAAATCCTTAAACCTACAGATATGTAGAAACTTAGACCCTTCTGTTAGCTGACCTGTCCAAAAATCTGAAAGCCAGAACGGATAGTTAGGATCACTGACTGACTGTAGGAAATCTGGAGATTGTTCAAACCAAATGTCTCCAAGGAACATATAAAACAGTAATCACATGTTTGCAGTATGATCTTGAGCCAAAACTTCAGGTGTGAATTCAGCTATCTGGGAAGAGCTTGTAATCTAAGCTGAGTTCTCGGAGCAGACTTGAGGTACAGCAGAGGTGACAGTGATGAAATATCAGATGTGGTCTTCGTCTCTTAGCCTTCTGGGACCCAGAGCGTGTAAAGATGATAACGTTCAAGTGGATTGAGACGTAAGACTGTGGCCAGGCATAGACATCATAGACATCCGTGAAACCATGACGGTGTCTTGAAAACATACCAAGGAGGCGCCCTGATGTATCAGTCAGACACGGTGTCCACTTACACCTTGAAATGTATTTATATATGAATATTTGGAAAATTTGGAACATCTTTACATAAAAAAAGGTACCTTGAGGGAGTTTGTATTTTCACTTGAGTCCACAGACCTTTTGGATGTGGATTATGACAGTATGAGGAACAGCTAATGTTTTAAGTCATTTTGTCACTGGACCTCTGCCCAAGACCCTTGAGGCATGTGGTTTTTATTGCATGAAGCCTGGAAGTTGAGTGAAAGTTGGCTGTTTGGAGTCTCCATCGGCACAGAGTGCAGGTGAACAAAGGTACTGAGGAAAAGATGGACCCAGACCTTCATGGCATCTCTTGATCCTTAGGAGAGAATTGGGATCTTCTGTTTACTAACGCCCTGGAAAGTGCCATGACATGATAGATAAAAAGATAGATTTCATCTCTCCCGCCCTGACATGCAGACCATCCCTTTTCTGGGCTCAGACCGCCTCTGGATGAAAGCAGCCTGCTTTCATGCTACTGCTTTTGGTTGAAGTCATTTGCGATGAGATAAGACGGTAGTGAGAAAGCGTGGGTGGGCATGAGCCTGAACCCCGGACGCAACTCTATTCTCTCTTTAAACAGCTCCGTGACAAATATTAAGAGATTTGGGCGCAAACACACCTGGTTGAAATCTCTATGACCCTGGAGAAGTCCCCTAACCAGGGTAATACCTGCCTGATGTTGTATTTAAAGCACTTCCTGTGTTTCTAGGGCTGTCATTTTAATGGCTACACTCAAATCATAATTTGTAAAACCATTATTCTGATGGACTTCCAGGTAGTTTCTATTCTTGTGTTGAATAGCTGACAACGACAATCCAGAATTTTTCTGTGAATAGAGTTATTTTACTTGCTGAATTGTTTCTATTGGAGGTATTTCTAGAAATGAGATTATTGGATCAAATGTTCTAAATATCTTTAGTATTATTTGGTGCATAAAGTGTTGCTATATTGTTTTCTGTTGGAGTGTACCAATTTCAGCTTTATAACTGCCAGTATTAGATGTTGTCATTGAATATTGTTCGCTTAATCGGCATAAAATAGTGTTTTACGCTTTCATCAGTTTGCTCTTCTTTGATTGCTGGTAAGAGTGATCTTTTCCTGTGTGTTTGTTTCCACTTATTTATCACATCTGCTCCTTTTCAACCCTTTTATTCAAATAAGCAGTTCCTCTTAAGTCTAAATGGGAAATACAGGTTGTCTCTTTGTTGATTGAAAATTTTAAGATTTATGTTTAGTTTTGCAAAACAATGCTGATCCTTATGTTCTTCCAGAGTGTAATCTTTCTGTTAAATGCATCCGTCTAGCAATAGGCTGGTGACTCTCCAAACATTAAATTTAATTCAACTCAGCAGACTAATTTTTTGGGGGCCACCCATGGCATGTGGAAGTTCTCAGGCCAGGTATCAAATCCAAGCCACAACAACGACAGAAGCCACTGCAGTAACAATGCCATATCCTCAACCTGCTGTGCCACAAGAGAACTTTCCCAACAGACGAACTTTTTCTATTACCTTGGAGGTTTTGCTTCCAGGCAACCATCAAGCGTAAAGCTGCCATGATTTTATATTATTTTTAAATACAAATATAATTTTAAAACCTAATCATACAGGCAATAGTGTTGAAATTAAATGGGATCATTGTCCCTAACAAGTAAGGATGAAGCTTGAATGTAAAAATAACAATGTTTGGAGTTCCCGTTGTGGTGTAGCAGAAACAAATCCGGCCTGTAACCATGAGGTTGCGGGTTCGATCCCTGCCCTCGACCAGTGGGTTGGGGATCCAGCGTTGCTGTCAGCTGTGGTATAGGTTGCAGATGCAGCTTGGATCCTGCATTATTGTGGCTGTGGCATAGGCTGGCAGCTGTAGCTCCTATATTCCCCCAGCCTGGGAACCTCCACATGCTGCAGGTGTGGCCCTAAAAAGCAAAAAGGTGAAAAACAAACCAAAAAAATCCCCATTGCTTTTCTCCTGGTAACTTTCAGTATTTATTATAAAATCACATTGTGGATTGAGGCTGAGTCTCCAAAATAAACATTTGCAGAATTCTGGCCTATTCTCCTGTGGGAATCAATTCTAGTCTTTTGTTTACTTTTTTCCCTAGTTTTCCAGACAAAAGAATGGAAGCCCCACCCAGTCTTACTTTTGAACACATTTTTCTAGTTGTTACCACCCTAATTCAAGCCTGTGCTCCTTTTTGCTTCAGCTCTGTCCACACACTGAGATAATAGTACCAAACCACTTGGTTTTACAGGTGGCCAAACTGTGACGGGGAGATGCTTGGTGTCCAGGGTGACCTCTGGATGGTCTCCCAGCCTGGCTCTCACCTTCCTGGCCACCCACACTGCCTCCACTATCAGATTCATCCTTCTGAAGCTCCATGCAGCTCATATTTCCCTCCTGGCCAGTATATTCAGTGGTTCCTCCACTCCCCAGAATAAAGCCTGTCAAGTCCTCATAAGCTGGGGAAGATGACCCCAACTAGTCCTTCTTTTGCGGGGGTGGGGGTCATGCCGGCAGTATGGGGAAATTCCCGGGCCAGGGATTGAACCTGTACCACAGCAGTGACCCGGGCCACTTCTCTGACAGCATCAGATCCTTAACCCCATGCACTGCAAGGGACCTCCGCCACCAGCCTTTCACCTGTTCTCCCCTTCACCTCCTAGATCTTCCAGCACAGTGGGTGCCTATACTTTCCTGCCACTTGAGTCTTCCCTCTAGCTGTTCCTCATCCTGAAAATCTCTCTCCTACCCACCTAGGGTCCTCGCTCACCTCTTTGACTCCCAGTCACAATGTCCATCTCAAAACACCTAGGCAGTGATGATTGTTTTTAATTTTTTTTATTATAGTTGATTTATAGTGTTCTGTAAATTTCTGCTGTACAGCAAAATGACCAAGTCATACATATGTCTACATTCTTTTTTTCATATTATCTTCCATCATGTTCCATCACAAGTGATTAAATATAGTTCCCTGTGTTGTACAGCAGGACCTCATTGCTTATCCATTCTAAATGTAATAGTTTGCATCTACTAACCCCAAACTCCCAGTCCATCCAGCTCCCTCCTCCTCCCCCTTAGTGACTACAAGTCTGTTCTCCATGTCCTTGAGTCTGTTTCTTTTCTGCAGATAGGTTCATTTGTGCCATATTTTAGATTCCAGATATGTCATATCATATGGTGTTTGTCTTTCTCTTTCTGACTTCACTTAGCATGAGAGTCTCTAGTTCCATCCATGTTGCTTCAAATGGCATCATTTTGTTCTTTTACATGGCTGAGTAGTACTCCATTGTATATATGTACCACATTGTCTTAACCTATTCATCTTGATTTCAGCATGCTCTAGCATAATATAAAGTGAGAAGCTTTCAAAAGTTTACAACTCATCAGTGTAGGAGAGGCCTGTCTGTAGATCCCAAAGTTGACTTTATTTTGTGTGTCACATTCTCCATTTCCTTTGCTTATGTTTTTCTGGTGACTAGTGAGGCCCTAAGTTGGTTTGTAGACAAGGAGAGCAGTTGTCACTTGCAGTCGGGGAGTGGGCTCCAATGCTTCCTGGACGGGGCTTGAACTCCTGTGTGAGTCCCTGGTGTGAATACTGCACCACACCTTTGCACAGAGCCAGAGATGCAGGAGGAGGCCTGAATCCAACCTGAGGTTACCCTGGGAATGTTCCTTAACCACCTCAGTTTTCTTGTTGGTAAAATGGCGGTGCAAGTGCTTGGTCACCCATCTCAGAAAAATTCCATGACAACTGTGTGAGACAATGTGTGTGAAAATACTTAAGAAGTGAACTGTAAGTAGAAGCCTAATATTAACAAGTAGTCATCATTCCTAGCATAGGTTGGGGAGCCCATGACAGAGTTGGGGTGACAGCGTCTCTAAGATCGCCTCTAAATTTTAGCAGGAAAATGGAAAAAAACTGCTCTAAGAGGTCAAAGTTTTTAAATTTCCTTTGGAATGGATTAGCAATGAGACCCTGCTGTGTAGCACTGGGAACTATGTCTAGTCACTTTTGATGGAGCATGATAATTTGTGAAAATAGAATGTGTACATGTATGTGTTACTGGGTCACCATGCTGTACAGTAGAAAAAAAATTATATTGGGGAAATAACTGTTAAAAATTTTTTTTTAAGTTTTTAAATTTCCCCTATACTTTTTCAGTGGTAGCCATTAAAGTTGTGTGGTGTGAAAGTTGTGTGGTGTGAAAGTTGTGTGGTGTGAAAGTTGTGTGGGCTCCATCTTCCTCTGTGCAAAGGGCTCTGGGGTGGACTTTGGGAGGAACAGAGGATGAGGCTGTGGATGCAGAAACACCTTTTCTATCATGAGTAAAGGCCCTGGCTGAATTGTCTTCCCAAGAGTGACATTAATCCCCTCTTTTATGTTAGTTACCCCAGGCTTCTAGGGTTTCTAGGCTTCAGCTTGGGAGGAAATAAAAAAATATAACCCTATAAGAACAGCAATTGTGTTATTTCTATAACAGTATAAAGTTTGAATTTAATCTAGATCTTAGATAGGTTTTATTACTCTGGCTTCATGAGATTTTTTTTTTTTGTCTAATTACATCTGTCATCAAGCTTATCAGATTTTACTCTGAAGAGTACTGAGGTGATTAATTAATTAACTTAAAAAAAAGAAAAAAAATCAGGAGAAAGAAAGAAAGAACGAACGAACGAATGAACTGATTCCAAGCAAGGTGGCATGTGTCTGCCCTGACCAGGATAATAGCAACTTCTGCTGCCTCTTAGATGAGTCTCTTCTTAGGAATAACTTGGAAATAATAGCACCCATATTAGGTACTGTATCATCAAATTCATATTATTTGTGATTAATAATATGTGTATTAGTTATCTATTGTTGCATAACAGATGATGTCAAAACTTAGCAACTGAAAGCAACACACATATGTTCTCTCACAGTCTGTATGGATCAGGAATCTGAGCACCATTTACCTGGATCCTCTCCTTGGGAGTCTCTCCCAAGGCTGTCATTAACGTGTCTGCACAGGCCATGGTCTTATCTGAAGGCTGGACTGAGGAAGGATCTACTTCCCAGTTTTTGTGGCTGTTTCCAAAATTCCTTTCCTTGTTTTTTTTTTAATTAAAAAAAGAGTATTTTTTTTTCCAATTTTTTGAGATATAATTGACATATGACATTACATTAGTTTAAGGTGTTACAAGGTAATGATCTAATATATGTATATATTATGAAATAATCACTATCATAAGTTTAGTCAATATCCATCACCTCACATGGTTATATATTTTTTCTCCTTTGATGAGAACTTTTAAGATCTACCCTCTTAGCAACTTTCACATATGCAATACAGTGTTTTTTTAATTTTTTATTATAGTTGATTTACAATGTTCTGTCAATTTCTGCTGTACAGCAAAGTGATCCAGTTATGAACATTCTTTTTTTCACGTGATCCTCCATCATGTTCCATCACAGATGATCAGATATAATTTCTTGGGCTATCCAGCAGAATCTCATTGCTTATCCATTCCAAATGCAATAGTTTGCCTCTACTAACCCCAAACTTCCAGTCCCTCCCATGCCCTCTCCCTCCCTCTTGGCAACCACAAGTCTGTTCTCAATGTCCATGAGTACAATATGGTATTTTTAGCTATAGTTGCCATGCTTATAGGTAAAAAATTCATTTCCTTAAGGGTTGTTGGACTGAGGACCCCAGTTCCTTGCTGGCTAGTGACCAGATGCTCACTCACTGTCTTGCCATATGAGCCTCTCCATGGGATGGCTGCTTCTTCAAAGCCAGGAAGGGACAGGAGCTGGCTGGCAACAAGGAAGTCAGTCTCTTGCACTCTAATCATGGACAATACATCCCCTTACCTGTACTGTATCCTGTTGGTTAAAAGCAAGGTGTTATGTCCAGTCCATTCTCGTGGGGAGGGGATCACACAAGACCATGAACACCAGGTGGGGGGATCTTTGGAAGCACCTCAGAGTCTGCCCACCAGCATTGTGATATATTATATTTAGTATAGAATTTATAATAAAAACATACATAGGTAGCATAGGGCATATAGAAATGTACTACACAAATTTATTAGATCATGATATATGTTAACAACTTTGGATTATCTTTAATAATAATGGGCAGATGAAATGAGGAAAAATCCGGTTCAGAAATACCCTTTCCCTTTTTTTGTCTTTTTTTTTTTTTTTTTTTTGTCTTTTTGCTATTTCTTTGGGCCACTCCTGCAGCATATGGAGGTTCCCAGACTAGGGGTCTAATCGGAGCTGTAGCCACCGGCCTACGCCAGAGCCACAGCAACTCGGGATCCGAGCCGCGTCTGCAACCTACACCACAGCTCACGGCAACACCAGATCCTTAACCCACTGAGCAAGGGCAGGGACCGAACCCGCAACCTCATGGTTCCTAGTTGGATTCGTTAATCACTGCACCACGATGGGAACTCCTCGTTGTCTTTTTTTAGGGCTGCACCCTGGCATATGGAGGTTCCCAGGCTAGGGGTCTAATCAGAGCTGTAGCTGCCAGCCTATGTCACAGCCACAGCAATGCCAGATCTGAGCTACATCTGCCACATTTAATCAGAGCTGTAGCTACGAGCCTACACCACAGCTCACAGCAATGCCAGATCCTTAATGCACTGAGAGAGGCCAGGGATCGAACCTGCAACCTCGTGGTTCCCAGTCAGATTCGTTTCCACTGCACCATGAAGGGAACTCCAGAAGTACCCTTTCTTGTTGAGGACTTGGAAGAGCCATAAAAAAGATGAAAAATGAACAAAAATGAATACGTGAATCTTTCTTCCTGTGTTGTCTTGGGTCACCCTGGACACAAGTTAGTTTATACCACAAAGATATCATTGATTGGGAGCTCTCAGCCTTCCCCAGCCTCTGAGTTGTGAATGTGTACAGATCATATCCTAGCAGTGGCAGAAAATTTTTTCGTTCCTTCTTTCCCATCATTTGAATCTAGAAACCTTCAGAACCCCTTCCCCCACAAAGGGAATAGAGAATTTCATGTGTTCATTCCCTTCCCAAGTATTTCATAGTCAAGAATTAAGAGATAACAAGTGGTAGATGTTAGGGGTTCAAGTTTAGAAATCCTGCCATTTACCCCTCCTGTCTTCCGGGGTTTGTGACCAAAAGGGCTGAATAGTGCAGAAGGCAGGATGGAAAATAAGACATCTTCCTTCTCCTCCCCATTTTTTTTCTTCTTCGGCCACACCCACAGCAGATGGAAGTTCCCAGGCCAGAGACTGAATCTGAGCCACAGCTGCAGCAATGCCAGATCCTTAAGCCATTGCACTGGGCCAGGGATCAAACCAGTGCCTCCATAGAGACAAGCTGGATTGTTAACTCACTGCACCACAGCGGGAACTACCTCCCTCCCTTTATTGATTGATTTATTTATTTTTTACAGATGAGAAAAAAATAAGCTTCTAAAATCTTAACCCGCTCAAGAGATAAACTAGTTGATAGTAGAGCCATGATTTGAGTTCAGACCCATGTTCTTTCCAATAAATCATGCTGCTTCTCGGCCTAAGTGGGAGCTAATTAAGCATCCTTGAATGCTGTATCACCTTGATGAATTTTTTAAAATCCTGATACATCTTTTCCTTCTTTGTTCTAACCTTTATCCACATTTCAATGCCATGAGTATCAGCACGTGGATTAAAGATGAAATACTCTATTGAACTGGATACGAGAAGATTCATGACCATGGCATTCCCTGGTGGCTCAGTGGATTAAGGATCCACTACTTGCTGGATCCACTACTTGTCACTACTATGGCATGGGTTTGATCCTTAGCCCGGCAAGTTCCACATGCTGCTAGCACAGCCAAAAGAAAAGATGCGTGATGACAGCTTTCTTCCACAATGGGGAAAATGGGGGTGTGTTGTTCCCTCAGGCATCTGGAATTGTGTATCTTCTGTAGTTACACAGCTGTGCAGCAGTTGAGGCAGTACCATTCCCAATCAGTAGGGCAAATGTGTTACTTAGGGACATTTCCCCTGGTAGTTTATTTCACATTCCCAAAGCATGCATGATTTATTCAGGTCAATACTGATTTTATCTGGCTGTGGGCATTTGATGTTGACCACTTCTTTTTTTCTTGGTGTTTCCTATTACTTTTTTTTGTTTGTTTTAGTTCAGTGTCAACAGACTTTTTTTCTGTAAAGAGCCAGATGGTAAATATTTTAAACTCTTACGCCATCTAATATCTCTCACAACTCTTCAAATCTGATTTTGCTAGGAAAAATCAGCCATAGACAGTACATGAAGGAATGAGCAAGAAGTTTTTTGTTTTTGTTTTTGTTTTGTTTTTTTTTATTTTGTTTTATTTTAAGGGCTTCAGTTGCAGCATATGGCAATTCCCAGGCCAGGAGTCAAATTGGAGCTGTAGCTGCCTGCTTATGCCACAGCCACAGCAATGCCTGAGCTGAGCTGCATCTGTGACCCACACTGCAGCTCATGGCAACACCGGCTCCTTAACCCACTGAGCAGGTCCAGGGATCGAACCTGCATCCTTGTGGATACTAGTCGGGTTCATTTCCACTAAGCTAGAATGGGAACTCCCAAGAAGTTATTCTAATGAACTTTATTTACATAAACAGATGGTTGGCCAAATCTGGCCCTCAGGCTGTAATTTGCTGACTCCTGTCTAGACTTCAGACCCCAAAGGACAGAGACAGAAGTGCCTCCTGTGTGGTTTCTGGAGAAGCCTCTCCTTGGCTTGTGGAAGGCTGCCATCTTGCAGTGTCCCCACACGGCCTTTCCTCTGTGCACGCACAGAAAGAGAGAGCGAGCTCTCGGGTGTTTTTTCCTCTTCTTAAAAGGATATGAGACCTGTCGGATTGGGGCTTCACCCATAAAACATTATTTAACTTTAATCACCTTCTTAAAGGCCGTTTCTTCAAACACAGTCACTTTAAGGCTTCAGACTTCACCCTTTGAATTTTGGAGGGATGCCGTTCAGTCTTTAATGCAAAGGAAGGCTCTGAGCAGAAGTGTGGCAGGACTCTGGTGGCTGTGGGGAAGCTGGCTGTCACCTGCAGCATTTCAGGAGAGAGAGACGAGAGTGGCCCTCCTTAGGGTGGTGGCTGTGGTGATGAACAGGAGGGAATGGGTTGGAGGTGTGTGTCGGGGAGAAAGGACAGGCTTTGCTGTGTCCTGGGGCTGTCACACATAGTTTACTTCTCTGTATCCCTCAGTAACCTGGATGGATGGTTCTGTTCCCAGTGCCTAAGGTAACAGCCTAAGGCAGCAAGCAGGTGCTTGCTGGAGGTTGAATAAATGCACTCTGCAACATGCTCGAGTGGTGGGAGGAGACATCATAGAGGTTCCAAAGCCATATTATCCATAGTGCCTGCCTTATAGGGGTCACGGTTTAGACCTGGAAAGCTGCTTTATGTCCCCTAAGAGTGCAAGGAAATAAGTTCTAACTACTTTGTCTTTGGGAGTCTGAGGATGATGGACCCAAACCCTTCCGGGAGAGTCTCCTTCACACACGCACTTACATACAGCAGAGAACTTCCTGCTCAGCTTAGAGCTCCCTGCCCGAACCTTCCAAGTCAGCCACCCAGACCTGGCCTGTGGTGGATGGACAGGCGGTGAGCTGGTTGGTTGTGCAGTGGTTTGCTTTCTTTGGACCGCATGCTTGTGGTTGTCAAAGCCATTCCTTCAGTTTTGTCTCCTCCTTCACCCTCAAAGGACGGGATCCAGTCTTAACGTGGGAAATAGGCATGGAGATGCCTGGCGCTAATGATGATGAAATGATGCCTTGTAGAAAGTTTCTGTAGAATGTACCTGATGCCACTGACCCAGATACTTGAAAGTGGTTACAGTGGTACATTTGTGTTGCGTAGATTTACTGCAATAAAACAAGTTTCTCTGTGGTGCTTTCAGACTTTTCAATATTTTAACTGTGACGGAGAGATGAGATCCTGACTCTGCTACTTCCTCAGTCTCCTTATCTGAGAGATGGATAGATAATACCTACCTCACAGGCTTGTCCTGCTTGACACACAGTAGGTGCTCAATAAGTGGTGACCACTTTGTATTATTTTTGTTCTGAAAGACTTCTGGTGAAAGTCTGCTTTTAAGAGTTTGGGGTTTGTTTTTTGTTTTTTGTTTTTTGTTTTTGTCTTTTTTTTTTTTGCTTTACAGGGCCACACCCGCGGCACTTGGAAGTTCCCAAGCTTAGGGGTCAAATCAGAGCTACAGCTGCCAGCCACAGGATACAGAATCCAAGTGGTGTCTGTGACTTACACCACAGCTCACGGCAACGCCGGATCCTTAACCCATTGAGTGAGGCCAGGAATGGAACCCTCATCCTCATGGATACTCTTTGGATTCGTTTCTGCTGTGCCACAACAGGAACTCCAAGTTTGGGAATTTTTTTAAGGAGTATATTAAATTTAAGTGTTAGCTGAAGCATAACAACCACAAGTAAGGCCAACTAAACACATGTAAAATTCCAAGAAATAGTCATTTACTAACTCACAGAAAATTGAGAAAGAGGGAAAATGTTTACTTTGCAATTAAAGGCTTTAACTCTCAATAAGCCTGTGCTTATAGATACTCCTATTTTATAATAGTCTAACATTTTACTTCCCAGTGAGGGGCAGATGCAGTTTAAAAGTGATTTTTGGAGATGGAAAATGCTATAGGGACAGATGGTCATGCTGTTCTACTTGTTATTATAAATCACAGTTTTTCTAATTATGGAAGTAATTGTTAACAATAACAACAACTAATGGTTGAGTTTTTACTGTAGGCTAAATACCACATCAAGCACTTTTACATGTATCAACTCTCAAAATCATGCATGGCAGTTGTTGAAATTTTGAGAAATGAATAAATGTGGATAATGGGGACTATTTTTTTTTTTTTTTTTTTTTTTTTGCTATTTCTTGGGCCGCTTCCGCGGCATATGGAGATTCCCAGGCTAGGGGTCTAATCGGAGCCATAGCCACCAGCCTACGCCAGAGGCAGCAGCAACGCGGGATCTGAGCCGAGTTTGCAACCTACACCACAGCTCACGGCAACGCCGGATCATTAACCCACTGAGCAAGGGCAGGGATCGAACCCGCAACCTCATGGTTCCTAGTCGGATTCGTTAACCACTGCGCCACGACGGGAACTCCGGGACTATTTTCTGTATGTATGTGGTGTTAACTCACTTTTCAACTAAGTGTTGGATTTTTGCAATGCCATTAAAAACTTTTTCAGAGTTCCTTTCATGGCTCAGCAGTTAACGAACCTGACTAGGATCCATGAGGATGCAGGTTTGATCCCTGGCCTCACTCAGAGGGTTAAGGATCTGGCGTTGCCATGAGCTGTGGTGTGGGTCACAGATGTGGCTCAGATCCCGTATTGCTGTGGCTGTGGTATAGACCAGCAGCTATAGCTCCAATTAGACCCCTAGCCTGGGAACTTCCATATGCCACAGGTGTGGCCCTAAAAAGCAAGCAAGCAAACAAACAAACAAACAAAAAAAAAAACAACCACACCAAAAACTCCCTCAGTAAACTACATATAGAACTATATCATATGGCCCAGCAATTGCACTCTTGGGCATATATCCAGACAAAACTTTAAAAAGACACAAGCACCAGCATGTTCATTGCAGCACTATTCACAATAGCCAAGACATGGAAACAAGCTAAATGTCCACTGACAGATGAATGGATGAAGAAGATGTGATACATATACACAATGGAATACTACTTAACCATAAAAAGAACAAAATAATGCCATTTGCAGCAACATGGGTGGAACTAGAGACTCTCATACTAGTGAAGTAAGTCAGACAGAGAAAGACAAATACCATATGATATCACTTATGTCTGGAATCTCATATACAGCACAAATGAACCTTTCCACAGAAAAGAAACTCATGGGCTTGGAGAACAGACATGTGGTTGCCAAGACGGAGGGAGAGGGAATGGGGTGGACTGGGAATCTGGGGTTAATAGATGCAAACTATTGCTTTTGGAATGGATAAGCAATGAGATCCTGCTGTATAGCACAAGGAATTATATCTAGTCACTTATGATGGAGTGTAATGGAGGATAATGTGAGAAAAAGAATGTATATATGTATGTGTGACTGGGTCACTTTGCTGTATACTGTAAACCAACTATAATGGAAAAAATAAAAATAATTTAAAAATAAATAAATAAAAATAAACAAAAACAACTCTTTTGACCATGATCTAAATTGTTCAGTGCTATTTCATAGTGTGAGGATGACACTATTTACACAGTTGCTAATCATTGGACATCCAGGTTGCTTCTGGGTGTTATGGTTTTAACTGGTATTGGACAAAATCCTCAAATAAATATTTGAATTTTTCCTAGGTGTACACTTATAGCTATAAAAATTTAGATGGCCAAGATGCTAGATTGGGTATAAAGCATGCAGCCAGCTAAATTGTTCCACTCAAGACAACAAATATTTGATGAAAATATCTAACAAACTGTAACATAAAAGTAGGATATAGGAGTTCCCTGGTGGCCTAGAAGTTAAGGGTCTGATGTCACTGCTGTGGCATGGGTTTGGGTCCCTGGCCTGGGACCTCCCACATGCCACAGGTGTGACCACCCCCCTCCAAAAAAAAAGTAGAATATGAAAGACCTCTCCTTGGACAGCTGTTGTTCAGTAATTATTGTGCAAGTTATTCAGTGTTGCATATGTTTGGTTTTCTCCAAAGCTACTCCAGGATAGGGTAGGAATACCAGTAATACCTTTACTCGGTGCTTAGGATGTTTCAAGGAACCAGTGTTTATAAAGCATTTCACCCAGAGCCCTCCATGGAGTTCACGCTAAATAAATGTGAGCTGCCATTATTCACAATATTGAGTGTATGTCAGTAGGATGCATATGTAAATAATGCCAGGCTGTATGTCTGTCTTCACAAAACCTGAGGTGTTAGTATAAATATTTTCCTAATAGAAATATAGCTAAGGCTGTTCTTGTCACTTGTACAGTGTCACTTAATACAGTGGTTTATATACAACCACAAATTCTAGATGCAGGGAGTAGGCAGTTAGGAAAATAAGCCAGAATGTGCTACCTAGAAGTCATTAGTAAAACTTGAGGACTTAATCTTGTTTTTAAAATGTATCACAGAGTTGGGAGATATATATATACACACACACATACACATATATGCACAAGGACTATTACTCAGCCATTAAAAAGAATGACATAATGCCATTTGTGGCAACATAGATGGACCTAGAGATTATCATACTAAGTAAGGTAAGTCAGAAAGACAAATACCATGTGATGTCACTTATATGTGGAGTCTAAACTCTGACACAAATCAGCATACCTACGAAGAAAAACAGATTCACAGATATAGAGGACTCTGGTTGCCAAGGTGGAGGGGAATGGGGGAGAGGAGGATTGAGAGTCTGGGATTAACAGAGGCAAACTATTATATAGAGGATAGATAAACAACAAGGTCCTACTGATAACACAGGGAGCTATATTCAATAGCCTATGATAAACCACAGTGGAAAAGAATATGAAAAAGAATACACATGTATAACTGAGTCACTTTGCTGTAACAGCAGAAATTAACATAACATTGTAAACCAATTATATGTCAATAAAATTTTAAAAATAAAAATAAAATGTATCACAGAGTAAAAGCTCCGAATATTAGTGTTAGCAAAAACCAGACATCTTTAAGACAGTGATTTTCTTTTTTTTTTAAGATTTTTTTTCTATTATAGTTGATTTACAATGTTCTGTCAATTTCTGCTGTACAGCAAAGTGATTCAGTCATACATACATATATTATTTATATATATATATATATATATACACATACATACATATACATTCTTTTTCCTCACATTATCCTCCATCATGTTCCATCTCAAGTGACTAGATGTATTCCCTGTGCTATACAGCAGGATCTCATTGCTTATCCACTCCAAATGCAATAGCTTGCATCTACTAACCCCAGACTCCCAGTCCACCCCACTCCCTCCCCCTCCCCCTTGGCAACCACAAGTCTGTTCTCCAAGTCCATGAGTTTGTTTCTTTTCAAGACAGTGGTTTTTAAACTTTGCCAGCAATCCATAATTTCTAAAAGAAATTCGATTCCATTAAGATCCACAATGCAAATATATGTATAAATGTGTTAGTTTTGTAAAACCGTTTCACCAAACAGTATCAACTCTTTCTGTGCATGCTGTACTCTGCTATTTTATAGTTTGTTTCATTTTAGTTTAGTATTGGTTCAAATAAATTTATTTTGCTGGGTAGAAACCCACAATTTGAAATACAACCTTAAAGCTCATATACCCTTAAAAAAAAGTTTGCAGCTACTGTTGTAAATTCTCACCCACGCATTTAATCAGTAATGAGTGGTTTTGTTCTTATTTGCATGATAATTTGAACCTTGGGGTCATTATCCAGACATATTTAACTGTTAGTAAATAAGATTCTGTTAAAAGCATTGTCACTGAATGCAGGCAGGATTCAACCATACATTGGGCATGAGTCATATTTCACTCTGGTTTCCCTTTCTTTTATACCAGGTAGTTTCAATTTGCCAGCAGAATGAATACAGAGAGAGACTCAGAAACAACGTTTGAGGAGGATTCTCAGCCTAATGATGAAGTTGTCCCCTACAGTGATGATGAAACAGAAGATGAACTTGAAGACCAGGAGCCAGCGGTGGAACCAGAACAGAATCGAGTTAACAGGGAAGCAGAGGAAAACCGGGAGCCATTCAGAAAAGGTAACTTGCTGGGATCTGGAGACTGGGTCCTTGTCCATCCTCACATGGGAGGTGGCAACAGGTGCAAAGGACACGTGGTCCAGGAGGCATCTTCTTTCACTTAGCCTAGGATGCAACTTGGGCTGGGACAGATACACATTGTCCTTAGTGTGATGGGGCTGGTCGACCATATCTGACAAGTTTTACAGAGAATGTAGAGGGTCTTGCTTCATGTCTGTATTTTTAGAAGGGAAGAATTTGCTTGTTACCACACCCAGGAATCTTGGAGTTACCATACCTTTTTGCTAATGAGTATAAAATGGTTTCGACTCGCTAGCTAAAAAAAAATTTGTATGGCTCTCTGCTTGCCATGAGAGAACTGTGATACAGCCCCGGGCTACCTGCCCAGAATCAGGGCAGCTTCCAGGCAGAGTCTAGACCAGGGATTGGCAAACTTTTTTTTTCTTTAATTACTCAATGGATTTATTACATTCATAGCTGTACAATGATCACCACAATCCAATTTTATACGATGGCCATTCCACAACCTAACTTTTCTGTTAGGGGCCCAGTAGTATATATTTTACGTTTTGTGGGTCATGTGGTCTCTGTCACAACTACTCAGCATTACTGATGTTTCTTAAAAATGGCCATAGACAGGAGTTCCTACTGTGGCACAGCAAGTTAAGGATCTGGCATTGTCTCTGCAACAGCACAAGTTCAACCCCCGACGCAGCACAGTCGATTAAGGATCCAGTATTGCGACCTACACCACTGCTGTGGCGTGGATTCAATCCCTGGCCCAGGAACTTCCATGTGCTGAGGATGTGGCCAAAAGAAAAAAAAGTGGCCATAGACAGTCTGTCATTCAGGGTAACAGAACATAGCTTGCCTTTTCCCCTGTAGCTTTTCTATTTCATTTCCCACTGGTTCTCCTGCCCTGGCAAACACATGTGGTCTTTTCTTCCAACTCTTCTGCTCCAAGAGGAAGCTGTTCCTTTTTTGTTTTATTTTATTTCATTAATTTATTTATTTTTATTATTATTTTTGGCCACGCCTGTGGTGTTCAGAAGTTCCCAGATGAGGGATCAAACCTGTGCCACACCAGTAACCAGAGCCACAGCAGTGACAACGCTGATCCTTAACCTACTGAGCCACCAGGGAATGCCCAATCCTTTTTTTTTAGGCCCCAGATTTGCTCCAGATTTCAGGTTGAAATTGTTTTCCCTCAGGGTCTCTCAAATTCCAGTGAAAGAATCTTAGTTTCCCATTCACAGAAATCTCTGTGAAATTGTTCTGTTTCAGACTCTCCAGGTGCACGCCTCCCCAGCCTCAATCAGAATGAGCTCTGGTTTTATCTGGTTTCCTCAGTCTCCATCACTGCCAACCTGCCCTTCCAGGCCTCCCAGAAATTGGCTTCCCTTATTGTCACTCCCTGCCCCCTAGTTTTCCCTCAGGGTTCTGCTGCCTGTTCAGCTGGTTCCCCCCGCCCCCCAAACAGGTTTCACCTGTAGAAAAAGTGACAAAGCATGCAATCCCACTTATGCAATGATCCCTTCTGCTCTGGTCAGGTGGTGCCTTTCTTCTGCTCTTCCATGCGGGGCTGTCTCGAGGTGGGGGCGTGCGCATGCCCACCAGGGCCCCCTCCCACCACAGGCTCTGGCACTGCGGCTAATCATCTGCATCACCTCCTGTATATCATTTGATACCTTTGAATATTAAACACTTAGAATTAGCAGACCCCACTGTGGATTTCTGGCTATCATTTTAAGCTATTGAGTATTAAGCTTAAATACTTTCTGCCTTGAAGCAAAGGCACTAAAATCATGATAATTGAGCTAAGTTAAAACGGAATTACTGCCAATCTGAACAGGAATGTGACCTCTGTCATAACAAGTCCAGACTGGATATTGTTTGAATGGGGATAAAGCTGAGGTAGCCTGACAAGCTAGCAAGGGAGTTCTAGGTGATTGCCCAAATAGTAAATAGTGTGTTTCTTCCTCATTCCTTCTCCTGCTGTACTTCTAAGTTTCATATCACAATCTTGGAATCTTTACTATATGTGGATGTCTGGTGAGCTGGCTCGGTGGGGTTAGGGGTGAACTTTGTTGCTTTGTTGCTGGTGCCACGTTATCAGATGTGTGGTCCCAGACGAGGCCAAGGGATGAGGTTGGGTGCCTGCGGGAATGTGAGAGGAGCACGTAGTTGGGGGGGGAGGACTCTCACCTCTGGTTTTTTCCAAGTCTGCCTTCACATGCTGGTGCCCAGGGCTCTTTCCTGATCTTTCAGTTCACAGGTCACATTTCTTATAGATGTCTATCCTCAGAACCCAGACGTCTAGGGAGCCCAGGCTTGATCGTGGCTCATCATGGTCTTTTCCAATGGTGGCTTCTATTTTCAGGGGAATTTGGTGGGTCTCAAAAACCCCTATCAAGCAGCTATGCCTATGACTTTAACAAATTTGATTATCCTGGAGTTCCCATTGTAGCTCAGTGGTAATGAACCCAACTAGTATCCATAAGGATGTGGGTTTGATCCCTGGACCTGCTCAGTGGGTTAAGGATCTGGCATTGCTGTGAGCCGCGGTGTAGGCCATCAGCTACAGCTCCGATTCAACCCCTAGGCTGCCAATTTCCATATGCCCCAGGTGTGGCCCTAAAAAGAAAAGAAAAAAAAAAAAAAAGATTATCCTCACATCTCTGTGTGTCCTTCCCAAACACACAGAGGACAGTTAATGCCAGGCCTCTCTCCCGTTTCCACGTCCTCACAACCAGTCCACTTCCACTCCTCCCCTCCCTCTTCCTCCTCTCCCCCTCCCTCTTCCTTCCCTCTTCCCCCTCCTTCTTCCTCATCTTCTCACTTGGGCATTTTCCCAATGGAGGTTGGTGTCACTCTGACTTTCCTTTTTAACTCTTATCTGTCTGTCTTGATATTTTACATCAGAGCCCATTTCCTTCAAAAAATTCACTTCTCTAGAGCATGAGTCACTCTGTGAAGTATCCTCCAGTTAAGGGACAACAGGGGCCCAGGCCTGTTACAGCAGAGCAGTGTCTGAAAGTGTGTGAACCAAGTTCATTGTTCTGGTCCTATCTTACTGCAGAAGTTATGGTTTTCTTTCTTTCAAGATGGTTTAGCCCCACTGAGCTTGAGTGTTAAGCACGTGTTTGGAGGGACCCCTCGCAAGTGCTTTTCAGTGTTAGGATGTGCATTGTGTAGAGTTGGAATCAAGAACAAGTGTGAGCCGGGGTTAGAAAGTGCTGTGAAGGAAGAGATACGCCCAGATTTAGATTTACTAAAGTACCTTTACCCTGGTTTACTTTGAGCAACTGTTGACAAAAACGACTGGGAGTGTTTTCCATGTTATGGGATGAATATGCTCACTTCCTGATAAACACACTAGAACAATATATCTTAGGGTGTGTTTTAGGAAACACTAGTTCTGCCAGATATTCGTGGACACCTACTGTGGTCTGAGACCAAAACTCAGAATTCTTTATCCTCCTCTTGGAGTTTTAAGGTTGTTCATTAGCATAAAAGGATCCGAGATCTTTCAACTTTAGAGAAACCAATTTCATTTTATTTTTATTTATTTATTTGTCTTTTGTCTTTTTCGGGCCACACCGGCATGTGGAGGTTCCCAGGCTAGGGGTCTAATTGGAGCTGTTGTGCCAGCCTACGCCACAGCCACAGCAACGCCAGATCCAAGCCACGTCTGTGACCTACACCACAGTTCATGGTAACACCAGATTCTTAACCCACTGAGCAAGGCCAGGGATCGAACCTGCCACCTCATGGTACCTAGTCAGATTCATTTCCGCTGCGCCACAATGGTTACGCCATATTGTTAAGGATTTGACATTGACAAACCCCATTAGATGTGAGGGTCAAGGGAAAAGGAGGCCTGAGGAATAATTTCTGGCTTAGCCACCCTGACCCCCACCATCAGACACTATTCCAGTCATCTACTGCTGCATGAGAAAACATACTCTGAACTTATTGGCATAAAATGATCATTTCATGATGTTCACAGATTCTTTTAGTCAGGGATTCAGACAGGACACAGCGGAGATGGCATGTTTCTGCTATAGGCTATCTGGGCCCGCAGCTGGGAAGATGAACAGCTGAGGTGCCTTGACATGCTGGGGCCTGGGATTATCTGGAAGCTTCCTCTCTCCTGTGTCTGGCACCTAAGCTGGATAACTCAAAAGCTCAATTGGGTCTTTTATTGGGAGCACCTCCACATGACTGGGCTTTTCCCAGCATGCCACTGGGCTGCCGTGGGAGTATTGTAGAGGGACTTCTGGAGAACCAGCATCCCATGAGATCAAAGCAGAAGCTGGTCACAGAATTCATGCAGCATCCTTTGTGTTCCCTTCTCTTGGCTACAAAAGAGTCATGGAGGCAGGCCTTGGTTCAAGGGAAAGGAAATTGGACACATCTTCTTCCTGGGAGTGTAACAAGGTCATGTTGCAGGAAGGGAGATACTGTTGCAGCTGCCCTTGGAAGGTACTTTCTGCCTGCATGGGTAATAAAGCTGTTTGTGAGGATGAGTCATGGTGGCGGGAGCCCCTTGTAGGTCAAGGAGAGGGCTGTTGTTTTGAACTTGACTAGTTTGGGATAGTGGCAGGAATTCCACTTGTGTTGCTAGCTAGCTGGCAGCTTAGAAATATAGGATGAAGTGGTAAGAAATGACCATGAACGGTGCAGCATTGTCCCTGGGAAGTATCAGAATTCTTCAGCATGAGGGAATAGACAGCACTGAGTTCCCACATGGCAGTGGGCATATCCTTAGGGAGAGGTGGGTTCAGTTTTAGGAGAGGAGCCTCTCCAGTGAGCACCTGCCCCTCATCCCTCCCTAAGCACCCAGGCCCATCCCCCACAGCCTCTGGGCTCCTGGCGTACACCTTCGCCCAGTTTGCATACCTTGTGCTTGTGAAGTTATCAAAGGCATGTGACTAGTATCCATAAGGACTGAATAATTCTGATTCTACAACTTTGGAATTGGAGATGATTCAGACAGTGGCTTCAGCGTCATTTATCTTTGTTTTTGTTTTCTTGTTAAAAGCCACATAATTCTGTTGCAAGACCGTGCAGGATGATGCCAAACCACATGCAGGACTGCTTCCGGGTGCTGCTGTGGCTCGTGCCCGTGAGCAGCTGGCAGGCTGTGCACGCACATCTCTCTGTCCACGAGGGCCTGTCCCCAAAGACCTGTCTTGACCGGTTTAGGGGGGTTCTCTGCTTGAAAATGTAAGACTGCATGTGTTTAAAAGTCTTTTCCAACTCAGAATGTTGTAGTTCAAAATTCTGTTCGGGGCGGAATGATCACTGGTTAACAGTATTTAAGGTGGAATGCTTAATTGTTAAGGTTTAAAGATATCACCACATGACCATCGGGAGGTCAAAAGGAAGTTCTTTCTCTTGGTATAAATTCGGACTGGATGTGGTATTGACAAAAATAGTCAGCTGTGTCCCCGATGAAAGTGATATCTTCAGATAAAACTGTAAAATTAAGCATCTTTAGAGCATCTATGACTTTTTTTCCTGGAATCCAAAAACAGATTGAGCTAGTCCATTAAAACATGGAAATCTTAGGAAATCCATGAAACATGCTGAGGAGTATGTTTTCCGTAGCTACAGCAACCTATTGTGTTGGGCTGAGGATCAAACCTGTGTCCCAGCACTCCTAAGACACCACCAGTCCTGTTTTGCCACAGCGAGAACTCCTCGATGCACTTTGAATTTTTGACACATACTCCACATGGAGATTCTACCCCAGCTCCTTATTTTCTTTAATCACCTATAAACTTCCTTCTACCACTGCAGCTCTGAGAAGAGCACAGTAACTAGTGGCTTCTATTATTATTATTTTTTTTTTTTAAATAACTAGTGGCTTCTAAAGGAAAGGCTGTGTGGGGTGTTCCTGGCTGAGTGATTTGTAATGATGGAGGGAGTGGTGAGACCACGTCGCCTCATTTTATGGAACTGGCTTTTGAGTAATGTCATTAATGACCGAACCTCGAGTGAGAAGCTCTTGCTCATGGAAACCTAACTCAGCTCTTGTTTTCCTGGCTCCACTTTGGAACCTGAGCATGTAAAGTAGGTTTTTAATGATAGAAGATCACCTTAGGAAGACACTCACTAACTTGGCGGCGGGGGGGGGGGGGGGTTCAATCCTGCTGGCATATCAGAAGCATGTGGGGAGTTTCTGACAGTTGTGAGCACCCTGGTGTGGATCCCTTCTGTCACCACTTTTCTTTTCCTTTTGGCTGCACTTGCAGCATGCGGAAGTTCCTGGGCCAGGGATTGAACCCATGCCACAGCAGTGATGATGCCATATCCCTAACCTGCTGAGCCACCAGGGAACTCCTGTTGTTACCTTTCCTCTTGGTTCATTCTTGCCTCCTTTTTGATCTACTTTTCCTATATTTTATTTTATTTTTTATTTTTTATTTTATTTTATTTTACTCTACTTTTTGGGCTTTTTTAGGGCCAAACCTGAGGCATATGGAAGTTCCCAGGCTAGGATTCACATCAGAGCTACAGCTGCCAGCCTGTGCCAGAGCCACATAAACACAGGATCGGAGCTGTGTATGTGACCTACACCACAGCTCTCGGCAACGGAGGATCCCTGATTGACTGAGCCGAGGCCAGGGATCAAACCCACATCCTCATGGATACTAGTTGTATTCATTTCCACTGCACCACAATGGGAACTCCCATTTTTCCTATGGTTTAAAATATTGGAAAGTGCATAGAACACAAGGACATGGTTTAACAGATGATGATTAAGTGAGCATGTGTGTAAGTACTCAAGTCCAGCACAGCAATACGGCTAGGACCCCTGAAGCCTCACTCAGGTCCATCCTACCCACCCTCTCCCCGTCCCTCCGCCGAGGTAACCTGCATCCTCCTTTTTAGAGTAATAACTCCCTTGATTTCCTTTAGAATTTTACCACCTAAGTATAAATCCTTAAACCTTGGTAGTTTAGCTTTACGTGTTTTCACACTTCGTGTGTGAATGAAATCATACATTTGGGATGTTTTGGATTGGAGTACAGTATGTATTTGTGTGTGTCTAACTTTATTCAAAGGTATTTTTAAGATTGACCCATTGTTGAATGTAGATGTGGTTTTTCTACCCCCCCCCCCCGACTGCCTAGTTTTACATCTTTTCCTATATTCTCCTCCCTTGATTTATTCCCATCCACCATCCCACTGCCGTTAAAATAATTTTTATTTTTTTTTATGACCACACCTGTGGCATATGGAGGTTCCCAGGCTAGAGGTCAAATTGGAGCTGCAGCTGCCAGCCTGTGCCACAGCCACAGCCACACAGGATCCGAGCCACATCTGTGATTGATGCTGCAGCTTGCGGCAATGCCCAGTTCTTAACCCGTTGAGCAAGGCCAGGGATCGAACCTCATGCAATAATATCTTTTAAATATTAAACACAGTGGTATAACGACCGTAAGAAAAGCAACTTACATTAGTTGATTTCTATGTAAACCTATAGGGGGGAGCAATTGAATTGCAAACATACTTTTTCCCAAAGGTAATATGAATATACACATAGAGCTAATGATAAAAGGGTACAGAATGAAAAGAAATTCTTTTTCCCTGCCTCTTCTGTCTCTCAGCCGTGTAGTTCCTTTCCTAGAAAAGAAAGGCTATTATCAATTTCTTGTATATCCTTCCAGAGATACACACACTCATATGTGCAAAGGATGCTTACAAACACGAGCCCTTATATGCCCATAGATACGCATACACATAATCACACGAGTACAAGTGTGTGGGCATGCGCGCTTCCTATTGTGCATTCATTCTGTGTGTCACACGGCTGAAAGTATGGTAGATACCCCCTGCTTTGATCACTTAGTGTAATTCGAAGATCGCCCCTATCAGTACACATAAAGCTACCTCAGTCTTTTTTTGCAGACTACATGGGCTTTCATTGTGTGGATGTTTAACCAGCTGCTGGTGGTGGCACTTCAGTTAGTTTTTTCTAATCTTTTTTTTTTTGTCTTTTGTCTCTTCAGGACCACACCCACGGCATATGGAGGTTCCCAGGCTAGGGGTCAAATCAGAGCTGTAGCTGTCAGCCACAACCACAACAATGCCAGATCTGAGCCACATCTGCAACCTACACCACAGCTCACAGCAATGCCAGATCCTTAACTCACTGAGCAAGGCCAGGGATGGAACCCACAGCCTCATGGTTCCTAGTTGGATTCATTTCCGCCACACCACGATGGGAACTCCTCTAATCTTTTTGATAAACAGGGCTGCATTGAAAACCCCTGAGACATTATTTCTCTATCCAGGAGTATACACACGCTCACTTAGCATGTTATAGTTTGTAGATATGGCCAAATTGTTCTCCACCTAAGAGGGCCGGTTTATTTTGCTGCTGTAGGTTAAAAACTGGTACCTCACTGAAGAATCGTACTTCTTTTTTGGTGAACTTGAGTATCTTTTCACATATTCAGGAGCCATTGAATTTCCTTAGGTATGAATGGTCTATTTGTCCTTTAATCCTTTCTTTCTAGGGTTGTTTGTTTGTTTTTTCCCCCTTTTTTGTGCTAAATTTCTGATTTTTTTTTTCCCCCTTAGGGCCGCACCTGCAGCATATGGAGGTTCCCAGGCTAGGGGTTTAATTGGAGCTACAGCTGCCGGCCTACACCACAGCCACAGCAATGCCAGATCCGAGCCACGTCTGCAGGCCACACCACAGCTCATGGTAACGCTGGATCCTTAACCCACTGAGCGAGGCCAGGGATCGAAACCTCATGGTTCCTAGTCGGATTCATTTCTGCTATGCCATGACGGGAAGTCCAAATTTTTGATCTTTTAACTCTGCTGGTTTGCTGCTGCTTAAACAAAGCAGTGCAGCTTTTTGGTTGCAGAATTGTCTATAATCAAGAGTTCAGAAGAAGCCATGAGAGGATGAGGGACCGGTGAAGCTGACTTTCTTTGCCAAATGGTGATGATCAAAGGGCCTGGTGACCCCGGGTACTCCCAACATCATGGAGCCATATTCAGATATATTAAATCCCTGTTTACCAGGTGATTTTGAGCCACAGCTGGCTGATGGTAAATGCAACATGCATTGATGATTTTATTAGGCGTGACCATTGCTAGTTGATATCGGTCTAGCTTTTAACCAAAGGGTCAAATGGTGAGTTTTTTGCCAGTTAATATTTTACTTTTCCCCTTTTCTTAGTCAGTATTTCCATTCAAGAAAAATGGGGCAAGATTCCTACTTTTTCTTTCAATTAGTCTTGTGGCCCATGTGTCCAGTAAGATTCTTTTAATTGGGTACCTAGTAAATGTTTGATCAAAAGCACAAATATTTCTAAGTGCTATTTTGCACCTTCTCTGAAGGCCTGTGCTTTAGCACAGCAGTTCTCAAACCATATTAATAGACGTTCTGTAATTTTTTTAAATGTGCCTGTGGTCACACTCATTTTAAAAAGGACCAAATTAAATACAATTAAATGTTTCTTTACTACAGGACTTCTTAGTGGGTCCACTGAATGTCCAAGAGAGGGGGAGGTAGGATGCTGTGTTTCACAAATGTATTTGACCGCAGAACAGTTTTCCCTTTCTTTCTAGTCTCTGATTGAAATACTCCTCAAGCAATTGCATAAAACTCAGGAAAGAAGCAGCAAAAGGAATCAATTTCTCTGTCCACAAATTTGCTGAATTAGGCCGAATAAGGAACCTTGTTAAAAATAGAGTTATTGATTACTTGACTGCAGTCAGATCTCTGAATTTTACTAGAAAGGCTCCTGTGGTTAAGCTCAGGGTGTTGCAGACGAAGACATGAGTTGCTTTCTCCAAGTTCCCCAAGGTGTTATTAAAAGTGTAGAATTAAGAGAGCACAGTCATTTCTGGTAGACCCTTCAGTGCCCCTTCTTGAGGTCAGATGCCACCCTCATCTGAGCATCCAAATCAGACTGGGCCTGAGATGAGCGGGGCATGCTGATAGAGAGGGACCATTGGCTGGAGGACTTAATTATGAAGCAGATTTAGAGGGCCACAAGGGGGACAAAGAATCCAGCTCATCAAAAGGGCAGCATATTCTTTCCTCTTGAGAATTTCTGAGATTGATTTTGTTTATCCTTTCCCTTTGGCCTTTTCTCTCTTCTTGAGGCATCTTGTCTGTTTTTCTTCTCAATCTTCCTGAATTTTCAAATGGCACTTTTCAGAGGTATTCTAGAACATGAGTGACCGGGAATGTGTCACAAGTCTTCTGGGAGCTCAATGAAATTGTTAAAAAATTTCAAGTTTCCATAAGATAGAATGGATTCAAGATTACCCTATAAGGAGTTCCCGTCGTAGCTCAGCTGGTTAAGAACCTATTATCCATGAGGATGTGGGTTTGATCCCTGGCCTTGTTCAGTGGGTTAAGGATCTGGCGGTTGTCTCAAGCTGCAATGTAGGTTGCAGTTGTGGCTCAGATCTGGCGTTGCTGTGGCTGTGGTATAGGCCGGCAGCTGCAGTTCTGATTCTATCGACCCCTAACCCAGGAATTTCTATATGCTACTGTGGCTGTAGGTGGCTGTAAAAAGAACAACAACAACCAAAGATTAACCTATAAAATCTTTTGCACCTACTTTCATTTAGATCTCCTTTTTGAGTCAAAATGTTCCAGTTGCACACATTATAACAGCCCTTATGAGCTGTTTTGTAGTTCCATTTTAATATTCCCTTTTGATAAAATTGCATGTAAGCTAGAAAGATGCTTAGAACATTTCCATTTGTAATGACACAATAGCTATGATTACCCAATGAATGGTAGCCAAAATGATGCAAGAGAAATATTCAATAATAGAATAGTGGTTTTTAAAAAGTCATGAGGTTAATAATTTGCATTTTCCAGTAGTCCTCAATTGTGCCTTTTGCCGTATTACCTGTAGTTCCTTTGAAGTAAAAGTCAAGAAAATGAATCATTTAAAAAGGAAATATGCAGTTCCTATTGTGGCTCAGTGAATTAAGAACCCAACCTAATCTTTGTGAGGATGCAGATCAGATCCCTGGCGTCACTCAGTGGGTTAAAGATCTGGCATTGCCATGAGCTGTGGTGTAGGTCACAGATGAGGCTCAGATCTGGCATTACTGTGGAGGTGGTGTAGGCTGGCAGCTGCAGCTCTGATTCAGCCCCTAGCCTGGGAACTTCCATATACCCCAAGTATGGCTGTAAAAAGGTAAAAAAAGATGAAATATAATTTTTCTAAAGCATATTGAAATTTTTATAATTATAGTTATAGGATTGATAATTTCATAATTCCTGTAAATGTTCTTTAATATATCTCCATCTTCAAAGAGAGTGTGTCTCACTAGTTGATTCCTCTTCCTCTGGCCAGTCTGCAGGAAGGGGAGGAACTCATCAAAAGTCGGATGTGTGTCACACCAGCCAAGTTCATCCCACATGCATGTTGGAACACACAAGCCCATAGGGAACCTTATACCAAAAAGGTGCTTCCTGCACTTTTCTTCCTAAGTTATAACCTCCTTGTCTTGAGCTTTTGTAGCCATGAGATCTCATGCTTTCCTCTTAGGAAATGAAGCCCAACCTGAGGTTGGGGGGACAGTAGAAAGGTTGACCCTCTACTCGTAAGGGACCCTCCCAAGTCTAGTCGCTAACAAGGCAGTTCTCATGGTGGTTTGTAGCATAAATCACAAAAGAAGGGCCAGTCAGCGAAGTGGATGGAGAGGTTGGACTTGGGGGTCAGACTGTCAGACTTTGAATTCTGACTCTCCCCCTGGATCCTCTGTCTGCCTCCATTTCCTCAGTTGTAAAACTGAGGTATTTTCTACTTGCCATGATGCTTGGCACCTAACAAGCACTGAACACATGTTCCCTTTGAAGCTATACATCATGGCCAGTAGGAGTCAAGAGTAGACGGGCAAAGACAGAAAAGGTGGGTGGAAATTTCTTTCCCTGTCAGTGTATCCTGACTGCCAGGCTAGTCATCTCCAGGTTGGAAGACCTCTTTGACCGAAGTTTCCAATAGGTGCTGGGCTCCACTGTTGAGGTAGAAAGTCAGGCCGACATCTCACTGTGTGTGAACTTTTCCTTGCCTGTTCATTCAGAAGGTCCATGAGCGTGTCGCCAGAGGGTACGTCACTTCCAGCTCGTCAGAGAAGATTTTATGAGACTCCTATTTCGTGAGAATTGTCCCCCTAGTTACAGAGAAGCTTGGATTTTCTAATGTTCCCTGGGGAAGTTCCTGTCCTAGCTCAGCAGAAATGAATTCGACTAGTTTCCATGAGGACACAGGTTCAATCCATGGCCTTGCTCAGTGGGTCAGGGATCCAGCGTTGCCGTGAGCTACGGCATAGGTCTCAGACATGGTTAGGATCTGGCGTTGCTGTGGCTGTGGTGTAGGCCAGCGGCTACGGCCCCTATTGGACCCCTAGCCTGGGAACCTCCATATGCCATGGACACGGCCCTTAAAAAAACAAACAAAAAAGCTTCCTGGAATTTAGAGATGGCGACTGAGTGGTAGATGGCGACATTAAGGAGGAGGAATGAACTTAGAAAGACAACAGATGGCCATTAGGATAAAGCAGTGCACAACACTGATCTGTGATCAGGACTCCAAAGTGTTGAATTAGCTGATCATACCCTTTTTGTTTGATGTATTCATTTACTGAGTATTTAATGGGTTATTAATTTTATAAACCAAGTCAATGAATTTGAAGAAATCATTTAATTTAATTTAGCTGCGACTTTCTGGCACTCTGGGATTTTTGTTCGGGATTCGTTAGATGAGGATCACTCTTTCAGAATCAAATGTTCTATGAACAGCTGGTCAAGTTACACCATGTTCATTAGTTTGCTAGGGCTGCAATAACAAAGGACCATAAACCGGGTGGCTGGAATGGCAGAAATGTCCTAGCTCACAGTTCTGAGGCTAGATGTCTGAGAGCAGGGTGTTGCAGTGTTGATTCCTTCTGATGGCTGAGGGAAGGATCTGTTCCAGGCCCCTCTCCTTGGCTTGTAGGTGGCTGTTTTTTCTCTGTCACTTTGCATCATCTTCCCTCTATGTATATCTCTGTGTCCCAATTTTCTTTTCTTTTCTTTTCTTTTCTCTTTGGCTGCACCTGTGTCATGCAGAAGTTCTGGGGTCAAACCTGCACCACAGCAGCAACCCAACCACAGCAGTGACAGTGCCAGATCCTTAACCTGCTGAGCCACCAGAGAACTCCCCAATTTTCTTTTTTTATAAGGACAACAGTCATCATGGATTAAGGTCCATTTTAATGACCCCACTTTAAGTTAATTACACCTGCAGTGACTATTTCCAAATAAGATCATACTCTGAGGTTCAGGATGGGGGTTAGAACTTCAACATGTGAATCTGGGAAGGATACAGTTCAGCTCATAACCATGTAACAATATTCTACCCCATGGACTTTTTTCTTTTTCTTTAAAAGATTGTACATGGCAAGTCAAAGCAAATGATCGCAACTTCCACGAACAACCTCAATTTATGAACACAAAGTTCCTTTGTATTAAAGAGAGCAAATATGCGGTAAGTTGATTTTTAACTTCCTAAATGAACTTTATTAAAAGCCAGTTTTTCCCAATAGCCATCACGCTTACTAGCTTCATGTGACACCTGTCTTCCAGGTAACCCCTGGCCTGGGCCATTGATAATCATCATTGGTTCTCTAGAATGTCATTTTTATTCATCACATTAAGATTAACTACCTTAAGGGTGTATGAGGGTGGCTTGAAACAAAACAAAACCAGCTTACGTAGAGTAACCCTTTCCCTCTGTATGTACCAAGCACTCTTAATGTTTTATGAAAGAATACACAGAAGCTTTGTTTTTGACAGTAAGAAGAACTTGAAAGGAATCTTAATAACTTGTCTCCCTCTCCTTACCTGTGATGGATTTAGAGACTTTGAAGATATTTTTTTCTCAAAAATGCTTATTACAACTAAAATCTGATAAAGCACATCCATTAAGTTGGGGCTGAGTACCACAGACTAGGAGGGTTAAGACAACAGAAATTAATTCTTTTACAATTCGGGGGGCCAGAAGTCTGAAATCAAGGTGTCAGCCAGTTTGGTTCCTTCTGGAGTAGCTGAGGGAGGAACTGTTGCCAACTTCTCCTGAGGCTCCTGGTGGTTGCTGACAACCCTGGGGTTTCCTTGGCTTGTAGACCCATCGCTCTAAGTTCAGCCTCTGTCTTCACAGAGCCTCCCTATGTGTTCCTGTGTCTATGGCCAGTTTTCCTCCACTCAGGTCAGCAGCTTTGGGTTAGGCCCCGCCCTAAGCCAGTGATGTCCCTGTCACTTGATCACATCTGCAAAGACCGGATTTCCAAATTAGATGACCACCACAGGTATCAGGGTCAGGGCTTGAGCCCTTTAACTTTTAGGGGCTCACAGTTCAACCCACACCAGTGCCTTTGACTCTTTCTTACCCAATAGCCTTCATCCCTCCTAAGTCAAAGAATGTTTCTTTTCCAGCTTTGCCACCCACGTTGACATCTCCCATTTTCTCCCCATCTTTGCCCCATTTTCTAAGAGGATCTAAGGGTCCAAGGAGCCCAACAGCAGGGTCTATTTGTCAGATTTGCCACAGAGGTCTTCGGGGTGAAATGTCTACATCTTGTTACTGTGACAGAAACCTCCAAGGGGTCATTTTGAGGCCTGCTTAGAAGTAAAATCTTCAAGGAAATCTCAGTGTCTTTCTGACAAATTACATCCCTGTGTCCTTGCAGGCCACAGGGCTTAGTGGTTTTTGCAGGTGTGTATACATTAGGATGTTGTGATAAGCCTGTGGCATTGTTTGAATGAATTTATTTTTTTCCAACAGAATAATGCAATTAAAACATACAAGTACAATGCACTTACCTTTCTACCGATGAATTTGTTTGAGCAGTTTAAGAGAGCGGCCAATTTCTATTTCCTGGTCCTACTTATCTTACAGGTAATACCCTTTGATACTTTAAATCTGTTTTGAATTATGGTGACTCAGTAACATTAAGGTTGTTATTAAGTAACATAGAAAATGTGAATAATCTTGAATGTTTTTTATATGGACATTTGGATTTTGCACATAAAAGAACATGTCTTAGAGATAGAACCAGCTCAGCACTGTTAAATGAACAGGGAACAGGAGCAAATGAGAATGTTGTTTTAATTCTTTTGGGGGGTGGGGAGCATGCCCGTAGCATGTGGAAATTACTGGGCCAGGGATCAAATCCAACTATTGCAGTAATCCAAGCTACAGCAGTGACAATGCTGGGTCCTTAACCGCTAGACCACCAGGGAACTCCTTAATTTTATATTTTTAAAAACTCAGTTGCTTACTGATGTCAATGTGGTTTCCCTGGAGTACAGTTAAAATCTTTGCTCTGTAAAATAATTGTACCTTAAAATTAAATGTATTTTTTATGCTTGGCTTTTATTTCTTATTTAGTTGCCAAAATATTGTGGATTTTTAGTGTTTTGGTCAGAATTTTCAAATTATTTTTGTGAACTGCTTCTGCACTGGAAAGGCCTTTTACTCCTGAGGGTTTTTTGTTGTTGCTGTATTTTGTTTTGTTTTGTTTTGCTTAACTGTGTGAAGGAATTCACTTATCTGGAGAGCAAAGGGCTACTTTGCCCCTACTTCCTTCTAGAGGGAAAAGGGAGTTCCACTTATTAACAGTAATGTGGGAAATGATTCTTATGTCTTCTAACCGTTACCCAGTTATATTTTCTGAAGGTACAGCAGTCCAAATTCAGATACTAGCAATAGCCTTAGACAGCCCTTTCCTTGAGCTGTTATTAATTCTTATACTCTGTGAGGTTAAGTGCCATCATCCCCTCCATTTTACAGAGGAAAACTAAGGCCTGGCAAGGTAAGATAACGCTAAGTGGTGAAACTAGGTAAGATTTGGATGCAGGAGTTTGACCCCAAAGCTTGCCATTTTAACTGCTATGTTATGTGGCCCAATGATCAACAGGATGGTTGCAAGAGTTCTTTACTAAACTTGCTTCCCAATCTTATATTCCAACTTGATGGCCATCTTGATGCATGTAGGGCTTCCTGCATGGCCAGCATCTTTCTTGGCTAGACCAACAGTAGTGACCATGAAGGAAACACTTTCTTCTAACGATCCCAAAGATGCCCCATCCAATCCAGAGGCATCCACTACCTACTGCCATTTTTGCCTCCATCATGGGGCCCTCGGAGACCACTGAGCAACCAGCAGTATAGAGCCTGCTGCATGTATTCCCTAAGAGCCAAAGGACTCCTTCTCCCCTGTACACTACAGGGCTCGCCCCCCATTAATTATGACTTTCACAAAAGGTTCAGAGCTGTTCTCTTTTGATATCAAGTTACAAAGCCTCCTTGGTATCCTGTTAAGGTCACAGTGAGACAATTTCAGGAGCCACTGTCCTCTGGGCTCTGTTCCAGGAGGCTAGAAGCTAGAGAGAGAGAGGCACTAGAAAGGTTTGCTGGGTGCTTTTTGCCTTTTCATGCCTGCCCTGCAGGATGTCGGCTTGGATGCTGATGGAGACTTAGAATCGGCAAGCTTAGAGTTAGCAGTCGCCTGTAGGTTAGCAGTGCCTTGCTGGTCCAACATGTACGCCTTTTTATCTCTTTCAGGCAATCCCTCAAATCACAACCCTGGCATGGTACACTACCCTGGTGCCCTTGCTCGTGGTGCTGGGCATCACGGCCATCAAAGACCTGGTGGATGATGTGGTAAGGGTTTCGCATGGAGCTTTCTCCCCACGACTACAAGCGTATTTGCAAGTGGCATTCATACTTGATGTTTTGAGATTATTAAAATAACCTTTCCCCATCCCTTCTCTAAAGGCACGCCATAAAATGGACAATGAAATCAATAATCGGACGTGTGAAGTCATTAAGGACGGCAGGTACCATACTTTTCAGATTGTCTGACTTGATTCCAAGGACATCATGTATAGCTTTGTCTAGAAACATTAGAGCTAACTGTTGGAAGTCTATGCATGTGTGAACCTTTCCTTGTAAAGGCCTCTCTTCACCTCCTAAGATGAAGCCATACCCATATTGGAGCCCAGGCGTTGCCTGATGGGGCTCTGTCCTGTGGTTACAGCCTAGAGTGTGAGGCTCCCATCTCTACACTTCCCAGCCGTGTGCTGTCCAGGGTTCTGCCCACATGTCCTGACACTCTTCCCGATCCCTAGCCACAGGGCTTTCTTTCTTTGCTGCACTTTTAGAGCATTTTGTTTTCATCTTTCTCATTACTATCTGAGGGGTTTTTTTTAGAATTATTTGTGTAGAATCTTCTGTCCGGAACTATAAGTTTCTCAGGGGGACCATCCTGGTGGCATTTGCTCTTGTGTCCGTCAGAACATCAAACGTGCAGAACATGCTCAGTAAATGTCTGTTAAAGTTGTGGAGTCAACAGTGACCAACATGCCAACTCTGGGACCTGTAATGAGCTGTTTTCTGAGCAAGAGCCTCAAGGCAGAACTATAAATTCAAGTGCTAAAAATAGTCACTAAGGCCCAATTCAAAGACTTTTTGTGGGAGTTTCCATTGTGGCTCAATAAGTTAAGAACCTGACTTAGTGTCTGTGAGGATTTGGGTTTGATCCCTGGCCTCGCTCAGTGGCTTAAGGATCCACTGTTGCTGTGAGCTGTGGCGTAGGTCACAGATGTGACTCAGATCGGGTGTTGCTCTGGCTCTGATGTAGGTCAGCAACTGCAGCTCCTATTCATCCCCTAGCCTGGGAACTTCCATGTGCCACAGGTGTGGCCCTAAAAAGAAAAAGGAGACCTTTTGTGTATCAACACTGAGAAAAATAACCTCATTTATAGCTACACTTCAAATGTGTCTAACTTGAATATGTTGAATATGACTATTTCAATCTCTAAATATGTTCAGATGCTTTTTTTCCCCTTACAAATAAATGGGTTCTATTCCAAAGGTTACCTTTCAAGTCACTTAGAATCACTGTTATGGATGGCAGTGAGAGGCATAGCCAGCCCACACAACTCTGTTTAGCCCACAGCCTGGCTAACTCTGCTGGCAAAAAGGAGCTCTGAGTTGCCTGGAATTGAAGGTAGGGGTGCATAGGGGGCAGGGCTGTGGCTCCAGCAGCCCATGGGAGTAGGATCAGGCCTGTGTGGCATCTGTAGGGCCGAGCAACAGGGGCCGCCCAGGAGAAAACTAGACATCATGTTGGAAGAGTCCATTGCAGTTGCTTCTGATACCCCCAAAGCGCTGTGGCAGGAAGGTGCTTGACTTAGTCATTTATAGTTTGAGACCCACACACAAACTGCTAATTTATCTTTTTAGAAATATTGAAATGGAAACTATCATTCCTTCTAGTGAAGGGTAGCTTGAGTTAAAAAAACTCTGAAGATTAAACATTGTGTACTAAATTCTTGTAACATTGGGGAAACCAGAGTTTAAGCATATACTTAAAATGTATTTTAAATCTCCAGGTCTCTTTTATCCATAAACTAATGGGAGGACAAGCATAGTCATTGGATTTCTGCCTCCAAAAAAATTAAGGTTGTTAGTTGTGGTAGGTGCATAATATCTGTTAGGGTTATCTTTCCTACATGTGGAAACCTTTAAGACAAACCATATGTAGACCTTGTTTTATTGTACTTCGCTTTATTAGGCTTCACAGGTATTGCGTTTTTAGCAAATTGTAGGTTTGGGGCAACCCTGTATCAAACAAAGTACCATATTTTTAACAGCATTTGCTTGTGGTTTTGTGTCTCTCTGTCACGTTTTGGTAATTTTTGAGATAATTCCAACTAATTTTTTTGTTACGGTGATTTCCGATCGGTGATCTTTGTCCTTACTATTGCAAAAAGATTGCAGCTCACTGAAGGCTCAAATGACAGTGACGGTGTTTTTAGCAATAAGGTATTTTTTAAATAAGGTGCTTTGATTTTAACGTAGTGCTATTTCACACTTAATAGACTACAGTATAGTAAACAGCAAACTTAACTTTTATATGCACTGAGAAACCAAAAAATTCATGTGACTCACTTTATTGCAATATTCACTTTATTGCAATGGTCTGGAACCAAACCTGCAATATCTCTGAGGTCTGCTTATACTTTAAAAGTTTTTTAAAAATGTTTTTTGTTTTGTTTTGCTTTTTAAATATCAGTACTTTGTTTTTTTTTTTTTTTTTTTTTTTTGGCTTCCCCGTGGTATATGGAATTCCTGGGCCAGGGATCAGATCCAAGCCACAATTTCAACCTACACCTCAGCTCCAGAAATGGCTGATCCTTAACCCACTGTGCCAGTTGGGGGATCAAACCTGCATCCCAGGGCTCCAGCAATCCTGTTGTACCACAGCAGGAATTCTAACTCTAACATTTTAGAGCAGGACTCGATAAAGTGTTGAATTATTAGACATTTAAGTGGGAGTTTCCAGTAGAATTTAATACTGAAGGGAACCATCTTTTTATTTGATCAATATCCCTATGAGATTTGTTGTAAAAGTGATACACCACCCTTAAAAAGATAACAACTTTAAGCCACAGAGAAGAGCCAAGGACTAAAGCTCCATGAGGCTTTCAAGAGGCCCAAGCTGGCACTATAATCCCCCTATCTCGGGGTGAGCACCCAGTGGGTGATGGCTGAGAGAAGAGGAGGGAGGAGGCTGGGAGCATAGGACCTGAGCAGAAACAAGGGGCGGCATGGGTCCCCTCACACACTTGAGGAGCCCCCATTGACCCTTGGTTGCACGATGTAGAGTGGGAAGGACACATCAAAGTCAGCACCTCCACTGTTACTTCCCCCAGAGGAGGATACAATCCCCATGACCCCTGAGTCATCAAATGCCTGAACTTCTGGAAGACCTTTTCCCTGTGATGTACATGTTTTCCCAGAATCTTTGGCTGAAGACAGAATAATTCCCAACCCCATGCCAGTAAGTTTTTAAAAGCCACCGAACTCTCATTCTTTTTCATATTCAGATTCAAAATTGCCAAGTGGAAAGAGGTTCAAGTCGGAGATGTCATTCGTCTGAAAAAAAATGATTTCATCCCAGTAAGTGGACAAGCTGTGCTGTCTCCTTCCTCGTCCTCCCATCTGACCTGGTGCTCGGTTCTGCCTTGGTGGGGGCGGCGGAGGGGGGGGCAGCGGGGGGGGGGAGGGAGTGTCTGGGTCATTGGTGTGTTTCCTTTCAAACAGGCTGACATCCTGCTGCTGTCCAGCTCTGAACCTAACAGCCTCTGCTACGTGGAAACGGCTGAACTGGATGGGTAAGTGGGTCTTAGGAGGGCCTGTTCGAAAGCTGACCATGGAGGGCACATTCATTACATTGAAAGCTGTTCACTTGAGGAGCTCCCTTCGTGGCTCAGTGGTTAACAAACCCAACTAGGAGCCATGAGGATGTGGGTTCAAACCCTGGCCTTGCTCAGTGGGTTAATAAGGATCTGGCATTGCTGTGAGCTGTGAGCTGTGGTGTAGGTCACAGGCGAGGCTCCAATCTGGTGTTGCTATGGCTGTGGGATAGGCTGGTAACTGTATCTCTGATTTGACCCCTAGCCTGGGAAGTTCCATATGCCTCAGTGTGGCCCTCAAAAGCCAAAAAAAAAAAAAAAAAAAGACAGCTGTTCACTTGGGAGTTCCCTTGTAGCACAAGGGGTTAAGGATCGGTGTTATCACTGCAGTGATTCAAGTTGCTGCTGTGTCGAGGGCTCAGTTCCTGGCCTGGGATCTTCCACATGCCATGGGTGCAGCCAAAAAGGAAAAAAAAAAAAAGAAAGCTGTGTACTTGGACAAGAAGCCCCGAGATCTGGCCTTGCCTCTACCCCCTGCTGGCTGTCCAGCAGCCTCTCTGTAGGAGACCAGCCTCGCTTTGTCTTTGTCTTATTCTCTAGTTAGTACCAAGTAGGAGCAACAATGATCTGATTCCCTAGTAGACCAGCCTCTCTTTGTCTCACTCAATCTCCATATTTGAAAGTGCCAAACCCCACCTTGCAGGGAAAGTAAAAGGACTGATGACAGAATGTACCCCTGAGCCCTTTGTAAGCTGCTGAGCAGTGTCCAGACTCAGACAAATGACTTAGTATCTATTTCAGGAAAAAAACAGCAGATTTTTAAAGTCTGTGCCAAGGGGCAATTTTGAATTCTCCCTTTGTTCGTTTTGATTATTTGCTCCCACTTGAAAGAGGATAAAGTTCCATTTTTGACCATTTTGACCAGTTTTCAGTCCATTTGTGGAGTGCCCACTAGGTTGCATTAGCTTTACACGGTAGCTCATTTAATCTTCTTAGCACCACTATCAGACAAGTGTTACTTTTTCTCCAAATTTTTAAAAATTTCATTTTATTTGTAATTTTACTGAAGCATAGTTGATTTACAGTGTTGATTAATTTCTGCAGTACTGCAAAGGAACTCAGTCATACATTTATATATTCTTTTTCATTGTCTTTTCCATTATGGTTTATCACAGGGTACTGAATATACTTTTCTGTGCTATACAGTAGGACCCTGTTTTTTAGCCATCCTGTATATACTAGTTTGCTTTTGCTAATCCCAAACTACCAATCTTTCCCGGCCCCACCCTGCCTCCCCCATGGCAACCATACGTCTGTTCTCCATATCTATGAGTCTGTTTTTGTTTCATAGCTATGTTGATTTGTGTTGTATTTTAGAGTTCACATGCAAGTGAGATCATAGGGTATTTGAGGTGAGTGTTATTATTTCCTCCACGTTACCCATGAGGAAACTGAGGTACCGGAAGGTGAGGTATCCTGCCCAAGGTCACACAGTGGGTTGCAGAGTTGGGGCGCTGCTTCCCTGTGCTCATGTTCAAGACTGGTGTCTGCATTTCCCACTCCCAAGTAAACCCCTTTCCTCACATCCTAGGTGTGCATAAGCTTCTTTCTATGGAGCTGAGATCACCTGAGTAAAACAAGGGCTTTCTTTGCCCTGTAAATCAGTTGGTCGATTGCTTAATCTTGACTAAAAACAGCTATTATTCCCCATGAATGAGAGATACTAAATTTTTACAAAGATATACAATCCTAGCATGCCCTGTCAGAGCACATAGAATGGAAAGTTGAAAACCACTGATCACCTTCTTAATACATGGAAATCCCCACTTGGTATTTGTGGAGCTTGTAAAAAGTTCTTGATCATAGGTCGACAGGCTTGCTCTCCAGAGCACATGTGCCCAGCCTGGCCCTGTGAGTGCTTGCATGTATTTTGCCTTCCACTGTGGCGGTCTATGCCATGTATCTCCTTTCTTAGATAATTATCATCTAAAGACATAGAATTGGGAGTTCCCTGGTGGTCTAGTGGTTAGGATTTAGCACTTTCACTGCTATAGCCCGGATT
This sequence comes from Sus scrofa, assembly GCF_054392235.1. NCBI lineage: Eukaryota > Metazoa > Chordata > Mammalia > Artiodactyla > Suidae > Sus > Sus scrofa. The sequence goes on from NC_139383.1 coordinate 173,828,367, forward strand.
CAGTCCTTGAGCTGGGAACTGAGATCTCAGCTGGAGCCATTCCATGCCCCTGCCAAAAAATAAAAAACAAATAAAGTTGAGCAATTGTTTTTTTTAACAAAGACCAAGATCAAATTATTCACTCTAGAAAATAGTACGTTGTAGAGTCTTGACCTTTTCTGTAACATATATGATTTGCAGAATTATCTTAATGTGATTAAATGTGATAGAAGCTAAGTTTTTAAACAGAAATTTGATTGTCCAGGCTGATGGTAAGAATTAAGTTTATAAGAAGGGAGATAGGAAGCCCCCGGGTGCCTCTGTCCTGCTCAGATGGCTCACGAACAGCAGAGAGGCCAACATTTCCCAGGTCAAGAGCTTTTCCTAGTTCAGGGGATAACTTCATCCAAACCTGAAGTTCCAAGGTGAACAGAGAGTTTGAAAATAGAAAAAAAAAAGAATTATTTCGCTTTCACTTCCGGGTTTGCCTAATGTTGTTTTGTACAATTTTCCTCGTTTCCTTTTTGAACACTGAAATTTGTTCACTTCATTCTTTTTTTTTTTTTTTTCCTCTCCCTTTAGAGAAACCAATTTAAAGTTCAAAATGGCACTGGAAGCCACACACCAATATCTCCAAAATGAAAACTCGTTGGCAACATTTGATGGTTTGTGCAAACATGTCTTATTTTCCTTTCAATTGTGGTTGCTTGATTCAGACCCTATTAGTTCAAACCAGAACACCTTTCATATGTGAGTACTTACGCAAATCATATCTTTTTTTAAAAGGTTTTATCGAATGTGAAGAACCAAATAACCGACTAGATAAGTTTACAGGAACACTATTTTGGAGAAAGACAAGTTTTCCTTTGGATGCAGATAAAATTTTGTTACGTGGCTGTGTAATCAGAAACACCGATTTCTGCCATGGATTGGTCATTTTTGCAGGTACTTTCAGAGTCCCCTGGGAGATTGATCTGTAGGCTCATTAAAGATTTAAAGGCAGAAATTGATTTTCTGTCCTTTGTCCGTTGAAACCAAAGAAAGTGTCATTTTCTGGACATGCCAGTGAATTGATTTGCAGAATCGTCAATCCTATTCAATTTTCTGTTTTTAGGTGCTGACACTAAAATAATGAAGAATAGTGGGAAAACCAGATTTAAAAGAACTAAAATTGATTACTTGATGAACTACATGGTTTATACGGTATTTATTTTCTATTTTGGTAGATTGCTGTCCTCTGACCCAGTTTTGCTGTGTGTTTTTCTAATGCAGAGGATCTTAGCTCTGTAGGCCAAGTAGAAAAATTCACAAGGTGCTCCAAGCTTGGATGGGGAGGAGAATAGATTTTCTCACCTTTTCTCAGAAATACTACATTTCTAATAGGAGAATCTCCCTAGGAATGTACATTTCAGTGGTAGCCAATGAGTGGAGGGATCTGTCAGTTAGGGGAATTGGGCTCCTGAGTCAATGTAGGATTGATTTTACTGCTTTTAGTTTCCCATGGGAATAGTTCTCTTAATAGCAAACCTTGGAGTTCCCATCAAGGCACAGCAGAAGCAAATCTGACTAGGAACCATGAGGTTGCAGGTTCCATCCCTGGCCTCACTCAGTGGGTTAAGGATCCGGCATTGCCATGAGCTGTGGTGTAGATTGCAGACTCGGCTGGGATCTGGCATTGCTGTGGCTGTGGTGTAGGCCAGCAGCTACAGCTCCAATTAGACCCCCTAGCCTGGGAACCTCCATATGCCACAGATACGGCTGGCTCTAAAAAGACAAAAGACAAAAGACAAAAGACAAAAGACAAAAAAAAAAAAAAAAAAAAAAAAAAAAAGCAAACCTTTTTTTTTTTCATCAACATATACTATATAAGTCCAAGTATAGGACAAGTTAGGTATAAGGTGTCCCCAAGACCACCCTCAGTTTTGATGATTCACTGGAAGGACTCACAGAATTCAGTGTATAGTTGTCCTCACCATTAGGACTTACTGTAAGTTATTGCAAAGCAAAATACACAAAGGACGAAAGCTCATGGGGCAAAGTTTGGAGAAAACCAGGCACGAGCTTCCAAGAGTCCTCTCCCAGTGGGTCACAGACACAAGACACCCTTAATCTGCCACCCACCCCCAAGTGACAATTTGTTGACTATACCAGGGAAGCTCATTAAAGACTCAGTACCTGGGTTTTATCAGGGTCTGGTCTTGTAGGCAATGTCTGCCTACCAAGTACCACAATTCCAGACTTCCTAAAGGAACACAGGTGGGCAGTGTACACTATATTGTTTTATGCAAATGGTTAGGCACAGTGAGCCATTCTTATCAGAGAATAAGAAATAAGGAATCAGGAAAACCTTCTAAAATCTGTGTTCCCTGGTGCCAGCCAACACCCAACCTTGCAAGCAGGCCTTCTGAGGATAGTGGTCTCAGGCCTGCTGTGTTAACTCTTCTGCACATCAGGTAGCCCTAAATATTAGGCAGTCCTCTAATTTGCCAAAGAGAATTCTTTTTTCAAATATTTAATTTAGCTTATTCATGAGGGGAAGGGGGTTCCACGTCCTTCTACTCCACCATGTTGATCAATCTGATTGAGTTTGAATACATAAACTTCTAGGGACTTCTACAATAATTTAATTGCATATACATTTTCAAAATTATGGAACAGTAATGCATGAATTGAAGAACCACCTCTTTTGTCCCTGCTCTCATATTTCATGAAAATGTCGTTTGAACTTATTTGGTGCCTTTCTCATGTCATTGTCTTGGTTATGGCTAGAGTCCTCACAAGGAAGAAGCTCATCATCTTTCCTTTGTGCCAAGTTCTTTTGAAATATAGAACTTTTGGCATCCGTGTCCAGAAATTTAAATTTGCTCCCCGAAGTTTTATTCCTCCCCACAAATACCCAAATAGGGCTCTTGATGTTTTTATCCATCCCCTAAGTAGATACTCAATTTCCACAATAGAATACTTTCTATATTGCTCTTTAAAGAATCTCACACTTTAAATGATCATTAAATCTTCAGGAATAAGCACCCAAATCTAGATGAAATTTCCTTGCCTGTTTAAAAAAAAATCATTTCCATCAAACACTTTTCACAAGTATGCCAATTTAGCATCTTTGAAATGGTTTCATGCTAAAATAAGGTGTCTTCCTCAAATAGTATATTATTGTTCAAAAGAAAAGTAATTGAGAGAATGTCCAATAATATGAGAGTATATAACGATTTGAATGTGAAACACCACCTTTTCGTCTGAAAGATAGAAGAACAAAACCTCACCTTATATGTGGAAGATATATCAATCAACCATAGAAATAGAGTTTTAAAGCACCCTTATGGCACTGCTTATAGTTTAAGTGTCTTGTCTTTACAGACTCCTCAGTTATCATAAAAATGTACTAAGGTAAATTAGCATCTATAAAAATGCATGGGGTCGGCAATCCATCTTGAAAATAAGTTTAACTGTTGCATGTCTTTTAGATATTTGTTGTTCTTATCTTGCTTTCTGCGGGTCTTGCCATCGGCCATGCTTACTGGGAAGCTCAAGTTGGCAATTTTTCTTGGTACCTTTATGATGGAGAAGACGCTACACCCTCCTACCGTGGATTCCTGAATTTCTGGGGCTACATCATTGTTCTAAACACCCTGGTGCCCATCTCTCTCTATGTCAGGTAAGACTATCTTCTCTCTGGGCTCTTCCCAACCTAGCACCTTGAAGTCTAGCAATGCTTGTTTCAAAGGTCCTAAGGAGTAAGTAAGAACATAGCTTTCAGTTCACAATTGAGGGTAATACACAGAAAGGAAATGAAGATTGGCGTGTCTGCTCTGTACCAGGCACAGCACCTTGTATCTGGCCCTCTGTACAGATAAGGCTACGAGGGTTCAGAGATCAAACTCTATTCCCATGGTTCAGAGATCATTCTCTTGGCAAGATTCCTTCTCATTGGACTTCAAAGCCCAAGCATCAGAAAGAGCTGAATGAACGTTTAGTTGTTTCCCTTTTCAGGCGTCTTCCTAACCTCTTCTCTCTTTCTTATTACCACCTGCTGCACCTATTGGTTGCAAAACCCTCTGGGTTTCCTGATTGCTACCTTCTAATGGGAATACCACTCTTCCTACCCACCCTCAGCCTCTCCAAATGTTCTGTTTCTCATCACAACCCCAACTGCAATAAAAGATTCTGGGTTGTATCTCTGACAAATGGTCCTCACCTTGTTTTGGGATTACTTCTTCCCTTTTTACTTCTTCTTTTTTTTAATTATCGAAGTTCACTGTCCCTGGTCAATTTAACTTTAGGCCACTGGGAGAGAAATTGTGCCTTGAAATACACCCAGCAGCCAGAACCTGCTCTTAGTTCCAATAAGTAACAGCCCAGAGGCACACAGGACCACATGCATACCTGTAATTAGAAGCATTTATTTTATTTTAATTTTATTACATGTGTATTTGTTTTATTTTTAATTTTATTACATGTAAGCACTGTTATTCTTTTAACATGAAGCAAAGGGGAGTTTCCATTGTGGTTCAGCGGTAACAAACCCAACTAGTATCCATAAAGATGCAGGTTCAATCCCTGACCTCGCTCAGTGGGTTAAGAATCTGGTGTTGCCTTGGATTGTGTGTTGCTGTGGCTGTGGCACAGGCTGACAGCTGCAGCTCCAATTTGACGCCTAGCCTGGGGACCTCCATATGCCATGGGTTCAGCCCTAAAAAGCAAAAAACAAACAAAAACAAAAAGTAAAGCCCTGGGGAGCCATATGTTTGTAGTTACTTTAAAAAAAAGAAAACAAACTAAACACTGAGATGACTTTTACATTAGGGGCAATGTACAGGTTATTTTGTCTGTATCTATAAGTATATGTTAGAAAATAAACTGTATATGTAGTTTTAGTTTTTAAAATGTCATGTCATGTGACTCATTATTTTTTTGTTTCTATTGGAAGTAAATTTCCTTTTATTTTATCTTATTTTATTCTATTTTATTTTATTTTTGTCTTTTTGTCATTTTAGGGCCATACCTGCGGCACACAGAGGTTCCCAGGCTAGGGGTTGAAACAGAGCTACAGCTGCTGGCCTACACCACAGCCACAACAATACCAAATCCAGGCTGTTTCTCTGCCCTACACCACAGCTCACAGCAACGCCGGATCCTGAACCCACTGAGCGAGGCCAGGGATTAAACCCTCAACCTCATGGTTCCTAGTTGGATTCGTTTTTGCTGCGCCACTACGGGAACTCTAGAAGTCAATTTCCTTTTAAAGCATATCTCTGCTTTGTTTTTAACCCCACAGTAGCTTTCCATCTCATCCAGAATGGATTCATTGAAGCCACACTATCCCCCTCAAGGCCTGGTGTGAGTTGATGCTCTGCCTTCCACATCCATCCATAACCTCCAGCACCTCCACCCACTTCCTGGGCTCCCCTATCTCTAGCCTTGAACTCCTCAGCTGTACCAGTACCTGCCCAGGACTTTGGCGCTTGGTCTCACCAGTGCCTATAACCTCCTTTCCCCTCCATATCTACAGAGTTGCTCTTTCTTGTCCTTTGGGTCTCCACTCAAACATCATCTTATCACCCTGGCTTTTCCTGACCCTCTCCATTCTTAAACATCACTTCCTCTGCCTGTCCGTCTCCATCTCCCCTTATCCTGCTTTGATTTTCTGCAGAGAATTTTCACCCCTTGATATACTGTATAGTTACTGGTTTATTTCTTTGTCCATCTCCATTAGAAGGTAAACTCCTTGAGAGCAGGGATTTGGTCTGTTTTGTTTACTGATGTGGCCCCTGTACCTAGGCTGGTGTGTGGCACATAGTAGGCACTCAGGAAACACTTAAGGGAGGAGAGAAGAAGGGAGTTATTTTTCCATCTTTTTAGCTTATTATAAAGACATCCAGAGTTCCCGTTGTGGCTCAGTGGTTAACGAATCCAACTAGAAACCATGAGGTTTCGGGTTCGATCCCTGGCCTTGCCCAGTGGGTTAGGGATCCAGTGTAGCTGTGAGCTGTGGTGTAGGTCACAGACGTGGCTCAGATCCTGTGTTGCTGTGGCCCTGGCATAGGCCAGCAGCTACAGCTCCAGTTAGACCCCTAGCCAGGGCACCTCTGTATGCCGCGGGAGCTGCCCTGGAAAAGGCAAAATAAAATAAAATAAAATAAAATAAAATAAATAAAATAAAATAAAATAAAATAAAATAAAATAAAGACATCCTTTACCCACTGAACAGTTGCTGGATGTGTAAGCACCTTCCTTCTGAGTTATATTTAATCAGTTACAGTTTGAAAATGGAAATGATCCTTTCAGAATATCGTTTTTTGGACATTCTATAAACTTATACGAATTTAGGACTGTACACCAGGACCTACTATATAGCACAGAAAACTACATTTAATATCTTGTAATAACTTACCATGGAAAAGAATCTGAAAAAGAATATATATGTGTATAGTGTATAACTGAATCACTTTGCTGTACACCTGAAACTAACGCAACATTGTGAATTAACTGTACTTCAATTCTAAAATGGTTTTGAAAAAAAGATTTTAGGCAAAAATCTTTGCTTTTTCACAGTGTGATGTCACAATTTAGGGGTTATTTGCCAAAAACCCTTTGCTCTCTTGAGAGCACACAGGGGTGTGTGACCTAGTAGACTCTCACTCCCTTTGCCCTATAATTGGGGACAGAGGTGAATGTGCCATTCCAGTTGTCCCTGGGTGCAATGGGCAATGAGAGAAAAGAGTAGGAATTGCTACAGCGTACGATGCCCCCTGCAGTGTTACCATGTCACTTGCAGGGCTGTGTGTTCTGAACGTGGGGGTGCCATGTCCATGACCGGATGTGCTCAGGAGTGACTAGGAAATCACATTGAGAGGCTGCTTTGACCATGAAGCTGGAAAAAGTGTTTAGCCAGGAGAATCCAGAAGCTGGGCACACAGGTCACTGCAGACCTTGTCTCTTTGTACACAAGCAGCTCGTTCCTGATGCCAAGTGAGGACAAAATCCACTGGCTGCCACCCATATCTGAGAACCCCATCAAAAGTTATCTCTTGTCTTCCTAGCGTGGAAGTGATTCGTCTTGGACAGAGTTACTTCATCAACTGGGACCTGCAGATGTACTATCCTGAGAAAGACACGCCGGCCAAGGCGAGAACCACCACGCTGAATGAACAGCTCGGGCAGATCCATTACGTCTTCTCGGATAAGACAGGGACACTCACACAGAACATCATGACCTTTAAAAAGTGCTGCATCAACGGGCAAATTTATGGTGAGCGGAAGCTGTTACTCCATCCCTGGGCATGTGTGGCCGCAGGCTGCCTTTGCCAAGTTGCTCCCCTCCCACAGCAGAGCACTGGTGCTCATTCTGGTGATGCTTTGGAAGCAGACACCACTGGTGGCATTGGGATTGTGTGTGTGGTGAGGTCAGGAGTCAGCAATAGACACACATTCCTCAAAAAATGAAACTGTCATGTGAGGCAGCAATTCCTTCCTAACTACACACCCCAAAGAATCAAAAGCAGGGACTCAAAGCGATATTGACATACACATGTTCCTAGCAACATTATTCCTAAGTGCTAAGGTGTAGAAGTAACCTAAGGGTCCATCAGTGGATAAATGGACGGGGAAAGTGGGATCTTATTCTGTCTTAAAAATGAAGGAGATTCTGACACCTGCTACAACGTGGATGAACCTTCAGGATGTTCTACTACATGAAATAAGCCAGAGACAAAGGGACACATATGGTGGGATTCCACTTATGTGAGGTGCTTAGAGGAGTCGGGTTCATAGACACAGAAAGTAGAATGGTGGTCACTAGGGGCTGTGGGGACAGGAGAATGGGGAGTTGCTGTTCAGTAGGTACAGACTTTCGATTTTAACAGATGGTAAGAGCCACAGAGGGATGGTGAGAATGGCTGCATGACAGTATGTACTTAATGTACTTAATGCCACTGAACTGTTCTAGACAACAAGGATCTATTCTATAGCACAGGGAACTATATTTAATATCCTGTAAGAATTTATAATGGAAAAGAATGTAAAAAAGAATATATAAATATGTGTATATATATATAGATAGATATATAGATATGAATATATACATGTGTGTATGTATAACAGAAATCACTTTGCCGTATACCTGAAACAAACACAACACTGTAAACCAATGATACTTCAATTTTTAAAAATGGTTGGGAGTTCCCATTGTGGTGCAGCGGAAATGAATCTGACTAGTATCCACGAGGATGTGGATTCAATCTCTGGCCTCGCTCAGTGGGTTGGGGATTTAGTGTTGCCATGAGCTGTGGTATAGGTTGTAGACATGGCTTGGATCCCATGTAGCTGTGTTGTAGGCCAGCAACTGTAGCTCCGATTCGACCCTAGCCTGGGAATTTTCATATGCTGCGGGTATGGCCCTAACAAGCAAAAAAAAAAAAAGAAAGGTTTAAGATGGTAGATTTTATATTATGTGTATTTCACTGTGACTATACACACACACACGTATAATAGTAGTAAAATACACAGATGTATATATATGTAGATATGTGTGTGTGTGTGTATATATAGGGGTCAAACCTGAGCCACAGTAGTGACAACTCTGGATCCTTAACCACTAGGCCACCAGGGAACTCCCTCACTACAATTATTTTTAAAAATTGATTTCCATTCTAACATTCTGAAATGTGCTGTATACTTGTAAAAATGTTAAGGCTAATGCTGTATTCACATAGGGTGCTCTAACTTTTAAATAAAGACAATACAATTATTTTCAAAGCTGTAAGAACATTATATGCTTTCCACTTGGAGGAAATTCTGCTAAGAGTGGTACTCACATCAGCGTGGAAACGGGGACACTGAGGGCTCAGGAAAGGGGTTCTGCGTGTGGTGGCGGTTCCTCCTGAGTTGGGGGAGGCAAAGCAGCTTAAAGACACGATTCTAACCCCAGCAGTTGCCTCAAAGAGGGACCCGATTCACCAGTATTTGAAGCTCTAGACCAAAAGCCAGCACATTTTTCTGTAAACAGCTCAGAAATATTTTAGTCTTTGCAAGCAACATATGGTCTGTATCAAATAGTCTTCTTTGTTATGGTTTTTTTCGCAACTCTTGAAAAATGTGAAAAACCATAGTCGAGAGCTGTCCAGAAACAGGCTACGAGGCCCATAGACTCAGCTGTGTTTTGTGCTGTTTTTTCCTCAGGAGACCATCGGGATGCTTCTCAGCACAATCATAGCAAAATAGAGGTGAGTCCTTCTGCTCACGAGATTGAGACGTGTATGAGTTCCCTGGGCTGTACAAAACACCACAGAATGGGTGGCTTAAAACAACAGCAGTGTATTTCTCCACGGCTCTGGAGGCTGGAAGCTTGCAGTGAAAGCATCAACCAGGCTTCGCCCCTTCTGGAGGCTCTTGGGCTGAATTTGCATCTTTTGTTGCCTCTTCCTAGCTGCTGAGGTTGCCTGCAATCCTCGGCATTCCTCGGCTTGCAAGTGCAACACACAGAAGTCGGCCTCTGTCATCACATGGCCACCTCCCTGTGTGACTGTCCAGGTTCCTCCCCTTTTATAAAGATGCCAGGCATTGGGTTAGGGCCCACCCTAGTCCAGTGTAACCTCATCCGAACTTGATCACATCTACCTAGACCTGACTTCCCTATCGGGTCCTATTCCCAGGCACCAGGGGTTAGGACTGTGATATTATCTTTTTGGAAGGACATGATTCAACTCACAACAGGGTGTTTTTTCTTGTTAAGACAGCTGTGAGTCTCCTGTTACTTTAGAATGTGTTAAAATCCTAAGGTGATGTCTGCAGGGAGCCAGGGCTTCAGAGACAAGCTCCTGTCATCAGTGAAGCCCAAGCTGTTTGTTTCCAGTCAAACTTTCTTTTCCTTCTCTATGTCTTCCAGCAAGTGGATTTCAGCTGGAACATGTATGCCGACGGGAAGCTTGCATTTTACGACCATTATCTCATTGAGCAAATCCAGTCGGGGAAGGAGCCGGAAGTGCGACAGTTCTTCTTCCTGCTGGCGGTGTGCCACACGGTCATGGTGGACAGGTTGGACAGTGAGTGTTGCTCTCGCATCTTGAACACTGGAGACCAGTTGTTTTAGTTTATGGGGAACTCATGCTTGGGACTTGTGCTTGGGACAAACTTGATGAATCTCCACTCGAGCAATGAATATCTATGGGCCCTCCTACTAGATGGTATACAGGCCAGCAAACCATCAGATGGCCTCCTGGCCTCTGAAAATCTGTACCTCCTTTGCAGTTCTTGCTCCAGCCATGTTTATCACTTTGGGAATGAAATCATATTAGATATCAGTAATAAGAAATAACTGACTCTTGCGCTATAAGAATCAAAATCTCCCCACTGAGTGCTTAACATTTATGGAGAGTGAAGAGTCAAACCTTTTCTGAATCATAAGTGGACTTTAAACTGGGACAATCAGAGTTCCTGTCATGGTGCAGTGGTTAACGAATCTGACTAGGAACCGTGAGGTTGTGGGTTCCATCTCTGGCCTTGCTCAGTGGGTTAAGGATCTAGCGTTGCTGTGAGCTCTGGTGTAGGTTACAGAGGCAGCTCAGATCCCGTCTTGCTATGGCTGTGGTGTAGGCCAACAGCAACAGCTCCGATTTGACCCCTAGCCTGGGAACCTCCATACGCTGCAGGAGCAGCCCTAGAAAAGGCAAAAAGACAAATAAAATAAAATAAATAAACTGGGACAATCTTTACTACAAAATAATTTCAGAGAGAATTTATTTCCTAGATTCACATATGTTTGGGCTTTGAAATAATAGCAGCCAATGCCTAGGCCTCCTTCAGGGGCCTTTTTCATTTGAAGGGGCATAATTCATGTGCAGTTGCACGGGAACCAGCAAAGCTGACTTGTAGGTTCCTTGGTAAAATTCTTAAAGGTGGCTGGTGCCGGCTTTGTTACAGCAAGTTTGTCCCGTATCAGTGAAAGCTAGGTATTTTTTTCACATATGGACCCAATAATAAATTATATACACATGTGCATTCTGGAAAGAGCAAAAGGTGCCCTTTTGGCATGTGCATTCTCCACTTTCATCAGCCCAGCATAAGAATGTCCTTCTCTGTTTTCCAGTCCTGAGGTTTCATATGTAGGGGATGAAGTCTTCAGAGGAGAAATAGGCATAAAAGCTAAATGCATAGATGCTATCTGTGATCTCTTGCCAGTTTCAGAGAAATTCTTCCTGCAAGGATGACTCTAATAGGGCAATAAAGCCAAGATAACAGCAGAATTCAAATGGGGGTAGATACCTGGAAGGAGCTATTAGCAGGCCAAATGGGGGAAGATAGAAAGGATAAGACCAGCTCACGAATAACCAAAGCAGAGGTCAAAGTTCAAAGCCTGTTTGACTAGCCAAGCACATTTTACTTGTAAGATAAGGAGCAAATATGATATTTTTAAGCAACTTGGTTCTCTTAGTTTTTGACTCGTTTGTGAAGTTATTATACTTTATTTTCGAGTGTGTGGTGTTATTTTGAAAGCTAACCTGCCAACTTAGGCAAGTGCGTATTCCTCTTACAGTCTCTATTTCTTCTTTCCCCGCTGGGATTTGATGGGAAGAGCCTGTGTGCTAGAGCAGGGCCATCCCAGTTTTGGTTCCTGCCATCACACATGGTACAGACCACAGTCTTCTGTCTGGGCAGTAGCTTCTTCAAGGTTGCAGGAGGAAGACGGGAGTTCACAGTCCCATCGGCCTAACATCGTGCAGCGCTTGGTTTCACTGTCCACCAAGGCAGAATTGTACATCCCAAGGAATCTTTCCCCACGTAGCATGTGCTAGGCAATTGATTTACACATTGGAAATGGAGGCAAGTTGGATTTCTAGATGCAAGAGATTAAAAGAGAAATTGATTTTGGCTTCGATACATAAAAGCACCTTGAAAGGGTCCACAGGAAAGGACCTTTGGGATAACCCAGAAAGTAAGTACAAAGACCTGCCGGAGCTCAGACAGCAGGTTGAAACTCATTTTAGGAGATCCTGCTGTTGTACAGTGGGTTAAGTATCCAACTGCAATGGCTCTGGTCACTGTGGAGGTATAAGTTCAATCCCCAGCCCTAAGCAGTGGGTTAAAGGATCCAGTGTTGCTGGAGCTGTGGCTTGGATTCAGTCCCTAGCCTGGGAACTTCCATATGCTGTGGGTACAGCCATAAAACACACACACACACACAAACAAGAACCCTCATTTTACTGAGTCCTTCCACTCTGCCATGCTAATGTGTCTCTGCTCTTGCAATTTCATTTTCCCTCTTTTATAAGAATAAGGGAGATTGATTCATCTTTTATTGTGTATAACATCAACAAAAGAGGGGAACACAACAAGGTTCTACTGTATAGCACAGGGACCTATATCTAGTCTCCTGAGATATATATATGCATAACTGAGTCATTTAGCTATACAGCAGAAATTGGTACAACATTGTAAATCAACTGTTTATTTTATTTTATTTTATTGTCTTTTTAGGGCCACACCTGTGGCATATGGATGTTCCCAGGCCAGGGGTTGAATCAGAGCTGCAGTAGCTGGCCCACGCCACAGCCACAACAACATGGGATCCAAACTGCGTCTGTCACCTACACCACAGCTCATGGCAATGTTGATCCTTAACCTAACGAGCAGGGCCAGGGATTGAACCCACATCCTATGGATACTGGTCAGGTTCATTACTGATCAGCCATGACGGGATTTTTAAATTTTAAATATTTATTTATTTATTTATTTTTATTTATTTAATGGCTATATCTGCGGCATATTGGAAGTTCCTGGACCAGGAGTTGAATCCAAGCTGCAACACCAGCAACACCAGACCCTTTAACCCACTGCACTGGGCTGTAGAACTGAACCCGTGGCTCTGCAGCGACCTGAGCCACTGCAGTCAGATTCTTAACCCACTGCACCACAGCAGGAACTCCTTCAACTATACTTTAAAAAACAAAACAAAAACAAAAGAGAGGGGAGAGAATCCGTTCCTATATGTTCAACAGACAGTTTGTATGGCCCAAGTGTTGAGTACATTTAGAGACACATGGAGACTACATGTGGAAGTGGTGTTAGTTTTCTATTGCTCTGCGGTGGCTCACCACAACTCAGTAACTTAAATCACCCCTTCATTCGCTCTCATTTCTTTAGGTTAGAAGTCTAGACATGGCATGACTTTAAGGCTAAGGATCTCCCTGAAGTCAAGACCGGGCCACGCTGTCATCTGGAGATCAGCAACCTCTTCCAATCTTATAGTAGGATTCAGTTCTCTGTGGTTGTAGAACTGCAGTCTCCATTTCCTTGCTGACTCTCAACTGGGGCCTCTCTCTGCTCCCCCAGGCCTCCCTCCTTCCTGGCCACATGGTTCCCTCCATCTTCAAAGTTGGCAGTGGAGAAACTCCCTTCCATCAAACCCCTTCCATGCTTCAAGCCTCTCTCCCCTGGAAGAGCCCCATCCCTTTTGAGGACTTACCCAATTCGGTTGGAAACACCCAGATAATTATCTTAACATCAACCAATTTGGACCTTGATTATATCTGTAAAATCCCTTCCCAGCAGTACCTCGATTAGAGTTTGCTTGAATAACTGGGAGAAAGTATATGTATACACAGGAAGGGAGCCACACGCCCGCCTCCTGCAGAGGCCATGCAAGAACAGAGCATGAGAGGCTTGGAGGCGTTTCTTCACCTGAAGGCCTTCAGTTGGCATGCATCTTGAGATTATGATTAGAGAGCTGTGTTCTAGGAGTTTGAAGCAGAGACACACTGGAGGTCAGTGAGGAAACTGAGAACCCGGATGAGCATGGGGTCTTTGGGAAGAAACAAATGTGGGTGGTATTCAGTCTGAGAGGTGACTGAATGATGATCAGTCAGAGGAAGCTATGGAATCAGGATAATGAGAGGCGGGGTTTGTTGTTTGAGCATCTTCTTCTTTTTTTTTTTTTTTCCTGGTCTTTTTAGGGCCATACCCACAGCATATGGAAGTTCCCAAGTTAGGGGTCAAATCGGAGTTGGAGCCACTGGCCTACGTCATAGCCACAGCAATGCCATATCCGAACCTCATCTGTGACCTACACTGCAGCTTGCAGTAACACCAGATCCTTAACCCACTTAGTGAGTCCAGGGATCAAACCTGTGTCCTCATGGATACTAGTAGGGTTCTTAACCACTGAGCCACAATGGTAACTCCTTGAGCATCTTTTGAATTTGTGTCAATTCCTCGATCCAGAAGTGAGTCTTTTTTTTTTTTTTTTTTCTGTCTTTCTGCCTTTTCTAGGGCCACTCCTGAGGTATATGGAGGTTCCCAGGCTAGGGGTCTAATCGGAGCTGTAGCCTCCGGCCTACACCACAGCCACAGCAACGCAGGATCTGAGCTGCGTCTGTGACCTACAGCACAGCTCACGGCAGCGCTGGATCCTTAACCCACTGAGCAAGGCCAGGGATCGAACTCTCAACTTCATGGTTCCTAGTGGGATTTGTTAACCACTGCACCATGACAGGAATGCCCACAAGTGAGTCTTAAAAGAAAAGAAGGTATCTGAGCATGTGGCGGATAGTTTCATTCATAAAAGGTTTCAGGGGGTTAATTTTTAGTCCCGGTTTCCTCCTGCAAACAGAAGTTTGGAGTTTGAACCAGGTCCCTGAAGTTCCACCTGTCTCTATTAGCCTGCAGTTCTGATTCCCTTGCTAGAACAAAATGGAAGGATTTTCTCTTTATGATAAAAGTATCAGTGTTTGCTCCAGATATGATTGTCTTACTCATGGGAACTTTATCACCTTTTATTATTTTGATCCTTTTTTTCCATTGGAAATAATTTTGCCTTCAGTATGATGCAATATATCCCTGCCAGGGATACTTGCTAAAGGAGGGGACTGTGTTCTCACTGCTACTTGTTTAGCTCTGGTTAAATATTTTACCCTCTGGCATGTGTGTATATTTGTAGAAGGGCTGGATTTAGAGGGCACATGTGTAACTTCTGGTGTATGACTTTCTGGGTGAACAAATAGAGACCAACTGAGTGTCACCTTTAATTACTAACTGGGAGTGAGTTAATACTTAGGGTGAACCATCTGAGCATGTATGTGAAGAGAAGAGGGTAGGGAAGGGCGTTTGGCACTACCAACTGGTGTTCACCCTGGGGCATCTTCCCCTTTCTCCTGGATGGCTGCGTGGAGAGCTGCCCATCCATCCATGGCTTGCATCCTGGGCAAACCTGGTAGGAAACAAAATGCCTTTTCCTGTGAAAATTCATTTGACCATTGAAATAGTTTTCATTCGACTTTGAGGCAAAAGAACTAAGAGTGGAAAAATAGAAAATCTTGGATGGGCAGAGCTTTTTAAAAATATTTTTTATAGATGTATAGCTTCTGTACAGAGACAAACACATAGCTCAATGAATTTTCACAAACTGAATATTCCCTTGTCATGAGCACTCAGATTTTTTTACAACAGAACATTATCAGTTCCCCGGATGTTCCCTTCCAGCCATTGCCCCTCCAGGGGTAACTATTACAATGGCCCTGACTTTGATAGTGTGGGTTCGCGTTGTCTATTTTGTGCTCCGTAGTAACTGGAATCATGTAGTTTTTACTTGGTGTCTGGCTTCTTTCACTAGAAAGAAATGGTGAGATTTACTCCTGTTGTTGCAAAGTAGTTGTAAAAAAAAAAGGCAGTTTCCCATTATTTAACTTTTAAACATCAAGATATTGAACAGATTGATAAATTTTGAGTTTTTTTTTAAGTTATGAGAATATATCTAAAATGACATAATAGGCACATTCTTCTAGAAGGAAAATAACATGGTACAACCCTTTTAGAAAATAAGTGAGTGATATATGTGCCAACAGGCTTAAAAATTATCAGCATTCTTTAGCTGAGTATTTTCACTACTAGGAAGCTATCCTTAGAAAACAGAGACAGGAGTTCCCATTGTGGCTCTGGTTAATGAATCCGACTAGGAACCATGAGGTTGCAGGTTCGATCCCTGGCTTTGTTCAGTGGGTTAAGGATTCGGCATTGCAGTGAGCTGTGGTGTATAGGTCGCAGACGCGGCTCGGATCCCGCATTGCTGTGTCTGTGGTGTAGGCCGGCAGCTACAGCTCCCACTAGACCCCTCCACCTGGGAACCTCCATATGCCACAGGAGCGGCCCTAGAAAAGGCAAAAAGACAAAAAAAGAAAGAAAACAGAAAAACTTTTATACACATACAAAATGATTATTACAATGCTACTTTTCTTATTTCTTCCCTTTTTTTTTTTTTTTTTTTTTTTTTTTTTGGCTGTGCCTGCAGCATTTAGAAACTCCCGGACCAGGGGATCAAATCCACATCACAGCAGTGACCCAAGCCACTGCAGTGATAACACCAGATCCTTAACCTGCTGGGCCAAAACGGAACTCCTACCATGTTAACTTTTGAGAGTACAAAACATTTAGGAAAGGAATTAAATGCCTGTAATAGGAAAACGGTCACATGTTACATTCACAAGTTACATTCATTAGTAAATAGTGTATAGAAAGAATTTTTAAAGCTGTGATAACATGCTCAAAATACAGTTAAAATAATCAGGATGTAATATATATTTAGCATGATAGAAACTATTACAGAAATAGGCATTTCCCAAAGAATTGGAAGAAATTATAAGAAAATGTCAATAGTGTTACATTTCCTCTGGATTATGAGATTTTTTTCCCCCCTTGGCCAGGTTTTTTTTTTTTTTTTTTGCCAGTTCTTTTTTTAACTTCTAGTTTATATTATTGTTTATAATTAGAAATAAAATGTTAAACAATTTATTTTAGTTATTTATTTTTCTCATTTTTGGCCACCCAGTGGCATATGGAGTTTCCGGGCCAGGGATTAGTTTCAAGCTGCAGTTGTGACCTAAGTTGCAGCTGCAGCACCAGATCCTTTACCCACTGTTCCTGGTTGGGGATAGAACCTGCATCTCAGCACTTCCAAAATGCTGCTGATCCCATTGAGCCACAGCGGGAACTCCTGAAGTTGAAACAATTTCATTCTCTCCTTTTTTGGGTGTGTGTGTGTGTGTGTGTGTGTGTGTGTGTTTTAGGGCCGTATCCACAGCATATGGAGGTTCCCAGGCTAGGGGTCCAGTTGAAGCTGTAGCCACTGGCCTACACCACAGCCACAGCAACTTGGGATCTGAGCCAAGTTTGCAACCTACACCACAGCTCAGGGCAATGCCAGATCCTTAACCCACTGAGTGAGGCCAGAGGTTGAACCTGCGTCCTCATGGATACTAGTTGGGTTCGTTAACTTCTGAGCCATGAAGGGAACTCCCATTTAAACAATTTAAAGTTAATGTTGGCATACTCCTTAAGAATCTATGGCTGGTTTTCTTGGGGGTTTTGTGGGCTCTGCAGTATGGTTGGGCCATCTGTGGCTGCCGCAGTTGAATATATTCTCTGTAGTCTGCTGTCACAGATGAGATTCAAGCATCCACGGAATTTGGCATCCGTGGGGCTCCTGGAACAATCCCACCACAGATACCAAGGGACAACTATACATCCTCATCCCCCACATGAACCATGCTGGTGAGCACTTGGTGGTGAGCTCAGCTTTTCTGGTTTTTCTCTTCTGCCTCCTTTGCTAGGTCAGCTCAATTACCAGGCAGCCTCTCCTGATGAAGGCGCTCTGGTAAACGCCGCCAGGAACTTCGGCTTTGCCTTCCTCGCCAGGACCCAGAACACGATCACCATCAGCGAGTTGGGCACCGAGAGGACCTACAATGTTCTGGCCATTTTAGACTTCAACAGTGACCGGAAGCGAATGTCTATAATTGGTAAGTGTCTCTCAGAGTACATCTGTGAGTCGCGTGGTGAGATGCTGCCTTTTGCACGTGCCTTTTGCACGACGCCAGGATGAAACGGACAATGAGGGGACCCCTTGGCTCTTGGAGGGTTTCTGCAGGCTTGTTGAAACTAGTGTTTTCTCCCTTCATCCTACACAGTGTCCACCACTCAAGGGATAACCACCGTAGATATGAGCCTTGCAGCTGTTGGTGTTCTTCAGTGATAGGGGCTGCCAGCTGCCGAATCTGGAGTGACAGCTCCATGGGCCACTGACCCACAACATGTGCTTTTATTTTGTGGGTCCAGTCCTTCTGCTGGATGCTTGAGGGACATCAGGGGAGGGAGGGTATAGCAGGAGAGGAGGCGTGGGAAAAGTCAGGCTATGCTCATGAATCCGAATCATACCTCCAGTCCAGACACAGTACAGCAGGCTGCCAAGTGGAGACCACGGTCACTTCCTGTCATTGAAATATTTTCAGTTTATAATTTCAAACTTACAGAAAAACTGCAAGAATGCTTTAAAGATCTGTATTTTTTTCCATATCTACCAGTCACTAGCACTGGTCACAAATTCTTTGTTGTTATTATTTATAGGTTCTTGTTTTTCGAACCATTTGAGAGTTGGTTGCAAATCTAATGGCCCTTTCCCCTAAATACTTAAGTAGGTATTTTCTAAGATCAGGGACATTCTTCTATATACATAGTACCATGATCAGAATCAGAAAACTTAACATTACATTATCTAATCTACAGAATATTTTTCAATTTTGCCAGGAATTTTCTTTCTGGTTCAGGATCCAACCCAAGTTTCCACATGGCATTCAGGGATTATAATTCTGGCCTCCTTTCACCTACAAGAGTTTCACAACCTGTTTTCATACATTAACATTTTTGAAAAGCACAAGCCTGTTATTTTGTAGAAATTCCCTCAATTTGGGTTTGTTCGATGTTCCCTTATGATTAGATTACCCACTGTTGGCAGGAAGAGTACGTAGATGGGTTATGGGTGTTTCCTAGCATCAGAAGGCACATGACTGTTGGTCACATTAGCTCTGATCATTTGGTTAAGAGATGTCTACAAGGTTTGCTACAGCTCTGATTGCACCCCTAGCCTGAGAACCTCCATATGCCACAGGTGCAGCCCTAAAAAAGGCAAAAAAAACCAAAAAAAAAGCCAAGAAAATGGTCACAAGGAGTCATGTTATGGTCTGAGTATTAAAGGAGTACTGTTATGAGTTTATATGTAAGAAAGATTCCTATTGGCCAGCATGGACAGAGAAGGCTCTATGGAAGAAACTAGTCAAGGGCCTGGCACATAGTAGGAGGTCAGTAAATATTTGCCAAAGGAATAAGGAAGGATATGGAAATCTGAGCTGACTAAAGGCATCTTTTCATGTTTATTTCACTCTTACATTTTATGTGGTTAATGGTTTACCAACTTTGTTGAGTGCAACATTTTTCTAGGTACACTGATGACTTTAAACTAATGAGTTTATTACCACTACAGTACTTCAACCTAACTTTATAAATATAGTTTTTTAATAAATCAAACATTAACTTTATTATTTGCTTTTCCTTCCCTTGTTACTAGTAAGAACCCCAGAAGGCAATATCAAGCTTTATTGCAAAGGTGCTGACACTGTAATTTATGAACGGTTACATCGAATGAATCCTACAAAACAAGAGACGCAGGATGCTCTGGATGTAAGTCTTACTTCCACTTTTTTTTTGTTTTGTTTTGTTTTTTGTTTTTTGTCTTTTTGGGGCCATACCTGTGGCTTATGGAAGTTTCCAGGCTAGGGGTCAAATCAGAGCTGCAGCTGCTAGCCTACACCATAGCCACAGCCATGCCAGATCCTTAACCCACTGAGCAAGGCTAGGGATGAACCCACATCCTTATGGATACTAGTCGGGTTCCTTAACCACTGAGCCATGCAGGAACTCCCATACTCCCACTCTTTATGCCACAGATTCAAACTTATTTTCTGGTACTCTCTCTTAAGCTGGAATGAAAGCTTCATGTTAACTGTTGACCTTTGGTGTAGTTGAGTGGCAAGAGCACCAAAATGGGAACATGGCAGGCTGGTTCTGGTTCTCTCCTTGACTTCCTAGGAAACAACTTTGATGCCTTTACTCAGCATCAGGTTAGCAGGATCTGCAGGACTGACGCAGGAGAGAGACTGGTCTCTCTTCCAGGGACCTTGAGCAAAGCTACACAACCATCTGTGCTGTTGTCTCAATATTTGTGTGGCCTCCAAGAATTCCACCAACATTTTAATGTACAGCGAAGAAGACATTCATAAGTGTTAGAGCATAACAAAGCAATGCACTGGATATCTGAGTTCTGATATCCTTGTTAGAGCATCCGTTTGGTCTTCATCACTTCAAAGTTGCTATTTAGAGGACTATGTACTTGGCCATTTGATATTGCAGTTATTCAGAATCCTTCTAGAAACTTCTCTCTTAGAATTGTATCCCAAACTCATATCATTTTGCTTTTATGTAATGATGGCCACGAAGTATGGAGGGTGTCCTAGTTCTGCCTCATTACTTGTTTTGTGCCCTGAGGAGGGGGGAATGGTTGATGTCTCAGATGAATCATTAATTACCTCTGTGAAAGAAGAAAGGGATAATTCCTACCACAGAATGTTGGTGCAAAGGAAAGCATCTTGCAGAGTCCCCAGCACTTAGTAGGTGCTTAATAAATGGTTCCTTTTTCCCTTCCCTTGAAGGGTCTAAGTTCGGGGGCCAAAGCGTCTTCAGAAAGAAGCCTTTCAAATATGTCGTTTACTAAGAGGGATCACATCTAAAGGTTGTATGTGTTGCTGAAGCAGCTGTAATGGATAATTTCTCATGAGGATATGAACAATGGCAGTCTAATCAAACAACTGCAGAACCTGCCAAAGAATCTTTGAAAGCAGTTCACTCACCCTCAGTTGAGCAGTCAGTTCTGTCATTTTGGTTAGACCAGCTGTGGCTGTGAAGTAACATAACATTTTTACTGGTTTGTATTTAAATGGCTTCAATTTGTTCACCATGATTACATTCTCCAGAGACTCTTTTTTCATCAAAATGTTTTATCCCAGCTTTAGCAGTGGCTCATGGAGTTCCGAATCGGTTCAAGGGAATAATCCTTGGTTGCGAGGTCATAGTTGATTGGACTTGTAACAGTTTGTGGGAACAAATTATAAGGTTGTCATGTCTGGTTTACAACATCATTATACCCCAGGGTAGCTTCCTTGGTCTGTTATTTTTTTAGTCATCAAGGGAAAAAGGGTTTTGGTTGTTTGTGTTTCATTTTCATGACTTGATTTAGAGGGAAGGTTTTCTTTTCCCGTTAATAATCTGGGAACTATAAATATAGCCCTAGAGTCTTGAGAATATTTAGATAAACAAAGTATTTGTTTAATCTCTTGTATGGAATGTATGTGTACAGAATCCATCTCCCACTATTTCTTTGTAAATTCTCTTATTGAACTACTTCAAAGTAAGATTTCATAAATCTTGAATTACATTAACTGTTCTTTGGGTGGATGGATTGTCTTTTAAATAAAACAGATCTTTGCAAGTGAGACTCTTAGAACCCTGTGCCTTTGCTATAAAGAAATTGAAGAAAAAGAATTTGAAGAATGGAATAAAAAGTTTATGGCTGCCAGTATAGCCTCAAGCAACCGGGATGAAGCTCTGGACAAAGTATATGAGGAGATTGAAAAAGACTTAATTGTGAGTTTTAACCTTCATAACAGTTTCCTTGATATTCCAAACAGAATTGGAGATTTTATTTTTATTACCTTTTTTTTGGCTACACCTGCAGTCCATGGAAGTTCCTTGGCCGGGGCTGAACCCGGGCCTCAGCAGCAACCCAAGCTGTTGTGTGAGAATGCCAGATCCTTAGCCCGCTGCACCACAAGAAAACTCCAAGTTTTATTACATTTTTGATCTTGTGCTTGAAAGATAATTCTTACTTCCATATTTGAAATTGGTACAGGTCAGCTGAATTTCTTTTGTTCGGCAAGCAAAATAGAAGTTGCCATTATGAGAAACCAAAGACAGAAAATATTAGGAGATTGTGATTCTGTTATTTTCATATCACTTATTGTAATTTTTACACATTAATAAACCACCACATACTCACTACATTGTGAGAATTACTGAAATGATTTACATTTCCTAAAATCTTGAAATAAGAAAAATATACCATTGGTAAAGAGATTTTTCAAAGTTTAACATGTATTGCCTGTGGAGTTTAAAGAGAAATGTTCAACAGATAGCCAGTATTGACCTTTACCAGGAGAACTTGGTTTGCGTTTGTATAGAGTAGTATACACACAATGAAAGTATATTTTTAATGTTCTTGATTTGTACTTAGATTTTTTGTCTTGGCAAATGAAGAAAAAAGTGTTTGGCTGTTTGGTTTTTGGTGTGAAACACAGCTACCTTCCCTGAAAATGCCATTGTCCCCAGTAGAGCACCTACTGGGGTTTAAAAGTAGCCCTTCTTTCAACAGGTTGGCAGCTGTTACAGAACGTGTTTTTGCTTATGTGCTAATTCCTCTCTCTTAATGTACAATCCAGCTATTGGGAGCTACAGCTATTGAAGACAAGCTACAGGATGGCGTCCCAGAAACCATTTCAAAACTTGCAAAAGCTGACATTAAGATCTGGGTGCTTACCGGAGACAAAAAGGGTAATGCGGTTGGCAGGGAAGTGTATTTGTTAATGCACAATTATTTATAGCTCCTGTTTCCCTTGCTCAAGGTGACCTTCGTAGACTTTCATCCTGAACAAACACTGTCCATTTCTTAGGGGCGGAGATGCTTTCCCTAAGGAGTCCCTTCTGTTATTCCAGCCCTCACTGACCGCATCCTTCCTGAAACTCCCTCAGTAGCAGAGTGTGTTACTTATAATTGAACTCCTGGTTGTGGCTCGCTGATTGTGTTTTGTCTTATCGCTCCAGCCAGACATGGGGTCCTATCCTGAAAGGGCCACCACTCTGGTCCCTCCTGTCCTCCCCAGTGCTTTGACATCTGTTGGGCAGAGAGTGGAACAGGACAAAACGCTAAACAACAACTTTTGTTTTCTTTGGCCCTTTTATTGCTTGAAAATTATAATTAAAATATTATATCCAAGGGAAGATTTTTTTAAATTTAGACCTCAACAAGTTGTTCGCACTGATTCTTTACTCCACAGGCCTCTCCTAAGAATCTAGATCATTTCTCTTACTCTGCTTGACATCGTTGATGGGTTACACACTCTGATAAGCTAAGGGATTAAGTCTGACCCTAAACAAATAACAATGTTGTTGTTGTTGTTTGTGGTGGTGTTGGTGGTGGGAAACAGAGGAAAAAACTCTGATAGGTGCCTCATGTAAGGGCTTACGGATATGGTAATCCTTGTTCTCCCCCCCATAACAGAATTATTAAACCCCATGAACTAAATGTGTTCGGTATTTCAATGAACGTTGATTTATTAAATAACCAATTTGTGTATTTGATATTATAGCACTTTTATTATTGAAAACATCTCAACCAGGCTTTGACTTACACTTATTTATTCATCTATTCACTGATTTATGGGGGAAAAATTGTTGCATTATGTGATTTCCATCCACTGCTACAGCAAAACAGCATCTTTGATTGAATCTGTGTCATTTCATCCATTGAGAAAATCATCGTTACTCTAGTCCATTATTAAATTCATCAGTAAGAATGACATTTGACTTAATTTTTGTCTGTTGTAGAAACTGCTGAAAATATAGGGTTTGCCTGTGAACTTCTTACAGAAGATACCACTATCTGCTATGGAGAAGATATAAAGTGAGTAGGGGGTCTGCAGTATGAAAGAATGGAACTTCTCATTTTTATAAAAGCAAGACTAGACCCAGTAGACAAAGCAGATACAGAGAAACCGGAGCTAGAATGTGTCACTTGCTACAGTTTCCTTGAGTTCAAATGAAGCACGGAAACCACACGTAGCTCCAAGTTACCATGGTCTGACCTTATGTTGCAAGGGGCCATTTTTCTGCATTCCTTGGAAGCCTGCAGGACGTGCCTGCTGAAAAAGGAAGTGGGCTTGGGAGAGACATCACTACCCAATTAATATGAATTATATGCATTTTTTTTCTCTTTCAGCCTTTAGTGATTTGTCTTGTTCACTCCCTTGAAAATGAAAATTGATGTGGAAAAAGAATAATAGATACCTAATCTTCTAGTGCAATGGTTCTCAACTAGGGAGGCGGGAAGGGGTGGGGTAGGGTAGATGTGCCTTTCAGGGAACATCTGGCAATGTCTGGGGACATCTTGGGTTGTCAAAGTTGAGGAGAAGGTGTCCTCCTGCTTCTAGTAGGTAGAGGCCAGGAGTGCTGCTAAACCTCCTACAATGCAATAGACAGCCACACACAACAAAGAATTAACTGGCCCAAGATGTCAGTAGTGCCAAGGTTGAGAAATGTGTTCTTGAACATGAAGAATAAAGGGTCTCCATGTGAAATGAGAAAAGCCCAGGGCTGAGAGTTAGGAGGCCTGAGTCCTCACTGCAGTTTTCCCATCAACTTGCTGCAGGCAAATCTCTCTTGAGCTTGGTTTCCTTATTCATAAGTAACATAGAGTGGATAAGATAAGCTTGGTTCCTTCCACTCCAAAATTCCATGACTAATTTTTCTATCACATCTATGTGTTCTATGTGGTCTTCTCAATAATTTCTTTATATAAGACACTGAGAATATCAAAAGCAGAGATAATTTAATGTAGAAATAAGGTTCTTTCTGCCAATCAGTGGTAACTATTTATAATACACTAGGTTTCACCCCACGGTATTATAATTCAGATTGAGATTGTCCTCCTTCTGTTGCTTATGGACTTATTTTAAACTGGATCTTCCTTTAGCTGTCTTTGGCAGAGAACATGGTGGAGGAATCAAGACTGAGTAAGATGTCATGTGATTAAAAATGGGCAAAGGATTTGAATAGACATTTCTTCAAAGAGGACATACAGATGGCCAATAAGCATATGAAATAATGCTCAACATCACTAATCATTAGAGAAATGCAAATTAAAACCACAATATCACCTGACACCAATTTAGGTTGACTACTATTTCTTAAAAAAATCAGAGGGAGTTCCTGTTGTGGTGCAGTGGAAATGAATCCGACTAATAACCATGTTGCAGGTTTGATCCCTGGCCTCACTCAGTGGGTTAAGGATCTGGTGTTGCCCTGAGTTGCAGTGTAGGTCACAGACGTGGCTCAGACCCCACATTTCTGTGGCCATGGCATAGGCTGGCAGGTGCAGCTCTGATTGAACCCCTAGCCTGAGAACTTCCATAGCCTCAGGTGAGGTCTTAAAAAGCAAAAAAAAATCAGAAAACAAGTCTGGGCAAGTTATGTGGAAAAACTGGAACCCTTGTGCATGGTTGGTGGGAATATAAAATGGTGCGACCATTATGGAAAATAGTATGGTGTTTCCTCAGAAAAACTAAAAGCACAACTGGATTAGTTTGATCCAGCAATTCCACTTCTGGATATATATCCAAAAGAATTAAAAAGCAGAGACTTGAAGAGAAATTTGTACCCCCATGTTCACAATGGCATTACTCACAAAAGCCAAGAGGTAGAAAAAACCCAAGTATCCACTGATGGATGAATGGATAAACAAAATGTGGTCTAATCCATATAATGGAATATTATACACCCTTAAAAAGGAAGGAAATTCTGACATATGCTACAACACATGAATGAACCTTGAGAATAGTGAAGCCAATATTAAGTGAAATAAGCCAATCACAAAAAGACAAATACTGATTCCATTATATAAGTTAGAGTAGTCAAATTTCATAGAAACAGAAAGTAGAGTGGTGGTTACTAAGATCTAGGGGAGAAGGGAAAATGGGAAGTTGTTATTTAATGGATATAGAGCTTCATTTTGAAAGATGAAAAAGTTCTGGAGATTGGCAATGGGAATATACCTAAAACTACTGAACTGTATACTCAGAAATAGTTAAAATGATAATTTTTTTTACCATAATTTTAAAAAGAGTCAAAATTATCTCACAGTCAAGGGCTTGTTCATGGTCTTGTACTTTAAACATCTAAAATTTTTTCCTCCAGTGCTCTTCTTCATACAAGGATGGAAAACCAGAGGAACAGAGGGGGGGTCTATGCAAAATTTGTACCCCAAGTGCACGAACCATTTTTTCCATCTGGTGGAAACCGTGCCTTAATAATCACTGGTTCATGGTTGGTACGTATCATTAGTGTCTCTCCCTTTGGCTCAAACTAAAGCCTGTGATTCTGGACCGATTTTACATGGTTTCCCTATGAGTTACCAACTTAAAATTCTCTTAGCCTATAAATCAAAGGGAAATTTCCCAAGTCTGAGAATTAATATTATACATGAAAGGAATTATACCAACTGGTAGTAGTGGCTATCACTGGTTTACCAACTACTACATAATTCCAAGTTTCTTCTTTGTCCATTACAAATTTTCTACATTTTAAAATATTTTATAATCAGAACAATATCATCAGTGAGATAGCCCAAGAATCATTCTTCACATGATTAAAGTTTTGGGAATGGTGCTCTTGATATAAAACCCCAAATGGGTGTAATCCTTTCCCTCTCTGATTTCACAGAATGAAATTCTTCTCGAGAAAAAGACCAAGAAAAGTAATATTTTGAAGCTGAAGTTCCCCAGGACGGAAGAAGAAAGACGAATGCGGACACAAAGCAAGAGGAGGCTGGAAGCTAAAAAAGAGCAGCAGCAGCAGAACTTTGTAGACCTGGCCTGCGAGTGCAGTGCGGTCATCTGCTGCCGGGTCACCCCCAAGCAGAAGGCCATGGTGGTGGACCTGGTGAAGAGGTACAAGAAAGCCATCACGCTGGCCATTGGAGACGGGGCCAATGATGTCAACATGATCAAAAGTAAGTCTCAAGCACATGGCCAGTGCTACCTGCATTGCTAGAGGAAAGACAAGGAGGGAACATTGCGGTGGGGGCAGGATCTGCTTTCATTGTTTGGGCTTTCAGGCAGCAGACCTTTAATAAGGGCACTTAACCGTGATGACTACGCTTGTCGCCTTGTCGCCCTGCCCTCGGGAAGCGTACAGTCCACCCAGTAGGAGACTTCAGGCCTGACTAGGCCACACAGAGAGTGCCAAGGAGAAGATGAGTTCCCTGTGGGCGAACTTATCCTTGCTTCCTTCTTTTATGTATGTTTGGATTTTTTTTTTCTCTCTCTTAATGCATCTCCTCCCATATTTCTTTAGGGTTTATTAAAAACCTTGTTATTTACATAAGTTTTGGGAAAATTACTACTGAGTCTGGCATAAATTGTTGAATTCTTTTGTTTGTTTGGGTAATATTATTCTCCCACATCTAAGCATTGTTTTCTGGGGCTTGTTTCTTGCCTTTGGTAAATCTGCTGAACTTCACCATTGGGTGACCTCGTGTGAGCTCAGAGTAACACACCTGGTGTTGAAGCAAAGCTCCAACGTGGCCTCAACATCCTCTTGACCTCCCAAGGTCATTTTGCTGACTGGGGGCCCCTAGGTCCCTACAAATTAAAGGACTGAGTCCTGTCATGCAGAAGTACAGTTGTGCTGATATTAAAAGCATGCAGACCCAAACCTTCATCAACATGTCTGAATCCCGGTCCTTTTTTTCTCCCTGTATTTTTCATAAGGGAGTATCTTGTAATGAACATGCCCCAATGAATGTGATCTGAATACTTGTCCTCACCCTACTACCAGCATGCTGTGTCACCCTGGGCTCAGGCTCGAGGCCTCAGTTTTTTCATTTGAGAACAAGAGAATTATCTCCAATGTCACCTCTAGCTTTGTGATATTATTCTTGGCATGAAAGATCCATGGTGTGTACATACGTCCTTTGGTGCTGGTTAGTTTAAATGCATTGTGTATAAGTAGACATCTCATTCAGTCTATTTTGTAACTCATGCGTCTCTTTCTTTCCTTAGAGTCTCTTCCTTCTCCTCCTTGATATATACTAAGAATATTCCAACTTTATCTTCAGGATTCAGCTATATGACGTACGTCTTCTTGCTCCCTTATCACGTCTGTCCGTGGCCACTGCCAGTTTTCTTCCTCTCCACTGTGTTCTGCACATGATCATCCTGCCTTGCAAATGGCATTTCTTGCTCTGAATTAGATCTACTTCTTTCCTGGTGGCCAGCTCTAGTTTATTTTCCATCCTGTACCTTTAACATAAATGGCTGTGCCAAAATGGCAGGTAACCCAAACATAATTTTTCTTCGGTTGTAAGGAAGACTTCTAGACAACCGGGTGGGGTGTGTGTGTGTGGGGGGGGTTCCCTTGCAGACCTACCATCTGATTATGTGACTGAGACTTGAACATTTTTTGTTCCTCTGAGTTCACCAACTGATAGCACAGGGGATCATAGAAAAGTCAGCATAGGTGACCTGAGAGAGACTGGTTTTTTCTTAAGTAGTTTGAAGAATTTTATTAAGCTAGGTTGTATGGTAGGTGCTTTTATGTATAATGTGGGAAGCATCCATTTGGGATGAAAATCAAAGAAATTCGGGTCTCCTTGGAAGTCAGGAGCTTGATCCAAGTATTGTTAAGTACCAAATTTTTGTACCTTGTGAAAATTGTCATCTCTTTCACCTGCATCAAGAACAATGCAGAAAGAAATTAGGTTTGTTGTTTATAAAGAGGCACAGTTACAGGTAGGGGTCCAAAAACATCTCAGTTGGTTAACATGTTTCACGGTTGGTGGTGCCTAGCAAGGATGCAGGGATTCTCAGAGGCTGCTTTCTCCCTCCCTTGGGCCTGAAGATGTCTCTTCAGCTATCTTACCTGAAGATGGCTGGTGGGTGTTGTTTTTCTTGGTCTAAGACCCTGGGGATGAATAAGCAGCATTAGAGTCAAGAGGAAATAATCTGTTTCTTAAAGAAATTATGAAGCAGTCTCTAGGGGGACATTTGAAACTTTAGGAATATCTAGGTGCCCAGATTTAGATTTTAGGAAAAACAAAGAAACAAAAAGCAGTATGGCCTTTGGGAGTTCCCTGGTGGCCCAGCAGTTAAGGACTTGGCACTCCTGTGGCTCATATTCAATCCCTGGCCCAGGAATTTCCCATGCAATGGATGTGACTAAGACAAAGAAAAAGCAGTTTGGCCTTATAAAATACATCTGTCTGTTGCCTTGGGTCGCCCTGTGAACTGTGGCATGCTCGTTTCACATACTGTCCTTGGCCTGCTCCGCAGAGGTGAGAGTGGACATCAGGCCTTGGGCAATGGCTCCCCTTCCTCGGCTCTGACACATCTCAACATTTCCCTGCTGATCATTCAGGAAAGAAGGCCATGGTTTGGTAGGAAAGAGCTGTTTGGCAAGCACGACTAGTCATGAGGAACTATTTACCTGTTTTGACAGAGGTCATAAATAGTGACTGAAATGCAATTTATTCTATTTTTAGAATTGCAAAGGGTTATTAAAAAACTTAGGCTTTTAACAATTAAAAAAATAAATAAAAATCAAAAATTAAAAAAAAAAAACAACTCAGGCTTTGGACAAGTTACTGTGTTAGGCTTTGAATTTGCCAGGCCTTGTATTCTGCAACTGGGGCAGGAGTTTTGGAGCTTCTTTTAGTTGGAAACTCTGCTGAGCTGGCAGACCCTTCTCAGGGTCTGAATAATAAGAGGTGTGTTCTCCAACACATGTTCTCAAAATGATCTCGTCTTCATTTCCATGACTTTTAAGACCTAGATAAAACTCATAACTCTCTATGTGGAGCATATGATTTAATGACTATAGGAAAGATGGATAAAATTAGGACTTTCATTTTTACCCATTCTGGAAACCTCGCCCCCCTCAAAACATCTGTGTGTCAAAATGAAGCAGGCCATGAATAAGCCCCTGAAAGTTTAACAGATCTCAGTTAAAACATTTTGATTGCAAGTGTTGGAGAACACTTAAAGTTAGCTTAAGACAAAAAGAAACTTTTGGGGTGGGGGGGCACACCTATGGCATGTGGAAGTTCCCAGACCAGGGATCAAACCCAAGCCACAGCAGTGACAGCCACTGTCACAGGGAACCACTAAGCCACAGGGAACTCCAAGAAACTTTTTTAAAAAGATACAAACATGTCTCTTGGTGCTTAAGAAGCCAGGTCTCAGGAAAATGCCAGAACCAGGACCTGAAGCTGCATCACGAACCCAGTGTCTGTGTCTCTCATCCTTTCTCTAGACGACCTAATTTATTTCCCTGCCCCTCAGAACTCCTCAGATAGAAGTATATCCACCCCACGACTCAATAGTTTACATGTTAAAATTTCCAAACATAAATACACTGAAATCCTAATCCCAAAATACCAAGAAACTGAGGGATACATCCATTTAGGTACAGCAGGAGTGAGTAACACAGCAGATTAGGTGCTCACGAAAATTTTGGTTGGACTGAAGAAGCAGATTCTAGGCTCCCTGTAATGTCTGGGTCACTCACTGGTGCAGCTTCTGGCTTTGAGGCTTCACTGAAGAACTTTTCAACTGAGAAGCCCTTGCAGTTGCTTAGCAATATCCAAGCAGCTGAAGAATGGATATGACTTCTGCTGCAGAAATGCCAAAAAGGGAAGGGATGCTGGGCTCCAATTAGCTTCTGCTTCCAAGTCACAAGTGGGTCCAAAGGGTGGAACCTAATTCGAAAGAGAACCGGGATGCAAGGGAGCCACATAGGGTTTTTTATTTCCTTTCCCACCTCTCCAGTTAGAACAGAGGTAGAAGGAAGGTTCTGAGAGGGCCATTCATAGCATCTGCTACAGATTACATTTCTGCCCATGGCCAACTCAGCTCTGGCCAGGGAGGCAGGAACACACGGGTGCCTGGGCCTCACCCTGTGGGTGGAAAGGATGGCTTATGAGCTGTGGAGATAATCCAAATGGAATTTACCACCCACCTGAGATCCTTTCACAAATATTTATGGAGGCCCCACCATGCGCTCTGTTTAGCAACTTGTACCTCTGACTGTGAGTTCAGAAGCTGAGGATGGGAGGTGGTGAGCAAGAATTTTTGCACCTATTGTTTCATGCATGTCAGTCTTTGTTTTTCTGTATTGCTATGGAAACATTTGCATCATCTCAATGTTTTGCCTTAAAATAAGCTTATGATTCACTATCTTCTCTCCCTCTGCCCCATAGCTGCCCACATTGGTGTCGGAATAAGTGGACAAGAAGGCATGCAGGCCGTCATGTCAAGTGACTATTCCTTTGCACAGTTCAGATACTTGCAGAGACTGCTGTTGGTGCACGGCCGGTGGTCTTACATCAGGATGTGCAAGTTCCTACGATACTTCTTCTATAAAAACTTTGCATTTACTCTGGTTCATTTCTGGTACTCCTTCTTCAATGGGTACTCTGCACAGGTAAGTATCATCACCATCGTCATTATTAAAGTATTAAGTTTATGAATTACTTTCCTAGAGTGTTTCTGATGTTTTAAATATATTTTGGAGTTCCCATCAGTGGCTCAGTGGAAATGAATCCAACTAGTATCCATGAGGATTCAGGTTCGATCCCTGGCCCTGCTCAGTGGGTTAAGGATGCGGCATCGCCTTGAGCTGACGTGTAGGCCAGCAGCTGCAGTTCTAATTCAACCCCTATCCTGGGAACTTCCATGTGCTGCAGGTGTGGCCCTAAAAAGCAAAAAAAAAAAATTATGTTGCCTTTAAAAAGACAGGATTTGTTCTTGGTCTGATGGCTTTTGTGTCTTTGTTTTCACCTTAGTTGTTGGTTTTTTTTTTTTTTTTTCCTTCCTAAGTTATCTTGCAAATAAGGATAGTGATGAGAGCGTTGCTGCTGTGGCTCAGTGGTAACGAACCCAACAGTATCGATGACACAGGTTTAATCCCTGGCTTCACTCACTGGGTTAAGGATTCGGAGTTACCTTGAGCTGTGCTGTAGGTCGCAGACATGTCTCATATCCTATGTTGCTATGGCTGTGGTGTAGGCTGGCAGCTGCAGCTCCGATTTGCCCCCTAGCCTGGGAACTTCCATATGCTATGGATGTGGCCTTAAAAGTAAAAAAAAAAAAAAAAGTGATGACAAGATGTTCAAATCTAAGTATGAAATTATACTGTGACTAAAGGGATTATATAAATTTTGGATGACCATACATCTATTACCATGTCTGATTATTGTTGGTTTGTTTTGGTTTTTGGCCACACCCACAGCATGTAGAACTACCCGGGGCCAGGGATCAAACCTGTGCTACAGTGGGCAGCCTGCACCACCACTCTGGCAACACCAGATCCTTAACCCACTGTGCCACACAGGAACTTCCTGTTGTTGCTTTTTTAAATTTTTTGCTGAAATGGGAGTATAGCTAACATGTTAAAACAGCAGAAAAATATCAGTAAAGAATGAACCCAAGTCAGCACCTGAGGTTGTCCAAACCTTTTTCGATACCAGGAGATAAATGGCATCAGAGGAGGCCAGGCGGCCTTGAGCAGGGTTGGGGCCCTCTTCCCATCTCTGTGCAGGACTGTCTCTTACTGGTGGTGCTGAGGAACCTGTTTCCTTTATCCCCTCCAAGGACTGGTGTGTGCACAGCCTTTTTCATCCCTTTCAGAAGCATCTTATATTCAAATTCTGTTGTATAAAATGTTTAAGTGGAAATACTGGACTGGCAAGATAAAAAGTAAATTTGTTGTTTTGTTTTTTGCTTTTTGGGGCCGCACTTGTGGCACATAGACGTTCCCAGGCGAGAGGTAAAATTTGAATGGTACTTATGTGCTTCTGAATCAGTTGTGTGTAATCTAATTCATGAATAAAAGGGCTATAAAAAGGATGAACAATGATGTGTTTTCCAGCTTTATTCAAATAGACCGGACTCCTTTCCCACAAACTTTCTGGAGTATATTTCCGCACTCATTTTAGGGGGGAGATGAGTTTCTGTGCAAACCCCCTCAATGCTACCTCTTCCACAGAAACAAACTCGGGCCTGCTGCTGGTGGAGCTGGGGGTGTTTCCTCCGGCAGGAGTCCCCACGCAGCCCAGGGCATCCCTTCTCTGAAGGGGCAGGTGGGTACATGCGACTAGGCAGGCAATGTTTCTTGGTTGGTGACACACAGACTGTCATCTCTTCACAGACCGCGTACGAAGACTGGTTCATCACCCTCTACAACGTGCTCTACTCCAGCCTGCCCGTGCTCCTCATGGGGCTGCTCGACCAGGTAGGAGCCCGGGGCCCGCAGGGGCGCTTGTGGACACACAGAGCATCTGTTTGAGAGGCTCACAGCAGTTATGTCAATGCATCCTTTTGGTTTTCACTTCTCTCTGAGAAAACCCGATTATTCTTCTGCTGTCAGGCAACAAGAGTCACGGCTGGGCTTCTCATTGTACCATTAAGAAAGGAGGATTTCTTTCTGTGTCTGGATTGATTTCATTGGCAAAAGAGTTTATCATCTCGTTTTGAATGCTAAGAATTTTCTTGTTGCATGCATAACAGTATAGTATGCATCTGTAATAATAATTTGCACATTTTTAAGTAAATTGAATACTTCCCCAAAACATATAGGTTAGATTCCCAAATTAGTCTACATTCTATCTAATAGCAATTTTGACCGAAAGTGCTTTAATGAATAAAAACAGTGATTTGGAATTATTATTATGTGGAAATCCTTTCCCAAAGCATTAGAAACAATATATTCTCTCATGAGGTAAAAATAGACTGCCTGTACTTTTTAAAATAATATTACTAATTTGCTTTCTATGAGTATCAAAATAATACACTTTTCCCTAGTCTCTCAAAATTACCTATCAAATAATCGAGATTACAGTAATGAGTCTGCTCTCTGCTCAGTGGAATAATTCAGGATTTATCACCTGGTTTAGTCTTTGCCTTCCTAAAACTTAACAAGTTGCAACTCTGTGTGAGATAGACGTTGTAACATTATCCCTGAGTTCCTTAATCCTGATGGACAGCACACAATTCTAATTGTGTCTTCCCTTTAAGGATGTGAGTGACAAACTGAGCCTCCGCTTCCCTGGGTTATATGTGGTCGGACAAAGAGACTTACTGTTCAACTATAGGAGATTCTTCGTGAGCTTGTTGCATGGCATTTTAACATCCATGATCCTCTTCTTCATACCGTTTGGAGCTTATCTGCAAACTGTGGGACAGGATGGAGAAGCGCCTTCAGACTACCAATCTTTTGCTGTCACGATTGCCTCTGCTCTTATAATAACAGTCAACTTCCAGGTACGTGGTTTTAGTCCAGTGTTTTCAGTATCTGTTGGTACTGTACGCATTTCTGCACATAGACCAGCGTGCACATCCACCTGGCTCCTAGTCTCCCTCCAACTGAGCCTCTGCCACTTTACAAGTATGAATGAACGCTATTTTCATCCTTTATACCAAGCACATTTCCTATTTCTTGCTTGCGCCAAGGATAGTTTCTGATTGTTCAGTATTCAAGCCAAATCATGCCTAAATTGATGAATTCTATTTTCAGAATCCTTAGATCCTTTGTTTCTTGCTAACTCCCCAAAATGAGTGCTCTGTTTTTCTCTGGTTTCCCAACAGATTGGCTTGGATACTTCTTATTGGACTTTTGTGAATGCTTTTTCAATTTTTGGAAGCATTGCACTTTATTTTGGCATCATGTTTGACTTTCATAGTGCTGGAATACATGTTCTCTTTCCGTCTGCATTTCAATTTACAGGTTGGTATTTTCTAAATTCCAAAAATAAATGAGTAGAAAAATGTCATTCATTTACATTCTGATATATCAGATAAGACTTCAGGGTAAGTAAAAACACAAAGTGTAAATTATTGCTAGTGAAAATCTATGTCCCTGACCAGAAACTGAATGATGGTGGCAGGCTGCTAAGAGTGGTAACATGATGGGAGGAAAGCAAATCAAAAGCACTTTAAGCTATAACTATGCTTTTTTTTTTTCCTTCCACAAAACCTAATATTGGTAGGTTATTGGGAAATTGGTAACACTATAGTTTACTCCTGCTAAAACACTGCCTAGCAATACATAATGAATTTTATTTATTTTTTTTTCTTTTTGCCTTTTCTAGGGCCGCTCCTATGGCATATGGAGGTTCCAAGGCTAGGGGTCTAATCGGAGATGTAGCCACCGGCCTACACCACAGCAATGCCAGATCTGAGCTGAATCTGCGACCTGCATCACAGCTCACGGCAACGCTGGATCACTAACACACTGAGAGAGGCCAGGGATTGAACCCACAACCTCATGGTTCCTAGTTGGATTCATTAACCACTGAGCCACGATGGGAACTCCACATAATGAATTTTAAACTTTTTTGTACCTTCTGACCCAGTCTTTAGAGAGGGGGAAAATACCCTAAGATAAAACACACTAAATGTTGGAAAGGTAAACTGCACAAAGGGATTGTTATCACCAAAACATTTCTAAAAAATTGGAAATAGTCCAAAAACCTAGGAACATCAAATTAGCTAAACAAACTATGAATCCCATATGATGGGATTCTAGAACTCAAAAGTGGACTACATCATTGGAAATATGTATGCAGAGCAATAAAGAAACTTATGGAAAATAATTTACAGCTGCATAAAACATATGACAAATTGACAAGTACTAGAATGAATTTGAACTGATAAATTTTATAAATAGCATGAATTGGAATTTATGAACTTCTTATTTTGGATAGAGTAGCTTAGATTTACAGTGGAAAAAATTCCCTATAAACTTGTTTCCCTGTAAAAGATGAGGTTTTGTTTTGTTTTTAATGACCAGTTGTTGGGTTGTAAAAGACAGTTGCTGTGGTAACGCTTTTCTTCTTGGGATTGAGCTCAATTTTTTTTTATGACTGTTTTTCTTTACTGACTGTGTGTTTCAAAGTTTTAGTACCCTGTTACTTAGAATATTCCCACAGGGAGTGTATTTAAACCCTATATACATTTCACAGTGTAAAAGACACATTTAAAAAATAAAATTCTAAAAATTTTTATAAACTTACAGTTTCAGTACAGAAAATATTGTGACAAATTTGGATTTAGTTTAAAAATTGAGTAGTATATATGATTATCTGGCTTTATTATATACTTTGTCATTTTCTCTGATGTGAAAAAACAGAAGCCGAATTCAGTGGAAAAAGCCAGATGTGGGGTTTAATTTAGGAGTTGTCTTAGCTAGTTCTGATTCCTTGGGCAAATTTCTTCACTTCTTCCACAACTCAGTTTCCTCAGGTGGGTAATACTCAGCCCTCTTTCCTCAAGAGGGTAAGACTCAGCCCTCAGAAATGATTAAATGGCATAATCTGGGAGTTCCCTGGTGGCTCAGCAGGTTAAGGATCTGGTATTGTCACTGCTGTGGCCCAGGGAAGTCCCACATGCCATGGGCATGGCCCCCAAAAAAACTGTCATGATCTGTATAAAATACCTAGCACGAGGTTTATCCCACAAATGGCAGTTTCAAACCAAAACTATACATTGGAAAGTGCTTAAGTTCCTTAAAAAAATCCAGAAGTATCAATTGTCTACTTTGCATTTTTAATCAACATGAGGTCAACAAATGTACTTTTTATTTTCCTTATTTGTTTGCCTATATACATTTACCTTGTTCCAAAGAATTTACCTTCCTAATTTTGCTTTGCTTAGCCTGACTTTAAAATGTTCATTTGTTGAGCAGTGATGGGATGTTTGGGAGAGGGTAATCTGGTTATAAAAGCTTACCACAGAAGACTTCCCATTGTGGTGCAGCAGAAACGAATCTGACTGGTATCCATGAGGATGTGGGTTCGAGCCCTGGCCTTAGTCAGTGGGTTAAGGATCCAGCATTGCTGTGAGCTGTGGTGTAGGTCACAGACGTGGCTCGGATCTGGCGTGGCTGTAGCTGTGGTGTAGGCTGGTGGCTGCAGCTCCTATTTGACCCCTAGCCTGGGATCCTCCATATGCCACAAGTGCAGGCCTGAAAAGGGGGTAAAAAAGCTTACCATAGAGAAGGGAATGTGTGGATTATGGAATTTTAACCATGCCCATGGGACGAAAGGACCACTGTGATTCAGTCTCTGTGTTCTTTCCAGGCACAGCTTCCAATGCTCTGAGGCAGCCATACATTTGGTTGACCATCATCTTGACCGTTGCTGTGTGCTTGCTGCCCGTTGTTGCCATACGTTTCCTGTCAATGACAATTTGGCCATCAGAAAGTGATAAGGTATAGAAAAAATACTCTCCCAATTCTGAGTGCCTCTCACAGAAATCAAAGCATTTTCCCCAAAGCAGCTTTCCTGCAAAATTCCAAGTTTTGGGAAGTCTGGAATGAACATTTTTTATGACCTACTCCTCTTTGCTCGCTTTTTATTACAAAAATTATCAAACGTAAAAAGGGAGAATAGTATAATGAAGCCCCATATATCTATCCTCTCAATGTAACAATTATACTGTTAATATTTTGCCATGCAAACGGGCTGGGTTTTTTTTTCCCTTCATTTAAAGGAAAACATCACCTCTTACAGCACAATTCTTTGAGTTACAAGTAGCAGAAAGCTATGGCTCAAAAATCATCTCCATTCACATAATAATTAGGCTTCAAGATCAGCTGATCAGCAACTTAATGTGATCAAAAAAGACTGGGGTTGGAATTCCTGTTGTGGCTCAGTGGTAACAAACCCAACTAGTATCCATGAGGACGTGGGTTTGATCCCTGGTCTCGCGCTCAGTGGGTTAAGGATCTGACATTGCCGTGAGCTGTGGTGTAGGTCACAGACAAGGCTTGGGCCCCATGTGGCTCTGGCTGTGGTGTAGGCTGGCAGCTGCAGCTCTAATTCAACCCCTAGCCTGAGAATTTCCACATGCCTTGGGTGTGGCCCTAAAAAGACCAAAAAAAAAAAAAAAAAAAAATAGGGCTGGGTTTTTCCCATCTCTCCCCTCTTTACTATTAGTTTCATCTTGCAGCTGGAAGATGGCTTAGAGCAGTTCCTGGCATTGCATCCTGATATGTCAGTATCAGGGGAAGACTAAGGCCGTATTTTGTTCTTACCTTTCCCTTAGGGGCCTCAGACCTTCTTAGGGAGGGGCCCAGCACACTGCCCTCAGGTCTCATTAACCACAATTAGGTCACATGCCCATTCCTAGACTAGTAGGGAGCAAGGGAAATCAGTCAATCCCAAGCTTGGGAGTGGCGTCCACATCACAGGAGGAATGCCACTGGAAGGAGGACGGTACCTGAGTACCAACTCCATTTCAATTGGAAGGAAGGAGAGAGCAGATGCTAAATGGGCAACCTTCAGTATCTTCCAGATCTCCCTCTTCCACTAAGAAGAGGATGCAGTAGTAACATGAGAAAGAGACTAACAGTCTCTTTCTTTCTTTTTCTTTTTTTTTTTTTTTTTTTTTTTTTTTGGCACAGGGTGCAGTGGCATGATATGGGATCTCGGTTCTCAGACGAGGGCCTCAGCTTGCACTAAAGCAGTGAAAGTGCCAAATCCTAACCAACTAGACCACCAGGGAACTCCCTAACAGAGATTTTTTTTTTCTTAGACCTGATTCACGAATTTTGAGCAGAAGTTTCAGAGTGGGAATATTGGCTCCCACTTTTCTAGTAGCTCTGGGAGCTTGGAAGAGTCATGGAAGCTCTGTCTCCCTCCATTTCTTTGTCTATAAATTGAGGACGGTTACTCCTGCCCTGAAATGAGGCTGCTGAGAGAAAGCCTGGTATAAGGGTCCCATCACTGTGGCCCGGCGCCCCCCCACCATCACTGACCTTCATTTCCATTCAGTCCGCCAGTTCTTTTTAATCTTGCCGGTCTCTTCCCCTTGGGTAGATCCAGAAGCATCGCAAGCGGTTAAAAGCCGAAGAGCAGTGGAAGCGGCGGCAAGTGTTCCGCCGGGGCGTGTCCACGCGGCGCTCAGCCTACGCTTTCTCCCACCAGCGGGGCTACGCGGACCTCATCTCCTCCGGGCGCAGCATCCGCAAGAAGCGTTCTCCCCTGGACGCTGTCATAGCCGATGGGACCGCAGAGTACAGGCGCACGGTGGAGAGCTGAGGCATCTGCCAAGGTGGCCTGGAGCAAAAGTGTCACACAGAGGAAATGTCTAATTTTTTGTATGAAACTCAGGACGTTTTGTAAAAAAAAAAAAAAAAAAAAAAAAACCTGTCACGAGGATGTTGAAGGCAATAACCTTTTAAACAAACTACTTGGGTTGGACTATTGCAATAGCGAAGCCAAGAAGACCTCTTAAAAAAGTCCTATTATTCAACTGCCGGTGTTAGGCTTCAAGTGAACGCTTCAATACCGCCGCAGTCTAGTACAAGAGAATAAAGTCTTATATTTCAGTTCAAATGGTATTGTATTATAAAATTACAATTAGGTTTTCCTGTCTGAGATCTTCAACACAAATTTCCCAGAGGCTCCTTTTTTTTTTTTTTTCCTGGAACCTACCTAATTAAAAATCTTTTCTTTATAATGGTAATGACAAAAGATTTCTGAATGTTCACCCCCTAGAAGCTAAGTGGTCTGATGACTTTTTCAGAATTGAGAATGGGGCTGCCTGGTTTCATGTTCTCATATTGGTTTAATAATTCAGTTCAATCAACAAAAATTACTTCCCATTTCATAAGTACAAAGTTTGGTTTGTTTCGGTTTACTACCAAGTTGAAAGAGCACATTACACATGTTTACTTTTACTATTGTATATTATTTCAGCCCCTTCAGTAGTACCAAGTGAGTTTA
The DNA here is from genome assembly GCF_054392235.1 of Sus scrofa. Lineage (NCBI taxonomy): Eukaryota > Metazoa > Chordata > Mammalia > Artiodactyla > Suidae > Sus > Sus scrofa. The sequence goes on from NC_139383.1 coordinate 173,867,836, forward strand.
TTTTCTACTCTCATTAAAAAAAGATGCATTTAAATATTTATGGGCTTTTTTAAAAAAGCTTTTAAAAACTGAGGGTATCAGTGATAATTTGCAGAATATTGTCAAAGCTTTTTTTTGAAAAGCAAATTTTTGTGCCTGCCTATATGTAAAGAATTTTATAAAGGGACTTGAACAGAGACCTCATTCTTTTCTACCTGTCATATGTCTTAAGAGAAAAGCCTGTGGGTGGCCATATTTCTAGCGGTGTATCCTTTTAAAGTTGAAGATAACTTTAGGCAATTATGGAAACTATCCTCAAAGAGGTAAAAGTTATTCAGGGCTTTTCTCATTCAGTGTTTCACACACTAGTATCCATATTCCAGCGAAGATACAGAAGTGTTTTCACTAATTCTGTTCTTTTTCATTAGGTTGTGAAGGTTCACAATATGTTCCTTTAAATTCCTTATGAGGGAATCACAGCATGTATATAATTCATTTTCTAGGTATAATAAAAGAATGTATAGCTCTTTATTCTATGGAAATAAATTTCTGGAAGTTTACAACTTTTCTTGTAAATAAAAATATTGTAAGGCTTTTTTTTTTTTGGTTAAAAAAAAAAGTTAGCTTGTATAGTTCTGTCAGTTTCAGATTTCTCTCCTGTGTTGTGAATTGTGGGAAATGCTGACGATGCAAATGTGTCAAAGACTTACATGGCTGGGTGCAATATCAAAAATTTTTAAATGCAAATTGCTTTGGATAAATTATTTCTATATCCTGTAAATCTGAGATTAACGTATATTTTTGTTTAAAAAAATAAATGCTTTAGTAATATCTTTGGGAAGTACAATCTTTTAAAATATCTTTTAAGTCGGGTTCTTTATTTTAGAGTGGGGTAAATGATGGAGGAATCTAGGCTTGTGTGGTTTCTAAAGGAACATCGGGGTCCTTTGTGGTGAGAAGTAAGGTATGGGAAGGGTACTAAGTGAAGTGGCTGAGAAAAGGGAATCAGACTACAGAGGCAGAGGTATGGATTAATAGTTGGTAAGACCAACTGTGTCCTGGGAACTGTTGAACAAAAGGAGGGGCTGGGAAGTGAATAGATAGACTAGAAATACATGATGCATGGCTGGCAGAAAAATCAGTGAAGGGGAATTAGGATGCTGAAGGGCAAGAGAACAGGTAAGGAAAAGGAGAGCCGAGTCTGATGAGCTGGTTGCAGGACAGGTGTTCGGCTCCTGGACAGTAAGGAAGCCATGACCCCAATAGGGAAATGGGCTATGAGGTTCTCTGCAGGAAGACAGAGATGTGGGACTTCTTTGGGAGACATAATTAGAAGTAGTGGATCGACCAGCTGTCCTGGCGTGCTTGGTCTCAGACCTGGTCCACATGGGTTGACCAGCTGTCCCAGCAGACTTGGTCTCAGTGGACCCAGTCCATGCAGGTTGGTCAGCTACTACTTGTCAGAAGTAGCTGATGACAGAGTATCTATCTAGGGGTGTTTTGTAAGGAAGGAAATCAAGACGCCCTCTTTGCTATTCTACAACAATAGCCTGCTTCTGGAAGAAGAATTCTGGAGCAGAATTTCATGTCTACCTCAGGGCAACCCTTTAGAAATGGGTGGGAGGAGATGGGACTGAAATGGTATGAGAAATGCAAAAGAAATGGTATGATAAAACCTGAGCAGACCTGGGAGATGGTCCCTAAAAAAATAAATTAAAGGCCATTTTTTTTCCTTAGCATATATACTACATTTAAATCAGTTGAGGAATAAATGTTTTTAACTAAAGAGCACCACCTAAAGGTTCCTACTGATGTTCACTCCAGAAACTGTTCAGTAATGATGACTGATGGGGAGAAAATTGTTCTTAAGACACTCAGTGTGATAGCAAAATGTACGCTAATGGAATCTAAATACATTTTAACAGTTGCTGCCTTCATGTGATGTGAATGAAGCTTAGGAAAATTGAAAGACAGCTTCCAAAAGCCCTGTCAGAACCTGCTAGTAAGTTATGGCTGCAATAAAACTTTTGGTGCATTTACAAATACAAAAAGGCCTGTCAAAACAATAAAAGGAAAACTAAGCCTATCTCAGGAAGGGGTAGAGATTGGGCCCTTAAAAATAAACACTGTAAAAATGACTTTCTTGACTTGAATAATCACTTCTCTGAAGATATATAAATGTCTTATAAGCATATGAAGACATCCTCAACACCATTAGTCATTAGGGAAGTGCAAATTAAAACCATAATGAGATACTACTTCACACCCACTAGAATGTCGATTTTTAAAAAAGATTTTAAAAAAAGAAAATAAGTGTTGACAAGGATGTGGAGAAATTAGAACTTCCACCCATTGCAAATGGAACACTGAACTCGCTATGAAAAACAGTCTGGCAGTTCCTCCCAAGTTAAACAAACTTACTGTCAATTCTCCTAGGTGTGTGTGTGTGTGTACACCAAACATTGAAAACAGGTACTTAGATATTTGCACCTGAATATCCATAACACTATTCACAATAGCCAAAAGGTAGAAACAACCTAAATATTCATTAACAGAGGAATCATAAACAAACTGCAGTATATACATACAATGGAATATTATTTAGCCATATAAAGGAAGGAGGCCAGTTCAAGACAGTGACAAAGGAAGATCCTGAATTCAACTCCTCCCATGAACACACCAAATCTAGAGCATATGAGACAATTTCCTCTGAAAACAAAAACAACTAGCTAAGAGACTCCTACAGATCAGGAAACGAGAAAAAGCACACAGAAACACAGGTAAGAAAGGTTGGGATACACTCTCGCTGAAAACCCCAGAGCTTCTCCATGAAGGCAGGTTATAACCCCACACCAGGCATCCCAACATTTAAGACCTGCACCCCAAAACATCTGGCTTTGAAAGCCAAGAGGATCTCACATCCACAAGGCCCACAAGGCGATAGCAAACTAGAAATGGCTATTAAAAGGCTCATACCATCAGATCCACCTGCACCAGGGTTCAGCACAGAAGGAGCCAACTGAGATGCACCCAGGCTTTATGTAAGAGGCTTATTTGCTTATGTCTTATAAGGTTGGTCAGAAGGTCAGAGGCCCTTAGCAAAATCTAAGGACCCGCTGGGATACTCTCTAGAGGCTAGTGGACAATATCTTTGTGCTTTCCCTTTGTCTTACTCCTGCCATTGGGACACTATCATTTCTTTTTTAAAACCTAGTTTTTGGGTTTCTTTCCCCTGGTTGGCAACATCTTTATGCCCTCCCTATGCTGCGGTCCAGAGCACCGTTATCTCCCAGATGGGAGCTTTTACCTGCATCCAGTATCCTGTTTGTACATCTGGTACACTAGTTTTTATGATTACAACCCAGAAGACACCTTTGAATACCTGGCTCTGATGGCCAGGGGGGGTTTATGCTTACAGGCCCCTCAGGACTGTAACCAACAGAGAAAGAGTTCTTTACTGACTACCATCTCCAGGGCACAGCAAGAAGCAACAGTCCAAGGAGTCTTTCTATAAAAGACGCCCACTAGCTGATGTTCATAACTGTGGCCTGAGGAGCAAATTTCTAAAGAAGTGCACACCTAAGGGCCCACTGTAATGCAATCCAGTGACTCAGAGGGTGAGGACTTGTGTTTTCACTCTGTAGCCATCCAGAGCCCCAGCATCTCCCAGAAAGGAGTTTGTATGTGTCTGGTTCCAGATTTTACAACTAATACCTTGGTTTCTGTGGCTACTGCCTAAGTGATGTCCTTTAACCATCTGTCTCTGAAGGGCAGCAAGGCTTGTGTTCCTGGGCTCCATGGGGTTGTAATAAGTGGGAAAACAGTTCTTGGCCTGCTATCATGCCCCCAGGGCACAGTGAGACAGTGATGGAAACAGAGCCCAGTCTTTTTGTGATAAAGGAATATTTTGCTTGTCCTGGAGCTTTGACCTAAGGGGCAGGCTTCTGGTTTGATGCACATCTAGAGACTGACTGAGATACTCTCCTTGGACAAAGGCTGGAGGATGCAGACTTTATGCTTTCCGTCTGCCCACCATTATCTCCTATATGGGGGCTTGTACAGTTGTCTGGAGCCACAATTTTTGTGAAGGATGCCTGGGGACACTTCTAGGGAACCTAGCTTTTGCAGCCATCAGGGCTTATGCCTGTATTCTATATATTTGTATATACTGCTGCCTAAGGGTCTAGCTTCCAATCAGCCTGAATCTACGTGCTGACTGAGATCCTCCTCTATGGGATAATGACAAGTCTTGGCACACCCTCAACTATCGGGAGCCTCTAAAATTAAAATGGGCAGTTTGGACAATCGCAAAGGTTTGAGAGACAACCAACAGCTAGGGCAGGGTTGGATGATGAGCTTCATCTCCTAACAGAGGCCACTCCCTTGAGATTGGGAAAGATGGATGTTTTACCTTCTCATAGAAACCAACAGAGTCAAGGAAAAATGAAGAAATAGAGAAATATGTTCCAAACAAAGGAACAAGACAAAAACTCAGAAAAAAAACACTTAATATGAAGAAGATAAGTAATTTACCTCATAAAGAGTTTAAAACAAAGGTCATAAAGATGCTTACCAAGCTCAAGAACGGAATGGATGAACACGGTGAAAACTTCAACATAGACAGTATAAGAGAGTATTGAATCAAAGTCACAGAGCTGAAAAAACAATAATGAGACTAAAAAGAACACTACTGGGGTTCAACAGCAAACTAGATGAAGCAGAAGAAAAGACCGAGGACAGTGGACATCACGGAATCAGAGGGAAAAAAAAGAATGAAAAAAAGTAAAGATGGCTTAAGTGACTTATGGGACAACATCAAATGGACCAACATTCACATTTCAAGGGGTCACAGAAGGAGAAGAAAGGAGAAAAATCATTTGAAGAAATAACAGCTGAAAAATTCCCTAACATGGGGAAGGAAAGAGCCATCTATGTGTAAGAAGAATAGAGAGTTCAAGTAAAAACCCAAAGAGATCGACACCAAGACATACTATAATTAAAATTAAAAAAAATCAAAGACTTGAAGAATAGACTTCTAGCTGCCCATGGGGAGAGGAGGGAGTGGGAGGGATCAGTAGCTTGGGGTTAACGGATGCAAACTATTGCTCTTGGAATGGATTTACAATGAGATCCTCCTATGTAGCACTGAGAACTATTTCTAGATAATTATATCACAACACAAAAATGGGAGGAAAAAGTATGTATACATGTAAGTGTAACTTGGTCCCCGTGCTGTATAGTGGAAAAAAATTTTTTTAAATAAATTTTTAAAAAAGTTAAAGATGAGAAAATCTTAAAATCAGCAAGAGGATAAAAATTTGTTATGTACAAAAAATACTCCCATAAGACTATCAGCAGATTTTTGAGTAGAAGTTCTACAGGCAATAGGGAATGGCATGATGTAATCAAAGTGAAAAAAGAAAAAAAAAACTTTCAATCAAAAATACTGTATCCAGTATGTCCAAGATGGGATTAAGATGGCAGAATAGAAGGACTGAAGCTCACCTTCTCTCATAAAAATAATAAAATTACAACCAAATGCTGAACAACCTTCAACCAAATGGACTAGAAACTTTCAAAAAGATATCCTACTTCAGAAGACAAAAAGGAGGCCACATCAAGAGGTAGGAGGGGTGATTACATAATATAAGCAACCCCATACCTGCTGGGTGGGAAGCCTACAGACTGGAAAATAACTGTATCAGAGACTCACCTACAGGAAAGAGACTTCTGAGCCCCACATCAGGTCCCCACGCCTGGGGATCTGGCATAGGGAGAAAGAGCTCCTGGAGCATCTGGCAAAGAAAGCCAGTGGGGCTTGTGCACAAGAACTCCATGGGACTGGGAGAAATGGAGACTCCATTATTATTATTATTATTATTTGTTTTTTTGTCTTTTCTAAGCCCTCACCTGCAGCATATGGAGTTTCCCAGGCTAGGGGTCTAATCGGAGCTGTAGCCGCCAGCCTACACCAGAGCCACAGGCAACACGGGAACTGAGCCACATCTGCAACCTGCACCACAGCTCATGGCAACGCCAGATACTTAACCCACTGAGCAAGGCAAGGGATCAAACCTGAAACCTCATGGTTCCTAGTCAGATTTGCTAACCACTGAGCCACAATGGGAACTTCAGAGACCCTATTCTTGAAAAGTGCACACGGGCATTCATGTGAACTGGGTCCCAGCCTAAATAAATAAATAAATAAATAAAAACATAAAACATGGAAAAGAGGAAAATAAAAATGCAGAGCTTTAGAATGCATTCAAACTTTTAAGTTGTTATCAATCGAAAATAGATCATTATAAATAAAAGTTGTTATATGTAAGCCTCATGGTAACCAAAGAGAAAAAAAAAAACGTAGATATACAAAAGATAAAGACATCTAAGTGTACCATTACCGAAATCATCAATCACAGAGGACAAGATCAAGAAAAGAAGAAAGGAAATCAAGAATTACAAAGAAAAGAGAAAACACCTAAGAAGGGGAGATAGGATTAAGATGATTAAGACAGTTGAATAGAAGAACTGGAGCTCACAATCTCATATAAAAGCAACAAAATTACAACAACTTGCTGAACAAACTTTGAACAAATAGACTGCAAAGTATCAAGAAAGATATCCTACTCCAGAAGACAAAGAGACAGTGGGAGGGCAATTACATGATATAAGCAACCCCATATCCCACAGACTGGAAAGTAAGTCTATAGCAGCCCACAGACTGGAAAAGTAAGTATATAGCACAGGTTTAGCCACGGGAGAGTTCTGAGCCCCACATCATGCTCCCACGCCTGAGGATCTGGCATTGAAAGGAGGAGCCCTTAGAGCATTAGGCACTGAGAGACAGTGGGGCTTGTTCACAGGAGCTCCAAGGGACTAAGGGAAACACAGACTGCATTCTTGAAAAGCGCACACGGACATTCATGTGAACTGGGTCCCAGGGCAAAGCAGAGGATCCATAGGAATCTAGGTCAGACCTGACTGCAGTTCTTGGAAGATCTCCTGGAAAAACAAGGGGTGACTGTAGCTTACTATGGGGAAAGGACATTGGAGGCAAAGGTCTCAGGAATAATAATCAGCGTGAACTCCTTTAGATGTGGCCATTTTGGGAAAACCTGGCCCCACCCATTAGCTCTGAGAAGCCCCAGGCCAAACAATAATCCAGGTGGGATCACAGCCCCATTCATCAGTAAACAGGCAGCCTAAAGACCCCTCAGGCACACAGCCCCCTCTAATCTCACCCAGAGACCAAGCCCCACCCACCAGAGGGATTCAAATTAGCCCCACTAGTCCCTCCCATTAGGAAGCCTAAAGTAAGCGCCTGTACCAAATTCAGTCACAGGGTGGCAGACATCAGAAGCAAGAGAAGATACAACTGCATTGACTGCAAAGAGGAGACCACACCAAAAATCTATGCAAACTGAAAAGGCAGAGAATTATGACTCAAATAAGGAAATAAGAAAAAAAAAAACAGTTAAGTGATCTGCATATTACCAACCTCCATGAAAAAGACATTAGACTAATAATCGTAAAGATGATTCAAGATCTTGGAAATAAACTGGAGGCAAACATTGATAAATTACAAGAAACACTGAGGTAAGAAATAGATGGTTTAAGGATTAAGCAAGCATAGATGCAAAGTACAATAACTGAAATAAAAAATTTCCTAGAGGAGCTCCTGTCGTGACTCAGTGGTTAACAAATCCGACTATGAACCATAAGGCCTCAAGTTTGATGCCTGGCTTTGCTCAGTGGGTTAAGGATCCGGCATTGCTGTGAGCTGTGGTGTAGGCCGCAGACGTGGCTCAGATCTGGTGTTGCTGTGGCTCTAGTGTAGGCCGGCAGCTAGAGCTCCAATTAGACCCCTAGCCTGGGAACCTCCATATGCTGCAGGTGTGGCTCTAGAAAAGACAAAAAGCCAAAAAAACAAATTCACTAGGAGCAAACAACAGCACAATACAGGAGGCAGAAGAATGAATAAGTGAGGTGGAAGACAGGCTAGTAGAAATCACTGAAGAGGAACAGAAAAGAGAAAAAAGTAAATGAAATGAAAACAGTCTAAGAGAACTCTGGGACAATGTTAAACACATCAACATGTGTATTACAAGGGCGTCAGAAGGAGAATAGAGAAAAGGCCAGAGAAATGGTTGAAGAGATAAGAGCGAAAAACTTCCCAAACATGGCAAAGGAATCACTCAATCAAATCCAGGAAGCACAATGAATACCATATAAAATAAACCCAAGGAGGAACACCCCAAAACACGTATTAATCAAACTGACCAAAATTAAAGACAAAGAGAAAATATTGAAAGCAGCTAGGGAAAAGAAACAAACAATATACAAAGGAACACCAATAAGGTTATTGACAGATTTTTTAGCAGAACTCTGCAGGCCAGAAGGAAGTGGCATGATATACTTAAAGTGATGAAAGGCAAAAACCTCCAACCAAAATTACTCCATCCAGGAAGGCTCCCATTCAAATTTGAAGGAGAAATCAAAAGCTTTACAGACAAGCAAGAGCTAAGAGAATTCAGCACCACTAAACCAGATTTACAACAAATATTAAAGGAACTTCCCTAGGTGGAAAAGAAAAGGCCACAACTAGAAATAAAAATATCACAAATGACAAGGCTCACTGATAAAGGCATACCTATAGCAAGGGTAGGAAATCATTCACAAACAAATATGCTACAAAAGCCAAAACCATGAGAAGAGGAGGGTACAAATGCTGGATACTGGAGATGCACTTGAAATTAAGAGACCAACAACTTAAAACAATCTTGTATATATGTATATCTATATATATTTGATATAGACTCCTATATCAAAACTTCAGGGTAACTGCCAACCAAAAATCTACAATTGATACACACACAAAAAAGAAAAATCAACTCAAATAAAACACTAAAGATAGTCATCAAACTACAAGAGCAGAGAACAATAGAAAAGGGAAGAAAAAAGAGCAACAAAAACAAACCCAAAACAGTTAACATAATGGCAATAAGAACATACATATCAATAACTACCTGACATGTAAATGGATTAAATGCCCCAACCAAAAGACACAGAATGCCTGAATGGATTAAAAAGAAAAAAAAAAAGACCCATGTTTATGCTGTCTTCAAGAGACCCACTTCACTTCTAGGGACACATACACATTGAAAGTGAGACGATGGAAGAAAACAGTCCATCCAAATGGAAATCAAAAAGAGCTGGAGCAGCAATACTCCTATCAGACAAAATAGACCTTAAAATAAAGACTATTCTAAGAGACAAAAAAGGACATTACATAATAATCAAAGGATAAATCCTAAAAGAAGATATAATAATTGTAAATATATATGCACCCAACATAGGATCACCTCAATATACAAGGCAACTGCTAACAACCTTAAAAGAAGAAATTTTACAGTAACACAATAATAGCGGGGGACTTTAACACCCCACTTACAGAAACAGACAAATCACCCAGACAAAGTCAACAAGGAAACACAGGACCTAAATGAACCATTAGACCAGATGGACTTAATAGATATTTATAGGACATTCCATCCAAAAGCAGAAGAATACACATTCCCCTCAAGTGCACACAGAACATTCTCTAGGGTTGATCACATTCTGGGCCACAAATCAAGCCTCAGTAACTTTAAGAAACCTGAAATCACATCAAGCATCTTTTCTGACCATAACGCTATATATACAACTGGAAGTCAACAACAAGAAGAAAATAAAACCACAAACACATGGAGACTAAACAACATCCTACTAAACAACCAATCAATCACTGAAGAAATCAAAGAGGAAAGTAAAAAATACCCAGAAGCAAACGACAATAAAGATACAACACTCCAAAACCTATGGCATGCAGCAAAAGCAGTTCTAAGAGGGAAGTTTATAGCAATACAAGCCCACCTTAGGAAACAAGAAAAAGCACAAATAAACAACCCAACTTTACACCTAAAGCAGCTAGAGAGAGAAGAACAGACAAGGCCTAAAGTTAGCAGACCGGAAAGAAATCATAAAGATCAGGGCGGAAATCAATGAAAGAGAAACAAAGAAAACCATAGAAAGGATCAATGAAACAAAAAGCTGGTTCTTTGAAAAGATCAACAAAACTGATAAACCCTTAGCCAGACTTATGAAGAATAAAAAGAGAGAGGGCTCAAAGCAACGAAATTAGAAATGAAAAAGGAGAAGTTACAACAGACACCACAGAAAGACAAAGGATCATAAGAGACTACTACATGCCCATAAAACAGAAAACCTAAAAGAAATGGACAAATTCTTAGAAAGGTACCATCTTCCAAGACTAAACCAAGATGAAATTGAAAGCATGAATGGACCAATCACAAGGACTGAAATTGAATCTGTGATTTTAAAATTTCCAACAAACAAAAGTCCAGGACCAGATGGCTTCACCGGCAAATTCTATCAAAAATTCACAGAAGAGCTAACACCTATCCTTCTGAAACTATTCCAAAAAATTGCAGAGGAAGGAACACTCCCCAAACTCATTCTATGAGGCCACCATCACCCTGATACCAAAGCCAGACAAAGATACCACACAATAAAGAAAATTATAGGCCAATTTCAGTGATGAACATAGATACAAAAATCCTCAACAAAATACTAGCAAACCAAATCCAACAATCCATTAAAAGGATTGTACCTCATGATCAAGTGGGATTTACCCCAGGGATGCAAGGATTCTTCAATATCCACAAGTCAATCGGTGTGATACCCCACATTAACAAACTGAAGAATAAAAACCATATGATCCTCTCAAGAGATGCAGAAAAAGCCTTTGACAAAATCCAACACCCATTTCTGATAAAAACCTTCCAGAAAGTGGGCACAGCCTTCACATAATAAAGCCCATATACAACAAACCCAGAGCTAACATCATTCTCAATGGTCAAAAGCTGAAAGACTTTCCACTGAGATCAGGAATAAGACAAGGATGTCCGCTCTCATGACTACTATTCAACATAATTTTGAAAGTCCAAGCCATGGCAATCAGAGAAGAAAAAGAAATAAAAGGAATCCAAATTGGAAAGGAAAATGTAAAACAATCACTATTTGCAGATGACATGATACTATATCTAGAAAATCCTAAAGATGCTACCAAGAAAATTGTTAGAGGTCATCAATGAATTTGGCAAAGTCACAGGATATAAAATTAATACAAGGAAATCAACTACATTGCTATATACTAACAATGAAAGATCAGAGAGAGAAATTAGGGAAACAGTTTCATTTACCATTGCATAAAAAAAGAATAAAATACTTAAGAATAAACCTACCAAAAGACACAAAAGACCTGTACTCTGAAAACAAGACACTGATGAAAGAAATCAAAGACGACACAAACAGATAGAAAGATATAACATCTTGGATTGGAAGAATCAATATTGTCAAAATGACTATACTACCCAAGGCAATCTACAAATTCATTGCATCCCTATCAAATTACCATTTTTCACAGAACTAGAACAAAATATCTTCAAGTTTATTTGGAAGCACAAAAGACCCAGAATAGCCAAAGCCATCCTGAGAAAGAAAAATGGAGCTGGAGGAATCAGGCTCCCTGGCTTCACACTATACTACAAAGCTACGGTCATCAAAACAGCATGGTACTGGCACAAAGGCAGAAATACAGATAAGTGCAACAGGATAGAAAGCCCAGAATTCAACCCACGCACCTACGGTCAACTAATCTATGACAAAGGAGGCAAGAATATACAACGGGGAAAAGACAGTCCCTTCAACAAGTGGTGCTGGAAAAACTGGACAGCCACATGTAAAAGAATGAAATTAGAACACTCCCTAACACCACACACAAAAATAAACTCAAAATGGATTAAAGACCTAAGCATGAGACCAGATACTATAAAACTCTCAGAGGAAAACATAGGCCAAACACTCTCCAACATAAACCACAACAATACTTTCTCGGATCCACCTCCTAGAGCAATGACAGTAAAAACAAAAATAAACAAATGGGACCTAATTAAACTTAAAAGTTTTTGCATGGCAAAGGAAATCATAAACAAAACAAAGACAACCTACAGAATGGGAGGAAATATTTCCAAATGAAGCAACTGACAAGGAATCAATCTCCAAAATATACAAACACCTCCTGCAGCTCAAAACCAAAAAAAAAAAACAAAAAAACAAAAACAAACAAACAAAAAAAAACCATCAAAAAATGGGCAGAAGATCTAAACAGACAATTCTCCAAAGAAGACATACAGATGGCCAAAAAGCACAGGAAAAGATGCTCAACATCACTCATTATTAGAGAAATGCAAATCAAAACAACTATGAGGTACCACCTTACACCAGCCAGAATGGCCATCATTAAAAAGTCTACAAACAATAAATGCTGGAGAGGGTGTGGAGAAAAGGGAACCCTGTTACACTGCTCGTGGGAATGTAAATCGGTACAGCCACTGTGGAAAACACTAAGGAGATTCCTCGGAAAACTAAAAATAGAATTACCATTGGGTCCAGCAATCCCACTCCTGGGCATCTATCCAGAGAAAACCATGACTCAAAAAGATACATGTACTCCAATGTTCACTGCAGCACTATATGCAATATCCAAGACATGGAAGCAACCTAAATGTCCACTGACAGAGGAGTGTATAAAGAAGGTGTGGTACATATACACAATGGAATATTACTCAGCCATTAAAAGGAATTAAATAATGGCATTTGCAGCAACATGAATGGACTTAGAAATTACCATGCTAAGTGAAGTCAGTCAGTGAGACAAATATCAAATGCTATCACTGACATGTGGAATCTATAAAAAGGACACCATGAACTTCTTTTCAGAACAGATACTGACTCACAGACTTTGAAAAACTATGGTTTCCAAATGAGACAGGCTGAGGGGGTAGGAGGATGGGGGGGGGGTTGGTATGGAAATGCTATAAAATTTGGTTGCGATGATTGTTGTACAACTATAAATGAAATAAAATTCATTTTAAAAGAAGACAGTTGACCCTTGAACAACGTTGGGTTTAGGGGCACTGACCCTCCAAACAGTTAAGAATCTACATATAATTTATAGTTGCCATTCATCTATGCAGCTCCTTTGTATCTACAGCCTGCATTCAAAGATTCAACCAACCACAGATTGTATAGAACTATTACATGAAAAAAAAATCTGCTCATAAGTGAACTTGTGCCCATGTTGTTCAAGGGTCAACCATATATGTAAGTCAAACCATTAAAAAAAGAGTAAGTGACACCTTAAAATTGTTAAAAGGATTAAAAAAAATATTCTACAAGAAAACTACTTGAGCTTATCAATGAATATGGTAAAGTTGCAACATCTTAAACTATCAGAACAAGCCTATCTTCAGGACTTGGGTTATGCTCCAAATCTATAGGACTCAGGAGAATCAGAGAGTAGGGAACACTTTACATTAAATACCATGCAACTCCCCAACCGAAAAAGAAAAAGAAAAAAAAAGAGATAGAGAGTCCTTTTTTTTTTTTTTTTTTTTTGACCAAGACGATCTTTAAAAATTATCTGAGCCCAGAGGAGGGGCTGTCTAATAGGTAAACAGTCCTGAATCTGATCCAGGATAGGAATTTTTCTCTTTTCAAATGATTTAATTCATATCTTCTTCTGCAAAGAGATAATGATTCCTGATTAAAATGTTTAGAAAATTTTCTGATAAATTTAAGAACATTAAGACATGTTTTGGAAAACTAGTCACCCACCCACCCAACTGACATTAGTCAAGACTTTTAGTGACCTTTCATTAGAACACTTTCTGTTTTCAAATTTAGTCTAACAATGATTATTTAACCATTTACCAAATGTGAATTTCTAAGCTGAGACTACCCTTTCCCCTTATGGCAAGATTGTGATTAAACTTTAACTGCAGTCCTGTCTGATGTGTTCTCTTTAACACTGAGGTCAACTGTATGACATTTAATTCCCCTGAAAGAATGCTTACTTGCTTGTAAAGGTGAGAACAGCAAAATTCAGACAAAGTAATGAACAGTACGTATTGACCAAGTTGTTAGGTGTTCCTCAAACACATTATTGAGCAACTTTCTTCAAGACGAAGCTATCTGAAGAGTGCTGTGTAGAGGACTGATTAAACTTAAAGGCTGATAGACTTTGATTTTATTCCACTCTTGGACTTTGAGTTAGTCAGCAACTGAAGAAGGTATTTGGTTATACTATAACCAGGAGTTGGGGTCAAAGACATGGAATTAAGGATTATAAATAAGGGTCAATGACATAGAAAGTCTCCAGTGTTGTAGCTAAAAGGAGTGGCTGCTGAATGTCCTTTCTTGGAGAAAGTACATAATTTGTACCATTGTTTGATACCAGTTTCTGCCTAAACTTCCAATACTTTGAAAATGCTCCTGAAATGCTTCCAGCAAAATCTATGTCTATTGAAAAAAGCATCTATCACTGAGCTGATTTTATTTCAGCATAAAGATGGCTTCCCTTTGAGTACCCATTCCTCTTCTCAACCACACTATTGCATCCAATAATTATTGGTTTAAACATCAATAATTTTGGATTTAATTGCCATATATTTCAGAAACTTTCCTTACTAATTCTACTATATATTTCCCTCCTCTGGGTTTAATATAAAAATTGGCCTTTAAAAGAAACATTTGTTCCATACCATAATTTAACCCTTCCCCTGTTCTTGGACATTTAGATTTTTTTTTTACCATCTTAAACAACGCTGCAGTGAACATCCTTGTAAGACCTACCTCTGCTGCATCATCCTGTGTGTCTTCATTACCTTACAACACCACTTTTGGATTTCATTTCATTTTCTATGAAGTTTACTGAGAAGAGAATATGCTGCTTTGGGGAACTTGGCAGAATGACTGTTCAAATGGAATGATTAAATTGGCTTCTGAGTGTAAGTGCTGTTTGTGAAAATGAAGGTAAGAACAAACAAGCTAGCCAAGGGCTTATCTATCCCTTCTGGCATCAGCTGACAATGGATGGCCCACCCCAAAGAACAGAACAGACTGACCTGGAAATATAAAGCAGTCTCCACTACCTTGAAGTCTGGTCTTGCTGTCACATCTTCGATGTGGGGAGGTAGGAAGTTGAAAAGCAGGAAGATGCTTACCCTTAGGGGCCTACAGCTCAGGGTAGGACCCTACCTAGCACCTTAACCTTAGGCTCAGATTAAAGTGCTCTGAACTGAGGGATCAGGACCCTGGACAGCTCAGTGGGTATTTCCCTATCTTTATCACCCTCCTCTTAGGAAAAGGGTTCCCCCCTTCCTATTGAGTTTTACCTACGTATTGATTTATTACGCATAAAAGCTAACTGGTTAACCCCCAGGTAAAAAACCTCCTGAGTGTAAAGGGTTTGGGTTTGTTATTACACAACTGACTCCTGGTAATATTCTCTAAAATTCCTTTCCTTTTTACTCCTCTCTGAAGCTTTTATGGTTTGATAAGAAAAAGAGGTCCAACGTCCAAGGCTATATGACTGGTCATAGTAAAGGTGAATAGGACTAGAACTTAGCTTTCCTGATGCCATGACATTCACTAATTCAGCAGTTGTTGAGCATAAACAGTGTATGTATTAGTTATAACACAGGCTACGTTTCTGTAACAAACAGAGTTCAAACCTTGTTCCTCAAAGCATACCAAAGTTTACCTCTCTCACACATAACACTCAGGAGGTGAACAGCTGGTCCAGGGCAGGTAGGCTGCTCTGCTCCATGATATCATTCAGGGACCCAGATTCCTTCTAACTTGTTGCCTGGGTCCACAAACTTTTCCTGTGGAGGACCAAATAGTAAGTATTTTAGGTTTTGCAGGCCATGCAATCATTGTCACAACTGTTCGATGCTGCTAATGCAGTGCAAAAGCAGCCACAGACATTACATAAGCAAACAGGCATGGCTATATTCTAATAAAACTGTTTTTACAAAAAGAGGCTGCAGGTTAGATTTGGTCCATGGGTTGCAATTTAACGACTCCTGCCTTTAGATGTCCTTTCCACCATCATATTTATGTTCCAGAGAGAGGAAAGAAGTGGATGGGCTGAAATTTTTCTTATAAAAACAGGATCCAAAGATAAAAATAGTGGGCATAGCCGCATATGGAATACTCCGAAAACAAAAATGAAAGAACCAAAAAAAAAAAAAAAATGAGTTCCTGTCATGGCTCAGCAGGTTACAAACCTGACTAGTATCCATGAGGATGCAGGTTTGATCCTTGGCCTTGCTCAGTGGGTTAAGGATCTGGCATTGCCATGAGCTGCAACTCTGATTCAACTCCTAGCCTGGGAACCGCCATATACCACAGATATGGCCCTCAAAAGAAAAATGAATGAACCACAACTACAATACACGACAATACAATGCTGGGCAAAAGGAGCCAAACACAAAAGATTACATATTGATTGACTCCATTTATATAAAATATAAAAACAGGCAAATTAATATATGGTATGAAAAATCAGGATAGTGGTTGCCCTTGTGGATATAAGACTTCTGGGTTCTGGCAAAGTTCTACTTCTGGATCTGGATGGTGTATGTTCCCACACATGGATGTGTTGACTTGTGAAAATCCACTAAGCCAAAGCTTAATATTTGTATACTTTTCTCTGTGTTACATTTCAATTAAAAAGTTTACATAAATTTTTAAAAAAAGTTTACATAAATTGGAAAACAAAAGTGATTTAGAAGCAGCACCCTACTTCTCTCATCTCTTGTCTAAAACTTAGCCAAAGGAGAAGCCCAACCTTCAAGGGATCTGGCAAATGTAGTCTCTAGTTGGGTACCCCTATACCTGCTAATTGTCCCCAGATAAATTCTTCCCTTCTTCCTTTTAATACAAGAGCTCTCTGAATTTCAGAGGCATCTGGGTGCCGAGCTGGGATTGTTATGCCTGGGATTGTTATCACTAGCATAACCCTGGTACAGAGCATACACAAAGTACTAGTTATAAGCTATAGCAGAGAGAACTGGAGTAAGAGGAGGAAGAAAAGAGAAACAGGCAGAAAAATGGAAAACCTTGGGGGGGGGGGTCCAGGCTGCTCTCAAAGGTGACACAATCCTCTTTAAGAGGCCCGAGACAGTCCCCCAAGTCAGACAGGGAGAATTATAGTTCAGAGTCACTTCAGGGACCCTCAATGGCTTGGCCAACCAGCTCATAGACTTTCTTTCTTGGCTTTTCATTGGGCATGAGATTTGAGCTGGAATCCATGGTCCTCCACCCCTGGCCATAATAAATGACCCAAAATGCAGGTATGTAACCCAGGCTGGGAAAATTAGGGTCCTATCCCAAGAAGTGCCAAACTGGAGTTGAGAAGAGACATTCCTTCCTCTCCAGCTGTAAGGATGTGAGCCTGGATTTCCTGCAGCCTGGTCCAGTTACCTGGAGATGACCAGCCTGTGAGAATGCACCTGATACACAAAGAGTAGCAGGGAGAGACCTAGAGAGAGAAAGAGCAAAGGATCTTTGGGCTCCTGGTTCCAGCTATCCCTAAGGTCAGCTCCAGTCTGCTCTTCTCAGTTATATGAGCCAAGGAATTCCCTCTGAATTCCTTTTGCACTTAAGAGTTAGAATTGAGTTCCTTTCAAAATTTAGAAGCTGCCTTTTCTCTCCACCATGCACCCTGAATCTGACCACTTTTCACCATCTCTGCTGTCATTATCCTGCTTCAAACTACCACCATCCCTCTTGCCTGGATGAATGCAATGGCCTCCCAGGGTCTCCTCTCTCCTGTCTTGCTCCCTTACAAACCATTCTCCATCCAGCAGGCCAAGTGATCTTGGATAAAGATCGGTCAGATCATGTCCCCTCTGTGGCTTCTCCATACATCCACACTCCCTGTCCTGTTTTACTGTATGATCTGCTTCTGTCTACCTTCCAACTTTTTTCATGCCACTTCCTCTCATCATTAGGTTTCAGTCACATTGCCCTTATTTTTGTTTCTCTAATTCCTTAAGCTTGTGATTTCTTCAGTGCCTTTGTATCTGCTGTCCCAAGTCTGCATGATTAATTCGTCAGTTTTTAGTTGAGTGATATAGAACCAAAGCCCCCCATCCGTACCTATTTCTGTATCATTTTGCTGTTTAAATTATTCATAGAAATTTCCACTAGCTGAAATTATCTTATGTTTTACTTACTTTTTTGTTTCCTGTCTGTCCCCTAGAGTATGAGCTTCAGGAGACCAGGGTCCTTGCCTGTCTTGTTTAACATGTGTCCACACAGTAGGTGCTCAAATAACATTTCTGCCATGAATGAGTTATGAAATGATGAGGAGCTGGTGTTCTATTCGGGCTCTAGGTTCCCTGTCACATCTTCTTTCCTCGGCACCATGCTGTCATCCCCATCGTTGACCAATATTAACTCAGAGAGGAGCTTGCACCTGTCACATGACCTCACTCCACCTCTGTTCCCTCATTTGTGAAATGGGAACCTCACTCTTTGCTGAGCCAACTCCAAGGGGTGTTGCAGAGGCAAGGAGCCAGTGGGTAGAAAAGCCCAGAGCCCACTGATGATCAGAATTGAATGGGGCTGGCCTGGTGCGGGGAGAACTTTACTCCTGCTTCCCCACCAAGCCCTTCCCACTCAACCCTGTTCAACCTGGGCTGCTTCCTCCCTCTCTGGGTCACTCACACAGCCTCACGTACCTTGCCTCCCCCACCCCTGGCCTCCAAAGGTCTTATTTATAGCTTCTTGTGAGGAATTCACAGGAGGCTATGACCCTTACTGTGAGGAAGCAGAGGCTGTAAAAGGCCAGACTTGGCTCCCTGCTCTGTGGTTAAATATTAATACCAGGAAATAGAGACCTCAAGTGGGCACACGATATATCCCGTTGCAACGGTGGAACCCCCAGACTGAGGTCCTCTCCAGTCCTTTGTCCTATGCTGGCCAAAGGATCTGAATGCTTTCTCTTTACTTGAGGACAACCTATAAGAAGGAAAGCGCAGGGCTGCTGGTTCTTGCCATTGTGAAAGTCACGTGGAGCCTGCCTGCCATGTGAGGACATTCATTCAAGAGGTCAGTCACCTTGGAGGGACAGCGAAGGTTCTGGCCTGGGCGTGTGCTAAATGCAGAGCTATCGGATGGGCCCAGATGTCACGGGCCCTGCCTCACTGCCCCCCAGGTGACAGCCGTGTGGAAAACCCAGGTGCAAAGAACTTTGGGTGCTCCCCTGAAAGGAGAAGGAGGAAGAGAGAAAGCAGTGCTGCTCCCAACGGCAGAGCAGGTAAGTCCCAGGAACCCAGGACCCAGGGTGAGTGTCTTCAACCTCGCAGGGGGATGGGTGGCCCAGGGTCTCTGGCAGGATGGTTAAGCCTTGTTTAAAATGTGGGAAGCTCCCGGAGGGGCCTAGGGAGACATGACAACTAAATACAATATGACATCCTGGATGGGAACCTGGAGCAGGAATAGACATTACTGGAAAAACGAATCCACATAAATCATGAAGTTCAGTTAGTAACTTTTTAAAAGCAGAGATACTAATACTGTGCTCACTCTGGACAGAAACTGGCTAAGGGCTGAGGGAAATGTGTCCATTGTTTCCGCGGCATCTAACATGGTCAGAAAGGGCTGACACTCGGTTCTGGACTTGTTATCCATCTTGTCATTTGGGTTTTTCCATTTGTTGGTATGTGTTTATCATAACAATATGATACATGTTTAAAATGCACATTCCATAGTGGACATCAGCCCATATGTAAATCTCTACACTTACCTGGTTAGTTCCAATACCACATGTCTTGATTACTGCAGTTTTTAAGTGAGTCTTGAAGTTGGGTAGCATCAGTTCTCTGTCCTTGTTCTTCAGGGCATATGCTGACTATTCGGGGTCTTTTGCCTCTCCATATAAACTTTCAATTCAGTCTGTCGACATCCATAATATAACTTGTTGGGATTTTGATGGGGGTTGCACTGTATCTGTAGATCAAATTGGGAAGAACTGACATCTTGATTAGTTCCACTCAATTAAACCTCCAAAATTGGAATTGTTTCTCAAAAGGTATAAATATATACATACCTTTTATTGAGGTACAGTTGATTTATTATGTTACAGGTGTACAACTGAGTGATTCACAATATGTAAACTAATACCATTTTTAGTTATCATAAACTATTGCCTATATTTCCTGTGCTGTACAATATATCCTTGAAGCTTATTTATTTTATACAGAGCAGTTTGTACCTCTTAATCCCCTATCCTTATCTTGTCCCTCCCCTTTCCCTCTCCCCACTGGTAACTACTAATTTGCTCTCTATATCTTTGAGTCTGCTTCTTTTTCTATTTTTTTTAGATTCACCTATAAGTGATATCATACAGTATTTGTCTTTCTTTGCCTGACTGATTCCATTTTAACATAATACCCTCCAAATCCATCCATGTTGTTGCAAATGGCAAAATTTATTTTTATGGTTGAATAGTATTCCACTGTGTATATGTACCGTACCTTCTTTATCCATTTATCTGTTGATGGATATTTAGGTTGCTTCCATGTCTTGGCTGTTGTAAAAATGCTGCTATGAACACTAGGGTGCATGTATCTTTTGAATCAGTATTTTCATTTTCTTCAGATATTATACATACATTTCAAAATAAATACAGGAATTACTGCTGTGGCACAGTAGGTTAAGGATCCGACTATAGCACTGCAGAGGTACAGGTTCGATCCCCAGCCCGGCACATGGGTTAAAGGATCTGGCATTGTCACGGCTGTGGTGAGGTCAACCAGCTGCAGCTCAGATTCTATCCCTGGCCCAGAAACTTCCACATGCCATGGGTGTGGCCAGAAAAGGAAAGAAATAAAAATTCATACAAATATATACAAAATATATATTTATAACATGCATACAAAATACATTTAAAAATACAATTACATGTATTGTTTTCACAAAGGTAGTATGGGCTCGTGAGAAATGTATACAATACAAAGGTGTTCAAAGTGGACATCCCATGGGTCTAGATCCCATCTCACTTCCCCAGAGGGAGTCAGTGTTTGGTATCTTGACCTCCATGCTCTTTTCCTGATGGGCATCAGGGGCAGGTCTGCATGTGCAACAGGGGCCTGTGGCCATTGTTACTAATTAATCCAGGCACTCCTGCATTTGAGACTGGACAGAAAGACTGGACAGAAAGTCACAACCCTGAACAAGTCACTTGCAGCTGGAACACAAAATCACAGCAATGGGCTATCACTGTAACTTTGTCTTTACATAATTCAGTGTATATACATATGTATGTGTATATATATTTATTTACATATTTATATATATATGTATGTGTGTGTGTGTGTGTGTGTGTGTGTGTATTTCCTTCAAATGAGTAAGTAGGTAATAGGCATCTGAGCCCTGGAGAGTCTAAAAAAAGTGTTTCTCAAGTTCCATCTCTATCTTGACATATGAAAGATCATGCATATGTCAAAAACTTAGCTATATTTGCATCAAACTATTTTCCCTCAAGATCTGTAGATGTTGCTTCAGTTTTCTCAGAGTATTTAGAGTTGGAGAAAACTCGATGTCAATCTTTTGATTAGTACCCTGTTTTTCTGTTTGGCTGTTTGCCATGAAGTGGTTTTCAGATGTTCCCAGCTGGGCCTCTAGGGGCTGTTTTGGACGGGAAGGCAGGGTCAGAGCAGGTGGACTTGAGATGACCTCGGACCTCTCTTGTTCTCTCTTTGCTTTGTTGTCTTCTTAGCCCTATGACATGTTTTCATGATTGGTCTGTTCAAAACCCTTCTCCTGTTTTATTTACTTTTTATCTCCATTTCCATTTCCTTCTTTTCTTCCCTCCAGAGATCATTATCCTAATGTGCTGAATGTGTCTTTTTATTTTTCATCTTTATTTTTTTAGGGCCACACCCACGGCATATGGGAGTTCCCAAGCTAGGGATCAAATCAGAGCTGCAGGGACAGCCTACACCACAGCCATAGCAACGCAGGATCCAAACCACATCTGTGACCTACACCACAGCTCACAGCAAGAGCAGATCCTTAACCCACTGAGCAGGGCCAGGAATTGAACCCACATCCTCATGAATACTAGTCAGATTCGTTTCCACTGCACCACAACGGGAATTCCCTGAATGTGTCTTTTAAAAAATGTGTTTTTGTAAAATGTGTTGCTGTTGCTGTTGTGTGCATATATTTTGAATTTTCATACATGTCATGGCATGCCCCTTTATGATCCTTGGGGATTCTTCCTTCGGGATATAAATACACTCAGGATAAGGATGGCTGGGTCACAGGTACACTCTGACTAGTTTGTTCTCTAGGTGGCTGTTCAAGTCTACACTCCTGGCAGTGCGTTAGGCTATAGCCCCAGAGCCCCCTCAACACCCGGCATCATTCACCTTCCAAACTGTGTCAATCTAAGAGATGTCAAGTGGTGTTTCATTTTTGTTTTCATATTCGTTCTTCTGATTTCCAAAGAGCTTGAGCATATTTTCATATGCTTACTAGCCTTTGGGGCTTCCTAGTTTGCAACTGCCTGTTTATGTTCTTTATCCTGTCCTGGGCGTGTCAGTCTCCAGGAAAGAGACTGTGATAGGCCCAGTCTTTGTCACATGGGAGAGGCAGGCACCTGCGATTGGCCAGCACATGAAAAACATTAATCAGGAACTCTGGTGAAGGAGTGCTATTGGCTGTGTAAGCTGCATGGGGATGCTGGGCAGGCAAGAATGGAAGATGTCCCCTCCAAGGGTCCCACAGCCCATCGGCAGCTCAATCCTCCTCACTCCCGGGTCAGGGCTCCTCCCCACACGTGGTGAATTTTAATAAAAGCTTGAGTGACTCCCACTTCTATGGTTTCTGCTTCTCCAGGCCCCACTTGCTCAGGGAGTTCCAGCTGTTTTGGTCCTGTAACTTTGGGCCTCCGGGAGAGCTGGGTTTGGGCAGGGAAGGGACTGCAAACTGGGGTGGGAAATCCAGTCATGCTGCTTTGTTTCCAGGGGTCTTCAGGGCTTTTTGCTAAGGGCCAGAACCTAAGAGGCCAAGAGACCAGTGGGAGGCCAAGGAAAGAGGCTAAGGACTTCGTCGTCAGAAACGTATCCCAACCAGGAACAGAGGCATGGACTTCAGTGAGGACGTTACTGGAGCCCCGCCCGGCACCTTGGTGCCTCAGGAGCTACTGGAAGAAATGCTTTGGTTTTACCGCGTAGAAGATGGTGAGTGGTGGGGGGACTGGTCGGCAGTGGTGGTGTGCTGTCCACACAAAGAGAGGACTCTGGCTGCAGCCCCCTGTCACAGTCCCCTCCTCCATGGCAAGCTGCACATTTCCTTCAAGGCAGGGGGTGCTGAGGCTGAGGGGTCTCACTCCCCCGAGGGATCTGGCTGAACTGTACCCTCCTTTTCTCAGGGCTGGTCACTCCCTCACTCATCCATCCAGTCATTCCCAAATATGCAGTAAGTTCCTCTGCATACTAGGTACTGTTCTCAGCACTGGGGTAACAAAGAATAAAACAAAAATCTCTGCCCTCATGGAGTGTACCTTCTAGTGAAAGAGGGAGAAAATAAACAAGCGACTAAAATACACAGTATGCCGGGGATGAGTGGTAAGAAGATTTAGGCAGAGCAAGGGAAAAGAACAGTGCAGCAAGGGAACATGATATGGTCAAGGAAGGACTAAGCAGGTGATGCTGGAATCAAGCCTGGCAGGAGGTGAAGGAATTAGCCCCACAGATTATGTGCAGGGAGAACATTCCTGATAGAGGGAACAGCAAATGCAAAAGCTCTGGAGACAGACCCTGCCTCATTTGAGTACCATGTGGACAAATCTTGATTATCCAAATTCAGATTAGTCCCTGTATGTATTAGCTGCGGGCAGTCTGTTGAATCCAATTGAACTGCCACCCCTTGCCTTCCTCTCTTTCCCTCCTTCCTTCCCTCCTTCCCTGCACTGCACTTGGCCAGCCCCTAGCAAACCTCTGAAAACAGTGATATTTATGCTCACCCACACACCTCCTTTCCCCACTATTACCATCCAGCTGCAGAGCCATCTCCCCAGGTAGATGAGAGCTTCTTCAGAGCAGAGATCTTGCCTCCCTCTCTCCCCAACATTGGACTGAGTTCCTGCAGAAAGGGGGCTCATCTTCAGCTTAGGGTCTCTCTACCACACCTGGCCTGCAGCAGGGGAAAGTTGATGCTGCGAGCTGGTCTGTTAGTGGGCCTGAAGGGCACCCAGCCTGTCCTCAGGGCTATGTCTTGTGTCCCCAGCTACTCCCTGGAATGCTTCCATGCTTGCCCTGGTGGCTGTGGTGGTCGTGATAAGCTTTGTCCTCTTGGGAAGAAGCATCCAGGCAAACAGGTGAGGAGCTGGTCTGAGGGTGGTCTCAGAGGGTGGTGACCCTGCCCTCCCAAAGGAAATCTAGAGGGGGGTCAGCTAGGGGTCTCAGCTGTCCACACTCTGGCACAGAAAAATGCAGCCTTCGGGGTCCTTTGAGAGCACAAAGTTGTTGAAAAACTCTCAACTGTCCCCGATGACCACTCCCTGGCCCTAACCAGCAAGCAGAGCAGGGGCTGGTGTGTCTCAGAGGTCAGAATCTCTGGGTCTGGAGACTGGGTTCAAATTCAAGTTCTGCCACTCACTGGCTGGGCAAGACTCAGTCCCTCCAAGCCAGCTGCTCCTTCCATAAATGGCAATAACAACAGATTCCCTCCTTGTAGGATTGTGGAGAGCACTCAGTGGGGGCTTTTTGCAGAGTTAGGGATGTTGTTCATGGGGAAAGCCTTGCCCAGCTCCAAGGCCAAATGCAGGGTAGAGACCTGAGATGAGTCAGGGCTCCCGGCATAGTTTTGATATCTTTGTAACAACAATACCCCTAACCCCTGAATGTGCAATCTATCACCCAAGGAGGAATATTAAAAACACAAGAGTGCGGTGCCTCCCCTGGGAGATTCTGACACAAGGAGTCTAGGGGAGAGCCTGGACACTGGCATTTTGTTAAACTCTCTGGATGATTCCAGGGCTAACTATTGAGAGCTCCCTGAGGGCAGGCACCACATTTGACTCAAGTTTGTATCCCCCCAAGCAACTGGCACAGTGTCTGGTTCTAGAAGTTATTTAGCAAATGCTTGGTTCACTCACTCCCAATCATTCATTCATCCAATAACTACTATATCCCCGCCAGTCACTTTCAATCAACAATTAGAATCCCTCCCTCCGATTGTTAGCATGTTTTACAGTTTTAAAGGCACCTTCACATTCTCCCATTTGATCAAGACAGCCCTGAAAAGTGGGGCAGGCACGCATTACTTATTCCCATTGTACAGAATGAGGTCACTGTGAATTCACAGAAGAGTTGGCCTAACTAAACCCTGTGTTCTTCCTTCTATGCTATGATCTCATCTACAAATCCTCCTCACATTCTGCTATAAAGTAAAACAAGAAATAACCCAGTGCCCTTCGTTTACATCAATAACAAGTCATTATGGACAGTTATGGCCCAGCCATCACTCATTCCACAGAATAAGCCAAGCACCTGCTCTGTACCAAGCTCCATGCTAAGAGGAAGGGCCACAGGGCTGGACAAGATAGATTCAGCCCCTGTCTTATGGAGTTCACAGGTTGGTGGGGAGACAGTTGTCATTTAGAGTGACAGACAGTGACTGAGGGACAAATAGAGGGTTGTGGGAGCTCAGAGGTGGGTTCTGCGGCTTCAGGCAAAAAAGGGGGGGGGGAGTAGGTTAAAGAAGACTTCCAGACCAAGAGACAGCATACACCAAGCTCAGGGTAAGTGGAGGAGGGCCCATGGGGCCACAGCATGGTGGGCAAGGCAAGCAGTGGGGAAAGGGAGAACGATAAGCAGCAAGGTGCAAAGTATATAGGCCCCAGGGCCATCCTGAGGAATGGGCATCGGGGAGCCAGAGAAGAGCTTTGCACAAGGACATGAAAGGTATGTTTTGGCAAGATCAGGCTGGATGCAGGATATAGAAGGTCCCAGAGGGGTTCAGCCACTGAGAAGGCCACTAAGAAGGTGACCTTGCCTTATTCACCATTAAGAAGCATCCCCTTCAGCAAGGTTACCTCAGAGACAAGAGCTGTTCTTAGGAGCAGCAGACACTGAGATGCTCCTGCTATGGCCCAAGCAGATTGTCTGGGTGGTCAATTTTAACCACAGTGGGTCCTTCCATTGTGGCTAGGAAGCATAGGGGTGGGTACCCTGAGGAAAACCACCACAGAGGATGGACATCTGGGGAAGTTACTGGAAGGAAGACTGGATCTTGAATGCCAGGTTAAGGAAGTGGGCAGGTGCTTGAGCTGGAGAGTGAAGTGTGCACCCTGGGATTTCAGAATCATGACTGGTGTGTGGGGGCTGGTTTAATGAAGAGAGCACCCAGCAGCAGGAAGATTGGTTAGGAATTAATGAGGAATGTGGTAGCTTGTCTGGAGATGGGGTAGAGTGAGGAAGAGGATGGGGTGTGGGGTGACCAGGACCTGCACTAAGTAGGATGACAGCCCTGCAATGAGAAAATGTGGTTTGGTAAAGAGAACACAAGACTCGGAGTCAGGACACTTAAATGCACGTCCCAGGCTCCTTTGGCCTCTGAGCCACGTTAGCTCACCCGTAAAGGGAGCAAGAGCAGCTGAGCTCACAGGTGGTGAGATGGTGCACGGACAAGTAGAAGGTGTTTCTCTGCCAAAAATCATCGAGCCCTCTCAGCTGTCTCCCCAAACTGTTCCCAGAATTGCCTACTGGATTTCCTCCTCAAGCTGCTGAGCCACTTGGGAGACCCAGTCCTGCCCCGACCACTCGGCGCCCCAGTTCAGGGAACTCACACTCAACAGTGTTTCCTCTCCCGCCAGAAATCCAAAGACGCTGCCATCGGAAAAACAGCATCCAGAAGCCCTCTACCTGGCTGAGGTTGGAGCCAAAGAGAATGACAACCTGACCATCCTAAGGGAGACTTTGCTCTCAGAAAAGCCAAATTTGGCCCAGGTAGAAATGGAGTTAAAAGACAGGGATGTGCCGCACGGATTCCTTCTCGCAGACCCACGGGAATCTGAGAGCTAGTGCAAGGGCAGGGCAGTGCACCCCGTGGCGCTAGTTGACGGAGGGAGTAAACTGCAATCAAACTAAAATTCTATTATGAAAACACAAACAAAACCTTTTTAATAAAATATTTCTGGATGTGGGCAGTTGGAATCGCACAGTTTGTTCAAACGGCAGTGGTTCACACACAAGCGGCTTGGAGCAAAAGCGCAAAATCCAGAGCCGGTCTGTGGTTTGGGAAGCCTGGCCAGGACCCCTCACGTGGCCTTGAGGCCAGGACCCCTCCCTCTGACCTCGGCCTCTCTAGCTACAGAATGTGGCAAAAGCCAGTAATAGAGCTACTGTTTTCAATACAAGCTTAAGAGGGGAAGAGGCAGGCTTCTGGGCTCAGAATCACTACCTCCACCCCACCCCACAGCCCTCTCCTTTACCTGCATATCTACTGAGGGTCCAAGAAAGACTTCCTTTGGGCCAGGGACCCTGTGGTAAACAGAGTTAGAAAACCATGAAACTCCCTGACTCTCAGATCCTTTTCTTGTTAATCGTGGGATCCGCAGTATCCTGATCCTGTGTCTGAGCCACAGTGCTACAATATGAACTGTGGTGGCAATCCCAAATAATTTATACAAAAATTTGCTTTAGGAACTGAAAATGCTCTAGGTTCTATCTTACAAACATGGGCTCTGAACAAGCAGACTCATTGCCAAGGGTACCAGGTCCTGCCAGACCAGGCTACAAAGAGTGCCCTACCAGTGCCCAACTGGATGTCTGATACAGCCAGCTGTGGGCTCCCTGGAGTCCTGGGTGATTATCACTGGAGAGAATGACTTTGTTCTGCAGCTTTGATCATTAAACTTGAGCAGGCTGGTCCTGAAGATCTGTGGACAGAGGCCGTGATTTAAGGTGGGAAAATACGGGGACCCTGTCTCCTGGTGAAAACACACTGGAGGCTCGCCACACTGGCCTACCCTCGGCCCCCTCCCTCACCATCGCTGAGAGGCAAAGTACTGGAAATAACCCTTCCTGGGACATCTTTGCTTCTTACAGGCTGTCCTGTAGGATTATTTCAACTAGTTTTTACTTGGATAAACTGTGGGGTTTGTTGCCAGGGGGTTCTATGAGGTCAGAAGACAAGGGGAGGGCCAGGATTTGGCCATCCAAAACCTGCAGCTACCCTGCCCTTCCTGTCCACCAGGAGGTGCTGGGACCTTGGGGAAGGGGGAATGAAGTGGGGGGGCCTTATGCAGGGCCTCCTGAAGCTGTCCACATACAGCTGTCCACTAGGGGCCACATCTTGCCTGGTTGTAGCTGGAACAGCAAGGGATGATGGGGCCATGATGAACACTGCATTATCCTTCCACTTCAGACTGCCTCCAGGTCTCTGCAATGTCAAGGCGGCTGTTTTCTTCAGGGCGAGGGAATGCAGTGGTTACCATGGAAACCAAGGCCTGGTGGGAATAAGAGCAGTATTCCTGCCTGTCCCTACTGCCTGTACGGTGACCTGGGTGTCAGGGACACTGCCTGGTGCTGGAGAAGGGGTCAGCTGTCCACCAGGGGGCGAGAGCTGCCATCCCCTCAGAAGGAAAGCCGGTGGCGAGAAGCCAGCCCCTGCTCCTCAGACTGCTTAGTGCTCGCGCCAGGCCGAGCCTGGGATCCTGAGCACAGGCCCTCAGAAGATCTTGAAGCCCTTCAGCAGGGTCAGGGTGGGTGCCTTGCGCTTGCTCTGGGCCCGGGATGACTTCACAGTGACCAGCTTGGCCTGGGCCACAGTGGGCATCTCCTTCAGGCTGGCGGTAGAAAGCGTGTTGAAGGTGCAGCTGGCCAGCCCGTGCCGGGCCGTGAGCGGGGCCTGGTGGTGCAGGGCCCTCTCCTCGGAGATGAAGAGGGGACGGGCCAGGGAGTTCTTCTCCAGCTCCCGCCTCGCCTCTCGTACCGCCTCGTGGAAGACGTGCTGCACATGCTCGAAGTCCAGGCAGGCAGAGACCTCGAAAAACAGGCACCCGAACCTGCCGGCCAAGGCCGCGCCCTCTGCCTGGGTGACCTGCCTGGCGGGGAAGCAAGGCGACGTGCGGTCAGGAGCATGTATCCAAGTCGGGCAGGCCCGGGCCTACATCTCGCTCCCCACGCACTAGCTCGGTGACCAGAGCCATCTTGATCTGAGACTTAATTTTCTCATCAATAAAATGGGATAATGACAGCTGCCTCTCAGGGTTGTTAAGATTAAGAAAGACAATTTGTGTCACAGTCCCTGTTCAATAAATGGTGACTGGTGTCACCAAAGCCAGAATTTTGGAATGAGGCTAAGGGGAAGGGAGAAGCTGGCCCAAAGTCCCTGGCTAGACCCTACCTGTGGCCAGAGGAAGATGAATTCTCAGCCCTATGTCTCCTCTACTCCAACATTGGTCCCTTGGTCAAGAAACAAGCCACCCTCAGCCCTGGCGTGTGGGACCAGCTCTAGAGAAAGGCAGTGGTTTGGATGGAAGGATGTGAGACTGCAGTGTCTACAGAGGCCTGGTGGGCTGAGGTGACTCAGGACGCCTGTGGTCAGCACAGCTCTCAGGGCTGTGGGGTGTTCTGGCCGCCTGCCCAGGGGAGGGATAGGCGACAGCAAGGGTGACAAGATGAGAGAGGCAGCAGCACCTATTCTCAGCTTCATTCCACGAGGGTGGGATTGAATATTTGAACTGGGAAGGTCCTTAAAGCCATGGGAATCAGGGTGAGAAGAAGAAAAAGAGTGGCCTTGGGTAGGCCCGATATCCAGAAGAGGGAAGAGACAGAGGGTCCATGAGGTCTGAAGGCCAAGGTTTCAAGGGCTGAATCCCACTGCAGAGCTGCCCTACCCGCCATTCCTGACGTCAATGGCACAGCCTATGAGATGAGAGGGGACACCAGGGTAGGTCCTAGTGGGAAAAGGTTTCTGAGCCAAGGTTAATTTGGCAGGTGCCAAGGCTGGGGAGTGGGTGAGCCCATCAGAGAGAGTGACTGGGATAGGAACGGTCAGAGGCAGACCACCTAATCCATCCCTCACCCAGAGGTGGCGTCCTGACAGCTCACTGCCTCCTGAGGAACGCCTTTTGAAAGAATACTTGGTATCATATGCATTTATGAAGAACTTGAATCTGAAACTTTGTCATGGTGGGGCTTAAATAATGAGCTTTCAGAGACAAGAAGCCCACATGTGCAGACATGTGTGCGAATGGATGACACGGGCACGTAATGGTATTACCCTTTTTCTTATTTGGGGGGCAGCCTAGTAAAAATTTCCTCCATAGTTGGGAACCACCACGCTAAGCCACATTTTACCCTTTAGCTGCAAGACCATCACGGATGCAGTGACAATGCTCGGCTGAAAGTGGCACTGACTGTCCTCAACAAATCCTGATCTACTGACCTTGGGGCTCAATCAGAGAAGGAAATGGGGATAAAGTGTCGTGACTTGTTTTTAGGGAACTAATGCTACTTTGCTCTTTGCTCCCACACCACTTTCAGACAATCCCTTTGGCAGATGCTGGGACCAAAACAGTGGCCTAGGTGTTTTTTTCTTCATATTTAAAACCAGTTTATTCACAATCCAGTCTTCTGATCCCTATTCTAGGCTCTGGGGTGGGGGGTGCTCTGAGACTCTTCAGAGACTACCTTTTGGCGTTAAGATCACACAGCCTCCCTCATTCCCTGAGATGGAATTTGTGTGGGTCTGAGGGCTTTCCCGCCTTTGAAGGCCCCCACCATGAGCCCCCTTCACAAGCCCACACCCCCTTTCCTCACTGCCCATCTGGCCTCGTTCTAGACCAAGGGTTCCCTCCTTGTTAACAGGTCAATGGGCCTTTGGGGCCTGGGGAAGCAGGAGTGACCAGCCCTGAGCACGGAGGGATGGGAGAAGGCTGATAGATGGTACCCTACCTCACACGTGGACTGGCCACACAGGACGAGCGTCCGTGTCAGAGAGGGCCAGTGGGATCACTCATCTTGTGGAGGCATCACAGTCTCAAATACCTCAGGGGCCATATGGGCAACGTGAATGTGTGCCAAGGGTGGAGATAAGCCATGGGGAGTATGAAGCCTGTGGTCAGCATGCCTCGCCTCAAAGCATTCCAGGTTCAGGTCTTTTAAAACACTGCGCTGGCCAAGCAAAACACGGCTGCAGTACTCAGTGGTCATCTGCCCTCTGGCCCAGTCTGTGACCTCTGATTCATGTCCAACTGTTTTTAAGAGACCCTGCTCTCAGCACTGCCAACTCTGAGAGTGAGCCTGGGGACCACGCTGGGGTGAAAGCGAGAGCTAGTTGGACCAAAGCAGACCTGACCCAGGCAGCCAATCACAGCCTCTCTCCCCAGAATTGGAAATAGGCACCAGATGACCAGCCAGCTATGGAGAATGGAAACGGAAGGTCATATAGGCTCAGGCAAGAGAGGGTGAGGCTGAGAGAGACCTTGGGGCCCAAGGAGGATGGAGGGAGTGGCCTCTCCTCTGACTTTGTGGTCCAGCCTCTGTCCAGCCCAGATGCCTTTCCCTTCGGGCCCTTGGCTGCCTGGAAGACGTGCCCACTGAGCCCTTACAACACACCACCTTCTGCCTACATGCTCTTCAGAGCAGCTAAATAACTCCTGAAGATGACAACTTATGAATGCGAGCTCCGGGATGTGAGACAAAGCACTGCACTCACCTGTACTGGGCCATGTCCAGCTTGTTGCCCAGCAGCAGAGCAGGGTAGCCACGCTGCGTCTCCTTTGCGTGCAGAGCGAGCAGCTCCAGGTAGCTGCTGCTGCCCTCGAAGCTCTGGCGGCTGTCGACGCTGTACACCACTAGGAAGGCGTGGGCCCAGTTCAGGTAGCGCTCGCAGTTCCTGGGGGTATCCTGGGGCAAAGGAGGGCAGCCTCAGTCAGGGACAGAGGCGGCCAGGGAAAGGCCTTCACCTGAGCCCTCATCCCCCACCCCAGTCCCCGGATCTTTGTATATTGTTCCCCAGCAGGGCCCTTTTCAAAGGGGCACTTGAGTGTGGATTTGGCTTGGTGTGAAAGGAGACATTGTCTCTGAGCCTCACTCCCACCACCCAGCCAGAGCCTTGGAGAACTTGGCCTCTGGGGCACAGAGCCAAGACTCTGGCATGGCCCCTACAGAGATGTGGCTGTGCCTGGGCACCACTGGTTTCAGATCAGGTTCATGGTGCCCCTTTGGCTTCTGGGAAGAGCTGGCACCCAGCCTTGGCAAGGGATGGTGAGAACAAAGGGAGATACATGTACTGGGTGGGCAGGGGGAGCCTCTGTGCAAACACATGTGTGCACCTGTCTCCATGGGTACACAGACACAGCCCCAGAGCACAGAATCTCAGAGCTGATACCAGCAATCTCCCCAGAACCCCAGTCTAGCCTTTCTCATTTGGCAAATGAATAGATTTGGGCCCAGAGAAGTCAGCCACTCAATGAGGGTCACACAGCAATTGACAGCTTAAAAGGTGTACAATTCCCATGTGAAGCCCCCACTCTGGGAGTAGGACTTCTCAGGAGGCTGCACTGACTCTCTCAGCTCTTTATGGGTAATGAGGGGTAAGGTTACCAGGTCTGCAGTGTCCATGACTCTCAGGTGGACAGGCTGGTGGTCCACGGTCTCCTCGGAACTGTAGGTGTCCTCTGCAACACAAATGGTCAGCCTGGTCAGAAGCAGGGCAGGCCACTCGATGGTGGGCTGGGTCTGAGTCCCTGTTTTCCTTTGTACTGGACCCCTCTGCACATCTGGGAGACTTTCTCTCAGGCCAGCTGAGCCGGGACCATTGGCAAGGCCTTGGCTCCCACCCACATGGAGTACCCAGGCATAACTTCCCACCTAAGAGATGCTGCTCCACCTGTCAGGGCTCCCAGCATTAGCGGTCACTTCATAGAACATGCCACAGGGGACGGGATTGTGTTCTGGGTCCACACACCATGCCTGCAGGATGGAGTGTGTGGCTCATGGCCCTGGTGAGCAGCAGAGACCTCAGGAGCTGCACTGCCAGCCCCTCCCTCCTGAACCCCCAGCTTCTCCACCCTCTGCCCCTCCAACCATAGTACCTGGCCCACAGGAAGCCTCCAAGGCCAACCAGGACAATCCTCCTGCCCCCAGTGGGAGAAGGGACAGGAAAGGAGAGGCATGCAACATGTCTAGGGGAGGGTGGGGGGAGGCAGACACTGTTCAAAAGTCCCAATAAGGTGTTACTAACAGTCCCTGTCAAAATAGGAGCGCAGGAATTTAGTATATTCGAAAGTTTTAGGTTGGAGATGTAGAATCAGACCCAGCTTCAGCTACTTTTTAGCTGTGTGACTCGACCAAGTCATGTCAGCATTGAGTTCTGTTAAAATGGGGATAATGTGATAACACTGGCTGTTTTCGAGCTTTTACTCCATGCCAGGCACTGTGCTTTAAATGCTTGTCCCTGCATGCTCTCATTGGACTGCATGGGCCCCTAGGCATGGGGCCTGGCCTTCCACAGATGCCTGATAAAGGACAGTGGGGACATGGTGCTCCAAAGTTTCCAAGGCAAGTTCACATTCCAAGGTGATTTGGTTTTTTTTGTTGTTGTTTTGTTTTGTTTTTTACTTTTTATTTTGAAATAACTTTAGACTCATGTCAAAGTTACAAAATAGTACAGAGAGTTCCTGTGTACCCTCCCCCCAACTCCCCTCAATGTTAGCACTTTACATAACCATAGTACAATGATCAAAACCAGGAAACTGACATTGGTACCGTACTATGAACGAAAGCATTGACCTTATTTGGATTTCCAAGTTTTTGCATTTTTTTCCAAAGTTCTCATGACCTCGAACCTGAGAAAGCATCAAGTGGCCAGGCCTGCAAAAGGGGACCTTCCCATTGCAGGCAATCATTCTCCCTACCCCCAACTTTCCCCAGTGCCACTGGTCCACGTGTGTGCGGGCACTTGGCCCTCACCTTTCCCTGGGGGTCCCTGTGCCACAAGTGATCCTAAAGAAGAACCCTCTGGGCAGAACAGAGGCCTCTCTTCCTTGCTGGCAGCAGCCACTGTGAGAAGAGTACCCCCCAACGCTGGCGGAATTCACAAACACTTCTCTCTGAGGGCCACCAGCAGCCAAGCCAGGCCTGGATGCACGCCAGGCCCACTAGCAGCCAGCAGGGATCACAGACAGCTCCCATCCCCAGCCTGTTTTGGGGACTTGGATAAATAGCCACTCTTATTTGAAGACAAAAAAAAAAAAAAAAAAAATCTAATGGAAAATATGCCCCAAATGTTTAACTATATTTGGTGCAAGAAGACCTGCCCCTGGATGCCTACATCTCATTTGGATTTTCTTGATTTTCCTGCCAAAGCTGTCTGATGCATGCCGTTTAGGTGCTCCACAGCTCCTGTGCCCAAATAGGCACCACGCTGTGCCCAGTGGAAGGAAAATATTAGCCCAGCCTTGGTCTCCTGTAGTCCCTTACAGCTCAACAGCCTTTGAGGTTGTTGTTAGCTCTGCCGTAGAGACGCAACAGGGAGGTGAGGCCCCGAGGAGAGAACTCAAGCTTGGCCACACACCACAGCACACAGCACTTCAAATGGAACTTGAGGCCTGTAGGCTGGGCTGCCTCTACACGGGGACCCCCACACTCCCTCGGCTCTGTGGATCAGCCAATTCTCCAGCTCTATCTGGGCAGAGGACAGGGGAAGAGCAGACGTTCCCCATCCAGCTGAGGCTGGGGAATACCATGGATGAACTGAAGGAGGCTTAGAACATGAGAGCATCTTATCCAGCTCTCTCCCCCTTTGCAAGTGAGGTGACTCCAGAGGCTGGGGCTGGGTGGGAGGGGGGTCCTTTTCAAGTCATAGTAATGCCCTGTCTTCCCATGGCAAAGCCCCTGCCCGCGTGGCATACTGGAGTCCTTTAATAAATACAGGCTTCATAACTCCTAGTTCCAAATAACATTCTGAGGATTTTAATGCTGAGAGAAGATTCTTTTCCCAAAGTATTTTTCTCTCATTTACAGTAATAATTTTTAACATGTCACCAAAGAAGCTCTGGTCAGAGTGTGTATAGGTAGGATGGTGCCTTAGAAATGGTGCCTACTGAGGGTTTGGGATGGAAATGCTATAAAATTTGGTTGTGATGACTTGTACAACTATAAATGCAATAAAATGGAGTAATTTTTTTAAAAGCCAAAAAAAAAAAAAAAAAAAAAGCTAAAGAAATGGTGCCTATATCCTTGTCTGAGCAGGATGAGGACCAGGAAGGTAAGAAGCTGTAATTCTGCCCTGGGCAAATGAGGTGATATACCCCCCACTCCTGGCCATTCTTTGAGAAGAAGGCATTCTCCTGGAGACCCCTGCCCCCCCCAACTGGAGCTCCTACCACAGGCAAAGTCCTTTCACAGGCACTAACTCTCTTGGCTCCTACCATCTCCTCCATTCACAATCCATAACAAGGCACAACTCATACACAGAGCAGAGTCTATGGGTCCTGTCTTCGAGATGTGGAAACCAAGGCTCAGAGTGCCCCATGCCGCATAGACGTCTGACTCCAGGCCCTCTAGCATAAGGCTACCCTTAGTGCAGGGCAACTGGAGTGGTGCTGTCTCATCTTCCTTTGTACCTGAGGTTCTCCATGATTTTAGGCAAACCACTAAGCCCTCTTTGCCTCAGTTTCTTTTTCGTCTTTTTTTTTTTTTTTTTTTTTTTTTTGGTGTTTTTTTTTTAGGGCTGCACCCATGACATATGGAAATTTCCAGGCTAGGAGTCAAATGGGAGCTGTAGCTGCCAGCCTACACTATAGCCACAGCAACACAGGATCTGCGCAGCATCTGTGACCTACAGCATAGCTCACAGCATCACCGGATCCTTAACCACTGGGCGGGGCCAGGGATCAAACCCCCATCCTCATGGATACTAGTCAGGTTCGCTACCATTGAGCCACGATAAGAACTCCTGCCTCAGTTTCTTTACATATAAAATGGAGATAATAATAGGAGCACTTCTTTAAAGGGTAATCCCAAAACCAAAATTCAATCCCATGTTACACTGTGCCTAGAATTGTGCTTCAAGCTGGAAATGGAAATGAAGAATACAGGTCTTCACCCTCAAGAGGCTCCCTTTGAGCTTAAGCTCTTGGGAGACTTCTGAAAAGGGGAAACAATGGTTTTATATTTCCAGGTGGCTAACACTCCCTTGGATGCTCAGATCTTCCTCCACAAAGGAAAAGGCTCTGGTCTGAGACTCCCTACTATTGTTGGAACCAGCCATAGGACAGTGGCTGGAACGGGTAGAAACTGGACAGGATCCCTGAGGAGCAGCACTGGCCTCCCAGAATGGCTGGGAGGTGAGCATCTGGTCACCCCTCTGGCTCGGAAGCTCTCCAACTGGGGTGAGAGACCCAAGGCTGAGGTGATGACCCACTGTGGGGCTGCCACCTGCCCTCTCCCAGACAGTCTGACTGTGCATTCCCCTATGAGCTCAGAACTCCAAAACTGCTCAGTCAGGAAGCTCAAACCACCACTGTAAAAGGCTCCTCCAGTGGGATGCTGAATGAAGGGTAGGGATTGCAGGATAGGAAGGAGAGAGGCTGGAGGTAGGTCACCAGATAAAAGACAAAATGACCCCTTAAATTTCACTTTCAGATTTAAAAAAAAAAAATTGCTGTTTAATTTTATGGCCACACCTGAGACATATAGAAGTTCCCTGGCCAGGGACTGAATCTAAGCCACAGCTGCAGCAATGCCAGATCCTTTAACCTGCACCTCTGCAGGGACCTGAGCTGCTGCAGGTGAATTCTTAACCCACTGTGCCATATGGAGAACTCCAACAGCTAGAAATTTTTAGTATATGTATGTCCCAGGCAATATCTGAGATAAGCAGAATCTGTCCTTTGAGGCACCGTTCTTGGGAATCTCCATTTTCCCTTTCCAGCCATTCCTGCTGTCCTCGCCCCCAACTCCATCTGATTTCCTGTCATGCGGGCTAGCACACAAGCACATCCTGGGTCCCATTCCCATAGGCACTGACCTCTGCTAATCAAATGGGCTCCCCTCAGACCTGCTAGGTGACCTTGGCCCAGAAAGCTTCATTGGCCTACTCCTCCGCTGTAGCCGAGGGACTATGTCAAAGCACAGGTGGTCACACCAAGCTTTGAGGAACAAACCCCTCAGGGGCTGTCAGCGAGTTGCCTGCCCTGTATTTCTGACTTAGTCCCTTAGCCAAGGGCCCCCTCTGCTTTCTCTATTTGATGGCCTGGGGTTGTGTGCAAGACCTCCTTGAAAGAAGGGGTTCTACTACTCAAGGACCAAATTATAAAGACCCCTGGACCAAGGAGCCCTGACATCCCTTCCTGCTCCAACAGTGGGATTCAATATTCCAGCCTGGACTCAGGGGCTGACAAGCACCAGCAGGCTAAGGAGCTCTTTCTTCCAGGTGTCACAGGGGCAATCCTCCAGCAGCCTGCAGCAGGTAATGCTGCATTGTGATCGCACAGGGTTCACTCTGTGGGACCCCAAGGGTCGTCTCAAAGACCTCACTTTCCTCAGAGGGCCCTCTGGGGTTCTACAAATTCAATTCTTATGAATGGGGAAAATAATCTAAGACAGATTCCATTTTTGAAAAGCAAAGAGAGGAGTTCCCTTCGTGGCTCAGCAGTTAACAAACCCAACTAGAATCCATGAGGATGCGGATTTGATCCCTGGCCTCACTCAGTGGGTTAAGGATCCGGTGTTGCCATGAGCTATGGTGTAGGTCACAGATGCAGTTCAAATCCCTTGTTGCTGTGGCTGTAGTGTGGGCCAGCAGCTTGTAGCTCCAATTCAACCCATATCCTGAGAATCTCCATATGCCACAGGTATGGCCCTAAAAAGCAAAAAAGAAAAGAAAGAAAAGCAAAGAGCATCCAGACATCCCACTTTTCCTCAATGGAAAGTGTGCCATAAACAAATACTATAAATGTGAGCTTTAAGTTACATTTATGTGAATAAAATTCTGCTTTTATTTATTTTAGAATTGGGGTTCCATGTTAGAGGTTATTGAGGAAAAGGTCCTGCTGCTAAAGATAATTTTCAGAAACACTGTTCTGATTAACCTGGGGGATCTCAGCCACCACGGATGGGAAGCCATTTAAGGAGGAACAAGGAAGGAGAAGCAAATACGCATTCAATCTCTACTGTGGGTCAAGTACTACACTAGATCTTTGACACTTGTTATTTCTTTAATCCTCACAGTAATTCTCTAAGAACGGTATTTTATGCCCATTTTACAGATGAGGAAACACAAGCTCAAAGAAGTTAGGTGACTGCTTCAAAGGTGTACAGCTAATAAGTGGCAGAGCCAGGATTCAAACGCAGCTCTGAGGGACACCAGAGTATCCCTTTTTCTAACATACCATGATATAGCTACAAAACAAGATTTCTTTTCTTGTGTGGTTCTAAAACTGGCTTAGAAGACAGTATCACTAGGGAATTTCCCCAACGTCTTGTCCAGCTTTTCTGGAAAAGTACATTGAGTGGGCATCTTGAAGAATAACACTTAATGGATATGTATGTTCTGTAACATTTAATTTTTTTTCAAGTCTTTTCATAACTTATATTTTAGAGAAAACCAACTTCTCTCAGTTCTCTAATTGGGCCAGCCACAAGTTGTCTGGGGTGCTCTATGGAAGGGTGTATTTCTAGAACTTAAAACATTCTGCCCCATGGGCTGAGTCATCCTGCCGCTCCTCCTCTCAGCCCCTAGATGTGCAGTCCTCACCAGGCCAGGCCCTACCACCTCGTGTGTGTGTGTGTGTGTGTGTGTGTGTCTCTGTGTGTATGTGTGGGTGCGCACACATACCTGCACACAGGGGAAATCCAAGTGGGGTACAGCAGGAGGAAAGAGAAGTGGTACTTACCCAAGTTGGGGTCGTATTCACTGATAAATCTCCTGGTCAGAAACTTCACGGTCAGGGCTGCAAGAAGCAGAAAGGACTCGATTGGCTCAGTCTTCCCATCGTGTCTGGCTGCTGGCCCTGGAGGCTGCCCCTCTCATTTTCAGGAGTACTTATCCAGCCTCTGTGACCCCTGATTGACACCAGCCTCTACTGTCTGGGGGAAGGTGGCTGAGGACCTGGGGAGTTGATTTGAGAGGCTCGGAGGAAAACAGAAATATGGGGAACCATGTCCTTTGCAGTAGCATCCTGGGATTTTTTTTTTTTTTTGAAGGGGGAGAGGGCAAGAAATGAGAGGCATGTCTAAGGGGGTGTTTGTGAAAATCCAAACTAAGGGGTCTGGACCCATGCAACCAGTTACTGTAGAGTCAGACTGGTAATACTCAAACTGAAGAGAGACATCCCCCACCCTGACAAAGCACAAAGATTCTGAAATTAGGGGGTGGGAGGGGGGTATTTATCCCAGTTTTGGCTGTAAGCCAAAGAGAGAAAGAGCTGAGTTGACCAGCGGGTAATCTCTGGGAGGGGTGTGAACCTCCAAGTCCCAGAGTCCCAGGTGAACATACTCTAGTCCTGGCTCTAGGCCTCCACACTTATCATGGGAGTCACACAGAATATAAAGCTCTAAAGTGAAGCTCTCCCCAGGTGGAATGCATTAACAGGACTAATTTTTTTTCAGAATTTAACCACTTAAAGCCAAGGGCCAGCCCACTACTATACTGGACTCTTAAAAAGTAATGCAATATTCGAAGGAAAATCTTTAAAATTCTTTCCCAGGATTCCTAACAGGGTCCATTTGAAAACTAACACCCAGGGAATACATATTTTACATTTTAAATTCCTTTGTTCATGTAGTCACTGACTAAACTACCAGTAACAGAGCTGCAGATAACAATGTGATGTGCAAAGAGAAGAAGGCAAATCTTTTCTGTAGGAAAGCATGATTCAGAGTCTCCTCTC
This sequence comes from Sus scrofa, assembly GCF_054392235.1. Classification (NCBI taxonomy): domain Eukaryota; kingdom Metazoa; phylum Chordata; class Mammalia; order Artiodactyla; family Suidae; genus Sus; species Sus scrofa. The sequence continues at coordinate 173,907,647 of NC_139383.1, forward strand.
TGAGCCAGGGAACTGGCTTCAAAAGGGAAGTGGAGGCCCCCAGTGAGTCTTCAAAGAATACTCTGGAGAAGAAAGCTCATAGCTGAGTCCCTGACGGCCATTCACTAATGGCTGTAACTGGAAATTGGCCAGAGGAGGAGCCTCCTGTGCCCTGCCACCTTCCGCTGCCTAGGACTGGGAGTGGCAAGGAGAAGGGTGAACCCTTCTTCTGGGTCTCTTCCTATGATGACCCCTCCACCCCCTGGGCTTCAGCTGGGTGAGAACTGCCATGAGTGGTGAAGGCTGAGTTAGTGTTGAAAGAAGTGGAAGTCCAAGAGCTTGGTTCATCAAGGATAAGTCCCAGGCACCTGGGTCCAACGTGTTTCCCGAAAGTCAAAAGACGGCTCTGGCTTGAAACAAATACATTTGATTAAGATTTTACACTTTGTTCTAGAACCCATGGAGACTGGGGTGGGGAGTGGGGAGTGGCCTCTTCCTGGGAAATCCCCAAAGCCAGTGACTTTTACCACCTCCCTTCAGGGGCCAGGGGCTCCTTCATCCCTGCGCCTACATCTAGGAGCAGCAACGCTGCGACTAAGCTCATAGGGGCCCTGGCCTGGGGATCAATGCCTAACAGGTCCCTTTGGTACCAGTCACCAGGGCTGACTGCTGACCACAGGAGCAGATGGAGGGCAGTAAATGGCAAGTGGGAGACCGGCAGAGGGCTGGAAGACAGAGACAGACGGAGGGGAGACAGAGCTGGGGTCAGCCCCGGAGGACACAGACACAGCGGGGAAACACACAAGGAAAGACAGGCAAGGAACACAAGACAGCTGAGAGATGGAGGAGCTGAAAACAAAGCAGGAGAGCCAAGCCACAGAGAAACTGAGGCAAAGAAGAAAATCACGGAATCTCACCCAACCCACCTGGGCGCAGGCAGCCCTGAAAGCCAGTGGAGGAGCCTCGCGGGAGCCCACAGCTCCCGGTTCCCCCCACCTCTCCCCGCCTCTCGCGCCCGCGCCTTACCCCCTCCCTTCGGCCCGCACCCCACTCACCGGACTTGCCCGCGCCGCGGCGCCCGAGAATGGCCAAGTTGACCTCGAGGGGCGCGCTCTGCTGCCCGCTGCCCGAGCGGGGTTTCCCGAACACTGAGGACATGGCGAAGCTGCGGAGAGGGACACGGGTCCTCGGCCGAAGGGCCCCGAGCAGCGTGCCCGCCTGTCGGGGCCCTCGGGAGCGACTCGCAGGTCCCCCGGCACTCGCGGACCCGGCTGCGTTCGCGTCCGCGTCCCGGGCCCAGCGCCGAGCGCCGAGCAGGCAGCGTTCCCGCGGCCCGGCCCGACCGGGCGGGTAGGCGGGGCCGGGGGAGTCCGGCGGGCGGGGCCACCCCGAGCGCCGCCAAACTCCTTGTAAGGGCTGCGCAGCCCCCCGCGGGGCGCGCTCACCCCGGTCCCGGCGCGCGGAAGGGAGCTCCGGCCGACCGCGCACCCCACGGCGGTGCTGGGCATCAACGGCCCGGACGCCCCCAGATCCTACCGGGAAGGACAAGGGCCGGAGAGAGGGCGGCCAGGGGGAGGATAATAGAGGGGAGAGATGTTTCCAGCCTTCTCTGAATCCCCACAGTCTCTTCCCTCCGGCAAGATGACCCACCCCTCCCTTTGTTCTAGCCAGCTGGCCCTGCCTCCTCCTCCGGGAAGCCTGCTGGGTTCAACTCCCAGCCTTGCCCTTTCTCTAAATCACAAGCCAGCTCTGCCTTGCCACAGAACTTCCCTTCGACATTACCCTGCCTTTCGGTGTGGGGACTCTCCGGCACCACTGCAGAACCCAGAAAGAATCCTGGCTTCTGGGACGGGGAGGGGGAGACTTCCTTACCAAGATTTCATGACCAATCGGGGTCCAGCTTCAAGAAACCCAACCCATCCTGGATTACTTTTTCTCCCTGATGGGAGCTAATCAGTCGCATGTGTTTGCGGCCTAGTGTGGAAATGGGGCATTTTATTTGTTCCAAAACCTGGTACTCCTTCTTGCCCATGATTCTGGGATTGGTGGATGAGCCTGGCAGGGGTCATCTGTTATTCCCCTTGAAACCTGAGGTATATCTGGTCATGTTGGAGACAGGGCAAAGGGCAGACATGGGGAATCTGGCCACTTGGGATCTAGTACCAGCTCTTTCACTGGTGACCTTGGGGCAAGTTCTCTCTCTTCGTTGAGCTTTGGGGTCCCCAACTGTAATACTAAAAAAGGACAGGAAATAAATCCAAAACTCCATGTGTGACTCAGGCCTGACAGAGTGACAAACTCTTTTTACTAGTACTCTCTTCTAGTACTTTCTAGAACCCTGTGGGACCTCTCTTTTGGAATACACTCCAGGCTGGAGTGGGAAGACCTGGGAGTCTCAGAGACTTCTCACTGCAGCCCTTCTCTGTCCAACCCCAGTCCCCTAACCCACAGTTAATCTAGCCACCCACGTGCAAAAGAAACCAGGAGAACCCAGGTCAGCAGGCAGAGGGTCTGGAATCAGAGCCTGATGGTAAAAACTCCTCCTCCACCAGAAAAAAATTATTTTCCAGGACACGACATGAATATTGACTCGGCCTAATTGTGTTTCTGGGAGATCATGGTAAGCCAGCTGTGTTATTAGGACTCGAAGGTGTTGGGAGGAATTTGTTTAGATTACACCCACCAGCCAGAATGGCTCACAGAGCTAATGGCCAAGAGTTTTCCTTTGAGTTGTAGAGGGAGAAAAAGTGGGAGCCAAGTTCCAGCCACATCCTTGGGCTGGCCCCAGTCCTGGGAGGACAGACTGGTTCTGGATGGGGTCGGTGGGGGAGACTCAGTCTCACCAGAGGACCGCTGGAGAGAGAGCCCCATAGGCCCAACTGGGAGTAAACTTGGGCTCAGCTGCTTCCCTACTTATGTGATGTTGGAGGAATTACTTTCCTTATATTTAAGACTCAGGCCAACCAGTAAATGGGAGCTGCAAGGAGGTAAGTTCTAGCTCCTAGTTAGTGTGAACTCTAACCTCCCAAGCTGTCCCTAGTTAGAAGGCACTGTCTTTGGAGGAAGTGATCCCCCGACACCAAAGGCAACCAAAAGGGTGACACTTCCAGGAGGTGTTGTTGTAAGGAGATACTGTAATGCTTTGCAGGATGAGACGAGATGACCCTTAACTCCCTTCTAGTTCAGAGACTATTTGAACTGCTTGCCAGCTGGGTCCTAGGCCCTCAGCTGTGACTGCTAAGTGCCCAAAGTCTGCCCATCCTCTGAGGCCAGGGAGGAGAACAGTGCCCATTTCACAGCTGCAACCACTCCCATTCCCATCCTCAGCCTCCTCATCTGTGGGCTGCTTGTCCAGCACCTAGAAATACCCATTGTGGACCAGCAAAGCCCTTAGAATCAGTCACTTATTGTCCAACTGTGGAATAAGATTCTTTGTCCATCTGGGCCTCAGTTCCTCATCTTTAAAATAGCAATAGCATTAAGTATTAGATGAGATAACATGAAACTGTTTCAGCCAGAGCTTGACAACCCATAGCCCAAAAAGCAAATGATATTTCCCTCCGCTCCCCAGACACGAATAGCTCATACTGCTCACCCACCTACCAAGAAGCCACAACTGTTTAGCAACCAGAAGTTTAGGTCCCGAGAGGTTCTTCTGCTAGAGCAAGGAGAATCAACCCTCCTGATGATCACCTCCCCTTTTGCAAGTCAGTGGTATTTCCAGCATCAGAGCCCAGCAGGAATCCTGACTCCTAGTCCAGAGCTCTTCCTCAGGGACAGGCAAGCTGCCCACTACCCTGTGCAGAAATACCACTATGGGTGGCAAAGGCCAAGGGTCACCCATCAGGCTGGAGGGCCAGGAGGTCACAGCTGGAAAGAGCTTCAGTCTCATACAGTGCAATCTCTTCATTTACAGTGGAGGATCAGGAAGGGAACTGCCTAGGGTCCGGGAGCTGACCCAGTCCTCTATCAGATGGCAGGCTCTCCGGGTTCAGGGGTTGTGTCTCCTCCATCAGACTGGGGACTCCTACTTAGGTGAGGGCCCAGAAATCTACTTCACAAATGCTTTAGTGTGCCAGTCATTGATAGACGAACAAGGCTGGGTGTTCAGAGAAAGGCTCAGAGTCTGATACAGAGCCCCTTTCCTTGCCCCACCCCCACCCTCACAAAGTAAAGAGGGAGGTTGGTGTGGGGTCGGGCAGGGCCTGGGAACTCCGTGGGCTGCCCACAGCCATGATAGTTTCTTGTCCTCTCCAAGTCCCAGAGGGACATTCATTGTCCGGGTGGAGGAAACTCTCACCAGCTGTAGAAAACACCCCACTGGGGCCTTGGGAGTGGGGCCAAAGTGCTGATCCTCAATCCAGCCTTAAAACCATGACACTCCCCCTCCTTGAGTGACCCCCTCCCCACTTCCTGGCTGCTGAGGGTGGGAGCTGAGTGTGTGCACGAGCTCCCCAACCCACCAAAGCCAGGGCTGGACTTGTGAAAAATTGAGATTGGGAGTAAACTTCAGCCAGGAGGGGTCTACTCTCCTTCCCACTCTTGTCCTCAGGAGAGATCCAGGCAGTGGTTCTTTTTCTACCAGTTACTGGGTACCTGGAACAGGCCATCTGGGAGGGACCTGTGTCCCCTGGGGGGTCAGCCCCTTCCCCACCCTGCCCTTTAGTTTGGGCCTGGCTCGCTTCCCTTCCCGAGTGCAGGTGAGGAGGGGCGGCTGGGCTGGAGCCTGGGGTCCATGGAGGGGGTTCAATCCATCCTAAATCTTCATTCATAACCAAGGGAAAGCCCACCCCATATCCAGGCCCCCCTTTCCTCATCTGTGAAATGAAAACAGCATTCCCCCCATGCCTGAGGCCACCAGCAAGGGCAGAATCTACAGAGCCCACTCTCCTCCTAGAGGGGGATTGTCATGCTTTCAGTCAACATCTAGCCACAGGGAAGAAGAAACACTGGCAAAGGGCCTGGGATAGTATCCATGGGGACTCCTGCCCACCCACTCTATCTCCTCCTCCTCCTCTTCCTGTCTGGTCTCTGGGGCAGAGCGTCCTGGATATTTCTGGCTGCTGCCTCCAGGCCTCTGGCTTCCCAGGCTCACACAAGTGGTCCCCACCTCCCATCCCTGCTTTGATGGGGTGACCTGAGTGGGAGTTCCTGGCAAGAGAGGCACACATGAGGCTCTGTGCATGCGAGTGTCCTGGGAGGAGGGTAATTCCCCTGCTCCCCGCCCCCAAGTCCCCCTTGATCACTGTCAACTGCCGGGCCACTCCCTCCTCCTGAGGAAGCCCTGCAGCTGAACACCTCCTGGATGGCAGATACCATCCTACACAGGGCGGAGCCTCCCTTAACTCACCTGTAGAACAAGTCAACAGGAGGAGGTAATCACTAAGCTCCCTTCCAGCTGACATTTTGGAACCCGGAATCTTAGCGGGTCACCCAGGAATGTGCTGTGGGAGGTGTACAGCAGGAGGCCTGGCTCTGTCTGCTTCCGTGGGCGATTCCCTTTCTGGTCCGCCACTGTAAGTGAAGGGGTTGAACCATAGGAGACTGAAATTCCTTCCAGCTGTGACCTCCTGGCCCAAAGCGACTGCACAGCCTTTGTAGCACAGAGAGAAAACAGAGCACAACACTTAGGGACACAGGCGCTGGAGTCAGACTGGCTGCACTGCAGTGCTAGCTCTGCTGCTCTCTGCTGGCCATGTCACCTTGGGCATGGGAGTAAGCCTCGGGGTGCCTCAGTCTCATCTATGAAACTAGTAATATATGGTTCATGTGTGCTGAAAGCAATGAATGGATAATATCTGTTAAATAAGGGAAAAGATGGTATCTGCTCAAAGGACTGTTGTAAAGATCATAGGCATTAAAGCACTCACAAACAATGCCTGACAGTGCAATTTATTTTTTTGCCTTATTTTTTTTTAGGGCTGCACCCACAGCACATGGAAGGTCTCAAGGTAGGGGTTGAATCAGAGCTACAGCTGCCAGCCCACACCACAGCCACATGGGATCCCAGCCTCGTCTGCACCTACACCACACAGGTCATGGCAGTGCCAGCTCTTTAACCCACTGAGCGAGGCCAGGGATTGAATCTGCATCCTCATGGATTCTAGTCGGGTTCATTAACCGCTGAGCCACAAAAGGAACTCCCAGTGCAATTGAAATGTTAACTATTATTTCAAAAAGCACAGACACACACTTCCCATCCACAAACATATATTGTCCCCAGTATCTTTCCCCAAGATCTGAGCTATACAAAAATGGACCAGTGGAGACTAGCGAGTGGGGAATAGACATGAGCTTCCCACTCCCACCCCAACCAGGCAATATTTACATGCAGGGCCTTACTCAACATTTACTGTTACCCATCCATTTTTACAAAGAAGGAAATCAAGTTTCAAAAAGAGACTGGACTAGCCCCGAGTCAGGGGCAGAGGCACAAGCCAAAAGAGAACTTGTTCTGAACCCCCAGTCTGCCCCACTCTATTTGCTCTGCCTCTTATCTCTCTCTCCACCACCCAAGTATCCCTACCCCCACCAACCGATAAGGTGGGCTAGGTATTCCTGTCCTCTCTCTTTCCCAGCTGAATGATCTTAGACAAGTCATGTAAATTCTCTAAGCCTCCCTCCATGCGGCGTCCAGTGCTGCGGGGCAGTGGTAGATCCTGGAAGAGGAACAGCGTGGCATCATAAAACACACAAGACTCTATTACATCTGGAAAGTGGGTGACCAGGGGGCACTGTGCAGAACAAAGGCGCCTAGGCTTTAGCCTACATGACTTTCATTAGGGAAGGTGATGTAGGTTAATAAGCAAAATCAGGTGCAGGTAATAAAGCTATCCCTTAGTGGGTGTGCTTTTGCACGTGCACCAAATTTGTTTATTGCATCATTCAGCAGTTTCAATGGTCTCCAACATCTCCCCCTTTTTTATTTGTTGCATGTGAACAGTCCTAGGAAATTTTTTTTGGCTTTTTTTTTTTTTGGTCTTTTTGCCTTTTCTAGGGCTACTCCCGCGGCATATGGAGGTTCCCAGGCTAGGGGTCTAATCGAAGCCGTAGCCACCAGCCTATGCCACAGCCATAGCAATGACAGATCTGAGCCGCGTCTGCAACCTACACCACAGCTCATGGCAATCCTGGATCTTTAACCCACCGAGCAAGGCCAGGGATCGAACCCACAACCTCATGGTTCCCAGTCGCATTCGTTAACCACTGTGCCACAACGGGAACTCCCAAGTCCTAGTAAATTTTGATTGCAGAGCATTCGTTTGGTTTCTATGGATCAATCCAATTCTGCAGACCATGTCCTCAGCATGTCTCCAAGTTGAACAGTCACATTCAGGCGATGGGGGTCTGTCTCCACCCTCCTGGGAACCTATTTTTCCAGCTTTTTTAAAATATGGGATAGGGCGATGGTCCTCTCTTCTGTAGCTATTTCCTGCTGGCTAGGAGCAATGAGTACTGGGTGGCTGGACATGGTAGGTTCCTACTATAGAGATTGGGAAGAAAAGAAATATAAGATTCATCAGTGGTTTGGAATTTAGGTTGATACCGGTACTATTGAAGGAGGAGTGTAGTTTTATCTAAATAGGTTTTAATGTTTGATGTGGCATTAAGTCATAAATAAGAGGAGCTATTTGTCCTTATACATGTTGTTTGAGAATACCTTTCTGCTGTTTTAAGAGAATACCTTGAAAATGCAAGGTTGCAGCTGCCAGCTGATGCTACTTTGAGAACAGCTGGTGGCATCAAGTCTGACTGGGCACATAAACCTTAAAGTTCTTAGCAATACAAAGACTTGTCTAAAACTACTCCCATACTATTTCCTATTATTACTTTGGATGTCTGACCCACAGCTACTCTAGTCTGCCTTTTTTCTCTCCTGGCCAATGCAGATGCCACTGTTAATGATTTCAGTTTTTCTAGATATAAGATGCAAGAATTGGGGTCTATAAAGATCCTTACCTGAAATCTAACTTTCTGAAGGCCTGTTCTGTCAGTTTTCCCAGAGCACAGAGTGCCTCACTCCTGATCTCCATGCTGAGCTCTGCTCAGGGGGTGCCGTGGGCTGGCAGCTGCAGTGGCCAATGCTTTACTCCATTCAGAGGCTGATGGCAAGTGCCAAACTTCTGTTCACAGTGTTTCCCCGTGGTCATAAAGTCAATCATAGTTTTGAGAGGCATTTCTTGACCAATTGTCCCACAGTGCTAGGAATGAGTATTCCTAAATCTGGCAAAGATTTTGCTGATAGGCAATTCAATATGCTATTACTGAACTAGGCCTTATTAACAGTAGCCAAAAAGTCTCTGGACCACCTATCTTTCTAGTCTATGATGGTCCAGGAAAATATTCCCTCTTTTTTGCATTCTTCCGTATTTAGAGATCACTGACCTCATATGGAACTGTGTATCATTTTATCAGATCAGTTACACATTTCACAAGTTTGTGAAAATAGTTAACAAAAATATAGCAGCATTAGTAAAGTCCTAAACAAAAATTTAAGAGCTTTCACCCTGTTCAGCTGGCTTAGTCGTTTCTTATCTTCAAAGGAAATTATATGCTGGTTTTGTCCATTCAGCCTAATTTTCTAGGGTTATTAGGTTTGTTATCCCCAGATGGTTTAATTGTTCCCAACATAAAGGAGTCTTTAGATTTATGTTAATATAGCCCGGCAAAGTGATAGCCCTTGGCTGAAGTCTCACTTGTTGCTAATTGAACTTGAGTAACATTAGAAGAAAACATTTATGGCCTGGGTCAGAACAGGTTATTAGCTGGCCAGGTGAGGGGGTATCCCACCTAGTAACATCAATAATAAGAGCCTTGGAGTGGAAAATCAGGGTAAATCAGAAGTAAAACAAATAACCATACAAATCAGGTGTGGCAATCTTAGGACAGTGACCTACGTCTGATGTCGTCTTCTTTTTTATTCGGGCTTTGCTGTTTTTCTCATTAGAGCCTGTTTTAGGGCAAGTTTGAAGTCACTAATTCTCTGTATAGACCAGTCCCATGTAGAGGCCTTTAAGTGAGAAATATAAATTTGAGTTAATTTTCTTCACTCCTTCCTATGGCACCTAAGAACTCCCGCTAGGAAACCTTTTATTAAGCTGGAGACAACCCTTTAAATGATACTTTTCCAGAATGTATACATATTCCCCTGGTTATCATGGGATATCTGCTCTTCACCCAGAGACAAATGACAACAATCAGCTTCAGAAACAAACTTAGATTCTTTTCCTTAATAATTTAAAGTTTATAATAATGTAACAGCGGCAGAGAACTATTAGGGAGGTGAGTTTTAAAACAGTAAACACTGATCTCAATATACAAAACTAGAATATGAATCAAAAGTCTTTTTCTTTAAAATTACTCTCACTTTTACCAAATATAGCCAAGTTAGGACTGTAGAAAGTCTTTCCCAAATGAAAAACATGTTTTCTAACCATTTCTTTTTCCATTATTGGGGTGGCCAGGGAGCCAGAAAGAACCAAGCGGTCGTCTTGGATTTCCCATAGCCCTGACTTAAGAAAACCTTCTTTTAATAGAGACTGAATACAAACTCAAGTTTTGCACTTGCTTACTTTTAAAATTAGTTTACTGAAATTTCAAACTTAGCCCAAAGCACGCACAAAATTCTTATTGTCCACTTCCCACAAACCTTCCATCACTTTTTGTATCCCTATTATTCTGTCCCTCATCTTTCCATCCAAAATAACAAGCTATAAGGCAGATTTTCTTTTAATAAAATGCAATTACATTCCTCCATTAAACCTAGGTACAATAAGGTATTATACTTAATGTTGATGACTCTAAAGACATGCCTATATTAGAGCAACAAACTTTGATATTAACATCTAATAATAAATATCAAATACTGAATTTTTGCAGTGCACGTGAACTAAAAATTACTTTAGGTATTTTAAAAACTTATGTAAGCGCTTAATTTCTTTTAAGCCAATTAAGTAGAGCTCTTTTATGAATTCATTTTGGCAATGCCATACAGGCACAACACAAAGACACACACAAGCTACACAGAGACCTCATGTTTCTCATTGTGAAGTGTTAGCCATAAATAAGGTAGATCTGTGTAAAACCTGTCAGTTACAAGAGAGATTGGATTCAAATTTACGCTCCCGCAAGGGTTCCAAAACGTATCTTACTAGTCCCCATGCAGATCAAGCAGAAATGGAAAGAGAGGCCCCAGACTGGTGGGCATGCTTTAAATTTTATCCTACACAATGCCAACACTCTGGGCCCCCAGTACCCTTGCCTGGAAACCAAGGGTTATATTTGGCCATGACTTCTAACAGTTCCTCTCAGACTCTGTTACCCAAGCCCCTGTTTTATCATAATTTAAGTAACTGAATATAATGTTTAGCATCTTGATCCTTCCCCGTTGTTATCCTGGTTTAAAGTTTCTACTTGCCACTCATGGTCGCCACTCCGTTGAGTGCAAGGCTACTGTTTCTGCTGTTTGTAGTTTCACCTTTTCCTGCTCATGGCAGACCTTCTCTTCCAGCCCCACGTTGGGTGCCACTCTGCCACGTCCAGCACTGCAGGGCAACGGGAGATCTTGGAAGGGGGACGGCCCGGCTTAATAAGACACACAGACTCTTTACATCTAGAAAGTGGGGGACCAGGAGGCACTGTGTTCTGCAGAACAAAGGCGCCTAGGCTTTTTAGCCCACATGACTTTCATTACGGAAGGTGATGTAGGTTAATGAGCAAAATGAGGTGCAGGTAATGATAAAGCCATCCCTTAGTGGTTGTGCTTTTGTATGTGCGCCAAATTTGTTTATTGCATCCTTTAGCAGTTTCAGTGGTCTCCAACAACTCCCAATACTTTACAGGTAATGTCCAAATATCCTGAAAGAAGTATTATTGGCCCCATTTAGAGGAAACAGGATGAGAGTTAGGGTACCTGCATAAGGGCTTACAGCTGCTTTAGCACAGGTTAAATGGGATATCTTTGCAAGCCACCCTCACAAACCCCTGCATACCTAGTTGCCGAGTATACTGGTCACTACTATTACTATTTTCATACGGAAGTGAGTGACCCGGGCAGGTCACGGATGCCCTCCCGGCTCGCAGCCATCCAGCCCGCTGGCCACCACATCACATGAGCCCTTACTATCTTTAGCCAGGGAGATATTTATATCCCCCAGGGAATCTTTTGCCGCTGCGGGGGAGCCCGAGTTGGTAGCCGCTGCATCCGGGCCTTCAGAGGCCGCCTCCGCCCCCTTGGGCTGGCCATGCCGGAGGCTCTGGTGCAGGTGTGGGTGGGCACCCATCTCTTCAAGGCCGAGCGAGCCCTCCTTGTGGAGCACTGTGGCTTTTTCCGCGGCCTCTTCCGCTCGGGCATGCGGGAGGCGCGCACAGCCGAGGTGCGCTTGGGCGTGCTGAGGCCGGAGGGCTTCTACATCACGCTGCAGGTGCTGCGCGGCGAGCGGCCGGCGCTGGCGGCCGCCGACGAGCTGCTGCAGGCTGTGGAGTGCGCCGCCTTCCTGCAGGCGCCGGCGCTGGCACGCTTTCTGGAGCACAGCCTCACGTCGGACAACTGCGCGCTGCTCTGCGACGCGGCCGCCACCTTCGGGCTGCACGACGTCTTCCACAGCGCCGCGCTCTTCATCCGGGACGGCGCGCGCGAGTTGGCGGCCCTGCTGGCGTTGCCAGAGACCCGCGCCTACGTGGCGGCGCTGAGGCCCAGCAGCTACGTGGCGGTGAGCACACACGCGCCGACGCCCGGCTTCCTGGAGGACGCGTCGCGCACCATCTGCTACCTGGACGAGGAGGCGAACAGGTGGCGCACGCTGGCCGCGCTGCCCCTGGAGGCCAGCACGCTACTGGCTGGCGTGGCCACGCTGGGCAACAAGCTCTATATCGTGGGGGGCGTGCGGGGAGCCAACAAGGAGGTGGTGGAGCTGGGCTTCTGCTACGACCCCGACGGCAGCACGTGGCGCGAGTTCCCCAGCCCGCACCAGCCGCGCTACGACACGGCGCTGGCCGGCTTCGACGATCACCTCTACGCCATCGGTGGCGAGTTCCAGAGGACTGCCATGAGCTCGGTGGAGCGCTACGACCCGGCCGCCGGCTGCTGGAGCTTCGTGGCCGACCTGCCACAGCCGGCCGCGGGCGTGCCCTGCGCCCAGGCCCGCGGCCGCCTCTTCGTGTGTCTCTGGCGGCCGGCCGATACCACGGCTGTGGTGGAATACTCGGTGCGGGCCAATGACTGGCTGCCTGTGGCAGACCTGCGGCGCCCCCAGAGCTACGGCCACTGCATGGTGGCTCACCGCGACTGTCTCTACGTGGTGCGTAACGGACCCAAGGACGACTTCCTGCACTGCGCCATTGACTGCCTCAACCTGGCCACGGGCCAGTGGACAGCGCTGCCCGGTCAGTTCGTCAACAGCAAGGGCGCACTCTTCACGGCCGTAGTGCGCGGCGACACCGTCTATACCGTCAACCGCGTGTTCACGCTGCTCTATGCCATTGAGGGCGGCACCTGGCGGCTGCTAAGGGAGAGAGCCGGCTTCCCACGGCCCGGCTCCTTGCAGACCTTTCTCCTGAGGCTCCCTTCCGGTACCCGGGGACCTGTGGCCTCGACGACGCCAGAACTATGACCCCCCTGGGCTGGGCTTGAGGAGGGGATGCCCAGGATCTTCCGTGAGCCATGGCTGAGTCTGTGAGGCTGGCCTTAGGAGCTGGGAACTTTTCTGTCCCCACCCTCCCAAACCCCATTGAGACATCCAGGTCTTGTGCCTTCTGGTGGTGTGAACACATCTAAGGATCTCATGAAGCAACAACTCTGGGATGTCAGCCCTCAAACTGCTTGGGCTCTCTTGAGAGTTGGTGGGTCGCAATGTCAGTGGAAGGGATGGGGAGGGGAGGATTTCAATAATCTAGGCTTGTGTGTAAATGGGCCAGTAATTGAGCAAGGCTGAGAGTTTGTTAAGTAATGTTAAACTGGCATCAGTAGGCAAGAATTAGGCACCTACTGTGTACCCAGCGCAGTCCTGGGCCTAATATGGCTGTAGTTGCCAGACGGGTGTCCACAAAGCTTAGAGTCTAGCCCAGGACAACAAAAGGTTTACATACACTTGTCTTAATCCACAGAGGGCTGAAGGCAATATAGAAGGGAAAAAAAACAACCCACCACCAACAACCCCCACAATGAAGTACTGAAAAAATTAGGACAAAGGGAAAATAGGAAGAGGAAAAAATAATTATTCCAGGAACAGGGAATAAAGTACTGAAAAAATTAGGACAAAGGGAAAATAGGAAGAGGAAAAAATATTCCAGGGTAGTAAACAAACTGTATGAAGAAAGCAAGCATGATAATTAGCTGCTGAAAGGGGAAGTTCAGAAAAGGAAAGATGGGAAAGCTAGAGCTGATGGGAAGAGTCTGTGAGCCCTGCCTTTAAGGCAAAACAGCTGTAGCTGGGGGCATCTGGGGAGGCAATGAGGCTGAACTGGCTTGTAGAAACGGGGCTGAACCTGGAGTGAGTCCTGCGAGAGAGAAAAGGTTCCCCACACCCGCTGATGGGATGTGGGCCCGCAGCAGAGAATCCAGTTGGAAGTCCCTTGCCCAGTGTCTTTTTTATCATCACCCCAGGGGCAGTGGACTATTAAGTGCCATGACTTCAGTCACTCAAGGTATGAACCCAGTTTGGGCCACATCTAACTGCCTCATCTTCCTCAGCTGTATCCCCTCCTCTACATTCTACAGCTTAATTCTCTCCTCCTAGCTCTCTGCTCCTGCCATTCCCTGGATCTGGACTGCCTTTCCTCTTCCTCTCTCTCTGTTGGCTCTGTACCTACCTCCTCTGTGCAGCATTGGCTGTTCCTAACCTTGGCTGCCATCATTCTCCGTGTTTGCGTGCGGGCACAGCCACGCACACGTGCAGCTAGCAAGAGCAGAGATTCTATTGTGCTGTCAGCCAAGCTGGGGCACTCCCGCCTACAGAATAGAATGATGAGGTCCGGGAAGACCCCCAAGCTGTAGAGACTCCTAGTTAGGGACCTGGTGTTAGACAAAGACTTACCCCTCCTTTAGAGCACCCCTACCCTGGTTTCTGGTCAGATGCCCAGCTTTTCCAGTCTACCCATGCCCCTGGGAACACTTCACTGAGTTGACCTAGATGGCTTTCATCCTCCAGGCCCCAAGGCCCATGAGAAGTCTTGGCCTCTTCACAAGTTGATGTAGCATCAACCTGGCACCACTTGGGCTTGGAACTTTGTGTCTGGGCTGCCCCTCACTGCCTTTTCCCTGACCTATGTCCCAAGTCCTGGAGAATGCTGCCCTCAGACGCCCAGGACCTTTTAGGCCTGAATTAACCTAATCTGGTGAGTCACAGTAATAAATGCTGAGTTTTACATCCTGTGAGGGATGCACAAAGTACTTTCACATCCATTTCCCACTCCAGCCATACCTCAGTCCTGGGAGTTGGGTGCCTTCTCCCAACGGATGAGATAATGTGAGGTTCAGAGGCCAAGTGACAGAGCCCTTCACTTTTTAGTTCTGTCCAAGTATAATTTTATTCACATATCAAAGATTTATATAACTCGTTAATGAGGAAACCAAACGAATGGTAAAGCTGGTTCCAAGGAGCATTTGGGAAACTAGAGATCTGTCTATTCTGTTGGAAAGATGTCCTGGAATAAGTTTGCTAAGGTAGAGATGGAGCTGATTAATGTCTTAACAGGAAATAAAGTCGTAACTTTTGTGATCCTTTACTGGACTAAAATCCTTTTCTTTTTCGCATACACGCACATACACACTTGTATAAGTTAGCATGTGACTTTGCACAATCAGGACCCTAATCATTTACAAATTGTAAAACAAAGATACAGTCTCCTAGAGAAAGAATTCTTAGTGCTTCAACCCTGCTCCAGGGTGACACCGAAAGGACATGCAGTCCTCCTTTTGCCTTTTTCCAAATTACAGATAATTTTTCTTAACGGCACAGAGCACTCTCCTCCTTACACACCAGCTCCCCCCATCACCAGTGCTGACCACACTTCTAATCTCAAGATACATCAGCTTATCTGCTCTCTCAACCCAAGTTGTTCATTGGCTTTTACAGCTGGCTGCGTGGACCAGCCCAAATGGGCCTGCTGGCTCCTGGGGTTCAGTGGTTTCTTGGTCCAGAGCAGCCCTTTCTGAGATGCATTTTGTGCATAATAATAACTCAGTGTTTGAAGCTTTCCCACAGTGGACTTATTTAAGCTTTTAAAGAATTTTAAGTAGTGGGCAGCTCAGCACCATCCGCACTCCCTTCTTAAAGATAAAGGTTTTTTCCAAACACCCAAAGGTCACATATGACTAGAAGGGGCACAAGGAGGAAATAGCAGAGCCTGGCTTTAAATCCAGGGCCATGTGCTGTTTTTCTGTTGCTGTCTCCCTGCTTGACTAACATTCTGGGACGGACAGAATGGTTCTGCCCATCTCCTTTATACTCCCCTCCCTGTTAAGCTTCTCTCTGCACCTCCCCTTCCTGGGGTTCATCTGCTCCCTCCCCCAGACTCAGCCCTTTCCCTCCTCCTCCTGGGTTCTCTTGCTATAGGATCTAGCTGGGAGAGGAATGGCCTCCTTGCCTGGAGTGTTAAGGACTAGTGAAGGGTCCCCCCAGGGGGTGGGATGTCTTCACTTTCATAGATACTCCCTCCCTCTACCAGTGTGGGAGAGGTTTTCATAATCCAGCCCACTGCTTCTCTGGCCTCACAGGTCAGGCTCCATTGTTTCCTCCAACAGCCCACCACCCTCAGCAAGTTTGGTTCTCAGTCTGGTTTGCAGGTGAGGAAAGCAGCAAAAAGCTGAAACGAGTCACCCAAAGTCACACAGCCAGTCAAGTGAAAGAGCAAGGACCTGGAACCAAGACTTGGGATTCTCAGCCTCTCACACCATGGCATCCAGACCTGGCCACTGTGCGAAGGTGTTTGGGGGCACAAGCCAGGTGCAGGGGGGCAAATTACAGAGGTACTTAGGGGTAACTAGGCCCAGGAGACTGGGTTTGAAATATCTCTGTGCCAGGCCAGAGGGACACTCTAAGAAGTTTGTCCCTCTAAAAAGATCTACACACACACACAAACACCCCTCGATGCAGTAAGGAGCATTTTCCTGAACTCCCGTGCAGCCCCACTCTCTGGAGTCCCCTTTCCAGTCTTCTACAGACTCTCCTTAACCATGACTGGATGCCCTGCAGCCCAAGCTTTCCTCTCTCTGGGAATTATCCTGCTTTGCTTATCCACCCTGCCTGACAGAGGCAGAAGGAGATGCCAGCCCTCCCCACACTTCACCAGCTGCTTCCCTGCTGGCCTCCCTTCGGTCTGCTCACGTGGGCAGAGCCATCCTGCCAACATGCCAGCCAGACCCTATTGCTTCTCTGCTCAGACCCTTGGGTGCTTCCCATCTCAACTGAGTGAAAGCCAAAGACCTGTCAGAATCCCCTGCTCCATTTCCTCCCAGATCTTATCTCTCAGCACTCTCCCCCTGGCCTCACTGCTTTTCTTCAAGTACACTGGGCAGGCTCCCACCTCAGGGCCTTTGCACAGTGTCATTCTGCCGGGCACACCTCCCTCTCTTAGTGCCTGGCTTCCCCACCACCTCCTCCAAGCCTTTGCTCAGATGTCACTTTCATGCTGAAGCCTTTCCTGACTACCCTACTTAAAATCTACCTCCCCCTTCTCTGCATCCCCAACTCCTGTTTTATACATCTTCATAGCCTCTAGCGTCATCGCCCATGCTATATTTTTACTTGTTTAGTTTCTATCCCTTCCTACCAAAACATGAGCTCTGTTAGGGCAGAGGTTTTTGTCTGTTCACTGCTCTATCAACAGGATAGTGACTACAACACAGTAGGGGCTTAAGAAATACTTAATGAATGAATGAAGGAGTGAATGGTACTCAATGGATGTCAGAAGAATGAATGAATCAAATGATCAATCAAAGGAAACACCTGTAAAGAGAGGCTGTTGGATTTCAGAGGTGAGGAGTAAATTTCTACCAGGGGGTGGGGTGGGCAGGTGACCAGAGGAGACCTTCATGAGGAGGTGTGAGCTGTGGGGTGCACAGTACGTGGGAAGAGTGGGACCTGAGGAGTTCCCATCGTGGCTCAGTGGTTAGCGAATTCGACTAGGAATGCTGAGGTGTTGGTTCGATCCCTGGCCTTACTCAGTGGGTTAAGGATCCGGCGTTGCCATGAGCCATGGTATAGGTCGAAGATGCGGCTCAGATCCTGTGTTGCTGTGGCTCTGGCATAGGCTGGTGGCTACAGCTCCGATTTGACCCCTAGCCTGGGAACCTCCATGTGCTGCACATGCGGCCCTAGAAACAGACAAAAAAAAAAAAAAAAAAAAAAAGAGTGGGACCTGAGAACAGCAACAGCTCAGAGGCCACTTCTCTGGCCCCAGTGGAGGGGAGAGGACTGGAAGTGCTAATCATCCTGTGAAGAATTGCTTCTCTTGGCAGCGGAATACACACAGGGCCAGTCTGTTTATTTTCCTTTGGCCCCAAGCAGCTGGGCCTCTTTTTCATCCTAATTGCTTTGCTTTGCGTTGCTGTCACTTCCCAGGAATGGTGGCAAGTTAGCTGTGCTGGTGGGAGACACAGCTATGGCAGACAGGTCACCTCTGAGCATGCACATCGTAGGAATGTGAGACCCCATGGAGGGGCCCGCCCCGGACTCATCCCAGCAGCGTCCTCTGCATCCCTCCTGATTCTGCCCCAGCTGGAGTAGGGAGTCCCTCTCTGGCATCTCAGAACTAACAAGTTAAAGGGGGCCTTTTGTAGGGTCACAGGGCCTTGGAGCAGAGTGTAAGCATCTCATCTAACCCTTCTCTTTTACTAAGGAAAAGATAGCCGGCGGTACATGGGGCAAATACGTTGCCTGGAGACCAACAGACATGCAGTGGACCACTCTGAGCTAAAACCCACATCTCTAGAATCCTCTTCCCATCACACCAGGTTGCATCTCTTGTGCTGCCTCCCAGAACATCTGGTTCCCTAAAACGATCCATCAGACCTGCCCTCCCGATGCTAGACTCCTTCCTCATTTTTCTCAGGAAATCTCACCCCTATCATGTCACGTTATTTCAGCACTCTGCATTCATTCAGCAGATAGAAACAAAAGAGTTGTCTGTAATGCTGGTATTTTGGCACCTGGGCTCTTCACATCACATCACATCACATCCACACACACACACACACACACTCACAATTCCGACAACTCTAAGGGTGGCCTTATGACATTAGCCCAGTATGCTTTTCTTTCCAGTAACATATTTTCTTTCTAACTGGGGCCTTCCATGAATAGGCCTAGCCCCAGAGTCCTGATTACTGAGGGAGGTTCATTCAGGGGCTCAGAGAGGGAGTGACTTTGGGTTGGGCTGGAAACAAGGGGCCGAAACTCTGCAGAGGGTCAGCTCTGCCGAGAGGCAGCCAGCTGCTTTTGAAGTCAAACCCCAGCTCTGACAGCACCTGCTCTCTGTCATCAGGGACGCTCCTTCCCCTTTCTGATATTAAGGCATCTCAGCTCTGAACAGGGAGGATGGTCCCTGCCCCGGAGTGTAGTTAGGAGAGTGGAGTGAGGACCTAGCGGCCCGCCCGGTTATGCTCACCATCTGTATTCCTTTCTCCTCCCGCTCCTGCTCCTCACTGAGACCCTTTCTGTGAAGCAGGCATGGGTGGCATGGGCTGGACAGTCCTGCGGTCCATGCACTTGTCCCCCAGTGAGGAGGCAGGACACCCGGACGGGTTAAGTGTCGACTTTGGCATCAGGAGACCTGGGTTCGCATTCCAGCTCCATCGCTTGCCAGCTGAGTCATCTTGGGCAAACTCAGTTTCTTTATAAAACGTTGAGGAGGATGAGACTTACCGTACACAGATTGGTGGTGTGCATAGACCATGTGGAGCGCCTGTGCCTCTCCTGGTAGGGGGGTAGGTTGGAGCCTGAGTGTGATGAGCCTTGAATGCCAGGCTGAGAACATGGGCCTTATTCTGTAGGAAGAAGGGAGACAGAGCAAGTGTTTGGGGTGGTGAATGTAGAAGATGGATGCCGTGCTTCGTGAATTCCAATGCCAAGCCCCTCACCTGCCCTGTCTGCTCCTCCGGATCTACTCTTTCCTTCTCCCAACCTCAGGAGGCTGCCCTGCTGGGTTATGTCACTGGCTGTCTTGACCCTGGCTCCTGATGGAGACACCAGCAGAAGGTGAGGGGTGGGAGGAATGAGGGGTCGGGGGACACCGTTGCTGGCTCCCTCCCTGCAGGGCTGCCTCACACCATCCTTTTTCCTCCCAGCTGCTCCCAGGTGGCCCTTCTCATGCACCCCTTTCAGTCTATAGGCTGTGGGGGCCACCTCTCCCCTCACCCCTGCAGATAGAGAGTGGCAAGCACCCCAGTGTCACTAGCCCCGCTCTTTCCCACCCTTGATAAACAGCCTCTTTTCTCAAGGCTCTTCTAATGACCTGATTTGACTTGCCATCTCTTTCCTGCCAAGATATGTGTGCTGTCCCCTCTGGCTCTTGTCACTCAGGGCATCTGGCCATCTGTCACTGAGTGGCTTGGTTCGGGTACAATACAGGCAGACCTTGTGTTATTTTGCTTTGCTTTACTGTGCTTTGCAGATGTTGCATGTTTTACAAATTGAAAAATGCTGTTTGAAAAATGGCACCAACACGAGCAAGTGTTGGCGCCATTTTTCCAACAGCATTTGCTCACTTTGTGTCTCTGTGTTACATTTTTGTCATTCTTGCAATATTTCAAAATTTTTATTATTTGTTGTGGTAGTCATCAGTGATCTTTGATGTTACTATTGTAACTGGGAGCACCATGAACCGTACCCATATAAGACCATGAATTTCATGGATTGTTGAAATGACAGCAAAAGATTTAGACTATTCCATAAATTTAGTTGATAAAGCAGTGGCAAAGTTTGAGGACTGACTTCAATTTTGTTTTTGTTTTTTGGTTTTTTTTGTTTTTTTTTGTTTTGGCCACCCCGTGATGTATGGAGCTCCTATGACCTATGCTACAGCTGTAGCAATGCCGGAGCCCACTTTAACCCACTGTGCCAGGCTGGGATCGTACCTGCATTCTGGCACTGCAGAGACATTGGTGATCCTACTGTGGGTGAAATGCTGTCAAAACAGCATTGCATACACCAGAGAAATCACTCATGAAGAGCCTGAGTTCATTGTTGTCTTATTTTAAGAAAGTGCCAGACATCCCAGCCTTCAGTTGCCACCACCCTGATCAGCCAGCAGCCATCAACGTTGAGGCAAGACACTTCCTGCCCTTTCCTGGAAAAAGGAGTGATTCACTGAAGGCTTAGAGGATGGTCAGCATTTTTCAACTATGAAGTATTTTTAAATTAAGGTATGTAGGAATTCCCTGTGGTGCAGCATATTAAGGATCCAGCATTATCCCTGCAGCAACTCGGGTTGCTGCTGTGGCTTGGGTACATTCCCTGGCCCAGGAACTTCCACATGCAGTGGGCACAGCCAAAAAAAAAAAAAAAATTAAGGTATATACCTTGTTTTTTCAGACAATATGCTAAGGCACATTTTACAGACTACAATATAATGTAAGCATAACTTTTATATGCCCTGGAAAGCCAACAAATTTGTGTGACTTTATGGTGGTATTTGCTTTACTGCAGTGGTCTGGAACTGAATCCACAACATCTCCAAGCTACTGGAAAATGTCCATCTCAGTATCTTGGTCTGATTACACGTGATGGGAACAAGAGACACATCTTACCAGAAGGGGTGGTAACTCAGTGACCGGAAGCTAGGGCCTTGCTTCCCAAGGCACTTGAATTGGAGGGGAAAAAAGTGACCTTTTGAAGCTCTCCAAGGAGTGGCTGGGAATGGAAGCAGGCCCAAATGCATGAGCTCCAGGGAGCACAGCTTCTGCTGCATGTCCCAAGTGAGGGACCAGGCAGGTCTGCAGTCCTGGCTTCTAGGTAGGCCTGGTTCTCCTTTGCCCGGGTCAGACCTGATTTTCACCAGGTTTAACTGGGGTGTCCTGCAGGGGACAACAGGGAGCCCCAGAGACCTTAACTCCAGGCCCAGCCACCCATTTGCTGCCAACCGTTTGCTAGGTGACTTTGGGCCTGTTACACTACCTCTCTGAGCCCCATTTTGCATATGTCATTGAAGACAATAGCCCCTGTCTGGTGCACACGTTTGCTCTGTGGTCAGGTGACAGGACATGTGTGCAGGCCCATGGTGAGGGGAGCTGGGTGCCCCAGCTGCTAGCTCAGACTTTCTGGGTGGCTTTTCTTCTTCTTTTTTTTTTTTCTTTTCTAGGGCTGCACCTGTGGCATATGGAGGTTCCCAGGCTAGGGGTCCAATCAGAGCTGTAGCTGGCAGCCTACGCCACAAGCACAGCAATTGGGGATCCAAGCCACGTCTGCGACCTACACCACAGCTCACAGCAATGCTGGATCCTTAACCACTGAGTGAGGCCAGGGATCGAACCCACAACCTCATGGCTCCTAGTCGGATTCGTTAACCACTGAGCTGTGATGGGAACTCCAGGATTTTTTTTTTTTTTCTTTTTCACCCACACCCGTGTCATATGAAAGTTCCTGGGCTAGGGATCAAATCTGAGCTGCAGCTGCATTACAGCTGTAGCATGCTGTGTACCAGGCCAGGGACTGAACCAGCGTCACCACAGACAAGCTGGTTCATTAACCCACTGAGCTGCAGTGGGAACTCTGACTTTCTGGATTTTAACCCAGCTCTAGCACTTTCTAGCCATCTGACCTTGGGCAGCACTTAACCTCTCTGAGCCTCAGGTGGCACCTGTCAAGGAAGACTGTTGGGAGGTGAGGAGCTAATACACAGAAGGAGCTTGGGAAAGCCTCCTTGCCTGCCTGCTTGCATCTCTCACAAGTGTCCTACATTAATAAATCTATTCCTTGCCTAAAAAAAAAAGAAAGAAAAAAGAAAAGGATGAGCTTAGGCCCACAGCAAGTGTCAATAAACCCCAGAAAATTCTCTACCCTCAGGCAAGGGCAATGGGTTATCTTGCCAGGAGCAATTGGTCTGGCTACAGATGAAGAAGGCAATTAATAACTATGTGGTGTGGCTGGGAACACCAAGGAGGGGCTTTTGGCCTTGCAAGCATTTCCCACCATTCCTTGGGGTTGGCCATTATCTCCAAAGCACAACTCCTGGACCTTTGTACCGTCTTAGGGTCATAGGCATGGGAGTCCTCTCACCGGATACTGAGACAGTGTCATCCCTATGACCCCTGGGCCCCAGCCCCTGTATCCAAAGTCCCTGCAGCCCTGGGGAGCTCAAGATACTACTCCTAACTTTAGCAGAAGTGACCTACCTTGAACCCTGAAAACAACTGCCCCTCAGCCATCTCCTTGGGCACCTGCCCCCTCATGGCTGGGCATGGGGCTGGACAGAGCAAAGCTCCTCATCTCCAAGACAGGGCTGGTCACCTCCTTGACCAGCAGTGCCCAACCCTCTCCTCAGGGCTGGGCACTAAGGAATGGGAGCCAGCTGCCTTTGTCCCCTGAAATCCCTGCATTGATGGTGTCATCCCACATACCCAGAGCTTCCCTTAATACCTTCTGGTGAGTCCTTCACCTGGCAATTTGGCAAAATCTCTTTGGAAGCCAGTTACCTATTGGCATGGCCACTTCCCAGAGAGCTTCATGGTTTCCCTCCTTCCTTTCCTTCCTCCCTCATCTCAGCAAATACCCAGAACACCTCCTCTAACCACAAGCAGTGCCAGGCAAGGGAGCAGAAAGACAAAGCTGGTTCGGCCCCTGCCTCCTGGGCTTCACGCTGAATGATGGAGGCACCCCTTCAGCAGCTGCAGGACCACAGGATGTCGCTGATGGAGACAAGCCCAGCAGCGAAACCCAGGGCCTCCAAGCCTCCTGGTGGCCTATGCCTCAGCCCATCTTTCCCTCATCTCGCTTTTCAGTCTCAGACTTTCTCTAGATTGGAGGGGTAAGAGGACATCCTCTCCCCTGTTTGGCTGCTGCTTTTCCTCGTGGCCTCCCTCTCACTGCATCCAGCAGAATGCTTTGGTGCTCAGCAAGAGAAACCGCCTTTGGCTAAGGAGAGCAGGATTCTAGTGGAAGGACTTTGGGTGGCCCCAGGCTCCCGGGAAGGTCAGAGCCCCGGCTGGGAAGGATGGAGCGAGTGTGTTCAAGGTTCTGAGGCTACACCCCAGGGTCAGCCTGGCTCTGTGCAGGTGACCTGTACCCAGCCCCTAGGCATATTTTGACAACACACTAGGATGGCCCACAGCTGGGGGAGGTCTTTCCTCCAGGTTCACTGGGTGTCACTTAAGAATGAGAGAGAATGACCCCCATCTGGGTGGCCAGACAACAGCTGCCATCACTATGGTCTCCCTTCCATCCCTCAGATCAGCACCACTGTGTCAATTACATAGCTCCCTGGCTACAGCACCAAGTCCAAACTCCAAGGCCCAGCCACAACCCTCCCAGCACACTGAGGAGCTCGCCACTCCCCGCTGACCCCAGGCTATCTCATGCCGGAGTGATGCAGCCTGCAATGATGAACCAAAACTACCGCCACAGAACCTCTCACTCACCAATTCTTCCTCTCTTTTTCTTTCTTTTTTTCTCTTTCAGGGCCGCACCTGCAGCAAATGGAAGGTTAGGGGTCTTCCCAGGCTAGGAAGTTCTCAGGTCCTGCCCTACGCCACAGCCACACCAGATCTGAGCCGCACCTGCAACCTACACCACAGTTCAACGCCGGATCCTTAACACATTCAGTGAGGCCAGGGATCGAACCCACATCCTCATGTATACTAGCCAGGTTCGTTACCACTAAGACACAACAGGAGCTCCCTTCCTCTCTTTTCTCACGTGAGAATGCCTGCCCACACGGCAAGGCCTGGCTCAGTTGTGCCCCTTCCTGGAAGACACCTCATTCCAGCCTAAGGCTCATTTCTCAGCCTGGCTCAAGCTCTTGCAGGTGGGCGCTCACCTCTGCCTGGAGGCTGCACCAGAATTGGTGCTGTCCCCACACGGAGCCCCTGAGGTCCTCCCCACCACCCCCATCTCCTCCCTGTGCCCAGCATAGGGCCGGCAGAGGTTCATGGCATTGTTTGGCTCTTGAGGGATTTAGAATCTGTGATTAAGCCATGCCTGAGGCTCATGTCTCCTGGGTCTCCGGCCCCCCAGCCCCTGGCTTCCATTTTTTCACCCTCACCCGGCACCCAGTTAATGTCTCTCTTCAGCCTGCAAACATTTTTTTAACAACCAAAAAATAAATAAATTCATAGGTTAAAAATCTTGAGCAATAAAACAGCAGATGACGTCGTGTGGGCAACTTCCCAGAGGACACAGAACTCACGTCTCCTGAGTGGGTGGCCTTATAAGGACAGGTTCAGGAGGAGAATGGGCAGGAGGCAGAGCCGCCGCCAGGAGAGGGGGAGAGTGGGGTGGGGGTGGGTGCCCCACCGCTAGGCGGGGTGCTGGCTAGGACCCAGTTCCACAGGAGGAGCTGGAAAACTACCACCTCCAGAGGCCCTCATTGGGCCAAAGCCCGGCTGTCCTTCCGCCTCCCCTGCCGTCACCACCAGCACCAGCACTGACCTACCTGCTCTCTGCCAGCGGCCGCACTGACCCACTCCGCCCAGCCTAGTGCTGGGAACCTCCCACCCAGGGAACAGGCCATTTCTCATTCTTCTTCCCACCTTCCCCCACTCCTGGTCCTGCAGGGCCTGGCGCCCAGCTGGCATGCAGTAAAGCTCTGCTGGGGGGCAGAATGAATGAATGCAGGGTTCTTTGGAGTAGTTTTGACTCATCAACTGGGCTGTACACCTGGAACACAGGGGCAGCGCCTTCTCAGGGGACCAGCGCATGGCTACGTGGGTGTTTGACAAAGGGTCTGGTGGTTGAGTGGGCCCAGCCTTTGAGGAGAGCTGAGCCATCGGTTCTTACCTCACTCGGGGTCACCTTGTCCCCAGCACGAAGGCACACACGCTCCACAGCTGCTCCAGAGAACGCCTGTGACAGGAGCTGCTCTCCCTGAGGACAGTGTGTGTACATATGGGAGAGGAGAGCCCCAGTCGTGTAAGCGTCCCTCTGACCCCAGCGTGTCTGGGAACAGAGCCCTGGCCCTTAAGGTCAGAGGGTGAGGAGAGGTGCCCGGAGGCCCTGTCCTGAGGGAGGCGCTCTGGAAGCCTTCCCCAATTCCCATTGCCGGAGCTCCTGAAAGCCCCAAATCCTCCTGGAAGTGAGTCTTAAAAAGAGAATGATCAAACGAGGCAACAACTGGGAGGGCCGCCCCTTCCCTTGGCCAGCTTTTACCCAGCTGAACCTTACCATTTATGAGCCACTACTCAGGAGGCAAGCATTGCTTGCACCCTAAATCCTCTTTTAAAAGGCAGAGTATTTCTCTGCAGGGGCCCGACAATCACCTCTCTAATCACCAGATAAGACAGACAGAGGACAGGGCAGTGAGAGGGCAGACTGGGGAGGGGACAGGGAGGAAAGTGGCTGGGGGGGGGGTGCCCCAAGGGGAGGAGAGTCTGGGAAGAGGAAGCTCCTGACTTCTCCATGTGACCCCCGGAGGCCAACTGCCACCAGAGGGTACAGCATCCTCTGCTATCCCTGTAGTGAAAGGTCAGGGCCAAGAGGAGGCTCTGGCAGCCCCTCCGCTGGCACTGCTTCCAGCGCCAGGAGAATGTTGTCAGCTGCGGAAGGTTGAAGCAAGGGCCTCAGAGGCTCTAGGAAAGGCGAGAGAGGAGCAGAGCCAGCTGTGTCGGCTTGAGCCTGGTCAGGGCCCAGCCTTGCCTAAGACCCTGACCTCTGGGTAAGCCCTGTTCTACTGTCATTCTGTTCCAAAATAGAAAGGTCCCTTGTATAAAGAGCAATGCAAAACACAACAAAACTCCTTTATGTGGCTGTCTGAAATTCCACCATTAGTCACATATTATTTTGGGTTAAGCATTGCCCTTCTGTGTTAGGCTAAATAATGGTTCCCCACAGACGGCCATGTCCTAATCCCAGGAGTTATCTACCTTACATGGTCAAAGGGACTTTGCAGATGTGATTAAGGATTTTGAGATGGGAGAGTATCCTGATTATCCAGGTGGGGCCAATATAATCAAGAAAGTTCTCAGAAGAAGGAGGCACAAGGGTCAGCTCTTCAGAGGGCAGCACACACATTTCCCTGGGAAGGCAACACACAAGGAACTTGAGATTTCAGCCTGACGTGGTTTATGAGGACCTCCCACAACCCTGCTCACACTGCACCCTCCCCATCAGTCAGGAGTGCTTCTTCAACCTGCGGGCACGGGGTCTCTGAGGGAACATGGTGGGGACCCCAAAGAGGAGACAGAGTATATGGGAACAGAAATCAAAGCAAAGCCTCAGGCAGTACTTGCTTCATTCTGCATCCTTGGGCCACGTCTTGGGTCCCCTGACTCCGCCATCTGCCTGGCCTCCTCTCCCAGGGTCATCTGGTCCAGACTCTGCCTTCAGGTAGCTGAGTCTGTCCTCTGCTGCTGATTCAAGGGGCCACCAATGACCCTTCCTATTAGCTGTAGAGACTGGCTTCCTCCCAGATGTCCCGGAATCCTCTGCTCTGGCCACCTTCTTAAACCTCTGACCAAAGAGGCTGAGTCACGGGGGAAGACGTTCTCCCAGGTTTTCTGAGTTTGATTATAAATGCTGGAGACTTGTTAGCCATAACAATAATAAGAAGGATAACGGAGTAAAGGCAGTAGCGATTAAAGGACAATGCAGGCCGTAAATATGAATAAATATGTAAACAGCTACTAGACATTATGTCCCAAGCTTCGTGTGTACTCTCTTGTTCAATCATCCCAGTTGGGGAAGTTTTAGGATCCATATTTTATGGAAAAGGCACTGAGGCACAGATAGGTTATGTGACTTTCAAAAGGTCACACAGCTAGTTGGTAAGAGGGCTGTAATTTTAGTCCAAATCTGACAGAGTCCATGCCTTTAACTATCACACTATTCTACTTCTGAAAAAAATAAACTAACAATGTGCCATTGCTGTGTCATTTTCAAACAAGCTATAGTTTTCTAGGGATGGGAAAGTTTGGGGAAGGTGGGAGAAGGATGAGAGGAGTGACATGGGGGAAGGATTGGCAACGTGGGGGAGGGGCCGGCCAACTGGTCGCCTCTAATCCAGGGGACATAATAAAGCAGCAGACTGAGACCAGATTACCTTAATCAAAACACACATAGCTTTGGATTTAAAATTGCATCTTAGAAATTGAATTTGAATTTTACTGTCTTTTCCAAGTGCAGTTTTATTTTTTGACTAGCTTTATATCATGTTGCCGATTTCTCAAATAGTTTTACATTGCCTGAAAGTTATTTAAAGCAAATCTTAAGGCCAAAGAATATTTTTAATGTAATTTCAAGTTGGCAGGCATTGAGGCTTAATGGAAAGCACCCAGGGGCTGGATGGGCCTCAGGAGACCTGGGTTCTAGTTCCAAACTCATTGTTTAGGCCTGTGTAGGCCTCCAGAACCTCTCACTCCAGGTTCAAACAAGACTTTGTTTTTTCATAGGCCTCAGCTTCAGGTCCAGCCCTGTTTGCTGGGTGGAGGGGGCCGAGAGGTTCGGGGTCTGTGCTAATTGCTGCAGGTCATTGCTCAGGGCCAGCTGGGAAGGGCAGAGACATTGGCATCTTGTCTTCTGACCACTGCTTGTCTGAGTCATGGCAGCTCCAGCAACTCACCCCTCAATCCCTGGGGACCTTTAGAAGGTGGGCCTGAGGTGACTAGAGACAGCTCTAGTCCCAATCACCAAATAAGGAAAGAATGACGTAGGACCACTGTGAAAGCAGAAGGGGCCGAGATCGCTGAATCTGAGGGTCAGACACACTGGCCATGGCTCTTTACATTGAATAGAAATCCCCAGAGATAATGGTATAAAAACAGACAACAGAACAGAACAGAGAGCCCAGAAATAAACTCACACATATATGGGGTGAATTAATTTACAACCAAAGCGCCAGGAATATATAATGGGGAAAAGACAGTCTCTTCAATTAATGGTGTTGGGAAAACTGGACAGCCACATTCAAAAGAACAAAACTCTTACCATACACAAAAATTAACTCAAGGGGATTAAAGACTTGAATGTAAGATGCGAAACTGTGCAACTTCTAGAAGAAAACAGAAAGTAAGTAAGCTCCTTGACCTTGGTCTCGGTGATGATTTTTTTGAATCTGACACCCAAAGCGAAAGCAACGAAAGCAAAAATAAACAAGTGGGACTACATCAAACTAAGAAGCTTCTGCACAGCACAGGAAACCATTAACAAAGTGAAAGGACAACCTACATAATGAGAGAAAATATCTTCAAAGCATATATCTGATAAGGGGCTAATATCCAAAATATAGGAGTTCACACCATGGCTCAGTGGTAACAAACCTGACTAGTATCCATGAGGATGTGGGTTTGATCCCTGGCCTGCTCAGTGGGTTAAGGATCTGGCATTGCCATGAGCTCCAGTGTAGGTTGCAGATGCAGCTGAGCGTTGCTGTGGCTGTGGCGTAGGCCAGCAGCTGCAGCTCTGACTGGACCCCTAGCCTGGAACTTCCATATGCCACATGCAGGTGCAGCCCTAAAAAGAAAAAAACAAAAAGAATCCAAAATATATAACTCATACAACTCAACAGCAAAAAATAATATAATTAAAAAGGGGGCAGATCTGAATAGACATATTTCCCAAAGAAGACATACAGATGGCCAACATTACATGAAAAGATGTTTAGAGTTCCCTAGTGGCCTAGCAGTTAAGGACTTGATGTTGTCACTACTGTGGCTCAGGTTGGAGCCCTGGCTCAGGAATTTCTGCATGCCACAAGTGCTGAAAAAAAAATTTTTTTCAGCATCATTAATCATCGGGGAAATGCAAATCAAGACCTCAGTGAGATACCATTTCACACCTGTCAGAATGACTGTTATCAAAATGACAAGAAATAGCAAGTGTTGGTGAGGATATAGAGAAAAGGAAACCTTGTGAACTGTTGGTGAGATTGTAAATGGGTGCGGCCACTGTGGAAAACAGTGTAGAGTTTCCTCAAAAAACTACATATAGGAATTCCGATTGTGGCTCAGTGGTAACTAACCCAACTAGTATCCATGAGGATGAGGGTTCAATCCCTGGCCTCACTCAGTGGGTTAAGGATCCGCCATTGCCATGAGCTGTGGCGTAGGTCCCAGATGCTGCACAGATCTGGCATTGCTGAGGCAGTGGCGTAGGCTGGCAGCTGCAGCTCTGATTCAACCCCTAGCCTGGGAACTTCCATATGCTGCGGGTGGGGCCCTAAATAAATAAATAAATAAACAAACTAGAAATACAACTACCCTATGATCCAGCAATAACAATCTGGATATTATCTGAAGAAAATGAAAACACTAACTTGGAAAGGTATCTGTATCCCCAAGTTCATTGACGGATTATCTACAACAGCCAAAATATGTGCCCATTGATGGATGAATGGATTAAGATACTATTTTGTACAATGGTATATTATTCAGCCATTAAAAAGAATGAAATCTTTCCATTTATGACAACATGGATGGGCCTTTAGGTTATTATGCGAAGTAAAATAAATCTGACAGAGAAAGAAAAATACTGTATGATCTCTCATACGTGGAATTTTTAATTTAAAAACACACCAAGTACAGATACAGAGAACAGATTAGTGTTTGCGAGTGGCGGGGGACAGGAGAGGGGGAAAATGGGTGGAGAGAGTCAACAATAACATCCAAAAAGAGCAATTAAAAAAAAAGAAAAAGAATCTCCAGAGAGCTTCTTGTAAAAACAAAACAGATTCCTGTGGGCTGCCAAGCTGGACTTTCTGAATCAGATTATCTGGGAGTGGGGCCTCGGACGCTTAACAAACTCCCCAGAGCATTCTTATGGATAGCAGTCAGGCCTAATCATCCCACTTTTCTTGTGGAACGATAGGCCCAAAGAGGCCTTGAGCCAGACATCAGAAGAACTAAAATCAGAAATTAGATCTTCTGGGAGTTCCTGCTGTGGTGCAGCAGAAACGAATCCAACTAGCATCCATGAGGATGTGGGTTCATTCCCTGGCTTTGCTCAGTGGGTTGGGGATCCTGCGTTGCTGTGGCTGTGGCATAGGCCTGGGAAACTTCCATATGCCTTGGGTTCAGCCCTAAATAAAAAGCAAAAAAAAAAGAAAAAGAGAGAGAGAGAGACAGAGAAAAGGAAAGAAGGAAGGAAGGAAGGAAAGAAAGAAAGAAAGAAAAGAAAAGAAAGAAAGAAAGAAAGAAAGAAAGAGAGAAAGAAAGAGAGAGAGAAAGAGAGAAAGAAAGAAAGAAAGAAAGAAAGAAAGAAAGAAAGAAAGAAAGAAAGAAAGGAAGGAAGAAAGGAAGGGAGGAGAGAGAGAGAGAAAGAAAGAGAGAAAGAAAGAAAGAGAGAGAGAGAGAAAGAAAGAGAGAAAGAAAGAAAGAAGAAAGAAAGGAAGGGAGGAGAGAGAGAAAGAAAGAGAGAAAGAGAGAAAGAAAGAAAGAAAGAAAGGAAGGAAGAAAGAAAGGAAGGAAGGAAGGAAGAAAGAAAGGGAGGAGAGAGAGAGAGAGAAAGAAAGAGAGAAAGAGAGAAAGAAAGAAAGAAAGAAAGAAAGAAAGAAAGAAAGAAAGAAAGAAGAAAGAAAGGAAGGGAGGAGAGAGAGAAAGAAAGAGAGAAAGAGAGAGAGAAAGAAAGAAAGAAAGAAAGAAAGGAAGGAAGGAAGAAAGGAAGGGAGGAGAGAGAGAGAGAGAAAGAAAGAGAGAAAGAGAGAAAGAAAGAAAGAAAGAAAGGAAGGAAGGAAGGGAGGAGAGAGAGAAAGAAAGAGAGAAAGAGAGAAAGAGAGAAAGAAAGAAAGAAAGAAAGAAAGAAAGAAAGAAAGAAAGAAAGAAAGAAAGAAAGAAAGAAAGAAAGAAAGAAAG
Source organism: Sus scrofa (assembly GCF_054392235.1). Lineage (NCBI taxonomy): Eukaryota > Metazoa > Chordata > Mammalia > Artiodactyla > Suidae > Sus > Sus scrofa. Next base: position 173,938,557 of record NC_139383.1, read on the forward strand.
AAAGAAAGAAAGAAAAGAAAGGAAGGAAGGAAGGAAGGGAGGAAGGAAGGAAGGAAGGAAGAAATCAGGTCTTCTTCTGACCCACAGATGTTCTTTCTACACCAAGGCTAGAAACTTACAGGATCCAAAGAACTACACATCATGTATTTGTTTTAATTTTTTTTAATTCTAAGTTACTAACATTCACAGTTTAAATAATTAAATACAGGTCATTTTACAAGACTTATGAAAAATACAGTTCCTCACCTATGCACCCTCATCTGGCCCTCCCCGCAAGGAATCACTTTCAACCTCTTTAGCTGATTCTTTTGATACTGAAGGAAACAGAATGTCACCCCAAATACAATTCTCTGGCGCAACAACTATTTGAACTGCAGGCAATTAAGAAGCAGCAAATGCAAGAAAATTTCTCCCTATGCTTCCCCTTGTTTCTGCTCAAAGGCCAGATATAAATTCTCCTTTTCTGGAGATAGAGTCTTGTCAGCCCAGAAATACACCAAGGAAACCTGCAAACAGGCCTTCCTCCCTTAGTTCCCACCCTAAAATTTACCTTCCCACAATTCACCATCCTTGGAAGCCTAAAACTGTGTTCCTTTGTCCTGTCATTTCTCTACAGATTTATTGTTCTTTGTTGAAGATGCTGTATAAGCCAGAGTTCTAAACTGCTCCTTTGAGTTACTTTTCACTCAAGTGTCGGTGGCATGCGTGCTGCATGCGCTAATAAACTTTCATTTTTCTCTTGTTAATCTGTCTTTTTGCTAAAGAGCCCTAGTTGAAATCTTAAGATGGATAAAGTTGTGCCTCCCCTACAGTATTAACTCCCACTCTTGGCATTATTTGCATTTTTATAATGAGCATGCTTTGCTGTGTTACTCTTGTAGGGTCTTCATAACACACATAGCCAGGATGGATTGCCAGGTCTGGCATGGAACCGGGACCGGAATGCAGGGCACTGCAGGGTGCCCCAGAGTCACTGGGCACAGGCCACCAGCTCTTCCAGAGCTTGCTCACGGCGGTTGCCATGGACCAGCAACACCTCTTTGATCCGGTCCTTGTGGAAGCCCATGTCGCTGAACTGCTCTGAGAGGCGCAGGAACTCCCCTGCCTGAGGAAGAAGAGCAGAGAGGACACTAGGGAGTCTGTGAGGCTGGGCCTCCGTTCTGGGGAGCCCCCTCCCAGGTGCCCACTGTACATATTCCCAGAAAGCTATGGCCCCACAGGCTGGGTGAGACTGATCCTGGTGGCACCTGAGGTTTTCTGGGCCTCAGTGACATGAGGTGATGTGGGTTCAACCCTCCCTTCCTGTACCAAGGCAAGTGGCCTCGGCCTGGCCTCTGGCTCTCTCTGTCCTAGGCTTACTTCCCCACTCCAGCTCACTCCTGACTCCCTGTGCTCAGACACTGTGCTGGGGCAGGAAAAGGAAGGCTTCGTACTGGTGCCCAGAGGACGCACAGCCCAAGGCCTCACGCAGTACAGTCTCTGCTCTGCCCACCTTCCTCCCCCAGCCCCCCGGTGCCTGAAACTTTCCTGCTTCTCCTCTTCCTCCTCAGCATCTCTCTCACCCATTCCTCCCTCCCTTGGCTTCTGCGAAGACTTTGCTGCCTGGGCCAGCTGCCAACTGTGGACAGGGCACGTTCACAGGGCACTCAGAAGGCCCTCCTGGGACCACAGCTGTGTGCATGCTGGGTTTCCAGATACACGGCAAACTCCCCGAGCAGAGAAGTCAAGCCTCTTTGTGCTACCTGTCTGGGTGTCTGACAAAGGCAGGCAATCAATATTTATTGTGCTGATTGAGTTAAATACCACTAAAGGCCTGCCTCCTGTTTCCTCCCACCCTTCCCCCTTCCCCATAGCTCCTCTCGCCTCTCCGTGTCTCACCTCCCTGGGCTGTCTCCTTCTCCCCAGAGCTGAGCAAGCAGGCTGTCTCCTGTGCCCCCCAGGCCAGCTCTGGCATGGGTCTGGCCCTGCACAGAAGGCCGGTGTGTGCACCCCTTCCCCTCTCCTCCCCGGGGCCCTGGCAGGTGGTCCTGCTGACCTGGCTCTCAGAGAACTGGAACATCTCCATGGCCTCCTCCACCAGGCCCTCTTCGTAGCCTTGTCGCAGCAGCCGGTCACAGGCACTAAGGTAGCTGAGAAACTGGGCCAGAAAGGGGCACAGAGAGAAGGATGGTGAGAGGTGTGGCAGGATGGCAGATGGGGTGGAGGAGGTACCCAAGGGCTTGATTAGGGCCTGAGCTCGGGGCAGGCTGTCTGGACAACCCTCCTCTCACAACATGAGCCCACAGAGGAGGGTCACAGGCCTCCTCTGGGGACAGGTGGACAGCAAAGCCTCACCAACTGTCCCAAGCTGGGGGCTGGAATTCAGGAAGCGGCCTGTCAGGGTGGGCTAAGGGGTTCCCAGAACCTAAGAGGGGAATGGGCCATACCTCTGACATAGGTGTCTACCCACCACCCACCCAGCCTGCTCACCCTCCCTCGTGGGCACCCGCCTGTGTGAAGGTGCACCCCCACCCTCCCCCAGACACATAACATCTTTGCCATCCAGGACTCCATGCTCCTGACTCTGCCATAGTCCTGCATCGGTGCTGGAAAGGGGATGGGACAGGAGAACCCACTGGGTGGAAAACCGGATCCAGCCACTCCCGGCTTAGTCATCAGGGCTGCTTTTGCCCTCAGGATAAAGTACTGCCTCCCAACCAGGGCTCAAAAGCCTATTGCCCTCTGTCAGCAGCCCCAGCTGCTCCCTCAGCGGCCCAGACCTCTGCATGTCGGGCTCCCTCCTCCCCAAGGCCAGCCTCAGCCCTCCTCCCAGGGAACCTCTCTGCCTCATGCCAAATGCTGGATGCTGGATGCTATCCCTTTTGCGCCTACAGCACCATGTGCCCATGCTTCTTCCCCTCACAGACAGCTTTGTAACTGCTCTACTGACTTTCTCATCTTTATCAACTTTTTTTTTTTTTTTGTATTTTTAGGGCTGCACCCGCGGCATATGGAAGTTCCCAGGCTAGGGGTCAAACTGGAGGTGCAGCTGCCAGCCTATGCCACAGCCACAGCACCGAGGGATCTGAGCCATGACTGCGACCTAGACCACAGCGCACAGTACAATGCCAGATCCTTTTTTTTTTTTTTTTTTTTTTGTCTTTTTGCCTTTTCTAGGGCCGCTCCTGCGGCATATAGAGGTTCCCAGGCTAGGGGTTGAATCAGAGCTGTAGCCGCAGGCCTACGCCACAGCCACAGCAACAGAGGATCTAAGCCGCGTCTGCAACCTACACCACAGCTCATGGCAATCCTGGATCTTTAACCCACTGAGCAAGGCCAGGGATGGAACCCACAACCTCATGGTTCCTAGTCGGATTCGTTAACCACTGAGCCACGACAGGAACTCCAAAAATGCCAGATCCTTAACCCAATGACTGAGGCCAGTATCCTCATGGATACTAGGCAGGTTTGTTACCACTGAGCCACAATGGGAACTCCTTTACCGACTTTTTGTACTGCGAGGAAAGAGCTGTGTCATTCTTGCTCACCACTGTGTCCCTAGCACCCAGCATGGCAGGCAGAAGGAGCTCAGTAAACGTAGACTGTGTTTAGAAAATGAATTAAGAACCACCTTCCAGGAGCTCAGAGCTCAGTAGGGAGATAAACCAGATACGGGACAACATGAGTGCCAGGCAAATCAGAGCAGGATTTATAGAGAGTCAGGGCCAAATGAAGGCTCCAGACGATTAGAATTATGGGTGTAAGCGGAGAAGAAACAGGTCAAGTTTCTGCAGACCTTTAGAACTGGGCAGAAAACCAGGATCATACGGACTAATGGTTTTCAAATTGCTTTAGCTTCTGAACTGTCCAAGCACCAGGGGGCTTCAGCAATAAGAGGGTAAAAATGAAGCTGCTCTGGGAGAACTAGGGGGCATGAGGTGGAGGGAATCCCTGAGTCCAGGTCCCACCCCAGGGACCTTGTACTGTGTATATTTTAAAAACCACCTAGCCCAGCCCTCCTTGCATAGGTGAGGAAACTGAGGTCCAGGCAGGGCAGATGCCCAGGGTCGCAGGACTAGGACCCAGATCACCTGACCTCTGGGCCAGTGCCTTGTCCAATCAGAGGAGCCAGCTGCCAGCGGGGCTCTGAGCTGGCTTGACAGTAGACAGGGTTTCCCAAGGTGAACACCCGGGCGGGGCAGATGAGGAATGCTCCCTTCACCTCCTGGTTTGTCCATAGCAAAGGTTCTCTCTCAGTCTTGGTACTGACTGCAGCTCCCTGGGAGCTTCAAAACTACTGGTGCCTCAGAATCCCCACTCAGAAACTGCTGCTGCTCACCTCCAGAGGCCCTGATGTGACTGGTCAGGGGGCAGCCTGGGCACAGGGATGTTTATAGCTCTCCAGGTGATTCTTGGGTGCAGTCAAGGTTGAGAATCTCTGGCTCAGTCCATGCCAGCAGATCCACACCAGGCTGCATATCAGAACCATCCACAGATCTTTTAAAATGACAGACCCCTGGGCTCAATCTAGATCCACTGATGGGGACCCTGCAGAGTAGGTCCTGAGAATCTGCATGTGTAAGGATCTGCTGCTTGGTCAGTTGCCAGGCCTACCTCAGGCCTTAGGGTAGGTGAGGATGTCACCTTCAGACCCCAGGTTGTCACTGATTTTAAACACACATTCCCCCTCCATTCTGAGAATGGGGAAAGTGAGGCTCAAAGGGGGTCTGATGCACCCAGAGTCCCATGGAAAGACTGGGCCTGGCCTGTGGACCCTCACACATGTCACTCACACCTGTCCTGCAGGCAGTCAGAGGGCACATTGATCCCTGTAAAAGGAAGGAAGGAATGATGGACAAAGCTCATCTTCTGGATCTCTTCCTCTCTCCCTGGTTCATCCTCCAAGAGACCTGTCTCCACTACCTGATGCGCACCCCCCCACCCCAGAACATCTCTGACCAAAAAGGATTTCCCATAGTGCTTATCTTTCAAAGGGAGATCTGATCCCAAAGGAGATACTCAGTTTAGTGGGACTTCACAGAACGGAGAGGAATGCTAACTTGGAAGGGGAGGCAATGGCCCTTCAGACCCCCTTAGCGCCTGGCTCCTGACGGCTCATTGGGGAGAAGTCCCACCACCCAGGTGGTCAGTCTATGTCTGGAAACACAACGTTCCTGATGCAGTGAGATTTTTCCAGTCTACCCACAGGAAGGCCAGTGCCCTGCACTGGCTCCAGCTAATCTTCAGGCCCCCACAGTGATGGCCTGACACCCCAGCCTTGTCACAGAGTCTGGAGGGATTGGGGAAGCATGTCAGATTTCCTGCCATGGGCCTGGCCCCTCACAGCCCTCCTGGGCAGCTTCTTGACCAGAGTCCTAGCTTTACAGCAGTAGCTGAAGGTTGAAGCAACTTTATATCTACTCTTAAATTTCAGATCAGGAAGTTCCCTTGTCGTGCAGGCCACAACTGGGGTACAGGTTCAATCCCTGGTCCGTGAATTTCCACATGCCACAGGTGCAGCCCCCCACAAAAAACTCTCAGATCAACCTAAGGTGCTGCTCTGGAAGGGTCTCACCAGAAAATGAGAGAAAAGCCCTGTGCTCAACCCTGGTGCTGTCATTGACTGGTTATACGAACCTCTCTGGCCTCAGTTTCCTCATCAGCAAAGTGGGGACAGTAAAAGCACCTTGTAGAACTGAGACCTACTGAATGTGTTCACATTGTGGGACTGGCACAAAGGTGCTCAATAAATGCTAGCACCACCCCCACCAAATCCCCCCACCATGTTAGCCATGCAGGGGGCACCATGTTGAAAGTTTTCTTCTAGGACAAGGAATGGACTGACAAACCCAGAGTAGAGTAGAAGTCCAAGTGGGTGGGAAAGGGGACCAGTGCACCTCCTCAACCTGCAGCAGCATATCCTGCTTTGGCTCCTGTTTGAGTCACTCTCCTTCTGTCACCCCCTCACTCAGGAGCAGGTAGCTCCAGACCTTCAAAGACTCAGCATATGACAGGTATCAGTGATTATGGACAGGGTGACCAAACCACCACCTCTGATGGTGACAGGGCAGAGACAGGACAGAAGAATAAGTTCCTGCTTCCCTGAGACCTTTCAATACCTGCAGCCCAGCTCTCCAACCACAAAGAGCATAGAAAATAATGCAAAAGGGCATGTGACATTCAGGTGGGGGAAGGGGCTCAGGCAATGGGATTCAATGTTGCCCCCTGATGCTGTTCACACTCCTTCCATGCCTCCCTTTTGCTATTGGGTCATAGAGAAAATTCTAAAATTCTCAGCCCACGAGTTTCCGTCATGGCTCAGAGGTTAGCAAACCCGACTAGCATCCATGAGGACGCAGGTTCCATCCCTGGCCTCGCTCAGTGGGTTAAGGATCCAGCGTTGCCCTGAGCTGTGGCATAGGTCCCAGACGAGGCTCAGATCCCATGTTGCTGTGTCTGTGGCATAGGCCAGCAGCTACAGCTCTGATTGGACCCCTAGCCTGGGAACCTCCATATGCCAAGGGTTGCAGCCCTAAAAAGACAAAAAGAACAACAAAAATTTCTCAGCCCAGTCTTCAAAGGACCCTTAATCTGCCTTCAATTCCCTTTCCTGTCTTATCTCCCACCAGTCTGCATCATACATTCAATGAGACCACTGGATCAAGGCCCCCCAAACCCTTCCTGCCTCCCTTTGCTCATACTGATCCTTCTACCTAGAATATCGTCCCTTCTCCTTTCTGCAAATTCAGATCTTCTTACTGCATCTAAATACCCAGGAAATGCCCACTAAGTACTGATGACTAGGTTGATGGATGGGTAGATGGAAGGAGAGAGAGGTGGATATGGGTACGGATAAATGGTTCATTGAGGGAAGTGGTTAGAGCTGTGCCATCCAGTATGGTAGCCAGCAGCTACATGTGGCTATTTATATTTCAGCTGTCACACTAGCCACATTTCAAATAAACACATATGGCTAATCGCTACTATATTAGACAGTGCAGGTATAAAACATCTCTCCTATACAGAAAGTACGACTGGGCAGCTCTGGAGAGATTCTTGGCTGCTCAAAGCTCCAGCCCTTTGTATTTGGGGCAGAGACTGGAACAGAAGTAGAATACTAAGACTCCCCAAGAAACCATGGGGATTCCTGATAAACTCTTAGGGAGATGGGAGCATTAGGGTCTAGAAATTTGCTCACCCCCCCTCCCCAATAATTAATTCCAGGCTGAAATTCTGCCCCTAGAGAAAAAAGCAGCATTTTAAGTTGAAGATAATAACAATATGGCCATTCACCCGCTGTAGCTCCACAGCCCCCCAACTCTGGGTCCCCACTCACCTGGCTCAGGCTCTGCCGCCCTGTCTTCTGCAGAGCCACGATGGCCCTGTGCAGGGGATACCCAAGGGCCACCACTGGCCCAATGAGGTCTTGCTCCTCCTGGCTCAGGGCAGACAGCAGGTCAGCAGAATCAGGGTGCAATCTGTGGGCAGCGAGAGGCTGGGGCACCTGCCCAGGAGGTGGCAGGCAGATGTATGGATTGAGGGACTGAAACAGACAAGGGGCACGTGTCACTTACCACTGGAGGTGACACCCAGCTGGGCAGGACATTTTTAAAGGTATCTTTATGCACCACCTTCTCTATAGAGTGTAGGGGCTGATATTGTGATGAGCATGGAATCCTGCAGACCTGGGTTAAAATCCCAGCTCTCCACTGTCTATTCGGTTCCTCGTGTATAAAACAAAGGCTATCATATCAAATACCTCACAGGGTTGTTACAAGGCTTACATAAGACAAGGTGAGAAAAGCAATTAGCAAAGGGCCTGCTAGACAGAAACTGCCAATAGATAATAATATTTATTGCTTAGAACAACCCTGCAGGAGAAAATCTCTAGGCCCATCCTATTTTACAGATGTTGAAATCAAGGTTCAGAGAAATTAATGACCTGGTGAGCAACCTATTTTGGGGACCTGAACCCTACTCAGAATCGGATCCAGGATTCCTTATCCTACGCCTTAATGGGAAGGGAAGCAGGGTAATCTTCCCAGCCAGACCCTCCTTCTTGAGTTTGACTGGGCTAGGGCTTGGCTGGGCATGGAACAGGGTAGGAACTGGGTAAAGCTGTGGTACTAGGGAAACCCACATAGGCCCTGGACTAAGGAGGATGGCTTGAAGGCATGCAGTTGATTTGGCTGGCATCACTCCTAACCATCTACCATGAAGAAGCATCCATCTGCTAATCGTGAACACACTGCCCTGTGCCCTCCTCCCTGAGGAGAGCCTAGCTGCCACCCTGACTCCTGGAACACAGTGTGGGTGACCTGTTCTCATCTTCTCAGGGGTTTCTCTGCCATGACCTCACCCTAGGATCCGCCCTCTACCCCCAGAGTGACAACAATGCAAATCTTAGGATCTGAGTCTACTTCTGTGACCTTGAAAAAGATTCTCAGCTGCTCTCTGCCTCCGTTTCCTCCTCTACAGAACATCTGCCTCATGTGCCCCATCCCCCTCCCCAGTCCCCTACAGGGTTGCTGCTAGAGTTAAATTTAACCGGGACCAGGAGATGATCCTGGCATCAGCATCATCTGTGATGCTGTTCACAGAGCCTCTTCTCTGTTTGCTCTAAAGAAATGTGTGCGAGTTGCTGCCCATTTTACAGGTAGAGAAGGGATGGCTCAGAGCAGTTCAGTGACTTGCCTCAGCTCATACACCAGTGAGGGGAAAAGCCAGACCTTGAGTCTAGCTTTTGAGCTTAATTTCACCTTGGCCTTATTCTGTTGCATTTCCTGGCCTAACTGTGGAGCTGCTGGGAGGCATAAAGCTGTGCCCAAATGCCACCTCCTGCTATTAATCCTGACCTATCCCATCTGTTCCAGATCCAGGCTTTGTGGAGTTTGATACTCACACAATTTGGAGTTCTTAAAGAAAACACAATTATGGATATAAAATTAGGTGCAAGACCTTGGAAGAAACAAAGGGAGGTGCCTGAGGCTTACGCTTTATTGGTTTCATCGTATGTTCATACCTGCTGCCAGTTCTTTTGAGGGCATACCCTCTGTCCTTAAAGCCTTCCCAGCCTGCAGCAGCCTTCACCTCTCTCTCAATACCTGATTCCTCTCACTATACAGTGCTGCCTTGTCTCACACTTCCTTGCCCAAATCTCCATGCCCTATGCTTTTGGCCTTGCCTCTTTCAACCCAGTTTCTTGCAGGAAGTAGCCGTACAGTGAATATTCCTTGACTGAGTCTCCAGCTTGCCCATCCTACAGCAAGCCTTGCCTCATGGGAAGCCCAAACTTGAGCCACATTCAGATTCAACAACATTCACTGAGCACCCCCTATGGGCCAAGTGTGCTGCTAGGTGCTCTGGAAACAAAAATGAATTGAGATCCGATCTCTGCTCTAAAAGAACTCATATTCCATTGGAAGAGATGGACAGATACGGGGTAATTACAACTACCGTGACATGCGCCCTAATAAAAGCAAAGAAAGTACAGTGAGAAACAGAGGGAATGGGGCCTCTGAGCCGGGAATAGTCTATGCATGGACAGCAGGGTACCTGAACAGGTGAGAGCAGGCAGGGAGGAGGAGGAAACCGGAGAGGAGGGGACCCAGACTGTGGGCAGGTGGGCGGGGCGGGGGGGGGGTTGCTGCTGAGCTTTGGCCTTGGCCAAGGGGACAAGTTCCTTACCGCGACCGTGGGCTTGTGGCTCCGCACTGGGGGCCTGGCACCGGCCGTGGCGGGCCGCGGGGGCAAGGCCGGACTGCTGGGAAGCGAAGGCGCGGGGTCCGTGGGAGGTGTGGAGGCGCTGGACAGTGAAGGCGCCGGGCTCACAGGCGGCGCTGGGCTCGGGCAGAGACTCAGAGCTCGGTGGCCGATGCGGTGCAGGAAGTCGCGGGGGCGGGCGGCCAGCCTGCCCTCGGAGAGCCGCCTCTGGGCCGCCGCCAGCTCAGACCTCACGCCGCTCAGCATGTCCAAGGAGCAGCGGTGTTGACCCAGGCTGGGGCTCTCCGGGGAGCTGGGCTGGGGGCTGCAGGCATCTAGTTCTTCCTCCTTGGCAGAGGAAGCTTCTTCCTCGTCCTGGTTCTCCTCTTCCTCCTCCTCCTCCTCAGGCCGCTCCTGTGGTTCCGCCTCAGGACCTTTTGCCGCAGCAGGTGGGGGCTCCAGCCCCTGTTCGGGGCTGACCAGCAAGAGCCAGGCAGGCGGGGCTGAAGCTGCCCCTGGGGCATCACACTGGATGGGGCAGGGTCCTCGGACCACAGCCTCCACCCAGAAGAGCGTCCTCCTCTCCAGGCTGAAGTCATGCTTTGAAGAAAAGGCAATGTGAGGCTCCCCCAGGTAAACCGGGGTACCTGTTCAGCCAGAGACTCACTGGGCCTGGATAGCTTCTGATTCTAAACCCCAAGCATCCATTGCAGCCCACCCTCACTCTTGGTTTTAGCTAGCACTGGGGTCTATGGACATCAATACATAAAGGACAAGGAACAGATTAATAGAATGAAATGTAGTGAAATAACTCAAGTCCCTTTGTCATTCAGTATGTTATTGAACAACAGCAGCTAAAAAAATTTCTCCAACAAAACTTCTTAACAAAAGAAGCTGTCACTTGAGCCCAGCACCCAGCAGGTGCTGGATAAATGGTAGCTAGTTTTTTCCCTTTAGGCTACTATAGATTGTCTGACAATCTAACCACCATCTATAACATTGTTGCTATGGGAAAATGTGTTCCAAGTTCCAAACACTGGGAATACAGCCCGGTGAACTCAGAAACCTGACTAGGAGAGGCTGTAAATCATACTCGGAGTCTCATGCTGCTCTGTTTGGTACTTTGGCAAGCAGCAAAAGAAACAGAGGCTCAGAAGGGGAAAGAGGCTAAGGGAAAACAGATGCCCACCCTGAGGGTAGGAGGCAGACCCAAGGGCAGCAGCACTGGGGCTAGGACAATAGACAGACCTGGCAGAAGAGTGCCCATTTCTGCTTCTAGGAGAAGTAACCTTCAGAAAAGCCCCTTCCCAGCTGGGCTTGAGCTCAGCAAAGAGGGAAAAGCTCAGTAAAGCAAGCTCCTCTTCCCTTCAGCACAGACCCTGCTGCCAGAGTGAGGGCCCTCAGCACAGGCTGCCTGGGGAGAGCAAGAGCTCCTGCCCCTCGGAGCATGGGCTCTGGGCTTTACGAGGTTTATTTCAGTTCCTAAAACCTGGGTCCTAAGGAGCTGAAGTGCAACCCCAGGATCTGCAGATGAGTCTCCTGCTCCTATGTCCCTAGGCCACTCAAGCTCCTCTAGCTGACCCCACCCCGCCCAGCACCCGCCCCCCGCCCCAGGCCTCTCCTTCCTGTGGACCTATGCTCTCTGCACCTCACTTCCTACAGCTCTTTATTTTTCCTCAAACATTGCTTGTCCAGTGCCTCTCTGGTTCCAGACCTTCTCTTGGCTCTCATGAAGTGATCTGGACTCAGGACCTGGGTTTTGGTCTTGCCAGTGTCACTAACTTTGAACAAATCATTTCTCTTCTCTGAGCCTCAGGTCCCTCATGTGTGAAGTAAGTGAGGTCCTGAACTAGATCCTTAAGCTTTTCTACAAAGTACCCTGCAGACAGTGCTGAATGAGCCCACAAGAGTCCCAGGACTCGGTCCCTAGAGACCTAACACCAGCTCCACTGTTCTTTGCAATCTAATTCTTTCATACTAAAAAATTCACGTGAATTTTGCTTTCTACCCAATGATACATCTGTGTTATAATATAAACACAATAGAGTTTCCCCTAAATCTCCAACCTGAATCTCTTGAAAGTTAAATAATCATGTTTATCCTGAGGGTAGGAGGTACCACACATATACTGGGTGCATACGGTGTGTGAGCCATGGGGCATGGAGGGCTTTAAGGGTGCCCCTAGAGTGGACATGCTTTGCATCTGTGGAATAGTGATTCGGTCTGATGTGTCCCTGTAACTCTCAGCATGTTAAAGGAGGATTCTGGAGATACTATCTTAGCCCAAAAGAGAGATTCTAATGGTGGAATTTTAGACATGGCAGCAAGCTGATAGGGAAGATAGGAATTAGAGGATCCTTGCAATTACTCTCAGTCACTTCATATAGGCAACATTCCAGTTATTATTTTTTTTTTAATCTTTTTTAGGACTGCACCCACAGCATATGGAGGTTCCCAGGCTAGGGGTCATATCAGAGCTGTAGCCACTTGCCTACACCACAGCCACAACAACACAGGGTCTGAGCTGTGTCTGTGACCTATGCCACAGCTCACAGCAATGCTATATCCTTTAACCCAATGAGCAAGGCCAGGGATGGAACCCACATTCTCATGGATACTAGTCAGGTTCTTAGCCCACTGAGCCACAATAGGAACTCCCATTCCAGCTATTCTAAACTTAAAATAAGACCCACTAAATAATCCCCATCCGCAGGCCTTCTTCATGAAATATCTTTTCCTTTTGGGTTATTTCCAAACTTCCTAGACTATGCCAGAACAGTACTGGCTGCCATCTAAAATCAAGGAACATGGCTTCATGAGACTCAGCATCTGACCCACAGACCCAGGGATGAGGAGATAGACAGAGAGATACACTTACCATGGAACCCAGAAGAAGCTCCCTACAGGCTGGGACACTGAGCTCTGGCCCAGGAAGCGGCTCTGTATGGATCACAAAGCCTTTGGGCACCTTGAAGGGGACACCATCCAGGGCACTCATTCTGTCAGAGGAGTGTGGAGACGGCTGAGCAAGGTTGGGGCAGGCCTCCTGCTGGCAGGGAGAAGACGTATCTGTGAGGACCAGGCTCAGACCTCAGGTGGCTTACTGCTCTCCTCTGAGGTGATTTAGCCGAGCCCCACACAGCCGAGAAGGAAAAAGTGAAGTGGCCCAAGCTGCATAAGGGAGGAAATGAATAAAAACAAGAGCATTCACACTGAGAAGAATTGACTATTTCATGTCTAAGTCTTTCTCTCCAGACCACTGTTTCCCAAAACATGGTCTAACAATTCTTGTTCTAAAGCATTTCATCAAGAGTTTTCACCCAGGAGTTCCCGTCGTGGCTCAGTGGTTAACGAATCTGACTAGGAACCATGAGGTTGCAGGTTCGATCCCTGGCCTTGCTCAGTGGGTTGACGATCCGGTGTTGCTGTGAGCTGTGGTGTAGGTTGCAGACGTAACTCGGATCCTGTGTTGCTGTGGCTCTGGCGTAGGCCGGTGGCTACAGCTCCAATTTGACCCCTAGCCTGGGAACCTCCATATGCCACGGGACCGGCCCTAAAAATGGCAAAAAGACCAAAAAAAAAAAAAAAAAATTTTTTTTCACCCAAACCGTTAAGGAAGGAATATCAAATTATACAAACTCTTCCAAAAAAGAAAAGAAGGAATACTTCCTAAATTGTTTTGATTTCAGCATCACCTTAATACCAAACCTGACAAGAAAATCTTAGGCAGGTATCTCATGAACATAAATGTAAAAAAATCTGGAGGTCCTATCGTGGCGCAGTGGAAACGAATCTGACTGGGAACCATGAGGTTGCGTGTTCAATCCTTGAACTCGCTCAGTGGGTTAAGGATCCAGCTTTGTTGAAGACGCAGCTCGGATCTGGCATTGCTGTGGCTGTGGTGAAGGCCGGCAGCTGTAGCTCTGGTTAGACCCCTAGCCTGGGAACCTCCATATGCTGTGGGTGTGACCCTAAAAAACAAACAAAAAAAAAAGAATAAGTATAAAAAATCTTATCAAAAAATTATGGGTAGAAAATACACCACTGCCAAGTTGAGTTTATTTCAGGAATGAGAGATTGGCTTAACATTCTAAAATTAATCAGTGGGGATAAAGATAAATACCAGTATAATAAAAATGAAAAATTATAATTATCTATCCTCATAGATGCAGAAAAAGCACTTGAAAAAAATCAATATCCATTCATGATTTTAAGAAACAGTATTTGCCAAGAGGGAGGGGGAAGGGAGTAGGATGGACTGGCAGTTTGGGGTAGTAGATGCAAATGATTACATTTAGAATGGATAACAATGATGTCCTACTGTGTAGGGGGAACTATAGCCAGTCTCTTGATGGAAGATAATATAAGAAAGGGAAAGTATATATATGTACAGCAGAAACTGGCACAACATTGTAAATCAACTATACTTTCTTTTTTTTTTTTTTTTTTTTTTTGTCTTTTTTGCCATTTCTTGGGCCACTCCTGCGGCATATGGAGGTTCCCAGGCTAGGGGTCGAATCGGAGCTGTAGCCACCGGCCTACGCCAGAGCCACAGCAACGCGGGATCCGAGCCGCGTCTGCAACCTACACCACAGCTCACGGCAACGCCGGATCCTTAACCCACTGAGCAAGGGCAGGGACCGAACCTGCAACCTCATGGTTCCTAGTCGGATTCGTTAACCACTGCGCCACGACGGGAACTCCTACTTTCATTTTTTAAAAAATTGCTATAAAATGCAAAAAGTAAAAAAGAAATGATAAACAATCCCTTTTAAGCAACTTTAGAATAGAAGGGAGTTTCCTTAACCCAACAAAGAATATCTCTAAAACTTTTACAGCAAACATCCCAAATAATGGTGAAATACTAAAATATATCCCCTAAGATTGGAAATGAGAAAAAGATGTCCTCATCATCTCTTCTGTTCAATACTGTACTAGAGGTATTAGCCTGTGCAAAAAGAGATGGAAAAAAATAAAAGTACAAGGACTGGAAAGAAACAAAACTACCATTATTTGTAGCTGACATAATTATATGGACAAAATCCAAAAGAATCTATGAATAAAACTCTTAGAATTAGTAAGTTAATTTAACAAGGTCATTGGATTTAAGGTCAATATACAAAAATCAATATACACCAAAAAATCAGTATACACAAAAAATAAACCATATAAATGTTATCTTTTAAAATTTCACAAGAGGAGTTCCCATCATGGCGCAGTGGTTAATGAATCTGACTGGGAACCATGAGGTTTCGGGTTCGATCCTTGGCCTTGCTCAGTGGGTTAAGGATCCGGCGTTGCCGTGAGCTGTGGTATAGGTCACAGATGCGGCTCAGATCTGGCGTTGCTGTGGCTCTGGCATAGGCTGGCAGCTACAGCTCCAATTGGACCCCTAGCCTGGGAACCTCCATATGCCGCGGGAAGCGGCCCTAGAAAAAGTCAAAAAGACAAAAAAATAAATAAAATAAAATAAAATTTCACAAGAGATTAAATTTTTATTTTATTTTTTATGGCTGCACCCACAGCATATGGAAGTTCCCAGGCCATGGGATTGGATCCAAGCTGCATCTGAGACCTATACACGGCTGTGGCAATGCTGGATCCTTTAACCCAATGCATCAGGCCAGGGATTGAACCTGCACCTCCACAGTGACCTGAGCCTCTGCAGTCAGATTCTTAACCCACTGCACCACAGCAGGAACCCCTAGAAATTCTAATTTTTGAAAGCATTTATATTAGCATTAACCACCTAAGACTCAATCTAACACAAGATGCGTAAGACCTCTACACCGAAAACTATAAAATATTAGGCTAAATGGAGAAATATACCATGTTCATGGCTTGTAAGACTCATTATTATAAATATATCATTTGTCCTTGAACTGACTTATGGAACCCACATATCAAAATTCCATCACACTTTTTGGAGCAAATTAGCAAACTAATTCTAAAATTTAAATGAAATGCAAAGGGCCAAGACAATAATGAAGAAGAAGCAACACAGTTGGAAGATTTATACTATCAGATCTCAAGACTTAAAGTACTAAGAATTAAGACAGTATGGTAATGACATGAGAGCTTACCAAGAGACAAATATAACAAAAAGAAAGTCCAGAAATAGCCACACATATATGGATCTTTGATTTATGACAAAATTGGCCCTGCAAAGCAGTTAGAAAATGAAAGACTTTTTAATAAATGGTTCTGGATTAATCGGATATTCACCTAGAAAAAAAATCTTGACCTCTACCTCATATTATAAAAAATAAATTATAGGTAGACTGTAGATCTATATGTGAAATGTAAAAAAAGCTTGAATAGAAAAGCCAAATGTTTCATACCCAAAAAAAGACTAACTATAAAGGAAATACTGATAAATTGGTTTAAATTAGACTAAAAAACTTTCATTCATCAAAACATATCATTAAGAGAGTGAAAACGCAGGAGTTGTCTTCTGGCACAGCCGGTTAAGGATTTGGAATTGTCATTGAAGCAGCCCGGGGTCACTACAAGTTCGATCCCTGACCCAGGAACTTCCATATGCTGCAGGAGTGGCCAAATAAATAAATAAATAAATAATTTTAAAAGAGTGAAAAAGCAAATCATAGAGGGGGAGAAGATATCTGTAGTACAGGCAACAAAGGACTCATATCCAATTTATACAAAGAAATTCTACAAATCAGTTAAGAAAAAGGCCCCCAAATAGGCAAGAGATTTTAACAGGCACTTCACAAAAGAGAATATCTGAAGAGCCAATAAACACTATAAGTTGCTTATCTTCATTAGCCATCAGGGATGTGCAGAAACAATGATAAACACACACACACACACACACACACACACACACACACAGAGTTAAGATAAAAAAGCCTGACAATATCAAGTGTTAGTGAAGATGTGGAGTATCTGGAACTCTCATACACTGTTGGGGATGGAGTTATTTAGTATTAGTCAATGATATTTACTAAAGCTGAATTCTAAGAATTAAAAATTCACACACGGCTTCTGAGCTGTTTGACTAAGATCAAGTGTAATGTCTCTTAGCCTAATAACATTCACAATAGCCAGAGACTTGATTTTTTTTATGTATTTCAGACCACATTAAATACTCTTGCCTTAAAAAGCAAAGCAAAATTCATTCGCACAGAATTCAATTTCATGACTGCCTATAATAATATACTTAAATCTAGACTCCTGATCACAATCTGGTATTTTGCAAATAATCGGAGCTTACCAGGGAGCCCACATTAGGGGTTACCTCTAGCTCAATATAATGTCATCCCTATCAGGATGGTGAAAAGCCCCTCTATTCGGGGTCACTGGGGTCATCCCCATGCCCACAGGAGAGCATCATGTGAAGAGGTAGAGTTGATAATCTGAGTGCAGAGAGATCAGATGAGGCCAGAGGGGCAAATCCTTTTAATTCCCTCATTTCTGCTGTCTGCTTATTCTCGTCAGTGTCACTGTATGTAAGACTCGAAAAGCTTTTCCACCCCATCTTGGGAGACAGTCTCCCAGCATACTGGGAGTAAGTCTTTATGCTACAAGATCAGACAGCTTCCAGTAATGATCAGTAAGTTATCTGCCCCATCAGCCTGTTCCTAAAGGGAGCCTTTGAGATAGAGGGAGTTGTAGGGGATACAGGAAAGCCAGGAAGTCTTGGCATTCTCAGATTTATTGTTCACATTTTCAACTTTCATTAAAATTGTTAGCAATGAGGACGAAAACCAGTTTTGTTGAGAGCCAAGGGTGAACTGCCTGTCCAATGAGCAAGTTATAGGGCCACCCTTGTGCTTCCTTCCCTGTGACCCGGCATCTGCATCCTAACAGATTTTCTCTGTTCAGCTCTACACTTGCTTCTAGGGTAACTGAAGAGTTTGAGGATTCTGGAAACACCTCTTAATAGCAGCAAGGGCTACAGTGTAAAAGACATGATGTAGTTAGAACATATTCTAAAACGACAGTCACCTTAGCTCAATACAAAGGTGCAGATCACTAAGTGAAGGTGTTCCTCGGAGGAAGGGGAGTATTCTAGTCTTTATGGGGCTTGGGGAAACATGGGAAAGATGGGAGTTGATCAGGACCCTGGAAGGTGGGGGAACAGCCTGTGAGCAGGGAAAATGTGGGGTGGAGAGGCTAACTCCAGGGAGAGAACAGCTTGAGCCAGGGAGCAGGGGCAGGGCAGAGTGAGGGGGAGACAAGCTGCTTCACTTAAGTAGATCCTTTGTGCTGAGAATCAGTCTGTAATAGGATTGAAGGGGCAGTTTGGGGTGGAGCTGGGGAGGGTACTGAACTATAGGCTGAGGGCTGACTCCATTCAGGAGGCAGTGGAGAAAGCCCTGAATGGGTCTGAAGGGGTGGGTGAGGGTGGGAAAGTGGGGATATTAAGAAAGCCAGTCTATGCATGCTTCAGCAAACTGCATAATCCAGAAACTTTCCAACAGCAGTTCGTGAGTTTGTGCCTATGTGGCTGCATCTGAACCTGGGGGCAAGGGGGTGGGTGGGTAGGGATTGTAATCATTGTTCTACCTGGAGCCCAGACAATGACATTAGCATTATTTTTTAAAGGTCTCCACTATACTCCCAAAATGACTTTGTCCTTGCCCATAGCTTCAATAATTGACTCACACATTTGATTTTCCAGGTTCCTTTGAAGGTCAAACTCACAAACACAACTGCCTACAAGGCTTCTCCTCCAGGATGTCCCAAGGCTGTATACCCAATATACCCAAAGAGAACTCAGAGGTTCCCCTCCCCTAAACTGCTCCTCCTCTTCCAGAATTCCTCCTCTCAAGGAATGCCTAAGGTGCACACAAGCTTGAGACTCATCCTTGACACACCTTCTTCTCCTTCACCACCACCCATCTCAAATCCCTGGCAGGTTTTCCCTCCTGAATCTCTGAATCATGCTACCTCCACTGCTGCCATGGTGTTCCAAGCCCCTACTATCTCTCACTTGGACACCTGGTGTCCATGCATCCTCTCATGCCTTATTATTATAATTCTAGTCCACACACTGGGATGAAAATGATCATTTGAAAACTAACCCATTCCCCTGTTTAAAAGCCTCCAACAGTTCCCACCTTCTCACAGAATAAAATCAAACCCCTGACAAGGGCTTCCAATGCCTTGCTGTGTCTGGCCCTACTCCCTCACTGTCTTACTCCAGCCATGCTGGTCTTCAATCGCCTTGGTTTCTTGGCCCAACAGAGGGCCTTTGCATACGCTAGTCCAGATACTTGCTGTGTTCCTCTTTGTCTCTTCCCACTAGTTAATGCTTCAGAGCTCTGCTAAAATATCAAAGTTTTCCTGACCCTCAGACTTGAATAGGTTCAATTAGTACAGTGACTTTAAGGATTTTTTTTTCTACTGTGACCCATAGAATGAAATACATTTGACTTTGTGACCTAGCATATACATACATAAACTAAATGGTAATTCATACCCTTACTATACATTTTATACTACAGCACACTC
Organism: Sus scrofa; assembly: GCF_054392235.1. Taxonomy (NCBI): domain Eukaryota; kingdom Metazoa; phylum Chordata; class Mammalia; order Artiodactyla; family Suidae; genus Sus; species Sus scrofa. The sequence goes on from NC_139383.1 coordinate 173,957,715, forward strand.
AGTTTGGGAAGCAAAGGGGGTCCTAATTATCTTATAGAACTCTTGCTCCTTTAAAGCACTCAGGACAATGATTGTTGGATTAATATCTATTTCCCGCAAAATCTGCATTAGAGAGTATTTGGAATTTTGCTCACCTTTACAGCCCTGTACTTAGGTAATTATTTGAGCCTCAACAGGCACTTAAAAGTTATTTGAAAAATGAAAAATATGTTTGTAACTAAGCTTGCTTTTTTTTTTTTTTTTTTTTTTTTTGGCTTTTTAGGGCTGTACCTGCAGCATATGGAAGTTCCCAGGCTAGGGGTCAAACTGGAGTTACAGCTGCCAGCCTACACCACAGTCACAGCAACATCAGATCTGAGCTGCATCTGCAACCTACACCACAGCTCACAGCAACGCTGGATCCTTAGCCAACTGAGCGAGCCCAGGCATTGAACCTGCAACCTCATGGTTCCTAATCAGATTCGTTTCCACTGTGCCACAGCGGGAACTCCACTAAGCACTGTTTCTTTATAGTGCTTATAACAATTATAACTGACTCTAACAATTTGTATAATCATTAAATTTCTCTACTCTAGCTCCAGGAGGGCAGGAATCCTGTTCGTTTGCTCATTTTTATGCCTCCAGCACTTAACACTGTACCTGGAAAATGTTAAGTATAAATCATTTCCCAAGAACAGTTAAAATCCTGGTAACCAGATTCTGGCAAGCCTGAGTTAATGAAGTTGTAGAGTGTCTACTGCTCTGCAGTTAATCCACTCTAACAGCAATTGCCTCAAAAATTTCAATCTTTGCCTCAGATACCATGAGAAACCCAGTTTATTCTCAAAGGCAAATGGAAACAAATTATGGATAGCCAGTTTAATCCTACTGGGAAGAGTTTATTTGTTATAAGCATTTTTTTAAGTTAAAAAATGCTTTTTAACACTTCATGTCATCTCTAGTCTCTAAAATATATCACAGCTAATGCTTCACAGCATTCACATTCCTTCTATATATTATACTTATTTGAATGGAACAAAACATACTTTGTAACTTACCTTGTAATTCCCAGGATAGCTCCTCTGCGGACAAAACTTGTAGAAGTGAATGGCTACAACAGATGGTATAATCCCAGCTAAGCTTCTTGATACATCCTTGCACAAAAGTCACGTGGACATAGGAACATCAATGGTTTTAGAGTGATTAAGTTTGTGGGCTGTAGCAAATTCTTTGAGGTCATAAACTCAGGCACTCTGGCTGAACTCTCTTAGTATTTAAAATACAACTAATCTTTTTCATTTTCCAATCTTCCCTGATTTCACCGAATTTCTTAAAAATAAATGCCTTTGTTAACGGTTTCTCATAAATCCAGGGTCTCCTCTACTAGGAAAAAGATACATTTCTTACATACAGGACACGATGGATCAACGCCTTTCTGGTTAGTCTTTGAAGGAGTTTATGTCTCTTCTTCATTCATTTATGTTCAATATTTAGAGAATATAGGTGTAGTTCTAGGTTAGGAAACGTGCAAGATAAACTTAGAAAAAAATACTTGAATTGATTAGGAAATCAGAGTGGAGTTAAAGAGGCTGCCACTAGCCAAAGGTGAGGCAATCAATAAACAAATTTAAAAAAATAAAAGAATTTAGAGTTCCCGAAGTGACTCAGCAGAAACAAATCCGACTATCATCTATGAGGACGCAGGTTCGATCCCTGGCCTTGCTCAGTGGGTTAAAGGATCCAGCGTTGCTGTGAGCTGTGGTGTAGGTTGCAGACGTGGCTCGGATCCTGTGTTGCTGTGGCTCTGGCGTAGGCCGGCGGCTACAGCTCCAATTTGACCCCTAGCCTGGGAACCTCCATATGCCAAGAGTGTGGCCCTAAAAAAAAATAATAAATAAAAATTTTTAAAAAATTAAAAGCACAATAACAATGGGTTGAAAAACAAATATGTTTAGATCTGAGTTCATAACAATACTTAAAAACAAAATTCACTAGTCACCTTTAGAGGATGGTACAAAACCAGATCATTATTTGGAAAATTAGTAAATAAAGAAAATTATGTAGTTTTTGCTTGTTTGTTTTGCCTTTTCTATACAAATTATACCATAGGGTAACCAAATAGTTGATGAGGGCATGTTTCTCCTTTTACTATTCCAGCTGCTAATTAAAGAATGGCATACCTAAACTATCACTCTTTTGTAAATCCAAATGAGTCTAGGTCTTGATTATCAATGGCTGCTAAGATCACAAAATGATACACATCAGGTCTATGAAATACTCTTGCCAGAAAGTTCCAATCTTAATGTGATTAAACCTCTAGGTCAGCACAGTCCAATAGAAACATGTAAGCCACATGTGTAATTGTACATCTCAGGTCAAACTCAATTTCAGTTCAAACTCAATTTCAAATGCCCAATGCCCATACATGGCTACCCCGCATTAGACAGTACAGCTCTGTTTGACCATGAAATTATAGGAAATATGGGAACAGAGGATCATGCTATCACAGGGATACAGTTAGCAAAATCCAGACTTGGAACTCTTTAGGGAAAAAAATGTTCTGATTTCTTCAGGTGATAAATTGCCAAGACAGTGAAAGAGTGAAAGTACAATAGTGCATAGAAGGAAGATGAGAACAGGATATCAGAAACTTAAGAGACACATCAACCAATGACAATGGATAGATTGCATCCAGATCTTGATTTGGAAAAACTCACATTTATGAAATAAGGTAATTTTAATACTGATTGGATATTTGACACTATGGAGTTATTCATTTCTTTAGGTGCAATAACAGCACTGTGGTTAAACTTTTAAAATGTTTTAGGTGTTCCCGTCGTGGCGCAGTGGTTAACGAATCCGACTAGGAACCATGAGGTTGCGGGTTCGGTCCCTGCCCTTGCTCAGTGGGTTCACGATCCGGCATTGCCGTGAGCTGTGGTGTAGGTTGCAGACGCGGCTCGGATCCCGCGTTGCTGTGGCTCTGGCGTAGGCCGGTGGCTACAGCTCCGATTCAACCCCTAGCCTGGGAACCTCCATATGCCGCGGGAGCGGCCCAAGAAATAGCAACAACAACAACAACAACAACAAAAAAGACAAAAAAAAAAAAAAATGTTTTAATGCTACATACTGAAAACACTTGTGACTGGTAGAGGTACTGACAAAACCAGATTGACCATGAGCTGAGAATTTCTTGAAGCCGAATGATGAAAAAAAATTAAACTACTTACTTTTGACTGTTTGAAAATTTCCATAATTAAAAAAAAAAAAGAAAACGGAGTTCCTGTCACGGCTCAGTGGTTAATGAATCCCACTAGGAACCATGAGGTTGCAGGTTCGATCCCTGGCCTTCCTCAGTGAGTTAAGGATCCAGCGCTGCCATCAACTGTGGTGTGGGTTGCCGACATGGCTTGGATCTGGTGCTGCTGTGGCTCTGGCGTAGGCTGGCGGCTACAGTTCTGATTAGGCCCCTAGCCTAGGAACCTCCATATGCCACAGGTACAGCCCCAGAAAAGACAAAAAGATTAAAAAAAAAAAAAAAAAAAAAGACTGAGGATAAGATTGCAGTGATAGTGTCCGTACAGAAGTACAATAGCACAATTTGTTAAAGACACAACTATAAGTCTTTCTTTCTGAATCCATAAAGGACCAGTGCCTGCTGCCACCACCACACAGGTCAATAACTAGGAAAAACTTATAAAAAACCAAACAGATAAAATAATGCTCACTTTGGAGTTCCCGTCGTGGGACAGTGGTTAACAAATCTGATTAGGAACCATGAGGTTTTGGGTTCGATCCCTGGCCTTGCTCAGTGGGTTAAGGATCTGGTATTGCCGTGAGCTGTGGTGTAGGTTGCAGATGCGGCTCAGATCCCCCGTGGCTATGGCTGTGGTGTAGGCCGGTGGCTACAGCTCTGATTGGACCCCTAGCCTGGGAACCTCCATATACCGCAGGTGCGGCCCTAGAAAAGGCAAAAAAGACCATTTAAAAAAAGCTCACTTTAATAAAACTTTGCAGAAGCTGAATGAGAAGAGAGAGAATGCTTTTTTCCACTTTAGGTTAAACACTTTCTTCTCTTGCGGTTCTGCTGCCTGAGTTTTCCTGAGTCCCTGCATCACACTCCTTGACCCCATCAAAGCAGATATCTTAGCGGCAAGGCTGTCTGAACACCAAACATACATTGTACAATTCATCTATAGTTGTACAATTCATCTTATTTCTACTCTTCCCACATCTCATCAGAGAGCAAATGGTAGAAATTTATAATAAGAGAGCACACAGGCCTAAGGGGTTATGTGAGGATAAACATGTCAGATTCTAAAGTTTATAAGCTTAGACACAAACACTCTGGAGGAGTGCTGGCCCTCATACCCTACTGTTAACTCTGTAGTGCATTATATATATATATATATATATATATATATATATATATATATATATATATACACATATGAAATAAGTGAATGAAACAAGAAAGGGACAAAGGTGTTAGCATCTTGCACCCAAGAGCTTCCAAATGCACGAAATCATTTCCAAAACTGAGGTGTCCTTTCCTGCTTATCCAGTTGGATTTAACATACAAAGGTTGGTGTTTGATATTCACCTTCCTACAGCACATCTGCTAGTTAGTAAGTTTGAACTTTGCAGTGTAAATATGTTTCATCAGTGTGAAAGAGTATGTAGTGATTTGGAAGGCAAAAAACGGGGTTCAAAAGCAGAAACAAAAATAAAAATATTTATTCAGCTTTTTGCAAATAAAAATAACACAATAAATGACATAAAGGAAAACCAAACCAAATACCTGATGATGTTACATGACTGATCTCCAAGCACAACAGCATTTATTAATGAATATAAAAAAATAAATTTTATTATTTTTATCTGCTTTCCCCCACAGCTTGAATGGCATGTGTATTTTTGGAAGCTTGAGTTCCTAAGAAAAATTTGACACATACTGGCTGCCACAATCTAAGTGAGGTTAATCAAGGTCCCATTCCCATAAAGAAATTAATATTTATCCTCAGGGATTCCAAACAACCAGATTAGGAATTTAAAAAGCAGGTGCTTTCATTAGGATTCTTCTAATATGGGGAAAGTGAACCATCATCCATTAAAACACAATCCAGTTTGGGTACATGTACTCTTCAAGTTTTCCAAGTTCTCCAGATGACTATGAGATGAAGCCACCAACTTTTCTGGCAGCCCAGCCTTTAGCCGCTCCAGCTGCACCAAAAGTGGGACTCACAAAACCAAAGATAAAGCATTCCTGGCCTTTCTTCCTGGAAGTCAGAGGGCCCTTTGGGAAGGAAGGATAACGACGTCTTGCATCGAGCTTGCCTTAACAATCAGTACTGGGGGAACAACTGCTCAATCTACCCAGCACGCCTGTGTTGCGTGCATGAGTGTGTAGAGTGTACTTACCCATCGCCACACACAAAAGAGTAAACTTACAAGTCACTCTGGACCAAGCCCCTCAAAACAGAGGCAAATGTGGTGAACCAAGGCTACTGCCTGTGGTAATAACCTCAGTTCACTGAGGTCCTTTCCTGAAGAACCATATTAATCTCCTGATTCAAGAGGCATCTCTGGCCAGGACCGAGCACGGAAGGAAAATGTAACTTCTGGGCAGGGCAATGCCACATGGAGTTTAGAAGCTGTTTAGTCTATAGCACAAGAAGATGGCAGCATCACCAATACGTAGAGCTGGAAAGACCCTTGGCTGGACCACACTGCTGGAGCATCTTTCCTAATGCAGCTTAATGGCGGTTGCCCAGATGTCGTTGCTGGGGAGCGGGGGAAGGACCCATCCTTGGGGAACGGAGTTGCCTTTGGGATGATCAGATGGCACCAGGTACTGATCCCAATCATGCCTTAATAAGAACATTGTAGAACAACTGTTTATTTTTGTTTTATTCCAAGCAAGACATTAGCAACTAAATATTCTATTTCAGGACTTAGCTTTCAAACAACCAATATGAGTCCACCCAAGAACTTGATTCCTAGAAATTATGCAAAAAAAACTATTTACATATAAAGGGTAAAAAGCTCCAAAGAACTTGTAATTTTATGGATAACCAAATAAAGAATATACTATCAATCCTCATTATTTGCAGATTCTGTATTTGCAAATTTGCCTATTCCCTAAAGTTTATTTATAATCCCAAATCATTACTCATAGTGCTTCTGTGGTCACTTGCTGATAGGCACAGAGCCATGAAAAATCTGGGTCACCAAAAGACATGTTCCCCACTGAGAAAGAACAAAGTGACACTCTCTGTTTTCAGCTCTTCTACTGTAAACAAGTGTCCTTTTATAGTCTATGTAGCACCGCATTCTTCATATTTTTTTGCTTTCTTTTTCTTCCTTTTTAGGGACGCATCTGTGGCATATGGGAGTTCTCAGGCTAAGGGTCAAATTGGAGCTGCAGCTGCCCGCCTACACCACAGCCACAGCAACGCCTGATCCCAAGCCACATCTGTGGCCTATGTTGCAGCTTACAACAATGCTAGAAACTTAACCCACTGAGCGAGGCCAGGGATTGAACCCACATCTGTATGGATACTAGTCAGGTTCACAACCTGTTGAGCCACAGCAGGAACTCCAGGTTTTTGTGCTTTTTATTGGCACTTTGATGTTTAAAAAGGCCCCCAAGTATAGTGCTGAAGCACTATAGGTAGCATGAGAAGGCCACTATACGCTAGTAGCCATGAGTTCAATGTTAATGAATCAACAATATATATTAAATAAGGTGTCTTTAAAATGAAAGATGGGGAGTTCCCGTCATGGCTCAGCAGAAACGAATCCGACTAGTAACCATGAGGTTGCAGGTTCGCTCCCTGGCCTCGCTCAGTGGGTTAAGGATCCGGCATTGTCTCGACCTGTGGTGTGGGTCGCAGACATGGCTCGGATCCCATGCTGCTGTGGCTGTGGCATAGGCTGGCAGCTGCAGTTCTGATTCGACCCCTAGCCTGGGAACTTCCATGTGCTGTACATGCAGCCCTTAATAAATAAATAAAAAGAAAGATAATATTACACATTGATGAAAAGGTTGTAGCCAGAGGCTCACAAGAACCTAACTCTGTGTTTCCTTGAAGAGCAGCAGTTCAGTATCCTCTAATTCAGCATTTGCAGCTTTATAGAATACAGCTACTGTGAATAATGAGAATTGACCGCACTATATTTAAAGCTAAAACTTGTGTATTAGCCACAAATACACTTGTTAACACTGCTGGACCTTTGGAAGGATCCTCAAAGATCACTTAGTTCTATGGTTTTTCAAACCAGGCTTTGAAAACCCCTGAAGCCCCAAGTAGATGCTTTGTTTAGAGAGTCTAGAAACAACAAAGGGCTTCCAGGCAATAATAGATTTAAACTGCCTGTGGAACTCATTCATTCATTCTGTTACACAAACTGATTTCTCAACAGACTACATTTGGGAGACCACTACTGCTCACAGTTGAAGGCTACAGTCTGGTCCAGAATTTTCATCTTATAGGTGAGGAAAGTGAGACTCAGAGAGCTGAAAACTTTACCCAGCTCATTAACAACTACAGATTAAGATAGGACTCCTTGTTCCAAGATCTCTTGGCTTTGACCTGTAAGAACACAAAAGTCAGTGTGGATCTTAAACAGTCTCCACAGGCAAGTATACAGGAAGGGTTTCTTTTCGGTAGTCTGTATAGTAGCAAAAAAGAATTAGGAAAAGGAAGCCAATGCTCTAAGTCAACATAACAGCTATAGCATGGGATAATACAGAGGGCAAGTCACAACCTGAGTTTCAGTGTCTTCACCTTTTAAAATAGGGACACCTACTTCTCAAGGACTGATGAGGACTAAACAAGATGTATGGGCATCCTTCAAACTTGGAAACATTATATAAACTCATGAGGAACTAAATAAATAAATAAATAAACCAAAAAGAAAAAAAAAAACCAAAACACAAAAAGCAAACAGATACAATAACAGACCTCAACAACATAAGCACTTGTCAACTACTTCTTGCTACCTAAGGAAAAAAGACATGGAGAACCCCCCTCTGACCTTATCTGGATGAGCGCTGGCAGAGAGTGTTCAGCTTGGAGGTAATACTGCCGGAAAGGCTGTAAGAGGTGAGCGAGGGGGAACTCATCTGAAAAAGAAAAGGCACAATACCATGTCATGAGAAGTCATAGGTAGAGCGTAATTCTCAAGGCAAAGTAACTGAGCCTATGATTATACAATATGATCCAGTGCATTTCATCTTTATCCCTGATGGCCAAGATATAGTTTAGAATTCGAAAACTAAAGGTGTCATTTGTTGCCCAACACCTCTTAGCTCAGGTGGAGGTCCTCTATGTGGAAAAGAGCTGTCAATCTAGTATTTTTCCCTTTTTCCACTGGTTACAGAGGAACTTACCTGGATCTCCAAATAACTTGGACTCAATTTCACGCTTCTGAAGTAAAATTTTCTCTTTTTCTTTCCTCTGTTTCTTTTCTACTTCTCTTTTTCTCTCTTCCTCTTGTTCTCCTTCCAACATAACTCTGAGGGCTCTCTCTTCAGCTTCATATAGTTCAGAGCGTTTTTTAATTAGTTTTCTTAGTCGCTGAAGGTGATGCTCAAAAGTCTCATCTGCTGATGCTGGAGGACAGACCCCTGGGCAAAGAGATCCAAATAGCATTTTAGATACAACTTCTTACCCCAAAATCCATGTTCTACTGAACAGACCCAAAGTACTACTTATCATATGACCTTGGTTAGAGCTTAAAGTTCCAACTAATCTTCAAGGTTCAATATGATCTTTTGAGTCTTCAATTAATCTAACTCTACCATGACTTTCACTAACCCCTCTTTCTGGATCACACCACTTAACCTTTGATTTTGTTTGTTTCTAATGATTTTGATCCTTCAGTTAGAGAGTTCTTCTACTAAAGGGAGGAATTATCACATACTTCTTTGATGCTTTTTTTTTTTTTTTTTTGGCTTTTAAGGCCACACCCACAGCATATGGAAGTTCCCTGTCTAGGGGTTGAATCAGAGCTACAGCTACTGGCCTACACCACAGCAACACAGGATCTGAGCTTCATGTGCAACCTACACCAGAGCTCGAAGCAATACCAGATCCTTAACTGACTGAGTGAGACCAGGGATCGAACCTGCATCCTCATGGATACTAATCAGGCTCATTACCACTAAGCCACAACAGGAACTTCCTATCTCTTACTTCTTAATTGTGAAATTCCTACAGCACAGACTCCTAGATCCAAGTATTCTCCCCATGATTGAGTCTGAACTTCTGAGAGAGCACAGTTGGACAGTGAGGAAGAAATATACTTAATCAACCAAAATAACCTCACAGTCTGCTGTTAGGAGTGACCAAATGTTTCATTTGCCCAGTTTCAGCACTGTAAGCTCAGAGTCCTGAGACACCTGGGATGGTTGGTCACTCTGATTTAATGGTGAGGTCAGTTAATAGTATAGCCAATATAGCTAGAGCCACAATTGGAAAAGTTTGATTGCAGACTAATTATTACCTGATATCAAAGAATTACTACTGGAGTTCCCACTGTGGCTTAGCAGTAATGAACCCAACTAGTATCCATAAAGATGCAGGTTTGATCCCTGGCCTTGCTTGGTGGGTTAAGGATCTGGCTTTGTTGTGGGCTGTGGTATAGGCCAACAACTACAGCTCCGATTCAACCCCTAGCCTGGGAACTTCCATATGTCCATATGCCGCTGGTGCAGCCCTAAAAAGACAAAAAAAAAAAAAAAAAAAAGAATTACAGAATTACTTCTAATTTTGTTAGGTGTGATAATGACATCAGAGTTGATGATGGGTATTTAATTTAGGTGTTTTATTTTTGTGCACATGTGAAATTTTTCATAAAATTTCATAAGGAAAAGAATTAATTTAATGAATACTTGGGTGGACAGCAGTTGTACACTCACTACCATAATATCCCTGCAATATAAAAGCTGCTGAAGCTGGCTCTTAGGTGATTCATTCTAGAATGATATGGATATGGTCCATTCTTTCAGTCCTTGAGGATTTTAAAGGAAAACCTATTTATTATGGAAACTTTTTTTTTTTTTCTTTTTTGGCCACCCCACAGCATATGGAGTTCCTGGGCCAGAGATCAGATCTGAGCCAAAATTATGACCTATGCCGCAGCTGCAGCAGTGCCAAATCCCTTAACCCACTGTGCTGGGCTGGGGACTGAACTTGCGTCCTGGTGCTGCAGACACACACACTGCTGATCCTATTGTGTCCAAAGTGGGAACTCCTATTATGGAAGCATTTCAACAGTACTAGATAGAAGGTAGAAAAAAAAAAAAAAATCCCAGGGAGTTGCCTAGTGGCTCACTGGGTTAAAGATTTGGCATTGTCACTGCTGTGGCTCAGGTCTGATCTCTGGCCCAGGAATTTCCTCATGTGAGGGTGAGGCCGGTAAAAAAAAAAAAAAAAAAAAGGAAAAAAGGAAAAAAAATACCTTAAACCCATTAAACCCATTAACATAATCAACCATTTTTATTTCCCCATGTTGATCCTCCAGTTGTTTCTGTCCATATAGTTCAACACACATGTATAAATTCCACATTTCCATTTTCATTCTACTTTGCCACACCTATGGCATGCAAAAGTACCCAGGACAGGGATCCAACCTGCACCACAGCAGTAACAACACCAGATCCTTAACCCACTAGGCCACCAGGGAACACCTCCATTCTCTACATTCTTTTACAGTCTTTATAATTATTTAATAGCTCTATACTGCTTCATCCATGTATCATAATTTATTTAACAAGCTTCCTACTCCTGGACACGTGGGCTATTCCAAATGTCCTGTTATCATATATAATGCTACAAGAAAAACTTGTCATGCTACTTTCCTTCCTGTGGATTATTTCTATAGGAAGCAAAACTCTCAAGAGTGGAAATGGTTATGGATACTCTCAAGGCTAACCTAAATGTGGGAGTAAACTGTTTCCTAAAAGAGTTATACATTTACTCAGTTCTTAATCTGTGACACAAAGAAAGCAGTTAATAGATATATGTTTCTTTAATAAATCAGTGATTTTTCAACAGGATTCTGGCAATTTATGCTGCCACAGTGAGCTACAATATTGCCAGCTTTGAGCACTAAGTTTTCAATCTTGGCTGACAAATGTCGTAAGATAACAATTCCTTAAATTTAGCAGTTCTGTCTCCTGTGAAGTTGTTTAATTTGGAGGTCTGATTCTTTTTTCCCTCAACCACTGGTTGTAGAATTCACTCTCCTATCTTTATCGTCAAGGAAAACATTTCTCCAGATCATTTTCTCATGACTTTTTTGCTTGAACAAGTTTCCATCCATTCATTCCCACCTATGAAAACTCTACAACTCAAATCCATCTTCTATTAAGTTGCCAATTATTTTCCAAACACACACAAAATTCTGATGCTGAGAAATTTAAGCTATCAAATGCTGCTTCATAATAATTTCATGATTTTGTTTAATTTCTTTATCTAGACCAGGGATGGGCAAACTTCTTCTGTAAAGAGTCAGATAGTGAATATTTTAGGCTTGGGGATCATACGACCTGTTACAAGTTCTAAAATCTGCCAGGACAGCAAAAATATACAGTCACTCCATCAGCCCAAAAGGGTCTCCAGGCCCAAGAGAAGGTGTGGCTGGTTTACAGGCTGCTGAGCCTACACCACCCACCCTTACCTCCCTCAACTTTTCATGGATCACTCCTGCCACCACGACACATTTCCTCAGAAAAGGCACTCCTCGCTCAGTCCTCCTCTGGACCCCATGCACTGACTTGATCTAGGTTCCCACCATCTCTACCACTCCCTCTCTAGCTCCTGCAGCTCCTAGATACCATGCCTCCTCTCTTTTCCTCTTGAGCCATCCACACCGTAGGGCCTCGCCCAGTCTTTGGACCTTGGCATGATCAGAAAAAAGTTTCCACCTCTGAAGTCTTAAACACTAGTATTTGTTTTTCTAACTTTCCATCCGAGACGCTGTAAGCTTCACTAAAACCTATTAGTTTCCACCCTTCTTCCACTCATTCTCACCAAAACGTGTGGTCACCCAGAGAGCAAATTCCAATGGCACTGTGCTGTGCTCACCTGTCAGCTGCAGACTCATTTGATTATGTGACTTAGTACCAGTGCACAGTCACACAGCTTGGCCCATAATGGCACCTCCCTGCAGCCATACTCCCATGCATCTCTAACGGGCTCTCATTCTTTATAGCAATTACTTCAAACCTTCCCTGCTCTCCTAAAGCCTGACTTCTTTACTCTTAGCAAACCACCTAGCATTTGCCCCAGAGAAAACAGGCCATCATGCAGGAAATCCTTTAACTTTCTGCCCCTGACCTCACTTATCTGCATTACTACCCATCACTGTCCTTTTCATTCTCCTTTCCGTGGAGGATGGGTCCTTCTCTGCTTAAATTAATCCCTCCATCTGGGATGTGAATCTCCCTACCTCCTGCAGGACCTTCAGCCATCAACTATCCTTCCTGCTTCTCTTCACAGGCAGACTTTTTTTTTTTTTTTTTTCTTTTCTTTTTTGCAGCATATGGAAGTTCCCAGGCAAGGGGTTGAATGAGAGCTGCAGCTGGGACCTATGCTGCAGCTGGGGCAATGCCGGATCCTTAACCCACTGAGCAAGGTCAGGGATTGAACCTACATCCTCACATAGACAGCACTAGGTTCCCAACCTGCTGAGCTATAGTGGGAACTTCTCTTCATGGCAGACTTTTAAAGTTGGACTCGCTGCTTGCTTCTCTTATCTATTTCCTCTTCGATCTAGTCCAGTTCAGCTTCTACCCACAGCACCCCCACTGGAATGATCTGCTGGGTATTAATTCCTGTGGATGGGTCTTAATCTTTATATTACTTGATAATAAAAAAATTAATAATATGGGAGTTCCCATTGTGACACAGTGGAAATAAATCTGACCAGTATCCATGAGGATGCAGGTGCGATCACTGGTCTCAGTGGGTCGGGGATCCGGCATTGCAGTGAGCTATGGTGTAGATCCTGGTGTAGATCTGGCTCGGATCCTGCATTGGTGTGGCTCTGGCATAGGCCAGCAGCCGCAGCTCTGATTCGACCTCTAGCCTGGGAACCTCCATATGCTGTGGGTGTGGCCCTAAAAAAGGCAAAAAAGAAAGAAAAAAGAAAAATACAGGTTGACACAGTAGCTGCAATCTCCCCTATGAATCATGAATGCCCTGTGGGGTCATCTGATTCTAAGACCTGAATCTGAATCAGCCTGTCTGAAGGGTGGCATGCAAAAGCTAATCACTTAGCCAGTGAATGAGCCTGACTGAATGCACATGTCCTGAATGAATTTTATTAAAGATTTGAATTGTAGTTTTCAATTACATTTTAAATCACACAGGGCAAATCATTTGCTATTATGATACTGGCTAATGCGTGTACTCTCAGACATCCCTGGTAAATGTCAATGGCCTATAGCCTACTAAATAAGGCAGCATGTTGTCCATGCCAGGTGCACATGAGGAGCAGTAGGTCGCCTCACCCCAGATTAGGGAAGGATGGAGGATGCTGCATCTGTATTTACTTTTGAAGATGGTTAGCACTTAAAATGGTAAAGATGGAACTGAGGGCCCTCCAGACAGAGACTAGCAAGAGCAAAGACTCAGAGAGGAAAATGGAAAGCACAACTGGGAGCCTCTAGAAAACCAGTGCCCCCTCTAGAGGCAAGAAGAGACCATTGAGCCCAAAAGTGACATGAATGTAACCCAGGGACACTCATTCAGTTTCCAGGGCACTCCCTGTCCTGTCCAACCATTCATACCTCTTCAAATACCAATGTTTCAGGTTTGAAGTGTATCTGAAGGTGCATGACATTTACCAGGGATGTTTGAAAGTACACAGATTAGCTTGTACATGTAACAGCTTCTGAAGCACCAAGGAAAGACAGGATAGCTTTCACCTTGGCATTTGGGCAAAGATGATCAGCCACGCCAATCTCACTCAGAAAAATGTGGCCAGGAATGCCTGGGTCAAGAGGAAGACATGCAGCGGGTTCCCGCATCCTTTTCAATCTTGGCTACCCAGAGCTAAACATCTTCTGAGGCTTCCTGCTTCAAAAGTTCTGATGTAGTGCAGCGTTAGTGGTACAGTGGTGAGGATAGCTGCCTCCCAAAAGCTCTGAGCTATTGTTGTTAAACTTAGTTACGGAGTTCCCTTCGTGGCTCAGTGGTTAACGAATCCGACTAGGAACCTGAGGTGGCGGGTTCGATCCCTGCCCTTGCTCAGTGGGTTAACGATCCGGCGTTGCCATGAGCTGTGGTGTAGGTCGCAGACTTGGCTTGGATCCCGAGTTGCTGTGGCTCTGGCGTAGGCCAGTGGCTCCAGCTCCGATTGGACCTCTAGCCTGGGAACCTCCATATGCCACGGGAGCGGCCCAATAAATGGCAAAAAAGACAAAACAACTTAGTTACCCTACTGGGTGAAAACAGCAAACATTTTCCCTTCAAAAATTATGGGGAAGTGGGTGTTAGGGTAAAAAAAGGGAAGGAACATGGGAACAGAGGAAGAAATGCAAAGCCATGGTTACCTTTCCTTGCTGCAGCCTCTTTCCTGAGTTTTCTCAATTTCTCCAAGGCCCGAAGAATGTCCACCATTCTTTTAGTGTCTGCTTGTTTTTTCCTCACTTCAGATAAGACACCATCAGCAGCAGCTTTAAGTTCCTGCTCCTAGAGGAAAAAGACAGCCTATGAGACCTAGTATGGAACCTAATATGGAACAACCTTAGGGCAGAGAAAAGCTGCCTGGCAGTGAGAGTTTAGAGTATCAGACAGTCCCAGGGTTAAGACTCTATTGGATCTACACCCCAATTTTCTGGGCCAGGCACGACTCCTCTCTACAATGGTCCAGCCAAGGGATTATCCTCTCTGCAGCTTCCACGTGGGTTGTTTCTTCCTCAGAGTGTCTCAAAGTGTGATTCAAGGAACATCTGCATCCAATTGACCTTGTTAAGTGGGGCCCTCTTGTTAAAAATGCAGATTCCTGGATCTAAAGATTCAGACTAGCAGGAAAAGTAAAGAATTGGGTTGGAAAGGCCCAGGATTCTACAATGTTCTCAGTGACAACCTAAGCACAGTTTGCATGCCACTGCTCTAAAGTCTCAAGGAACCTGCTCATATGACAGCATTTCAAACACATGAAGACCTAGTCTTACTCTTTTTTTTTTTTTTTTTTTTTTTTTTAATGCCACCTGTGGCATATGGAAGTACCTAGACCAGGGAGTGAATCCAAACCACAGCTGTGACTTATGCCACAAGCTGGATCCTTTAACCCACTGCACTGGACAAGGAATTGAACCTGCACCTCCACAGCAACAGGGGCCACTGCAGTCAGATTATTAACCCATTGTGCCACAGTGGGAACTCCTCAATCTTACTCTTAAATTGGTTCATACGTAGACTAAATAACCCTGGTTCCTCAAGTCACTACTCATAGGACTCCATCTCCAGGACCCTCATAGTGGGTGGTAAGGAGGATCCTTTTGCCTAAAGCTCTCTTTCCCATCTGTCAAATAAGCACCTGTAATTTCACCATTAAAGACACACCAAGATATTTCACTCTTTGGCTCCTGCAACTATATTTGTTGCTTTCACTTGGCTTTGACATTTCCTACAAGACTCAGCTGAGATGTCACCAAATCATCCAGGAAGCCTCCCTTAGATATTCCTTCTCTGGGTTTTCATAGCACCTACAATTGAAATCCTAACATACACTATACTATACAGACATAATTCCCCATGGTGCTCTAAGCCCCTCAATGACAAATACTATGTCCTACTCATTTGTATCTCCAGCACCTAGCACTGGGCCTGCCATAATGGGCTCTCATTATATGTCTGTTAAACCAGGCTCAAACTCCCTTCAATTAAGGCACTGCCTCCAAGTACTCTCCTTGTGTGTGTGTGTGTGTGTGTGTGTGTGTGTGTTTTTGCCCTTTTAGGGCTGTACCCGCAGCATATGGAGGTTCCTGGGCTAGGGGTCTCATTGGAGCTGTAGCTGCCAGCCTACGCCAGAGCCATAGCCACTCGGGATCCGAGCTGTCTCTGCGACCTACACCACAGCTCACAGCAACGCCGGATCCTTAACCCACTGAGCAAGGCCAGGGATCAAACCCGCAACCTCATGGTTCCTAGTCGATTCATTTCCCCTGCACCATGACAGGAACTCCCAAGTACTCTCCTTTAAAACACTTATATATTCCTGGAGGTGTGAAGCAAAGCTTGTGTCAATACACTTCAAAGAACAGTTGTATTAGACTCCAGGGCAGTAGCAGGCACAAGGAGAAGGAAGTACTAGGTGTTGTGCAGAATGGAGGGAGGAAGTCCCTAGAGGTACCCAAAAGCAATGAGACTAACTTAAACAACTATTTGACCAATTTCCAGTTTCACCTTGGCCCTCTACTTAAGAATTTGAGATCAATAGGCTTTGGAATCAATATGGACTCAAATCAGGAAGAAAACTACCACACAGTTGTTTGATTGTAGGCAAATTACCCTCTCTGTGCCTCAATTTCCTAATTTCTAAAATTGGGGTAATACTGCCTACCTCTCAGGGCTGTTACAAGGATTCAAGATCTGGCATAGGTAAGGACCTTGGCATAGGGCCTAGTATGTAATAAGTGCTCAGAAACACTACTACTGAACTTGGGGATATATGGTTTAAAACTTGTAAACAAAGGAATCCTGGAGAAATCAACAATATTGCCCCATTGACCAATTAGGATATATGTTCCTTGAAAAAAGGCCCCACGTTCTTTTTATTTTGTACTCTTAAAATCACCTAGAGCAGTACAAGACACAAGGACCCAGATGCTTGTTCCTTGATTGTTACTAAGTGCCCAGAGCGTTGGAGCAGGAAACAAATTCTGTCATCCCTGTCAAACCACTGTATAATCCTATACTTTGTGTTTACAGGACTTTGCAGTGCACCTAGAACATGTACTATACACCATTAACACGCAATCAATATTTAGATAGGAGATCAGGAAGGCAAGCTAACTTTCTATTTTACGGATGAGAAAAAAGAGGGAAATGACAAGGCAAAGCCTCAGGCCCCACCAGATGCCAAACACCACCAGCCCCGCCCTCGTGTGCATCGGTGCTCTTACCCTCTTCTTCTCCTCCACCTCCTGCACGCACTTGACCCTCCAGCGGTCAATTTCCTGCTCTCGCTCCGCTGCGCGCGCGGCCTCCGCCTCCCGCTCGGCCTCGCGTTCCCTGGCCCTCTCACGAAGCCGCAGCCGGCGGCGCCGGACCCTCTCCAGCCTGCGCCGCGCCTCGCCCACATAGGCGGCCTGGGTCAGCAGCTGTAGTCGCTCGGCCAGCTCGGCGCGCAGAGGCTGAGCTTGCGCATGCAGCTGTGCCCAAGCCGCGCCGTCGGCCTCGGCGTCGCGCAAGGCCTGGCCCAGGTCGCGCAGCCGCCGCACCAGGCGCAGGGCCCCACACAACCGGGCGCGCACCTCACCCAGACTGGGCCCGGCGGGCGCGCGCGTGGGCACCGGACAGCCAGCCCGCCGCGGGGTCCCGAACACCGCCTCTAGCCACTGCCGGTCGCGCAGGCGCTGCAGAGCCGCGTCCCCCAGCACGTCGGACGGCGGCGGTGCCTCAGGCCAGCGCGGGCTCCAGGGCGGCCCCGGGCCTGGAGGCGGCGGCCGCGGGCGTTCACCCGCGTCGGTCCCCAGGAAGGGCCGGCACTGGGGCGGCGGCGGAGGCAGCGGTGGTGGCGGCACCGGGTAGAAGGCGCCGCCGCCACTGCTGCCGCGAGAGGTTTCCCCGGAGGCCCGGGGCTGCAGAGCCAGCGGGGGCTGGAGGAAGGGGGCGGAGGCCCCCGGAAAGGGACCGGGCCGCTGGGGAAGAGGCGGCGGGAAAGCCGGGGAGGGTAGCGGCGGTGGTGGACAGCCGAAAGGAGCGGGAGGCGGCGGCTGCGGGGGCGGCGGGCCCGGGCGACCCGGAGCGAAGAAGGGCGGCAGGGCCATGGCTACCAAGGAGGGACTCTTGAGAAGTGACAGGAATCTGAGTGGTTCCGCAAGAAAGTGTCTTCCGGGAGGAAGTGACGTAGTACCTCGCGCGACACCAGTAATCATGCAAGCAAATACGGAAGCTCAGCGGTGAATGTAACGGCTGTCAAAGAGGAAAAGAGGGTAAGAGGAGCTTATAGGAGAATTTGATTTAAAGAGGTTGGGGGAAGGCATTCCTAAGGATTTGAGACCTCATCTGAGGTGTGAAGGGTAAGTATGAGTTCTGTAGCAGAAGTGGACGTAGAGAGGAAGACACAGATGGGAGCAGCATTTACAACAGCCCTGTGGTAGTAGAGTGTAGGAGTAGGTCTGGTGAGGGAGGTGAAAGAATGCCAGTGTGGATGAAGCTCAGATAGCATGAAGGGAGCCTGGTAATTCTGGGAAGTGGGCAAGATCGTAGCGTCCGAGATTTCATATCTTAAGAACGGTGGGAAACTACTAGAGGATTTTAAGCAGAAGGGAAGGCTGTGCCACATGACTAGATTTTTAAAACTAAACTCCTTGAGATAATTTTAAGTTCATACGCAGTTTTAATAAATAGTATTGCAAAATCCTGTGTATTCTTTACCCAGTTTCTCCCAATGGTAGTAGCTTGCAAAACTATATTACAATATCACAACCGGGATGTTGACATTGATGGTGAAGATACAGAACATTTCCATGCTTCCAGGATCCCTCACTTGCCCTTTTATAGTCACATCCACTTCCTTTACTTTATCTCTGGCAACCACTAATCCTCAATTTCTATAACTTGTCCTTTCAAGAATGTTATATAGGGAGTTCTTTTGTGGCTCAGCGGATTAAGGATCCGGAGTTGTCACTGCAGCCTCTTGGGTCGTTGCTGGGGCAGGGATTCGATCCCTAGCCCAGAAACTTCCATGACCTGGGTGGGGCAAGAAAAAAAAAGTTATATAAATGGAATCATACAGTACATAACCTTTTGGAATTTGCTGTTTTCACTCAGCGTAATTCCTTAGAGATACATCCAGGTTCTTGTATCAGTGCTCCTTTTTATTACAATAAAAGTGTGCAAAAGTGTGGATAAAATGAAACTACATTTTGTTTTAATCATTCACATGCTGAAAGATATTTGATTTGTTTCCATCTGGGGGCTATCATGAATGAATCTGCTATAAACAGGTGTATACAGTTTTTTGTGCTAACACAAACCATTTCCCAGGAACAAATGCCCAGAAGTTCAGTTGCTAGTTCATATGCCAGTTACATGTTTATTTTTTGTCATTTTAGGGCCACACCTGCAGCATATGGCTCAGATCTAGTGTTGCTGTGGCATTTGTCCGCAGCTGCAGTTCCAATTCAGCCCCTAGCCTGGGAACTTCCATATGCCATGGGTGTGGCCCTAAAAACCAAAAAAAGAAAAAAGAAAAGAAAGAGCACCTTTTCCAATACTAAATTCCCATGTTTATCCATGAATATTTGAGATCTATTTCTGTACTTAACATTGTTTTCCATTGGTCTGTTCATTCATGCACTGGCATACACTTAAGTATTTAAAGGTTTATAATATTTTTAAAATAGAAGATGCAGGTCCTCTTCATTCTTCAGTGTGTTGGCTAAGTGGAGAGGCTCTGGAATTAGTCTACCTGGGGTTAAACCCTGGCTGCTACTTACTAGTTGTATGACCTTAGGAAAGCTACTTAACCATTCTGGGCTGAAGAAGAGTTGATAGGAGTATCTACCTCATAGAGATGTTGCATTAGATGAACAGAGCAACACAGAGCAAGCCCTGTGAATTTGCATTGTCATTTTGCTTGTTTACCATTTTTTTCCAGATGAACTTTAGAATCCATTTGCCTAGTTTCAATTTTAAAACCTGTTGGCATTTTATTGGAATATTAAATTTATAAATTAACAAAGATAACAGACATCTTTATAATATTGAGTTTTCCAATTGAAGAACAGGGAATACCACTTTTCATCAAGTTTGCAAAAACACCTATCCATCCACTCTTCCACTTAAATTGCTATAATCTTAGTCTAATTCATCATCTTCTAGTCAGTTTATTATAACAGCCCTGAGTGTCCCTGACTACATCCTTGCTCTTCTATAGCCTGTTCACTACACTGCAACCAGAGTGGTCTTTTAAAACATAGTCTGAATATGCTATTTCTCTGTGTGAAACCTTCCATCAGCCTCTCTTCTCAGAATCAAAGCCTGGAAGGGAATTGGAAACAGCAAGATGAACTTGTAACTTATTGTAAAGATGTAGGCTCAAAGGGGTTATGTTTTGCATGCTGATGAGAAGTGATCAGTAAAACGGGAAGAAAATGATGAGGTAGGAGATAAACAGCAAGTGCTGAAGAAATGTCCACAAGTAAACCTCTAGTTATGTTTCCCTCCATTTACCTAAGAGCTTTCCCTTCCCAACAATCTAAAACACACATCTAGTGATACCCATCTCCTGCTTAAAACCCTTTTAATGGCTCCCCCTACTTTCTGCATAAAATTACAACTAACCTGGCATACAAGATGTAATTTTCCTTTTAAATGTATGGAGCACCAAATACATGAAGCACTATGTAGGTGCTGGTTATAGTTACCAAAATAGGCATGGTCTTCACCCTAGTGGGACTTATGGTACAGTTGGTAAGACAAGGAAGAAATAAGCTTGGAAGGTCTTCCATGAAATAGGAAATACTAGGCAGTGTTCAGATGCTGCTGGGAATGTTTCAGTAGACGACCGATAATAGAGATAATAAAAGAACTGAAGGCCTTGAGATACGAGAGGGGATAATGGGATCCCCTCATAATAAAGTAGAATGACTGAGTTTTGATAAAAAAGAACTTTCAGCTATAACTGGAGAGAAAGGTTGGGTGCTGAAGAAGGTAGATTTACAGATTTGATGGTGGGAAGACGAGTTCCATCTTTTGACAGTTTCTCAATGAAAGGCAAAATTTTCAGTTGGATGGAGAGGGGAAAGAATATATTAAATGGTCATCTCAGAGGAGTGACATGAAGTTGTACTTGCCTATTTCTCAACTCCTAAAACTCCCTAGTTGTTTTACATTTCTGAGATTTTGATTTAATTTTCGTTATTCCTTTCTGGCAAACTCCTACCTGTTCTTCCAGATCTTTAGAGACTATCACCTTCTGTGCCACCACACTTGGCACCTATCTGACTTCCATTATTATAATGCATTGATGTTTGTTTTTACCTCCCGTACTAGATTAGTAAGCTTCTTGGAAAGCTTGATCAGTGTTCCTAGTGTGGGACCCATGCAGGATAATTAATATAAACAGATCTTTTTTGTCTGTGGAATCTACAACTAGGAGAATTTTCTAGAGGCATATCAAAGTGTCAAGGATTAATCAGTCACTAGAATAAAGCAGCCCATGATATATGAATCCTTTCCTGAGACTGCGGACTGAAGACCGCAGACTGGTGACCACGGACCTGGCAACTTTTTTTTGAATGCCAACACATGGAGAAATTTTTGCCTGTCATCTTTGGTCACTATCACATCCTTCGTGCAAGTGTGAAGAAAGTTCCCTTTCTCTTTCCCTGCTGCTGCCACAACAAACATATATGAAAAAAACTGATTTAAAAAAAAAAAAAGTAATTTTTTTTTTAATGGCACTGCATTATGAACATACCACCACAATGGCTTTCATTTAATCTTTTTGCTTTATTCAAATGCCAAAACAGGTTTCAAGATACAAATTGTAGTTATACTCAGTTGTTTTTAATTTAAAAACATGACTTATGCTTTTTAACAACTTCCAAAACAGAATGTAAGTTGTTGTGACTAAAATGTCTCCCAGTCCATTTCTGGAGGACTGTCTTTAATATATTCAGTAACTACTCCAATTTTCACTCTACAAAAAGGAAAATGATGAGGCTGTAAGAAAAAAATAATGAACAGTTATAATGTGAAAGAGAACTTTAACCATTACTAGCGCGACCAAGAAGGATACCAGTTTCTGTTCCATACTACAGCAACCAGGCTTAAACATTTTGCAAAAGTGCATTTCTGGTCCTACCTCAGCCTATATAGATATTTCACATCTCTTATTACATCACAGAAAGCCCAACTCTACCAACAAGACTTAGAATTTGCCATTAGCTAAGAAAAGGGGAGGGGGGTGGAAGGTAAAGAAAAATTCAAGAGTTTATAAACCAAAAATTGAAAACAAGTTTTTAAAGGAACTGCTTTAGAAAACTTCCAGTGAGGCTGAACTGAATGAATAGTATAGCAACCTGGATCAACATAGAAGGAAAGAAAAAGTTTAAAAGGTACCCAAATATTTTAATATTCGTGGAATCAAATGAAATCATTTTCATCATTAAGCTCCCTGCATTTCCCCTACTGTTTAATTTTGGTATATAATGAAAGTTAACAACTTATATTTTAGTATGAACACATTTACTTCTGCTGATAGCAAAGCACAGATTTTCTTTTAATGTTCTACGAAGCCAAAGAATTGGACAAGTATCTAGCACCAAAAAACAAAACAAAAAACTAAGTACTTTAGGTAAGTGTACAATATTGGGATATTTTATTTAGTTCAGCACATGGCTGTTATGACTGAGGCTGCATGCTACTTTTAGAATCAGTCGTCTTCTGAAGATATAAGGCAGACTTCAATCTGCTCACTTGTTACTAAAATGGACGCCAAGAGGGCAAATAAATTAGACTACTCAGCAAGAGAATAGCCTTTTCATAGTACCAATTGGGAAGTTAGTGTCATGCATTAGCAGATAAGACTAAGAATAGAGCTAAACAAATCATCAAAATATGGTTCTTCAGGGTACTTTTTCCATGAAATCTTTAACTACCTGGAAACTACCTGTTCCAATTCTTAAGATGATTAAAGTTATAATATTTTCAAGAAACAAATATGGGTAGAGAAGGTTAAACTAAAGAATGGAATCCCAATCTTTAATCTTAAAGAATTTATTTTCCCATTTGTAGAGTAACATTATTGTAAGATCCACAGTTATTGCAATACCTGCATTGCTTAAAAGAACCTCTAAGAATTGTGTTAAAGCATATTTTTTAAAAACTGAACCAAAATAATGTACATTTTATCTCTGAACATTGTGTCATTAAAGTCCACATAATGTCCTCTGTATAAATCAATGTGATGTTACATAATATACATGATCTGATTTTTATCATAAAAGCTTCTGACCATGTATGATATCCAAGATAGATCCAATACTTTTAATGTCAGACTGCGGAGACAGTTAAGATTCTAAGCAAAAGAAGGAAAACTTTATATACAGAAGTCTGACAGTTTAGCTGTTTGCAGCATCTGCTTGACGAGGCCATCCTTCTTCTTCAACTCCAGAGTCATACTCCTCTTCAGAGGATTCTTTTGTAGGAGCCCTATAAGGAAAAGCCATCAGGGTTTTGTTGTTGTTGTTATTGTTTTTAAAATAAGAATTAGGGGTAAATACAAATACTCAAAAAAATAAATAATATATTACAAATAAAATAAATCCACCTAGCAAGAAAAGGCACACAAACAGAAAATATTTAAAGCACTCCTAATATTAAGACTACTTAATGAGGAGTTCCCACTGTAGCTCAGAGAACCCGACATAGTTTCCATGAGGATGAGGGTTCAATCCCTGGCCTTGCCCAGGGGGTTAAGGATCTGGGGCTGCCATGGCAATGGCATAAGCTGACAGCTACAGCTCTAATTTGATCCCTAGCCCAGGAACTTCCATATATCGCAGGTGCAGCCATAAAATGAAAAAAAAAAAAAAAAAGATTTCTTAATGGTAAAATACAGGAAACAATTAGAGCACAGAACCAAAATCTGCAAGTAATTTTCCCAATACTTTCCCTAATTTTTTTTAGTGAAATAAATCAACAATAAGGCTTCAATTATGAAGACTTAAAAAAATCAATTTCTCCAGCAAAAAAGCAGAATCTATTACTTTAACTCAAAAGCTTGACCTTTAGCCTTTGTCAACAGTTAAGTTGAAAACTTCTGACCAAACCAACATGACTCAAATTAGTCAAAATCATCATCAGACCACCAAAATTCCTTTATATGTTAATAATGAGAAAAATGAGATTGTCTCTTTGCATAAGTAACACTGGTCAAAATCAATCAACTGCCTCATAAGTCATCTAAGAAGATATAAGAAAACATAATAAAACCTAACATACCTTGTTACAAAAACCTAACTTTTGTATAGGTAACATTAATGTCAAGCACCATTTAATAAATGCTTATTGAATAGACTGGGGTCAGTGAACTACAGCCTGCAGGTGAAATAATGCCTGTTTGCTTTTGTAAACAGATTAATTTGAACACAGACATACTCATTCATTTATGAATTATCTGGTCGCTATTGTTCTAAGAGGACAGAGTAGCTGCAATGCAAACTGTATGGCTTTGAAGTATTTACCTAGCCCCGTACAGGATAGTTTGCTAACACCAGTAACAGTTAAATAAAGCAGTGAAAGATATGTCAAATCTGTCAACTGATAACTAAGAGAAAAATTACGTCAACAAAGTTTTGGTCTTATGAAAGATGTGAAACAATTCATAAATTACAGAATTAGAAGCAAAGTTCATTTAAATCTTTTCATTCAGATTACTTCTTTATCTTTTTTGATACTTCTTCCTTAGGAGAAAAAGTGGAGGCTAATTTTGAAGATCAATTTTCAAAAAGACTGCAGTTCCCATTGTGGCTAAGTAGTAACAAACCCAACTAGTATCCATGAGGATGCAGGTTTGATCCCTGGCCTGACTCAGTGGGTTATGTATCTGGTATTGCCATGAGCTGTAGTACAGGTCACAGATGCAGCTCAGATCTGGCATGATGTGGCTGTGGTGTAGGCTGGCAGCTACAGCTCTGATTCGACCCCTAGCCTGGGAACTTCCAAATGCCACATGTGCAGTGATAAAAAAGCAAAAAAAAAGAAAAAAAGACTCAAAAAATCATTTCATAAACCAAAATTTGAAATTTTTTGTACAGAAAATGAGATAATTGCTTCCTTTATGAATATAAGGATTTTTACACATTTTATGACAGATCAATAAATGATGCAATAAAGATGTGATCTTCAATGAAACAGAATAGAGAGCCCAGAAATAAACCTAGACACCTACAGTCAATTAATCTTCAACAAAGGAGGCAAGAATATAAAATAGAAAAAAAGATAGTCTCTTCAGCAAGTGGCACTGGTAAAACTGGATAGCTGCATGTAAATCAATGAAACCACAACACACCCTCACACCATGCACAAAAAATAAACTCAAAACGGCTTAAAGACTTAAACATATGACATGATAGCAAAGTTCCTGTTGTACTAGTTGACAACAAACCCAACTAGTATCCATGAGGATGCAGGTTCGATTCCTGGCCTCACTCAGTAGGTTAAGGATCCAGTGTTGCACAAGCTTCAGTGTAGGTCACAGACTTGGCTGTGGTGGAGGCCGGCAGCTATAGCTCTGATTCCACCCCCAGCCTGGGAACTTCCAAATGCCACAGGTGAGGGCCAATAAAAAAGGCAAAAAAAAAACATACCATAAAACCCCTAGAAGAGAACAAAGGTAAAACATTCTCTCATATAAGCTGCACAAATGTTTTCTACATCACTCTCCCAAGGCAACAGAAATAAAAACAAAAATAAACAAATGGGACCTAATCAAATTTACAAGCTTTTGCACAGCAAAGGAAACCATAAAAAAAAAAAAAAAAAAAAAAAAAAAAAAAAAAACCCTACAGAATGGGAGAAAATAAAGGCCAACTATACAACTGACAAGAGCTTAATGTCTCAAATATACAAACAACTCATACAACTCAACAGAAAAACAACAACCCAATCGAAAAATGGGCAAAGACTTAAATAGACATTTCTCCAAAGAAGACATACAGATGGCCAGTAGGCACATGAAAAGATGCTCAACACCACTAATTATTAGAGAAATACAAATCTAAACTACAATGGGATACCACCTCACACCAGTCAGAATAAGTCTACAAATAAAAAATGCTGGAGAGGGTGTGGAGAAAAGGGAACCCTCCTACACTGTTGGTGGGAATGTAAATTGGTGCAACCACTATGGAAAACAGTATGAAAGTTCCTCAGAAAACTAAATACAGTTTAACCAAAAGCATATGATCTAGCAATCCCACCCCTGGGCATATACCCAGACAAAACTAATTCAAAAAGATAATAGGCACCCTACGTTCACTGTAGCACTATTCACAATAGCTAAGACATGGAAACAACCTAAATGGCCATGGACAGATGAATGGATTAAGAAGATGTGGTACAGGAGTTCCCACTGTGGCACAATGGGATCAGAGGCATCTTGGGAGCACTGGGACACAAGTTCAATCCCTAGCTTAATAGCACCAGAATGGGGATCTGGCAGTGGCGCAGCTGTGGCTTAGGGCAGGATCTAATTCCTGGCCCAAGAACTCCATATGCACTGGGGTGGCCAAGAAAGAAAAAAAAAATGTGCCACATATATACAATGAAATACTACTAGCCACAAAATAAGAATGAAATAATGCCATTTTGCAGCAACATGGATGCAACTGGAGATTATCATACTAAGTGAAGTAAGTCAGATGATTACCATATCATATCACTTATATGTGGAATCTAAAGTATGGTACAAATGGAGGGCACAGTCTTTAGGACATTAGCCTGCTGGGCCTCCTTTGCCTGGCAAAGCAATAAAGCTATCTTTTTTTTCCTTTGCCCCCCAAAATAAATAAACAAAATAAAATATGGCACAAATGAACCTCTCTACAAAACAGAAACAGACTCACATAAAGAACAAACTTGTGGTTGTCAAAGAGGTGGAGAGATGGAGTGGGATGGACTGGGAGTCTATAGTTAGTAGATGCAAACTATTACATTTAGAATGGATAAGCAATGAGGTCCTGCTGTAGAGCACAGGGAACTATATCCAATCTCCTGGGATAGACCATGATGGAAGAGAATATAAGAAAAGGAATGTATACATATGTATGACTGGGTCACTGTGCTGTATAGTAGGAATGGCACAACATCATAAATCGACTACACTTTAAAAAAAAAAAAAAAAGAGCAAATCTTAAGTTTTAGATCTCTTTTAGTTCGACAATACACTTTACCGGATGTATCCTGGTTCCTTCTTTCCTTCTACGACTTCTTTATCAACCTCCACACATACAATATCAGAATTAGGGACTTCGAACATTGGTTCTAGTAACAGCTTTTCCTAAAAAGATAAAAAAGTAATGAATTACATGAAAAACTGAGATTACATACAAAATACTTGTATTCTATAGGTTATCAATCAAATTCATTAACTCAACAAATATTATGAAGTCCTTTTATGCACTAGGAACTGAATGTTGAAAAAGGAGTCAGTGTAAAAGCTTTCATATTCTTCATATTAAAACAGCTTCTAACTAAATTCATGGAGAAGGCTATTTAGCTATAGTTCAGCCTACTTAAGTCACCATGCACACACAGAAAAGACTGTACTTTATATATACATTTTTTTAACTTGAGGGCCGCAACTGCGGCCTATGGAAGTTTCCAAGCTGGGGACTAAATCAGAGCTGTATCAGAGCTGTAGCTGCTGGCCTACACCACAGCCACAGCAACTCAGGATTCAAGCCATGTCTGCAACCTACACCACAGCTCATAGCAACGTGGGATCCTTAACCCACTGAAGAAGCCAAGAGTTGAATCTGAGTCCTCTTGAATACTAACTGGATTCGTTACCGATGAGCCACGATGGGAACTCCTGTTCTTTCATTTTGTATGTGATTCAGATAGTACTCAGAAGGATTCCTGACTTGGTTTATGACCCAAGGAGGTCAACTGGTAATCCTTAATTTGAAAACAATTTTAGGGTTTTTCTGGCTGCACCTGTGGCCTTATGAAGTTCCCGGGACTAGGAACTGAATCTGTGCCACAGCTGCAACCTATCCCACAGCTGTAGCAATGTTGGATACTTAACCCACTGCACCACAACGGGAACTCCTAAAAATAATTTAATCCTAAATTATCTCCGCCAAAATATGACTCCAAGTATGCATTTATCTCAAATGCTGCAATAGATCTCAAGTTATTTACTAAAGAAAACTAGTTTTGCCTATGGGTAGGGATTGGATTACATTCTATATTAAGGAAAACACTGATTGAGTACATCAAATTTTCTAAAATGTCAATTACTTTATTCAAGTTGGCATGTTCATAAATCTGTCATCAGCAAGCCTTCATTAAAGAGTATAGTTATAAACTATGATGAATGTAGAGTCCTAATCAAAAAGTCCTACTGAGATGAAAGAAGTAATATTTAGCAGTGAAATCCTTAGAGAATAGAACATGTTCTTGCTTTGGGAGCATGTAGGGAAACAGTACTCCACTGTACAGCCAGAAACCTGGGGGGACAAGGGAGAGACCTCTAAGGAAAAGAGTGGGTGGTGGCTTTAAAGTATGCTGGGTCTCTAGGATATGTAACAAAATAAAAACAGTGAGTTCATACCATAGTGAAGAATTTAGGGGTAAAATAACAGTATCTAGTTAATTTTGAATAAACAAAAATGAGGATTTCAGTGGTTCTGAGAAGGTGCCAGATCTGGGGCTTATTGCTCAAAAGGCCTATATAGAATTTTCTGAAAATTCTCCTTCCCATGATCCTAATATCTCCTTTCCTGACTCCCATGATATTAGAAATAGAGGAATCATATTACGTGTGTGCTCCTTGATGCAAACACCTCAAAAATTCCTTTTTAGAAAAAAGAAAAATATAATCTTCTAAAAAAATCATAAAAAATATTGGATCCAATTTTCTGGATATATTCCCAAAGGAAAAACATGGAGGCTTAATATTCTCATAATTTAGACCAAGAAATAATCTAGTTTTTGTATAATATTACCAACTTACCATTATGGAACGAAGGCCACGTGCACCTGTTTTTCGTTCTAGTGCCAATCTCGCTATAGCTTTCAAAGCATCTTCAGTAACATTCAGTTCACACTATAAATACATTCAAAAGAAGTTAGAACTTAGATAATATTTGATGATTCCTTCCAAATAGAACCATGCAAGCATTTGCTCTATTAAACTATTATGATCTTTTTAAAACAAAAAGAGACCAATGACTTCACAGATAAAAAATTGGCAGATTAATAAGTACACTAATTCACTTAGAAACACAGGGTCCGAATCTTTGTGTCTTGACTGACCCTATCTCCTTTCAGACTAAAGCATTTTTAGATTATAACTTAGTTTCTGGAAAACACTCGTTTTAAAAGAGTGTTACTAATGCTCCTGTAGAACAAAGGTAAAACTTTAAATAATTACCATATATTCCAAAAATCACTGAGAATATACCAAAAAAAGCAAAATATTTTGGGACATCAGATTTCGTAAGATCTCGGCATTCTGGTTATTAATTCCTACCTCCAGACAATGTAAAATTTAAGTGAGGTAATTATCCTTCATGGTGCCTTAGAACCTTGCCTTCAAAAGGCAACTGTTTCTATCAATTAACCTATGACAAGGTATCAGTATGAATCACAAGTTTGTCCTTAATCCTTTAAGAAGTTTTCTAGATTAACCCAGATTTTCTAGGACTTTAGTCAACATTTATGAACCCCTATGTGTTTAATATTCTCTATTAGAGGCTGAATGATGAATCAGACACCACTTTTGCCCTCAAGAAACATAAGTGTATTGGGTGGTGACAAATCAGCAAAACAGCATTTACAGTAGAGTGTTTGCACATAGTGTTAGGAGAGCACCAAAGTGGGGACATCTAAACAAGCCTAAGGGACCACTGAAAGATTTTAAGGAGGGGAGTAAAATAATTAACTCTGTTTATTCATTCAATAAATATTTATCAAGAACTTAATATCAGGAGTTCCCGTCGTGGCACAGTGGTTAACGAATCCGACTAGGAACCATGAGGTTGCGGGTTCGGTCCCTGCCCTTGCTCAGTGGGTTAAGGATCCGGCGTTGCCGTGAGCTGTGGTGTAGGTTGCAGACACGGCTCGGATCCCGCGTTGCTGTGGCTCTGGCGTAGGCCGGTGGCTACAGCTCCGATTCAACCCCTAGCCTGGGAACCTCCATATGCCGCGGGAGCGGCCCAAGAAATAGCAACAACAACAACAACAACAACAACAAGACAAAAAAGACAAAAAAAAAAAAAAAAGAACTTAATATCAGAGTTCCCTGAAGGCCTAGTCATTAAGGATCTGGCTTTGTCACTGCTGTGGCATGGGTTCAATCCCTGGCCTAAGAACTTCTGCAGGCTGAAGGCACAGACAAAAAAACAAAAACAAAAACTTAATATCTATTTGTTGGGCACTGTTCAACAGTTTTAAGATCAATTCTGGAAGTTGAAGATAATATTCTTGGTGGTGGTGGTCAGAGAAAGACTTTGGATAGGGAGACCAATTAGGAAGCAAATGCATGGGTCAGGGTGAAGAATGATAAAGGAGCTTGACCTGAAGTAGAGACAGTGGCAATGGAGAGAAGACTGATATTTTAAGAGAGTAAGTTCATAAAGCCCAAATATTTGCTATCTCATTGGATATATGGGCTTGAGTGACCCCAGGTGTCTGGATATGGAGAAGTGAATATAAGAGTTAGCTTTACTGTATATTTTTTTTTTTCTTTTTAGGGCTGCAGCCATGGCATATGAACGTTCCCAGGCTCAAGGTCAAATAGGAGCTACAGGTGCCAGCCTACGCCACAGCTACAGCAACATGGGATCCCAGCCACATCTGCGACCTACACCACAGCTCACAGCAACGCCAGATCCTTAACCCACTGAGCACGGCCAGGGATCAAACCTGCATCCTCATGAATACTAGTCAGATGCGTTTCTGCTGCGCCACATAGGAACTTTGAGAGTTAACTTTAGAAAAAAAAAGTGTACCTAGTATGTCACAGTGAAAGTATTTAGAATATCAAGGCTGTAAAGACAACCCTGTGTGTCTGGCTTGAGGGGCTAAGGGTAAGCTGTTAGCATAATTTCTATATACATATACTCGTGGACTTTAAGCCATAAGTCAATTCTAAATTAAGAAAAAAAAATAAAGCCAACTCCTAAGTGTCTAATATAACACAATGTGCCTTCCCTGATTCCTAGATCCAAATTTACTGAGAAATACGCTGGTATTCCAGATGACAAGTATTTTCTTTTTTTTGGTCTTTTTTTTTTTTTTTTTTTTTTTTTTTTTTGTCTTTTTTGCCTTTTCTTGGGCCGCTCCCGCGCCATATGGAGGTTCCCAGGCTAGGGGTATAATCGGAGCTGCAGCAGCCAGCCTACACCAGAGCCACAACAATGCGGGATCTGCAACCTACACCACAGCTCACGGCAACGCCGGATCCCCAACCCACTGAGCAAGGCCAGGGATTGAACCCACAACCCCATGGTTCCTAGTCAGATTCGTTAACCACTGAGCCACAACGGGAACTGCTTTTTTTTTTTTTTTTTGGTCTTTTTACGGCCACACCTGTGGCATATGGAGGTTCCCAGGCTAGGGGTCAAATCAGAGCTGTAGCTGCTGGCCTATGCCACAGCCACAGCAATGTGGGATCCGAGCTACACCTGAGACCTACACCACAGCTCACAGCAATGCCAGATCCTTTACCCACTGAGCAAAGCCAGGGATCAAACCCATATCCTCATGGATATTAGTCGGGTTCATTAACCACTGAGCAATAACGGGAACTCCAAATACTGCTTTTTAATTTGTTAGGCTAACATACGCAGAATTTGAATACCCAAAACCCCCATAAATTAACTAAGTGCAAAAAAATAAAAATCTAACCTTATCCATGCTGAATAAGGCCTGGTACTGAGGGATAACAGCATTACGTGGCTCAGTTAGTATTTGTACAAGTGTTTTCTCATCTAGGCTATGCAAAGGAACTACCACAGGCAACCGTCCCACAAACTCAGGAATCATGCCAAATTCAATGAGATCTCTGGCTTCTACATGACGTAATAAACGATCTTTTTCTTCAATGTCTTGGTGAGTATTTGATTCTCCACTTCGATTGGCAAGGTCGGCAGCAGCTGCAGCTCTTCTACCTTTTCCAAGATTAGATGGTGTTCCAAATCCAAGATACTGCCGAAGAAAAGATAAACAAGAGAATGAAGCTGCATCATGCTCAGCATTTTGCATGCATATCTCATGTAATCTTTAAAATGGAAATATTATCTATCATTCATATTTTACAATGAAGAAAAAAGGCTTAGAGAGGTTAAGTACCTCACCCAAGCTCTCATTGCTGCAAGAGGTAAAGCCAGGATTCAAACTCAGGTCCATCTGCCTTCAGAAAAAAAGAACCTAATCAAATCTCAAAAAATGAATTCTAGTAAAAGTAGGTAGGTAACTATGAAGGAAAATCCCTTAAAACTCAGATAATGATGTTGAAGGATTTTTCTGAGATCTAGAGACTAGTGTGGTTTCCGAAATGTCTAAGAACTGTGAAAAGAGGAGTTCCCATCGTGGCTCAGTGGTTAACGAATCCAACTAGGAACCACAGGTTGTGGGTTCAATCCCTGGCCTTGCTCAGTGGGTTAAGGATCCGGCGTTGCCGTGAGCTGTGGTGTAGACTGCAGATGCGGCTTGGATCCTGAGTTGCTGTGGCTCTGGCATAGGCCAGTGGCCGCAGCTCTGATTATACCCCTAGCCTGGGAACCTCCATATGCAGCAGGAGCGGCCCAAAAAAAATCACACAAAAAAAAGACAAAAAAAAAAAAAAAAAAAAAAAAGAGAGAGAGAAAAGAGAGATAGTAATTATTTTGTAACTGAAGTCAAAGTCAACGTTGCTATACTGTGAATAGGAACAATGTGCCTTTAGAACAAGCACCTTAAAGGAAATTATCCACAAGTGTCTTAAGTCATTGACAAGCATTCTACTAAAACCATGATTTGGGGTTGCATACATTTACCTATGAGTTAAAATAATTTCAATTTTATAAAGAACATGTAAGGATGACATCAAACAAAAATGATAACTTTGCTACAATAGGCTATATATCTAAGGTGTATGGATCTTGCTTCAGTCAGTGTAAAAGAACTATACTCTAAGCTACCGTCAGAAAGTTTAACTTTGTTATGTCACACAGCTTTTGTCAAAAATATAAGAGAAGTACATGATATGTGAGAAAATAGCTTAAGTTAAAAATTCATTCTTGGAGTTCTCACTACAGTGCAACTGGATCGGTGGTATCCATCTTGCAGTGCCAAGGATGCCCAGGTTTGATCCTCGGCCCAGCATAGTGGGTTAAAGGATCTGCCACTGCTGCAGCTGCAACATAGATTGCAAACGCAGCTCGGATCTGATCCCTGGCCCAGAAACTCCATACGCCACAGGGCAGCCAAAAAAGCAAAAAAATTAAAAAATAATAATTAAAAAGAAAATCCATTCCTGATTCTCTTAGCTGTGTGGACAGTGTATCAGAAACCAAAATACCTTTCATTCAATAACTTAAAATGTATTAAACATTTATTATATATACATATAAGCAAGCATATATAGTAATAAATATATATACACACGTTTTATATATATATATGTAAATGTATATATTTATTTAGCATTATTATAAAACACTGGGGATACAGCCCTTACCTTAACCTAAAGGGATTTATATAGGAAGAACACATGAGGATATTAATGTATCATAGGTGCAATGACAGACAATTATATAGGCAACTGTAGAAGTGGAAAGGAGGAAAAGAGGCATGTAATGGATAGGGAGGGTAGGAGGTGACCCAGAAAGCCCTTTCAGAACTACCTAACCATTCAACAGACTGAGTCTTAGGAAAATGAACACATATTTGCCAACCAGATGGAAGTAAGGGAGGGCATGAGCAAAGACAACAGGAATAAAACTTATGACTATAAGCACTGTGATATGGTTAGGATATAGATATATTACTTAATATTGTATCCCTGGCTTTCAATGAGTTTTGATAAAAAAACAACAGCCAAATGGATGCATTTAATCCTCCATAAAATCGCTGTTGAAGTCTCTTACATTTCTGTCTTTGTAAAAATCTATGTGACAAACTTTTTTTAATCTTTGTCTCTCATAAAGATATCATACCCTTCCTCTTTCAGGCAATAAAAACTAGCTCATGACTTCTCCCTATTTTCATTATGAAGTTCAAAGCTAAACAGAGTGACCTAATTTCCGCTAAAGTGAAATGATCTAAATCCTCCTTCTACATGTTTCTGATCTCTTTTCTAACATTACTTTTAACTGTTCTTTTCTACATGTTTCTAGCTTCAAATTCTTTTTGGAAGTATGAATTAGAAATAAATATAAGAACATGGTCTTCGCCTTTTTTTTTTTTTTTGCTTTTTAGGGCTTTACCCTAAAGGGATTACAACCCTTCCCTTAACCTCCATTTGTGAATGTCAGCAGTTGATCCATGAAGACTTTATGGGTGGAGGCAATGGAGACAAGCTCTTTACCCAACTCCAGGGAATTGGGCAAAAGAAATGAGTAGAAATTTTATTGATATAACAGCTACCAAAAATAATAAAAGAATACCTTAGATAAAATACAAAATTGAAAACATCAAGTTACACTTAAAAAAGGGCCGTCTACATATGATATTTAGAAATCTTCCAAATTACTACTCTGAAATTTTAAAAACTGGAATATCTTTCTGGTATACTCTAAAAAAAACCTAGCTCCTAAAAATCCACAACTGGCAGCCAATAGATATGAGATTAGAAACTAAGGGTCGATCCTCTAACTTCAAATGCTCTCTCCCAGTAACCCCGCAGACAAACTTACCTTTTCATTTTTTCTCCTGCTGATGATTCTATCCAAACCATTGAAAGCACCAGATGCAACAAACAAAATATTTGTTGTATCAACTTGTACCGTTTCTCCACGTAGCTTGCGGGAATTCTTTTCTGGAACATTGACTATTGTGCCTTCTAGTAGTTTTAATAAGCCCTAAGTAAAGAACGAATGATTTATGGCATTGTCATATGAGGATATTCTTTATCATACTTTAGATAATGGAATTCAATGGGGAAAATAATATGTGGTTATGGTCAATGAGCATAACTAAAGGAAACTCCCACATTTCTTTAACTAACATGAAAATCTAATGTACTAGCACATTAATAATTCATAAATTTATTTGGAATGGTTATAGGACTCCTGTACATTCAGGAAACAGTCAACCTGAGAGGTTGTTTTTGTTGGTAACGATAAAATTCTAACATAAAGACAGAATTATGACTCTGTAAGATGTTATCCAATCACAGTAGGAATATTCAAAATTTGAAAATATTTGAAGATTTGTCTTTCATGAAAATTAAAATTCTATTCTACTCCTACTGTTAAACTGTGAGAATACCTATATTTTGAGAGGCCATTATAAAAAAACATTATCCAGCTTATTTAATAATTGTAATTGTACTTCTCTTTGGTCAAAAAAACAAAAGCAATTTTCCTTAACCTGTAGTTTGTAATAAATAGTTACCCGTAAAAGGTCAAGCTAACCAATTAATCCTTACGACTTTAATTATGACTCTATAAGGAATAAAACACTATTTTATTTTCTAATCAAATGAAAAGAAAAAGATACATGCACAAGTTCATTTATATCTAGTTAGAACCAGAACTTTAAGAGTCCTCTAGAAATTTTTAACTGGGCCTCTGTGGAATAAAACCAACAAAAATTAGATTTCATTTATTTCTTTAAAATATTTTAAATTTCCTAACAAAGGTAATTTGGTAGTTAAAAACTGCCAACAGCTTTTTCTTAGGATCTGAACTAAATGGTATGTGAAGTTTGCAGTGGGAGAAATAAACAAAACAGAATCTAATTGAATGTGAAACCAAACGTACAATATTTGGGAGGTTGATGTAATCCCTTCCTTTTAGTGAGCTTGAACAAAATATTCAACTGCTTACTTGCTGAACGCCTTCTCCACCTACATCCCGTAACTGATGAATGCCTGGCACACTGCCAATCTTATCTACTTCATCCAGAAAGACAATTCCTATAATTTAAGGAGGATTCTATTTACAATATGAAAAAGATATACACAAGTTAACTTCAGCCTTAAAAGACTAGGCAGCTAGAGAGCAACACAACATATACAATGGCTTAATATTATAAAAATACACTGCTAACTTTTCCACACCTTTTGTTTGTTTGTTTGTTTTTGCTTTTTGCTTTTTAGGGCTGCACCTGCAGCATATGAAAGTTCCCAGGCTAGGGGTCGAATCAGAGGTGCAGCTGCTGGCCTACACCACAGCCACAGCAACACAGGATCCGAGCAGTGTCGGTGACCTATACCACAGCTCACAGCAACGCCAGATCCTTAACCCACTGATCAATGAGATCAAACCTGCATCCTCATGGATACTAGTTAGGTTCTTAAGCTGCTAAGCCACAACAGGAACTCCCTCACACAGCATTTTTGCAAATGTTTTATAATTTATTCTACAGAATACCAGTTGGGCATAACCAATTCTCTGACAATAGTCACCTACCCTACTAATGTTTTCAAGTTGTTTATTCTGGGAAGCTAAGATAGAGGTATAGTGTGAAAGCAGAAGGTGGATACAGTGCTGGTACTAGTGTATTTCTTCCCATCTATATTCTTGTCTCAAAGGAATCTGGACAGGAAGTGGTCAAGTTCTTCATGTAAACAAGGGCAGATGATGGAGAAAGGAGAAATGCCACATCTATGTCACCTCCTAGGTGAACAGGCTAATTTGTTTCTATACATCTCATTCACATTCCTGCACTTGTCCTTGTCTCCTCCCCAAGGCCACCCAGCATTAGGAGTCTGGAGGAGAGCCAGAACAGGAAAACAATGATGGTATTAAGGATCTAATGGAATGGTAATTTGGTCTATTTTGACCAGAGTAGCCATCTTATGACAGTAACGCAAAGCAAATTTTGTGGCCCTTGGTCAACATGATAGAAAATGTTTAATACAGCTGCTTTTATGCAATTATAGATCTTACTATTATATTAGACTTCTTCCCCAACAGATTACATCTGGGGACAGACAAGCTATACTGAAACATACCTTGTTGTGCTTTTTCTACATTATAATTGGCATCCTGGAGCAGTTTGGCAATCACAGATTCAATATCTTCACCTACATATCCAGCCTGAGTCAAAGTCGTACAGTCACAGATAGCAAAAGGGACATCAAGGCATTTAGCTAGAGTTTGTGCCAGCAGAGTTTTACCTACAAACAGAAATAGTAACTAAAAGTTTATTAAAAATACAACTTCTCTAAAAAATGCAAAACAAACTAAACTTGAATAGTATATAATTAAAAAATTGCTGTTATCTTTTCTCTATTATTCAGATCTAAAGGTATGTTATTTTTATTATTCCTGATAAGATGTTAGGGACTGGCCTAAAGGGCAATACCAATGCCTCCAATTCAGCTTTAAGGCCTGTATAATTATTATAAGACTGGCCTTAGATTTTCTTAAGAGTGAGAATCCCCTAATCATAAAACACAGTCTATAGAATCATTTGTATTCTAGTTTTTAAAATGAGTAGTAAATTTTTCCAGGAAGTTATTTACCTGACCCAGTTGGTCCAAGCAGCAAAATATTACTCTTTTCAAGTTTTATGTCATCATGGGAAGAATCCAATACTTCACCTCCTCGTTTTTCCTGAGGTATTTGTTGATTCACCTGTTGCTGCATTGATGCTCCTAAAGCATTACCATGTGGACTAATGCCAGCAATTTGAAGCAATTCTGAAAAAAAAATACCAAAGGCACTATTACAGCTTTGATTTTAGTTGGAAAAAATGCTCAATAAAACCCTACATCTAAGAGTTCCCGTTGTGGCTCAGCAAGTTAAGAACCTGACATAGTGTCCCTGAAAACTTGGGTTCGATCTCTGGCCTTGCTCATTGGGTTAAGCATCCAGCATTGCCACAAGCTTTGGCATAGGTCACAGATGTGGCTCAGATCCAGTGCTGCTGTGGCTGTGACATAGGCCAGCAGCTGCAGCTCTGATTCAACTGCTAGCCGGGGAACTTCCATATGCCACAGGTGTGGCCCTAAAAAAAGCAACAACCAAAAAAAACCCTACATCTAATACCAATCACTTATTTAGAAAAAATTTAAATATTTTGACATTTTGTCTTACCTCAAACTATCTAGTGACAAATGTACCACACACAAACATTATTTAGGGAAACTCAAGCAAAGGAAATGAATTTTTACTTCTTTTTTTTTAATCTTTTAGGGCCTCACCCGTGGCATATGGAAGTTCCTGGGCCTGGGGTCTAATTGGAGCTGTAGCTGCCAGCCTACACCACAGCCACAGCAATGCTAGATTCAAGCTGCATCTGAGACCTATACCACAGCTCACAGCAATGCAGGACTCTTAACCCACTGAGGCCAGGGATAGAACCTGCGTCCTCATGGATGCTAGTCAGGTTCGTTACCACTGAGCCATGACAGGAACTCCACCCTCCTTATTTATATAAACCCATTTGAGGAATACCCTTTCACTCAAAAGAAGGCAGTGTAATAGAACAATGCTCAGAGTCAGAAAGCTTTAGCTTTGTACCATTTTCTTTGCCTCTAAATAGCTATATGATCTTGAGGAAGTCATATAAACTTTGTCTTTCTGTGCTCTAAATACAGAATGGATAATACCTGCCCTGTCTATTTTAAACACACAGTTGGAAGGTTTTAGAACAAAACACAATTGAATTGGAGGCACTCTGAAAGATAAACAAAAGTATGTGTGCGTGTTTCAGTACAAATGAAAAGAAACAGGGCTGCAGAGAAAAGGGAAAACATTGAGCTGAGAAATAGGGAACCTGGGTTCTCTAGTCTCGGTTCTTAGAACCATGACAACCCTCTTAGCTTTACTGGGCCTGTTTCCTTACCTATAAAGTGACAATGCTAAGACATCTTTACAGGAGCTCTCCACAGTCTCTTCCATGTTTAAAAATGATTGTGTGAGGAGTTCCAGCTGTGGCACAGTGGGATAAGAATCCAATTGCAATGACTCAGGTTACCGTGGAGGCAGGTGTTCAACCCCCAGCCTGGTATAGTGGGTTAAAAAATCTGGAATTGCCACAGCTGTGGTAAAGGTTGCAGCTGAGGCTCAGATTCAATACCCAGCCTGGGAACTTCCAGACTGTGGGTGTGGCCATAAAAAAATTAAAAAAAGATTGTGCGAGTCTACCAAAAAAGCCAACCAAGGTAAGATTCATTATCCCTGGCCCTATCTGAATTTCTGCTTTTAAAGGATCTCAAGTGGACCTTGATAATTCTTTTATTAGAGATATAATCTTAACTATTTGGGAATCATATTGCTGATGAACTAAAAGTTAAATCAGCTGAGCCCCTTAAAAATACGTATCTTGGAGTTCCCATTGTGGCTCAGCAGTAACAAACCTGACTAGTAACCAGGAGGATGCAGGTTCAATCCCTGACCTCGCTCAGTGGGTTAAGGATCCTGTGTTGCTGTGAGCTGCAGTGTAGGTTGCAGACATGGCTTGGATCCCATGTTGCTGTGGCTGTGGCAACAGGCCAGCAGCTGTAGCTCTGATATGACCCCTAGCCTGGGAACTTTCATATGCCACGGGTATGCCCCCCTCAAAAAATGTATATATACATACTTTTTTTAAAAGATATAAATATATCTTATTCTTACTCTCCCTTGGCTGAAGGAAAGAATCTTAATACTCTTTTCAATTAACCAGATTTGTAGTCACAGATGTGGATTGGATCTGGTGTTACTATGGGATGGTATAGGCCAGCAGTTTTAATTCCAATTTGAGCCCTAGCCTGGGAACTTCCATATCGCCAAACGTGGGGCCCTAAAACAAAAAAAAATTTTTTAATTAAAATCTGGAGTTCCCGTTGTGGCACAGCAAAAACAAATCCGACTAGGAACCAGGAGGCTGCAGGTTCGATCCCTGGCATCACTCAGTGGGTTAAGGATCTGGCGTCGCTGTGAGCTGTGGTATAGGTCGCAGATGCAGCTTGGATCCCGAGTTGCTGTGGCTGTGGTGTAGGTCGGCAGCTGTAGCTCAGATTAGACCCCTATCCTAGAATCCTCCATACGCCAAGGGTGCAGCCCTAAAACGCAAAATAAATAAATAAAAATAAAAATCTGTTCATTATCATACTTGTTTATAGTTCCAGGATTTATTTTTAGGTTGTTTCTAATAAATGGGTTAAGAATATCAATATTTTCTGGAAGTTCCCATTGTGGCTCAATGGTAACAAGCCCAACTAGTATTCCTGAGGACACAGGTTCAATCCCTGGCCTCACTCAGTGGGTTACGGATCTGGCGTTACCGTGAGCTACGGTGTAGGTTGAACACATGGCTCAGATTCTGCATTACTGTGGCTGTGGCATAGTCTGGCAGTTATAGCTTGGATTCAGCCCCTAGCCTGGGAACTTCTATATGCCATGGGTGTGGCCATAAAAAGCAAAATAAAAGAATATCTGTATTTTCTAATGCATTATTGTCTTAATCAAACCAATAGATAGATGTTCGGTAAACATAACTATTATCACGGTTCTATTCCATCTAGCAGTCACTTTCAACTATCTTTGGGTCACACTTAAGATAAGGGTATTCATCAAAACTAGTAGGCATGTGGAGTTCCCTGGTGGCCTAGTGGTTAAGGACTTGGCATTGTCACTGCTGTGGCTCTGGTAACTACTGTGGCTTGGGCTGGATCCCTGGCCAGGGAACTTCTGCATAGTGTTGGCATGGCCAAAAAAATGATAGGCATTCAGGGAGTTCCCACTGTGGTTCAGTAGGTAGAATCCAACTAGCATCCAAGAGGATACGAGTTTGATCCCTGGCCTCATTCAATGGGTTAAGGATCCGGCACTGCCATGAGCTGTGGTGTAGGTCACAGACACAGCTCTAATCCCAAGTTGCCTGTAGCTGCAGCTCCAATTCAACCCCTAGCCTGGGAACTTCCGTATGCCGTGGATGTGGCTCTAAAAAGAAAAAAAAGAAAAGTTGATGGGCATTCGATAAACATTTGAATTATATTAAACTGTGCTATATTTGAGGGTTAATGATCAGTGAATAATTCACAATGCTATGCCTCATTATATTCTACATCAGGCAAAAAAAAAAAAAAATGCAGTCTTCTGTATTAGTTCAGTTAGCTAGTTGTCCTCAGCAAACAAACAAAAAAATCCCATTTTTTAAAAAATTTCAGCAAAATCTAGTTAGGAATTGTGACAATAAAAGAAAGTGCTTGACTCAAGTGAGGTCTTCCCAATGTGGAAAAAGCAATTTAGGTGAATAATTTGAATACAAGCGCAGGAAGCATATTAACTACAGTGGAATCACAGGATGTATGTATTTAACTTTATGAGTGTTTTTTTACAAAGAGGAATAATTTAAAGAGTATATAAATGATGACTGTCATTCCACTTTATGAAAATATGTCCCAGAGTAAACCTGAGATAACCCTCCTATTCTTTCAGTTAAGTCTCTGTTCTTGTGTCCCTCTCATTGCATAAGCAGCTCTCTATAATGAGGGCTATGAGCAAGTCGGGCTAGGACAGTTAGTAGCGTGGAGCTCATCAGCTATACGACCATACGCAAACTACTTAAATTTCCCGTGCTTCAATTTTCTTAAATGTAAAATGGTGGTAAAAATAATACTTTCTGTCTCACAGGTTTGGGGAAGATTAAATGAGTATGTTTTAAGTGAAACACTTAAAACAATACCTGGCAGACAGTTTTAAAAATGCTTTAGAAGAATTACTATTAGTATTACTATTTTTCTGGTTTAAATATTTGTATAACATAGTCCTGATATGCAAGCCAACTATTTCACTTTGTGCTATAAAACACTTTATATTCCAAAGCCAGAGGAAAAAAAATCAGTCTTATTATGTTAGAGACATGCTGGTCTCTAACGTATTTCCAAAGGAACTTTCAATAATGCCCAGATTTTAGTACCTAAAATCCCACATAGGACAAGACTAAACTATATAAGAAAATAAATTCTATATAAACTCCCAAAATATTAATTTCCAAGTCAATCAATATATGTAATTACAAACTGCTTTGCCTTAGTTCTTAAATACTGTTCCTTGTTAACATTTAAATTACATCAGAAGACTATACTTTTAGGGGTCATTTCTAAAGATTGTTAAATTATATCACATCACTACATACATAAAAAAACACTAATATATTGTGTATTTCTCTCAAAATATTCACTATATACTTTTCTTTACTAATTCATAATAGTTCTATTAGCCATCTGCCAGATTTATGAATATAGTATTGATAGCGTATTTTATTACAGGTAATAAATCTCATCCCAGAATCAGTAAACTAAGTTATGTTCTCATGGCTCATTCTGAATGAGAATACAGTCCACTTCAGACAGATATATAATACTGCTTTGGTTCAAAGGCAAATGTAAAATTATCAAACTTTTAAGTGAAAAATATTCATACTAGTTTATTATTTGTCTTTTGTGACAACATGCATTTTTTTATGATACCTTTGGAACCTACACTCTCTATGTAGTAGCTATAGCCATCTCCAAAGAAATGGGTGCAAACATCAGAATGGCCCTTATTCTTGGTGTATCAGGTTCTTCCAAACCCTCCATCAGACCCTTATACAGGAGATCTAAGGCTCACAACAGTGAGTTGGGGGAGTATTCATAATTTGCAAATCTATACTAATTTTCATAAAAACCAAAAAATAAACAGTGTGGTTTCTGGCAGAGTAGATGGAAGATTAACCTGCCTTCTGCCAAATCTGACACTTATAGTGACCCTAACTGTATGGTTTTAAAAACAAAGGATAAATGGAATTCACTCCTGGTTCAGCAAATTAAGGATCCATTAAGGGCTATCACTGCTGTAGCTCTGATTACAGTTACAGCTCAGGTTTGATCCCTGGCCAGGGAACTTCTGCATGCTGTGGGTGCCACCAAAAAAAAAAGAAGTTCCCGTTGTGGCTCGGAGGGGTTAAGAATCTGACATAAAGCCTGTGAAGATGCAGGTTTGATCCCTCACTTGGTGGGTTAAGGATCTAGCGTTGCTGCATAGGTTGCAGATGCAGCTTGGATCTGTCATTGCTGTGGCAGTGGCATAGGCCAGCAGCTGCAGCTTCAGTTA
Organism: Sus scrofa; assembly: GCF_054392235.1. Lineage (NCBI taxonomy): Eukaryota > Metazoa > Chordata > Mammalia > Artiodactyla > Suidae > Sus > Sus scrofa. The sequence goes on from NC_139383.1 coordinate 174,000,856, forward strand.
GACCCTCAGCCTGGAAGTCCCACATGCTGCAGGTACGGCACTAAAAAGGAAAAAAAGAAGGGAGTTCCTGTCGTGGCACAGCGGAAACGAATCTAAGAACCATGAGGTTGCAGGTTCAATCCCTGGCCTCACTCAGTGGGTTAAGGGTCCATCATTGCTGTGAGCATGGTGTAAGCTGCAGACACAGCTCAGATCTGATGTTGCTGTGGCTGCGGTGTAGGCCGGCAGCTGTAGCTCCAAATGGACCCCTAGCCTGAGAACCTCCAAATGCCACGAGTGTGACCCTAAAAAAGAAAAAAAAGAAAAAGAAAAAAATATATATATGAAATTCAAGCCACAGATTTTTTAAAATATAACTTCTGTTAATATACAGATCTAGATGTATTGAGGAAAAATATATATAATACTTGGTATTTCTCTACATTATGCTTTAAGAAATATCACAACAGAAAAGATAAAATCAAACACCTAATATAACCCATCTACAAACTACAAAAATTAGCTATGAAAAACGGTTCCAAAATTATATATACCATGTATAATAAACAGGTTTAGATGATATAGAATATCTTTCTTAGTTATATATAAGCAAATACATATCTACCATTACTATTCTGATATACTTCACTGAGGAAGACCTTGAAAGGAAGAATGATTACAGAGGAGGACCTGAGGAGAGGCCACTTACTTGTAAATCTGTACTCATCCTCCCGTCTTCTTATTTCTAACTCTAAGAAAGAGGATGAAAATGGCAACATGAAAATATTATATATTTGTTTAATTTAGGGGAACAAACAAGGAGTATTCCACTTCTTGCCCTCTTCCAAATATTTTAAGGAATATGTTAACATTTTTTCAGCTTTTTACATTATGATAGAATTTATATGTTATTTCCTTTCTATATTAAAAAAAACAAACATGGTTAATGATGGCTGTCTAGCTGCTAATATTCACATCTGTCAAATACAGAGTTGGTATCTATTTTAAGAAAAGAGTAATAATAATTTAAATCTTCAATAAGAGTTTAAACTCCTCATACTATAAATACCGTATAACCATTTGCTTTTCTAGCACCTAGAACAGCTCAGCTATTGATGTGCTGACTGAAGGAATCAGAAAAAATCATTTTACTCCATGATTGAACAGTGCCACTTGGACCTTATCAAAATGAAGATTCCAAGTCTTTCATTAGTTATTATGATTTAAGTTCTAAAAATAAAGTAACTGATACTCTACATAACTATTTTGCAGTAAGTTCAACCAGTGAACAAGCGTCTTCACTGTGCAAATCAGTTATACACTTAGTAACTACTAAAAATAATTTAAGGAGTTCCTGTTGTGGCGCAGCAGAAACGAATCTGACTAGGAACAATGAGGTGGCGGGTTCGATCCCTGGCCTCTCTCAGTGTTAAGGATCCAGCGTTGCCTTGAGCTATGGTGTAGGTCGCAGATGTGGCTCAGATCCTGAGTTGCTGTGGCTGTGGTGTAGGCCAGCGGCTACAGCTGATTAGACCCCTAGCTGGAAATCTCCATTATGCGGCAGATGCGGCCCTGAAAAGCCAAAAAAAGAAGCCAAAAAATAATAATAATAAAATAAAAGTAACTTAATACTAAAGGTATTTAGCATAAGTCCCTCAAATTGTAAAATGATGACTTAAAGAATGTAAAACAATAGACTGTAGCACTAAGTAAAAAATCACCACTCTCTGGCCAAAAAAACCAAAAACAAAACCACCTTAAAATATTTATTTTACTCTATTCATACTTTTCAAAATAAAATCATTCCATTAATATAACATACAATATTGTCCACAGTAAGTTGGTATTTTACATTATATTGGTACATTTAAATCTATCATTAATAGGAATTATACTTTGAATCACTTACAAATGTGCCCTTAACCTTGTACTCTATAGCTGGGACCCAAAAGAAAGAGTGCTGGACATGTTCTATAAGAGTTATCATCCCCATTTATCTCTGACTTTATGCAAATGAAATTCTGTATCCTGAACCCAAAAGATTCATACAGAGCACTGCAATGATCTGGTCAAAGTGAACTGGTGTGATTAAGTCTACAATTCAAAAATGATGTCTCAATCTGTACATCAATGCCTTTCAAATATTTTTTACTAAGACCCCTTTTAAGAAGTACATTTTACTGTATGACTCAGAACCCATGCATATATAACTGAACATAAAAGTTTTAAGAAATAATAATTAACAAGTTGTTAACATACACTGGTATTTTCTATTCACATTTAACTATCTGTCTATGTTAAATGCTACTGGTGATCTACCAAAATGATTTCATGAGCCACTAACAGGAACTGGCCTGTATTTCAAAAAATGCTATACTGTACTAAAATTATTTTAAGACAAAAGCAAAGAGTTGAAAATAAGGATTACTTCTAAGTACAGTAATCGCTATTTTGGTCAATTATCAAAACACTAACCTCTAGGTGTTAATGATGTCTGTTTCTCAACTTCTGCTTGCTGTCTCAGATTAGCTGGGATATTATTATATATTCTCTTATAATGATTATACACAGCAACTGAAAGCACCTTCTTAGCAAATGACTGGCCAACAACGTACTTGTCGAGGTAGTTATAAATCTGAAAAAATGATTAGATATGAACAATTTACCATGAGCTACCACAAAATATACCCATTAAAAAGTTATATACTGGGAGTTCCCATAGAGGCTCAGTGGAAACGAATCTGGCTAGTATCCATGAGGATGCAGGTTCAATCCTTGGCCTCGATCAGTGGGTTAAGGATCTGGATTGCCATGAGCTGTGATATAGGTTAAAGACACAGCTTAGATCCTGCATTGCTGTGGGTGTGGCGTAGGCCAGTAGCTGTAGCTCCAATTTAACCCCTAGCCTGGGAACTTCCATATGTGGCAGGTGTGGCCCTAAAATAAAAGCAAAAATAAAAAGTTATATACTGAGCACATTTGCTTACAGTTTTAAATCTAGACAAAGACTCTCATCCAAAACAAAATGCCAAGGGCATGATACATTATATAGCAATGATTCAGAGGCCCCAAACCCTAAAAGAACAAAACCACAATTCATTTGTTTTCTAGTTTAACAAAGTATCACTGTACTCTCCAGTTCTATGCCAGTTTCTACTCTATTAACAATACCATGGATCTTAATTTTTCAAAGTTAATATTCAAGTCACTTAGAATACCTATACTTGCCACCATGGGTTGAAAATTATCACCATCAATCATTTTTAAAAAATTCTTTTTCTACTTCTCTCATTCATGTGAATAATATTCTTCACAGAGATAATATATTATTAAACTAACCTTTTCAAAATAAGCATTATATAATCAAAAACTGTTCTAGGAGTTCCCATCGTGGTGCAGTGGTTAACGAATCCAACTAGGAACCATGAGGTCTCGGGTTCCATCCCTGGCCTTGCTCAGTGGGTTAAGGAGCCGACATTGCCATGAGCTGCGGTGTAGGTGGAAGATGTGGCTTGGATCTGGCATTGCTGTGGCTGTGGTATAGGCCGGAGGCTAAAGCTCCGATTAGATCCCTAGGCTGGGAACCTCCACATGCCACCGGTGTGGCCCTAGAAAAGACAAAAAGGACAAAAAGAAAAAAAAAAAACTGTTCTACGATCATCAATGTATTTTAATACTCACATTTAGCTTTTTCTTAGATAATACCTTTAAAGCATTTATCTAAATGGCAATCTAAAAGCTTTATTCTTAGTAGAAATTAAAGCTCTATTTGAAACTTGGATACTGCCAACAGTGTAGCACCTAGGGTAAATCACTTCAACTTTAATAAACAGAAATTAACTGTTAATACTAACTCCTGAAATTAAATGCTTATTTATTTCCTAGAACTTTGACTCAGATGTCTAAAGTCTACACAAATTAGTGGGATACATAAAGCTCTTATATAATTATATATATATAAACAGTTATACTTACCATTACATTATTTTTACATAACAAACTGTTTAGTTGTTGACCATATGTATGTTATTATGGTTTTTTAAAATTGTCATTCCTCATAAATTTTATTCATGAATTATTAAATCTGCCATAGCACATTTGGAGGTACAAATGCACTGATATCTGAACAGTAGAAGACAGCTAAACTGAGGCAGAGGGAGAACTAATTTAAGGGTGCAAACATCTGAGACATGGCCAGAACAGAGGGCACACAGCCCAGCAACAGGGCTCCTTTGTCTCAGAAAGAGCACGCCAAGTATTCCAATGGAGTTTAGTGGTACACACTCTGCTGTGCCTCACATGGCCAAATCACAAGCTGTCTGAGACTCCTACAAAGAGCTCACACCACAAAAGTCACAGCAGAGCCCTGGCAGAGTGGTCATAATAAAATTACTTGCTTCCATTGTTAGCCTTCTGTTTTACCATAAAGTAGATTAATTTAAGGGGGGACATTGCAGGCAGGTGTTATTTAGGGGCACGAACTAACAAAAATAAATCCATAGCTGCTCTATTTTAAGGATATCATTTTAGATTGACTTAGTATTAACACTACTTAATAATCATCAGCTAATTTTATTGCTACTAAATACACTAATCATGACATAGGAAAACGGCAATGGACTCCATACCTAAATTTCAAGTATCAAATATCAATAACGATTTAGCTAGACATAGTCCATATTAAGAACTCAGAAGACTTGCTTAGATACTAGTATTAAGATCCAATATAAGATGGAGAGATGGGAGCAATGAAATGTTTTCAAGATAAAGAGTGACTGAGCTGAAACCTATACCTTCTTGGGGGGAGGAGGCGGTTTCTGTTGGAATGCCAATTTTACAGCTTCTGCCGCTGATTCAGGTTCTTTAATTATGCTTTTCTTTGAGTCAGCTTCTGACAGCACAACAAAAAAATGATGACATTTCTCACACTTCACAAAGCGGGTAGATGCTGTAAAATGACAGAGAAAAATATTTCAAATAGTGTTTAACCTTAAAGACTCACTGAAAATGAAAACTATGTACATGACAAAAATTTTTGTAGTTCACTCCACTAGCCAGAAGAGCCTACTTTACACCTTAGATGATAAAGATGAGTTCAGTAAACCATATTTAAAGATGAGTTCAGTAAACCATATTTTGTTCATTTTAACTAGATTCTTTCATTTTGTGATAGACTTCATCTAGAGAAAAGACTGACTGAAATTCTTTCAACTTCTCCATTCACTAAAGTTAATTTTAAAAACTACCATTATATTAAGTAATCATTTTACTGAAATAATTGAATGCATAAACTGTGGGGGAAAAAGTAGAGAACAATTAATTTCCCAAACACTTTATTACAAAAAATTACAAATAAGACAAAAGTTGAAAGAGAAAAATCAATTTTAATCCCTAAAACAAATGTTAAAAAGTATATTTTTAAGGTTCTTTTCACACTTGTGTGCATCTTGACTTGGTAAGAATATAAAATTATTTCACACCTTCCTTATTATCTTTCATTACTTCACTAATCCCTATTTCTTTGACCTAAAAACCACTCAGAAACTAAACAGCTTTTGGAAACAATACAGGGCAGTTAAAAGATACAGTAAAAAGGGTTTCTAAATTTCAAGGCATCAACTATAGATATCTTGTGTTTAAACTAGAAGTTATTTCTCTTTTCTCTCTTTTAGGATACAGACATATGGGCATATACATTAACCTTCTCCAAACCTAACTCTAATAAAGGTAACCAAGGACCTCCGAGAGCAGCATGGTTAGGAGAATCTCATACAACGATTAACAGATACAAAGCAAAAGATACATAGGAATTAGTTAACTGTTGGTAGGACTAGGTAATATATTTTTGTGTTACCTTTGTGTAATCTAACTAGACAAATTAAAAAGGCCAAAAGGGAGTTCCCATTGTGGTGAAGCAGAAACGAATATGATTAGAATCCATGAGGATACAGGGTCGATCCCTGGCCTCATTCAGTGGGTCATGGATCCAGCGTCGCTATGACTATGGTGTTAGGTCGAAGATGCGGCTCGGACCCCACATTGCTGTGACTGTGATGTGAGCTAGCAGCTGAAGCTCCAATTTGACCCCTAGCCTGGGAACTTCCCTATCTCACCAGTGCAACCCTAAAAAAAAATAATTAATTAAAAGGTCAAAAATTTTTTTTCATTTTTTTAAATTCTTTTTTTATTGTTTATTTACTTTTAATTTTTGTCTGCACCCATGGCATGTGGAAATTCCTGGGCCAGGGATCAAACCCAAGACACAGCAGTGACAATGAGGAATCCTTACCCACTAGGCCACCAGGGAACTCCAAAAAAGTTTTTAGATAAACAACAAGGTTGTACTATATATATCACAGGGAACTATATCCAATCTCCTGATTTAGACCATGATGGAAAAGAATATTTTAAAAAAGAATGTATATATATAACTGAGGTACTGTGCCTTACAGGAGAAACTGGCAAACACTGTAAATTAACTTTATTTTAATCAAAAAATAAAATGCAAAAAGAAAAGAAAGAACTTTTAAAACTATGGGAAGCTCTGCCCCTTGGGATTATAACTATCCACAGATTACAAGGAAAAATGCACTGGCAAACACACCTCAATTTTCACAAAATAATCTAAATTTTAAAAAAATACACAAGTCCATTATTTTAAAACGGATTTAATTATTAATTCAACCAATTTAATTCTTATGTGTCTGTTCTTAAATACAAGGCCAAACAAAACACACATTTCTGGATAAATTCTAGCCACAAATTTTAAATAAGATGAGGGATTATCTGTGCATTCTTTTTTTTTTTTTTTTTTTTTTTCCATTTTTGGCTGCCCAGCAGCATATGGAGCTCCCAACCAGGGATCAGACCAAAGCTGCAGTTGCAACCTAACCCACAGCTGAGGTAAACTGCATCCTTAACCTACTATGCCAGGTCAGGGATCGAACTGCATCCCAGCACTCCCAAGACGTTGCCAATTCTGTTGCGCCATCTGGGGGAACTCATATTCTTTATCAATCAACTATGAAGTGCTTGCCTAAAGAAAAAGATCAAGCTATCCCAAGAACCTTTGATTAACACAAGCCCAAATACATTATCACTATTTACTAACATCAATGGGAAAGACAGTGGCTTTATTTTATGATGAGGCACTAGCTTACAACTGCTACTGATGGTAAACAGGGCAAGGATTAAAGGGCAGAGAAGCCTCTGATCTAGTTCAGGCAGTATGACAGGAAAACCTGGACTGAGAACACAAGAACAAAATATTTCTCTGAAGAAATTAGGTCAAAGGCAAAGAGAAACACTGACAAATGACATTCCTCTTTGTTTACCCTTTAAAGGGTTGCTAAAATTCCACCTGAATATTTGCAACGCGATTTTACACTGAAACATGTTCAACATGTGCCCAAGTTCAAGGACTCAATTTTATTTATCAAAATGTTATTCCAGAAAAACAAACAACCAAACATTGCAATGTATATTTTTTATTCATAAAAACAAAGGGCAAAATCTAAGTTTTTTAATCATCAGAGAATAAACAAACCTCTTTACTTTAAATGATTACTACAGGTATCCTATATTCCTTTATAAACAGAATAATGATTTGAGTAAACATGTTTGCATAGTATACCAATGACAGAATAAAGACTACCTTAGTAAAAACTTTTTCAGGCTGTATAGGTTTGGGGTTTTTTTTTTTTAATTTTTTTTTTTTTTTTAACAATAGTTTTCAAGTAGAGCCTTATTTCATCTGGAGTTTTATTAATATACAGATATTTTGGACCTATTCCAGGCTTACAGAATCTCTTTACTTGGTATGCATCATATATTCCTGACATTTTTTTTTTCACTTAAAAAAATTTTTTTAAGTATAGTTGATTTACAATGTTGTGGCAATTTCTGCTGTACAGCAAAGTAACCCAGTCATACATATATATACACACACAACCCCTTTCTTATATTCTCTTCCATCATGGTCAATCCCAAGAGCCTGGATATAGTTCCCTGTACTGAACAGTAGGGCCTTATTGTTTACACATTCTAAATGTAACAGTTTGCACCTACAAACCCCAAACAGCCAGTTCATCTCACTCCCTCCCCCTTCTCCCTTGGCAACCACAACTTTATTTTATTTTATTATTTTTTTTTTCTGTCTTTTTAGGGCCGCACTTGTGGCATATGGAAATTCCCAAGCTAGAGGCTGAATCAGAGCTGCAGCTGCCAGCCTACGCCACAGCCACAGCAATGTGGGATCGGGCCATGTCTGTGCCACAACTCATGGCAATGCCGGGACCTTAACCCTCTGAGTGAGGCCAGGGATCAAACCCACATCCTCATGGATACTAGTCAGATTCTTAACCCACTGAGCAAAAAATGGGAACTCCAGGCAAAAAGAAGTTTAAATCAAAGTTCTTCGTGATTTTAAACGTTTCAAGGTCAAACATAAAAATCTCCAAACCATGGCAGAAAATTTATTCCTATGATATGAGACATATGATTACAGTAAGCCTTCAAAAAGTATTACGTATGTAAAAATAAAAACTAAGGCAAAAAGCAAGAGAACATTCTCTATGACTCTGTTTAAATGAAGTACAAGAACAGGCAAAACCAGTCTCTAGTGATAGAGGTCAGGGTAGTGACTGCCTTGGGGGAGATAGGGTTAGAGTAGAGGTATGGTTGCCTTGGGGGAGGAGAGGTTAGTAATGGGAAGGAACATTAGGGAGCCTTCTGGGATGCTAGAAGTATTTGTTAAATGTAAGTAAATCCATCAAACTGTATTTAGAATTCACGCATTTTCTTTCCCTTTCTGTATTTATACCTCAATTTTCTCTTAAGTTAAAAGAAAAAAGCTAACTAAAGGCTCTACTTAAACAAAAGCAGAGACATTATTTATGTTGACAAGTTATTTTTTAAATGGGCAGTAGGAATTAAATAATATATATCCTTATAATAAAAAATCTTAAGACATTATTATTTCAATTCCTGGTGATTTTCTATATATTCAAAATGGTATCTATAAAATTGATATTTTATTTCAACAAAGCCAGTCAAGTAAGAGTAATACCACTATAAGAAAACACAGGGAGGAGTTCCCGTCGTGGCGCAGTGGTTAACAAATCTAACTAGGAACCATGAGGTTGCGAGTTCGATCCCTGCGCTTGCTCAGTGGGTTAACGATCTGGCGTTGCCATGAGCTGTGGTGTAGGTTGCAGACGTGGCTCGGATCCCGCGTTGCTGTGGCTCTGGCATAGGCCGGTGACTACAGCTCCGATTAGACCCCTAGCCTGGGAACCTCCATATGCCACGGGAGTGGCCCAAGAAATAGCAACAATAACAACAACAACAACAACAAAAAAGACAAAAGACAAAAAAAAAAAAAAAAAAAGAAAAAGAAAACACAGGGAGGCGTTCCCATCATGGTTCAGTGGGTTAAGAACCTAACTAGTATCCATGAGGATGCAAGTTCAATCCCTGGCCCCGCTCAGTGGATTAAAGATCTGCTTGGATTTGACCCCTAGCCTGGGAACTTCCATATGCCACACCTGTGGGCATCCCCCCCACAAAGAAAAAAAGAAAACACGGGGAGTTCCCTGGTAGCACAGCAGGTTAAGGATCCAGCTGCTGTGACCTGGGAGCTTCTGTATGCCATGGGTGCAGCGTAAAAGAAAAAAAACATAAAAATCACTAGACTTATACTTGTGAGATGAAATATATATGGCAAAGATCAATGAGATAAGAATAGTTTTTACACGTAAAAAAATGAAAATGAAAGTTTTATGAAATTCAAATTTCAGTGTCCACACAAAATTTTATTGGAATACAACCATCATCATGCATTTACATTGTCTACAACTACTCGAGCACTATAACAGCAAAGGAGAATGTCACAACAGAGACGATATGGCCCACAAAATCTAAAATATTTACAAATTATTTGGCCTTTAAAGTAGAACTTTGCTGACTCCTGCCACACAGCATTTATTTTATTTATTTATTTATTTTTTGTCTTTTTGTCTTTTCTATGGCTGCACCTGCGGCACATGGAGATTCCCAGGCTAGGGGTCCAATCGGAGCTGTAGCCTCCAGCCTACACCAGAGCCACAGCAATGGGGGATCCAAGCCGCATCTGTGACCCACACCACAGCTCTCAGCAACACCAAATACTTAACCTACTGAGCAAGGCCAGGGATCAAACCCGAAACCTCATGGTTCCTAGTCGGATTCATTAACCACTGAGCCATGACAGGAACTCCTACACAGCATTTAAAAGCAAAGAACTACCCATAGAATGAGGAAGAAATTTGCAAATCACATACCTAAATAAGAGTCTAATATTCAGAAAATATAAAGAACTCTTGGGAGTTCCCATCGTGGCTTAGTGGTATCAAACCCAACAAGGATCCATGAGGATACGGGTTCGATCCCTGGCCTCATTCAGTGGGTTAAGGATCTGGCATTACCATAAGCTGTGGGGTAGGCCAGAGATGCATCTTGAATTCTGCATTGCTGTGGCTATGGCCATGGCCAGCAGCTGCAGCTCTGATTTTCCCTCTAGCGTGGGAACTTCTATAAGCCGAGGGTTCAGCCCTAAAAAGCAAAAAAAAAAAAAATAATAAAGAACTCCTACAGCTCAACGATAAAAAGATAACTTAAAAATGGACAAAAATTTAGGGTTTCCGTTGTGGCTCACAGGTTAAGAACCCAATCTAGTGTCTGTGAGAATGGGGATTCAATTCCTGGCCTCGCTCAGTGGGATAAGGATAATGGCATTGCTGCAAGCTGCGGCATAGGTCAGATCCATCGTGGCTGTGGCTGTGACATAGACCGGCACCTGCAGCTCTGATTTGACTTCTAGCCCAGGAACTTACATATGGCACAGGTGCTTCCTTAAAAAGAAAAAAAGAAAAAAAAAAGAAAAATGGACAAAAATTTAGTCTTTTCTCCAAAGAAGATACACAAATGTCAATAAGCACATGAAAAGATGCTTATTAACACCTTTGTCATTTAGGAAATGTAAATCAAAACCACAGCTACAATAAAAAAAGACACAAATGGTGAAGATGTTCCATTTCTACCATTGTTTGGTTGAAAAATGGTACGACCTCTGTAGCAGTTCCTTAAAAAGCTCAAAAGAGTTAACATTTCACCCAACAATTCCATGCCTAAGCATATATAGCCAAGAGAAGTTAAAAACATATGGTCATACACAAATCTTGTAAACAAAATGTTCACAGAAGTATTATTCATAATAGTCAACAAGAAGAAAAAATCAAATATCTGTCAGCTGATGAATGGATAAACAATGAAAATATGCAGCAATGAAGACAGATACATAATACAACACAGATCAACCTTAAAAACATACTAAGTAAAAAAAAAAAAAAAAAAAAAGCTAGACATGGAGTTCCCATCGTGGCTCAGTGGTCAATGAACCCGACTAGGAACCATGAGGTCAGAGGTTCCATCCCTGGCCTCGCTCACTGGGTTAAGGAGCTGGCGTTGCCCTGAGCTGTGGTTAGGTCTCAGATACAGCTCAGATCTGGCATTGCTATTGCTGCGGTGTAAGCCGGTGGCTGCGGCTCCGATTCAACCCCTAGCCTGGAAACCTCCATAAGATGCAGGTGCAGCCCTAAAAAGCAAAAAAACAAAAAACAAAACCAAAAAAAAAGAGCCAGACATAAAATGCCACATAATGCATAATTCTGTTTATATGGAGTATTCAGAATAGACAAATCCAAAGAGACAGCAGGTAAGTTAACAGTTGCCAGGGCTGAAAAGGGAAGGGATGGAAAGTGGCTGCGACAAGGTACGGGGTTTCTTCATGGAGTGATATAAATGCTCTGGAATTAAATACTGGTGATGATTGTATGACTTCATGAATACACTAAAAACTCCTGAAATGTACACTTTAAAAGGGTGAATTGGGTAGGTGAATAATAGTTCAATTAAAAACTAAAAATTTGAAAAAAGAAAAGGATTGCACGTTTATGTATCGACATGCATGGTTCTGAAAACATTGCTGAGTTGGGGGGAAAAAAGCAATCTGCAAAAACATGAACAATATGAAACCATTTATGCTTTTTAAAAGTTGTATTTTCAATGAAAGTATACTACAGAAATATATCTTTGGCATTATCTATAACGTCCCACTTTTTTTTACAAATATAAAAAACACATGTATTCCTCAGGTCATTAAAAATAATTTAAATGACAAAAAAGTAGACAATTAACTATACAGGCCATTAGCAAAAGAATTACAAGTGACAAAAAAGCACATAAAAAGATGTTTATGAACTAATAACTAAATAAATGCAGATTCAAATAAAATGAAAAATCTGAGATCAAAAATGATTCTGCAGAATTAGGATGACCCAATTTTCAATAAGTGGACAAAGGAGATCCTCAGCATTCAAAAGCAGTGCACTCCGAAGAGACTTTTATTATGGGCTAGCAAAACCAAGAAAGGAGGGCCTCACTGTTGGGGCCTCTTCTGCATAGTAAGGACCAGAGGGAAAGGAGAATGACATGCTCATCTGTGTATTTTCTGAGCCAAGCAGTGTCCGACTCAACAAATGTTTGCTTACTAAATAACGTATAAGTATACTCTTACCCTTTTCTTCCACATTCTCTACTCCCACACCCTCCTCCCTAATTCCCGCTCTTATTTCCCAAAGGAAAAAGCTTTGAAGTGATTAGATAACTTAAAGTATAGTGGTTTCTAGAGAATCTTAATCTCTAGGGAAGGTGGAAATCTGTATGTTTAAAAGTCTCCCTCAGTGATTAATTCAACCTAGCAAGTTTGTGTATGTGTGTGCATTTTCCTTTTTCAGCTGCCCCCAGAGCATGTGGAAGTTCCCCAGTTAGGGATCAAATCTAAGCCACATCTCAACCTACACCACAGCTATTGCAACACCAGATCCTTACCCCACTGCAATGGGCAGGGGACTGAACCAGCAATCCAACAGACACAAGCCAGATCATTAACCAACTGTACCACAGTGGGAACTCCACAACCTGGCAAGTTTTGAAAACACTGTATAAAAGAAAACTTAATCTCAAGAGAAGCCAGTTTATCCCTAAAGAACTCCAGCTGGTAGAAAGATACGAGATGGGAACTTCTGAACAGAAAATTTTCACTGCTCTGTGACCTTGGATGAGTTACTTAAACTCACTCAATCTCAGCTTCCTCATTCATAAAATTGAGGATATCTTATGCCCCAACAAAAATAAGATTGTGATGGAGTTCCCGTCATGGCTCAGTGGTTAACGAATCCGACTAGCATCCATGAGGTTGCAGGTTCGATACCTGGCCTTGCTCAGTGGGTTAAGGATCCAGCGTTGCCCTGAGCTGTGGTGTAGGACACAGACGCGGCTTGGATCCTGCGTTGCTGTGGCTCTGGTGTAGGCTTGCAGCTACAACTCCGATTGGACCCCTAGCCTGGGAACCTCCATATGTCACGAGTGCAGCCCTAGAAAAGACAAAAAAAAAAAAAAAAAAAAAAAAGATTGTAAGAATAAAATTATATATACTGTAATTTATTTAATGTTAGTTTATTTTTCTACTCTGGGAAATTAGAATAGAATTATAGGTCTATAAAGGTTGAAATCTTTGGGAGAAAAAAGTGGAAATTTTCTTGATTAAAATATATGTAAAAATGACATTGCCAGGAGTTCCCATCGTGGCACAGTGGTTAACGAATCCGACTAGGAACCATGAGGTTGAGGGTTCCATCCCTGCTCTTGCTCAGTGGGTTAAGGATCCGGCGTTGCTGCGAGCTGTGGTGTAGGTCACAGACGCGGCTCGGATCCTGAGTTGCTGTGGCTCTGGCATAGGCCAGTGGCTACAGCTCTGATTCGACCCCTAGCCTGGGAACCTCCATATGCCACGGGAGCAGCCCAAAGAAATAGCAAAAAAGACCAAAAAAGACCAAAAAAAAAAAAAAAAAAAGACATTGCCAGTATTAACTAAACAATCCCCAGACGTATTGGAAAATGTTATCACATAACACCAAATCTGTTAATAGCAAATGTTATTTAGAAATTACATCATCCAGTGCTACCACCTTCATTTTTTTTTTGGCCACCCCAAAGCATATGGAGTTCCCAGGCCCAGGGATCAGACCTGAGCCTCAGTCGAGACCCAAGCCCCAACTGTAGCAATGCTGGGTCCTTAACCCACTGTGCTCGGCCAGGGATGGAACCTGCTTCCCAGCGCTGGATTCTGCTGCGCCACAGTAGGGCTGATTCTTCTCTCTGATCTCTCACTAGGCAGAGCCACAAAGAGAATCTCATATAGAATGGTACCACTTTCAAAACTGTGAAGACATGCTACCAACACTTTTTCACATAGTGGCCAATCAATATTAACGATAAACGTAAAACTGTAACTAAAATCTCACTATCTGGAAGTTCCCATCGTGGCGCAGCAGAAATGAATCCAACTAGGAACCATGAGGTTTTGGGTTGGATCCTTCACCGCGCTCGGTAGGTTAAGGATCCAGTGTTACCCTGAGCTGTGGTGTAGGTCGCAGACATGGCTCGGATCTGGCGTTGCTGTGGCTGTGGTATAGGCTGGCAGGTATAGCTCCGATTAGACCCCTAGCCTGGGAACCTCCATATGCCGAGGGTGCAGCCCTAAGAAGACAAAAAAAAAAAAAAAACTCAATATCTGGGTTAGAATATGGAGAATCCTCTTCAGCTAATCATCAGCTAACTGAAACTTCCGCCAAACCAACCATCAACCTTTTAACAACTGGACTAAATTACACGTACCATGCTGATGTGGTAGTTCAAAGTAATTTACTCTTAAGTCATGATCATCAACTCTAATCACATAAGAAATGATTTATCAGATTTGTTAAATATTGGTAGAAGTATCTCTGCATTTCAAAAAAAAAAAAAAAAAAGAGTTACAGACACAGGAGTTCCCGTCAAGTTGCAGTGGTTAATGAACCCGACTAGGAACCAAGAGGTTGCGGGTTTGATCCCTGGCCTTGCTCAGCGGGTTGAGGATCTGGCGTTGCCGTGATCAGTGGTGTGGGTTGCAGCCGCGGCTTGGATCCCGAGTTGCTACGGCTCTGGTGTAGGCTGGTGGCTATGGCTCCCATTAGACCCCTAGCCTGGGAATCTCCATATGCTGCAGGAGCAGCCCTAGAAAAGGCAAAAAAGGAAAAAAAAAAAAAAAGAGTTATGGACACTAACAGCAAAAATAGGACTGTTGGAATTCCCACTGTGGCACAACAGAATCAGTAGCTTCTTGGGTGCACTGGGACGTGGGTTCAATCCCCGGACCGGCACAGTGGGTTAAGGATCTGGCATGGCCACAGCTGCAGCTTAGTTATTCAGAGGGAAAATACCTTAATATTTGAATGACTAACCTCTCCAGTTATATGACATGCTTAAGAGGTATTTGAAGAATGAATACAGAATAAAAAAGCCTTGCTTCTTCTGTAGCTTAATGGTTACATACATGAAGACCCACAAAATCCAAATTTAAAATAAACACATGTAAGCAAAATAAAAAAGCAAGGAATCTTCTTAAATTATCTTATACCACAGCACAAAATATTACTAGCTCAGGGCATTTTTAGTAGCTGATGAATACAAGAGAGTCATATAGGTTGAGGAAGAAAATAACTCTGGTTTATATAATTTCTGTATTTCTATGCAATTAATGATTTATAAGGAAAAGCAGGGAAAAAGAACAATAGTAAAACATAGGAATTCCCTGGAGGCGCAACAGGTTAGGGATCCAGCATTGTCAGTTCTGTGGTTCAAGTTGCTGCCATGGCATGGGTTCAATCCCTGGTCCAGGAATTTCCACATGCCATGGATATGGACAAAAAAAAAAGAAGTAATACTTACACACGAAGGTCTCTACATGGGTGCACAAGTCGCCACATTTAGGACAGCGAAGCTGGTTTCCGCCTTTCCCAGAATTCCCAGAGCCTGATTTCTTACTGCTTCCCTCACTTGCTGATTTCTAATGTTTATGGAAGAAAAAAAGAATCTATCAATTACTACTTTCAGGCAACCATCATGTAACTTAAACATAAACAATACTGTTTGTAACTAATCTTATATATATATATATATATATATATTTTTTTTAGGGCTGCACCCGAGGCATATGGAGATTCCCAGGCTAGGGGTCTAATCAGAGCTACAGCTGCTGGCCTATGCCACAGCAACACCAGATCCGAGCCGCATCTGCGACCTACACGACAGCTCAGGGCAACGCTGGGTCCTTAACCCACTGAGCGAGGCCAGGGATCGAACTGGCAACTTCGTGGTTCCTAGTTGGATTCGTTAACCACTGCCCCACGACGGGAACTCCTGATAGCTATTCTTAATCCAACCATCAGACTGACTACATGGATTACTTAATGAAGCTTCTTTACTGCTTTGGGTGTTAGAAATTTTAACTGCTTACTAAGGGCAATGTTTATCAAACTATTTTAAGGTTCAGACTGGAGTAGTCTTTAATGTATTAGCCTGCCAAGGCCTCCCTTGCCTGGCAAAGCAATAAAGCTATTTTTTCTCCTTCGCCCAAAAAACAAAAAGGTTCAGACTCATACACCAAATAAAAATACATAAAATTCTTCAGATCATTTTATTTACATTTCCTATAGAAAACATATAAACCAATGAAACAGAGTACTATTATTATATTTGTTTAAATGAGGGAATTCAAATATGTGTACTGATGCCAATAAAGATAAAATACCTTATTTCCGTCTCCAGAACCATCTTTACTTATCCCATCTTTTGAAGCAAAGTATGCTGGTGTTTCTGTAAAGGTTCTAAAAGGAACTCTTCGGAGAAGCTGAGTTTCAAAGGTTCCAAGCCTTCCTAAAACTGGTATGTGAATGCGACCACAAGAAATCCCTGAAAATATAATGAAATTTATTTAGTCTATACATCAAATATTAATATGCCTTCGATAAATCCCCTGGAAATAAAAATCATTTAAGCATAAAAGAGGTTGAAAAGGCTACGGTTTTCACAGCAGTGTACACACTAGTGACACCATCCTCAAAACAGGCCAGATCTGTGCTTTGGAAGTGAAGAAAGACCACTCAGGTTATACAATGAGTGGCTCAAGAAAAAAATGTTTATGTTAAAAAAAAAAAAAAAAAAGAGTTCCCTGGTGGCCTAGTGGCATTATCAATGCTGTGATGCGGGTCACTGCACTGCTGTGGCACAGGTTCCCTCCCTGGCTGGGGAATTTCCACATGCTGTGGGCACGGCCTCCCACCCCAAAAAAAGGTAAGTAAAACTGTAGGAGAAAAAGGCCAACTTGTCCTATATTCTTCTGCTTCTTTTATTATTTCTACCAATAAGAAAAAACTGACATGAACTCCTGTTTGTCTCTTTGGTTACATGAGAGAAATATCTGCAACAATGGCAACAAATTTCAAGTGTTCCTTAAAAAAAGTTATATGCTATTCATTAAAACAAGTTTCAACAAAATATTTCAATCCTATAGAAAAAAGAAATATAATTAAATAAAAAAATACTGTGTAACCACCGTCCTACTTTCAAACATTTTAACCTTTTTGCTATACTTGAAGTTAAAATTCTTAGAAAGGATATAAGGTAATTACTGACTTATTTAGCAAACTTTTTCTCTAAAAACCAGGACAGTAAACATTTTCAGCTTTGTGGGCCACGTAGGTGTAGTCTCAATCCCATCTACTCTCTGTACATGAAAGCAAATATAAATAATATGTAAACAAATGGGTGTGGCTGGATTTTGTCCATGGGGGTCACTGTTTGCTGACCCCTGATTTTTCCTCATATAAATACAAAATAAGCCTCTAAATAAATGAGTCAACAGCAAAAGTGCCATACTCCATACTATGAGGCAGCATTTCCGAAGCTGTCCTTTATAAAAGTGTTCCCTACACAAGAAAAGTGAATGGTCATAGGTTAAACAAAATTCCATAGATTTCAGTACCCTAGGGCTACTCAGAACCTTGCATAAGCTAAAAATGTACACTAGTGAATCGCCAAGAAGGAAGTCTCCTAGTAGTTTACCAGAGTGCTGTTAGGAGGTAATAACCAACCAAAGAGGGTTGGGGTAGGGCAGAGCAGGAGTAAAGTTAACAAATTTAAGAAAGTGATTTTGCTTCCCTTATTTTATTTCCTGCAAAATTCCCAACTCAGGATTTAAAATTTTATTTCTATAACTGTTAGGGCTTTTAAGAGATCATGCACACATGTATATATATATTATATCCGAATGCAAAAACTGGTTTAAAATTATGTACTTCAAGTAATTCAAAAACATTTGCTTAGTTATATAACTTTTGTTAATCCTATTTTCTGACACAATTTTGTACACTGTTAGAACTAGTTTTTTCAGTTACTTATCAATGTTAACCATCTCCAGTTCCACAAAGTACAAAAATGAACCCATCAAACTACTCAAGAAAAATACAAATAAAAGAAAACAAATTTTCTCATTTCTATATAAATTCACAAAGAACAACAAAAAAGGAGTAAGGCTTATGACATCCCAGTCCTTAATCCAAAGACTATAAAATTTTGCTTAACACTATTAAGCTTGAATATTAATGAGGAAAAAAACCTATTTTTGATGTTTTCCTTCTAAGTAATGTTTTCAAAAGACATTTTGAATTTCTCAAGTGTAATATTTCTATTTTTTGCAGTAAATGTTAGCCAATACTCTCTCATTAGAATGAGATCTAAGATACTTTGTGAATTTTAGGCTAAATATTAATGTTTTTCCAAGGATATGGTATGATTTAAAGACTGTCACTCTAAGAAGCAAGACTAGAAAAAGTATAATGAGGGAGAGGGCTAGATGAAATCAAGAATGAAGAAAGCTGAATGTACCCTGAAGCTGGGTGATGGGTATTTGGGGGTTCACTGTTCTATTTTGTGTATCTGAAAACATCCATTATAAGTTAATATGAAAGGCAGCATAATACAATGATTTACCATAATCTATGAAACAAATGTAACTTTTTAATTGAACCATTACAATCTATCCACAAAGAAAACCACAATTAAAACAAGCCTTAGGCGATCCTGTGGTGGCACATTGGTAATGAACCGAACTATTATTTGCAAGGACACAGGTTTGATCCCCGACCTGGCTCAATGGGTTAAGGATCCAGCATTGGGGTGGGGTAGGTCACAGACATGGCTCTGATCTCGTGTTGCTGTGGCTGTGGTGATGGCCAGCAGCTGCAGCTCTGATTCATCCTCTAGCCTGGGAACTTCCATATGCTGCAGGTGCAACCCTAAAAAAGAAAAAAAAAACAAGACCTAGATGAGGCTTTTCAGATATGGATATTCAGAACAAAACTTAACTCTGAAGTAACATATACAGTGTATTATTTCCCACTTAACGATATATCTTTTAAAATAGTGTTTAACAATTTACAATATCTAATATCATTAGAAAATAAGCTGAAAGGAAATTATCTTTGGGAATTTAAGAGAAATAAAAATTATGAACATGGTCCTTTTAAAATATACTTGAATAGAGAGAAAAATAGTTTATCAAAAACATATGAAACCAATGGAACCATACGGCCACCACAGAAAATATTATCTGAAAAACATGCTTGTATCATTTAAACTTCTAAATTTAAGAATTTCTTTGCTTGGAGTTCCCGTCGTGGCTTGGTGGTTAACGAATCCGACTAGAAACCATGAGGTTGCAGGTTCGATCCCCGGCCTTGCTCAGTGAGTTAAGGATCCGGCATTGCTCTGAGCTGTGGTGTAGGTCACAGATGCGGTTTGGATCTGGCGTTGCTATGGCTCTGGCGTAGGCTGGCAGCTACAGCTCAGATTAGACCCCTAGCCTAGGAACCTCCATACGCTACAGGTGCAGCCCTAGAAAAGGCAGAAAGACAAAAATAATAATAATAATTTCTTTGCTTGCTCTCATAGTATGATATTGTGGTGCTGTTTTAACATTTTATGATCTATGGACTGTACCAACAAGATGCTATAGATACGTTAAACCACTGGTTCAACTTGCACATGCATTAAAATCACCTGGAGAACTTGTTAAAACACAGATTGCAGGGGATCTTCCCTGGTTCTGATTTAGAAGGTATGAAGGGGGACCCACGAATGCATTTCTAACAAGTTCCCAGGTGATGTTGATGCTGTTAGTCTGGGGACCACGATTTTTAAAACGACTGTACTAAACAATTTAAATGATTAGTTATTCACCAACCATATAAAATCTTGACAGACATTACTGTAACAAACCACTCAGGAGTCTTTTTTCTTTCTACAGTTGCACCTGTGGCATATGGAGGTTCCCAGGCTAGGGGTGGAATCAGAGCTGCAACTGCAGACCTATGCCACAGCCTCAGAAATACAGGATCTGAATCATGTCTGTGACCTACACCACAGCTCACTGCACCACCAGATCCTTAAGCCACTGAGCAAGGCTAGGGATCAAACTGGCATCCATCCTCATGGTTACTAGTCAGGTTCATAACCCGCTGAACCACAGGGTAACTCCCAATATGGAGTTTTTAACCCGTTTTGTACCATGAACCCTTTTAGCAGTCTGGCAAAGCCTATTCATAATGTTTTTAAATGTACAGAATAAAATACAAAACAAAGAAAACCAGTTATATGGAAGTAATTACCAAAATATTTTAAAAATATGCTTCTTAACTGACAAGCAAAATTAAATAAGGTCTAACAGCTTTTAAATTATTTATTTGGGGGGGGGCACACCCAAAGTATATGGAAGTTCCTGGGCCAGGGATGAAACCCAAGCCCCAACTGTAGCAACCTTGGATCCTTAATCCAACTTGTTCCACTGCTGCAGAGACAATATGGGATTCTTAACCAGCCCACCACAGTGGGAACTCCAATGTAACAGCTTTTTAAACAACTATCAGGATTTCGAAGTTGTTCATACAATATTTTGACATATCAGCAATGTAATGTGATATGAAAATATCTGTGATTTTGAGTGGTGACAAATCCGAAGGTAATGCTAATACTGCTGTAGATCTTACCTACATTCATAATTGAAGAAAATGCTGTATTTCAGAGATCAGAGAAATTAAAGTTCAAAGAACCTCTTAATTATATCCCTGGACCACTTGGAAGCCTATGAACCCAAGTGAAGAACCCTAAAAGCCAAGGAGGGAAGTATTTCTGTAAAGTATATTTCGAAAGACTACTTGCAGCAATGAAAGAAGACAGTAAAACTACTTACAAAAACTTATGTCATATGGATAAAACCTTTAGTTTCAAAGCAGTTGTTTTTTGTTTTGAGGTGTTTTTGCTTTTTTAAAATTATACTTAATTTATTAATTTATTTATTTTGTCTTTTCAGGGCCACAACCACAGCATATGGAGGTTCCCAGCCTAGGGGTCCAATCCGAGGTACAGCTGCTAGCCTACGCCACAGCCACAGCAACCCAGGATCCGAGCCTAATCTTCGCCCTACACCACAGCTCAGGGCAATGCTGGATCCTTAACCCACTGATCGAGGCCAGGGATTGAACCCGCATCTTCATGGATGCTAGTTGGGTTCATCAACTGCTGAGCCACCACAGGAACTCCCAGGACAGGTGGTTTTAAAAATATGTATTAGAATAAAGTACAGGAGTTCCCATCGTGGCGCAGTGGTTAACAAATCCGACTAGGAACCATGAGGTTGAGGGTTCGGTCCCGGCCCTTGCTCAGTGGGTTAACGATCCGGCGTTGCCGTGAGCTGTGGTGTAGGTCGCAGACGCGGCTCGGATCCCGCGTTGCTGTGGCTCTGGCGTAGGCCGGTGGCTACAACTCCGATTAGACCCCTAGCCTGGGAACCTCCATATGCCGCGGGAGTGGCCCAAGAAATAGCAACAACAGCAACAACAACAACAAAAGACAAAAAAAAAAAAAAAAAGAATAAAGTACAATTTTAGGGCTATTAAGAAGTAGGAGAGTAATTTATTCAACTTCTAAATACTTGACTTCCTATTATTCAAACTTGAACTAATCATTCTCCAAAAACATACAAATGATTCAGCTTAAATGATAAAATGGGAGTTCCCTGGTGGCTCACCAGGTTAAGCACTGGCCCCCCAAAAAAGATAAAATTGATTTTTAATTTGCATTTTAGAAACAGAGTGAAAGAACTAATGAAATTAAAAATTAATTATGTGTGGAGTTCCCATCGTGGTTCAGTGGAAACGAATCTGATTAGCATCCATGAGGACGCAGGTTCAATCCCTGGCCTCGCTCAGTGGGTTAAGGATCCGGCATTGCCATGAGCTGCAGTGTAGGTCGCAGGCGCAGCTCGGAACCTGCATTGTTGTGGCTGTGGAACATGCGGGCAGCTATAGGTCCAACTCGACCCTTAGCGTTGGAACCTCCATATGCCACAGGTTTGGCCCTAAGAAGACAAAAAAAAAAAAAAAGGTATTCGTAGCAACAAAATTTAACTGATGAAATGGCAAATCAAGTTAAAATCTCTCTTAAACACTTGGTCTCTAACCTCTAACACAAACTGGAAACGAAATTCAACAAAAACTCCCAAACAATGCCGGCAATTTAGTAGATGATTATTGCTTTTGATAATCTCAAACCTTTATTTTATGCCCAAGTTATTGTTTCAGAAATTCTGAACACTTTAATGAAGAAAAATAACATCACTCCTATGATAACTTTCCTCAGGTTTAGAAATGTTTGGCAGGTTTTCACTAAGGCTGGTCTGCTGGTCTGAAGATGAATGTATCCAAGAAAAGTGAAATGTTGATTAGGAAACAGTGTGCAATTCCAGAAATAAAGCTGCACCATCATTTATTCAATGTGCTTTATTTATTTATTTTTTTTTTTGCTATTTCTTTGGGCCGCTCCCGCGGCATATGGAGGTTCCCAGGCTAGGGGTCGAATCGGAGCTGGAGCCACTGGCCTACGCCGGAGCCACAGCAATGTGGGATCCGAGCCGCGTCTGCAACCTACACCACAGCTCACCGCAACACCGGATCGTTAACCCACTGAGCAAGGGCCGGGACCGAACCCGCAACCTCATGGTTCCTAGTCGGATTCGTTAACCACTGCGCCACGACGGGAACTCCCCAATGTGCTTTATTTAATTTGTATTGAATTTAACTACGAGAAAGGGAGGAAAGAGGGAGGGAATTAAAAACTAGCTAAGAACTGTTAAGGTAGGCACATTATTAACTGTCATGAAAATTACAGATGCCAACCAACATGTTTGAGCATCTTCAAATCTTCACTTAAACTCTCATAAGGTGACACCCTTTCAATGGACAAGGACAGAAAGCATTCAGAAATTAAGGGAATTACATGGGATCCCACAGTTCTCACAACCAAATTCAGACCAAGTAATGTTACTCAGAATATTTTTTTTTAACTCAGAATTTTTAAATGGAAGCAAATATTTCTGACTGCATGTATTTAGAATGCAAACTGTTGTATATGCAAGATACTTTAAAAATACACATCAAGGAGTTCCCGTCGTGGCGCAGTGGTTAACGAAATCTGACTAGGAACCATGAGGTTGCAGGTTCCATCCCTGGCCTTGTTCAGTGGGTTAAGGACCCTCGTTGCCATGAGCTATGGTGTAGATCAAAGACGAGGCTCGGATCCCACGTTGCTGTGGCTCTGATGTAGGTAGGCCAGAGGCTACAACTCCAAACAGACCCCTAGCCTGGGAACCTCCATATATGCTGCAGGAGCAGCCCTAGAAAAGACCAAAAAAAAATACACATCAATACTGAAAAAATCAGAAATCCAAGCAGAAAAAATATTTAAAATTTTTATTTTATTCAAATAGAACAGGATACCTATAGTAAAATAAAAATTTTAATTTGGGAGGGGTCTTTTTAGGGTCACACAGGCAACATATAGAAATTCCCAGGCTAGGGGTGGAATTGGAGCTGTAGCCACCAGCATATACCATAGCCACAGCAACACAGAATCTGAGCTGCATCTGCTACCTACACCACAGTTAGAGGCAAAACCAGATCCTTAACCCACTGAACAAGGCCAGGGATCGAACCCTTGTTCCCATGGATATAGTCGGGTTCCTTACCACTAAGCCACAACCAGAACTCTGCAATCTTTAAATATTTATACTGTCACATAAAAATACTAAATTATACAACAATATTGGATACTGTCTCATATTTTAAGTTTATGTGAGAAATACACATTGCATTGGATACATAGAGCTCATCAGGAAAAGAAAATAAAGCCAGTGTCTAGTACAATCTACCAAATAATCTGGGTTGGGGTTAGGGTAAAGGTACAATATACCAAATAACTTTTCAAACTACCCTATAAAATTTTTAAAGTCTAACATGACAGAAAAACCAGTAGAAATACAGAATAGCAGTATTTTATTCTTAACTCAAGTATAATTTCCAATTACAAGAGTATACTGATGAAATTATTTGTTTAAATTATGTGGCTGAAATACTTTGTTTATAAGAAACTAGCTAATGTTCAACTCTGATTTTTCTTTCACCTCTCTTCCTCTTTCCAGGAATCCTAAAATAAAAATAACCCTCCTGGAGGCTTTTAAGTCCTCAAAGAAAATATCTCTATACTGTTGTAGACTCATGCATACTTTCAGAGTTTCTACCATGGAAAGCAAACATTTTATATAATTAAGCCTTGGGAGAATCTTCAATCCAAGTGAAACCATTTGCTGTTTCACTATCATGTAAAAATACTAAATTCTATAATGATATTGTCATACAGAAATACTAAGTTCTATAATGTCTCATAGTCTAATCTACTCCTTTACAGTGAAAATTATGGTTTGGTATGTCTGAAAACTTCTAGTAAACTTACATTAACTGAAAAACAAATAGGTAATTCTTAAATAAGTCATTAACTTTTGTTGATTTACCTAATGATGGATTTAATTTTTTTTTTGTCTTTTTGTCTTTTTTGTCTTTTGTTGTTGTTGTTGTTGTTGTTGTTGCTGTTTCTTGGGCCGCTCCCACGGCATGGTTTTTTAAAGCAGCTGTTGTTTTGAAAAGAAAAAGAAAGATATAACTGCACACTTCCTATAATTTATAGTGTTCTGGGACAAGTGATGGAAAGAGATAAAGGACTTTGTCAAAGAAGCCATCCCTATCCATAGAGAACATACACATACCTTATACAGGCCCAGAAACAATATCATTGCCTACTTCACTGGATTTAAACTTGAAGGTGAGGACTTGTTCACTGTTCCATATCCATCAACAAAAGAGGGCCTTGGCCCATAGTAGGCCCTCTTCAGATTTGTCAAACAAATGAATTTAAATATATGTCACTTCCACTAAACTCAAATTCCTAGAATAGCGGCATCCACTTGTTCAGGTTTAACAGTCTCTTGGAACTAAATTCCCTCCTTTGGATTTATGTACCATTTTACAAAATGCTCCTGCCCACACATCATTTAATCCCTCTTTGTGAAATAAACGGTCAAAAAACAAACATTTAGTAAATGATAAGGACTTCGCAATTCAGCTAAAAATAGGAAAAGGGAGCATTTTGAAAATCCAGAGATCATAAGCTGATAATCCAGAACAAAATGAATTTGTCTACAAGTTAGTGGTTACAAGACCCAGCAGGACCTAGCCTCGTCTGATATTTATAGACTTGGGGAAGAGAAAAAATGGTTTCTTTTCCGGAAATCTCTTGGCCGGAGTGCCACTCTTTCACATCTCCCGATAAAGAGAAAAGAAAGGTAAACAAGAATCACCCTTAAAAACTACTTGGCACCGTCAAGTTCAGAAAATCCGCAAACAACTGCTGAGACACCTAAGTAGTTCAAAAACAATTTCTGCGGAATTTCCATCTCCTCGGGCTCTTTCCTGTGGGCCTTGAAAAGTACGGCGAGTCCCGTTTACGTCCCGGTGTGCGGGGCCACACAGCAACTGTGACACTGCCAGCCTCGCGCTGCCTGCGTCCCAGACCGCCGGCTCGGCCCCCCGCGGCAGCCCCTCACCTGAGCCCTTCCCGCAGTCCCCAACAGGCCCAAGGGGCACCCGGCCGGGCTCCGGAAGGGGAGCCGCAGCCAGGGCAAGCGGCAGTACCTGGCGGAGCTTTAAGTGGGGTCTGGGACACTTCAACGAACCGAGTATTTTGTGCCTGTAGCTCAGAGTTTCTGCGAAGTAGGCACATTCTGGCCCCAGTGTCAGAAGGCCTGAAAGCGGCCGTGAGGGGGAGCACAAGGGGCTCGCTTCAAAAGTAAGAAACAGCTGCTTCAGAGGTTGGCAGAGCCCCATCACACGGAAAGTGAGGGGTGCCAGGAGAAGGGCCGCGCACCCCCTCACACCCTCGGGATGGGATAGGCAAGCCTCCTGCCCTCCACCGGATCCTCACCGCCGGCGACTAGGCAAAGGGCTCGGGTCAGGACTACTTCGTTACCTCTTTGCGCGGAGGCGAGCGACGAGGTGATGAGCCGCGCGGCGGAGGCGCCGCAAGTACAAGCGCCACAGCCCGACATCTCCGCGCGGCTTAGGCCGGGGCTTCGCCCCTACTGCCCTCCGGCTCTCAGCGGTCGATGGCTACTCTCAAGGTTCGCTGGCTTGGCTCCGGAACCTCCTGCCGGCTCTAGGCCCAGTGCAGAGTCCACCCGCCTGAAAACAGGGCCTTCGCGCTCTTCATAACCCACTGCCTTCTACTCAATAGACACCTCGCCCCCCCCACAACTTCCCCCTCCTCCTCCCCCGGCCCCCCTCCCCGCCCCGCCTACGGGGTCCGAGGAGCGTGCGCGCGCCTGCGCCCTGGGCCTAGGGAGGGGGCGTGGGCACGCGTGTGCGTGCGTGAGACGCTGAGGTAGGGCGAGGGGAAGGGGGCGGTGACCTCAGCGCCAATGAGCGCGCTCCAGGAGACGTCCCACCCCAAGCAGGGAACTACAAGTCCCGGCACACAATTCTCTTTATCCTAGCGTTGAAAAGTTTGCGCTAGAAGCAGAGAAATGCATGCCGGGAGTAGTAGTCCCAACTCCTAGCAATAAACTGGTCATTTTCGACTGGTGGCTGGGTACGTCCAAGTGAGACCCGTGGCTTAGCCAGCCCCAGGAGGAGTTTTGAAAGCCGCCATTTCAGTAAGAGTCAATAAGTTCCTTACCCATCCACATCCTATGTTCCTTATCTTTTCCTTATCTTTAGATTACTCATTTGTAACATGGAAGTGGAGGTGTTTTTTACCAAGTTCCCAACTGTTGGAAGACCATTCTCTTCCCTTGTTTTTTTCAGGCCTAGTGGTGATAACTCTTCCAGCTGTTCTAGTCCCTGGGTGCTTTACACGCCTTTGTCAGTTCACTTAAACCTGACCACACCCTGGTAAAAACTGTTCTTTAATCTCTCTTCTGTTACCCTTGTTTGCATGCCTGGTTCCTCGCTGGATCTGTAAAGGAGATCAACCAGCTAGCTGACAAGGTGCAGGATGGTGACAAATGAATCAAACTCTCTTCTCATCTCGGTTGGCAACAGACTATTTACTCTGTATATAAAATTCTGATCAACTCGGAAGCCCAGAGAAATTGCTGAATGAGCTTGGAGACTTTTAGTTCTGAGCGGGTACAAGGCGGGCAGGGAAGGAGGGGCCCGGGAGAACGCAAGCCAACGTCAAGTTATTTAGCCTTTATCAATCTTGGATCAGAGAAATGTGGCTTCTAGTTCCCTGGGTCTGGCCATGAAAAGGGGTACTGGCCTTGGCTCCAGGCCACACATGTGTGTTTTTGTCTCTCCTGGAGCTGATTCCTGGTAACTTCCTCACCTTAAAGGGGCAGGGACCAAAAGAGAGCCCAGGTCTTACCTGCCATCATTAATAGAATTTTGAAGAAGAGAGACTCTGAAGTTCCTCCGGGAGTTACCGCTATGGCACAAGGGGATCGGCAGCGTCTCCAGAGCGCTGGGACACAGGTTCAATCCCCCGCCAGGCACAGACAGTGGGTTAAGGATCTGGTGTTGGCTCAGCTGCGGTGTAGGTGGCAGCATGGTTCTGATCCCTGGCCAGATTAAGGCAGAATAATAACTCAGGTAGTCAGTGTAGGAGCATGGGCCTCAATGCCTTCTTTGATATGGCTGTTGATTAACATTGTGGCTTAAGAGGTCCAGGGAGTAACCTCCCCACACGCCTTGTTTACTATAGGGAATGTACCTACACACCCAGGTAAACTGTGACTCAGTTTACGGGACAAAAAGGGCAAAGAAACAATGAGACTTACAGGAAATTTACACCCCTACAACCTCTACTGGACAAGGACTGATATAGGTAACTGGGCAAGGCCAATGGGAAAAAAAAAACATCTTTCTGGACCCCGTGTTGGTATCCCCCCATCTTTAAGGGATTAAAAACCCCTATAAGACAATAGAGAACAGGGGCTCTTCTCCCCCCTCCCGGCAGCACTGGGAACTATTTGCTTTCCTGTAATAAAGACTTTGCTTGCTTGCTGCCTGTGTGTTTGCAGAGTTCACTCATCAGCTGCGTGAACAAGAACCCCGATTCCGGTAACATCTTTTTGACATCAAAGGGACGGCCAAAAAGAAAAAAAAAGTTCCTCCAATTCAGTTTTCAAACTGTATTCTTAGAATCCCTCAGAAGCCATAGATAGCTCTTTGGTGGGATGAGGTAACTAAGAGGGTGGACCTCCCCTGCCTCCTTCTCCATGCCACCCCAACGTCAATCAGAGCTCAGAACAGCTCTGCTTTTTTTTTTTTTTCTGAACTTTTAGGGCCACACCTGTGGCATATGGAAGTTCCCAGGATGGGGGTCGAATCTGAGCTGCAGCTGCCAGCCTACACCAGAGCCAGAGCAATGCCAGATCCTTAACCCACTGGAGCAGGGCCAGGGATCGAACCTGCATCCTCACAGATTATAGTCACATTCATTGCCGCTGAGCCATAGTGGGAACTCCAGAGCAGCTTTACTTTTATCTGTTTCATTTATCATATTTTGTTTGAAAATATAGTTGTTCTGTTTTAAAATAATGTTTGAAAAGAACTGATTCTAGGAAAACCTAGCAATAAGCTTAGAGGGTCTCATCGACTCTTAACACCCAATTTAAATTCCTTTCATTCCAATTATATACACATTTTCTATTTCAGTTATATACACATTTTCTTATTTATTGTAGAAATAAACTGTTTGCTAAAATCTACCGATTGCTATAAAGCAAGCTAAATAAAAGCATAGTTAAGGCTCCTCTGGGGGCACTCCATGAATCCTTTGTTTCTCTGAATATCCTAAGAACTTGACTTATTCATTCAGTCAACAAAATTTAGTAAGCACCAATTACATGCCAGGCACTGAGGAAACCACATGAGCCAAAAATGTTAAAAAGAAGTTTCTCTCATGGAGCTTCCATTTTAGTGGGGAAGATAAGGCAGTAGGTAAGAAAAACAAATATATGTGCCACTGGTGTGATGACATAGGAATACATTATACTGTTCTGTAATATATCCTTATATCATTCCCAGGATGACTGAGCATGTAATTTTATTTATGGGCTGATGTTTTATGTATTTAGCCTGTATTCCCAACTGAACTTTGAGCTCTCTTAAGGTAGGTATTTCGTTATATGCGGGATGAATACATAGCAGAAATTCTGTAAATACTTAATTAAATACTTATCTTCCAACTACTTCTGCGTGGCAGAAAGCTAGGATGGTATCTTCAGAAAATCTGACATAAAATTAGAGCAAATTATAATTGACAAAGAGGTGTTAATGGACACAAGTTCTACAAATTTATGCAATGGTTGCTCCAACTGATCGAGTGTCCCAGAAGGAATTCTCAGGAGCCTGATGAACAGAGTGTAGACTTTGTCCTAGAAAATATAAAACAAAGGGAGCTGTACACAACTCAGTTTAACTTTTTCTCAAATATGAACAAAGGTCATGTAGCTTTGGCATCAGACTGGTAATGGTGTCATCACACAGGCAACATAAATTTGGTAGTTTCAGGGCATCACCCCAAAGCACATACCTGGATTATTAGGATCGGCACCCAATGAGCCTGGATTGAGACAGCTAGGCTCTTTGATGATGTAAATTTTATAAGATTTACAAATTAGTATTCAAATTGGGGGACTTGTACCATGGAGAAATATCAAGACTTCCATTTGGTATTTGAGCACAGAGGAGTATCACATTTAAATAAAATACCATCTGTGTTAGAAAGGGTTCAAATATAAAAGGTCATTCTTTAGGAACCACTTGACTGTTTGACAAAGGAGCATGTTCCATTTATAAGTGTACATGCCCTGACCTGAAACTCACAGGCTGGGACAGTGTTCTTGCTGCAGAGTGTAGCCAGGTGGCCATGAGATGGAGCAGAGCTTGATGTCTGGGCAAAGAGCAGTGGGGCTCTAGCTGCACACTAGGACCCTTCTCTCTCACTTGGCACTTCATGTATAACCTCTAGTCAAGTTCCTATCAGAAGCACAGAGTCATTTGAGATTGTTCCCTGTGATAACATGGATTCTCTACCAGGGGAGTGATGGTTAACACTTGTGGTCTTAGCAGCTCTTTGGAACAAAATACTTCAATATCACACCTACTTTCAGCTCTTTTCTGAGGGGTTACTGGTGCTTAAAAAACAAAAGTGAGATGCAATTTTCCAGCTCCAATAGTTTCCCTTGAGTTATTTACCTTTTGTGAACTGCATAGCTAAAGGCACATATGTCTTCACTTTATATAAAACTTTTTCCTTTTATACTTGCTTCTACCTTTCAGAATCAAGTGATTTGCTAAGTGAAGAATATTTTTATAGGTTAGAGTCAGTGAATCGTCCAATTTTGCACTTGATTTTTTCAGACGAGGAAGCAGGCCTATGAAAAGTCTGGAATTTGACAAAGGTCATGCAATGAGTCAGAAACAAAGAGAAAAATAGGGTTCAAGCCTCCAGATTTTAAAACTGTATTTTTCAGTCTTGTCTTTTTTAACCCAAGACTCCATTTGAAAACAAACAAAAACAGAAAAAAACTTAGCTTCTCCTTTACCAGAGATTCTGATACAGCCTCTCAGAGAGTCATCATTCTGATGGGAATCACTGTAGCTTCTGAATAAAGACATTTCTTTTTCATAGCTGAACAGTGGTCCTTCAGATCAGCAGACATTAATCTCACCTGGTACATAACAGGAACTCAACATTTATATTCTAAAAGATAAGGACAAAAGAAAAAGTCTCATGTCTGTAGGTAGTCGGAGACTCAGAGTAATACTAATAACATAGGTTAGAACTTTACAAAGTGCTTTCACATCTTCCTCCTTATGTGATTCTCACAGCAACCCAGGGAAGTATTGCTGTTATCTGCATTCCAGTTTTGCAGCTGAGAAAAGTAAGACACAGAGTTTAAGCGATGGGGCAAAGGTCACAGCAGAACCAGGATTCACACTCTAACCTCCACTGCTGTTTCCATTACAACCCTATATCTTCCTCCAAAAGCTGATGAGATTTTAGAAGTATGTAGATTCTCTTCTTACCCAGAAATACCTTGCATCAGGGACTAAAAACTGCCATTTCATTAAGGCAGTGCCTCTACCACCACCCTTTCTTCTGCCAACAATGACCTGGGATAGTTGTTAAAATACCTAAGTGCTTTACCTAAAGTTTTCGTTTGTTTTTGTTTTGCTTTGTTTTCCTTTTTAGGGCCACATCTGCAGCATATAGAAATTCCCAGGCTAGGGGTCGAATCAGAGCACCCACCTACACCACAGCCACAGCAACTCGGGATCTGAGCCTCATCTTCGACCTACATAGCAGCTTACCACAACGCCTGAGCAGGGCCAGGGATCAAACCCATGTCCTCTTGGATGCTAATCAGCTTTGTTACCGCTGAGCCATAACAGGAACTCCCTAAAGGTTTTGCTAAAATAGTCTGGAGTGGAGCTCAGGAATCTGTTTTTTATTGCTAGAATATTAGAATCAGGAGATGCTAAGGTTTATTTGCAAAAATGAATAAGGTGGAGTTCCTGCCATGGCTCAGCAGTTGACAAACCCAACTAGCATTCATGAGGACACAATGGGGACTACAGCACTGATTTGACCCCTAGCCTGAGAACCTCCATATGCCATGGGTGCAGCCCTAAAAAGACAAAAAAAAAAAAAAAAGAATAAGGTATGTTTTCATTGTGATGGTAGAAGCCTGCGCCTTTCTTTCTCAAGGACTCTCTTTTAGGCTCCCTCTAATTACCACCACTTTCTCATCAGTGAGTCACTGCCCAGCCTTGCTATTGTAGGGAGACCAAGGATTCTACAGGAAGAGGCTCACCATCTCCTGGGCCTGTCCTCGGGAGCTGGTGATGACCTAAGATAGTACGAGGTTGTCCCCCATCCCCAACCTCCTCAATTAAAGGACAGTCCCTCATCCTGATGTTCAGGGAGATGGTCAGCAGATGGCACTAATTCACCATGGCTTCCCTTCATGAACCTGCTGCATATAGAAAGTACCCAGGGCAGGGTCGAATCTACAGTGCCAGGCTACACCACAGCGACTTAGGATCTGAGCCTCTTCTGCAACCTACACCACAGCTCACAGCAATGCCAGATCATTAACCCACTGAGTGAGGTGAAGGATTGAACCTGTAACCTCATGGACACTAGCCAAGTTTGCCTCCACTGAGCCACAGTGGGAACTCCTGGGGGGAAGATTTCTTAAAACTAATCCATTGGAACTTCTGGTGTACCAAATCTTGAAGACAGTGCTAGGAAATGCTTGTTTAGTATATTCTAAAGGGCACAGATGTCAGGGGTAGAAGGACTGTGTATGGTCCCTAGTTGGGTCACTTACCAGTCATGTGACTTCCGGCAAGTTACTTCATAGGCCTGTTTTTCCAATAACTTGGGGTGCTCTTGACCTCCTAGGGTTAATGTGAATAAATGATTCTGTGAGTCATAGTACAGAGTAGGTGCTTAATAGATAATAAAGGTTTTTTGTTTGTTTTTTACTATAGTGCAATAATTTATGGCTTTCCTTTTATGCCTGTTAAAAACTCCTTTTTAGTTATGTTTCCTAGCCAACTTGTTGATGATGCCACCATATTCCATTATACCTTACCACTGTAAGGCGCTCACTTGATTTAAAAGGCAAAATTGAAAAAGAGAGATAAAAGAGAAAAGGTAGACCCTTGGTTTATAAGTCCTTTACAATTTGCAATTAACTTGCATTAGCCATAATATTAGACAATAAGAGATTTTCATGCTTCAGGAACAACGAATCATTTATTACTTGTAAGCACCCACTGAGCTGTGTGTGTAAAGTAGTACCCATTGTTAAATTAGTCAATAAGAGGAAATGAAGAGAATATCTTCTGAGCCACCAAAATAGACATTGCAAAGTTGGAAATTTAAAGTTCATGTACTTGGAGTTCCCTTCGTGACTCAGCAGAAACAAATCTGCCTAGCATCCACAAGAATGCAGGTTCAATCCCTGACCTCACTCAGTGGGTTAAGGATCCATCGTTGCCATGAGCTGTGGTGTAGGTCACAGACACAGCTCGGAACCTCTGTTGCTGTGGCTGTGACGTAGGCCAGCAGCCGTAGCTGGGATTCTACCCCTAGCCTGGGAAACTCCATATGCTGTGGGTGCGGCCCTAAAAAGCAAAATGGGAAAAAAAAAAAAAATTCACATACTTTGCTCATACCTGGGCCTTCAGAATCTCATTCCGTGTCTATTTACTCATTTTAAATATTGATTTGGTCACATGGGTCTCCTTCCCAGATGTGAGTAAATGAGAAAAGAAGAGGTACTAGAAGCAGGCATACTAACCACAGCCAAAGGGTTCTCCAAGAGCCTGACAAAAAAAGGAGGAAATAGAAAAATGGACGTAAGAACTCAATAAAAAGACAGATTCATAGATACAAAGAACAAATGAATGGTTACCAGAAGGGAGGGGGGCTGGAAGTGGGAAAAATAGATGAAGGGGATTAAGAGGTAGAAATCTCCAGTTACTAATACATATACTGTGTTCATTTTTATGTTCCACTGATCCTCATAATAGCCTCATGAGATATATATTGTTTCACAAGTTTATAGTTGAAGAAACTGAAGCACACAGTGGTTAGATAACTAGTTCAAGATTACACTGCTAATAAGTAAAAGAATCAATATTTGAACCCCAGGTAGTCTGATGCTAGAGTCATGCATTTAACCACTGCACTATACTCTGCATGATTCACTATTAGGTCCTCTTGGAGGAAATACACTTTTTATTCCATTATTACTCTTTTAAAAAGTAAGGAAAATTTCTAAGAACATGTCTGCAAACTGTTATGTTACAACATAGGATGAAAATTGTCCTATAAATGTTTTAAAGAATCAAAAGGAAACTCAGGACATGTTGGGTTTTTTTGGTTTTTATTCTTTCTTTTTTGGCTGTACCCCCAGCGTATGGAAACTCCCCAGCCAGGGACTGAATCCGAGGCTCAGTTGCCACCTACACCACAGCTGTGGCAACACCAGATCCTTAACCCCCCCTGTGCCATAGTGGGTACTCCAAGCACTTGTTTTTAAAATGAGCAGGCAGTGTTCACTTCAGCAGTACATATACTAAAATGAGCAAGCAATTGGAAACTCTCAAAAGTGACCAGAGAGTTTTGAAAAAGAACTACAAAAATAAAAACTTTGAGATTAAAAATAGAATCGTTTACAGCAGAAATTGGCACAACACTGTAAATCAACTATACTTTAATTTTTTTAAATGTGTAAAAATAGAATTGTTAAAATTACATAGATAAATTGAATTAGTATTTGTGTGGCCGCAAAGCAGCCTTCAAGAATAGGACAAAATAAAAAGATTTTTAGATAATAAAAACTGACAGAAAAAAGCTGTGAGACTCACATTTCTTGGTTTCAAAACTTGCTACAAAGCTACACTAATCAAGACAGATTGGTACTGTCATAAGAACAGACAGAGCAATAGAATAGAATTGAGAGTCTAGAAACAAGCCCTCACTTTTATAGTCAATTGATTTTCAACAAGTGCCAAGCCCATTCACTGAGAGAGAAGACTCTTCACCAAATGGTGCTGGGTCAACTGGATAACCATATACAAATGAAGGTGGATCTCTACCTATATACACATACATACATTAACTCAAAATGAATCAAAGACTTAAATGCAAATGCTAAAATTGTGAAACTCTTCGAAGAGAATATAGGTCTAAGTTTATGACCTTGTATTAGGCAACAGTTTCTTAGCTATGACACCCAAAACATAAACAACTAAAAACAAATAAATTGTACTTTATCAAAATTTAAAACTTTTGGAGTTCCCTCATGGTACAGCAAGTTAAGCACCCTGTGTCTTCACTGCAGTGGCTTGAGTCACTACTGTGGCAAGGGTTCAGTCCCTGGCCTGGGAACTTCCGCATGCCATGGGCATGACCAAAAAAAAAAATCTTAAACTTTTGTGCTTCAAAGGACACTATCAAGAAAGTTAAAACACAACCCATGGAATGGGGAAAAATATTTACAAATCAAGTATTGATAAGGGGAGTTCCCGTCGTGGCGCAGTGGTTAACAAATCCGACTAGGAACCATGAGGTTGAGGGTTCGGTCCCTGCCCTTGCTCAGTGGGTTAAGGATCCGGCGTTGCTGTGAGCTGTGGTGTAGGTTGCAGACGCGGCTCGGATCCCGCGTTGCTGTGGCTCTGGCGTAGGCCGGTGGCTACAGCTCCGATTAGACTCCTAGCCTGGGAACCTCCATATGCCGCGGGAGCGGCCCAAGAAATAGCAACAATAACAACAACAACAACAAAAAAAGAAGACAAAAAAAAAAGTATTGATAAGGAACAAGTATTTAGAATATATAAAGAACTTTTACAACTGAACAGTAAAAAGACCCAATTTTTTAAAATGGTGCTATAGAATGAATGTCTGTGTCCCCCCAAAATTGATATGTTGAGAGCTAATCCTCAAAGTGATGGTATGAGGAAGTAGGGCATTGGAAGATAATTAGGTGATAAGGGTGAAGCCCTCATTAATGGCGTTAGTGCCCTTATAAAAGAGACACCAGGGAGTTCCCATAGTGGCTCAGCAGGTAATGAACCCAACTAATATCCATGAAGATGCAGTTCGATCCCTGGCTTTGTTCAGTGAGTTAAGGACCCAGCATTGCCACGAGCTATGGTGTAGGTTGCAGATGCAGCTCAGATTCCATGTTGTTGTGGCTGTGGTGTAGGCCGACCGCTACAGCTCCAATTCGACCCTGGCCCAGGAACTTCCATTTAAAAAAGTGTTTTATTTTTTTCTTTTTTGCAGCCCTAAAAAGCAAAAAAGAAAAAAAATAACTCAATCCAAAAGCTGACAATAAAAATGATTTTTAAAAAAACCACCAGGTGAGATGGTAAAAACAAGCCCAAATATAACTACAAATTACCACATATATTTATTAGACTTGCTAGTTAAAAGACAGATTGTTAGACTGAATATAATAAACCAAAATCCAGCTCTAATGCTGTTTACAAGAAACATCTTTTAAAAGACACAAAAGCTACATAAGTAAAAAGATCTTTAAAAAAAGAGACATACTGGAGTTCCCGTCGTGGCGCAGTGGTTAACGAATCCGACTTGGAACCATGAGGTTGCGG
The DNA here is from genome assembly GCF_054392235.1 of Sus scrofa. Taxonomy (NCBI): domain Eukaryota; kingdom Metazoa; phylum Chordata; class Mammalia; order Artiodactyla; family Suidae; genus Sus; species Sus scrofa. The sequence continues at coordinate 174,037,398 of NC_139383.1, forward strand.
GTTTGGTCCCTGCCCTTGCTCAGTGGGTTAACGATCCGGCGTTGCCGTGAGCTGTGGTGTAGGTTGCAGACATGGCTCGAATCCTGCGTTGCTGTGGCTCTGACGTAGGCCGGCGGCTACAGCTCCGATTCGACCCCTAGCCTGGGAACCTCCAGATGCCGCAGAAGCGGCCCAAAGAAATAGCAAAAAAAAAAAAAAAAAGAGAGAGACATACTGAGTAAACTTTAACCAAAAGACAGTTGGAAGCTATACTATCAGACGAAATAGGCTTTAAGACCAAAAAAGCATTACAGAAACAAAGAACATAACTACATAATGATAACACATTCAACTCCCAAGAAGGTATGAAAATTCACTACATAATAGGCATCTACTAAGATAGTCTCAAAATCGTAAAGCCGGGAGTTCCCATCGTGGTGCAGCGGAAGCAAATCCAACTAGCAACCATGAGATTGCGGGTTCTATCCCTGCTCCATCAGTGGGTTAAGGATCTGGTGTTGCCGTGAGCTGTGGTGTAGGTGACAGATGCAGTTTGGATCTGGCGTTGCTGTGGCTCTGGCGTAGGCAACAGCTCAGATTAGACCCCTAGCCTGGGAACCTCCATATGCTGTGGGTGCGGCCCTAAAAAAAAGACAAAAGACAAAAAAAAAAAAAAAGGTAAAGCCAAAATTGAAGAATCACAGGGAGCAACTGATAAGTACATCATCTAGTGGATGATTTCAACACACTCCTTATTTATGGAACTAAGCAATTAACCAGTGTATACAACAAACTTCAAAGAATGGGTACCACACAGGTATCATATGATGTACTTAAAGTTGCCTGATGTTTTGAAATGAGGAAAATCTAAACTTCCAGTAAACCCACAGCTAGGCCCCACCCTCAGGCCTGCAAGCTTTGTAGTAGCCCAGCCTCCAGGCCAAAGAGCCCAGTGACAGCAACAGACAGAGGATCTTACACATTCAAAACAAAGGATCCTGGAGCAACACCTACTGTGTATGGCAAACATTAGGGAGGACATGGCAGCGACCTTCCATCTTTGCTATTTGGAGGAGGAGGCTACCGTTTACAGGTGGAATTTAAGTCAGGTTGACTCATCAGTTATCAGGGAAGCCAGCAGCAGGGGCAGGGGGCAATCATGTATATAGTTACTAATTAAGCCCTGTAATTAAGAGGATTGGCTTCTCATGTGAATGAAGCAGAGCCTGAGCAGTGGAGGTGCAGATAGCATGAGAACAGACATCGTGAACAGCCTGACCAAACACCCACAATGATCAGCTCACTGAAGTATTCACCTTTCAGGGTCTCACCCCAGCTCTCCAGAATTCCTCTTCCCTAAGAATTTCACCACATCCCTAGCAAACATGACTGTAGAATAGGACTGCTCTTTATACCCCACTCCCCACTATGGCCACAGTTGATTGGACTAGAGGTGGAGCCCCAATTCAAAATGAGCCAATCAAATTCTCCCAGAAAAAAAATCTGGGCTTAGGTCAGGGCTCTTCATTAGCTTGAAGAGATGGCCGTCTATCCATGGAGTTCCCATCGTGGCGCAGTGGTTAACGAATCCGACTAGGAACCATGAGGTTGAGGGTTCGGTCCCTGCCCTTGCTCAGTGGGTTAAGGATTGGGCGTTGCTGTGAGCTGTGGTGTAGGTCGCAGACGCGGCTCGGATCCCGTGTTGCTGTGGCTGTGGTGTAGGCCAGTGGCTACAGCTCTGATTAGACCCCTAGCCTGGGACTCTCCATATGCTGCAGGAGCGGCCCAAGAAATAGCAAAAAGACAAAATAAATAAACATCCTGTGAACAGTGGGGAGCAGAGAAAGCTGATCTGCCAAGAAACGAGGGGTTTTCCTGCAGAGAGAGGAGACCGCACTGTAAGAGGGAAAGACTGAAAAACAGACTGACTAAAGAGGACTTAAAAAGAGAAGTAGTCAGAGAAAGAGTTTGATAAGTAGAACGTGTAGAGCAAGACTGAGTTCTATTGAGAGTGATGAAATAAAATTCCGATTTTTATGGCAAAACAAAATTTAAACAATTTTTTTTCTCTGCCTGTTTGGGCCTCTTCCCTCTCCCTTTAGTGTGTACTGTGTATCTGCATTTATCAGAGCTCCTTACGAGGTAACATTCCCTCTTAACCTCATAAAAGGTCACAACCCCTTAGGAGATAAACTTCCTTCTTAATCTTGAAAAGGAGCCACAATGACCCCAATTTCCAATTTCTGGAGGGATCAGTATAGAGAAAAGATAAATGTTTCAATTCTAAGGTATAACTTACCAAACTGCTCTAAGTCAACTTGAGCAGAAAAGCAGAGAGTGATGGTCTGGATTCTGATGGCTTTGCAGTTCCTGGTTCTGGTCCTCCCTGATGTCTGCTGGCAGCCCCATTACTGGTATAACCAGTGTGCAGTCCCACCTCTCCTCCTTGGCTGTAGCCAATCCCTTTGCCTAAAACTCCACCTGTCACGTACTACCTACAACTTGGCTTGGTCTAAGTCCTTTCAATCTTTCAAGCCTTTGTTCTTGTCCTAACATCCCGGTGACATTTTTCTCTATCAACCCAGTTGCTAGAGCTCTCCAGACTGCAGAGATCATTCTGCATGGAACTTCCTTGGTTGGAAGCAGCAGCAGCCTGACTCTGCCCTCTCCATCTTCCTGCCTATGCCCTTCCTCCTGCCATCTGGTGTCCTTCTTCTTTTTTTTTTTTTGCTTTTGTCTTTTTAGGGCCACACCTGTGGCATATGGAGGTTTCCAGACTAGGGGTCGATTCGGAGCTACAGCTGCCAGCCTACACCATAGTCACAGCAACGCCAGATCCAAGCCGCATCTGCAACCTACACCACAGCTCATGGCAACGCCAGATCCTCAACCCACTGAGCGAGGCCAGGGATCGAACCCTAACCTCATGGTTCCTAATCGGATTTGTTTTTGCTGTGCCACGACGGGAACTCCAGGTGTCCCTCTTCTTAGCAGTTCATTCTCAGTAACTGGGTTATCGGCCAGTGTACAGCAGGCTGAGACCAAAACCTTTGGGCTTTTTTTGAAATGAATGTGTTGTCCATCCTGTGTGCAGTCTCCACTGGGGAAGGGAACACCCAGTGAATCATCAGCTATTTGTTAAAGCAAAGGCCTCTTGGGAACAGTGCTATTTACTTCACTGAAAATTGTGGAAAGGATTTTAGAGATCGTTTAGATTCTAATCTAGACCAATTCCATTCAAATTTTTCTTCTCATTTATTTGTAATTGAGATACAATTTACACAAAGAATTTTATTAGTTTTAGGTGTACCACCAGCCCCTTTATTTATAGGTGAGGAAAATGACCAAAAATCACATATCTAGCATTGGAAGTAAGCTGTTTAGAAAGTAGGTGTCATGAGCTCAACTTCACTGGTGTATCCTTTTCTGAAAGAGGCATCTGCCATCCCCTTCCAGCCTCCACCCCCTGGTTTGGCACAGCTGTTTGTGCTTGTGCTCCTTGCTTCTAACACCACATCTTCAGCAAGCCAGCTCCTAGCTATCATTCAGACCGCAAATCAATGCCACCTCCTCTAAGAAACCTTCTCAGATCACTACCCCCTCCAAACCTGGTGTCACTATGTAAAGTATATTTTATATACTCACAAGGCCTATCTACCTGCATACTTGGCTTTGCATAGAGTAGGCAATCAAGAAGTGTTTGATGGGTGAAGAAAAAAGTCAGATACCAGTTGCCACTTGCTGGAGTCCATTTATGCAGGCCCTCAATGAAGAACAGAAAGGAAAGGCCATGGGTTGGGAGCCCAGTCAGGCCACTTTTCCCAGTGGCCCCCTTTGGTGAGTTTGAAGGGAACTGGATGGTCAGGTTAAAGCAGCACATACTCTCTCCTGAAGCAGCGAGGCATCTGTGCTATAGTTAGCTGAACACTCATTCCTTGGCAGGAGCAGACAAGCCCCCCCAAAGCAGCCAGTGGGAGCCACTCCCTGGGAAGCATAGTCTGGAAGTAGGTCAAGGAGCAATCACAAGGCCACTAGGCTCCAGCCCTATATACGCTCATTTTCTCAGGGGTCATGGGGATGAGGTGCTTAGCCAGAGAAATTTCTAATTGATTGTGTACCAAACCCCTGGGAGCTGGGCAGAGGCTAATCCAAGAGTACATATCCAGCCCAGATCAGAAGTGGGCAGAAGGAGCTGCACTGGGCCGGGCGGGGGATCAAGGAGAGCTTTTTGTCCTGATTGTAAAAGATACCCTCTCCTCCTCTAATCCCCTTGGCCTCTTTCCTAATAGATTTTGGAGAGGCTGGGGAAAAGGCTGTCATTGCATCTTACTCAACCTCACACCCCACCGCCTTGGCTGTTGATGCCTGCAAGATCACTCTGGCACCATCCAGTGGCCTCCGATTTACTATTTTAAACCAAATACCTTTTCCAAAAACAAAACCTTGTCCATTTGGACCAGTCATTTTTCTCAAGGGACAGAGGCTGTTACACACAACAGAGATCTGGTGTCTGGAAAAGCTGAGCATCTTTACAAGAGCCTGGAATAAAAAGAAAAATCCCATCACTTCAGAGCGAGGCCAGCCAGCCCAGCTGGAGAAGGCAGCAGGCTGTAGGGGGTTGCCGAAGGCTCGCTCACCGAGCTTGCCGGACCCTGGGCCAAGCCATTGTATAAGCTCCCCAGTACTGGAACAAAAGAAAGAAAAAAAATCAGAACAAGTTTTCAGCTTTGCTCAGGGGCCCAGAACATGTTCACAACTCCAGGAATCTCTGCTCTTCTCTGCAAATGGAAAATATGATCCATGAGAACAAATTGACCACTAGAATATGTGCCTAGTCACCCAGCCCTGTGACTTGGGAGTTAGGTGGCTCTGTGCCTCACACCACCTTGTGACCACTTTCCTGAGACCCCTCTGTCTTTCTGAGTAGATGGCTCATTCTAATGGTTGAAAGACAGGTCAGCGGCCTCAAAATCAGGTATAAAATGTGCATTTATTGACATTTGTTCTGGGCCACACTAGGCTTCTAGCAAGAACAAAAGCAAATATAAAAGGAAAAAGGCTAATATAAGTAGCAACCCAGTCCGGTTGTGGATACCAGGAGGTGTTTTTTCCAAACTTGGTCAAGTACCCTATATTCAGCAGTGTAACACTGAATGTGCACTAGAGCTCCAGACTGAGCAAAGAAAATGTTATTTACATTTCAAGTAGAAATATTAGAGTTTATTCCTTTATTTTACCACCTTTTATTTGTATGAACTGTGATGGAGGCTTTGCTTACAACCTATGGAGCAAGGTCAAGAAATACGCTTTATATTGGTTATTTGATCTTCAACATCAGATTATTATTGTAGAGGTGGACAAAACCATGCAAAAAAAGAAAAGGAAGGACATTTCCTTGGACGGCACTAAATGAAGAACACTCCAAGCCAGAGTTTGCCCATGGCCAATTTCTTGTGTTTCTTGTAAAGAGGACAAAGGGGCTTTATTTTGACATTTTGTGAGCTACGTGCCAATCAGTATCACGGGACAAAGACAGTAAGTTAAGGCATGAAGAAACAAACAAGCAAGTTACACCAGAACAGATGGGCTTAAATTAACCAAGTGACAGTTTGGGCGTCAGTCTCACAATGGCTGTCACGGGAGGTGGGGGAAGGAGAGAAGTACCGTAAGCCTTAGTTGCTCAGAGGCTGCTGAGCAACCCCAGGAAACCTCAGAGAGGCCACCCCCCTGCGCTGGCGCTGGCTACCACTGCTTGCCCGCTGCCTCCTGGAGGGCGCTCTTCCCCTGACAGTGCTTGCCGGGGAGGGCCGGGCCGAGGTGCTTTGGAGGTACTGGAAGGCACTCTGACGGCCCACCTGCCTCTCTACGCAGTTAAAGGTGAGGGCCACTCCCACATTGCTCTTCATGACTCTGGAGGAGCCATCCGAGCTGCCATCAAAGCATCGGCCCAGTGCAATCTCCTTGGCTGTGCGAGGGTCCTGGTCAGTTACAGTGTAGATGCCATAGTTATGGCCCAGGGGGTCCAGGGGTGCCAGCATGGTGTACTCACTGGTGTCGTTATTGACAGCTAGTGGTAGGTGGTTGACCAGGTACTCGTGCAGCATGGAGTTTACGCTGGCTCGATGGCAGCTGCCCTGGGGAATGACCTTTACCAGTGTACGGTCCACACGGTCCTGGTCATACAGCATCCCACTGCACTTGAACTCCAAACAGGCAGATGAGACATTGGGCTGATCCCTGTCCCGTGTGCTCTTCACATCCCGGATTCCATACAGTTTCCCCACTGTCTGCCGGTGGGTGCCCCCCATGTTGCGGGATCGCACATTCACCTCCAGTGGCCCCACGATCTTCACCTTGATGTAGCATGCCCTGAACTCCATTGGCTTGGGCCACCATGCCAGGTAGTCTTCAGTCCAGCTCATGGGGTCATCCTCGTTGAAAGGGACCGTGTTGTAGTCATACCGATCCCCCTCGATCTGGTAGAACCGGAAGTGGGCTGCACTGGGTGGTGCCTCCTCACAGGCCTGGAGGTTCTCAAAGGCATAGATGGGCCCATTGCTCTCTTCAGCTGAGTTGGGCCTTGGCTTGGCCATGCTGATCTGGAAAGCCGTCTTCTTGACCCGTGGGTCCTCATGGTCTGTCCGACGGTACTTGAGCTTGTTGAGGTAGGGCTGAGGGACGCCAATTGCATTTGGGTTGAATTTAGGAGAAGACTCCACGGCTTCCAGTTCTTCCCCAGCCAGGCTGGCCAGAACGTAGGCGGAGTAAGCATCCGGGGACTGGTCATCACAGAAGGCAGGCAGACAGGCCCCATTGGGGCCGGTGAGGACACTGTCAAAGCGGCCCCAGGCCCTGGGGTTGGAGGAAAAGCCAGCCCTGGGCTCCAGGTTGATCACAGAGACCACGACCCCCTGGATCTGCTCACTGGGCAAGAACCTCTCGCTCCGATAGGCCCTCACCTTGATGAAGCACCTCCTGCTTTCAGGGACATCTAGGTTAAAGAGCCTCCTCTCTCGGATCTCCATGTTGCCCACCAGGAAAGTCCTGTCCTCTCTTCTCTTCCGCCTTTGGCTCTCAAATCGGAAGTCGCCTTCCTCCTCCCACAGCCCTGTGTCTGGGTTGAGTGACCAGAGTTTCATCATGGGCACGTGCTCTGGCATCTTGACCTGGGTCGAGTCGAGGTGGACCTTCACCTTGCCAACATTGAGGGACTCTGAGGCAGCCTCATCTGTGAAATCCACAGAGAACATGCCATATGTCCGAAGGGGGAAGGTGTCTCCCTCATCATTGATGAAATTCAGGTCACTCTGGGCCGCAGTGGCTGTGGAAATATTCCGGGGATCGAGGAAGGTCACACTGGCCTTTACTTTTCCTGTGTAGGGCTCCCCATTCTGCCTGTAGAAACTCTTGGACGGGATCTCCAGCTCCCCCATGGGGTCTTCACCATCCATATCCCCCAAGGGGATAATGTTGGTCTCCATGGCCTCCAAGATGATGGGTTCTTTCCGCCGAAGCATCTTGATCTCATGGAACACTGCACTTCCCTTCTTGTTAAAGGGCAGCACTTTGGTGGTGTTGACAAACTTCTGCAGCCTGTCCACAAATGTAAGCACCAGCCTCTCCGTGTCCTGGGGCACGTGGAGGGTGAACGTGCCTTTGTAGCCAGTCATGCTCACACGATTGTTCCCCAGATACACGTGGCCAAAGCGCATGGGTTCCCCATTGTCAGCGGCGCTGACACGGCCCCGCACGATACTCCGGGTATCTGTACACCGCTGGCAGCTGCACTCCGTGGCCACCTTCGTGGGCAGCGTGTAGCCACTGCACTGGATCTCCCTCTCCTCTGTTTTGGAGATCCCACAGCAGTTTTCCACGGCATCCCGGCACCTGATGCCATTATCCTGCTGCCCTGCACAGGTCTTGACAGGGCACCGGCCCACATCATAGTAGAAGGAGTTGGTGGCATTCTGGAAGCAGTCATGCGGCAGCCGGATAAGGTAGCTCTCAGGCGTTGGGTTGCAAGGAGCCTCATCAGGGGCTATGGAGGGAAATAGTGTGTGTATTAAAATGCAAGTTCCTGTCCTACACAAAGGCACCTCGACCTCACCTTACCACCTGGCTTTAGGGTTTTCAAAGTACTTGCGTATTCCTGATCCCAATTATCACAGAACTCTTCCGAGAGAGAGAACAGCCATTACTAATCCCATTTTATACATGGGGAAACAGAGTTGGTTGCTAAGACCACGAGTAATGGTCCTCATTGGAGAGGTCTTAAAAATTCATGAGGGTATTTTGAATTACCACAAAAATTGGGAATGCTACTGGCTTATCATAGGTGGGGGGCATTGCAGCTCTGTTTCCTGCAGTGCCTGGCACTGTTCCATATAAGAAACTTTTCTGCATCCTGCTTGACTTCACATATTCTACAGACATTCATGTGGGTGGAAAACCTGTTTAAGATGATAAGAGCCTGGTGGTTTTTATATGACTTTACCATACATTGAATTTTTCAAGAATGCAACTACTGTATAAATAGAGCTGAGATTGTATTTTGTTTAGTTTGTAAAAATTCCAAGAATACTTCTTGTCTCAGAAAAATCACATACCTACAATTGCCCAAGGAATGTGAAATGATACCTCTGTATCCATTGGTATTTGTGGCTGTCATATTCATGGTGACTGGATTCAAGTGCAAGTGTCTGACCTCTTGGCTGGCATTCTTATGTCATCATGCCAAAGCATTCACACATCGAAATACATACTATTTTGTATTAAAAAATTTTTTTTGTATTTCTCTTTTGCATTATTGGGGCCATGTGCTTATATACTTGGAAATTATATGTGGTTATTATCTAGACATTTAACTTCAAAATAGTAAAAATATTTTTAATTTAAAATATTAAAAATTTAAAGTTTTAAGGATGACAATGAGAAGCAGAGAACATTGGTACCATGAGCTGGGAACCACTGCTGACGGGGTCTACATCTCCTCTGCCAAGATCCCAGTGCCCTGTGTCCTATCTGTCCTGAGGTGGGTTGCTCAACTTTCTTGGAGTCTGCGAAACATTACAGAATCCTTCCAACAAAGTTTCTCTCCCTCTGCCTTTTGTCTGGTTTCGTTTAGGCCAATTACTAAGATAGCCTGCTTCTCCCTCTCTTTCCAAGTACAGGTTCCTAATTGGTTTTGGACTCTACGCTCTCCTCTAGCTCACTTCTAGAAGCCAGCTATAATCAAGTCACCCTGTCCTGTAAAACCCCCTCAGTTTCCACTTCCGTATCTTTGCTCACACTGGCCCCTCAATCTGGAATGCTCCACCCCCCACTCCTACCCGCTCCATACACACAGTCCCTGGCCACACTTTTTTTTTTTTTTTTTTTTGTCTTTTTTTTGCTATTTCTTGGGCCACTCCCATGGCATACAGAGGTTCCCAGGCTAGGGGTCGAATGGGAGCTATAGCCGCCAGTCTACGCCAGAGCCACAGCAACGCTGGATCCCAGCCGCGTCTGCAACCTATACCACAGCTCACAGCAAAGCCGGATCGTTAACCCACTGAGCAAGGGCAGGGATCGAACCCTCAACCTCATGGTTCCTAGTTGGATTCGTTAACCACTGCGCCATGACAGGAACTCCCCTGGCCACACTTTAAGACCAAGGGCTCACAATGTTGGCTGCAAATGAGAATCACCCAGGGGAGTTTTAACCTGTGCATGCCCAGGCTACATCCCAAACCAATGAAATCAGACTCACTAGAGGTATGACTCAAGGATCAATATATTTTTTTCTTTTTAGGGCCGCACATGCAGCACATGAAAGTTCCCAGGCTAGGGGTCAAATCAGAACTGCAGTTGGAGCCCACACCACAGCCACAGCAACGCCTGATTCGAGCTGCATCCATTACCTACACTGCAGCTTGCAGCAACACTGGATCCTCCAACCCATTAAGTAAGGCCAGGGATCGAACCTGCATCCTCAGGGACACCATGTGGGGTTCTTAACCCACTGACCCACAGTGAGAACTCCCAGGCATCAATATTTTTAAAATCGCAACAAGTGAGCCCAATGGGCAGCCAAATGCTTAAACAGAAGCACTTTTTTTTTTTTTTTTTTTTTTTTGGCTTTTTAGGGCTGCACCCTTGGCATATGGAAGTTCCCAGATTAGGGGTTGAATCAGAGCCATAGCTGCCGGCCTATACCACAGCCACGGGAACTCGAGATCCGATCCGCGTCGGCAACCTACCCCACAGCTCATGGCAACACCAGATCCTTAACTCACTGAGTGAGGCCAGGGATTGAACCTGTGACCTCATGGATACTAGTCATATTTGTTTCTGCTGAGCCATGACGGGAACTCCTAAAAGCACTATTAAAGCCTCAAGCAAACAACCATGGTTACTCCCACCTGGAAGGTCTCTGTCCCTTATCTATGGAATCTGCAACCCCCCCCATCTCCTGTTTTAATTGCATTTTTCTATCATTATTGATTTGTTTCTTATTTCTTTACCCCTCCAGGAGTGGAAGCTCTGTGAGGGTAGATTTTAGGTCTGTGCCATCTTTGTGTCCCAGAAAGCACAGCACTGTTCACAGCCCAGAAAAGCCCAAGTTTTTACTGCCCAATCATGCCCACTGGGGTGCTCCCCAGTGCTATGGCAGGGCTTCCCAGGGGCCCTGACAGACTTACCTATGACAGTGAGCCGGGCCACAAGGGACTTCACAGCCCCGGCGTCACTCTGGGCTTTACAGAAGTACTCCCCAGCCTGGTCCTGCTGCAGGTTCCTCAGCACCAGCTTGCTCTCGTGCTTGTAGAGGGAGGGTTCCAACAGTGTGTTGTTGTGGTACCTGTAAGGGTTGGACAGGGATAGCCTGAGGGGGGTGTGGGAGGGCTGGTATCCTTGGGGACAGTGCCAGGAGCAAGGCAGATGGTGGATGGGTCCCTGCAGATGCTAACACCATCACTGACTCAGCTCATCCAAGAGCACTGACTAGCCTGGGAGTCAGAGGACTTGATTCTGAGTCTCAGCCCCACCACTACCTGGCGACAGACCCTTGGACAAATCATCTCACCTCTGAGCTTCAGCTCCCTGTTCTATGAAATGGGAGTGGTGATACCCAGATGACTCCATACAAAAATGTGTGTGAAGGGTAAAGGACAGCAACTGAGGACTCTGAACTTGTGGCCTTTGTCTGGGAACTTAGGGCTGGGGAATCTGGTTCTACGTCCCAAGGATAAAAAAGGACCCCAAGGAGTTCCCGTCATGGCTCAGCAGAAATGAATCTGACTAGCATCCATGAGGACGCAGGTTCGATCCCTGGCCTTGCCATGAGCTGTGGTGTAGGTCACAGATGTGGCTTGGATCCTATGTTGCTATGGCTGTAGTGCAGGCTGGTGGCTACAGCTCCAATTTGACTCCTAGTCTGGGACCCTCCATATGCCACGAGTGTGCCCTAAAAAGACAAAAAAGAAAAAAAAGGACCCCAAGACCAGAGTTGCACTGTGGGGACCCCAGCAGTAGACAACAATAGGGCTTGCTGGTGGTCTGGGTGGCCTCAACCCTGCTGAGTGCCTGTTTCCTGGCTCTGCACCAGGCTTTAACTGTAACTTCATTCTATTGGTTACTGTTATGATCAATAAGTCCAGACCCAATGCAAGAAAGCTCTGGTCTTCAAGAGGAGAATCGGCCAGGTAGCTGGCAGAATACTCACCAGAAATACTTCTCTGGTTTGGGTTTCCCTGTGGCCTTACAGCACAGGGACACGCTCTGCCCAGCTCTCCGTGCTTTTGTCTCGGGGTTCATCACAATGTATGGAATCTCTGAGACACAAGATGAGAAAGGGCTTTTGGGGCTTTCCCTTGCGACAGGTTCTCCAGACCTTGCTCCCTTCAAGTATCTCGATATGTGTTAAAATTGTACGATTTCACACACATACACACCCAGCCCTTCTCTAATGTTCCTAATAAGGTTGAGTCTATACCCCTCCATCCACTCAAACTGGGCCCTGCTCCCATGGCCTCTGAAGCAGCATCTGGAAGAGGCACTGGAGACCCAAGGGGACCTTGTACCAGCCAAGATTCCTAAGCACTGCCATAGACACAGTAGCAGCAGAGCTGGCTATTTTGAAGAATGCAATATTCCTGCTCTTCTGACTCCAGCAGAATTTTCTGGCCATTCTATACTGTTTCTGAATTCCTTCAGCCTCTCTCTCTATGAAATCCAAACCTTACACTGTATTGTAATTAACTATTTTAGATAATGTAAGAACTCATACATTGGAGGGAGCAAGCCATACCAATATCTGGGGGAAGAACACTTCAAGCAGAGCATATAGCAAGTGCAAAGGCCCTGAGGCAGGACTGTGCCTGTGCATTGGAGGAACAAATAGGAGTCCATTGTGGCTGGAGTAAAGTGACTCAGTGTGGGTGGAGGGGAATGATAATGGGAGAGGAGAAAAGAGACAGAATGGGTTGGACTTGTGGGTTTTTGAGTTTTACTCTGGGCAAGCTGGGAAGCTAGCTCTTAGTACAAATAGTCCTTTTATTTAAAAGCCCAGCCTTCCTCCCCAGCCCTAGCCCAGAGAACTTAAGTACCTGCCCTCACAAACTCCGCCTTGATGGTGGCTGTCTTCAGTCTAGTCTTAGGCATTGTGAGCTTGATGGGGACAAACTTGCTCTTTGTGATCTTCAGGATGCTTTTGCCATCAGGGCACAAGCCAGGGACTCGGAACCTCCCGCTGCGGTCTGTCTGGGTCAGTAGCTTAGGTGTCTTGGTCAGCAAGTAGACAGTAGCCCCTGAGGCTGGGGCACCCCCAGGGAGGGAGACAGCCCCATGCAGCACGAAGTCCTGGCACATGCAGGCGTCGCAGTCAGCATTCACCTGGCCCATGGGGCAGGTCAGGTCACAGGCTTTGGAAGAAGGGGCCACATCAGGAGGGATTATATGGATTCTGGCCCTCCTTTAGCCACGCCCCAGCCAGTGGACTCACATATCCTTCCCTCTCCTCCTTAGGCTTTGTTACCCTCCCTCATCAGCCTATACGACTAATTCCTATTCATCCTTTAAGACTCAGAACACTTCCTCTAGGAAGCCCTCCTTGATTCTCCCAAGGTATGATCATTGACTATGCTCTGTGCACCTATATTATCCTCCACGTCCCTGATCAGTGCACATAATAGATGCTTAGTTAACACTTGATGCATGAATGAATCTGTCTCAGTCTGACCCTGTAACATATTCTAAGCTGCTCCAACCTCAGCCCTCTGCCCTGCCCAGTACCACGGGGAGTACCTGAACAGGCCTGCTCCATGCAGAGCCGACCCTCTTCAGTGGCCTCATTGCACAACGACACTGTCTCCGCCAAGCAGGTGCGTGTTCGGGTCTGGACCCCAGTGTGACCACAAGCAGCAGAACACTTGCTCCAGGGAGACCATGGGCTCCAGAGGCTGCGCTCCATATCTCGGCGCAGGGATCCTGCAAAGCAGAGTTGGCAGAGAGTCTGATTTCCCTCCCCAGAGGACTGTCAGGAAATCTGACCCTGAGGCTGCTTTTCTTCAGGGAACAAGGCCTCCATTTACATCATAGATGTCATTGATATTTATATTTCCTGCAATGATTTTTCCAACAGTTGGAGGTCAAGAGTCTTGAGGAAGTGAGGTCTCTAATTTCTACTAAGACGTCGAATGGGCTGGGGTGGCTCTGAGAGGAACTTGCTGGCCAAGCACTGGGACTTAGATGTGCTGCCCTAGGATGTGTGGGGACAGCACCGTTTCCTCCACCAGTGTGGAAATAGCCCTGTGCTCCTGCAGAAAGGCACCCTGGGAAGTCAGGGCCAGGGGCATCAATGACATCAAGCCCCCTTCTACCCACTCTCCTCACCTCTGGTCTGAGGCCTATGTCCAAGAACAAGGGCCTTGGTACCTTACCCAGGAGACCTTGCCCAGCCCGAGCTGCCATTCCAGACAACCACCACTGCCGCCTGGGTCTGCAGGGTTGGGCTGTGTGCACTGGGGGAATTGCGGAAGGGGAACATGTGCACCTGAGAAGCAGCCAGAACTGCAGCTGACTGAATTATCCGGTGTGGGAGAGAGGACAGAAAGAGCACAGACACTTGGACTCTGCAAACACAGGCATGGGTTTAAATCCCAGCCTTCGGAGTTCCCGTTGTGGCGCAGTGGTTAATGAATCCGACTAGAAACCATGAGGTTGCAGGTTCGGTCCCTGCCCTTGCTCAGTGGGTTAACAATCCGGCGTTGCCGTGAGCTGTGGTGTAGGTCGCAGATGCGGCTCGGATCCCGAGTTGCTGTGGCTCTGGTGTAGGCTGGTGGCTACGGCTCTGATTAGACCCCTAGCCTGGGAAATCTCCATATGCCACAGGAGCAGCCCAAGAAATAGCACAAAAAAAAAAACCCAAAAACAAAAAACAAATCCCAGCCTTCCACTTAGCAGCTGTATCATCTCGAGAAGTTACCTAACCTCTCTGAACGTGGAATAAGCTGTTCAAAATGGAGAGTCCTGGAGTTACCATCATGGCACAGTGGTTAATGAATCCGACCAGGAACCATGAGGTTGCAGGTTCAATCCCTGGCCTTGCTCAGTGGGTTAAGGATTCAGCGTTGCCGTGAGCTGTGGTGTAGGTCGCAGACGCCGCTCAGATCCCACATTGCTGTGGTCATGGTGTAGGCCAGTGGCTACAGCTCTGATTAGACCCCTAGCCTGGGAACCTCCATATGCCACAGGAGCGGCTCAAGAAAAGGCAAAAAGACAAAAAAAAAAAAAAAAATGGAGAGTCCTCACAGGCCAGTTATAAAGTTTGAGTGATTCAGATAACTAACAGTGTCCAGCACAGAAGAACTAAAATAGAAACTAACACCTAGAGAACGGCCACCTGCATTAAGCCCTAAAGGTTCTTTATCTCATTTAATCCTCATAAAAGCCCCTATGAAGATTTACTAATATTACCCTGCTCTACATGTGAGAAACCAGAGGCTCAGAGAGCTTCAGAAAAGTTGCCTAAGGCACATGGCAGAGATGGCAGGCCCGGGATTCAGACCAAGCAGCCCAGCCCCAGCGCACGGGGTCACATGCACTCAGTAAGGTGGATAGAAAGGAAATCACCCACCAGCACACAACACTGTCGGGAAGATTATGGTTCTCATGACACTGAGGGTAGTTATGGAGTCAAGCACGCATGTGTGTGTGATATCCAGAGTTCTGTGGCCAGAGGCAGACCCTGGCCTCTCCCTGAGCAGAGGCTGGGGGGAGGCAGGGAGTGGGGCTGCTCAGGCTCACCTGGAGGGCAGAGGAAGCGCACGGTGTAATTGGAGCAGTTCTGGCCAGGCCGCTGCTCCCTGTTGAGGCACCAGAAGCCCTCAAGGGGGCTGCCATGGACCACTTGGCCATTGCTGCCTGCAGGTATCCAGCTGGTGGTCCGAGCCTGCAGCCGCAGGGGCCGAGCACACACCCGGTCCCCGTAGTAGAAGCGAATGGCATCCAGCCGCTCATAGTCACCCTGCCCACCTGGATGGTCGATGTTGAACCATGTTGTCCACTCCCCAGGACCTGAGAGATAGAGCCAGGTAGGAGAGAAGCCAGGCCCTGGTGCCCCTGGTGAGCTCAACCCCTCGCAGCCATACCCTCCTAACCCCTCACACACCCCTCAGTGGTCTCAGGCCCTACAGCACCTCTGTGGTCTCTTACCCTTCTGCAAACCCACTGCCAAAGGCTCTGTTAAAGCTCTCGGCAGCCTAGCTGCACCATGTCACATCTTCCTGCCTTCTGTCTCTACCTCCAGCTTCAACACTCTGGTCAGGGTGAGCTTTATCCACGTGGCTTGGTTCCCATCACTCTCGGCTTTACTTCTCTTAGCGGGGCACTCAGGTGCTGGTGTGCTGGCCCCAAGTATCGCTCCATTCTTATCTTCCCCTTCTCTCCCTGCCTGTGCTCTGGCCCCAGCGAGCCCTACAGCATTCCTGGAATATGTCGGGCAGCCTCATGATTCTGAGCTCTCCTATGTACTCGGTCCCTCTGCCTGGACAGAGATGTAGGTCCAGTGCTTTTTAAAGTGAGTTTCTATGGAACCCTGACAGTGTTCCTGGCTGCAGAGAATCTCTGAGCAAGCTCAGTCAAGGCCACCCCTCCCCCGGCCCCTCCCTGCTCCAGCCACAACTCACTGTCCAGGGGGTCAGCAGGCGTGGCAAAGATGCTGAAGGTCCTCTTCCCAGGCTGAACTCTTCTCACAGACTGGGTGAGCATCATCTGCCTCCCTGAGGACCAGGAGGAGACTGTTAGTTGCAAGGGCCCAGCAGGGTCTTGTTACCAGCCTCTCAAGATGTAGGGAAGCAGTGTGATATAGGGGATAGAGCATAAGCACTGGGCAAGGTTCAAATCCTTACTCTGCCACTTACTGGCTATATGACTTCACAAAAGCTTTATTCCTCTAAATCTGTTTTCCCATAAAATAGAGTTGCATCAGCAACTGCCACATCACAGGGTCCTGGTGCATATTCAGGGTGATGGTGAAGGTAAAGGGACATGGCATGCAGTGCCTGCTCAACAAATGGTGTTTCTCTTTTTGCTCTTGTCCTAGAAATGGACCATCGGATACTGTCAAGCAGCTAGTGAGCTGGGGCTCCTACTTTAGGTTCTGAGCCTGTCCTTCTCGGCAGAATGAAAACTAACTTTCCTCATCTGGAAATAGAGATGTTAGTTGCCACCGCCTGAGTGGTGGTCCAGTTGGCATGAGAATTCCATGAGGTTACCACACAATATCTGTGAAGTATACAGAGCTTGAGACTGTGAGGACCAGACACTCTGCCACTTCCTGACAGTGTGACCTTGGGCCAGAAGCTTAAGGCGTCTGACCCCTCATCATAAAGTGAGCATAATAAATAGTTCCTATCCCAGAGGTTTATAGGGATTAAATAAGCTCATTTGTAAAATCTACTTAAGACAATGCCTAGCACACAATGCTTGCTAAGTGTTAGTAACTCCTTTTAACTCAATTCCTGGACAAGAGATGTCCATTTTCCTTCTTCTGGCAAAGTCTGGCTTTGGGAATCCACTCTCCCCTAAAGAATTCATATGGTCTAATTGGAGGAGTCAACCTCAATTTTCTGACCCCAGGCTGGCAGAATCTGTCTGAGGAAGGGTACAGGGCACTCAGGCTACAGGCGATAAGCCTCCAGCTCCGTCCCAGCTGAGGCTTGGTTGGGGGCTCCAAAGTGGGAAGGATAAAAGACAACATAGGGCTGCAAAGCTTTGGAAGGCAATTAACTCTCAAGTGAGAAAGTCAAATCAGAATTCTCTATGCTGCTTAATTGGGGTGATAGGAGCTCTTTTAATCAAACTCTTCTGATTTCCCCTCAGATGGTTGAATGTTTATCATCCTCACCAGCAGCAGCTGTCAGGGTAGAGAAAGCAAGCCAGGGAGTTCCAATCGTGGCGCAGTGGTTAACGAATCTGACTAGGAACCATGAGGTTGCAGGTTCGATCCCTGGCCTTGCTCAGTGGGTTAAAGATCTGGCGGAGCTGTGGTGTAGGTCGCAGACGCAGCTCAGATCCCGCGTTGCTGTGGCTTAGGTTGGCGGCTACAGCTCTGATACAACCCCTAGCCTGGGAACCTCCATATGCTGCAGGTGCAGCCCTAGAAAAGGTAAAAAGATGACAAAAAAAAAAAAAAAAAGAAAGAAAGAAAGAAAAAGCAAGGCAGGAAGTGGGCACATACAGGGTTTGGCAAAATGCTGACAGCCTGCAGTGCTTGCAGCTTTACAACAGGATCTCTCTCTTTTTCTATTTTTTTTTTTTTTTTATCTGAGTAGGTGGCTAGAAATCAGGAAAGGAAGGAAAGATGGGAGAGAGTATGCTTAGATGCTTCAAGGAGCTCACCAGCCAAATTCTCTCCACCTGTTCCCTCGAGAACTCAGTGTCACCAGAGAATGGGGTCAGAGAACCAAAAGGGGTTCTGTGAAGTTTGGATATTGGGTCTAAATGAATTTTCATCAAACTAAAACCAGAAAATCCCCAATCTGCCTGTGGGAACTCAGTAACCCCTTGTGATTCCCTTCTGCTTTGGCTATCAGGAAGCTCAGAGCTAAATTTAGCACTCAGGGCAGTGGTAACCCTCTCATCTTTTTTTCTCCTTTCAAGTGATAGCTTATCCTTCTCCTCATTTAAAAGATTCTGTTCTGTGAGTTTGTTTTGTTTTGGGATGGGGATGTAGTGGCTTGATGTGGGATCTCAGTTCCCAGACCAGGGACTGAACCGGAGCTGCAGCAGTAAAAGCACCAAGTCATAACCACTAGACCACCAGGGAACTCCCTGTGAGTTATAATATTCAAAACTATCTCAAATCCCTTAGGGAAAAAAGAGAAGGGTATAAATTATGAATAAATAGATAAACCAGCCTCAGGTCTTAGTGCCACCTCTGTGGCTTAAGGCAGACACAGAGTTGGGTCTCAGAACAGATGTGACTTCACTATTGCAAATGGGAGATGAGAGAGACAGAGATACTTAGCCTGTACCCAACACAGATGTGACCTCCAGGACCAGGAAGAAGAACACCCAGGCCTTGGTCCCCACCATCTTTCCCTCAGGTCCCGTGGAGAACATGGCAGGAGATGAATGAGGGTTCCTTCACAAAGATGGATTATCCCTGGAACTTGGTCCCCTGAGACTTTTCTCAGATCAATGACCTGTAAAGATACAAAGTTTGTCAGGTTCCATGTTTCTGAGTCACTTCTTAGGGATTAAGCAGAACTATTTTTTAACATATCAAGGGTGAAGGGTAGACAGAATGAAGTCTTGTGACTCCTTGCCCAAGTTGCAAATCTGGGCTGCTTGGGAGATGCAGAGTCAGAATCTGAGGAAGTTTCACTAGTTCTTTGCATCTACTGGCTGAGGTGGGTGAGGAACCTCTCCATCCCCTTCAAATCCACCCAAATATTTGCACTCAAAGCCAGGTCCCAGGGAGTTCCCATTGTGGCTCAACAGAAACAAACCCACGAGGAGGCAGGTTTGATCCCTGGCCTTGCTTGCTCAGTGGGTTAAGGATCTAGCCTTGTTGTGAGCTGTGGTGTAGGTCACAGATGCAGCTCGGATATGGTGTTGCTGTGGCTGTGGAATAGGCCAGTGACTACAGCTCAGATTCGAACCCTAGCCTGGGAACTTCCATATGCTGCAGGTGCGGCCCTAAAAAGAAAAAAAAAAAAAAAAAAAGTCAGGTCTGAGATGCAGTACAAGGAGGGTAGGGGTGGGGAGGTTTCTTGCCAGAGAGAAGGGGCCTGGGCTCACCCTCAGCAGCCTCTGGGTGACTCATTAATCACTTCCAAGACCCGGGCTTGGGGGGATGTTTTGCCTACCCTTTAGAGAGGCTCATGCTCTTACACAACACAGCTACTTATGAAGGCTGTGCAGCCCCTGCCCTGACCATAGAGGCCCCTCACAAGGCAGGCAAGCTGGAAGGTGCAGATGCTTCGACACACCACATCCATGAATACATTCCCAGATGTGCACAGGCTGCAGCTGGAACACATCACTGGCCTATATTTGTTTAGGGCCTGACTAGGCATTACACAGCCAGCAGCCTGCTGAGGAAGAGTAGAGGGGACCTACTGGGAGAGGGCAGGGCCCCCCAGTAACCACCAAGTGTGGGTTAGGGGCTGCAGGAGCAGGGAGAGGAGAGCAGGCCTGGCAATAGGGCAAGGACCCATGGGGAGTGGCCCAGGCTCCTGCTCAATCTTTCTCCCCAGGGCTCTGACTGAGCCAGAATCTGATCAGTTCCTGGAGATTCAAAAGTGGTTCCCTTCAACCTCCAAAGCCCAGGGTGTGGTGGGGAAAGACAGATTCTTCCTTTCTGGAAAAAAAAGGATTCAAAAGCACTTGGCTGTCCCAGAAGAAGAACAAACTGATCCCACACGGCAGACCATCTAGCTCTAAGCCCACTAACTCCACCACCACCTGGTTTTCAGCCCAGGTGTTCCCCGCAATCTCCAGTTCTTGCGTTGTCTTACTCCAAGCTCCCGGGCTCTGAGCAGAGAGCTAAGCACTCAGCGGACCTGCACAGCACTCAGTCTGGGACCACTCCGAGACTGTCTGGAAGGCGAAGGTGGCCTGAGGCACCTTGTGGAAAATCCATTTCCCATCTGGCAGCCCACGGAAGTTTCCTCAGCATAAGTTCTGCTGGTGAGGCTCCCCACCCCATGGGCTTCAGGACTCTGGGACAAAGGAGCGTGGCGGCCCGCAGGAAAAAAGCAGAACGCCTGGAGGTACGGAGACCATGCCTGGGACCATCTGAGAGCCCCTGGCCTCAGGTGGGGGAGGGAGAAGACTCTGGGTCAATGTGGGAACAGAGAGAACTCTGAAATGGAAAGGGGAGCCCTCTCTGAGGGAGATGAGGGGTGGTCACAGGAAGGCAGAAGAGCTGAGCCGGGCAGCGGGATGCAGGGTTGAGCTGAGGAGAATAGGAGAGGGGCTCACCGTGTCCTGAGCAGGCCTCCTCAGCTGGGGGTCCAAGTCTTCCTCTCTGCAGCAGGTCCAGCCGCTGGGCCTTATATAGCACAGCTGGTGGCTCAGCCTGTGGCAGTGCGCCACGGGAAGCGGCAGCGAAACCAGATCTGAGCCTGAGGAAGCTCAGCCTCCCCCTCCCCTCACATCCCCTGCAGCTTCCAGAGGCCAGGATTTCACATCCAGATCCTCAGGGGGAGATGCCGCAGGGCCTGGGGATGGGCCAGGTGGGCAGGCGCCTGGGGCTCCAGAGGCCAGCGCAGGGGGACGGGTGGGGAGACAGGGTGGGCACTGAGCGGCCTTGGAAAGGGGCCAAGGGGAATTCTACATCTGGGTAGCATTTCATGGCTCAGGGGGTGGTATGCTCTTGCCTAAGCTTTGCTTGCTGATCCCCCACATTCCCCTGGCCCTGGCCTGCCCATGCGGAGAAACAACTTTGCTGGCCTTAGCACATACTCCAAACTCTCTTAGGCACACAGGTCACTGGCCTCTCAGCCTGGGGGTGCCTAGACTGAGCTGGGCAACGTCACAGCCTCTTTGGAGTCTGAGGGAGCACTTAGGGAACCTCAGAAGGGAGAAGGGACAGAGGATTGGGGGTCAGGAGGTCACAGGACGAGAATAGTTCGTCCCTACTCTTTCCTTCTTCCATGTGGGTGCCTGCCTGTACCTGCTGGACCCCAGAGGAGCCCCTGCATCTGGATGCTCTGCGATCCCACCAAAGGTTCATATGCCTGTCTGTGTGTGTGTGTGTGTGTGTGTGTGTGAGAGAGAGAGAGAGAGAGAGAGAGTATGTGTCTGACTTGCAATGTGGGCGCCTACCAGCAATGAACAGCAAGCAGCCTTACCCATAGGGGGCGTAAGCAGCTGCCTGTTTCCAGACTTCACCCACCTCCTCCACAACATGAGTTTGCCTGTCATCACAGGCAGTGGTTCTATAATTTTAGCATGCATTAGAATCCTCTGGAGGGCTTATTAAAACACACCCAGATTTTCTAGCTTAGTAGGTCTGAGGTGAGGCCCAAGACTTTGCATTTGTAACAAGCTCCCAGGTGATTTTGATGCAGCTCGTTAATGGACCACACAATGACAGAGTCTCAGTTGGAGGCAGAAGATGAGGAGGGGGTGAACCACGGATGACAGCAGAGGCTGCCAAGGCCTGCCTTATGTCCCGGGCTCATCTGGCCTGGCCTGTGTGGACCTCCACACCAGTGTCAGCTCACTCGTTCCACACACCCTCATTGTGCTCCTTTTTGGGGCAGGCTCTAGGCTGGGCACTGGGAGGCCATGAGGGGAAGATGTTTCCATGCATCTCAATCGCATGGAAATGATCCCACAGTGCAGCAGCGCAGGTCCTCATCCAGAGAGCTCTGTGTGTGTGCGTGTATGCTTGTGTGTGCTATGCTTTTCTTGGTGATTATGTGTCTGTGACTTTCTCTCTGTGTGAGAGTGTGTGTGTGTGTAAGCAAGGGTTTAGGGATCATCACTCTGTACAGGAGCTGTTGGAGGAGAGGATGGATGGAAGAAGGACGTTGAGCAGTGACAGCCCCTAAGCAGAACTGGGACACAGAGCTGGTTTGCTTTCTCTCCTGCACTCTGGTCTCCCTCTCGAGCCTCAGCCTTTGGCCCATAGATCATGTAGCTAGACCCAGTCTGGTCAGTTACTGTGAGAGCCAAGCCATGAATAGCTTCAGCCATAGGGTTTGAAGTCAAAGTCTGAACTGAGTGAAGCCCGTTAAGAACTCTCTGGTCCGTGGACAGACAGACAGACAGAGGCTGAGCCATAACAGTGTGATCAAAGGACGAGAGGATGATAGGAACTTGGGAGTCAAAAGCCTAGTCCTGGCTCTGTTCCTGATTCTGAGGTGTGATCTTAGACAAGTAATGACCCAAGTGACCCTGGACCTCAGTGTCCCCACATGTGCAACAGGAGTTTGGACTGAATGAACTCTGAGGACCCCATCAGCTCCTGCAAGGCTTGATAAGATGCTGACAGCAAACACTGGAGAGAGGAGAGAAAGGAAGGAAGTACAGGTCCAAGGAGGCTTGCTGGAGGTTAGGAGAGAGTCCTGGGAAGCTGCCTGACCACTGAGATGGATTAAGGAGAGCAAGGTACAGGAGAGGAAGGTGGAGGGAGGTAAACCACAGGTCAAGGTGAGGGTAATTAGCTGTTTCCCAAGGTCCCCACTCTATGGAAACCCAGAGTCTTGGACGAGGTCTCCCCAGCCTCCTAACTGCACTCCTCTCCTCCCTTTCTGTAATGGGAGGCAGAGAAGCCTATGGGGTGAAAGCTTGGCAAAGCAGAGCCCTTTAGGCCACAATTCCTGCCTTGGTCTCCTTGCTCAGCCCAGAACGCACACTGAGGCCCCCACTTACCCAGCCTCAAGTGGCCACAGGATATTGTCACAGCTGGCAGAGGGCTGAAGGACTGTGAGCCAGAATCCCTGGGTTGCCATTTGTGCCCCTCTAGCTCATCTAATCCAGCCTCCTCCCATCAAAGAATGCTTTCCGGCCCGCAGGTGGGACTGAGCTGTGAGCTTGGCAGGGCTGGCGCACTCCTAGCCCTGCGAAGGTGGAATCTGAGCCCACTCCTCCCCCAACCCCGCTCCCAGAACTCCTTTGAGGCAGAGGCCGCTGCTTTCCTCAGCCAGGACCTTAGGATATTCACTCAGGACTTGGGAAGTGGCCACAGATCTGGACTGTCCAGGACCTGGCCTAGCTGGGTCAGCCCCAGCCATGAATGGCCATCTGGGGCTTCTGCAGGCCAGGCTAGTCTGCAGCAGCTCCAAGCCCCTGCCTGGAACACCCTGAGAACACATCAATCACTCCCTACCCCGTCCAGGGGATTGAGGGGCTTGGAGCCCAGTTCCGCTAGGCCATCTGTGACCCAAGCCTATGGCCAGGGGTCCCCACCCTGCTGAGGGGAAAGGAGCTTGGGAACACTGGGAGGGGTCTGACAGGATGCTGGTGGCTCCAGAAAAAGGTGCTCTAACACTCTCTGACCACTTCTCCCATGCGCCCATCATCGCCTCCCTGTGGCCTGAGGGGGTTTTGCAGGCCTGACAAGCCTCTAAAGACCCCTGGGACTGGAGGACTTGACTGCAGCTCGGAGTGACCCTCAGGGGCTTCTGACCCAGAATGTATGGGACCTTAGGGACCCAGAGTCTAGGGGGTGGGAGAGCCCACTCTCTGACTCTGCTGTTCTCCCCCTCCCCTCCCCCGTCCTAGATACAGCAGCCAGGGTTCCAACTCAATGCCTTCACAGTTACATTTCTTGTTGTCCTATCCTGAAATACAGCCCTTCCTCCCCGCCCTGTGGGAATGTCCTCCATTTTTCGATGCCCCATCTCAGTCTCCTCACTCCTTCCCTCTCTGACCACCCAGGCCCACCTCGACTAGTCCTCCTCAGGTCTCAGATGATAACATTCAGTCCCACGTGGAAGGCACTCTGTAATTTACAAAGCATATCCATGGGCTCAATCCAAGTCATAAAAAGCAGAATTTCCCTACATGAAATCCTGACCTACAGAATTCAGGGGATATGATAAAATGTGATAATTTAATCCACTAAGATTTGGGGGAGTTACAAAACAACGGTTACTAGAATAGACGCTGTTCCCATGTAGTATCTTCCGGAAGATCCAGGCTCCCTTCTAGCACATCTCAAATCTCCAGTGGAAAAAGCAGGTCTTTCCCCAGCAAAAGTCCTGGGAAAGGCTCTCATTGGCCCATCCCTGACCTAGTCCCTATAACCACAGGGATGGAAAGCTCTAATTAGCCCACTTCTGGAGCTAGGGGTAGATCATCCTACTGGAATCACATGGACTTATTTTTCCCAAAGGAAAACTGTGGTGCTGTCACCATAAGTAGGAAGAATGGATACTTGGAAGTAAAAAAGGATATGTGCCTACAAAAATACAACCACAAACACAAGCACCCCTTTCCTAGGAATCAACCCAAAATGTCTAACTACTAACCTTGATAGCAGTAGATGAATCTTGATATCAAGAGACCACTTTAAGAAGTCTCTGCTGCAGCACAGAGGGTTAAGGATCTGGTGTTGCTGCAGCTATAGCGTAGGTCACATCTGCAACTCAGGTTTGATCCCTGACCCAAGAACTGCCATATGCCCTGGGTGTGGCTAAAAAAGAAACAAAAAAAAAAAAAAAGAGAGAGAGAGAGAGAGACCACTTTAAAAGGTAATTGCATTTTTTTTTTTAATGGCCACATCCATGGCATATAGAAGTTACTGGGCCAGAGACTGATTCGGAGCTGCAGCTGTGACCTTATCCACAGCTACAGCAACACTGGATCCTTTAACTTACCGCAGGGAGCCAAGGATTGAACCCGCACCTCCACAGCAACCTGAGCTGCTGCAGTCAGATTCTTAACCCAGAGTCACCAGTTTCATAGCTGTCAACCTCTGCATTTGCCTTCCCTTTATTATGTTGTAAACCCACCCATGTATGACTCCCCCTTATCTTGTAAACACATCAATACATCCCAGAAGAGTTGAGCAAAACTGAACAACTATAATAACAACTCCAGCTTAGAAAATGGAAGGAGTTGTCTCTGCCGTGGCTTGGGTTGCTGCTGTGGTGTGAGTCTGATCCCTTGCCCAGGAATTTCTGGATGCCGTGGACATAGCCCAAAAAACAAAGAAAAGAAAACAGAGAATGGAAGATAGAAACCTTCAGAATTATACATGCCACACTGGTTGCTGCACATATTGCCACCTGCAGGTCAGCACCTGATCTTATTAGGGTGTGCTTACTCTGCACAGGTTATAGGTGGGAGCAGACTACCTGAGAATGGGCCATGGTCTGGCAGATACCCCAAAACATGTCCAGCAGAGCCCTCCACCTTGTGTAATATGCTCACTGTGGCATCACAGAATACTCTTCAAGCTTAAAAAAAAGGCTCACCTCACTGTCCCTATGGTGTGTTCACCATGGTCACAGCCTTGAGCTCACACACGGTGTCTCTAGTGTTTCCATGATGTGCTCACACCCACAGAAGTCCTGTGTTTTCACCGACGGTGGGATTCCTGCTATGTCTCCATGGTGTTCACCAAGCTGTCAGGGTGTGCTCAAGGTCACCACAGTGTCTTCACCACGCTTCTAGAGTTTGCTCCCACCTTGTGACATTGTAGAGTTCATGGCACAAAACAGTAAGTTCATACTCTCTATGTGGACAGCCTAGTGTCCCCGGGGCACTCCCTGTGTTTCTCAGGGACACCCACATTCATGATTCTGTATAGGATTAGGGGGTGGATGGGAGTTTCCCGTTGTGGCAAAGTGGTTAACGAGTCCAACTAAGGAACCATGAGGTTGAGGGTTCGATCCCTGGCCTTGCTCAGTGGGTTGGGGACCTGGCGTTGCCATGAGCTGTGGTGTGGGTCGCAGACGCCGCTTGGATCCCAAGTTGCTGTGGCTCTGGTGCAGGCCGTTGGCTGCAGCTCCCATTGGACCCTTGGCCTGGTAACCTCCATATGCCGTGGGAAGCAGCCCTATAAAGGCAAAATGACCAAAAAAAAAGGATTAGGGGGTGGACACTTACCATGGAGCCATCACACTCAAAGAGTGTTCCCACTTCCCTCCTCAACTAGTCACACTCAGTGTGATGTGCTCGCCCAGGCTGTTCATCAGGCTTTCCTGACAGCATTTACCAGACTCTGCTGCTTGCTTCCTGGGACCCAAGGCCTCTTTTCATGACTCTCCCGAGAGGCCCTGGGTAGCTCTGGGTGTGGTCTAGCTTCAGCTCTGACCCAGAAAGCCTGCGGCAGTGATGGGGACGGCCTTGTTCAGGGTGAGGTGAGGCAGATGTCATGGAGTTGTCCTCTCCGTGGCGGTATGTCCCCAGGACACGCAGCTGTTTAATGGGCCAGAGCTGTGGAAAGTTGAGTGTAAGGAGCCTCCCTCTTTCCAAGCAGAATCTTTCGCCCACATAACACCTGGGTCATAAAGATTTGAGACTCCAGATGGCCAGGGTGAGCAGACAGCAAAGGGGAAACAGAGGTGAGAAAAGCCATGGTGAGCGCACATAGCCGGACAGAGGGAGAGAACAGACATGGGCCCGCCGATACCATTCTTGGTGGGTTGGCTTTTTGTTCTCAGAAGCAAAGCAGTGTTCAGGGTGGCTGAATTAGAGCATTTCCCCCCAGGAGAACGAGAGCTTTGAGGACAGAATGTTGGCCAGTGACAGGGAAGGCAACCAAAAGGAAGAAGAAACTTGAATCCCACCTCCCATTTTTTAAAATTGAAGTAGAATTTTCATTCTGTAAAATTCACCCTTTGGAGTGGACAATTCTGTTTTTTTGAAAAATGCAAACAATCGTGTAAGCACTGTCACCATCAAGATAAAAAATATTTCCATCACCTCAGAAGTTCCCTTTGCCGTCAGCCCCTCTCTTCATTCCCAGCAGCTGACCATACCAATCTGTTGTCCCCATCATTTTGCCTTTTCAAGAATGTTCTGTAAATGGAATCCTTTAGTATGAGCTTTTAAGTCTTATAATACTGCCTTCGTTCACTTAGTATAATCACCCATGTCGTTGCATGTGACAATAGTTCCTTTTCACCGCTGAGTAGAAATCTATGACATAGCTATCTGTTCACCAGTTGAAGGGCATGTGGGTTGTCCCCAGTTTTTATCAATTACATTTTAGTTATGAATATCTGTGCACAAACTTTTGTGTAAACATGTTGTTCATGTTGTTGGGGTAAAGATCTACGAGTGCAATTGCTGGGTTATGCCTTTAGTGTGTGCTCAACTTTATAAGAAACTGCCAAGCTGGCGTTCCTGTCGTGGAGCAGTGGAAAAGAATCTGACCAGGAACCATGAGGTTGCGGGTTCGATCTCTGGTCTCGCTCCGTGGGTTAAAGATCCGGTGTTGCCGTGAGCAGTGGTGTAGGTCGCAGGCAAGTCTCGGATCCCGTGTTGCTGTGGTTGTGATGTAAGCCGGCAGCTAAAGCTCCAATTCAAACCCTTGCCTGGGAACCTCCATATGCCATGGGTGCAGCCCTAAAAGTAAAAACAACAACAACAAAAAACTGCCAAGTTGTTTTCCAGAGTCATTGTTCCACTTACATTCCAACCAGCAATATGAGCATTCCAGCTGCTCAGCATTTTTATCAACACTTGATAACTATTAAAGTTGCATGTTTGTTTTTAAGTCTTTCCAATGGTTGTGTAGTGTGTCGTTTTAATTTGTATCTCCCTGGTAACCAATGATGTTGAGCAGCTTTTCATATTTTCATTTGCCATTTCTATACCCTCTTCGGTGAAATGTCCGTTCAAGTATTTTGCCCATTTTGTATGTAATTAGGTTGTTTTCTCATTATTGAACTTTGAGTTTAGTTTATATTTCCTACATAAAAGTCCTTTATCAGATATGAGTTTTGAAAATATTTTTTCCCAGTCTGTAGCTCATCTTTTTATCTTTTTTTTTTTTTTTTTTTTGTATTTTCTAGGGCCACACCCGTGGCATATGGAGGTTCCCAGGCTAGGGGTCTGATCAGAGCTGTAGCTGCCAGCCTTCGCCACAGCCACAGCAATGTCAGATCCGAGCTGCGTCTTCGACCTACATCATAGCTCATGGCAATGCCATGAACAAGGCCAGGGATTGAATCCAGAACCTCATGGTTCCTAGTCAGATTCGTTAACCACTGAGCCACGACGGGAAGTCCTTTTTATCTTCTTGACAATGACCCTTGAAGAGCAGAGGTTCTTAATTTTGAAGTCCAATTTATCGATTTTTTATTTTATGTACTTCTGCTTTTGGTGTTGGATCTAAAAATTTGTGCCTAATCCATGGTCGCAAAGATTTTCTCCTATATTTTCTCTAGGGTTTTGATTTTTTTTTTTTTTTTTTAGTTTTAGGTTTTACCTTTAGGTCTATAATTCATTTTTAACTAGTTTTTGCACATGGTGCAAAGTATGAGTCAAGGTTCATTTTTTTTTGGCATGGAGATGTCCAATTGTTTCTGCACTGTTTGTTGAAAAGACTCTTTTCTCCATTAACCAATCCCTCATCTGCTCCTTTTTTTAAACACTCTTCAAAGTACTGATGGTAGTACCTAGAGCTTATTCCATGCATGAAGGTCAGTAGCATTGCAGGAACAAATGCCCCTCTTGCCTGATCCCAAGACAGGATTGCTTATGCCCAAATAAAATATGGACTTTTCAGGGGAACAGAGTTTTAGCTTTTACTTACAGCCCCTCTGGTCTCCCCAGGACTCAGACTCGAGTCTGCTGAGAACTGCCCCCAGGAGACTGCTAAGACTGTCAAGCACATTTCTGGGTCCAAGAACTGCCCGTCCTTTCCGATGACTCTCAGGTCTCCCTGGAAGCCCCTTGAACAGAGAGGTTTTGAATCATCTTCACCCAATTCATCAGCCTCTGTCAAAGACCAGAAGGCAGCAGCTGCCTTTACCTTTCTGGCCTCTTTCCTCTGTTGGAGTTGCTATGGATTTCCACTTGAGGCTGACCATAACCAGTGCAGGAGACAGCACACTGTGCAAGGTGTATCAGACTTCTGTCAAGATAGGACTCTTGAAGAAGCTTGGGACCTCGAGTCAGCTCAAACCCAGGCTGGGTCTCCTGTTTCCAGTCCTCTGATCTTTCTGTTTTCTCACAGTGGCCTCTCATCGAGGATGGAGGAGAGAGCTGGTTGCTCTCTGACACACCAGAGAGATGAGAGGGCTCCTTAGCTGGTTATGCACGTTAGGGAACAAGAATGATGATGCGGTCAAGCCATTCTGAGAAGAAGAGAAAAGAAGGCTTGTTGCAAAGATAGCTGAAGTCAGAGCTGGACTGAGGCAGGCCCCTCTCACACAGGCTGCCTGGTGTTTCTCCTGTGATGTATCTACTTTGCTCTAAGTGGCAGTCCCTCTTGCCTCGTGCTCCT
This sequence comes from Sus scrofa, assembly GCF_054392235.1. Classification (NCBI taxonomy): domain Eukaryota; kingdom Metazoa; phylum Chordata; class Mammalia; order Artiodactyla; family Suidae; genus Sus; species Sus scrofa. The sequence continues at coordinate 174,066,775 of NC_139383.1, forward strand.
CTGGGGTCCATCTCCTGTGTTTTCTTAGTTCAAATTCCACCAGGAGCCATTCCGATTGGCTCAGCTAGTTGCTGCCCCACCTCTATTGGGTAGAGCCTTTCCCAAGAAGCTCGCTTCATCAGTCACCTGCCAGTGGGTGGATGGGCTAGGTTTAGGTCAGATACTCAGACTGAATTGATCAGTGGCCACTCCCAGCCAAACCCAAGGGCAACAGTGCTTCCCCAAGCAGGGTGTCTCGGGGGGTGCAGTTACAGCTAGGAGAGCTTGGGTGTGGTGGTGCCATTAGGGTTACAAATGCAATATGGGGATTCAACCTGAAATAGGCAAACACGCCCTGGGCACTCCAGCCCACAGCTCTCCCCACCCTCTGAGCTGGCCCAGCCCCAGCCTATTTCCCACTTAGCACACCCTGAGTGAAAGAGCTCTTGGCTCCACCTGGAGATGCTATCTTCTCTCATTTGACTGTGAGTCTTAAAGGGAAAGGCCCGTGTCCTCAGCACCTGGCTCAATGTCATAAATTCATTGATCCCTGAGAGGGGAAAGGACTTCCAAGGCTGTCCATGAAGGTAGAAGCAGAGCCAGGGTGGAGCCCAAGTCTCCTGTTCCACCTTTAGGCTCCGCTTCTGCCTCCAACAGGCTCCCTGGCATCTCACTGAGATGTGACATTGGGGGATTGCAGACCCAATTCCGACTCTGGGGAGGCTTCTGGCTCTGCCCTGAGACGCTGAGACAGCCTCCCTTGCGGATGCAGGTCCAGCCCTGACCCCTGACACCTGGGCAGCTCTGAGTCAGTTCTAGGGGTAAACGTCCCGCCCTGCTTGAGGGAGCCTCCAGGGGATGCTCAGAGCAGACCCCTGGGCAGCCTGACCCCAGGTTTCCAAATGCTCTACTTCCCACTATGGCGCTCATGATCCATGAGAGCTGGAACAGGAGAGGGACGTGGACAGGCTGACTCAGCTCCTCCACCTTATTTAGGGATCTGAACAGCTTCAAGTGTGAATGATGGCCTCGCAGGTTGTGTACCCTGTGAGTGTGCACTTTGAGTGGCTGTGCGGGGACGTGCAAGCCCAACTAGGCATGTCATGACTCGTGTGTACTCATACTCAGCTCTGCTCCCCAAATGTCATCTTAGCCATTTCACTTTCCCTCTCTGGACCTCAGTTTCCTTCACAGTAAAATGAGAAGATTAGATGGGCTCCAGAGCTCCCTCCTCTTTCTTTTCTACCACTCTTACACTACCCTCCAGAGTCTTCTTCCTGTCCTCATCAGAGCAGCTCTCTCAGCCTCTGACACCCTGTCCCTACAGATCTCCATCTTTGACCTCCAGGTCTTATTAAAGCCTGTCTCTCAGGGAGTTCCCATCCTGGCTCAGTTGTTAATGAGTCCGACTAGGAACCATGAGGTTGTGAGTTCAATCCCTGGCCTCGCTCAGTGGGTTAAGGATCTGGTGTTGCCGTGAGCTGTGGTGTAGGTTGCAGATGCAGTTCGGGATCTGGCTTTGCTGTGGCTGTGGCTGTGGCTGGCAGCTGTAGCTCCCATTAGACCCCTAGCCTGGGAACCTCTATGTGCCTCAAGTGCGGCCCTAAAAAGACCAAAAAAAAAAAAAGCAAAAAAACAAAAACAAAGCCTGTGTCTTAGAGGAACAGCTCTCCAGCTCTCTCACCAAGAAGAATGCTGGTACATTCTCCACCACCTTGTTTGTGTGTTTTTATGTAATTGTGTGTCCGTATCTTAGTGTGTACCAGCTGGGCAGAGGGAAAGGGGGAGATGGCAGGGGCCCCCATGGGGAGAATGAGTCCTTGGTTGATGTCTCTGTGTTTCTTTTCCACACACACACAGCTAGGCTCCTAAGGGTACATACCCACACTCCAGCTTTATAGGCCTTCTTAGAATCTCTTTGTGGCAAGATTCAGCCAGCTACTATCTCCTGCAGGAATGCTTCCTCATAGCCCAGGACTGAACTAACTGCCCCTCTCCTGTCTTCTACAAGCCCTGTGCCCCTCTCCAGCAGAATGTTTATCACATTCTACTGAGACTGTCTCATTTCTTGCCTGCCCCATCTCTATGGTGAAACCCTAGAGGATAGGGACCACGTCTCACTGCCTCAGTATTCCAGCCCCTGGAACCTTCAGTGCCTGTGCGGACTGGGCTGGTCTGGCCACACATGCTCCCCGTAAGACATTTTACCATCCACTCCCCTACTCCCACCACCCCCTCTGCAGTCAGGGTAGACCCAACCTAATATACCTACAGGACTTTGCCCATGGAGCCACCACCCCAGGACTTTCCTTTGGGCCAGGCAAAGGCTTGCTCTAACCCTGAAGATGGAGGCAGCCTGGGACACAGGGTGTGGGCGGCCCGGCTGATCCCGCCCCACCCCAGGGCCTGCACCGCGGGGAGACTTCCTCCTTTTTTCTGAACTTTCTGGCCCAGGCGCGAACCTTGCTGGCGCCCATGGGCTTTTAATATTTTCCGTTCCTGGCTGTTATACAATATTTCACCTCAAAAATGCATCCTCCCCCTCACCAAAGGGCACGCCTTTCCAGTGAGAGGGACGGGGCTGAGTGGAGGTGACCCACCGCATTCTGGGGCTTGAAGGCACCCAGCCCAGCACGTTGGGGAAAGAAGTGCAGAAATGTCTTCCCAGCCAGAGGGGACGGGTTCCTGGGCCAGCCTGAGGCCCCATGATCCCACTGGAAGTCCCACTCGAAGCCTGGATCCATGACCAGCAGGCGGCCACAACTCCAGTCCCACGCCTCACACCTCCCCTCTGACCCAGTCAGGTGGCTTTGCTTCTCCGAGTCCAATGTCCCTACCTGTACAGTGGGGATGACCACACTGTAAGGGTCTTTAAGGGTCCTTGGGAGTGCTGCACATTTGGATCATCCAGGAGCTTTAAAAGATGCCCAGGAGTTCCCGTCGTGGCGCAGTGGTTAACGAATCCGACTAGGAACCATGAGGTTGCGGGTTCGATCCCTGCCCTTGCTCAGTGGGTTAACGATCCGGCGTTGCCGTGAGCTGTGGCGTAGGTTGCAGACACGGCTCGGATCCCGCGTTGCTGTGGCTCTGGCGTAGGCCGGTGGCTACAGCTCCGATTCAACCCCTAGCCTGGGAACCTCCATATGCCGCGGGAGCGGCCCAAGAAATAGCAACAATAACAACAACAACAACAACAAAAAAGACAAAAAAAAAAAAAAAAAAAAAAAAAAAAGATGCCCAGCGGTGCCTGCCCTCGGTGATACTGATTTAACTGGAGCGGGTGCCGCTGGGACAGTGATAGTTTTTAAAGCTCTCAGGTGGTTCTTCTCACTCACAGCTGAGAACTGGGCTCTGACGGGAAGGTCCTTTCTAAGAGGACTCTTGACAGGTGTCAGCTGCTGTTCTGATGAGCAAGGGCCCCTGACCCCCTATTTTCCCAAAAATATGCCCCAGGGAGGCATGAGATCCACTGTCAGGGTGGAAAGGCTGGTGACGCATCCTGCAGGTGCACCCTGTGACTTTCCAAGCCGGCACTGCTGCAGACAGATGCCTCTGAGTCCCTAGCTAGTCCCAGACACAGGCCAGGACCGGGCAAACCTGTTTTGGTGACCCCTCTGCTGGGTGGGCAGGTCCTCCTCAGAAGGACTCAGCCTCCCCTCCCCAGATGCAGGCCTGAACTTGGAGAGTGGGGCTGCAGGTCCAGGTCACCCCGCTCCCTTCACCCTCACTGCAGGGAAGGGCAGCAGTCACTGGAGAATGAAGCGAGAGAGCCAGATGCTCTGTGGAGAGAGGGGGGAGGATGTTTGGGGGCCCGGTGGGGAGAATGACATCTGCTTTCCTCATCCTGAGGAGAGAGGATCTGCAGAAGGTTCCACAGCCCCGAGGAAGAAAACAGGTGGAGAGCCAAGAGCCTGGGGGTAGGGGTTGGGGGAGTGGAGAACAACAGCTTCTCACAGTGAAGGGGTTCACCTCCCCAGCCAGATCCCCATGAGTCCAGCCCTGGACAAAGGCAGAACAGGTTCTCTCCAGGGGCTGCACAGCCCCTGCCAGGGCTTCACCCAAACTCCAGTTTCCCGGTGAGGCTAGAGCCCTCAGTCTCCCCAACCCCTGGTTTTCCACAGGGCAGCAAACAGGGCGGAGGATGGGGGGCCGGAGCCTCCTCGGGGAAGAAGAGGCTGCTCGGTCTCAGGCAGCTGTGGTGGCTGGAGACTCTGTTCTGGGCTTTATTCACAGCTACAACCTGGGACCCAGGCTCCTGCCCAGAGGGCGGGGAGGAGAGGGAAGGAGGGCGGTAGGGGGAGCGTGGTGTGGGAGAGTCAGGAAGGAGGAGGAGACAGCTTGGCTGCTAGAGGGTGTGAGAATTAACCTGTGTCTTTTCTATCAGAGGAAGTCCTGGTGACTCCATTTTGTTCCTGCTTTGTCTGAGACACCCTCCTCCTAAAGCCCCCCTTTCCCTCTCCTCCCAGGAACAATTTGTTTCAAATTAGCCAACCAAGAAGAATGTGCACCCTGACCTGACTAATGGGAATGGGACAGATATACCACCCGCGTTAGGGATAAACAGGGGGGTCTTTCTTCTCGAGTGCTTTTTGAGCACTTGCGCCCTTCTGCAGAAGTAAAGAGCCTTGTCGAGATCTCCCCATGTTTGTGTGTCCCACTTTCTGACACTGACAACCGGAGCCGAGGTCACTTTTCCCCAACAAAGGGAGTCCAGGAAGAACAGAGACCACGACCACCCCCTCAGGGAGTGCTGCCTTGCCCAGGTTTGTTTTCCAACTAGGACTCTGGGCACAAGGAGGCTCTAGGATACTTGGGCTGGGCTGTGGCCTCCAGAGAAACATCTACAGCCTCAGCAAGGCCAGAGGGACCAGAGGATTACTGAGCTGGAAAAATCTTCAGTCCCACACATCTGCCCCCACCCCCTGGTACCTAAGGCGGAAAATGCACAGGTTTTGAGGCCAGAAAAACTGGATTAAACCCTGTCTCCACCGCAAACTACCTATATTCAGTCATTCATCCTACAACTATTTTCAGCTTCTACTATATACTAGACCCTGAGATAAGCACTGAGGGTACAGAAAAGAATGAAGCATAGCCTCTACCTTTGAGGAACTTACCGCATAGAGAGGGAGATGGACCCATAAACAGATCCCCATGGAACAATGTGAGATCACTGTATGGGTTAGTGTGGGCCACCTCTCTTGTGGTCCCTCTGGGGCATCCTCCTGAGGGTGACTATCAAGGAAGACTTCCTGGTGGAGGTTTCATCAGAGTAGAGTATAAAAATGAATGGCAACTGGACAAAAAGGAAGAGGAAGGACAGTCTGGGCAAAGAAGACAGCATTAGCAAAACCAGCTTAGTTGGAGGGCACGATTAGGAGTCAGGAGGTGCTGGAAGATACAGCATGTGGCAGTGTCTCTATCAAGATTCTTTGAGGAGTTCCCGTCGTGGCGCAGTGGTTAACGAATCCGACTAGGAACCATGAGGTTGCGGGTTCGATCCCTGCCCTTGCTCAGTGGGTTAATGATCCGGCACTGCCGTGAGCTGTGGTGTAGGTTGCAGACGCGGCTCGGATCCCGCGTTGCTGTGGCTCTGGTGTAGGCTGGTGGCTACAGCTCCGATTAGACCCCTAGCCTGGGAAACTCCACATGCCGCGGGAGCAGCCCAAGAAATAGCAAAAAAAGAGAAAAAAAAAAGATTCTTTGAGGAGAGCAACAGGAACTTTTAACTGAGATTTTTATTGAAAAGAAATTCACTAAAGGGATGTTGGATCCCACACGCCTGAAAGCCCAAAATCAGAAACTCAAAGCTAAGCTCCTCAAACCTACCCAGAGCAGAGAACGTGACACAGTGAGCTATGGAGGGACCCCAAGATCTTTTTTGTCCAGAGTTCTTAATCTTGGGTCCACGGAGGCTTTGGGGAAGCAAAAAGGTATATAACATTTTCAATGTGCGTATGTGTATTTTTCTGGGGACAAGGTCCATGACTTTTATCAGATTCTCAAAGGAATCCATGCAGTAGGTATGGTTCTCCCAGAAGCAAATCCTGAGATGAAGATTCATACGCAAGTGATTTAGTAAAGAAATGTTCCCAAGAGAAACCATTGAAGGAGAAAAGGAAGCAGGATAATAGGGGGAGGGGAAAAAGCCAGGCAAGAGTGAAATTTTGTGTGAAAGTGCACACTTGCTGGCAATGAAGTACGGAATACTCAGGCCAGAAAGAAACAAGAGCCAGAATTGAGAGGGGCATTGGATGGTTTTTGTTTTTTGGGTTTTTTTTGGGTTTTTTTTTTTTTTTTTTTTTTTTTTGGTCTTTTTAGGGCTGCACCAGAGGCATATGGAAGTTCCCAGGCTAGGGGTCAAATCAGAGCATCAGAGCTATAGCTGCTGGCTTATACCACAGCCACAGCAATGTGGGATCCAAGCCAAGTCTGCAACCTACACCATAGCTCATAGCAATGCTGGATCCTTAACCAACTGAGCGAGGCCAGGGATCAAACCCGCGACCTCATGGATACTAGTTAGGTTTGTAACTCACTGAGCCACAATGGGAACTCCCTTTCTTGCTTTCCTGATTATTTTTTTCTTATTCCATTTTTTCCTTTCCTAGTTTGCAAAGTAACTCCTTTTTGCTATTTTTAGTAATTATACTAGAAATTTTAATATGCATATTTTTCTAAGTCTGAAGTTAATATCTTTAATGTTTTCTTTATAAAGCAAGGACCTTAGAACTAAATCTAATCACTCTTATTTTAGCTTATATATTACTGCTCTTATGTATTTGAATTTTATCTTTTTTTTAAGCTTACAAAGACACTGTTAGAACTGTTTATACAAAATTTGTTTTTACTCATAGAGGTGCCAGTTTCTTTGTTCCGCATTCCTTCTTGTTTCTCATTCCTCCCTTTTGGAATCACTTTCTTTCTGCTTGCTAGTGGCAAAATACAGTTTTCCTTCATCTCACTGTGTTATTATTTTTTCCTTATTCTTAAATTATCTTTTCACTGGTTTTAGAATTCTTGGTTGACAAGCATTTTCTCTCAGCAGAGTGAAAATATAATTCTACTATCTTCCAGATATTAAGAAATCAGCTATTCCAGTCTAACAACATTACTTTGGAAACAATCTGTCCTTAAGACTTTCTCTGTCTTTAGTAATCTGCATTTTTCACTATGATGTGTTTACTTGTGGATTTCTTTTTATTTATTCTTTTAGGGATTAGCAAGATTTTGGGGGGGCACACCTGCAGCATATGCAAGGTCCCAGGCCAGGGATCAAACCCCAACAGCAGCTGCGACCTATGCCACAGCTCTGGCAATGTCAGATCTTTAACCCTCTGCACCAGCTGGGATCAAACCTGCACCTCAGCAGCGACCTGAGACACTGCAGAGACAAAGCTGGATCCTTAACCTGCTGCACCATAGTAGGAAGTCCCCAAGATTCTTGAATATATGGATTGACAGATTTCTGGATGAATCTCAGCTACCAACTATTCAAAAATTACTGGCCCATAACCTCTCTTCTCCTTCCAGAACTTCTAATTAAATGTATTTTAGACTATTTCACTCTATCCTCATATCTTTTAACTACTCTTTCATATTGTCCATCTTTTTATTTCTGTGTTGCATTTTAGAGAATTTATTCAGGTCTGACTTCAAGGTTTCATTTTATTATGTCTGATATAGTCAATTGTGTCTCATCTATTAAACCCAACCATTAAATTTGTAGATTTAGTTATAAGTTAAATTTCTAGAGGGCCATTCTATTGCTTTTTTTTTTTTTTTTTTTGCTTTTTAGAGCCATACCTGTGGCATATGGAGGTTCCCAGGCTAGGGGTCCAATCAGAGCTACAGCTTCTGGCCACAGCCACAGCCACAGCCACAGAGGATCCAAGCTGTGTCTGCGACCTACACTGCAGCTCATGGCAACGCCAGATCCCCAACCCACTGACTGAGGCCAGAGATCAAACCTGAAACCCCATGGTTCCTAGTTGGATTCGTTTCCACTGCACCATGACGGGAAGTCCTACCTTGCCCTTCTTTAGAGTATCTTATTCCCTCTCAAATTTTGAAGTTTCTCTTCTACTCTTTTGGCATTTTAAACATAGCTGTCTGATAATTCCAATATCTGAAGTCTATGCAGATTTGTTTCCACTGTTTTTTTCCTTGAGTGTTTTGTGATTTTCATCTAGGAGCTATTTATTTCTTTGGAGCTTTCTCTGCAGAAGTCCTTGAGGTCTGGGGTGAAGGTGGTTTTCAGGAGGGTTTGCATTTGAGTTGCCAGATGCTCATGGTGTTACCAGCCTGGGCCCACTTTATGTCTCTTTTTTTTTTTTTTTTTTTTTTTGTCTTTTGTTGCTGTTGTTGCTATTTCTTGGGCCGCTCCCACGGCATATGGAGGTTCCCAGGCTAGGGGTCCAATCGGAGCTGTAGCCACCGGCCTACGCCAGAGCCACAGCAACACGGGATCCGAGCCGCGTCTGCAACCTACACCACAGCTCACGGCAACGCCGGATCGTTAACCCACTGAGCAAGGGCAGGGACCGAACCCGCAACCTCATGGTTCCTAGTCGGATTCGTTAACCACTGCGCCACAACGGGAACTCCTGGGCCCACTTTAAATTAAATGCTGGGCTAAATTTTTCAGACCACCTAAGAAGTGTGAATCTGGGCTTCAAACAACATGGTATGGCTTATAGGTTTGAATTGGCAAAGGCTATCTCATTTTCTCCTGAGAAGGGAAATTAAGGTGGGCATTTCTCTTTTCTGTCTCTTGGGAGGTGGTGGTACCTCTATCTGGTTCATTCATTCACTAAAGTCCCAATCTTATGTGGGGAAGGTCTTATTAGACGTCCCACTTTAGAGAGGCCTTAAGTTTCTGAAGTGAGCTAGAACTGGCTCCTACCAGCTCAGAAGAACTCAATAGGCATTTTGCATGCCAGTTCTTGGTACCATTGATAGCTTGAAACTGGCCATGGTGGGAGTGTTTTTACCATGGAAATCAGCAAATCCTAAAAATAGGGTGCTTTGTTTCATTGGCGATCCAGTTACTAGCATACCACTGGTGTCTCTCAAATCACCCCACCCCTAAAAGTTCAAATTTATTGAGTTAAAACAGAAAAATGATAAAACTTCAGGAGTGCAAGATGGAAAAGTGCTAGGCATCTGCTTTACAACGCTGTGCTTACAGTTAACAATACTGTACTTTACACCTAAAATTTTAAGAGGGTACAGCTCATTAAATACATATGAAATATATATTATATCTATAGATAGAGATGGACCACATATTATATAACCACAACATAAGCAAACGAATAAAACAGCTCAACTTACCTCTCTGGATTCTTGCGGTGTTTAGCTTGAATATTTCTCACTGTCTTGCCAGCTCCTCAGTGCATTTAAAAAGTTGGTTTTTTTTTTTTTCTTTTATCCAGAATTGCTTTCAGAAGGAAGCTTACTTAGGGTACTGCACCCATCTTATTACCAGAAAAGGAAGTGTTCTCAGTTTCTCAACCTAGAAATTGAGACTATTGTGCTAAATCAGTAATTCTTAACACTTTAGGGACACAGGCCTTTTTAAAATTCGATAAAAACTAGGGCCTAGAGACCCTCTCCCCAGGAAAATACACACAAAGGAAATGTATGTTTCTGCCCCCCTGAAACCATGCCTGGGCCCAAGATTAAGAACCCCCAAAGTTGGCTTCCTGCCAGAGCTAACTTTGATAGCCCTGTAAGTTCTCCACCCTGAGCAGAGAGTTTCCACCAGTCTCCTTTTGGGTGAGTATGAGGAGTACAGACCTTTAAGTTTCTGAACTGGGGCTTCCAGGATCTGCAGGGCCTCTTGGAAAGGAGAAACTGAGAGCTGTCAACCAAAACTTACACAGAGCTAAACCACAAGCAATAGTCCTTCAACCAGACCTCTCCACATATCACATCTCTAATCTAAAGGTCACTCTGGCTACTGTATGGATGGCCCCTGCCAGATGCTGAGTCAGGTCTGGAAGAGCTGGGAGACTCTTGTCTGAAGTACTTCCCTTCTCTAGGAGACTCTCCCACACATATGCTCAAGCCAGCAGCAGCCTAAGTCATGGATGTTCAGCCTAGACTTCTGCACCCTATACTTGACCTCCTTGGTCTCTCTTCCCAGGCACAGGAAGTCCTGCCATCTTGCATTACTTAGTCACTCCTTTAGTCTGTCCGTCAGTTGGTATAAATCCAAAGATTTATCCACATGCTCACCCCCAGAACCTGAGAATGTCATCTTATTTGGGGGTGGGTGGGGGGAGGTCTATATGAATATAATTAAGGATCTAGAGATGAAGAGGTCATCCTTGACTTTCTCGATGGCCCCTAAGTCCTCTGACAAATGTTCTTAGAAAAGCGAGGCACAGGGAGATTTAATAAGAACAGAAGAGGAGGAAGTAATGTGACCACAGAGACAGTGATGGGAGTGATGAGGTACAAGTCAAGGAATGTCAACAGCTGCCAGAATTAGAAGTCACAGAAAGGAGTGTCCCCTGGAGCCTCCACAAGGAGTACGGCCCTACCGATGCCTTAATTTCAGCCCAGGGATCTGATTTTGAACTTCTGGCCTCCAGAACTGAGAAGATAAAGTTTTGATTGATTTAAGCCACCAGTTTGTGGTAATTTGTTACAGCAGCCATAGTAAATTAATATAGTTGGGTGATTCTCTAGTTGTTCCTTCTTGATGCATTTTGCTGGCTCCTTCAGGGAACCTCCAAGTGTTGGAATGCCCAAGGTTCAGTTTTCAGACTGCTTTGTCTATTCTCTCTCCCTATGAGATCTCATCCATTCCCATGGCTTTAAAAGGCCTTTTCTCCAAATTTTATTTGCCTTTTCTCCAAATTTTATCTCTTCTCATGAAGCCCAGCCATCTTCACAGGCAGATGAAAAGAGACCTCTGGTTCCATTCTCACCTCCATCCCCAAGTCTTCCTGGCCGGGTATCCCCAGCCACTCAGCACTCAAGCTGGAACTGTAGTAGCCTGCCTAGATTTCTCCATTTCCCTCGCACTGAATAAGGCTGCGAGTAGGTCTTATCTAGGTCTCAAAGTATTTCTCCACTCGGTCCACACCTCTTCATTTCACTGTCACCGTGGCCACCAGCATCTCTCGCCCAGATGACTGAAGCAGCCTCCCAACAAACCTCAGCTTCTACTCTCACCACCCACCCCAGTCTCTTCTTACAGCAGCCAGAGTGAGTTTAAAAAATTGAATGAGGTTGCAATTTTTGAACAACTTATTGAAATATAGTTAACATATAATTAACTATACATATAAAGCATACATTCTATAAGTTCTGACATATGTACATATCCATGAAACCATTGGTACAATAAAGAATATACCTATTGTTCTAAAAAGTTTCCTCATGCTCCGTTGTTTTTTTCTTTTTCTTTTTTTGCTTTTGTCTTTTTAGGGCCACACCCACGGCACATGGAGGTTCCCAGGCTAGAGGTCCACAGCCACAGCAACTCGGGATCCAAGCGGCGTCTGTGGCCTACACCACAGCTCACAGCAACACCGGATCCTTGACCCACTGAGCGAGGCCAGGGATTGAACCCACAACCTCATGGTTCCTAGTTGGATTCATTAACCACTTCGCCATGACGGGAACTCCTCCTTACGCTCCTTTGAAATTGAAGCCTCTCTGCCCAATCTCCCAACCCCAGTTGGCCACTGATCTGCTTTCTTTCACTATAGTTTGCATTGCCTAGAATTTTATATAAATTGAACATATGGTGTATATATATACTTTTTTTTTTTTTGTCTTTTTGCCTTTTCTAGGGCCGCTCCCGCATCATATGGAGGTTCCCAGGCTAGGGGTTGAATTGGAGCTGTAACCACCGGCCTACGCCACAGCCACAGCAACGTGAGATCCGAGCCACATCTGCAACCTACACCACAGCTCAGGGCAACGCCAGATCCTTAACCCACTGAGAAAGGCCAGGGATTGAACCAGCAAACTTATGGTTCCTAGTCGGATTTGTTAACCACTGCACCACGACAGGAACCCCTAATATATACTTTTTTTAATATGGCTTATTTTGAGATTCATCCATGCTGTTCACTGTATCAGTAATTTCTTTCTTTTTATTGTTGAGTAGTATTCCACTGTATGGATGTACCATTTTCTTTAACCATTCCTTCACCTGATGATGGACATTGGGGTTGTTTCCAGTTTTTAACTATTATGCATAAAGGTGCTATAAATATTAGTGTATAGGACTGTGTGGACTTATGTTGTTGTCTCTCTTGGATAACTACCTGGAAAAGGAATGACTGGTTCATGTGGGAGGTGTATGTTTAACTTTTTGAGAAATTGACAAAATGCTTCCCAGGGTGTTTATACTATTTTACATTCTCACCAGCAGCCTTAGGAGACTTAACAGCTGTTCCACATTCTTTCCAACAGAGTTTGGTCAGTCTTTAGCTTTCCTAAAAGGAGATGTGTAGTATGATATTTCATTGTATTTTAATTTATATTTTCTTGACAGCCAAGGAGCATCTTTTCATATCTTTATTTGATATTTGTATATTTCTTTGGAGAAATGTCTGTTCAAAAATTTTGCTTGTTTTTGGAGTTCCCATCGTGACGCAGTGGTTAACGAATCCGACTAGGAACCATGAGATTGCGGGTTCAGTCCCTGGCCTTGCTCAGTGGGTTAAGGACCCTGCGTTGCCATAAGCTGTGGCATAGGTTGCAGACGCGGCTCGGATCCCGCTTTGCTGTGGCTGTGGTGTAGGCCGGCGGCTACAGCTCTGATTCGACCCCTAGCCTGGGAACCTCCATATGCCACGGGAGCGGCCCTAGAAAAAAAAGGAAAAAAGAAAAAAAAAATTTACTTGTTTTTAAAAATTAGGGTTTTGTCTTCCTATTGAGCTGCATATATTTTTTTCTATATTCTAGATAAATTCTTTCTTACGTATTCTAGGTCTATGAAGAGGCTTTTAAAAAATATATTCTAGATACAAGTCCTGTTGGATACATGTTGGATAATACAGTTGGGTGATCCTCTAGTTGTTGAGCCATATTTTCATTTTCCTAGTGGTATCTTTTAGAGCAAAAGTTTTAAATTTTAATGAAGTCCAGTTTATCGTTCTTTTCCTTTACTGTTAGCACATTCTGTGTCATATCTGAAGACTCTGCCCAATCCAAAGGTACAAAGTTTTTTTTTTTGCTTTTTAGGGCCATGCCCATGGCTTATGGAAATTCCCAGGCTAGGGGTCGAATCGGAGCTACAGCTGCCAGCTTACACCACAGCCACAGCAACATTAGATCCGAGCCGCGTCTGCGACCTACACCACAGCTCATGGCAATGCTAGATCCTTAACCCATTGAGTAAGGCCAGGGATCAAACCCAAAACCCTATGGTTCCTAGGCGGATTTGTTTCTACTGCACCATGACGGGAACTCCTGTGATCCATTTTGAATTAATTTTTGTGTAAGTAAGGGGAGAGGTTAATTTTTTTTTTTTTCTTCTCACACAGATATCCAGCTGTTCCAGGACCTTTTGTTGACAGACTACCTTTTCCCAAAGGTGCCTTTGCATCTTTGTAAAAAATCAGTTGGCAGTATATGTGTAGCTTTACTTCTGGACTGTCTTTCCTGTTCTGTTGATCTACATTTTTATCTTTAATACCACACTGTCTTGACTGCTGTAGCTTTATAGCAAGTCTGAAATCAAGTAATGAAAGTCCTCTAAATGTACAATTCTTTTAAAAATTGTTTTAACTGGAAAAGGATTGGAAATATATCTAACTGAATCACTTTGCTGTATACTTGACACTAAAATAACAACGTAAATTAACTATACTTCAATTAAAAATGGCTTAAAAAATTTTGGGCTAGCCAAGGTCCTTCACATTTCATATACATTTTAGAATCAGCTGGTTTATTTCTACAGGAAAACCTGCTTAGATTTTGTTTGGAATTATTTTGAATCTATATTTGAGTTTAGTGGGAACTGCCATTTTGAAAATATCCAGTCTTCTGACTCATGAACACAGTAGTACCTCTCTCCACTTATTTAGGTCTTTAACTTCTCTGAGATATGTTTCATAGTTTTCAGCATACAAATCTTGCACAACTTTTTTTTTTTTTTTTTAGGACCACACCCGTGGTACATGGAAGTTCCTCTCTAGGGGTCAGAGCCGGCCTACGCCACAGCCTCAACAACACGGGATCCGAGCTGCGTCTTCAACCTACACCTCAGCTCAAAGCAACGCTGAATCCTTTTTTTTTATATTTTTTTTGTCTTTTTGCCATTTCTTGGGCTGATCCTGAGGCATATGGAAGTTCCAAGGCTAGGGGTTGAATAGGAGCTGTAGCCACTGACCTATACCAGAGCCACGGCAATTCAGGATCCGAGCTGTGTCTGCAACCTACACCACAGCTCACAGCAACGTCAGGTCCTTAACCCACTGAGCAAGGCAAGGGATCAAACCCACGTCCTCATGGATACCAGTCGGGTTCATTATTGCTGAGCCACAATGGGAATTCCTGGTATTGTTTTTACAATGCCGATTTTCAAGCATTCACATACAATTAATTTTCATATATTGATCTATCTTGCAACTTTGTTAAACTCATTTTTTCATTTTAGTAGCTTTTCTTGTAGATTAGGATTTTCTATGTATATGTATATGATCATGTCATTTGTAAATAAAGACATTTTTACTTTTTCCTTTTCAATCTATATGCCTTTTATTTTTCTTGTTATATTGCACTGGTTAGGACCTTTGGCACAATGTTAAATAGACGTAGTAAGAACAGACATTCTTGCTTCTCAATTGCAGAGGGAAAGTATTCAGCCTTCGATCATTAACTATGATGTCACTGAGGTGATCATATAGTGGGGCTCCCCCCTCTTTTTGGTTTGTTAATATGGAGAATCACATGAGCTGATTTTCAAACATTCCTCCAACCTGACATTTCTGGGTAAACCCCACTTGGTCATGATGAAATATCCTCTTATGTACTGTTGGATTTACTTAGCTATAATTTTGATTAAAATTAAAATTTTTGGATCATGTTCATGATGCATATTGGTCTGTTTTGGACCAAGTTTTCTTGCTTGGAATGTCTTCGCCTGGTCTTGGAACGTTTTTGTCTGTGAGACTCGTTCCTCACAGAATGAGTTAGGAAGTATTCCATCCTTTTCAATTTTCTGGAAAATTTTATATTAAATTGGTAACTTTTCTTTCTTTAATGCTTGGGAGAATTCACCAGTAAAGGCATCTAGGGCCAAAGTTTTCTTTGTGGGAAAATTTTAAACTATAAATTTAACCTCTTTAGTGGGTACAGGGATATTTAGGTTATCTATTTCTTCTTGAATGTGTCTCACACTCTTGCCTAAAGCCTCAGGGTCTTCCCCCAACACCTACCTAAATCCTACTAGGGCTTACAGGCCCCTGTCTGGTCTGCCTGGTCCACCTCTCCAACCTCATCTACGTGCCACCCTCTGCTCACTCAACATGTTCCGGTCATATTGGTCTTCTGGTTATTCCAAATTAACGCCAAGCTCTTCCCCATCTCAAGGCCTCGGTATCGCTTTTCACTCCATCGGGAAAGCTCTTCCTCAGGCTCTTTGCACGTCTTTTTTCCCATTCTCATACCCTAATTTTCAGATTATGTGTCAGGAAGGTCTTCCCTGACCATTAGATCCAGGGCAGGGCCTGATGGATATGCTCTCCCACAAAATCCCATTTTCTTCCTTTATAATATAAATACCCCTAAGAGCAAGGATCTTGCCTGTCTTGTTCATTCCTAAGTCCCCCGCACCTGGCATAACAGTGGGCACAATGTGTTCAGTTACTATTTGTTGAATGAGCAGACTTAATTACCTGGTTGAATCAGTCAGGCTGCACATCAGGTAGGCAGTGTGTCTTCTGTGAGCTTGCTGGTCAGTCTGAGGTTTTCAATGAGCCTGGCGTAGGTAGATCAGGTAGGCTTTGAGTGCTCCGTGGGGTGGGTCTGTGTGATTGACAAGTCAATCTCCTATGAAACCAGCTAGGACCGTAGGGGACACAAAGGAATAAAAAGCCCACCTTCAAGAAGTATCTGGTCACCTGTCTACTTGGGGTTCACTGCTCCCCAAGTGAAGTGAGGGTGGTACAGGGTGAACAGGGAGAAGGCTACAGAGTGTGACCCAATCTCTGGCAGCCATTCCTCAGCAACTGTGCTGCAGGGCTTCCAAGCCCCATAAATGCTTTACCTGGTCACTGTTGTGCTTAGGAAGAGCCTGTGCAGGAGACAGAGAGGAGCTTTGTGGCTTTTCTCCACCCCACCTCCCAACCTCCCCTGACCTGGGCTTTCTGCTCATGGAAACTCCCCCAATGGACCTGGCTGTCTGGCCCCAGGAGACAGGCGGTGGTGCACGTTGCCACTGCCCGTTCTCCAGGTGGCAGGATGTGGGCCTGTACTTCCTGGGGCCACTCCTTACAAATCAACCCATCCTGATGCACCCCCCACCCTGCTCTAGACCAGAGAGGCCCAGCTATCTGGTTGAGGAAGAAGCCCCATGGAATCTGGGGACTTCTCGGTTAATCACAAGTTTCCCCAGGCATACTCCTGGCTGTAGGGTCATGGGTTTGGCTAGAGTCCCGTCATGGATGAGTATGTGTAGGAGAGTGTCCGAACCACTTGTGTGGGGAGCAGCTGTTTGCAATAACTGGGCAGCAGCACCTAGGCCACCGGCAATCACTGCGCCTCCATCCTGCTCACCAACAAACTCCAACACCAGGAGGCCCTGCTCTGGTGACATCATCCTCCTCGCACAGTGCTGAGGGAAATGAGCTCAGGGCGGCCATCGGAGGCAGTCTGTTTACTTACAAAAGACCCTGGCCGTCAGCACCTCTTTGACCAGACATTCCCTGTCCTAGCCAGCATGAAGCAGAAATTTCCTTAAACACATTACTTTGGACACAACCCACTTGTGCCCTTGTTTTCAAATTTTTTTTTTTTTTTAAAGAGGAAAATTCCCAGTTCTGGCCCCAATTAGAGAAGCCCAATAATGATGGGGGGAGAGCAAAGTAACCCCCTGAGGAGGCTTTTGCAGGCGTGTTTCTCCCAGCTCCCCAGTAATCCCTGGAGCTGAAAGATCATCAAACTACTTCTCAAGTCACCCAGATGTGTGTGAGGTCAGAGGGATGGCCAGCATGACCTCAAGGGCAGACCCTCTTCTTGAGGGCCTCCCTCAGGGCCTCAGCCACCCTGAGCTCATACTTAGAGCATTTCTCAACTCAGCAGCCCTGGCTAGGCCCTAGACCCCTCCCTCATTCCCTCCAGGTCAGGGATATTTCAGGAGAGCCCAAGAGCTGCCAGATTTCACAGGCTCCAGGGGATTCCCAAGATGGTCACCCCCACCAGCCCGGGCTGAGAGACGCTGTCACCTGCCCTTCCCCAACTCTCTCCGTGTTATTCCTGCTGGAACGCAGCCATTCCAGAAGACTTGAGGGGACAGGTCTCCCCAGGACCCTAAAGCCACTAGCACCAGGAGCAGAGGGATGCCTTCCCAGGAATACTGATCATGGACAACAAGTGCCGTCCGCCTGGCTGCATCACGCGCGCTACTGGAGTTGGTCAGACAGGCCCAGACAAGTCGGGAAGCCCAAGGCCTTACCTGACCCAGCTCCTCCTCATCGTGGCCTGATCCTACTTAGCTCAGCGTCCTGCGGCACCCGGGCTGGGCTTGGGGCAGAATCAGGTCAAAAGAGGGCAGTGAATCTATGTTTCACAGTGCTTTTCATAAAACTAAGAAAATGTCAAGGGTCCACATCAGAGAATAGGGTGGAGGGAGTGGCTCACACACAGATCTGAGTTGGCAGCTCCTTAGAAGGCACTTAAGAAAGGGCCAGACTTTCTCACCCAACTGCCCCCGCCCCATCCCCAACCAACATAGCATCAGAACTCCCTAAACATGTGGTTCCAATCATTTCAATTAGTCAACATGTCTACTAACCCAGATTCTGTATCAAAGCTGGAACGACCCTAGACAGGAAAGAAGCTAATGTTTACTGAACATCTACTATGAACCTGGCATGATGCTCAACATGTTACAGACATTATCTTATTCAATCCTCACAACAACCCCGAGGGAGATTAAGTAACTCTAAAGGAGGCACAACTCGTATGTGGCAAAGCTTGGATTCAAACCCAGTTCTGACTGAACCCAGACCTTCTACAATGAAGCATTCCCAATTTAAACTTCTAGAAAGTAATTACCTCAGGAAATCAATCATACTCCTTCTGTAAACCAAGCAAAGCCTATAAGTTAAAGACATGATAATCCAACTCATCCATTCTACAGATGAAGAAACTGAAGCTGAACCACAGAGTGAACCTGAGCTGAACATAGGAAAGGGGCTCAGACTCAGTCAGCGTGCCTCCCACCACCCCAACCTCGTAGTCCTCCATCAACCCAGGGGAGGGAAGGGGGGAAGAAAAGCTGTGGGCTCTGCCCTCTAGAAAACAAGACAAAGATAAAAGAGACACAGCTACGGAATTCCCATTATGGCTCAGTGGTTAACGAATCCGACTAGGAACCATGAGGTTGCAGGTTCAATCCCTGGCCTTGCTCAGTGGGTCTAGGATCAGCATTGCCGTGAGCTGTGGTGTAGGTTGCATCCACAGCTTGGATCCGGCGTTGCTGTGGCTCTGGCGTAGGCCGGTGGCTACAGCTCCGATTCGACCCCTAGCCTGGGAACCTCCATATGCCATGGGTGTGGCCCTAGGAAAGACAAAAAAAAGAAAAAATTAGAATGAATAAGCAATGGAATAGAATGGTACAACACAGGGGACTATGTCTAGTCTCTTGGGTTACAACATGATGGAAGATCACATTAAAAAAAAAGTGTGAGTGCATGAGATGGGGCAGTGGGGGAGGAAGAGAGAGAGAGAGAGAGGGAGGGAGAGGGGGAGAGAGAGAGACTGGATCACTTTTCTGTAGAGCAGAAATTAAACGAACACTATAAATCAACTATACTTTGTGGGCACTCCTAGGCTCAAAGAGTAGCCAACAGGTGAGGTGCAACATGGATTCTGAATACCTGTGAGGAGTCACATATGCATGCAAGGCCCCTCAAGGTACAGGATGGAGCCAGGATGGGGAGGGAGAGGAGGGGGACACTTGCTCTGTGTTGCTGAGTTCCAGCACAAAACTCAGAGAAGTTAGAAATTCAAAATCAAACTCAGTTCTCCAGTGACTAGGATGGAGTGTTTTATTTAGCAGTTTGTTGTTTTGACTTGTAACATTTAAATATTTAGACATGAATATAAGCTTTCATTTTTACTCTTGCCCTGGGTCTTTAAAATGTCAGATGCTACCCTAGACACCTCTCTAAATTCCCAGTGGCCAGTGTGGTGCCAGTCACAACACAAGCACTTTAAAGATGTCTGACCCAGACACCTATGGTCAATTAATCTTCGGCAAAGGAGGCAAAAATATAAAATGGGGAAAGACAGTCTCTTCAGCAAGTGGTACTGGGAACACTGGACAGTTGCATGTAAATCAGTGAAACTAGAACACAGTCTCACACCATGCACAAAAATAAACTCAAAACAGCTTAAAGACTTAAATGTAAGACAAGACACCATAAAACTCCTAGAAAAAACATAGGCACAACATTCTCTGACATAAACCATATAAATGTTTTCTTAGGTCAGTCTCACGAAGCAATAGAAATAAAAACAAAAATAAACTGATGGAACCTAATCAAACTTATAAGCTTTTGCACAAAAAAGGAAACCATTAAAAAAAAAAAAAAAAAAAAACCAACCTACAGAATGGGAGAAAATAGTCACAAATGATGCAACCAACTAGGGCTTAATCTCCAAAATATACAAACAACCCATACAACTCGACAGCAAAAAAACAAACAACCCAATTGAAAAATGTGCAAAAGACCTGAACAGACACTTGGCACAGCAGAAACGAATCTGACTAGGAACCATGAGGTTGCAGGTTCGATCCCTGGCCTTGCTCAGTTGGTTAAAGATCTGGCGTTGCTGTGAGCTGTGGTGTAGGCCAGTGGCTACAGCTCCAATTTGACCCCTAGCCTGGGAACCTCCATATGCCACAGGTGTGGCCCTTAAAAAAAAAAAAAAAAAAAAAAAAAAGATGTGGTACATATGTACAATGGAATACTGCTCAGCCATAAAAAGAATAAAATAATGCCATTTGCAGCAACATGGATGGAACTAGAGACTCTCATACTTAGTGAAGTAAGTCAGAAAGACAAATACCATATGATATCACATATCTAGAATCTAATATACAGACCAAAATGAACCCATCTACAGAAAAGAAACCAACTGACATGGAGAACAGACTTGTGGTTGCCAAGGGGGAGAGGGAAGAGAGTGGGATAGACTGGGAGTTTGTGGTTAGTAGATGCAAACTATTGAATTTGGAGTGGATAAGCGATAAGATCCTGCTGTATAGCACAGGGAAATGTATCTAGTCACTTGTGATGGAACATGATGGAGGATAATGTGAAAAAAAAGAATGTATATATATGCACGATTGGATCACTTTGCTGTTCTGAAATTGACAGAACATTCATTGTAAATCAATTATAATAAAAAATTTTTTAAAAGATGCCTGTTAGTAAATGAATGAATCATTTTATGAATGAATCGAAGACTGAAGGAATGCTTTTGCACGAATGTAAATAGACAGGCATACATGCTTTGAGACTCACCAACATATTATTGATAAATATTTGCCTAAGGTCCCAAAGACACATGCCTAAACTTACATCTACAAAGCCAAGTCCACGTTTACACCAAAATAACCTAAATGCTCATGTGTACTCCACAGACACAGGGGTAGATGCACTCATCTATGCAAAGAGACAGAGGCCCACACTTTCCCTTGAAAATACCCACACACATGAGCTTACAGAGATAGAGCACAGAGACAGGCAGACAAACACATAAGTATACATTTTCCCACCGAGGAACCCAACTCCAACTAAAAATGCAGCAGCCTAAACATACAAACGCGGAATGGTTACACAAATCCACACTGATACACGCAGCTAGACAAAGACAAAGCCAAAGGCCCAAGACAGTCCAAGAGTGAGACACCTGTCCACAGAGACCCCTGGAGCTGCCCCAGGCTCCCACACTGTCTGCCTCCCTCCCCCTCCTGTCTGCGGCCAGAAGGGGCTCCTAGAGGAATTCCTTCTGCAAACAGCCTGAAAAAGGCTGTTCTCTCCTCCCCCGCAGTCCCAGACCACAGCTCTAGGGCAGAGAAGCAGACTGTGTGTGCTGGGGGGAGGTGTGGCACGAGGGGGAGTGAGGGGGAACGCAGGGAGGCTCCCCCTTCCCAAGTAACCTGCCCTCTGGCCCTGGCCTCCTCCCACAGCCTGGCCAAGCCTAGACTGGGCACTGAACTCTGGACAGTGGCAGAGCCCCACTCAGGTCCGGCTGTCCCAGCTCTCCTCCCAACAGAATGATTTAGGAGGGGCTGGTGAATAGCGCTTTTCCAGAGGCCTTGCTTCCTCAGGAAATGGCTCGGCCACAAGTCTGATCTCCAAAACAGGCGTAGGATGAAAACACCTCTGCTCCTCTCCAAAAACATGGGCCACCCCTCTCAGAGTCCCTAACGTCATTCTAGCCACAGCATCCCAAAGTTGTGAATAGTAAGAAAGGCCCAGGGTCTGAGCCCTGCTTCTGCAATGACTCTCTGTGTCCACCTCTGTCAGATAAGTCATTTGGGTGTGAAGCCTTCAGATCTAGCTGGAATGATAGGAGTTTCAAATTTAAATTGCAGCCCCTGGGCAAGGGAGAAGAGGCTCCAAAGCCAGGGACAGTGGCCTGGTGTTGACCTCTTCTGAAGTCACAGAGTCATTATTACAAACACAGAGCTTGTGCCAGGAGTGGTTGAGGATGAGGTGCCTGGCACTGGGGCGAAATGGGGACTCAGGCACAGGAATGTCCTGTTTGGTCTGAAGACAGATGGCGACCTCCCCTCTCCCTTCCAGCAGGTCCCCCAGGCCTCTGCTGGAGGTGGACACAGGGCTGCAGCCCCACCCAGTCGAGCGGGCGGAGAGACAGGAATGCTACTCAGCACAGCTGGCTGGACAGCGGAGCCTGTTTATTCTCTTATGTCAGGAATATCTCAGACGATCAGGGGGACTTGGCTGCTGGCAGCCCCTGGATGCAAGGTCTAGAAGTCGTCAACATAATCAGAGCAGGCTGATGGCCCAAGCTCTGAGCAGACAGTGGGGGTGGAAAGGAGAGGCTACCCCTCCCTGCCCCACATTCAGTGCCATGTGTACCTCTGAGCTCACCTCCTGGGTCTGCAGTGTCTAGACTGGAAAGGTGAATGGAGCTGAGCCCCCAGCTCTCATTAATAGTGAGGGCGTCAGGGGAGATTTCCCGTAGTTCAACTTTCGGCATGTGCCCCCTACTTATGAGACGTGGCAGGGCTGACAGTCCTTGCCTGGGAAGGGAGCTCATTTGGCATATGCCTTGTGCCTGGTGCTGCCCACTCCAGCCTCCCTACATCCCCAGCCCAGATCCCTTTTGCTCAGGCAGCCCTTCTAGCCGCAGCCTTGCATTTACCTGTCTTCTTATTTCAGCGCTAGAGACAGTTTTGGCTCTGCCTCTTTTGGGCTTTTTCGCCTTGGGCAGCCACCTCTCCAAGCCTCTTTCTTCTCCTATAAAATAAAAGTAATAGTATTTGCCATGAAAAGATGTGAGGATTAAATACAATAATTCTTTCAATATACCCACCATGCAGGAGGCAGTTACTAAATTGCAGTGTCTTTCCCCCACATTCTTTCTTTTGCTGCAAACCCAATCTCTGGTTTTCCTGAGGGCCAAGACCCTCTAGTGTAGTTTATAACCCCTGGCCCTGGTCACATCTACTTACTGTTGCTCACAGACCTCAGAGCGCTCTGGGATTCCCTAAGCCAGAAGACTTTCTAGGGAAGTCCAAGGTGACCCAAAGAAGCACTTTGGTGCTAAGGCTGCAGGATGCCCCCAAACATGGTGTTTTTTTGTGGCGGGGGGGGCTGGGGGGGTTGCCCAATTCTCATTTTGCACAGGTTTGAGTGCCTTGTGGGTATAATCCGGGGTGAGGACAGTCAAAATTAATCAATCCAGAGTCACTCATCTGAAAATCACATGTTTCTATATTTAATAAAAGCTTTACATCAAATAATAATGGCACACCAGGATAACAAATGGTATAATTTATGGACTCCCCCCTCCCTTTATTCCCCGTGAGACTCAAATTAAACTCTGTTAAAGAGAAATTCATTGGTCACTTAAGCGAAAGGTCTGGCTTTAGGCACGACTGGATTCAGTACTCAAACATCATCAGGACTCTGTTTCTCTTCTCTTGGTCTCCTTTCCACTGTGGTAACGTCAGTTTGCCTCTTCCAGACGCAGCAAGATGGCAGAAGGAGGAATGCAGGTCTCTTTCCAGCAGGCTGCCCAAAAATCTCTTGTGGATTCTGATTGGGCCACATGCCCATGTCTGAACCAATCACTGAAGTGAAGGGGGTTGCAACTCACTAATTGGCTCAGGTCTGAGACACTGTTCCACCCCTAGAGTATGTGGGTGGAAGAGGCAGTCAGCTTTAACCCAAGAGCCAGTGAGCATGTAAAGAGGTTCGTTTGCCAACAGAGAAGCTGGCTGGTAGGAACCAGGAAGAGTGAAGAGATCGCCAGGGACAAGAACAACAGATGTCAAACAAAGGACATCAGTAGGTCGAAAACTAAGATGACTTGAGTTCCTGTCGTGGCTTAGCAGAAACAAATCTCACTAGCATCCATGAGGATGCAGGTTCCATCCCTGGCCTGGCTCAGTGGGTTAAGGATCTGGCTGTGGTGTAGGTGGCAGATGCAGCTTGGATCCTTTGTTGCTGTGGCTGTGGTGTGGGTTGTAGCTCTGATTTGACCCCTAGCCTGGGAATTTCCACATGCCAAAGGTTTGGCCCTAAAAAGACAGGAAAAACAAAAAACAAAAAAAACCTAAAATGACAAATGCTCTTCAAGCACCTTTAAGCCCTCTGAAAATATTATTGATGTGTTAGTTTTAAATCCCTGTAGATCTCAGATAGGGGATGTGTTATGGGCCCATTTGGGATGGCCTGGACTTGCTTAAGTACAGTAAAAACTACATCTTTCAACTGGTCTGCCATGCATACTTCCCAAGAATTCAGACTGGCCTCATCTTCTTCCTGCCTCACTAGCAAGCAGTTTGACTGAAGTGAGCAATGTTAACACGGCTAGAAGGAAGGGCCTGTCAGACCCACACGATGATTTCACTGGGCCAAACAGGTATCAGTATGGAATGAAGTCTGACTCTAGTGGCCCTAGCCCTCTCCCCCTACTCCCTCACAGGGTCAAAGCTCCTCTTACCTTTAATCTCCAGTGATTTCTTTCTCTCTCACCACTTCCCTGTGCCCCTCCCCCTAGCAAATCCTCACAAAACCTGTTCTTAAGAAAGGCTTTGTCATAAGTCGCTTACACTTGTTGATGAGTATGCATCAAAACAATAGTTTAATCTCAGGACCACTTGCATTTTAAGTCTGAGCCTTTCAAAGCAAACTTTTTTCTTTTTTAGGGGCACACCTTCAGCATATGGAAGTTCCCAGCCTACTCACAGCCACAGCAGCACCTGATCCTAGCCACATCTGTGACCTACGGCCTACAACCTACACTGCAGTTTGCGGCAATGCTGGATCCTTAACCCACTGAGCAAGGCCAGGGATCGAACCTGCATCCTCACGGACACTATGCTGGGTCCTTCATCCACTGAGCCACAACGGGAACTCGTCAAATGAAACTTTTAAAAGACTCTGTCCTGCCCATCCCACTCTACTCCCCAAAGGTACTTTTGGTGACAGAGAGCAAATGGGACTCCCTGAAATCAAGCAACAGTGTCCACGAAATTCTCTGAAACCCTCACCCATCTGTACTGGCTTGCCAGTGAATTTTTTCTCAAGTTCGACTTAGTCACCTTTGCTGACATTCAGTCATCAACCTCTACTATGGCAAGGAAGTTTCTTACATCCTTTCATCCATTTATTTACTCAACAAACTTTTCTTGAGTACCCACATCTTAGATACTTGGGTTTACAAAGATGACCTAGGCCCTGCCCTCAAGCAACTTGCAGTTGAATTTTAGTGCTGGAAACATCACCTTCACCACCAGATTTTTAACACAAGAAAAGCCTATCCCTGCGGCTGGTATACAGTAGGTCTTCCATAAATGCTGCTTTCCCTTCTCAGGGTTGCACTATATGGGCATTGCAGTGGAACACTGGAAGTTTTCAAAAAAACCCTTTCCAGGTGGCTAAGAGTGCCAGCAGGACTGGGTGGAGATGGTAGTTTCTATCTCGCTTCAGAATGTCATGATTTGTTTTGGATGTTACAAATGTCAGGTTGGAAACTCATGCGAAGGAAAGGGGCTTATTCTAACCAGATCAGGACCCAGAGGCAGCCCAGGTCACTGTCTCCATGGTGCACAGCCTCAGACAATTTGGAAACAAACAGAAACCCATCCAGAGGAGAAGGACTGACAAAAGCAAAAACAAACAAAGGCCAAGAGATGGAAAACTCACGAGGTGGGGCAGGGTGGAGAGAAGGGGAGTGGAGGGAGAGACTTGTGGGAGCTGTGGAAGGGGCTTAGGGAGGGGCATGGTCCTGGGTTTTTTCCTGGGGAACTGAATCCAGCCCCCCACCCACCCCACCAAGAATCACCATGGCAATGGGGAGGGTGCGTACAGCTGATTCCAAGCCAATACAAACCTCCTGGGCTTAGCAGCAGGAATGGGCTTGGATGCATGGGGCCATGTTCTAAAGAAAAAGATCTGAATTAGGCTTTTAAAATCACAACGTCCCCACCCTCTACTGGTTTTGCAAGCAATCAGAGTTTAATGAAATGAATCAAAGCAATAGTGAGCCATATCCCTAGTCCACAGCTCTCTCACATACACATGTACACTCATCCAAAAGCCCACAGAGTAAAATCCTTCCATTTGTGGTGGAAGCTGACAGCTCATGGGATTTTTGGCACCTCTCAGCAGCAGGCAGGCCTGTTCACCTGCCACCTCCCAAAACTGTCTCTTCTGACAGTGACACTGGTGACATAAGGCTGATGGGGTTGCTTTGACAAGACCAAGGCAGCTGGGGTTCTGATGTGAGGTGGCTCCCACTGAAACACCATCTGGTCTCTGCCGTCAGCTGCCTGGTAAAGCTCTTGGCTCCTAGGGAGTTTGTCAGCAATGAGCATAGTATTTCTTCCTCCATCAAAGTGTCTACAGCATGAGCCACCTGAGCTCCCAATCCCCAAGAACCCTATTTTGCCCTTTGCTTAGTTGGACCTGAGCTGTGGCATTGGTGCTAAATAGAACTGAATCTTAAAAAAAAAAAAAAAAAAAAAAAAAAAAAAAGGAATTTCCTGGTGGCTCAGCAGGTTCACGATCTGGCACTGTGGCCCTGGATAATGCTGTGGTGTGGGGTTGATCCCTGCCCTGGAACTTTTGCATGCTATAAGTACAGCCAAAAAAAAGAGAAAGCTGAGTCTTTAGGTTTTGTCTCCTTCCTGCCTCTCCATTCCCAAGGATCTTACACTATCCCTCATGACTCTAGTCTAGGGCTAGCTCATCCACAAGGCATAGGTCACTGTCAGTGACCATTACAAAAAGTTCCCATTGTAAAGTTCCCATTACAAAAAGTATCAATTCCCTTTAAAATCAGAATGGGAAAAAAATGAGGGTTTTGTGGGTTTTTGTTTTGTTTTTTGTTTGTTTGTTTGTTTGTTTGTTTTGCATTTTTTAGGGCCACACCTGTGGTATATGGAAGTTCCCAGGCTAGGAGTTGAATCAGAGCTGCAGCTGCCCTTCTGGCCTACGCTACAGCCACAGCAACATGGGATCCGAGCCACATCTGCGACCTACTCCAGAGTTCACAGCAATGCTGGATCTTGAACCACTGAGCGAGGCCAGGGATCAAACCCATGTCCTCACGAATACTAGTCAGTCTCCCTTCTGCTGTACCACAATGGAAGCTCCAAAAATGAGCTTTTAAGTGGAAGAAAACATTTTAGTACATAACAGTAATACATACATTTTTATACCAACACGGTCATAAAGTATAATTTTGGATTTTCTTGTTTATTGAGGAAGGGGCCCATGAAAGTCTTCATGCGGCCCTGTCCTAGCCTTCCCTCCTGTCCATTCCAACCCTCTAGGCCCCAGGGGTTTCTTTCCCTCATATCAAAATGTGCCTATCTCACGGAGCCCCCTGGCCTGGAAGCTCCTAGAGGACAGGACCTTTCTTCGTCCATCCTCACGTTCCCACCATAAGCCCAGTACCTACCCCACAGTCACATCAGGTGTTGCACAGCCTCTTGTTTGGGAGGTGGGGGGAGGCAGGACAGAAACTTCAGAAAAGGGGAGTTAGGTTTTAAACAAATACTGCCTGAGGATCCCTGGAAACTGTGCACATTTCAGACCCATGCAGTTGCACTTTGTTCATGTCCCCTATGCTGAACTCTACTGAAACTGCTCTGCCAAGTTCACCCAACTCAGTAAATCCAAGAGATACATCTCAGGTATAATCTCAATTGCTTGGCAGCATCTGACACTGCTCATCAAGTCTTCCTTTTCCACTTCCGTGATACTTCATTGTTCCAATGTCCCTGGACACTGCTTCTCTGGCTTCTTTCCCTGCTCATCTCCTCGGCTGGGCCCTTAAAAACAAATACTACTACTAATAATAATAGAAGCTGAAATATGCCAGCTACTTGCTCTGTGCTGGGCTACTGTAACTGTCAGTTCCCTTAATCCTTTAAATAATCCTAAATCCATCCTCCAACCACCAGTCAGAGTGATTTTTCTGCAAACCAAATCTGATTGTATCTTTTCCTTGTTTAAAACTTAATGGCTTTGTACGGAGTTCCCATCGTGGCACAGTGGTTAACGAATCCGACTAGGAACCATGAGGTTGCAGGTTCGGTCCCTGGCCTTGCTCAGTGGGTTAAGGATCTGGCATTGCCGTGAGCTGTGGTATAGGCTGCAGACACAGCTCAGATCCCGCGTTGCTGTGGCTCTGGCATAGGTCAGCAGCTACAGCTCCGATTAGACCCCTAGCCTGGGAACCTCCATATGCCACAGAAGCAGCCCTAGAAATGGTAAAAAGACAAAAAAGAAAAAAATTAATGGCTTTGTACCACTGCACACTGGCCAGAATGGCCACCGTTAAGACTACAAATAACAGGGAGTTCCCGTCGTGGCACAGTGGTTAACGAATCCGACTAGGAACCATGAGGTTGCGGGTTTGGTCCCTGCCCTTGCTCAGTGGGTTAACGATCCGGCACTGCCGTGAGCTGTGGTGTAGGCTGCAGATGTGGCTCGGATCCCGCGTTGCTGTGGCTCTGGCGTAGGCCAGTGGCTACAGCTCTGATGCGACCCTAGCCTGGGAACCTCCATATGCTGCGGGAGCGGCCCAAGAAATAGCAAAAAAAAACAAAAACAAAAAAATATATATATATATTAAAATAATAAATAAATAAATAAATAAAGACTACAAATAACAAATGCTGGAGAGGGTGTGGAGGAAAGGGAACCCTCCCACACTGTTGGTAGAAATGTAAACCGGTACAACTACTGTGGAAAACAGTATGGAGATTCCTCAGAAAACTCAATACAGAACTACCATATTATCCAGCAATCCCACTCCTGGGCATATATACAAACAAAACTACAATTCAAAAAGATACATGCACCCCTATGTTCACTGCAGCACTATTCACAATAGCCAAGACACGGAAACAACCTAAATGTCCATCAACAGATGAATGGATTAAGATGTACATATATACAAAATGGAATACTACTCAGCCATAAAAAGAACAAAATAATGCCATTCACAGCAATGTAGATGCAACTGGAGATTATCACACTAAGTGAAGTAAGTCGGAAAGGGAAAGACAAATACCATATGATATCACTTATATGCAGAATCTAAAATGTAGCATAAATGAAACTATCCACAAAACAGAAATTCCTAGACATAGAGAACAGATTTGTGGTTGCCATGGGAGAGAGGGAAGAGAGTGGGATGGACTGGGAGTTTAGGGTTAGTAGATGTACTCTATCACACATTTAGATAAGCATTGAAGTCCTACTGTATAGCACAGGGAACTATACTCAATCTCTTGGGACAGATCATGAGAGAAAACAATATAAGAACAGGAAACGTAGGCATTCCCACTGTAATGCAACAGGATTGGCAGCATCTCTGGAGCACTGGGATGCAGGTTCAATCCCCGGCCCAGCACAGTGTGTTAAGAGTTCAGCATTCAGGAGTTCCCCTCGTGGCACAGTGTAAAAGAATCTGACTAGGAACCATGAGGTTGCGGGTTCAATCCCTAGCCTTGCTCAGTGGGTTAAGGATCCAGCGTTGCTGTGAGATTTGGTGTAGGTCACAGGTGTAGCTCGGATTCCTCATCATTATGGCTGTGGCATAGGCTGGCAGCTGTAGCTCCAATTGGACCCCTAGCCTGGGACTCTCCATATGCCACAGGTATGGCCCTAAAAAGACAAAAAAAAAAAAAAAAGAATCCAGCATTCACAACTGCAGCTCAGATCTGATTCCTGACCAAGAAACTCCACATGCCACAAGGCAGCAAAAAAAGAAAGAAAAAGGACAGTATATGTATATACATATAAATATGTGTGTGTGTATATGTATATATGTGTATATATGTATATACGTGTGTGTGTGTATATATATATGTATGACTGGGTCACTTTGCTGTACAGCAGAAATTGACATAACATTGTAAATCAACTATATTTCTGTTGTCTTTTTTAGGGCCGCACCTGAGGCATATGGAGGTTGCCAGGCTAGGGGGCGAATCAGAGCTGTAGCCGCCAGCCTGCTCCGAAGCCAAAGCAACAAGGGATCCAAGGTGGGTCTGCAACCTACACCACAGTTCACGGCAATGCTGGATCCTTAACCCACTGAGCAAGGGCAGGGATCGAACCTGAGTCCTCATGGATACCAGTTGGGTGTGTTAACCACTGAGCCACGGCAGGAACTCCTAAATCAATTATATTTTAATAAAAATAAAAATAATAAAATTTTTTTAAAATCCCAATGGCTGTTCCCAGCCCACCACTTTTAAAGTCTTCCATGATCTGGCCCCTGCACACTTTTTCAGCTCCATTTCTCACCACAGCCCCATCCTTTCTGACACTCCTACTTCTAGCTTCTCGAGAAAGAACTCTAGGTTTTTGCATGTGCTGTCTGCACTGCCTGAAATCCTCTTCCTCCATGATTGAGCCTAACACAGCTGGCTCTTTCAGATTTCAGCTGAACATCACCCTTCCTGGGAGCCCAGGGGGATGTACAGCACAGGAGTTATGAAACTGACACTGAAACCAGTCTGCGAGGTTCAACTCTCAGCTCGCCACTTCCTAGCCATGGAACCCTGGGCAAGCTGTTAAACTCTCTGGAACTTCACTTTTTCACCTGTTGTGAGGATTAAAGAAATCAGTACAAGTAAGGTGCCCTGTAGTGCTACATGTGTCACCCAGACCATGTGAAGATTCCTTGCCAAGTGTTTTCCAAAACTCCTTCACAATGCCATAGAATGCCAACCGCACTCCTGAGAATGTTTGTCCATTTACCCACCTTGCTAGATGGCCAATTCCATGAGGACAGGGGCAATCTGACCTGCTCCTGCTCCTATTTCCAGTGCCTGGCACACAGCAAGTGTGCACATTTGCTAAATCAATGACTAGAAACCCAGTGCCAGAGTTCCCATTGTGGTGCAGCAGAAACGAGTCCAACTCGTATCCATGAGGATGCAGGTTTGATCACTGGTCTTGCCCAGTGGGTCAGGGATCTGGCATTGCTGTGAGCTGTGGTGTAGGTCACAGACATGCTCGGATCTGGTGTTGCTGTACCTATGGTATAGACTGGCAGGTGCAGCTCTGATTTGACCCCTAGCCTGGGAACTTCCAAATGCCGAAGGTGCAGTCCAAAGAAGCAAAATAAGAAGAAGAAAGAAAGAAAGAAATCCAATGCCTACAGATATCGTGGGGAAATATGCTCTCTAGCAAACATCCACCTCAAACAAGGAAGGAAGGCAATGATAAGATTTTTTCAGGAGTTCCCGTCGTGGCGCAGTGGTTAACGAATCCGACTAGGAACCATGAGGTTGCGGGTTCGATCCCTGCCCTTGTTCAGTGGGTTAACGATCTGGCGTTGCCGTGAGCTGTGGCGTAGGTCACAGACGCGGCTCGAATCCTGCGTTGCTATGGCTCTGGCGTAGGCTGGCAGCTACAGCTCCAATTTGACCCCTAGCCTGGGAACCTCCACATGCCGCGGGAGCGGCTCAAGAAATGGCAAAAAGACAAAAAAAAAAAAAAAAAAAAAAAGATTTTTCAACCAGTGAATACATGGCAGCCTTGCGCTTGAGGCTAAAAGCAGTTCACAAAGACAACTTGGAAATTAGGAAAATACCTTTATTATTTCTGAAATGTTCCAATATTCAATGTAAAAACCATGATAGTGGCTTTTTCACAACTTTACAAATTATAGAAAAATGACTTTCCACCTTTACAGAAATCACCCAAATCACATAGGGTTCCATGACGGCTGACATGGTACAGGAAGGAGGGGCAGCAAACACAGCAGGTAGAACTGCAGCTCTCTGAGCAGCCTGAGGCTTTTCCCGCACGTGTAAAGCCAGGCCGAGTCCCAGAGACGCAGGCCTGTCTCAAAGGCCAGCCGCCCACAGAAGGCGTGCAGTGTGGCACCAAAGGCTGGCAAGCTGCAATCACGGCAGCTTTGTGAGAACGAGTGCAGGAGGCAGGCCTGCCGCTCAAATCCTCCTCCCTAAAACACGGCCAGGAAAGAGGCTGCAAACACGGGCCAAGTGGTGCTCTGGGTTTAGAAATTTCCCCTTTTACTCAGCTCACAAAGACGAATTTGTCAGAGTTGTGTTTTTTGTTTTGTTTTGCTTTTTTTAAAATCAGAAAACAAACATTTGGTTCCGTCTCAGCTGTCATCAGTAGTAGGTAATTTTTAGAGAGAGACAACTTGAGTTGCTCATTGTTTTTTATCAGGTTTCTGACTCCTTCCTTTCTCATCCATGGTCCGGGCAGAGGGGTTACAGCTGTAGCAGAAGGCTGTTTGTCGATGTGAGAAAACTGTGAAAGTGTTTTGCACTCACATACAAAGGCTGATGGAATTCAGAACGATCCCACCGATTTTTATGAGAAACATGACTGTTCCTCTTGGGTGTCTCAAGTCAAAACAAGGCAACAGCCTAGTGATTTATAGTCCCCACTACACATTTTCTGCCTTCCAGAAGGCATTAGAGAAAAGGCCAGTGTCCGCCAGAAGCGATTGTAAACACCCCACTGACAGCCTGGACACTTTGTTTTTAAATACGGCAGGACTTTCTCCTTTGGCCCTGGCAAAAAAAGCCAACTCCCTAAGACTGTTTAGGAAGAAGCAGAAGGAGATCTCCCCCCAAACCTGAGTGAGGGATCAGTGACCTCCATTGACTAGAGTGTGGCTGAGAGCATCATCAAAGGCAATGGATACATTTATGGCATGTGAAAACTGTCCTGTGGTTGGTCCCCAACCTGTCCCCAGGCTCAACCTGGCTGGACAAGGGGCACGGGAGGTTTGGAGCAAGTTACCGTAAGGCACATGGTTGAAATGGCCCCGACACCAAGCCCAGAAGGATTATCTCTTCGCGCGATTCCAAAAGTGTTGGAAAGCTGAGGAGTTGATGACACTCACTATGAGCAGCAGCAGCAGATACAGGGATATCATGACCGTAAACCAATGGCTGGAAACCCAGGAGAGCTGGCTTGAGGCCCTGCGTCAGGGGGAAAAAAGAGTGATGTTGGAACAAAGAGAAAAACATTTTTTCAAAGTGTATGCAACCACTTCTGGCTCAAAGAAGATGAAATGATGAATTTGAGCCATGAAATGAAGCTTTGTGCGTGCTCCTTCACTCAAAAAATCTGGGACTGTTTGCCCTGATGCTGACACGCCTTTCACCAGAACATTTTCTAAATGTACAAAGACAGCTATGCAATGAGCTCATCCTGATCTTTTCTTTTATAGCTCCTCTTGTACCTCTTGTAACCCGTCTTTTCTTAAGCAAGACTTTGGTATCTAGAAGGATGACCTTGCTAATGGTGTCTGACCAGATGGCAGCAGGTGCAGGGTACTTAGCAAAAGGCTTTTCACTTTCAGACATGCACAGATATCATTTTGAGCAGGGGAAATCCTCTCTGGCCCACTGGGAGATGATCTAAACCATGCAAGTGTGCACTAGAGACACTCCAGGAAGGAGTGGGAAAGAAATGGAATTTTCAAGTAGAAAGAGCCAGATGATTTTAAACCAAAGGATAATGTCCCCCAAACTTAGGAACCTTGTGCCTATTTCCCAGATCTAAGGGGTAAGATTTTACAAGTTTATTGAATCCTGAAGGCTGGAAACCACTTGTGTGTACAAGTAGGAGTCGGGACTATTAACGATAACAATAACCACTTTCCCTGTCTCACCTGCTGCTCATCCCCGTGAGAAACTCCTTCATGGACTCCAACAGTGGGACAAGATGGCAAGTGACCCCCAACCCTGGCAAGCCCTGCATCCCTCAAACACCACCCTGTTGAGATGGATCAGGAAGCCATCCTTCTCAAGATCCTAGGAGCTGGAAGGCCTCGTCTACTGTAAGGTCAACACTCTCATTGTAGAGATAAAGATGAAACCTCTCAGTTCCAGAGAGGAGTAGGTGGTGGTTTGACGGCCACGGAGGGGGACGTGACCAAGCCAGGTGGTACACCATCCCAGCCAGAGCCAGTCACCACCCTGCCTCTCAGCACCACCGAATCAGTGGGTTTCAGGCTGCAATCAGGAACCTAGGTGGCTAAGGGTTTGGCTTCATTCAGTCCCTCAAGTTAAGTCCCTCTTCTTCACTAGCATATATGGTCCCTTAGGACCACGTTTTATTTGACCTGTATACCTCACCTCTTACCTCTCACAGAAAGCAGAGTGCAGTGCTTTACATACTTTATACATAGCTGAGGTCTAAGGCTGGGGTGGGCAGGGTGCTGATCACTAAGAACCCAATACTGTGAATGCAGCCTTTCGTTGTTCTGCACCACATGCAGGGACCGTCCTTCTCACCTCTTGGGCTGCTTCTGCGAGTACACCAGCAGGTACTTCACCCGCAGGAGCTGATTATTGGTGACCACAAAGTACTTTGGAGGGATGTCACCCCCTTCACTGTGCTTGATTCTTGCTCTCCTGCGATCTATCTCCTTGGAATCTGAATAAGAAGATAAAGCACAACTTTACAAGGGGCAAAAAAAACTGGAAGCAAATTGTGAACAGAAATGGGTCGAGTCTCCTGGTCCTGAGGGTGGAGGAACCCCAGGAGGCTGAGGAAGGGCCTGTGTGTGTGTGTGTGTGTGTGTGTGTGTGTGTGTGTGAAGGAGGACTAAAAATAGGAGAGTCTCTGACAGGCCAGAATAGGAAAATAAAAGGGATATGACAGAAAAATATAAAACAAAACTGAGTGGGGGAAGCAGAGGGAGTAAGCAGCTTGAGGGCCACAACAAAAAAATAACCTGCAACTAGAAATAGGACTTGATCTGAAACAAGTCTTCTAGCAGGCATTTTAAAGTAACGACTCTGGACTCGAGCTTCTTAGAACACTTATCTTCCACCCTTTGTACCAAGACTTGTTAAACAAAACAAAACGTTTCCTTTTAATAACATGAGAAAGCTGTATCGAAAAGAACCAAAAAACAACAAAAATCCCTACAACAGGCCAAAGCTTCGTGACAGCAGACGTTGCAGGGTTTTGCCCTGATGTTTAATGTCATGGTTTGCAGACATCCTAGGAATTATAAAAGTGAATATTCATGCTGTCTGGTTTGGGAGAGTGGCGTCAGACCTGGGCCTGTTCCTCAGGACTCCAGTTGTTTTACATTAGAGGCCAGGAACAGGCAGTTTCCTCAATTCTCCTTTTCTCAGCGGAACCAACAGGCCAGCTCTGGAGACTAGAAGGATGGTTCTGTGACTCTTTTGCCTTCGAGGGCCAGGGCGCACAGGGCAAAGGTCTAGGGGACGTATCAGGAGAGTGGAACGAGGTGGCCCACTAGTCATCCCCTCCCTAGAAGGTCCAGGATTTACCCCCACGGCCTCAGTTTATTCCCTCACATCCTCTGAGGGCTCGGGCACCAGAGCAGCCTGGAGGAACAGGGTGTGGACCCAAGTCTTTGGCTTCAGTTTACCAAATATTTATTGAATGTCAAGTGTGTAGCAGGCGCCTTGCTGACACAAGGTGCCCAAGAGGGAATGAGACCCAGTTTCTGCCTTCAAGGAGCTCGTGCTCTGGCCTCACACACTCACATCCATCTTCTCCACCCCTAAAGCTTTCCCTGAGCACTTGGACCCCACGTGACTGCTCCTTCCTCGGAGCTGGACCCCCACGGACCTCATCAGCACCCTCACGCACTCCCTACCCTCTGCCTTGCAGGAAGTGGTGTCTTTACCACCGTGTGTTCAGTCTCTAAGGAGACTGCTTGCTTCCTGAAGGCAGGCCTTGTCCCACACCACTCTGGACCCAGCCCATCCTCTGGCATGCAATGGGTGCTCCACCCAACAGCTGGGCCAAAGGCAAGAGCCTGACACCCAGGGGCCTGCAGCCCAGGCCTGGGCCAAGTGCACACTCACCCTTCTTCTTCGTTTGGCACTTGACATCTGGATGGTCAATGACCTCGCACACAGCCACACAGCTAAGGATGGGGCCGAGGAGGCTGCGCTGCCACCCATGGCCATGGGGGCTATAAATGAGGGCCAGGCTCAAGTCACTGGTGAGGTAGGTCCCTTCCCCAAACAAGGATGTCTAGAATGGCAGAGGTCAACAGAAAAGAGACAGGGCTGGGTGAGTGCAGAGCTGGCAAAGCAAGATGGCACAGGTCTTTCTTCGGCATAGTTGTTAACACAAAATCCTCAAGCCTTTTTTCCCCCAGCAAAAGGCTCAAGAGCAAATAACCTTATGACATCATTAGAGGGTTATTACAAAACACATTCCTATCTGACAACAGTTTAACTAACTGGGGATGTGGCTGACTAACCTGGCAAACTAGTAGCTCCAGTGGTCAAGGCTGAGTAAGAAAAACACAGGTGTAAGAGTCCAAACAGACCCACATTTGAA
Source organism: Sus scrofa (assembly GCF_054392235.1). Lineage (NCBI taxonomy): Eukaryota > Metazoa > Chordata > Mammalia > Artiodactyla > Suidae > Sus > Sus scrofa. The sequence continues at coordinate 174,103,002 of NC_139383.1, forward strand.
TCCTGCCTATCCCTCTACCAAGCTAGCAAGTCATATAAACTCTCTGGGTCTCAGCTTCTACATCTACAAAGTGGTGATATTACCATCTCCTCCTAAGGACATGGATGAGGATTTGATGAGATGATGCACATAAAGCACCACACAAAACACCTGGCATAAGAGAATGAGACAGCCATTCCACCGCAGGCTCTTATTTGTAGCATATCAGTACTTCCTGCTGCATGAATGTGTTAAACGTGGTTCCGCTGACAGACCTGCAGAAGCCAAGTCATGTCCTTATGCAGAGGAGGGAGTCACACCTGAGTAGGGGAAGTAATCTGAGTCATTACTTGGAAAAGAAATGAATCTCTTAGACCAGAAACTGTAACCAAATAAGGCAAGCCTCATGAGAGGCAGGGTAAGTTTTGCTCTTTGTGTTGGTGAGGACCAAGAAAATGTCCAAGATTCTAGGAGGCAGGTCCCTGGTGGTGGGTGCTAACTTGCTGTCCTCCATAAGGAAGGATGCCAGATTGAAAGAGAAGGAATTCAGGTGAAAAACCTGCAAACTGAGGCTATAGCAGGGGTAGAAAACACATTCTTTGCCCTGGGGAGACATCAATAATCAACTACGATGCCAACATAAAAATATCAACCATTCATACTGGCTCAGAGAACACTGGATGTCCCCTGATCTGACCCCATGTCCATTTCTTCTTATGCCTACCACATATACACCATTCCCTAGACTCAAGAACCATCAGCAGAGGAGCATAACAGTGAGAAACTTGGCATATCTCTACCACGAAAACAACCTCAGAGCTTCAGCTGGCAGAGAGGTTCCCTCAAGCAAGGCTCTCACTGAAATCCCAGACAGAGGAGGCCAGGAGAGCACCCACTTCACCAAAGGGTGTAATGAGATGCTTCTAAGGAACAAACTCCCTCGGGCGTTGAAATGAAGGTTTAGTTACAAAAGTGTAATCTGCAGGCAACTTCTCCAGGCTGCTCTGGCGTGAAGCCGAGGCCCCCTGGATTCCAGTAGCCTGGCTGTGGTAATAAGCTAGGAGCCAGGGTAAACAAGGCCATCATCCTCAGCAAAACCCAACTGCGCTAATCAGCTGCAGCAGTTCTGGGAAAGTCTCTCCAGGCTTGGGACGCCATCAGCCACAACTAAGCCCACAGTTCATGGAGCCAGCCCACCACCCCAGACAAGGCAGATGCTGGCATGACTGGCGGAAAGGCTGCAGCCCTCCAACCACCAGAGTCCCTCTCCACCAGCCTCTAAAAGCAGCCACTGCTTCCTTAGTACTCAAGGACAGGAAGAGCCCTTTGTATACGTGAACTGTTTCAATCCTCTCTGGACACCAGAAAGTGGGCGGTGGCGTCCTGTTTTACAGATGAGGGCACCGAGGCTCCAAGAGGTTAAATACATTTGCCCAGGACAGCAGAGCTGCAAAGGTGGTCCTTCTGCCTCTTATCTATGTTCTTTCTCCTACATCTCCCTGAGGGACAAACTAAGTGCCAGGCACCAAAGGGGTGGTTGATGCTGTTTTGACTCCTTAAAAAGGGAGGAAAGGAGCTCAAGGAGGGAGGGAAAGGACCTCCCTCAATTCCTCCAAGAGCCGACAGTTGGGAGTGTCCCCTCTCGGCAAGTGCTTCCCAAACTTCAATATGCATATGAATCACCTGGGAGCTTGTTAAAGTATGACTTCTGATCAGGTAGTCTGGAATGGGCCTGAGATGCCACATGTCCAACAAGCTCCCAGGTAATGTGGATGCCACTGCTCCAGGGATCATGCTGAGGAGCAGGGGACAGCCACACACTGGGATCACGGGCAAGCTCTAAAAGCATACTGATGCCTGGGCCCCACTCCCAGAGATTTTGATTTAATTGGTTGGGAATCCAGCCAGATATTGGCATTTTTCTTATTTTCTTTTGGCCGCACCCATGGCATGTGGAAGTAACCAGGCCAGGGATTGAAGGTGTTTTTTTTTTTTTTTTTTTGCTTTTTTTGGGCTGCACCCACAGCATATGGAGGTTCCCGGGTTAGGCGTCAAATTGGAGCTACACCTGCTGGCCTATGCCACAGCCACAGCAACACAGGATCCAAGTCATGTCTGCGCCCTACACCACAGCCCACAGCAATGCCAGATCCTTAGCCCACTGAGCAAGGCCAGAGATCAAACCTGCATCCTCATGGATGCTTGTCAGATGTGTTAACTGCTAAGCCATGATGGGAACTCTAGTATTGGGATTTTTAATACCTGCTCAAGTGATTCTAAATGTACAACTACGACTGGAAACCAGTTTTAAATCGATACTCTTCAAACTGCAGTCAGTAAAAGAATCAGCTGGAGATCTTATTAAAATGCATGTTCTGATTCAGAAGGTCCAGGTGGACCCAGGATTCTGCATTTTCAGACTCCCAGGCAATGCTGCTGCTGCTGATCTACAGACCACATTTGGAGTGGCAAGGCCTTGGTGAACCTACCTACCCCACCCCCACCAGCTCTGACCCCCCGATGTCAGTAGGCTTGGGCCCCACCTTGTTCAGGTGGCAGTGCAGGCCATTGTGGATGATGGAATGGAAGTTTTCTAGGCGGCTCCCGTGGAAGGCGTAGATTAGGTCTCGTTCTCCTTTGGTCTCATAAAATTTGGCGTTGGCTGGGTCGGAGTACTCGATTTCAAACAGGAAGTCCGGCACGGGGACAGGCGTGTGAGGGGCACCAGTCAGCTTTTGGATCTTTTCAAACTTGAAAACATGCAGGAAGTTGCAATTTTATTTGGGAAGCTGGTAAAATATGCTGCCAAAATGGCCTCCTAGAGCCTTGGGCTTAACTCCTATGGGCTCTGCTCATGAGAACAACTGGTTTCAGGGAATAAAAACATCAGGGTTTTTTTTTTGTTTTTTGTTTTTGTCTTTTTGTCTTTTTTAGGGCCACTCCCTCGGCATGTGGAGGTTCCCAGGTTAGGGGTTCAATCAGAGCTGTGCGAATCAGAGCTGTAGCTGCCAGCCTACACCACAGCCACCGCAACGCCAGATCTGAGCCGTGTCTGCAACCTGCAACCTACACCATAGCTCACGGCAATGCCAGATCCTCAACGCACTGAGCAAGGCCAGGGATCAAACCCACATCCTCATGGATACTAGTCAGGTTCATTAACCACTGAGCCATGACAGGAATTCCAAAAACATCAGTTTATAAACAAGCTCAGAGCTTATAGCTCAAGACTGCTTTCCTTTAATGTTTTTTCCTACAGTAGGTTAACTGAGAAGCATAAATTGCTCCTTCTAACTAAAGATCACTTCTAATTTTCATAACACCTTCATGTCTATTTTCCACATTCTATTTTTTACAATGATCTCTGGAGGCAGAAATGGCCACAAACTGTTCCTCCTATCCCTGTCCATTCACCTCTCTGCAATGTGACTTTGCAGCTGGAATCCCACCAAGATCCCATCAAGAGATGGCATCTATTTCTTCACCCCTTGAATTTGGGCTAAACATATGGCAGAGACATGAAAGGGCCAGCCCTTCCTTACCTGCTGCTGGGAACCCTTCGCAAGCCCTGCTAGCCTTCTACAGCCACAGCGGCCCAGCCACAGCGGCCACCCCAGCTGAAGCCCCAGACATATAAGTGAGACTACCCAGGGTGAACCAGCCCTACCCGGAAGAACCACCTGAACAACCTGCAGAATCATGAGAAGCAAGCAGTGTCATTTTAAGCCAGTAGATTTAGGAGATACTTGTTATACAGCAAAATCTAACTGAAACAGAAGGGTAATAATCCTCTTCAGGGCGGAGACCTGAATCAGCATTTCCATGATTTTGAAACAGTTAAGTCACAGCCCCAAACCAGTCTGTGATGAAATGACACAGATAAGGGCAATTTAATAGATCTATTTATACTGATGTAAGGTTTTGCCATGATCCCTTCTCTGGAAGAATTGTCCTTCAGTCTGAGGTCAGGACCCTCCTTCCTTTTTTGTACTAAAAAATATAAAAGGATAATACATGGGAAACTAATATCCTTACTTGGGCATAATAATAAGCTGATAATCCTGGGTCCTGATACTCCATATTTTAAGGGAATTTAACTGGTTCATAATCAAAAGTCAAGAAAAAACTGCCTTATCTACTTTACCTATAGCCCCCAACATCTAGAAGATGCTCAATGCCCTCATGAGAAATGAATAAATGAATGAATAAGGCTAAATTTAACAGACGACAAAAGTGAAACCCAGAGATCATCTAGGAATGAGCAGCCCAGCCTGGACCCTGACCCCAGTCCAGGGCTTTTTACATCACTTTACCATCCAACGAGGAGGATGGTCCCTACACACCAGAATCAAGACACCAAATTCTACACCACTTAAGGAGGATTTTGGTCTTGAGCGGAAACTCATAAAATCAAATGCGCTTAAATTATAATCAACTAATTAAGTGAAGAACAGTACAGACAAATCCCTGCTGCCACTTAGAGGAAAGAGCACCAGATCAAGGATCTGCCAGTGCCACACTCTGGTCCTTGTCATCCCAGCCAGGCAAGAGAAACCGGATTATGGAATGCCTGGCCTGTGCCACTGTCCTGGGGGTAGCACACAGGCTATCACAGCTCCCTTCTGAGGTGACTATTAAGATCCTCAATTTACAAACAGGGAAAAGAAGGCTCAATAACAGGTAAGACTGAAGTTTGAACCCAGAACCTAAGATTTTCCACCTCTTCGGGTTCTGCCTCTTTGCTTCCTAATAGCTGGAATGTTTCTTTTTTCTTTCTTTTTTAATTTTTACTATTTATTGAAGTATAATTGATTTACAATGGAATGTTTCTTTTCTTTTTTTGGCCGCACCCACTGCATGTGTAAGTTCCGGGACAGAACCCGTGCCATAGCAGCAACCTGAGCTGCTGCAGTGACAATGCCAGATCCTCAGCCCACTGTGCCACAGGGAAATCCTACAATGGATGCTTTATAGGCTGTGGTCAAGGGACCTCTTATCAGAATTACCTGGGGGCTTGTGACACCCAACATTTACTGAGCCCTTAGCATGGGCCCTTAGGCATTGTTCTAAGTGAAAAAATTCATTTAATTCTCACAGCCAGTTCCCTGATGGAAGTATACTATTATTTTTTGGCCATGTCCATGTCATGTAGAAGTTCCTGGGCCAGGGACTGAACCCATGCCACAGCAGTGACAACACCAGATCCTTAACCCATTGAGCTACCAGGGTACTCTATGAAGTACACTATTATTATCGCTAACAGATGAGGAAACTGAGGTGCTGAAACACACCTGATAACCTGCTCAAAGTGACACAGCTGGTATTAGAGGGAGAACAGAGCTTTGCGCTGTGAGTGTGCAAGTTCCTGGGTCCCAGTCTAGACAAAGAATCAGAATCTCTGGGGACAAGTTCCAGGAATCTGCATTTCCAACAAGCTACCTAGGTCATTCTGGTGCACAAAGAGGTCCCAGAGCTCTTCAGGCCCAGGAATCTGTGATCCTGCAGACCAAAATCTCACCTCTGACTTTCCTGCACTGTGGATTGTCAGGACCTTTGAGGATAATATCCAGCTCACCAGGTCCCAGGCCCATTTGTCCTCATCTCCTGAGGACTGGAGAAGTTCTTTCAGGTTGGGTAACTTGCTGGCATCTGAAAGCTGAAGGGAGGAAAACCTTCATTAGCAAGGATCCTGGATAAAGTGATAGTAACCAGGTGCCCTCTAGTGGTACATCGGACAGCTTGCACTTCTTTCACGCTCCAAGGAATTTCTGAAGAGGGAGATGCAGAGGTCTTCAATCCCTTTCCAAATACTGCCCAATTCCAAATGCTGTCAATACGGGAAGGGTGTTCTGCAACCCAACTGGTACAAAACCTAATCTGAGCCAGTGTGAGGCTCACTTAACCTTAATCATCCCACTTTGTGTTACTAGTGATGTGATGCACTTTGCTGCAGGCTGCAGGATTAATGTCTGACTATGGGATACACCACAATGTAGATATTACCAACTTCGTGGCATATTTGTATATGTACCCCACTATGAGTGGGTATAGGGTTAGCAAAGCCTTTCCCCTTCAGCACGAGTTAATTTACTGCTAACCTCTTCCCCTTGGAGATCAGATAAAGCATACTACATACATAACCAGGCAATACTGCTTATGGTAAAGATGACCCAGAATAGTAAACTGCATCCAGACAGGAAGAAACTGTGACTGAGGAATACATGGTTTGGGGTTTTCCTGAGTGTGGTGACTTTTCGTGACGACCCCGGCAGCTATGTCTATGGTGATCTTACTAGAGGGACCAGCCCCCAGGGACCATGTGCAGTTCATCTCCTTACACCTGAGCTGTCATTCTCAGGGGCAAAGACTAGCTCCTGGACGTCTCTGTAGACCACAGCAAGAACTTCCACAGAAAAGGAATGCCCTGCTGTGAGTTGTGAACCATCCCAGATCCTTCTCATGGAGGCTGGTGCCCTATGTGGCCTGTGATAGGTGTTGGAAGCAGACAATACTGCCTTTATAAAATCAGGCAGAATCTGAATTTCCAAACAAATTTGGTGCCAGATTTTTGATAAGGGACTGGGGACCTGGACTAACAGAGAGCTACGAGGTATCTATAGCTTTTGCTCAGAAATGGAAACTGACTAGAAACCAAATCTCTCCAGCATGGCATTCAAAACGTCACTGCAGGAGTTCCTGTCATGGCGCAGCGGAAACAAATCTGACTAGGAACCATGAGGTTGTGGGTTCGATCCCTGACCTTGCTCAGTGGGTTAAGTATCTGGGGCGCGCTGCAGTGAGCTGTGGTGTAGGTTGCAGACATGGCTTGGATCCCATGTTGCTGTGGCTGTGGCGTAGGCCGGCAGCTACAGCTCCGATTGGACCCCTGGCCTGGGAACCTCCATATGCCGTGGGCACGGCCCTAAAGAGACAAAAAACAAACAAAACACTACTGCAGACTAGTGCCATCTGTGGACATACCTTCTCCAAGCTTTGCTCACTCGGTCCCCTGGAATGCCCCTTCCCTCACTTCTACCCACCCAGGCACCTCCTCTCCTCCAAACCCGTAAAACATTCAGCCCCAATCCTCCCTCCTCAGAATGGCTAGGACTCCCAGAAACCAAGGGCTATCTCGTGTTTTTCTTTCTCCTGTAACCTGGATGTAGAGGAACGAGCAGACGAATCTCAGATTAAATCCCTATTCCTTAGGCAAAGCACTAGCCTTAGCTGAGCCGCCAGCTCCTAACACAGGAACTCCACTATCTCCACGTGGGTTGTCAGGAGGATTAATGAAGGTAACAGAATCTCAGGACCAGGTGCATATACAGTGCATATCCATTTTTTTAAATTTGTACTTCTTCCTGGACAATATACACCTTTGCTAGGGATGTAGTTGGTGCTTCATAAACACTAGTGGTTCCTTCCCATATTTCTTGTAAGTTCACTTGCTTAACTTGGGGGGGGGGATATTTTTTAATCCATTAGTTGAAAATTGGAAACATTTCAGGGCTACATTATTCTTGTCTCTATTTCTAAAGATTCAATCAACAGCCTCGGGCTATCTCTGATAAAACTATACATGCCTTGTGGGCCATCAGTGAAGATTCAGTTGAAACACAAGGATGCTCTATGTGTGTTGGTGCTGCACAGTAAGAAGGCAGAAAGGTAAAAAATTATGACTTAAAACTATTCCTTGTCATAACAAAGATGGATACAAACTACTAAGGAAAGCAGGCAGGATTCCTGTTGGATAGAGGCTGGGAGCAAAGAGGGTGGTAGGGAAAGGCTTCCCAGGGAGGTGCTATGTGACTGGGTTTGACAGGTAAAGTCACAGAAGCATGGAAGTGCAGCGTGTAGGCAGGGACGTGGATGACAGCAAGCTTAACTGTGCCAGCTCTCTTGCCAGGAGGCCGGGGTCCGAACCTGGGCTCTTACACCCCTTACTGTGTGACCTGGTTAGGTAACCTCCTGTGTCTCAGTGTCCTCAAACATAATGAGATAACATTAGCCACTTCACAGGATCCCTGTGAAGGTTAATCAAGTTAAACCAGTACATGCTTAGAGCGACAGGAAGGTATTAAGTTAGTGGGACTGCCATGATTGTTGTCATCGTTAAATGCAAATGGTTTGGTGTGACTGGAGCCTAGAGTATGGGGGAGGGGTTGCCAGAAGGAGCAGGAGTGAGATCGCAAGCTTGAGATCAGCCTTGGATCCCCCTTGGGGACGGTGGTTTTTGTTCTGCAGGCAACACGGTGGACATGCGTTTCGAATGATACACCCTCAGGTACACCTCAGCCTCTTTTCTGCTCCTGCTCCACACTTGCTATACCAGAGCCAGAGCAGAGTCTTCTCTCCCAGGATTATCATTTCCATTACTCCTCTCAGCTCCATCCCATGAGCTGCAACAGTCCAGACCCAGGCACAAGGGACCTCACAAAAGGACTGTAGGCTAAGCCAGGCCCCTTCTAGGGGTGCAGTCTGTGCAAGTGGTTGAGATCCCTTCCAACTCTGAGCTGGGCCCAGGCCTCACCTGAGCTCCCCTTGGGGCCAGGCCTCTTTCAAGGCTCAGCACACCCCCCTCCCAACCCCACTGCTGCCTGCTGACACAGAGGCCCTATGGGTCCTGCCAGGCTGTCCTCTCCGTCCCCATTCTTTAACCCCTCAACTGGCCTCTCTTATGCCCTGTTTCATTTTTTAAGCTACTGTGAAAAGTAAATCTGCTTCAAAAAGTTAACAAGATTCCTCCTCTTATGACCAAACCGGTCTGTATTTGAGCAGGGCTTTTTAAAGACCAGGCACACAAACAGGGTTATCAGATAAATGACAATTTTTTTTAAGTATAAGTATAACCTATGCAACATCTGGGGCATATTTGTGGTAAAAAAAAAAAAAAAAAAAAAAAAAAAAAACACCTAATTATTGCTTCTCTGAGATTCAAATTTAACTACGTGGCCTATATTTTTTATCTGCTAAATCTAGCAACCCTCCCCTTAACAAGGCCCTTCAGAATCTGGTCTGAACAAATCTGACAACCTAGAAGAAATGGACAACTTTCTAGAAACATACAGCCCACCAAAACTGAATCAAGAAATAGATAATTTGAATAGACTGGTCGCTAGAAATTGAGCATGTAATTTTAAAAAACTCCCTACAAGCAACAGTCCAGGACAAGATGGCTTCACAAGCAAATTCTATCAAACATATAAAGAAAACTTACACCAATCCTTCTTCCTTTTTTTTTTAAAAGGTCTCCACCTACGGCATATGAAAGTTTCCAGGCTAGGGATCGAATTGGAGTTGCAACTGCTGGCCTACACCACAGCCACAGCTGCCAGATCCAAGCTGCGTCTGCAACCTACATCATAGCTCACGGCAACACCAGATCCATAACCCACCGACTGAGGCCAGGGATCAAACACGCATTCTCTTAGAGATACTAGTCAGGTTCATTTACCACAGAGCCACAAAAGGAACTCCCAATCCTTCTTAAACTTTTCCAAAAGACTGAAGAAGAACAACACTCTCAAAGGCATTCTATGAAGCTGCCATCACTCTCATACCAAAACGAGACAAAGATACTACCAGAAAAGAAAATGATAGGCCAATATCTCTGATGAATATAGACGTAAAAACTCAACAAAATTTTAGCCAACCGAATCCAAACACATATAAAAAAATCATATACCACTACCAAGTACGATCCATCCCAAGTTCACAAGGATGGTTCAACATACCCAAATCAATCATCATATACCATATTAACAAAAGAAAACTCAAAACCCACATGATCACTGGAGTTACCACTGTGGTGCAGCAGAAACAAATCCAACTAGTAACCATGAAGTTGTGGGTTCAATCCCTGGCCTGACTCAGTAGGTTAAGGATCTGGCATTGCCATGAGCTGTGGTGTAGGCCGCAGAGGTGGCTCAGATCCTGCATTGCTGTGGCAGTGGCGAAGGCTGGCAGCTGCAGCTCTGATTCAACTCCTAGCCTGGGAACTTCCATAGGCCATGAGTGAGGCCTTGGAAAAAAAAAAAAAAAAAATGATCATCTCAATAGATGTAGAAAAAGCATTTGACAACATTCAACATTCATTCATGATTAGGAGTTCCCGTCGTGGTGCAGTAGTTAACGAATCCGACTAGGAACCATGAGGTTGCGGGTTCGGTCCCTGCCCTTGCTCAGTGGGTTAACGATCCGGCACTGCCGTGAGCTGTGGTGTAGGTTGCAGACGCGGCTCGGATCCCGAGTTACTGTGGCTCTGGTGTAGGCTGGTGGCTACGGCTCTGATTTGACCCCTAGCCTGGGAACCTCCATATGCCGCAGGGGCGGCCCAAGAAATAGCAAAAAGACAAAAAAAAAAAAGTATTCATGATTAAAACTCTTACCAAAATGGGTATAGAGGAAACATACCTTAGCATAATAAAAGCCATTTATGATAAACCCACAACCAGTACAATACCCAATGGAGAAAAGCTGAAAGCCTTCCCACTAAAATCTGGAACAAGAGAAGGATGCCCACTCTCACCATCTTTATTCAACAAGGTATTAGAAGTCCTAGCCACAGCAATCAGACCAAAAACAAATTTTTTTTAAATAAAAGGTATCCAAATTGGGAGATAAAGGGTAAAAGTGTCACTACACGCAGATGATATACTATATATAGAAAACCCTAAGGACTCCACACAAAAACTAGTCAATCTGATAAACAAATTCAGCAAAGTAGCAGGAGGAGAGGTCAACATTGAGAAATAGCTTGCATTTCTGTTTACTAACAACGAAACATTAGAAAAGAAATATTTTTTACAAACAATACCTTTTAAAATCACATCTAAAAAATACCTAGGAATAAACCTGACCAAGGAGGTGCAAGACTTACACACTGAGAACTATAAAACATTAATAAAAAGAAAGAGGAGTCAAAGAAATGGAAAGCTATCCCATGCTGCTGGATTAGAAGAATTAATATTGTTAAAATGGTGATACTACCCAAAGCAATCTATAGATTTAATGCGATCCCTATCAAATCACCCATGACATATTTCACACAACTAGAATAATCCTAAAAATTATATGGAGGCATAAAAGACCCAGAATTGCCAAAGCAATCCTGAGAAAAAAAAAAAAAAAACAAAGCAGAAAGGAGTTCCTGCTGTGGCACAACAGGATAAGTGGCATCTCTGGAGCGGTGGGACACAGGTTTGTTGGATCCCCAGCCCAGCACTGTGGGTTAAGGATTCGGCATTGCCAGTAGGTTGAAACTGTGGCTCCAATCTGATCCCTGACCACAGAGGGAATTCTATATGCTGTGGTTGGCCAAAAAAGAAAAATAAATAAATAAATAAATAATTTTTAAAATAAAAATATTTTAGGAGTCCCTACTGTGGCTCAGCAGGTTAAATATCTGACTAGTATCCATGAGGATGTGGGTTCAATCCCGGCCTTGCTCAATGGGTTAAAAGATCTGGCATTGCCATGGCATAGGTCACAGATACAGCTCCAATTTGACCCCTAGCCTGGAAACTTTCATATGCTGCAGGTGCGGCACTAAAAAGAAAGAAAAACAAAAACAGAAAACAAAAGAATTTTTAAAAAGCAAGAGGCATAACTCTCCCAGACTTCGGACAATATTACAAAGCTACAGTCACCGAGACAGTGTGGTACTGGCATATAAACAGACATAAAAATCAATGGAACAAAATAGAGAGCCCAGAAATAAACCCAGACACCTATGGTCAATTAATCTTTGACAAAGGAGGCAAGAATATAAAATGGAGAGTTCCCATTGTGGCTCAGCGGAAACAAATCTGACTAGCATCTGTGAGGACACACGTTTGATCCCTGGTCTCACTCAGTGGATTAAGGATCCAGCATAGCTGTGAGCTGTGGTATAGGTTGCATATGCAGCTCAGATCTGGTGTGGCTGTGGCTGTGGTATAGGCCGGTGGCTACAGCTCTGATTTGACCCCTACCCTGGAACCTCCATCTATCTCGGGTACAGCCCTAAAAAGACCAAAAAAAAAAAAAAAAAGCATATAAAATGGGAAAAGGTTTCTTCAGCAAGTGGTGCTAGAAAAACTGGACAGCTGCATGTAAATCAATGAAACTAAAATATACTCTCACACCATGCACAAAAATAAATTCAAAATGGCTTAAAGACTTAAACATAAGATATGAAACAATAAAAGAGAACAGAGGCGAAATATTCTCTGACATAAAAAGTAAAAATGTTTTCTTAGGTCAATCTCCCAAGGCAATAGAAATAAGAGCAAAAATAAATGAATGGGACCTAATCAAACTTACAAGCTTTTGCACAGCAAAGGAAACCACTAAAAAACAAAAAGACAACCTACAGAATGGGAGAAAATAGTTGCCAATGATGCAATCGACAAGGCTTTAATCTCCAAAACACCCAAACAACTCATACAACTCAACAACAAAAAAAACACCCAATTGAAAAATGGGCAGAAAGAGTTTCTGTTGTGGCTCAGCAGATTAAGAGCCAGACATAGTGTCCATGAGGATGCAGGTTCAATCCCTGGCCTCACTCAGTGGGTTAAGGATCTGGCATTGATGCAAGGTGTAGTGCAGTGTAGGTCACAGATGCGCCTCAGATCCCACGTTCCTGTGGCATTGGCTTCGGCATAGCTGCAGCTCCAATTCAACCTCTAGCCCAGGAACTTCCACATGCTATAGGTGCAGCCCAAAAAAGAAAACAAAAATGGCAGAAGACCTGAAAAGACATTTCTCCAAAGAAGACATGGCCTTCATTAATAAGTCTGCAAATAACAAATGTTGGAGAGGGTGTGGAAGAAAGGGAACCTTGCCTCACTGTTGGAAGGAATGTAAACTGGTACAACCACTAGGGAAAGCAGTATGGAGATACCTTAGAAAACTAAATACAGAACTACTATATGACCCAGTAATCCCACTCTTGGGCATATATCCAGACAAAACTGCAATCGAAAAGATACATGCACCCAGATACTAACAGCACCACTATTCACAATAGTGAAAATATTGTGAATGGAAATAACCTAAACGTCCACTGACAGATGAATGGATTAAGAAGATGTGGCACATACACACAATGGAATACTACTCATCCATAAAATAGAACAGAATAATGCCATTTGCAGCTACCTGGACAGAACTAGAGCCTCTCACACTAAGTTAGAAAGAGAAAGACAAATACTGTATGATATCATTTACATGTGGAATCTAAAATAGGGCACAGGAATTCCCATCCTAGTGCAGCATAAACAATCCAACTAGGAACCTTGAGGTTGTGGGTTCGATCCCTGGCCTTGGATCAGTGGGTTAAGGATCCAGCATGGCTGTGAGCTGTGGTGTATGTAGGTCACAGACACGGTTTGGATCTGGCATGGCTGCGGCTATAGAGTAGGCCAGCAGCTATAGCTCCGATCAGACCTCTAGCCTGGGAACCTCCATATGCTGCAGGCGTGGACCTAAAATTTAAAAAAAAAAAAATTAAATTAAAAAATAAATAAAACAGGGCAGAAATGAACCTATATACAAAACAGAAACAGACTCACAGGCATAGAGAACAGACTCTCAAGGAAGAGGAAGCAGGATGGACTGGGAGTTTGCAGTTAGTAGATGTAAACTATTACATTTAGAATGGATAAGCAAGGAAGTCCTACTGTATAGCACAGGTAAGTGATATCCAATCTCCTGGGATATACCATATGGAAAATAGTATTTTTTAAAAGAATGTGTGTGGGGGGGTATGTATGACTGAGTCACTTTGCTGTACAGCAGAAATTGGCACAACATTATAAGTCAACAATACTTTTAGAGAGTTCTCACTGTGCCACAGTGGGTTAAGGATCCAATATTGTCACAGCTGTGGTGTAGGTCACAGCTGCAACTCAGATTCCATCCCTGGCCCAGGCACTTGGCCTTGGAACTTTCACACGTGGCAGGAGCAGCCAAAAAAGAAAACAAAAGCCCTATACTTTAATGTATTAATTTATTTTTTATTTATTTATTTATTTTGTCTTTTTGCCTTTTCTAGGACCACTCCCATGGCATATGGAGGTTCCCAGGCTAGGGGTCTAATCGAAGCTGTAGCCGCCGGTCTACACCACAGCCACAACAACAGGGAATCCGAACCGTGTCTGCAACCTACACCACAGCTCACAGCAACGCCGGATCCTTAACCCACTGACTGAGGCCAGGGATCAAACCTGCAACCTCATGGTTCCTAGTCAGATTCGTTAGCCACTGCACCATGACAGGAATTCCCCTATACTTTAACTTAAAAAAATTTTTTAAAAAAAGGTCATCATCACAGAAATGCAAATTGAAACCATAAAGAGAAATCATCTCACACCTGTCAGAATGACTATGATCTACCCTACTTACTTACCACTCCTAGGGATATATCCGAAGAAAACAAAAATATTAATTTGAAAAGATATATGCACCCTAATGTTCACAGCAGCACTATCTACAACAGCCAAGAGATGGAAACAACCTAAGTGTCCATGAATAGATGAATAGACAAAGATGTGGTACATATATAGAATGGACTCAGCCCTAAAAAAAGAATGCAGTTTGTCATTTGCAAGAACATGACTGGACTGGGAGGTTATTATGCTAAGTCACTCAGATAGAAAAAAAGACAAATACTATATGTTATCACTTACATGTGGAATCTAAGAAATAAAACTAGTTAATATTACAAAACAGACATACAAATATAGAGAACCAGTGGTTACCAGTGGGGAAAGGGAAGAGGGGAAGGGCAAGATAGGGGTAGGGAATTGGGAGATGCAAATTACTATGTATAAAATAGATAAACTACAAGGATATATTGTACAGTCAGGGAATGTAGCCAATATTTTATAATAACTACAAATGGAGTATAACCTTTGGGGCTCAAATACACCCCAGGGGCACAGATAAGATGAAAATAAGGAAAAAGTGGTTAAGGACTATGTTGAATTGGAGACCCCTGGCCTAGCAAAGGACCCAGCCACCAACTCCCAGCTCTAGCTGCTTTCTGCCCAAGAGCACCCTCCACCCAGGCTGTGGAGCCTCAGATTTTTTTCTTATTTTTAAGAGATCAACAAGCTGCATTTTTTTTTAATTTCTCAATTCCTAAAAGACTAGAGGAAATCAGAACCCATCATCCCACAGGCCACACTTCCGCAGCTTCTGCTCTGAGTAATAAGGAAGGATTCAGCTGGAGAAGCAGTGGGGGGAGCCTGGGTAAGTCCTGAATGGGGCAGTACCTGGGTGGTCACAGGGGATTGAGAAAAGAAGTCTCAGGAAAGGGGCGGTTTGGGTGACTGAGAAGCCAGGGGCAGGGAATTAGTAGGGACTGAGAACAGGTGAAAGAGGGCCAGTGACCTTAGAAAGAGACAATTCAAATCTTGCTTTGAATCAGGAGGGGGCAGACAGTCCAGTGGACACTTTGCAACCATCCCCATCACCATCTCCTGGGGAGGTGGCCCAAGAATCTGTGTTTGCACAAGCTGCCACAGGTGATTCTCATCACCAGGTAAGGGTGGGGATATTCAGGTTTAAATGTTAAGCGATGTTGTTCCAGGAGGGTTGGCAGCAGGAAAGAACATCTGAAAAAAAATCCTTGTCTAGGAAGATTCCAGAGATCATAATTACTAGCTGTGGGTAGAGGTGTTGAAAGGAAAAGAACCAGTGGTCCAGCCCTGGTCATCAGGCTCAGGGGCCTGACAGAGTGACAGCTCCAACAGTACGGTGGGCAGGATGGGTGGACCTAGTGGGCTGCTGAGAGGAAGGCAGGAAAGGTGGACAGCACAGTTATATACAGGCACACCTTGCTTTGCACAAACCTAAGGAGTGAAAATCCAGATTTACTGAAACAGACTGGGAGTGAAAGTCTACAAGAGTCCTCTGTATAAAAAGAGTCATCATAGGGACCTTTTAAAGGGGTGGTTCTCCACCCTGACTACACACCAACATCATCACCTGGAGGCTGGACCGTGGTCTGCCACCAGCCCATATACTGACGGTGACATAGCTGACAGTGACAGAGATGATAAGAGAACCTACACTGCTGAGGTGTTAGGAAGATTACATGTGAGGGAGTTCCCAGCAGCGGAAAGGAATCCGACCAGAAACCATGAGGTTGCAGGTTCGATCCCTGGCCTCACTCACTGGGTTAAGGAACCCGCATTGTCCTGAGCTGTGGTGTAGGTTGCAGACGTGGCTAGGATCCCGAGTTGCTATGGCTGCAGTGTAGGCCAGCAGCAACAGCTCCAATTCGACTCCTAGCCTGGGAGCCTCCATATGCCATGAGTGTGGCTCTAAAACGACAAAAGACAAAAAAAAAAAAAAAAATTATGTGTAGGAACAGCTCAGAACAGTGCTGGGTGAGCAGTAAGTGCTATGACTACTGTGTAAGTTTTAGGCACTGTATTATTATTATTATTATTATTATTATTATTATTATTATTATTCAAATCTCCCTCTGTAGTGCACCCCAACCTGCTGAGGAAAGGCCTGAATTTCTGGGATGGCCAGGAAGGGAGGAGATGGCTTGGGTTCTCCACAGCACCCTCCTGAAGGCTGAGACACCTTTCTAGCCACATACCAAGCAAGAGTCACATCACACCTCTACGTCTGTATGCTCCCTGCCCCTCTCCTCAGATACCATCTTCGAAAACAGAAATAAAAAGGTAATCTAAGAGAGAATTTTACCTGGAGATATCAAGTATGTACCTAAAGGACACTTACTCATCACACTGAATCTCACTGTTACCATTTCCTCACTGCCCAGCATATGAGTGCCCATGAAAATCATCGATTAATAGAAAAATGTTAAAACCACATATTCTCTGCAAATAACAACCCTCCAGAGTACCTGTCGTGGCTCAGCAGAAATGTACCTGACTAGTATTCATGAGGATGAAGGTTCAATCCCTGGCCTTGCTCAGTGGGTTAAGGATCTGTTGTTGCCGTGAGCTGTGGTATAGGTCGCAGACGCAGCTTGGATCCTGTGTGGCTGTGGCGCAGGCCGGCAGCTGTAGCTCCAGTTTGACCCCTAGCCTGGGAACCTCCATACACCACGGATGTGGCTGTAAAAAGACAAAAAACAAAAACAAACAAAAAAACCCTCCAATGCCCAAGCTCCACCTTAGACCAATTAAATCAGAATCTCTAGGTGTGGGGCTCAGACATCAGTATTTTCTAAAGTTTCCCACATGAGTGCAATGCCCAGAGCCAAGGGTTGTGAATCTTACAAAGAAAGATCTCCCCAGTAAACGTTAATATTCAATTTCCAATCTAGAAATAAGCATCAAAAGCCTTCCTTAAAAAGGTTTGTTAGCCTTTGAGCCAGCAATTTCACCCTCAGAATTTATTTCAAGAAAATAGCTAAAGATGTAAATAATGATTAATGTAGAAGGATGTTTACCACAGCATTATTTACAACAGAAAACGTACTAACATTGCGTAGGAACCCAGAGGCAGGACTCCTAACTGCTGGGAAGTGGAGGCTCAGAACAAGATGAGGCTCCAGCTGTAACTTAGAGGATGAAGGCAAGTTTGCCTGGACAAAGAGAGAGAGGGCATGGAGGGGACAGGCAAGCCCTGGGGTCAGGAAAAGAGTTTATTCATGTTTTAACCCAGACATTGAGGAGTCAGATTGTCTAGATGGTACAAGCCAGAGATTAGAACCAGGAGTGGTGAGAACAGTATGGCCCTCAAGATGGTAGATGGGAATAGGATAGGCTAGATGCAGTGCTTCTCAGGCTTTATTTACCATGCACACAAACACCCAGGAAGCTCCTGAAAATGAACAGCTGGACTCATAAGAGTGAGGAAGGGCCCAACATTCTGCATTTCTAATAAGCTCCCAGATGACACTGATGCTGATGGTCCTCAACCACACTTTGGGTGGCAAGCAGCTGGAATTAATACAAGGGAGCCATTCCCACCCACCTCCCACCCCTAGAAAGGGTCTGCTAATGGAGAACCAAGGTATTTTCTAAGGGAAAACAAAACACCTTACAGCTGCAACACCTTACGGCTTAACACCACAGGATTCTGTGTAAGTGATTCAGGAATGTTAACTGTACATGGGGTAGCTCAACCTGAAGTTTGGGAGCAGGGGGGCAGCCAATGGTCACAACTATAGGACATTCCAAAAATGCTACAGATTCTCTGATCTGACTAGGGCTTAACCAACCCCTGACCCAAAGAACAAGGTCAGAAACCCCTCAGCCTGGGTATCAGGACATACCCAATGTGGTCCCTTAAACATTTGATAAGCACGTCTCAGGCCAGGTGCTGGGAATGAATACAAAGAACGCCTAGTGTAAAACCAAAGAGCTGACTCTGAATAGAAATGCTCTCAAAACAAGGCACCCGAGCAATGATTGGGGACTTCAGAGGCTATGAAAGAATAAGGCCAGAGCATGGTTCAGCAGGGGACAGGCTCAGGAAAGCAACAGTCAATAAAGTAATTCAAGCCAGAGCTCTAAGTATTGGCAAACTCACCAATGTGTTACAGGGATGTCATGACACTTCAGAGTGTGAAGGAAATTAAATTTAAAATGGTTGAAAATGATACACTGTTTCACATTACTTCCAAATGCTTTTAGCCAAACAAATGAAAATGGTAAACTTTTTAAACAGCTCCCTACCTTCTTCAGGTAACCATAAAATGATCCAGAAGGCCAGTCCAGACCTGATTCTCTTTTAAAAGTTAACCTTTGAGTCAGAGACACAGGTGCAGATGCCAAGTTCTCTACAGCTTTTCTGTACCTCATGCAACGTGGCAAAACGAAACCTCAAGTGTGTTTACCTAAGAACGTGTGCACCCCCCAGAGGTCATGCCTGGTGAGCGGCCCCTCTGCAGAAAGCTTCTGAGAGCCATGCCTACAGACAGCTGAGAATTTGTGCAGCCTGGGCTAGTTCTCCTTACACTGGTGCCCAGGAAGGAGTACGGCAACAGGACAGGATGGTAAGAATCTGTCTCTGTTTCTCCAGGGGCCACCTAAAGGGTGCACTGCCTAAAACTGGCACAAGGAGCCCTGTGAGGAGAACAGTCTGTCCCCACAGAGGAGGTGGGGCTCCTCAGGTTGGGGCTACCTGAATTGCTGACGCTCTCCTGAGGGATTACAGGTGTGAGAGGAAGGGTGGGCCCCAAACTGAGAGCACTGATACCTATGGGGGGACGTGTGACAGGGTGAGCTCTATCAGGGGCGCTTGCACTTTACTCATATCACTTTACTTGCCTAATGAAAACAAAATCTTTAGAAAGCATGATCAAATCAAAACAATGCCAAAGCTCCCTTCGCATCTTATCCCACATTCATCAAACACATCTGATTCTGTTTGCCAAGATGACCTTCTACCACAAAGAGAACGGACCGAGCGTTCTAGTCCATTTGGATGTTTCTTGGCAAAAATTAACTGGATTAATTTCTTGGAACTGTGGAGTATCATCTCTGGGGAGTTTGGTCCCTCTGACCCCAGGCTCTTCTCCCCTCCCTACTCCTGAACAGATCCCTCTGTCACCCGGCCACCACAGGGGTCTTTCAGAATACATCCTGGATGCCACACATGCCCTCCCAGCCCAAGGTTAAAATCTACACGTCTGTGCAGGACATGCCCAGCGCTACTTGCTCCAGCTGGCCTCATCTCTTCCTATTCCCCACGACAGCCACACTGAAGTACAGACTTGTCCTTTCTGGTGAGATCCTGGCCTTCTGCCCAGCCTGCTACTCCTCCTGGAATACCCCCTTTCCTCCTCTCAGCTCCTCAAAATCTGCCATGTCCCTAGGCCCTCAGTATGGCATAACCCCCCCTGGTTAAAGCTCCCTGATTCCAGCCAACTCACTGCCAACGCCCAGGGTCCTGCTCTAGGCTTCCACGTTGTAGGGCTCACCCTATAGTATAGCTGAGCAGACTGCTAACCTCCCCCTGCGTCTTTAATTCTGTATTCTTAGCACCTGGCCCACAGCAGAGGCTCCATAAATGTCCACTGACAAAACCGAAAAAAAGTTTCATCCCCAATACTCCGATATCACAAACTCACAAAACTGAATATCTGAATTTACAGAACAAACCATGGAAGAAGTCAGTCTGCTTGCCTTATACTCCCTGTACCCTGAAACATTTGTGCACTGCAGTCAAGGCCTGAGGTGCCTTCAACACATCCCTTGCCTAAGCTGCAATGGACTAGGTAGAGGCCAGGAGGCTGGGCTTTTTCCCTTGACCTCCTGGGAGTGATAGCAAAGAGGGTTACCCAACACTGACCACCTCATCAGAGATAATTTTAAACATCTGTCGATTCTAAACATGATCAAATTCTGTTAGTGTGGTTCATAACATTGAGATTTTCTAGGGAGGAGTTCCCATTGTGGCACAGCAGAAATGAATCTGACTAGTAACCATGAGGTTGCAGCTTCAATCCCTGGCCTCGCTCAGTAGGTTAAGAATACGGTGTTGCCATGAGTTGTGGTGTAGGTCACAGATGAGGCTCAGATCTGGCATGGCTGTGGCTGTGGCCAGCAGCTATAGCTCCAAGTTGATCCCTAGCCTGGGAACCTCCATATGCTGTGAGTACAGCCCCTTAAAAAAAAAAAAAAAAGAGAGAGAGAAAGAGAGATTTTCTAGGGAATTCCCTTGTGGTGCAGCAGATTAAGGATCTGTCATTTTCACTGTAGCAGCTCAGTCACTACTGTGGCAATGGGATTGATCCCTGGCCTGAGAAATTCTACATGCTGTGGGCATGGCTGGAAAAAAAAAAAAAAAAAAGTGAGATTTTCTAAGGCTGAACGAATTTTTCATTTCTGTGATTAAACTCAATTTATTAATAAGGAGTTATTCTTTTTATATATTGCTGGTTTCAGGATCCTAATATTTTACAGAGGATTTCTATATTTATACTCTTGAGTCATATTGGCCAACAGTTCTCTTTTCCTGTATTATCCTTTCTAAGGATATTATCCTTCTTAAGGATAATACAGGAAAGGATATTATCTCATTAAATTTCAAGATTACACTAGCCAATTTTCAATACTCTGGAAGAATTTCTATAAAACTGGATTACTTATTCCCTCAGTGACTGATAGAACCCACCAATGAAACCAGGTAGTCCTGGAGTTCTAAGGGAAAATCTTTGACTACTACTTCAATGTCTTTAATAATTGTAGGTTTTGATCAATCAATTTGGTTAAGTTATATTCTTCTCGATAATTCCAAACATTTAGATTATAAAAATAACTGATACCTGGAATGCTGACCCTGAGGTGAACTCTGCAAGAAATTGAGTGCTTCGTGAATCATCAAGGAAATAACAGCTCACATGTATACTGTACATGTTATAATCTACAAAAGTACTGCGCATATATTACCTCATCTGAAGATGGAGGTCTGGGTGGCGTTGGTGACTTCTGGTGTCTCATAACTTGCAAAGGGATAACTAACTTCCGGTTGAGCAGAATCAGCTGACGCAAATCAACTCCCCATTACTGACCACACTAGGAAATTTTGGGGAAGCCTATGCAATTGCTGATTTCCTCACTTCACCCGGGGAGTCACTTGTATTAACAAGAGGAAGCAGCCACCTGGTGCTTTAGAAGTGTTCTTAACGCCTAGAAACCTTTCCCCAAGGAAAGTCTGGGGCTGGCACCTTCACTAACACGGATTCCAAGGGCAACGTGGTCTGGGACGCCCGGGTCAGCGCCGGGAAAAAGCACACTTACCAGGGCCTCAAAGTCCTTGCAGTCGTGGCGGGCGTAGGACGCAGGGAAAGGCCGCAGAACCGAGTCGCGCTTGTAGCTCTGCAGGGCCGAGGCGAAGAAGCTGCAGCGGAGGTCAGCGGCCAGCACGTCGCGGCCCGCCGCCTCCCTGACCGCCGCCCAGCCTGCGGGTTGCATCTCGGGTCGCCGCGCGTTGCCGGGAGAGACACGCCGGGTGGGGGCTAGGGCCGAGCCTGCGGTCAGCGCGGAGCTGGGCCCGTGGACAATGGGCTGGACCCGGCCCGGGGTTCACGGACTTGGGGTGAGCCAGGCAGAGGGATGAAGTGACGCGGGTGAGAACGTCCTGACCAGAGTCTCCTGCGGCGGACCGGCCAGTTGAGAAGAAGAACCGGCAGGGACCGCGGGTCGGCGCGGGGGTTGGGCCTGGGGATAATGGGGCCGGGCAGCCGGGAAATCCCAGGCCTGGGGGAGGGGCTATGACATGGGATGAGACGATAACGTACTGACACCTGCCTTCTGAAGGGACGTGGCGCGGGGAGCAGCCCCTGCGGGGACCGCGAGCCCCCTCCCCGTGCGGGGCCAGGCTGAGAGGCCGGCGCCGCGCTGACCCTCCTGCCCCGCCTACGACGGTCGCCGCCTAAGTCCCGGCGCTCTCCAGGCTGACCTCGGCGCTGCCTGCGTTCTGCCAGCGGTGCGCGGCGGCTCGCAGCGTGTCGCCTGCCCGTGGGACTCCCTCGCCCCAACACGTGCCCAGGCCTACCTGCCTGGCCCTCCCCTCTGCCTGGCGCCACCGGCGCCCTCGAGCTCCGCCCAGCCCAGGGAGGGCCCGCCCCCTCCCGAGCCCGCCTCCGCCACCTCCTCCGCGCAGTTTGTCTGCTGTCCCTCCGCAGGAGAGCCCTAGGCGCGAGGTGTGCGCCCCCTCGGAGGTGCCCTCGCCTGCTTGGGAACACCCTCAGGGAAGGTTGGAGTAAAAGCTAAGCCAGGCATTCTTTCCCTTGCCCTTGTCTCAGCTCAAGGCTGAGCCTGCTGGTCTTCTCTGGGGAATTGCTACCACCTACTGCCTAGGACTTGAATCGATTCTCTGAAAAACCGCTGTACAAGAGAAACTGAGCAGGGCCGTGTGGGCTCCTCCACACAAACTTTTCTGTGTCCCCCATTTTTTGGTTTCCATAAATAAGCTTCAGCTTCCATGACTTTCCCTGAGTTCTAAAGGGCAGGTTCAAACAGTAGCTAATCAGGGAAGTGAGGGGATGCAGAGACAGGTAAGAACAGTCAACTAGTGCAGCCTTGGGGCAGTGTCCAGGTTTCTCTTGAAGGAATATCCATTACAATATCTTTGAGTTCTTTTGCAGAACTAAAACCCCCAATAAGGGTGTTCCCACAGTAGCCCAATGGTCACAAACCCGACCAGTATCCAAGAGGACACAGGTTTGATTCCCGGCCTCACTCAGTGAGTGGGTTAAGGATCTGGTGTTGCTGTGAGCTGCGATGTAGGCCACAGACATGGTTTGCTGCAGCTGTGATTTAAGCCTGGGAACGTCCACATGCCGCTAGTGTGGCCCTAAAAGACCAAAGAAAAAACAAAAACACCCAACAAATGAAAATTAGAGAGGAGGATCACCAGTCCTGGGGCCACTAGATTTGAAGAATACAAGCTTGCATCTACCCTGAGCCTTACCTGTGGCCCTACCTTCTACTCCCAAACTATAAGCCCACTTCCTGTTCTCCCCCAAAGGAGGGCACAGCCTTTAGGGCATTAGCCTGCTGTGGCCTCCTTTGCCCAGCAAAGCAATAAAGCTATTTCTTTCTTTTTTTTTTTTTTTTGTCTTTTTGCCATTTCTTGGGCCGCTCCCGCAGCATATGGAGGTTCCCAGGCTAGGGGTCGAATCTGAGCTGTAGCTGCCAGAGCCACGGCAACGCGGGATCTGAGCCACGTCTGCGACCTACACCACAGCTCATGGCAATAGCCGGATCCTTAACCCACTGAGCAAGGGCAGGGGTCAAACCCGCAACTTCATGGCTCCTAGTCGGATTCGTTAACCACTGCGCCACGACGGGAACTCCCAATAAAGCTATTTCTTTCTCCTTTCTCATGTTTCTATTCAGCTCCAGTGGACTGAGGCCTGAGTTTTGGCAACAGAGGGAGCTATCTAACACTCAAGGCAAGTGATTCTCAAGAGTGCTGCTGTAATTCCCAAGGTCCCCCAGCTGAACTGCGTGAATCTGGGATCCTGAAAGCCAAATGACCTTTCCTCTGCTTTTCAGCCTCTAGAATTCTCTGCACTGCTCAAGTCTCTGACCTCTCAAACACAACTTGCCAAGAGCCTTTTTTGGGGTCCTAATACACACACACACACCCCTGGTGGAGCTCAGGGTGGAGACCAGGAGTGAGGCACTCTGAGCTCTGGGAAAACTGGAAGAGCAGGTCTTCAGATATTTTAGGAGATTTTATGAGCCCACTTCTTGCATCTCCTCATATCTAGAAAGACACTAAAACCCTTCATGGTGATGTCTGCTCCTCGTGACTAGTAGTAACTTTCATGAGACCAGCAGCAAACTTGGTAACATGTGTGCACGGCTGCACGCACCTTCCCCTTCCTCACATATATCTTGATATTCCCCTTTCCTCTTTGGGGCTATTTGAGAGCTATCTGAAATACGGCCTCCTGGGCTGTAGTTAAATGGACAAAAGTTGTCATGGTCACTTATGAATGAAGTCACTTGGAAGGGTGGGCTGGTGAGTCCTGAGGGAATTCAGGAAAGAAAGAATACTGATCTGTAGCTGAGGTGCACAGCAAAGGAGTGATTCCAGTAAGCCCACAGAAACTGGTTTTCTGTACATCTTTTGTTCCTAGTACCTCCCCTTTGTTGCAAAAACTCATATATCCTAGCTTCCCCCATCACCTCCTCGAAGTGGTTTCTCAGGGCTACCTGAGATGCTCTCTCCTTGGTTTAGGTCTTAGTTTTGCCCCAAGTAAAACCTGACTCTCAACTTTCAGGCTGTGTTTTATGTCTTGTTTTGTTGTCTTTTTGTTTTTCTAGGGCCTCACCCACAGCATATGGAGGTTCCCAGGCTAGGGGTCTGATTGGAGCTGTAGCTGCTGCCCTACACCACAGCCACAGCAACTCGCGATCCAAGCCGCTTCTGTGACCCACACCACAGCTCACCACAATGCCGGATTCTTAACCCACAGATTGAGGCCGGAGAGCAAACCCGCAACCTCATGGTTCCTAGTCGGATTTGTTTCTGCTGTGCCACGACGGGAACTCCCATGCATTTTTTTTTTTTTTTAAGTTGACAAGAATAAGACTAGACCCCCAGCCACTTCAGAGCTTCCCAGGCCAGGCAAAGAGTACTTACTTCTCCCAGAGTCCACATCAAACCTCTGGTTGCTGTAAGGCGTGGACCAGTCCAGAGGCACCAAAAGACTATCTGAGAAACTTATGGCCACAGACAAGATCCCTAGTGCTCCCACAGTCCTGGGGGCCTCATGGGACCCAGGAACACTGAGGTGGCTGCTGCAACTCAGACCCAAAAGGCAGAGACTGCAGCAGCGGGGGCAGGTGACCTGGGAACCAACCCTCCTCGTTCTACCTCTTTTTCACCTCAGGCCTTTAGACAAGGCCACCCCCTTGACCTTATGGATCTTTTGTTGAATGAATACATGAAATTTGCTCTAGTAGTATGTTTTCTCACATATGAAATGAAAATCATAATGATAACACCCTCATTTCAGGGGGTATGGTAAGGTCTTCAATGATAAAACTTTCATGGTCTGGGAGCTCTAGAGAGCAAGCTGGGTTCTAGAGTTCCATTGTCACTGTGGTTGGTTCCTTTTTTAATTTTTTAAAAGCAGCTTCATTGAGATGTTATCCACAGCCCACATACAGAGAACGTAACGGAGTTCCCGCTGTGGTACAATGGGATTGGTAGCGTCTTGGGAGCTCTGGGACGCAGGTTCAATCTCCAGCCAGCACAGTGGGTTAAGGAGCCTGCATCGCGGCAGCTGCAGCTTAGGTGCGGCCAGATGAAAGAGATGATAGCGCTAGTGAGTGGCAAAGGGCACAGAGCTCCTGTACTCTTTCTGGGTACACCATTCTCCCTGCATTACCATGTGTTCACCAACCCCAAGGCTCTCTGAACCCCATCCTTTTTTGGGCTTTTATGGGGACTTCATGACTCAGGCA
This sequence comes from Sus scrofa, assembly GCF_054392235.1. NCBI lineage: Eukaryota > Metazoa > Chordata > Mammalia > Artiodactyla > Suidae > Sus > Sus scrofa. The sequence goes on from NC_139383.1 coordinate 174,128,888, forward strand.
TGGTTGATTAAATCATTGGCCACTCGTGAATGAGTCACCCTCCATCCCCTTCTCCTGTATCTGGAGGTGATTAAGTCATATCAGCAGTGATAAACCATGCTGATGTATGTACCTCTGAAATAAGATGATGCAAATAGCAGTACACCTATGTGGTCTTCCTCTCAAAAACATATTACCCAGTCAATTACGAGAAAAACAGACAAATTCCAATAGAGGGGCATTCTGTAAAATATCAGTATGCCTCAAGCTGTCAATGTCAAAATAAGCCAAGTCTGAAAAACTCACAGCCCAGAGGAACCTAAGGAGATATGACAACCAAATACAGTGCAGTATCCTGGGTAAGATCCTTGAACAGATAAAGGACATTAGATAAAAACTAAGAAATCTGAATAAACTATGGACTATTGATTCATTAATTATAACAAATGTACCATATTAATAATAACATGTTAATGATTAGAGTATCTGAGTGTGGGGTATACAGGAACTCTCTGAATTATCTTCATAATTTTTCTGTAAATTTAAAACATTTCTTAAAAAAATAAAGTCTATTTAAAAATACATTCTTGCTGTGCCCATTGTGGTATAGCAGAAACAGAAACAAATCCATCTGGAAACCGTGCGGGTTTGATCCCCGGCCTCGCTCAATGGGTTAAGGATCCAGCTTGCCGTGAGCTGTGGTGTAGATCGCAGATGTGGCTTGGATCCTGCGTGGCTGTGGCATAGGCTTGCGCAGCTATAGCTCCAATTTAACCCCTGGCCTGGAAACCTCCATATGCCTCCAGTGCAGCCCTAAAAAGCAATACATAAATAAATAAATAAATAAATAAATAAATATTATTGCTAAATTGAGTTTAGGATATAAATGCAGAAATAAATTATGATAGAAAATCTATGAATCCAATTTTCTTTTTTCTTTTTTCCCCTTTTCTTTTTACAGCTGCACCTGCAGCATACAGAAGTTCCAAGGCTAGGGGTCAAACCAGAGTGGCAGCTGAAGTGCTTGCCACAGCCACAGCAACACTGGATCTCAGCTGCATCTTAGAACTATGTCATAGCCTGGAGCAATGCCAGATCCTTAACCCACTAATCGAGGCCAGGGTTCCAACCTGTATCCTTACTATGTTGCGTTCTTAATCCACTCGGGCACAACGGCAACTCCTGAATCTAATTTTCTGGGAAAACTTATGGTTATCCCAATATCTACCTACAAGGCAAGGAAAAAAATGCAGTGTGCTAGAAGTAGAATGTAACGAGCTCAATCAAAACAATTTCTATCAGATACTTGCTGAAGCTCAGTACAAAATGAAGATGCAAGACCCTTGTTCAAAAATTAAGAATTTCATGGAGTTCTCTTTGTGGTACAGAGGAAACGAACCTGACTAGTATCCATAAGGATGTGGGTTCAATTCCTGTCCTCACTCAGTGGGTTAAGGATCCAGCATTGCCGTGAGCTACGGTATAGGTCTTGGACACGGCTCAGATCCCGCACTGCTGGGGCTGTGGCATACGCCAGTGGCTGCTTCTCTGATTCAACCCTGGCTGGGGAACTTCCATATGCTGCGGGTGCAGCCCTAAGAATAAACAAATAAAATTAAGAATTTTATGAATCCATTGACAGATGAATGGATTAAGAAGATCTGGTACATATACACAACATAATACCTCTCAGCCATAAAAAAAGGAAGAAAATAATGCCATTTGTAGCAATATGGATGGAACTAGAGACTCTCATACTAAGTGGAGTTAAGTCAAAAAGAGAAAGACAAATACCATATGATATCACTTATATCTGGAATCTAATATATGACACAAATGAATCTATCTACAGAAAATAAACAAATTCATGGACATGGAGAACAGACTTGTGATTGCCATTGAGGAAGGGATGGGGAGTGGGGTGCACTGGGAGTCTGGGGTTAGAATATGCAAATTACTGCATTTGGAATGAATAAGCAATGAGATACTGCTGTATAGCACAGGGAGCTATACCTAATGACTAGTGATGGAACACGATGGAGAATAATGTGGAAAAAAAGAAAGTATATAAATGTATGACTGAGTCACTTTGCACTTAATGGTGGTCCATAAAAGCTTCGACCAGAATAAGAAAGGTACCCACTGTCATCTCTATCAGAGTTCAACATTGCTGAGTTCCCAACCAGTTAAGTAAAACAAGAAAAAGAAATAGTGAAGAGTATGACTTAGAAGGAAAAAACAAAGTTGTGATTTTCAGATGATGTGCTTATTTACCTACAACATCCAGCAGAATCTATAACCTATTAGAACCAGAGTTTAAGATTACTGAACACAAGAGCAATAACTAAAACTCAACTACGTTACTATATATTAGCAATAAGCAAGCAGAAATCATGATTTAAGAAATCTGTAATAGCCATAAAAACAAAATATCATGTAAAGGAAATCTAACCAAAAAAAAAAATTTTTTTTATGGTGAAATTATAAAACCATATGGAAAGAGATAAAAGTAGACCTCAATGACGGGGAAGATTTACAATGTTCATGAATATGATGGACAATGTTATATGATATATAAATTTAAAGATTTAAAGTAATAAACTGAATCCTTGATGCCTCTCTCCCAGTTTAAGAAAAAAGATATTTTGCCAACACCTTTAAAACCCTCTGTGGGCCTTTCCCTAGTCATACCCCTCACTTCCCACTGCAGGTAATCACTATCCTGGATTTTATATTAACCATTACTTGCTATTCTCATGACTCCCCCCACCCCAACAATCAGAAAATTATTTTATTTGAAAGAATAGCCAAATTCCCAGTGTACAAAGAGATAAAAATCAGATTGTCTCAATAGACTAGGACCCAGTTTAGATGCCAGGCAGCTAAGCCACTGCTTGGCCCGCTAAAGGTGGCCCCAGAGCACTGTTTGAATACTAAGTATTTCCGGAGTATAAAGGAAGAGTATTCAAGTCTCATTTGCATACCCATAATACACTGCAAATAGTATGAATGTTTTCAAGTTAACAAAAATTTCTTTATTACTCAACTTTTTTAAGTATGAGAATATTAATTTTCAGAATTCCTTAAATAACTTTCTTCAGGCAGGAACTTTTGGGATAAATAGTCACCATCAGTACACTAGGAGTTAAGGTTACTAGAAAAATGAGTTAGGCAAGTCAGCTGGTATACTCTGGTTTCTCTTCATATCGTATAAATCTTTCGCCTTTTACTAAAGATTTCCGTGGAGAGGAACAGTTCTGAGTCTTAAACCAATTTTTTGAGGCCTTGCTTCTGCAGGGCTACTTATGTTGTTAAAAGAAAAGTAATATTATTTGCAGCTGACTGTGGTTTCTACAAAGCTAAGGAGCTTTTTAGTTTACACTGTTTTTCTCAGGTGTACTCTAGCACCTACTTGCCTTCTGTTTGTAGTTCTCTGCTGTAGGGTACAACTTTCTTTAGTATGACTCATAAAGTATTTGGTGTTTTGTTTTTTTTAAGAAATTTATACCTTTTCTGCATCTAAAGGGTTCTGAATAAGCAATATGCTTATTCTCTCTCACTTTGCCTTTTTTTCTCCCTTTCTTCCTCAGAGAATATAAATAGAGGGCCACTGTGTCAGGGCTCTTCAGGAAAACAGAACCAATGGGCTATTATGCAGAAAGAGATTTCATAAGGCACAAGGCTGTAGAACCAGGAGTGCCCTGGCTCAAGCAGAGCACATTTGCCCTTCTTCCTTGATTTTGTTCTACTGGGGCCTCCAGGGATTGCTGGTGCTCACTGTACTGGCAATGGTGATCTCCACTCTCTACGGATTCAAGCGCTCATCTCTTCCTGAAACACCCTCACAGGCACCCCCAGAAATGATGTATTACCAGCTATCTGGGCATCCCTTAGCCCGTGAAGTTGACATATAAAATTAACCATCGCAGCCACCTTCACCTCTGAGTTTCATCCTCACAACCACGCCATTCGGGAAGCCACACTATGTGCTCTCCAGACAATTCCCAGACCCAGAGCACCCTGGAGTGCCGATGTCCTAACCTGCAGACTCAGTTTGCTTGTCTCTCCTTGGACAGTAACTCCTGTCCACTGTCTCCCTCCAAGGATCATAGCCAGGATGAAAGGATTCATTTAAGCCCAGTGGAAATGGATGCTCAGACTGGTGCAGGTCACAAAGTCGGAGGAGTGGATCTGGGATTACTATCCATGCTGCCTGCCTTTCAGCCCCAAGAAGACTTAACACTGCTGTAAGATTTTACTTTCAGATGTCTCAAGATTTGCTTTGGGGGGTCGTCTGTGCAGGAGTGTGGAGCAGGGGGAGGTCGTTGGGGTGAGGAATAGGGATTAGGGATGCTCTGATCTAGCTGCAGCGGAGAAGGACTAGATTCCTATTTCTTCTCTCCATGAAAGAAAAATCTAACAGTCCAGTCCCTTGGTCAAGTGAAAAACCAAGACCAGGACATTGCTAAATTCCTAGCTCTGCACTGTCCAAATGTAGCCAAACTCTAGTCACGTTGACTACTTTCATTTAATTAATCAAAATAAATAAAGCGAAAAACTTCCATTCCTCAGAGGCACCACTCAAATTTCAGGTATGCCAACAGTCACACATGAGTAGTGGCTGTCTCTTTTTTTTCTTTATGGCTGCACCTGTGGCATATGGAAGTTCCCAGGCTAGGAGTGGAATCGGCCCTGCAGCTGTGCAGTCACAGCCATAGCCACAGCAACACCATATCTGAGCCACATCTGTGATCTACACCGCAACTCACGGCAACGCTGGATACTTAACTCAATGAGTGGGGCCAGGAATCAAACCCACCTCCTCACAGACACTATGTCAGGTTCTTAACCTGCTGAGCCACAACAGGAACTCTGTGGCTGCCATTCTGGACAGCACAGAACACAATCATTGCCATCATTGCTACCGTAGACCAAGAACTTCCTATCATTTGCATGCCAAGGCAGGAACCACCAACCCATCTCACTTCCACAGAGAGGCTAGGCTGGTCCCAGGGAATGAAGGAGAGGTTAGTGAGAGGCCAGGGTGAGTGTTTGACTTTCGGAGATAAATGGAAGACTCCTTTCCTGCCTCCCTTTTGCTGACTGCCTTTTTCCTGCTTCACAAAATAAAGAATTCCCTCTCTTATCCACCCCAGAGCTTACCCAGGTGCAATGCTGGAGGATGTAAAAATATTCAGGGCTCCCCAAAAATGTCAATTTTAAATATTTGCAACAATTTTGAGGAAGAGAATGAGTCTGGACAATAAATTCCTTTGTAAATTAAAAGGATTCCAAAACTTTTCTTTCAACAGAATTTAAGGAGGTCATGGTCCAGTTATCACCTGATAATTCATTACATGGTAGTGTAACCAAGAAGGACCCTAGGGGGCCTTTCCAGGAAAAGACACACAACTGCAATCAATATCCTCTGCACGCCTCTTGTTTGTAGAAAAACTTTAGCCTCCTGTGCCTTTCCTGAGTTCCAAAGAATAACCTTAGTCAGAGAAAATAGATGATTAACAAGAACCTACCATATACCATGAGAAAAACTACTCAAGAGTTCCTGTCATGCCTCAGTGATTAACAATCCTGACTAGCAACCATGAGTATGAGAATTTGATCCCTGGTCTCAGTTAATCGATCCAGCGTTGCCATGAGCTGTGGTGTAGGTCGCAGATGCAGCCCAGATCCTGTCTTGCTGTGGCTGTGGTGTAGGCTGGTAGCTATAGTTCTGATTCCCGATTCGACCCCTAGCCTGGGAACCTCCATATCCTGTGCATGCAGCCCTAAAAAACAAAACAAAACAAACTCAGTAGTTTGTAGTAACCTATATATGTGGGGAAAAAGAGTGGATAAATTTATATGTGTGACTGAATCAATTTGCTATATACCTAAAATTAATACAACATTGTAAATCAACTCAACTATACTCCAATAAAATTAAATTTTAAGGAGTTCCCATTGTGGCGTAGTGTAAATGTATCTGACTAGTATCCAGGAGGATACAGGTTTGATCCCTGGCCTCACTCAGTGTGTCGGGGATCCGGCTTTGCTAAGTTTCTTAGGTGAGCTGTGGTGTAGGTCACAGATGTGGCTCCAATCCCACATTGCTATGGCTGTGGTGTAGACCAACAGCTGTAGCTCCAATTCAACCCCTAACCTGGGAACTTCCATATGCCAAGGGTACAGCCCTAAAAAGAAATAGAAAAAAAAAATTAAATTTAAAAAAGAATTTCACTTAATCAGAGAAGTGAGGCAAATGAAGAAACAATGGAAAACAGTCAAGGAAGACAAAAGAAAAACAGTTTAGCTATTAAACAAATTCAAGGCCCTTTAGTTGAAGGAGTTCCCGTTATGGCTCAGGGGTAACGAATCCATCTAGTATCCACAAGGATTCAGGTTTGATCTCAGTGGGTTAAGAATCCAGTGTTGCCCTATGGTGTAGGCTAGCAGCTACAGCTCTGATTCAACCCCTGGCATAGAAAACATCCACATGCTGCATGTGCGGCCCTAAAAAGTCGGGGGGTGGGGGTGGGGAGGACCTTTAGTTCCTCCTCAAGGCCTATAGATAATATTCTGAGCTGTATTCTTTGAGCTGTTTTGCTGAGACTGAAACTCCTACCAGGTGGAAAAAGTGAACCACATGTTGCCCACAAGTAGGTAGACCCCAGATTAATTGGAACCAGATGGTTGCTAATGTTGATTTCAAGTTACTTCACCACCAACCAATCAGAAGGTCTAGGCGCTGATCATACACCCCACAAACACAGTCCCTCACCCCGCCTTTAGAAACCGTTCCCTGAAAGCCATCAGGCCTTTTGAGCCTGAACTTCTGGGACTCCTCACTTGGCGCCCTGCAATAAGTGCTGCAGTTTCCTTCACCATAACCCAGTATCAGTGGATTGGCTTCACTGGATGCAGGTGAGCAGACCCAAGTTCGGTTCAGTAACTATAGTGAGTGACACCGTTGATACCCCTTCCATCTACTGATTTATGGGAAAAAGTTTCTTAGGTTACAGCTATAAAAATGAGAAGAAAAGAAACAAACCACTGAAACTAAACCCTGTCTTCTCAAGCAATAAGTAATACAGATCCACATAATTAAGAGATACAGTTCCGGAGTTCCCATCGTGGCTCAGTGCATTAAGAATCCGCCTAGGATTCCTAGGTTCTTAAGAACCACAGATGCAGGTTCCATCCCTGGCCCCTCTGAGTGGGTTAAGGATCTGGTGTTACTGTGAGCTGCAGCGTAGGTCACAGAAGCAGCTCAGATCTGGTGTTGCTGTGGCTGTGGCGTAGGCCAGCAGCTGCAGCTCCAATTCAACCCCTAGCCTGGGAACCTCCATGTGCCTCGAGAGAGGCCCTAAAAAGAAAAAAGATAAAAAAAGAGAGAGAGAGATGCATTTCCATGCATACTTTCAGAGTTCCCACTGTGGCATAACAGGATCCTCAGGGAAGCAAAAAAAAAAAAAAAAAAAAAAAAAAAGACACTTTTATGTTTAATGATTATCAAAATTTGTTATATATTTATGTTGTATTTGTTAATATATTTATTTTGATCAAGCATGTACTAATAAATGTAATTTAGTCAATCCAGAAGAAAAACATTAGTGCATAAAGTTTTAAGTTCAAAGGATGGGAAAAAATTTAAAAATTCATTAATGTATTTATTTTACCATAGAAAAATATGATCAGGTGATCAATAAAATACTTTCGGGTATAAAAAATACATTTGTATTAAATCTTGGGGAAATGGAAGTGGAAAAACAAGTCCAAGAAGCAAAAGGAATTATGTAAAAACTTTTTAAAAATTATGATGAAATTATCAAATTTCTTGGGTATTCACCTTCCATTGGTTACAATTTAAAGTAATATAAAAATTTAGTGTCAGTATTTACAATCCACAGTATTTACCTTTGCATCTATTTAAATGTATTGTATGGTAAGTGATGTTATGAAAGCTGTACATATGATCTTTAAAATGTGCAAGAGGAACAGATATTTTCAAAATTCTTTCATTGAAGTATGAGAACAAAACACTGCAATCTCTGACCTTAAGAGGTGGGCACTCTGGCCAAATTGGCCACCACATGGAAACAGCGCCCCCTGTGTCCAACAGAGGCTGCAGCAGAAATAAGCCAGGGACAAAAGCTGAGACTTAGAGGCCCTGGTTCACCTTTCACTGGAGCGTCCTTCTCCACTGCAGAATTTGAAAGGATTAAGCGCTTCAACGCTCGCACCTGCCACTTGTAGCTGTGCCCTCTGGGATCCAGCTCTAACAACTAGGAACCAGAGAACAATCCACTAGAACAGGCACGTCTGATTTAAGGTAGATCCCCACCGGAAGAGCAAAACCATTCAATAATAATCCTACAAATGCAGAAAAAGTATTTAATAACTAAAATACCCATTTATTATATCTCTAGATTGGTAGGTAGAAAGATAGATTTTAACATTTGCCAAACCTAATGAGGAAGAGCAACCAAAAACCTGGAGCAAAGAACATAGAACAGAGTGTTCTAAATGTTTCTTTTAGAGTCAGGAAGAAAAACAAATCACAATTTTTTTTCCTTTTTTTTTTTTTTTTTTTTTTTGGTCTTTTTGCCTTTTTTAGGGCTGCTCCTGCAGCATATGGAGGTTCCCAGGCTAGGGGTCTAATTGGAGCTGTTGCCACCGGCCTATACCAGAGGCACAGCAACGCAGGATCCAAGCCACGTCTGTGACCTACACCACAGCTCACGGCAACACAGGATCCTCAACCCACTGAGGGAGGCCCCGGATCAAACGTGCAACCTCATGGTTCCCAGTCGGATTCGTTAACCACTGTGCCACTATGGGAACTCCAAATCACAATTTCAATCAAAAAATTCCAATAAAGGTTTTCATGTTTTATATTTTGGGGCATGTCTTCTATTATATATTAGACTGAATCATTGGCAGAAATGGAAGTGCTGGACATACTATAAACAATGAACCCGCACTGGCCTTGAAAGCTCCAGGTTTACATTCAGAGATGGGTCCATGCTCTGGATTCAGAAGTCCTGGAAGCTCCATGACTCTATGCAGCCCGGAATGGCTAAAAACAAAAGTTAACCTTCCTTGTGTTTCTCTAACCAGTGAAAGCTGCCCAAGACCCTTCCAGAATGAAGCTGACCAAAGGTCCCCTCCAACCTAGGAGCAGAGAAACACTCCTCAAGATGTTCAGAGAGCTGCTCCTTTCCTGTCGTCTCAGTGACTGAGCCCCTGGCCAAGCCCTGTGAGCTGCAGCTATCAGCACAGGGTGGGAACTTTGCATCTCCTGGGGTCTTTTAACTTCCAAGGACATTGTGAAATACAGCAAGAATGCAAAAGTATTAAAACAGCAGTTCCCGTCGTGGCTCAGTGGTTAAGGAATCCGACTGGGAACCATGAGGTTGCAGGTTCAATCCCTGGCCTTGCTCAGTGGGTTGAGGACCCAGTGTTGCCATGAACTGTGGTGTAGGTCGCTTGGATCTGGCATTGCCGTGGTTCTGGCATAGGCCGGCAGCTACAGCTCCAATTAGACCCCTAGCCTGGGAACCTCCATATGCCGAGGGAGGAGCCCTAGAAAAGGCAAAAAGACAAAAAAAAAAAATGTGTGAATGATTCTTGAAAAGATTATGCTAAGTGAAGGAAGCCAGTTACAAAAAGCTACATGTTGTATGCTTCCATTTATAAGAAATGTCCAAAGAAGGTGCTTTAGAGACAGAAAGTAGGTTAGAGCCTGGGGGATGCGGGAGATGGAGAAAACTGCTAATGGGTGCAGAGTTTCTTCTGGGGGTGATGAAAACATTCTAAAACTAGGTTGTGGTGATGACACACAATTCTGTAAATATGCTAAAAACCACTGAATCATACTTTAAATGGGTGAATTGTATGCTAAGTGGATTATATATTTTTAAAAAAGCTGTTTTTAAAGTGTACTACACAAACTTAAATCAAATATATGATCGACTTAGCAAAAGAACCAGCAAAACGAAAAGCAAACGTGCCAGAGAAGGTGTCAAAGTTGGTAAGAGGAATATATTTACATAAGCCACGAGAAAGAAACAAAAAGATGCAGTTTCCTTTCCCAAGGTGGTTCAGTTACCACAATCGTTAAGAGATATGTGTAGATGGTCAGAGCTCACACGCTGTAGAGGAGAGAACAGCTCATTTTAAAAAGTAGACTGGGGCTTTGGGATTGGCATATATGGAATAACTGGCCAAAGGGGACCTGCTGTATAGCACAAAGGACTCTACCCAATATTCTGTGGTAATCTATGTGGGAAGAGAATCTGAGAGAGAATGGATGTGTATATATGTATGACTGGGTCACTTTGCTGTACAGCAGAAATTATCACAACATTGTAAATCAACTATAATTCAATAACCTTTTAAAAAAAATTTTAGGGAGTTCCCATTGTGGTTCAGCAGTAACAAACCCGACTAGTATCCATGAGGATGGGGATTTGATCCCTGGCATTGCTCAGTGGGTTAAGGATCTGGCAGTGCGTGAGCTGTGGTGTAGGTCAAAAGTGGCTCAGATCCCACGTGGCTGTGGCTGTGGCGTGGGCCAGCAGCTGTAGCTCCAATTCAACCCCTTGCCTGGGAACTTCCATATGTCGCAGGTGCGGCCCTAAGAGAAGACAAAAAAAAAAGTTGGATGAGGAGTTCCCACTGTAGCACAGTGAATTAAAGACTTGATATAGGTCACAGTTGTGGCTCAGAGTCAATCCCTGGCCTGGGAATTTCCAATATGCGCAGGGATAACCACAAAAAATAAAAATAAAAAAACAAACATAAGGTGAGACTCCAGGTCTGAAACCGGAATACAAGATTTCATTTCCAAAAGTAGTATCAGGTGAGGCAGGAAACCTGAAACCAAGTGTGCAAGTTCCAAATTTAAACAAGACACTGCAGCTGACGTTTTCCCAAACGGAGAATATTCTAGAGTGTACTGCTGGATGTGCAAGGTACAAAACAAACAGACAAAACACCCATGGGTCCACCACACAGTTTAAGAAATAAGCAACGGTCAATCTTTTAAAAGCCTGGAATGCCCTGCACTCCACGGAAGGGAAGAAATCGCCGTCCTAAACTTTATGTAAATCACTTACTTTTTTTTTTCCTTTTTCAATTTAATAGCAAAGCCTTTATCAGACATCAAAGGCAGGTGTACAAATACACAAAATACATAAAATCTGGGTCTCTAATCTTTCCTGCGTTTAGAACCTAGCCAGCCAATCCTCCGCTTCGCCCCCTAATGGTGACGCAGGGCCACGGTCTGATACTAAGATTCCCCAATCAAAAGGACGCATACTCGCCTTATTTGCATACCCACAGTGCACTGCACACAGCACAAGTTTTAAATGGCAAAATTAGAAAATTCTCTTCCACTTATATTTTCTGAAATTAGACCCTTTGTTTATAGAGTAATCTATAACTTTTTGTTCAGGCGTTGGATCTTGGTAATATCTACTCACTGTCAGTGTTCTAGGAGTTGCTGTTACCCGAGGTGTGAGTTACACACCTACAACCTATACTCTGGTTTCTCTTCAGATCGTATAAATCTTTCGCCTTTTACTAAAGATTTCCGTGGAGAGGAACAACTCTGAGTCTTAAACCAATTTTTTGAGGCCTTGTCCCTGACAAGGCTACTAATTACTGTTTCAAAAAAAGAATCACCTACTTGTGAGTTAGATGCTCCCCTTCAAAGATGTAAGTGTACTTGTGAGTTTAGGTGCTCACCTTCAGGAGATGTAAGTGTGCTTGCTTCTCGTTGGAGCTACTCTTCAATACGTAATTACCAATCTCTTTTTTTCTCAGTATGTTCTCATTTAAACTCTTAACAGCTTGTGAACTTACAAATGCGGGGATATCGTTCTCACTTTTAATACTAGACCTCCCCCGCTCTTATGAAAGCAAGGGGAGCCTAAACTCACACTACATTTGCTCCAAATTCTGAGAACACTGAAGCCCCACTGTCCCGTGCCACATCACCTTAGAAAAAGCCTCCTAGAGGCCTTTAAAGTCCTGAACTTGCCCAGTCTCAATACCCAAAAGCTCCTAGTCAGCAGCAGAAATATCAGTGGCTTATTGGCTGGGGGGAACTTACATGTCACAAGAAGGTCCTGGAGGGCATCTCACACTGTGCGTCGCAGGCATGATAGGGCAGCAGTCTTTGTTCCTGGAAGGAGAGGGATGTTACCAGTTATGGGGGAACTGACAGCAGGTTGGCTCATCGGTTGCCAGGGAAACCGCCAGAGGAGCACGCCCCTCTCACTGCACCTTTTTTTTTTTGCGGGGGGGTGTCTTTTTGCCATTTCTAGGGCCACTCCAGCAGCATATGGAGGTTCCCAGGCTAGAGGTCCAATCGGAGCTGTAGCCACCAGCCTACACCATGAGCCACAGCAACGCAGGATCCGAGTCTCCTCTGCAACCTACACCACAGCTCAGGGCAATGCCAGATCCTTAACCCACTGAGCAAGGCCAGGGATCGTACCCGCAACCTCATGGTTCCTGGTCGGATTCGTTAACCACTGCGCCACGACGGGAACTCCATCACTGCACCTTTAATAAGTTACTTTGGTGGAGATGTTCTGAGCTAAAAATTAGAACAATCAGCAGCTGAGGCTGGGGGGCAAGTACACAGAGTAAGAAGGAAGGTTGGTCATGTAAGTGGGGTGTAGGTGAGGCAGGCACTGGTGGAGCAGGGGATGTGCAGAGAGCAAGAGAATAGCTATCTTGGGGTCCTGATCATATAGAAGGGGACCTCCAGTCAGTGAAGGTGTCTCGCTTTGGTGTTTTCAGGGCATGATGAGATCCCTTCCTTGCTCTCAGCCTGCCACACAGCTGAGAGGACAGTCCTTGGCACAGCACCTGTTTCTTCAGGGGCCCAAATCAGCACCATTTGGGGGGTGGGGCCCTCACAGCCCAGAAGCACCACTCCTGGCCCTTCCTGGGATCCCCACACCAGCAAAATGCCAGCTCAAGATCCTTTCAGAGCTCCACAAGATCCCTTTCCCATCCTGTCTTTCTAAAGGCAGCTCTAAGATAGTCTTTAGAACACATAGGAATTCCAATTACACCTCTATTCCAGAACAATTGAGTTGTCTGAGGGAACCTCTTCCCCACCATAGAGAAGCCCCCTCACTTCCTCAAAAGTAATTTACCTCCTGTAGTGACACAAGGAACCATGGGACCCTTTGTTTTTTTGTTTTTTTTCGATGAAGAGACCAAAAATCTCTCAAGTTCATCTTTCACAGGGCTCCTGTTGTCCTGTCATACTTCATTCATTCCACAAACATTAACAAATGCCCTCATCAAAGACATAATTTACTGTTTCTTCCCAAGGACCCTACATATTGAAAGAGTGCCCACTGCATTTGTCAAGTAAGAATTTCCTCATTTTCTATTTTTATGTTTGCTTGTTTTTTTGGGCCACACCCCTGGCACTTGGAAGTTCCCAGGTCAGAGCTAGAGATTGAATTAGGGCCACAGCAGTGACAATGCTAGATCCTTAATCTGCTGAGCCACCAAGAAACTAATTTTCTACTTGTAATTAATCAAATACATACCTGTCCACCAAGGAGAGTTGTGATCAACATGGGGAGGCCAGAGGGTTCTCCCCACGCTGGCCGAGTCCCATCACAGGAGGAGGAGCGAGTGGTGGAAAAGCAAGAGCTGTGGACCAATTTTGAAGCAGCTCCCCAACCCCAACCACCTTCTCCACCCTGGGGACCTTTGGTCTATTATTAGCAGACTGTAGGGTGGACAAAAGCCTGGGCTGGGGTTAAGGGCATGCTAACTAGCTGGGTGACCTCCTCCAGGTGTGAGTACAGTCAAAAATCCAGAAATACCAAAACCAAAACCACCAAATCAATAAAGAGTACTTAGTAAGGTTTTATTATGCCTATAAAAACAGTTGGGGAAACAGGAGCTTCCAAATTCAAAGAATGCCATGCAGCTCAGGGGCATGAAGTTACAGGATAGCTTATAAAGTGAAAATGAGGAAGTTATTAACGTTTACAATGACTGGTTATTACAATGGGGTTTCTGATGGCAGGGGATTGGTTTAAAGTGATTATCTCACACCATTTCTAGGAAGATGACTAAAGTTTCTTTTATGATTGTCAGAGGCATTAACAAGAAATCACCTAAGTTTCACTTACCGTCATGAAATCAGCTAGATTCCGTTTTGATTACAGGGCCTGTATGGTCTTATCTGCTGAGGGATGTCTCAAGTCTGTCTCCATTTTGCATTTTAACAGTATCCTCTCTGCGGCTTGGTCTCTCCATTTGTTAAGGGAGGACCTGAGTCAGATTATCTCCACATTTGAGTCCAGACTCTGACATTGTATGATGCTAAGCTCTGGGCTCTGGGCTCAGGGGAGTGGAGGTAAGAGTGCGACAAAAACAAACAGCACCGCCTGTGATTCCAGTGAGGCGCTGCTTCCTGGGCGGGAAGAAAGCCACAGCGGGGCAACGCTGAGCTTCAGGGTCAAGATGAGCTGGCCAGACAGGACACGACACGCCGGCGCACGCCCACGCACGCACATGCGTGTGCAGGCAAACACGCATGTGCAGAAGCTCGCACATCCACGCATGCGTGCGGCCCACAGGCATGCGCGCGCACATTCACCCCAGTGCTGTGAGCGACACAGCGTATGCGTTGCTGGGGTCTTATCCACCTCTCTGCCCTGAGTCCCCAGCTATCATTTCTCGGGGTCTGTCTGTGAGGCTAGATTTGGGCGCTGTCCTAGCCCATAAGCTGGGTTTTCCCTTCCCTTTTTTTTGTGTATTGCTTGTTTGACTTAAATGAATTAAAAAGAAAAAAGAAAAAGGCATAGAGCTGCTTGAAGAAGAACCAAATTGATCCAGAGGGAAGAAGGATTTTGGCAAGAATAAGAGAAAATCCAGGATAGACTGGAGTTGGGGAGAGAAAGAAGGTGCAGGTGGAGCCCTGAGATAAGAGAGAAAAAGATGGACAAAGAGAATATTCAGCCGACTAGGACCCATGAGGTTGTGAGATCGATCCCTGGCCTCACTCAGTGGGTTAAGGATCTGGTGTTGCCATGAGCTGTGGTGTAAGTCGAAGACGCAGCTCGGATGCTCCGTTGCTGTGGCTGGGAACTTCCAGATGCTGCAAGTGCAGCCCTAAAAAGCAAAAAAAAAAAAAAAAAAAAAAAAAAAAAGAAGAAGAAAGAATAATCAGGATTCTTCAGTGTAGAATAGTGATCCTCTGGCACCACTTCCAGGCTGATCAGCAAAGATTAAAACAGTTTTTCAGTTTGATTTTGGATCTTGTATTTTTCTTTCAAATGTAAAACTTAGGTTGACCACAAGGTAGACTGGCTTTATTTGGGTTACAACTTACTTAGCAAATATTTATGGAGAAGCTTTCATGGGCTGGGCCCTGGATATAAGGGGGTTAGAAGGAGCTCCATCCACAGTGACTTCTACTACATGGAGACAAATCATGCAATGAGGCAGAAACATAGGGGTGTGGAAACAGAAAGGAAGGAGCATTGGTTTTGCCTGAGTCATGACAGCCTCAGAGAGGCAGAGACCTGGGAGTTGGGCCTTGAGACAAATTTAGAAACATTCCAGAGAGAAGTGATGGATGGGCTTCTTCTTCAAAGTTGCAATCTTGGAGTAGGAAAAGTCCCGAGAGAGAGAGTGCTTCTGTAAGGCCAGTGCTGACAGCACCCCCAGGTAGAACCATTCACACTCCTTCCCTCCTTGCCAGGAAGCCAAGAGACCAAGAATGAGCACTGACCATGGAGCTGGAAATCCTGGGTCCCTTGCCAAAAACACCTGGCTTCCTGGGCCTCCAGCTGTGAAGGTCTACATACTATAACCCAGCCCGACCCTATGGGGCCTCTCTTCCCACCTTGTCTGTAGAAAAACTTTATCCTCCTGGGCCTTCCCTGAGTTCCAAAGAATAAATTTAATCAGAAAAGTGAGGAAAATGCCAAAACAAAGGAAAACACTCAAACAAGACAAAAGAATAATAGTTTAGCCATTAAACAAAGTACTTTTAGTTCCTTGTCAAGGGCTATAGATAATATTCTGAGCCATAGCTTTTGAGCTGTTTTGCAGCGAGGGAAACCTCTGCCAGGTGGAAGAAGTTTACTTTACGCTGCCCACAAGCCTACAGACCCCAGATGAGCTGGAACCAAAAGGCTGATAATATTGATTCCTCTTTACCTCACCACCAGCCCATCAGAAGAACGTCCAATCACACAGAATG
This sequence comes from Sus scrofa, assembly GCF_054392235.1. Classification (NCBI taxonomy): domain Eukaryota; kingdom Metazoa; phylum Chordata; class Mammalia; order Artiodactyla; family Suidae; genus Sus; species Sus scrofa. The sequence goes on from NC_139383.1 coordinate 174,145,119, forward strand.
AGCTGATCACTCTCCTGGTAAACCTCTCCTCAGCACGGAGCCCCTTCCTCTTTTCCCTATATAATTTCCTAGCAAAACCTAGGGAAGTGGTTTTCTGGGACATGAGTGCACCTTCTTGCCAGGATTGCCAGCTTCCTCAATAAAGCCATCTTTTATCCAACCCTTGTCTAGTATTGGATTCTTGAATAATAAGCAGCTGAACCTGAGTTCAGTAACAATAGGACACTACACAGTCAGAAGGAAGCATGAAACAAACCCACACTGTGGCTTGCTCTGCAAAAGAACTGACCCTGTCCTTTCAGAAATGTCAATGTTGATGGGGGAAAAAATGTAATTGTAATGTATACATGTAAGGATAACCTGATCCCCTTGCTGTACAGTGGGAAAATAAAAAAAAAAAATTATAAAAAAAAAAAGAAATGTCAATGTTGGGGAGTTCCCATTGTGCAGCAGGAACAAATCCAACTAGTGATCATGCAGTTGTGGATTTGATCCCTGGCCTTGCTCAGTGGGTTAAGGATCTGGCATTGCCATGAGCTGTGGTGCAGGTCGCAGACAAGGCTCGGATCTGGCATTGCTGTGGCTCTGGTGTAGGACAATGGCAACAACTCTGATTAGACCCCTAGCCTGGGAACCTCCATATGCCAAGTGGGTGCAGCCCTAGAAAAGACAAAAAGAATTTTAAAAATTAAAATTAAAAAAAAAAAAAAGAGAGGAGAGTAAAGAGACAGGGTCACAGGGAGTAGGTGAGTCTTGGCTGGATCCTGATTGGCACAATTGCAGACACTTGATAATCGACCGTATATTCAATAACAGTTTTGAATCTTTTTCTTTAAATGATGGAAATGAACATTTACAATTTCCCCGGGGCAGGAGGATGGGGGTGGGTGGAAAGAATCTATTATTTTACAAGGAGAGCAAAAGCCTGGGATGCAGTCCTGGCCCAGCCACTTGCTCCTTGTGAGAAGAGGGACCTATTTTCTGACCACTGGGAGCCTGTTCCTTCATCCAGGGAAGCAGGATGACGACAGGGCCCACCTCGCCTGGGTGTTGGGGGCAGACTGGGCGCACACAGCTGTGGGCAGTGGGTTAACTCACTTCAACCGGCAATGAAGGCTTAATGGAGACGTTTCCGCCCTAGAAGCATCCGCTGAGTCAGGCCCTTAGGAGTGCCCCTCCCCCCACGTGTGAGAAGCAGACTTGGGGTCCTTGCCCCTTCGTTTCCCGCCCCCACCCCCCCTTTCCCAGCCAGCCCCAGAATAGTTGCTCCCCGCAAGATTTATCAACCGCAGGGTGCAGCCTAGAAGCAGCTTAGATCCCCTTTGTTGGTTTGCAGCAAATTAAAATTTATCTCTCAGGGAGGAAATGAGGGGTCGGTTTTTGTTTTTTTTTTTCCCTTCCTCTTAATGGGCCCTGATGAAGGAAATGAATGCGGGGAAGGGATCAGAAATACGATCCAGCCTTCCCCGGCTCAGAAAGGTCTGGGGGGCTCCGTGCGCCCGCAGAGGGGGCAGCTGGGCACAGTGTGTTTTATTATACAATTAACCTTGACCCTTCTGGGTTCAAAGAGAGAGGTTAGTTGGAAATAAATCAATAGTCTGGTCTGGTCACTTCAAAGGCTTCAGAACCCGCTGGAAAATTCCATGTTGGCTCACTGTGTAAATTGGAGTAGAGTGTGCAATTCTTTTTGAAAGGTGGGGGGGTGGTTAGGTCTAAAATTGAAATGAATTGTGTATCCGCTTCCTTTAATCAAGCAATCAGGAGTCTTTATTGTATGTCTTTTGGGGGGAGCTGGGAGAAAACACGGTGTGACCTCTGTGTGACCACTGGGCCCAATTCTAGGACAATAGGCATCCCTCCAAGCTTCAGAAACGCGTCCTTCCCCAGCAGTGCACACCCTTAACTCCAACAAGTCCGGAAATCTCATTCACCGAACCATCGCCGTCATAATACATAGCATTTATTGAGTGCTTACTATGGACCAGGTGCCAAGGATTTTCCAGTCATTTCCCATTCGATTCTCCAAACAAACCAATTAGATAAGTACCATGATTATCTCTATTACAGATGAGGAAATTGAGCTTCAGAGAGGTGAAATAATAAGTCCAGAGCCACTTCAAAGTTTTCAAAGTCTGTTTCAATGCCATGGCTCAAGCAATGACAATAAGACCCAAGGAAAAGTTGCAAATTACCCCAAGTTTCCAGTCTCCACGTTCCTTTCCCTCAAGTTGTTGCAAGATGGATGGAGCTGGTTTCTCTTAAATTCTCTCTCTCAGCTTCATCTTTGGTTCACCCTTCATCTCTCTCCCTCCTTTCTCTTCATCTTTTCTCCCTCCCTCTTTGCCTTCCTGCTTTCTTGCTTTCTTTCCAGAAGCATCATATTTGGTGCTGCTCATGGCAGCAGTGCTGGGTCAGAAAGAGATAAGAGGAGTTCCTGTCGTGGCGCAGTGGTTCACGAATCCGACTAGGAATCATGAGGTTGCGGGTTCGGTCCCTGCCCTCGCTCAGTGTGTTAACGATCTGGCGTTGCCGTGAGCTGTGGTGTAGGTTGCAGACGCGGCTCGGATCTCACGTTGCTGTGGCTCTGGCGTAGGCCAGTGGCTACAGCTCCAATAGGACCCCTAGCCTGGGAACCTCCATATGCCACGAGAGCAGCCCAAAGAAATAGCAAAAAGACAAAAAAAAAAAAAAAAAAAAGAAAGAAAGAGATAAGAGGCCACACCTGTCCATGGAAGCTCACATCCCAAGTTCTCCAAGGAGCTGTAGCCAACACACATCATGTGCATTTTATGTTGCAGAAGGAAAGTATGAGAGGTTGCAGAGCAAGGGCAAAGGCAGGACAGATGGTCCTAGCGGAGAGGATAGGGAGGATATTTGGAAGGATCTGGAAAGAAGGGATAGTTAGCCTCATTCTGAAGGAACAGCTTGCAGAAAGGCCTGGAGCCACCACTGCATGGCGTGTTCTGGAGAAGCCAGGAGCTCAGCTTGGAGGATGACAGGGGCAGAAATTAGCCTCTGCTCTGGTTAATAATTTTTTTGACTGTGTTCATAGCATATGGAAGTTCCCACAACAAGAGTTGAACCTGCGCCACAGCAGTGACCCAAGCCACTGCAGGGACAATGCTGGATCCTTAACCTGCTGAGCCACCAGGGAATTCCCAGCTAATAATAATAATAATAATAATAATAGCACAGGAGTTCCTGTCATGGTGCAGTAGTTAACAAATCCGACTAGGAACCATGATGTTGCGGGTTTGATCCCTGGCCTCGCTCAGTGGGTTAAGGATCTGGCGTTGCCGTGAGCTGTGGTGTAGGTTGCAGACGCAGCTCGGATCAGGCGTTACTGTGGCTATGGCGTAGGCCAGCAGCTACAGCTCTGATTAGACCCCTAACCTGGGAACCTCCATGTGCTGCGGGAAATAGCCCTAGAAAAGGCAAAAAGACAAAAAAATAATAAAAAATAATAATAATAGCACAGTCCTGAATGCTTTACATAACCGGTTTTACTGCTCACAACCTATCAAGTGCGTGCTCTGCTTGTTCATAGATTATAGAGGAGAAAACCATGGCACCAAAGGTTAAAGGTTGTCCACTGGGTCACACAGCCAGAGAGTGACTGAGCGGGGATTGTAAATCTGATCCTTAACCACTGGGTTACACTGCCTCTTGTGAGAGGGACTTGAATGCCAGGCTAAAGGCATTGGATGGCTCTGGGGGCAGTGGGGAGCTATGGCAGTTTCCTGACCCAACCTGCATTTTAGGACATGGCCAAACTCTCCACATCTCCTCTTCAGGGTCTGACAGTCCTTGGTCTCTCCTCGATATTCAAAAAGAAAATCTCCAGAGTTTCCTGGTGGCTCAGTAGTTAAGGACCTGGAATCGTCACTGCTGTGGCTTGGGTTGCTGCTGTGGAATAGGTTCAGTCTTTGGCATGGGAATTTCCACATGCCATAGGTGTGGCCAAAACGCCCTCCATTTCAGCCAAGTCAACCAACTCCTCCCTCCAAGGTCCCCTACTCTTCTTGGTCCTCAATCTACAGGTAACAATCAACAGCCTGCATGGGCTTGAAACAAGAAGACCCAAGTTCCCAGTTCTATCACATCACTTCTCTAGGCCTCAGTTTCTTCATCTGGCAAATGGGAAGATGACAGTAAGTCCAGCCCTGCTCACTACAAGGCTGTGAGAAGACTCAGGAGGTGATGTGAGGGTGTTCTATTCAACACCACGAGAAGTAATAACAGAGGAATCATTATCACTGTGGTACCGAGGACTCCACAGTGACTCTTTCCCTTCCCTGAGGAAGTACCAAGCCATCTGGGCCTCTTACTAGTTCCTGTTCCACCTAGTAAGCCACATGAGCCTTTCCTCAGACACATCAATCACGAAAAAGCATATGCTCTGGAAGTCTAGTAATAATTCATTCACACATTTATTAAGTATCTACTAAATGCCAGGCCCCATGCAGCAAATGATAGCCCCCTGGCTGCTCCCTGGTTTTCCCATGCGCTTGGCTTACCCTGTGCCTTCAGCCTGAGATGTCTTTTCCCCCCTTCTCTACTCTTCTTCCCAGTCTTCCTTAACCCTGGCCCCCAGTGGATCACATTTTCTTGTTTCTACAACTTGCTGGTACCCTTCCAAGCAAACACTTGGATAAATTGCAGTTATTTTCATTCAAGCTTATACTGTCAGCTCACTGAGAGTCTGGGTCTGTGTCTCCCGGATGGGGCTGAGCCAGTCTTAGGGGTGGGTGGCCATCAGGCCCTCCTCCCTGTAGCTGTAATTCTCACTATCTCCACAGGATGGCAGCAAAACCCTCCAGTCACAGCCCTCCCAGGAGCAGAGATCGCAGGCTAGATGCCCTCTGGGCTCTGGAGCTCAGTCCAGTACTGACTGTGGCCTGGCCGGGTTGAGGGCAAAGGGCTCCAGGCGGGGTGTGGCTGGCCTGGGTTCAAGCCCTGGCTTTGCCTTCAACTTCCCTGTGAACTTGAGCAACTCCTGCTTCTCATGGTTCTTGGTTTCCTTATCTGACTCATGAGGGGTTGGGTGGCTCCTTCTGGCTCTGTTACTCTGGGGTCTATGGTCCCTGGTTGGATGTGGTTCTCAGGCTGGCACCAGCTTCCTGTGGCCCCTGATCCATCACTGCCCTAGGAGAGGGAGTTTTCACCATTGCCAGGTGTTCACAGGGGCCTGGTCCCTGGTCCCTGTAACTTCAGGACTGGCCCTCCAGACTGATCATCACTAATCATAGGGATGAGACCCAGAAGCAGGGCTTGGCTGGGAGTCAGGAGCCCTCCCTGTCTTCCTGCAGCCCCTCCCATCACACCCCAGGGCCTCTCCAGTGGGCCTTCCTATTGTTCGCCACCCATCCCCACAAAGGAGTCCTGTGGTCAAACATGCCCAAAGCTTCTTACTCTGCTCCCATCCGAGTGGAATCTAACTCCCCTCCCTGGAATGTGCCTGCCTTAGTGATTTGCTTCTCATGAATAGAATGTGGTAGTGACACTGTGGAACATCCAGGGCTAGATTCTAAACTATGACACAGGCCCTGCCTGGCTCTGTCCTTGGAGCCCAGCCCCCAGGCACATGGAGAAGCCACATGTAGGTGCTGGGGCCGACGGCCAGCATCAGCCACCAGATGTGAGACCAGTGAGTCTTCAGATGATTCCAGCCCCCTGGCTCCAAGCTGCTCTAGCTGATGCCCAGTGGAACAGAGACAGTCATTCCCACTGCGCATTGCCCAAACTGCAGATGTGTGAGCGAAAGAAATGTTAGGTGAAGTCACTAAGTTGTGGGGCAGATAATTGGAGCATCAGATAATTGGAGCAGATTGCAAGCCCTGGCTGCTACTGATTTCTGCCCAAAGTGTGTATGTGTGGGTGGGTGGCAGGGGGTGTATGTGGTGGAGGCCTTCAGCCTGAGGCCTCTGGATGATTTGAGATCCCAGGGCCCAGATTGTAGCCAGGCCACTCAGCTTTGATACCAGTTTCTGCCAAACTTCCTCAATGGAACTCTGTTTCTCCTTTTACCTTCGCCCAGTTCAGGGTCTTGTTAGAACAGGCTCTGCCTATATTTGCATGTGATTTGTGTGCAACTTGCATATATCTGCATGAGTCCGATCAGGTGGTTTTTAAAGGTTTCTGGACCCCTCCCTTGGGGGCGTGGATACTAGCTTCTTGGACTCTTGAAGGGGACAGGGGCACCAGAGGTTACCTGGTCTGCTCTTCCACCCCCAGTCTGCTCCATCAGATGATAAACCCACCACTTCCCCAAGTGGTCCTCAGATGGCCGACATGGATGAAGAATTCCTGTGTTTGTAAAGTTCTGCGTAGAGAAGGGTGAGGTGTTATGTCTATATTTGGGCTTAGTTCTTTCCTCTGGGAACATCAGGACAAATCAACTACTACCTTGCAAGACCCAGGACAGGCACCATTGTGGCCTCAGACTTCTCTTTCTTAGCTCAGCATCCATAGCACCATCACTATTTATGGACCTTAGCCCCAACCACTCCTGCAGGACTCTTTCAGAAGTGCCAGGGTGGAGGCTTTTAGGTGCAGTACCCTGTTTTCAAATGAAATCTCAGGTGAAGTCCAGCATATAAGACAGATAACAGTGGAGTTGCTCTGGGTGAGGGGAGGGCAGAGAGATCCCCCCAGGCCTCTAGCCACAATTGGAGAACCAAGTTTGCAAACCACTGTCCTAGTTTGTTCCTCTCAAAAGATACATCTGGGAGGAGTTCCCTGGTGGCCTAGCAGGTTAAGGATCCGGCAATGTCATTGCTGTGGCTGGGGCACTGCTGTGGCTCAGGTTTGATCCCTGGCCCAGGAACTTCTGCATGCTGCAGGTGTGGCCAAAAAATGAAAAAATAAAACAGATGCATCTGGGTGTAGAATCTGGCCCTCCAGACTTACAGAGCCTCCTAGGGGTGAGCCCTGGCTTTCCGTTTCAGCAGCAAAGGGGACACTGAGATCCTAAGCAGTTTCATTACACCATTATTGCCTCTTTCTAAGCTTGAGGGCCCACTAAGACCTCCAGATCTTCGTCCTGGCCTATCCTAAGCTTGGGCAGCCCCAGATACCTGGCCTCGGGAGCCTGAACTGAGTAGAGGACAGGGAGGAGTGGGGAGGGCTGGCCAGGGGTATGGTTGTGTGCCCTGAAAAGAGTCACCCAGAAGGAGCTTCTGTTGTGGCTCAGCGGTAATGAACCCAACTAGCTCAATCTCTGGTCTTGCTCAGTGGGTAAAGGATTGCCGTGACCTGCGGTGTAGGTGTGGTGTAGGCTGGCAGCTGCAGCTCAAATACTGGCGGTGTGTCATTATAGGCCAGAGGGATTGGTCTCCAGCTAAGGAGCACAGGCAGAGATCAGAAGTCTGACCCTGGAACCTGGTGCCCTGGCCCGGATGCAAACTCTGATCCTGCCAAGATTCCAGGGTGAGATTTAAGATGTTTCCTTCATTCCTCTTATCCTTTCTCGGTTCCCTCATCTGTAAGAGAAGATGATGATAACTAGACCAGGAAGGTTGTGAGAGCCTAGGTAGCCTCCCTACCTGCAGAGAAGGCCCAGCATGTAAGGCACCTACATGTGGTACCCAGGAGTCTGCCTGGCTCGATGCCACCCTGGCTCCCCTAATCCCAGCACTCCCACCCCTCCCCCACAGCCTGACACAGCCACCAAAACACCCAAGATTCACTTTGGCAACAGGACTTTTATTCAGTCAAAATGAGTGTGACAAAACCCAAGACAGGCCAGGCGGCCCCCCCCTCTCCTCCAGACACACCCTTCCCATGGGAGAGGGGGTTCCAGGATGAAGGGGGTGCAGAGAAGTCACTGTGGGACTGAGGGGCACTGCCTGGGAGGTTTGCGGCACCCTGGGCTTGGGCTCAGCATTAGGAAGAAGGGACAATGCCCTTCCCTGAGTCCTTATGGACAAGACTGCAGTCTTCTAATAACACTGAGGCTACTTTCTTCAGCTAATGAACTAAAGTTTGGGGTGGGGTCCCTAGAGGGTTGGGAGTCAGGGAATGTTATGGTCTAATCTCATACTTAAGGAATACACTTTTTTTTTCTTTAAAAAAAAGTTTTCTTTCTGCTATTTAAAAAAATGTTTCTGAGCATAACCAAAAATAGGTATTTGTTTCCTTGTTTTTTTGTTTTTGTTTTTTTTTTTCGTTTGTTTGTTTTCCATCTTTTAACTAAGCCTTTCAAAGAACAACACAATAGAAAAGAGAAAAACAAGAAGTCACAAGAACATAAATCCTTAAACACACCTTGTAGAAAAATAGCTTCCGGCCACATCTGCTGACAGTGGTTGTTCCACGGTCCAGGGAGTGGGTCAGGCTGGCGGTGTCCCATAGGACAGAGGGCTGGGGACCTGCCCTTGCACACGCACACCCGGCACACACAGTACATTCCAAGGGCCAGCCTGCCCCCACGGCTCTGTGTCTGGGTGGGACAGGAGGCAGGCTGCGGGGTGACCGTCTCACCCTCTCTGGGCCCAGGGGCATAGAGGGTCCTGGGGGTCCCCGTCAAGGAAGAGCTGGCTGACACAGAGTCCCCACGGGAGTGGACAAACAGACGAGACGGGGCGCTGGCAGCATGCTGGGAGGTGGCTAGTTCGAGTAACAATTTATACTCCCAGAAATGAATTTTCCTCTTATTTTTGGCTTTTTCAAAAAACGTTCTTTGACCAATTCCATCTTTATTTCGGCAGGCCCCGAGAGGCCCACCCTTGGTGAGGAGCCCTAGGAGGCAGGGTCCAGGGACACAGCACAGGCCCGAGAGCCAGCGAGCCTCGAGGTAGACATTTTCTTTCACACCTGGAAATGGGGAAGTGCTTTTTTTTTTTTTTTTTTTTTTTTTTCCCTTTTTTAAAAAAACTCTGGATAACAATGTGGGGGTGGGTGGGTGGAGGGGATGCCCCTCAAGGGGCTTGAGGTAGGAGTGCATTCAGGGCTCTGTGGGGCAGGGGGCTGAGGCCACAACCCCACACCCCCAAGGACATTCATTCCGGCTGAGGTAGGTGCTGAGAGCCAAAACAGCAAACATCTATCCTGAGAAGACAAGGGCATGGAGGGTGACAGTGTCAGAGTCCCACAGCAGGGGCGTATTTTTGGAGTCTAATTCACCTTCCTCTTTCTTCTTCTTTTTTTTTTTTTTTTTTTTTTTTTTGGACTTTTAAGTGTGTTATTTTTTTAAAGGAAAATATTAGTTCAGTTCCACGTCATGTGGGTTCCAGCAGAGGTGGCGACAGGGGAGGGGGGCTTCACCTGGTGGGGGGGTGTGCTCCCGCAGGATCCCCTCTGGGTCCTTGGAGGGGTTCCCTGCCAAGGCAACTGTAGATCTTGACAATCTGAGGAACAGGCAGGACAGAAATGCTGGGAAGCCCCCATCCGAATCCCACATGACAGGAGAAATCTTGCCTTTGACCTGAGAATGGGGTGGTTGCTCCTTCAAGGGCCGGACACTGGCTACTGGCCTGAGTGAGCTGGCTGGGCAGCTGGTCCTTCACTCAGGAGGCCAGGGTCTCTGTCCTGGGGTGGCAGGGCAGCAGGGGGGCCCACGCAGGGGGCCTTGGCCTCCGATGCCATCTCCTCCAGGACACCACACCTCTGAAGGGACAGCATGGAGAGCTGGGTCTCCTCGCACAGGGCAGGGGCCTCGGGATCCTGCCGGGGAAAGGTACAGTCACACAGGTGTCAGCATGAGGCCAGAGGCCCCCAGCCAGAGGTGTCAGGCTCTGGACTCAGTCCCACTCAGGGGTGAAGTCTCCAGGCTTCCCTGCCTGACGCGGGGCACAGAGAGACGCAGTGGCCATTGGTCTGGTGCCTGGAGAAGAGCTGCAGCTTGGTCAGGGCCAATGGCCAAGGCCTGCGACCACGGTGAAGAGGCAGAGCCTGTGCGGAGGCGGCTGGCTCGGGTGGGGGCACTCACCATGGGTCTTGGGTGAGGCCTGGGGTGCGGCTGCCCCACGGCCCCTGCTCGGGGGAACAGCTGCTCCAGTTCCTTCACGTCCACACGTTTCTCATCTCGGCCCAGCGGACCCAATTCTCCCCATCCTGCCCCATTCAGTCCCAGAACGCCAGGGTCCCTCTGGCTCCTGGGGCCCTGAGGAGGGGAGAGCTGGTTTTCCACATCCTTACATAAGAGGACCCTAGGGGTTAGCCAAGAGTTAGAGGGAGGGACTTGAGAGGAGCAAGAATAAAAAGATGCAGACAAGGTGCCCCAAACACTCCCTCCCCTGTGGCTTTCCTGCCCCAGGCCTGCCCATCCCATGCCGGCCCAGCCCCCTCTCCCTGGTTCAGGGCCCACCTGCCCCTTTGGCCGAATAAGAGGAAGAGGACACAGAAGATGATACAGGTGACCCCAATGTGGATGCCGATGACGATGCCTGTGGTGGACGTCTGGTTGGTGGCTTCTTCCTTCCGGCAGTCACACGGTGGGCTCAGGGCTAGGGGTGGGGGCAGGAACAGGTTGGAGGCTGGGGCCTCCAGACACCCAGCACATGCAGATTCCTGCCCCCTCGGCTGCTGCTCCTGCCCCTAAGTCTACATACCATTTGCCCTTGTCTATGATATCCCAGCTCAACCTTTTCGGTTCTTTTCACTAATTACTGAGCACTAACTCTGTGCCAGATACTAGGAATAACACTTTATATGGGCCATTTCATCCTCCGTATGTTTCTACAGAGCTTGGATTAGTATTCCCATTTTATGGAGAAAACTGGGGCTCAGAGAGGTTAAGTAACTTGCCCGAGGTCACACAGCCAAACAGGAAACTCAGGTCTATGTTCTCCAGGGCTGCATGTACTGTTCCAAACTCCTACCTTCCCTAGATGTCTGCTCCCTCCTCCCTCAGCCCCTGACCTCCTTTCCTGAGTGCCAGTCTTTGGCCACACCCCATCCCCAACCCTCATTTGTCCTCTCTCTCTTTTTGTCTTTTTAGGGCTGCACCCACGGCATATGGCGGTTCCCAGGCTAGGAGTCGAATCAGAGCCGGCCTACACCACAGCTGCAGCAACACAGGATCTGAGCCTCGTGTGTGACCTACACCACAAGCTCATGGTAACACTGGGTCCGTAACCCACTGAGCAAGGCCCGGGATTGAACCGGCGTCCTCATGGATACTAATCAGATTCATTTCTGCTGAGCCACAATAGGAACTCCTCACCTGTCCTCTCAGATGCTCCCCTCAAAGACACGAAGCGGACTGTGGCATTGCCTTCCCCGTGCTGGTTGTAGGCAAGCAGCTTCACCTCGTACACTGCAGTGGGGTCTGGGGGGAAGGCCAGGCTGCTGAGGGACCACCCCAGGCCTCACTGGGCGGTTGTGTCCCTGGTGAGGGGTCCGCACCCCTGCCCGGCTCCCCAAGCCCCAGCCATGTCCGCCTCACCGAGCTGGCTGAGGTTGTAGGAGGAGACAGTCCCCGGCAGCAGGATGGGGCCAGTGAAGGAGGTCTTGCTTGCTGGGCGGTAAAACAGCTTGAAGCCGCCCTCGTGCTGGGCCAGCCGGGGCCAGGGCTCCCACAGCAGCTGCAGGGTGGAGCTGCCCAGGACCCGCACCGACAGTGGGGGTGGGGCAGGGGCTGCAGGCCGAGAAGGAGTCTGAGACGTGAGGATTTGGTGGTTGAAGCTCCACTCTCCCACTTGCCACCCGTGACCCAGTTCCCCCCACCCGAGCCCGATGGGTCCCTGGCCTCTAACCTAGGGTCTCTGCTTGCTCAAATAGCACCTTTATGTAAATTAGAAAAGGACACCCAGCCTCCACTTAGCCTCAGAGTGAAGAACCCTGTGCAGTGCACAACCTGAACAACTGCCCACAGGGGTTCCACCACAATACCCTGAGTGTCTGTGGTTTTGTGCTCCATGCCCAGACCTCACCTTCACCTAGAGTGCTGGCCAGCGTGGGGGCAGAGGCCGAGCTAGCCCCCCGGGGTGTGTAGGCCTTGATGTAGAAGCTGTAGGCAGTAGAGGGCTCCAGGTCGCTCACCAGGTGCTGAAAGGTGCTCTTGCTGACTGCTTCCTGATACTCCAGCTCCGGCGGATCTGGGGAGGCAAGGGCAGGGCAGGGACATGAAGGAGCGTGAGGGACTCCTGGCCACACTGGTGAAATGAGGGCAGCCAAGGTGCAGCCGGGAGAAGGGAGGGAAGGTGTCCGGTCAGGATGTGCAGGATTGAGGGGGCTGAGACACAGTAGGAGGAAGGAGCTGCAGAGCAGCCTTGCCCTCCTGGGCCCGACCCACCGGCAGCCTTCCTGATGTGCAGGACATAGCCGATGATCTCCTTGGTGTTGACCACGGGCTCAGTCCATGACACTCGGACCTCGGTGGATGACACGGAGACCGCTTGCACATTGAGGGGGGGCCCAGGCAGCCCCTCGGCCCACAGCACGGTCAGCCTGGCACTGGCCTGAGAGGAGCCAGCGCTGTTCTCAGCCACGCACTGGTAGATGGCCTCATCTTCAGGGCCGATTCCAGAAATGGTCAGGGTGCTGCAGGGGGAGGGAGAACCTCAGACCCCCTCCTCCTTCCAGAGAATCCTTGGAGGTAAGCCAAATCTCCCCATCTTTCATATGGGGAAACTGAGCCCCTCCAGAAGACAACAGGCTTGTCTGAGGACTCCCAGCAAGTTAGGGGCAGGCCTGGGGCTCAAACCCACGTCTCCAGACCCCCGATTTAGGGTTCTGCCCCCAGGAGGAGGTGCACAGCCTGCCCAGGCCACTCATTCTAGACCCTCTTCCCCGTCTTTTCCCCAGGCCTCACCCCAGTGCACACACCACACACGTGCCTGTTATTATTCTTGAGCCTGACGTGGCCTCCGGGGCCCAGCACCTGCCCGTTCTTCAACCATGTGACGTGAGGGGGCGGCTCACCCTGGGCTTGGCAGGTGAACATGGCTGTGGTCCCAGCCGGCCTGGAGATGGACTGGGGGTGCTGGACAAACTCTGCTGGTGCTGGGGTGGGGGGGCACAGAGAAGCAAGAGAGTTGTGAGGGGTCAGGTGGAGAGGGAGGGGACAGCTCTGGTGAAGGAAAGGGGAGAGGGTGGGGCCAGAGGTCTGCAGGGGAAAGGTGGCCAAGGGACCCCCCACCCCCACCCCTAGGAGAATCGTCCAGGTAGGGCCCAGCCTCCCACCCTGACCCAGGTTCCAGGAGAGGGAGCCAGGCCTCATCTCCCTCTGCCCCAGAGAGGCAGACCCAGGAGAGGACTCCATTTTAATGACTATTTAAAAGACTGACATTTGTATCCGAAAGCAATCAAGCTGAGCTCCCTGTTCAGGAAATTGTTAAATAAATAAATGTGCTAATAGGTTTGGCTGCACCTCGAAGGCAGTAATGACGGGGAGATGGATGAGCCCTCGGTACCGGCCCCCCTCACCCCTACATTCAATTCCACTCTCCTCCAATCCCAAGCCTCAAGCTTCCATTAACACCCGAGAAATGAAATGCTCCATCACCTTCATTTGGACAGATTAACAGCACACGGAATGCTAAACAAACAGGCATTTAAGTTCCTCATCCCCTCTCTCCCACCTCTTGCCCAGCTCTCTGGGAGAGACCCACCACAGAAAACCCCTGAGAACGGGAACCCAGGGCCAGTTCACAGGGACAGTTGAACCCCAGGGCAAGAGGATGGACAGAATGACCTGGTCAGCTGCAGAGGCCCTGAACACAATGGGACTAGAGGTTGGCTGCGTGTGTGTGTGTGTGTGTGTGTGTGTGTGTGTGTGTGTGTGTGTGTGTGTGGCGGGAGATGCGGTGTGAGAGTGTGACATGGCAAACACGATAAGAGCGTGTGGGCAGGTGTGAGCATGGAAGTGCCACACGTGTGAATGAGAACAGCATGTGTGGGGAGGGACAGGTGGGAGCGACACAGATCGGGGAGACCAGCTGAGAGTCCAAAGTGGAAATGACAGGGGTGGGGTGGCAATGGCACCTGGAGGGGCTGATGACAAGAATGCCCTCCCACTCCCCATACACATTTCTGGGGGAGAGGGAGAGAGAGAGCTGCTGCCTTTGGCCTGGGCTGGGGGCCTGGAGAGGGGCAGGGGCAAGGTCAGGGTGAGGATAGGATAGTGGGTGAGAATAAGGCAATGGGCTGGGCCAGGGATCTCAATGAGGGGGCAGGGGATGGGGTTAAGGAGCTCGTACCTTGCACCACCAGCCGCCCCTGTGCCGTCCTCCTCACCCGGGTGCCAGGCCTGTTGGCTGCACAGACGTAGACACCTGAATGCTGGACCGACACGTCTGAGATGATGAGGTTCCCCGTGCCCAGCACCTGGATGCCCTCCACCCCAATGGGACGGCCATCTGCAGAGGAAGGGGAGTGTCAGGGAGGCAGGTGCGCCGGAAGAATGCCCAGGATGGAAGTGGCCACCCATCAACCTGCCAGGAGCCTCCCCCCCTCAGTCTTTGACACTGACTCCTCCCTCCGAGCATCACAGCACTGTGGAGGTGGCACAGAAAACTCTCACCTAGCAGCAGAGACCTGGGTCCTAAATCCTAGCATTGTCACCGCCTCACTGGTGACCTTCCAATCCCTTCCCCTTAGTTTCTCAGTCAGGAAAGTAGGGGGGTTGGGTTACATGGACATTTCCCAACCTGGTTTGTCTCTCCTGAAAAAAGCCCCATGGTTAAATAGCCATTCCCTTCCTGGGCTGTCACAATGCCCATTGACATAAAGGCTCTGAGAAGTCCCACCGCAAAGGAACCTGGTTAACTCTGCTTCCCATACTTGTGAGAGCACCAAGCCATTCTTTCCCCCCAAAGCAGATCACGCTTTGGGGAAAGTTGCACCAGATGGTCCCTGCACAGCCTATGGGCTCCTCCTAATGGTGAGGCCACTCTTTCCAGCCTCTCCCAGGCCCCGGGCCCTCCCCCCACCCAGGATCAGATTAGCACAGTCAGAATTCGAGGAGACAGCTCCCCATTCAGTCCCTGAAGTGGTGAAATCTACTCCATTATCCCGCCTGCTGCCCCCTCCTTCCCCAATCACTCAGCTGCTACAATGTGGCCCAGTCTCCTTGTGAATGCGACCCCACCCCATCCCCTCCAGACTCTCCTTCCCCCAGTGACCTTTCCACTCAGACAATGTGGGCCCATCTGCACCCTTTCATTTCTCTCCTTCAGCTGCCTAGGGATTTAGGCTGGGGATTTAGGGGGCCAGGCTAGAGACTGGGGGAGCCCAGAGCGAGGGTGTGCCAACTGGCTGGGATTTTGAGGGGCTTGGGATTGCATGGCTGGGGAGGATGGCCAGGGTGTGGAGGGCAGAGATGAGCAGGAGGGGAGAGAGACTAGGGGTGCTGAGAGCCACAGAGGGGTTCTGCAGGGTCCGATGGCAATGCCAAGGGTGAAGGGAGCACAGAGGCGGGGAGCTGGCGCAGGACTGTGGGGACGGACGAGGTAACCCGGGGAGCTAAGCCATCTGCACATGGGGAGGGAGAATGCAGTGGGCAGGCGGACCTCCCTGGTCCTGCCAAGGAGAGGGAAGCCACCCCTCCCCCTGCCCCCAGAGAGAACGGACCCCCACGGAGAACAAACAGGACTCCAAGTTCCCTCCAGGAGCTGGGTGAAGAGACTGGCCCTCCCGGGGGTGGGACAGGGTGGGAGAGGCAGGGGCTGCAGGATGAGGCTCACCCAGGCGGCTCCAGGACACAATGGGGCGAGGGTTGCCCGTGGCGACACACTCGAGCACGGCTGTCTGGTGCACCGTCAGGGTGAGGTTCTCAGGCCCCACGAGGATCGTAGGCTCCTTGTAGGCCCCAGAGCCCGAGCCTGGGAGGAGGATGACACATTGCTTAACTTTAGCTGGGACCCTTCCCACCTCCTCACCCCCCGCCCCCATATAGCTTAGGACATGGGAGGTGGGGGACAAGCTTCTGCCCAGAAGCCGGGTCCTGGGGGCAGAGAGGAGATGCCAGTGGCTCCAGGATGTGCACACACACTCATTTCTCCAGTTAGACTCTGCAGAGCCTCTGGCAATGGGAGAGCCACCCCCATTCAATCACTCATAAGCAGAGGGCAGGCTTCCTCAGGGAGAATCGAGCTAGGACAGGGCCTCAGATTCTGGCTGAACCCTCACCCTGAGGGCCCAGATCTCTGTGCTCAGAAGGTGCTCTGTACACACTTGGCTGACTAGGCTCCAGGGCTCAGTTGAAGGGGGATTGATTTGAGGGTGGAGGGAAGCACAAGGCAGGGCAAAGACCCCTCACCTGACACAGTGAGCCTGGCCCCGTGGCTGACCCGGACACTGGCGATGTTTGAGGCCACACAGTGGAAGATGCCGCTGTCCTCAGCCTGCAGGCCTGTGATCTGCAAGACGCCCTTGGGCAGCAGTGTGTACCTGTGGTGGGGGACATGGTCAACCATGAGCACAGCATCAGGGGCCACAGCATCACAGACCCCACCCAGGACCCAGGCCCTGTCCTCGTGTCAATCTCATCGTCATAGGTGGATGGATGCACCTGCAATTCTGGCCTTGACAATAATCACACACAGATCTTCTCATGGATGGGAGTCTGGAATCTGGGCCCACAAGCCACACAGATATACTCGGTCTCAACAAAGTTGCAGAGACACCACCACCACCACCAGACTGGCCTTGTTCAAGGCCCAGACCCCGGGCCCAACTCTGGGTCCCCCTGACTCCATCTTCCCCACCCATGGCTCACCTCTCATTGTCTGTGTCAATGGGGACTCTGTTCTTCTGCCAGGTGATCAGGGGTTTCGGAAGCCCGTGGATTTGGCACTGGAAGCGGGCCACGCCGCCCTCCTCACCCACCGTGGCCTGGGGATGCACGTGGAAGTCTGACATAGCTGGAGAAAGAAAGGGAAGTGTGTATGGGAAAGGCAGGCTGCTAACTGCGGAAGGGACAGGCAAGGGCGTCTGGGGGGTGGGGCTCAGGGTCCCAGAGCCCGGAGCTCACCCCACCCAGGGGCAGGGTGTTTTCCTGTTTTCCTGGAGCTGGCAGATAACAGGGCAATGGCTTGGGGTTGGCACAGCAGTACTTATTCTGCCTCTTATTAGTGGGAAATATCTCCCCCTAAGGGATGGTTATAGGCCACTTAGAGAAGGGTACGAACAAATTCTTTTTTTTTTTTTTTTTTTTTTTTTTTTTTTTGTCTTTTTGCTATTTCTTTGGGCCGCTTCTGCGGCATATGGAGGTTCCCAGGCTAGGGGTCTAATCGGAGCTGTGGCCACCGGCCTACGCCAGAGCCACAGCAACACGGGATCCGAGCCGCGTCTGCAACCTACACCACAGCTCACGGCAACGCTGGATCGTTAACCCACTGAGCAAGGCCAGGGATCGAACCCGCAACCTCATGGTTCCTAGTCGGATTCGTTAACCACTGCGCCACGACGGGAACTCCCTGAACAAATTCTTGGATGATAAACCTCGAACATGGAAATCTTGGGCTGGTGACACACAAAGGCTGGTCAGAGAAAGGCCTGTGCCCCACTTTTCCAGGTGCCTTCGGATTTACTTTTACAAACTCCCCCTAAGGTATGCAAGTGCTAAGTATTATGCTGCATATTTTATAGAACAGGACATAGTCCCAGAGAGGGGAAGCGATTAGTCCAGTGTCACCTAGCAGGGACACTGGTCATTAGACCCTGGTTACCAGTGCCCAGTGGCTTTTTCTTCCCTTCATCATCATCCCTTTCTCCCCAGTTCTTCTGCAGCTTCTCAAGGCACCCCAAGAGGATGGATGGTGTATCCATCTAAGGTGACAAGCCTCTCAGAAGACTGTCAGTCCCACCAATCTACATTTCAATGTATCATAAATATTCAAGGACCCTCCTCCCCACCTTTGGGGGATCTGTCTGAACTAAATGCTGGAGCTCCGATCCCTGGGAGGGGCCGTGGTGAACTCCCCATCCTATTTTAGGCTGGTTAAGCGATCCTGCCCTCCCTCGTTCCCACCCAGCCCCACTCCCCAACCTGTAAAGCCCAGAGAAGGGGCCCCTCCCACCCGGGTTTCCAGCTTCAGCACTAGGGCTGTGATTTCATTAAAACCCACTTTGCTTCAAGTGCAGGAAGGCGGCTCACCATCTGTCCAGGCAGGCAGCCCCTCCCCTCCAGCACTCCATCAACTGGGACAGTTGTCCCCTCCCAGAAGGAGCCCTCCCCCCATGGCAGCAGGGACACCGGAGCTGGTCCTGGCTCCTGCTCCTGGCTCCCTGGTGTGGGCGGGCACACCCTCCGTCTCAGGCCCCCCTCAATGTGACGGCCTGTTCAGGACTCCAGGGCAGCTCAGAAAGGCTGAGCCTTTGTGCCCTTCTTCTCAGAGTCTCTGGGGGCTGACTCTTTTGTGGCACGTTCTCCATCTCATTTGCATGTGGTTCATTAAATATAAACATGCATAAAAATCCCCAGCCCTGCCTCCTCCTCTTTTGAGGCCTCCTGGGAGGGTGGCTGATGGGTGTGAGCGCCTCCCGGCACATGTGTGCAGGGCTGTGCTTGCTGGAAGGATGTGGCTGTCTCTGTGCCTGTGGTGTGGGTGGCTGAGGCTGGATGTGAATGGGGGGTGGTGTCCCTCAGCTCCTGCGGCTGGTGTGTGATTCTGGTTGTGTGTGGATCATCAATCACACACATCCCCATGTAGGTACAGCCCTTACAAAGGGTACCTTGGGGCCCTAGGGAGGTGGTGGCAAATGCCCCAGCTGGTGTCCCCATCAGCCCTGGTGAAATAATCCTCAGGGAGCATCGGAGGTCGGCCTGTCCTGTCTCAGGCCAAAGGCTGTGTTTGGCCAAGAGCCTGCAGGTCAGCCTAAGGGCTTGGGGGAGGGGGCTGAGGCACTGGTGGGGCCACTCTACTGCTTCCAGGCTTCTCCCTCTAGGAGGGCAGGGCTGGAGGCAGACCCAGGGAGTGGAGAGGGCCGTCTGGGTCCCCTCCCAGCCCTGCCCACTCAGAAGCCAGGGAGCTGCCTGTCCCCTCCTCACTCCAGCTGGAGAAGAGCCTGCAGCCCCCCAGGGACCTGGGGCGGGGACTAATGGCTCTGCTGACTGCAGATGCCTCCTCATTAAGGAACCGGATCCCTTTGTGTTTCTAGCCCCTCTTCTGGGCTCCCTGGAGGTGCCTAGAGCTAGGAGCTGGCCTGAGGATAGAGACAAGGGAAAGGGCTGCTTCTCCTCAGGGCACTGCGGATGGAGAAAGTTTGGGCTCCACCTTCTTTCTCCCCCCAAAACTAAACAATGACAAAGCAGGGGTTGAATGTGATGCTGGAGAGGAATGTTCGAGCAAGAAGAGGTGGGAGTTAAGGAGCCAGGCTGATTATCATCGCACTGTGTACAACACAGTCCTGGGGGTCCCCTGGGGTCCCTGGGATGCAGCTGGGGCCCCTCGCCACCCGGGACCCCACATCTTCCTTCCATTGGAGCAGCCAGTCAGCTTTACTTAATTGCAGTTCTGCCAAACATTTCATTTGAAGGGTAGCTTTTCTTTTTTGGGGGGAGGGGCTGCATCCAAGGCATATGGAGGTTCCCAGACTAGGGGTCAAATTGGAGCTGCACTGGAGCTGCAGCTGCCAGCCTACACCACAGCCACAGCAATGCCAGATCTGAGCTGCATCCTACACTGCAGCTCATGGCAACACCGGATCCTTTAGCCCACTGAGCGAGGCCAGGGGTCGAACCTGCATCCTCATGGATGCTAGTCGGATTTGTTACGATCAAGCTACAACAGGAACACCCAACCGATAGCCTTGCTTTTAAAAAGTGCTTGAAAACCACTCATCTAAAGCCAACACATTCTTCTTGTGAACAGGAAACATATGATCAGGCCCCGTTGGTGGCTTTACCAGCCCCAAATCAGAGGTTCCATGCCCCAAGCCCTCTGCTGGGCCATCCCTTAGCTCTCTAGCAAGTTTTTCACTCTCTGAAGACAGGCGACCCCAGAGTGGACTGCAGGCTGGCCCGGCCTCTTTTCACTAAGTGGGAGTTGGCCCTGGGTTGCAAGTTGCAGGGAGGACAACGAGTCCCAGAGATGGTTCCTCCGTCCCATCCCTTAGAGCCCAGGTAGCTGCACAATGTGGTCTCAGGCAGGTATTGCAATAAGGCGGGGGGGGGGGTCCTCTTTATCCGAGGCTCCTTCTTCCCTCCCCTTCCTCCCACCCCTTTCCAACCCTTGGGTCAGCCCTGTATATCCCTTAGGATGTCCTGGGGGATTGTCCTGGGACCCTGGGCAGGCAGTGTCAGAATGTAATAGGGAAGAACAAATCTGCACCCTGTTTCTTTTGCTTTAATCTTTGTATTCTATTGCTTTTGCTACAACTTAATCACTAAAGGGATGCTGCTTATCGCTTAAAGTATATAGAATGGCCCAGCTCTGGGAAACCTGGCTCCCATGCCCAGGCATTAAGCTCAAATACTTTTTTTTTTTTTTTTTTAAGCTCACAGGAAATATCCTGACCAGGCCCACCTGTGAATGGCTGCCAACAAGAAAAAATTAACACATCCCCTCTGAGTCTGGCTGGAAGCAGGAAATATTTGCCATAACTTATCACCTCTTTTACTTTACCTCCTCACCTCCCCTTCTTTGTTCTATAAAAGAAACTAGCGCCCAAACACAGGCAAGATGGTTCTTTGGGACACTAGTCTACCATCTTCCCGGCCTGCCGGCTTTCCAAATAAAGTCACTATTCTTGCGCCAACAACCCGTCTCTCAGCTTATGTGGCCAGCAGTATGAACTTGGACTCAGCAACAAGAGCACCACTCCTTTCATCCACAAATGAAGGGGTGAACAGGTACCCTTCAGGGCCTGCCAGCTCGGACTCCTGTCACCTTCATAAACAGGACTTTGTCCACGCTCAGCTTAGTTGGGGAATCTTCCACTCCGTGTTCACAAGTAAGAGTGTTTTTTCTTTAGGAAGTCGGGGAGAAAGTTGCTCAGGGCCACACAGATCTCTGATCTCTGAGTGGGACATTTGGTTCATAAGCCTGTTCTGCAGGCCACAGAGTCAAGGGGAAACTGTCCTTCATCATGTCTCTTTGGGGCGGAGGCATCCCTGGACGACCATGGGTACATGGGGCTGAGGACTGGACCTCTGAAAACCCTGATCCCTGAGCAAGTCATCCTGGAGGCCACTGTGTGGTTGATAACAGTGGATGCATGGGAGCCATTATGGAGAAAGGAAGAAGAAAGCGCCTTGGTCCCCAAACGGTGTGAGAAGGAATCTCCCAGCTACTCCCTGTGCCCCCCATGACAGTCAGGCCATGGGGAGAGAGGGTCAGAGAGAGTGCCCAGCAACCCGCCTTCCGCCCCCCACCCCCCCGTGAGGGGGGCGCTGGAAGGGAGCAGAAACAGGCAGGAAATGGCTCCTGGACACCCCTATAAATCACCCAAGGGGAGGGGGCTCTCCTGAGAGCCAGATCTAGAGCAGCTTAGGGAGGGGAGGGGGACTTTCCTCCTGGTCCAGGACCTCTGGTGAGGTCAGGCCTGGATCTGATTAGACAGGCTCCAGGGGGACGCTGGGGGGCAGGAAGGGTCGAGACAGAGTGCTGGGAGGGAAGCCAGCAGCATCCCCCAAGCCCAGCCACCAACCCTTTGGCTACAGCCAGGTTCCTATCTGGTGTGTGACAACAAAGAGCTCAGTGGGCTTGTTGGGACAGAGTTCAAAACACAGACGTTGCAAAGCCAGTGGCACTGAGGGTCTGAGGCAATGACTGACTCCACTCATACAGCCTTTTGAGAGCAACAACCATGACCTACAGGCTCTTCTAAAGGCCTTCAAGGCTAATGCCCCTCCTGGTACCCACCCCTGCCAAGGACCATGGACACTCCAAATGTCCTGCTCCTCTTCAGGCAGCTCAGATAATTGTAACATTTCTCCTTATACTAGAAACATGCCTGAACCCCATATGCTTCCATGCACGGCCCCCACCTTTTCCCTTGAGAATCTCATTTTCCAATGTAATAGCCAGCTTTTAAGCACTTGAAAGGTGACCAGTCCAAATTGAGATGGGCTCTAAGTGTAAAACACACACTGGATTTCAAAGACTTAGTAGAAAATAGACACTAAGCACAAGGGAAATGCAAATCAAAACCATAATGAGATGCCACCTCACACCCATTGGGATGGCTACTATCAAATCAAAAACAAAAAATAGAAAGTAGCAAGCGTTGGCAAGTATATGGAGAAATTGGAACCCTTGTACACTGCTGGTGGGAATGTAAATTGGTGTTTTTGGAAAATGGAAAACATGGTGGTTCCTCAAAAATATAAAAATAGAACAACCAACCATATGATCCAGTAATTCCACTTTCGGATATATACCCCAAAGAATTAGGGTCTTAGAAGTTCCCTGGTTGGCAGAGGGTTAAGGATCTGGCATTGTCATTGCTGTGACTCGGGTCACTGCTGTGGCATGGGTTCAATCCCTGGCCCAGGGAATTTTTGCATGCCATGGGTGTGGCCAAGAAAAGAAATTAAGGATCTTGAAGAAATATTTGTACATGTATGTTCATAGCAGCCTTATTCACAATAGCTAAAAGTTGAAAGTAGTGCAAGTAGCCATCAAAGGACAAATGGACAAACAAAATGTGTTTATACATACAATGGAATATTATTCAGCCTAAAAAAGGAAGGAAACTCTGACACACGCTACAACATGGATGAACTTTGAGGACATCATGCTAAGTGAAATAGGTCAGTCACAAAAAGATAAATACTGTACGATTCCACTTATATGAGATACCTAGAGTAGTCAATTCAGAGACAGAAAGTAGAATCGTGTTTGCCATAGGCCGATGGCAAGAGAGGACTAGGGAGTTACTGTTTAAAGGGAAGAGAGTTTCACTTGTAGAAAACAATCCTGAAAATGATGATGATGGTTTGCACAATAATATGAAGGCACTAAATGCTATTGAATTGCATATT
Organism: Sus scrofa; assembly: GCF_054392235.1. Lineage (NCBI taxonomy): Eukaryota > Metazoa > Chordata > Mammalia > Artiodactyla > Suidae > Sus > Sus scrofa. Next base: position 174,167,989 of record NC_139383.1, read on the forward strand.
TGGAAATGATTAAGACAGTAAATGTTACATTATGCGTAGTTACCACAATTACAAAGTTGGGAAAAATGAGAGTTAATAATTTAAAATATTGATTACAGAGAATTTCCTTGTGGTGCACCAAACTAAGGATCTGGTGTCATCACTGCAGCAGCTTGGGTTGCTGCTGTGGCTCGGGTTTGATCTCTGGCTCTGGAACTTTCACATGCCATGGGCGTGACCAAAAAAATTGATTACAAGTTGAAATGATGACATTTTTATTTTCTTTTTGTGGCCACACTTGTGGCATATGGAAGTTCCCCTGCCAGGGGTCAAATCAGAACTGCTGCTGCAGCCTACAGCAGATCCTTAACCCACTGAGCAAGGCCAGGGGTGGAACCTGCAACCTCCCAGAGACAACACTGGGTCCTTAACCCAATGAGCCACAACAGGAACTCCAAAATGGTAACATTTTGGATTTTAAAGATTTTGTCTCAAAAATGTAAAAAAACTTATTGATAATTTAAAATCAGTGATTATATGTTCGAATAATAATGTTTTAGACAAATGAAGTAAAATTTAGTGTTAAAATTAACTCACTTGTTTCCTTTTGAAATTTATTTGTGTAACTACTAGAACATTTAGAATTAGTGGCAGGTATGATACTTCCACTGGACAGCACCACTCTAGAAGGCACACTTTTTTTTTTTTTTTACACAATTTTGTTTTTCACACAGTAGACCTTCAAATACTTGATGTCTGGGTTGTTCCCTGAGAAACATTTTCTGAGGGAAAACACCCATAACTCTTCAGCCATTTGTGATGTGAAAAAATGCCTTGAGCCTGAAGACCCTTGTAGATGGTCTGAGCCCACCAGGGCCTTACCTCACCAGAGGACTCTGAGCAGATGTCAGCCATCATCTGTAGTGAACACTGCTGTGCTATCCAATATGGTAGCCATTAGTCATCTGTAGCCTCTTAAATTAAAAACTCAGTTCCTCTGGCTTACTGGCTCTCTTTCAAGGGCTCAGTAGCAACAAGGAGCTACAGGCTCCCTTATGGGACAACACCAACAGAGTATTCCCACCACCACAGAAAATCCTACTGGACAGCACTGGTCCAGACCCAAGGCAAGGCCTCAGACCCACAGCTGCCTCCTGTCTTGCTCCCTCTCTCTTGCTGCCCCAGCAGCGAGCCCCGCTTTCTCCTCCATCTTTATCACTGTTCCAGCCTTGCTCCTGCCTGAGCTCTCCTCTCCCGGGTGCACAGACTGAGAGACTGCTGACAAGGCCTGCATTCGCTGATATCCTGAGACTGTCACACTGCATGGCAGAGAAGGCCTCATATGGCAAGATTTCTACTCCTAGTGGGGAAATACTTGCTAAGAGCACTTTGAGGAAGTGGTACAGTGAAGAGGTTGATTGTACAGGCTCTGGAATCTGAACTGGGTTCAAAACTCAACACCACCACTCTTAGCTCTATGACCTCAGGCAAGTTACTTAGACTCTCAAAATCTCTACTTTCTCATAAAATAGGAATGATAATAGTTCATATTGCTAAAGCTGCTGCACTGGGGGGAAATCAAGGAGATAGATTTGTAAAGGGTTTAGCATGGTCCTTGGTAAACAGCAAATACTTGCTAGCTATGGTTTTTTTTGTTTGTTTGTTTTGTTTTGTTTTTGGTCTTTTTGCCTTTTCTAGGGCCGCTCCCACAGCATATGGAGGTTCCCAGGCTAGGGATCGAATCGGAGCCGTAGCCGCTGGCCTATGCCAGAGCCACAGCAACGCCAGATCTGAGCCGTATCTGCGACCTGCACCACAGCTCAGGGCAACGCCAGGTCCTTAACCCACTAAGCAAGGCCAGGGATCGAACCCACAACCTCATGGTTCCTAGTCGGATTCATTAACCATGGCGCCATGACGGGAACTCCACTTGCTAGCTATTGTTGAGAGAAAATAGAATCTTGAACCGAAAGGTGCTGAGAGGTTACAGAAGAGCATGGTGGGATCAGGGGTGGGGGGTTTATCTCCTCTGAGAGTGGAATCATCTTGCCACAGAGAGGCAAAGACTCAGAGAGTTAGTGGCAGAGCCCTCTGGAGAAGTGAGTCAAGACAGCGCGCAGGTTCTGAATGGTGAGAGGGTCAGTGCTGGGGGAAGGGGGCAACCGGGTATAAACCAGAGCTTGGCTTCTATTTCACTTCTGCCTGGGGGCTTCACAGAGGCCCCAGTTGGGCGAGCTGTCAGTTGGAAGAAGCCATTGGGTAATTGAGGCCTTGATTTCTCTAGTAAAATGTTTATGAAGCCCATAAACTCATGCCTTTATTGGCCAGGCTCATTCCAGGGGATGGATGTGGCTCTCCGAGGTGTAGTTAAAGCACCTGCTGGACTCAGGCACCCGATGGCTACTCTGGCCTCCACCCAGACCCACCAGGCAGAGTGACCCCTGGAGGGCCAGGAGGCCTGCCAAGTCCCACCTCACATGCTCTTTACACTCTGCAAAGCACTTGTAAATGTCCTCTCTCTACATGCACATGGGAAGGAGGGAGGGCGTGGATGGAAGAGAACCCGAGTCCTGCAGAGGCCGGCAACTTGCCACGGTCCCCAGTGGGATCTTGGTTTTGCCATCAGGATTTTCTGGCCTGGACTCACTCTCAACACTCTGGCCCAGTCTCCCCAATATCTGAGTCCCCACTTTGCCCCTGACTTTTGCTCTGGTAGAGGAGAACCTCCAGAGGCTACTGACCTTTGGGGCGGGGGAAAGGATGAATTTAGAAGAACTGTATTAACTTCCCTGGGCCTCCAGAGGGAGGTCTGAAAGTTGAATTAAGGCTCTGAATCCAAAGTGTTTTTGGGCGGAGGCACTGTGTAGGGTTTGGGTGTTAGATGGGTGTGGGAGGATGGTGTCCAGAGCTTACAAACAGCTGCTGAGGACTGTGATGGTTCAGGGGCCCTCTTTAGCTTTGCTGGGGGTAATCGATTCATCTGGGCCTTTGCTTGGTGACCCTGCTCTGAGAAGCCTCTGGATCCTTTTGTCTGCCTCCTCAAGCCCCTTACCCCCTGCCTTGGGCCCCTGAACCCCAACCCCTCCCTCCCACCCTCCCACACCACCACCAGCTCACCACTCCCCCAGCCCCAATTCTAACACAAAAGGCAACTTTGTCTTTCAAGTCAGCAGTCATAAATCCATGTCTCTCCCCTCCCTCCTAGCAGCCACCTCTGACAAATGAGGGGGAGAAGCAGGGGACAGTGGGGGGCCGGACACAGCTTGGGAAAAGTCCCTGCATCCAGTTGCTGGCCCACTTGTAGGCTGGTGACCATCGAACTTTTATGGCCTGATCTTTGATTCCAAGGGACAGTAGGGCCCAAGGAACGGCTGCAGGGGAGGCAATCTGGGGCTCTCTGCAGCCTTTGGGCTTGGCTTTTACAACCCAAGAAGAATAAAACTTCTCAAAGCCCTACTTTTAATTATTCAGCCCATAATTCAGAGGCTCCATGAACTCCCCACTTCCCTCCCGTGCCTCCAGCCCACCCGCGGAGGGCGTGAAGTGTGCCTGGGGGAGCATGTACTGTGGGACACAGGTGGTGCGCCTGCCAGCGGGTGGGTGTGACCCCTGCTTTCAGTGTGACCCCTACACATTCAGGGGACAGGAAAGAGGGAGGAGTATCACCCACCCCATGTGACCACCCTACCTACCCCATGCTTTTCAAAAGCAGCCCCAATTTCAAATATTTTGCCCTATTTTCATCCCATATATCAGGCAATGAGTCAGAGGATGTGTCCTGATTTGGGGTTTGGGAAACATCGTCATCTGTCCTATTTACACAGCACACCTATTGAATCGACTCTAACTATTCATTCGACAAATACTTACTGACAGCTAACCTGTGCAAGATGATGCCCTGGCACCCCAGGAGCATATTCCCTCCATTCCATAGGTCCTGTCCTTAGATTCTCCACCCAAGCTCCTGAAAAATATCAGAAGGATAAAAGCACCTGTGCCAGGATCTTAGGTACCATAATAACAATACAGCACTGAAAAATAGACACACGCAGAAGCCACTGATATAGTATCAGTATAACCCTGAGAGGTAGAGATTACAAGACCTTCTGAGGCTCAGAGAAGTTAAGTAACTTGCCCCAAATCACACAGCCATTTAATGATGGTCACACATTACCATTTCATGATGCTAAAGCATGCATTTGAACTTAGAGTGGTCTAACTCCAAATCCAGTGCTCTTTCCCAGCATCACAGCTCTGAGATACACCCCCGCCCCGCAAATGCGGCTCAAACATGACTGACCATAACTGCAGATGTTGGCACAGAAAATCACAGAGGCATACATCCTAGACCCTTAAAAGCACCATGCCTACACATACTCAGAAACACCCATGACACACCAGGCTTCATTTTAAGTGAATTCCTCCAGAGTTTGAAGTAGGTTTCCTAGAGTGTAACTAATGCAGATAAGCACCATGATAAGATGGTATTATTAGCCCACATGTTTCCTAAATTCTATTAACACAGGTAAATAAACAACCTAGATGCTATTCCCCCGGTATAGCTCTTCCATGAGCATTTCCAAATCAGCAAGCCAGGACACCGAGCTGCAAGGATGGGGCCTGTAGGGTTACTCCTGTCACCTGTTAGTCCTTATATAATAGAGGAGTAATTTATTTTCCTGATTTTGCAGGGGGAGGACAAAACATTGTGAAAGGCTAGTGGCTCCCATGGGGTGAGTGGCAGGGGAGAGGTGCATGGATGTGCCAAAGGGAAGAGTAGCTGTGACTGACTCAGCCCTTTTCATAACTGGATGTGCCATCTTGATAAAGCCAAAGCCGCTCTCTGGGCCTCAGTTTCCTCCTCTGTAAAATGGGGGAGTTGAGTTGGACGAGCTATAAAGTCTCATCCGGCTTTGAGACGCATCTGCTTCCAAGCACCAGCCAAGGGTGCAGGGTTAGAGGGTGGCAGTCGATTTGGGAATCCCTCTCTGCCTTAGACTTGAAAATGTCCAGGCCCAGCAGAGCCTTTCTCCACAGACTGCATGTCTCCGCTGGTGTCAGGGTCACCAATCTTCCTTATGTAAACCTGTTCAGGCCCACAACATCCTTAACTTCCGTCCTTCTGGTCAGGATACCGGATCTCCTTCACCTCCCGGAAGGGTGTCTGGTTAGGGGGCCCAGGCTGGAGCGATTAAGTAAATTGCTTTCACATGACCATGAGGACAACTCAACAAAAACAGATACTTCCCTCAAATTTCCAGAACCATATATTAGGATTTGCAGGGACTAATACAGTAGGGGTTAGGTAATGGAGAGGTGACCTGGGATCATGCCTGGCTCTGTCACAGTTTCCCTTTAGACCTTTTAATTCCAACCTTGGTTTACTCATCTGTAAAATGGGACTGGGGGAGGCTAAACAAGAAACTCTAAGGTGCATACTGTTAAGATTTTAGGATAACACTGGGTAGAGTAGTCTCTCCACCCAGGAAAGGACTCTCTCCTATGCGCAAACCTTGACTGATGCTGTATTTACCTCTCATGGTTCTATAGCATCTCTGGCAGCTCAACACTGAACCACAAGAGGTTTCAGCCCTGCACGCCCTTCAACAAGACTCCAGAGGAAGCCTTATCTGTTTGGGGGAAGACGGAGGCCCACATGCCAAGGGAGGATCATGGAGTTCCTTGGTTGGATAGGGCTACCAACTCGTGGACGTCGACTTATTTGGGGAACTCCACTGCTGCTGTCTAGTTGTCAGAGATCTCCTAGGACCCCAGGAATCATCTGCAGAGGGTTTCAAAAGCTTTCCCTTGAATCCAAAGGAATCACCACACCCACCCCTAACCTCTTCCCTTCCTGTGACTCTTATTAACAGCCTCATCATGTACCAACTGCCCAAGTTAAAACAAACCAAGGGGTTACTGCCCCATCCTTCTCCCTCTTCCCCATAAATAAGGCTTCTTCCTCTTACTAAATCCTAGTCTAACCTCCCTTTTCTCTCCCAAAGCCTTGGCTTAAGCTCTTTTCACTCTCAACTTTCCGTAATAGCTTCCCCTCTCTGGCCTTCCCACTTCCAGTCCTCTCTCCCTCGCCATCTTCCAACTGAAGCCGTAATTATCTTTCTTCCTGAATATGCAATGTGATCACTAAATACCTATGGTGGTTCTCCATTGCCTTGAATCAGGGTACTCTTCTTGGGAATGGCTATTCAGTGTCTCCATTATTAGGTCCTGTTTCATCTTCTCAGCTTCAAATGTAGCTAATTTTCTCTTCATGTGCTATGTACTCTGACCACACGAGACAAATTTGCTTTCCCCGGACATATCATAGATGTTCGTGCTTATGTTTCTTTACTTCTGCTGTCCCCACTGCCTGGAACTCTCTTGCTATTTTCTCTACTAGCACCCCATCTTTCACATCTCCCAAATGAGGCAGAATTAACTCCTGCCTTGAATGTGTTGCCTTGTGCCTCTTGCTAGCCCTTAACAGACTGTATTAGAATCAGCTGCTCACACATCAATTGCCTACTAGCCTATGAGACCCTTACCAGCACAGAACAGTCTAATTTACCTTTCTACCTCCAGCACCTAGAACAAAGCCAAGGTAAATAGTAAGTCCTCATTAACTATTTCCTGAATGCTGCCTTTAAGGGTCATATGGTCTCGGTCATTCCCCACCACCTTCCCTTCCACCCAAGTCCCCACCCTGCACAAGTCATTGTCTAGTCCTGGACAAGTTATTTCCTCTACTGGAGTTTCAACTTCGATGAAATTAAGGACTTGGACTAGGCACCACACCCCCTTTCTCAAACTTGACTGTGTATCAGAATAACCTAGGGTGCTGGGTACCAAGGCAGATTTCTGGACTCCACTGCCAGAGTTCAGATCCCGTGGTGGGACTTGATGCTCAGGAATCTGTGTTTCTATGAGAGCACATGAGGATGTCTCAAGTGCATAACCAGAATTGAGTACCCCTGGCCTGGCAGGTTCTTGAGAATCTTGATCTTCCCGCCGGCTCCAGCATCCAAGGGCAGGTTCTCAGCCGAGCCACCGAGCAAGGAGACAGGCTGGTCCAGGCAGTCTGACTCCAGTGGCAGGAGACGCAGAGCGGGCAGCAGCGGGGCGGGTGGAGGAGCATGCGGGAGCCCGGCCCCCGCGGGGCCCCAGTTCAGGCATTCGGCTGCCGGGCGGGGTCAGGGCCCCGAGCCTGAGAGCCGCTCGCTCGGCGGCAGGAGTAAGTGGGACCATCTGCTCCACTCCGCAGAGGTCAGCGCTTTGTGTCAAGCTCCCATCCCCCTCGCTCCTCCCCCACCTTCCCCTCTCTGCCCTTTGACTCCCGGGACTCAAAAGAAAAAAGCACTTGAGATCCCGATGAAAGTGGGAGTGTGATGGGGAGCGACAACGGCCGCTGCAGCTCGGGCCGGGGCAGCGCCGGGCCTGCCCGGGCGGAGAGCGCGGCGGGCGGCTGCGGGCGGAGGAGGACCGGCCGCGTCCCGTCCGCAGGGCCCGGGGCCGAGCCGGCGGGGCGGCTCCCGAGGGAGGCGGCGCCGGTTCCCACAGCCGGCCGGGCCGCCGGGCCCCTTTGAAGTGGCCGCAGCTGCACACCCCGACCCGCCGCTAATCCCCGCCGACGCGGGCGTCCTCGCCCCCCCGCATAGCAATAGTGTCCGCGCTGAATGGCGCTGGCTAATTACCTCGCTCGCACCGCCGCGGGTGAATGAGAGAATCCGGCATTGTGCGCGGCGAATGGAGAAAATAAGACAGCCATTGTCCTCGCACGCCAAACGAGGGTTTGATGTCGCTGGGGCGAGCGAGGCACCATTTCCCGCCACCCCCGCTCCCCAACCCCCCGGCGGGGCAAATTCCCCAGCTGGGCCCGGGCCACGGCGCACCGGGCTGGCCCGGGAAACTGAGCGAGCGGTCCCCGGGTCCCCGGGGACGAAGCCCTCCGCCTCGCGTGGAGGCCTGGCGGGCGGACACACGACCCCACCGGGGCTCCTCTCTCCACCTGCAGGGTCTTAAGGGCCCGTACGGCGCTCCCCCGGTTCTGTCCCCGACTCAGGAAAACAAAAAACAGGCACGGCCCTGCCTTCGACAGCCGACAGCCGAATTAGATTTCACTGGGAACACATGAAACAATGGGAGGAGTCGGGGATTTATACCCCTCAGTGCCCAACTGTGTGCCACCAGCTCAAAGGACTAGAGGAATTCAGAGAATGGCTGGCAGAGATGTGAGTAGACCAGCAGGACTCTGAAAAGAAAAGGAAGGAAGGTGGAGAACAGTGAGGAGCCTGGACCGACAAGGGACTGGTATGTTCAAGGAGGAAGAGGGACAATGGTTGGGAAAAGGAGGTCCAGGTTATCCAAGGTCTGCATCCAGGGCCAGGTTTCAGGATTCGGATGCACTGCCCCAAGCACCAACGCCACTGTTTTGATCCCAAAAAAGTCCTCATGAGAGGGGTGGACAGATAGCTAAGACTGGAGTTCCAACCACAGGCCTGTGGAAACCCACTCTTTATCAGAAACCGGGAAAAAAAATTCCTTTTCCTGAGGCATTTTCCTCCCCCCACCCCATGTATAAGGATGGGAGCTTAGAAATCAGCACTAAAGGAGTTCCCGTCGTGGCGCAGTGGTTAACGAATCCGACTAGGAACCGTGAGGTTGCAGGTTCGGTCCCTGCCCTTGCCCAGTGGGTTAACGATCCGGCGTTGCCATGAGCTGTGGTGTAGGTTGCAGACGCGGCTCGGATCCTGTGTTGCTGTGGCTCTGGCGTAGGCCGGTGGCTACAGCTCCGATTCAACCCCTAGCCTGGGAACCTCCATATGCCGTGGGAGCGGCCCAAGAAATAGAAAAAAAAAAAGAAAAAAAAAAAGAAATCAGCACTAAAGACAATGATGATGCAGATGGACAAGATGACCACCACCACACTATTTGTGCATTCAGCAGATTCTGTGCTTTATCAAGGCTGCCTTCTCTTCACCGTCGCCTCCAAATAAGGTTGCTTTTTGGCAGGGCAAGAAGAGAGTACATCCTTCAAGATAGGGAGGTGTCTTATCTTTCTAGCCTCCCTCAGGGTACCCAGCTCAGAGGCAGGTAGGTATAGGACAGATGCTCTTTGAGCTCTGTTGATTTGAGAACTGACCTGCTTTAATATCCTTCAGTTCTATGTATCCTTTTCTAGAAGCATGTACTTCCTAATCCCTTCTGATGGGCTCTTAGACTATTTCTGCCTAAAGGAAGAATGTCATACACAAGGTCCAATGTCCTATCAGGCTTGACAAGTGATTAAAAAGGTCTATTGCTCAGATCAACAGCTATTGAGCTGACACAGGAGCCCTTAGCTAACAAAACTTATGATGCAAACTACAGAGCTCTGAGGCCTCAGTCTTTTCTAATGTCCATATCACTACTAGATTATAAGTCCTTTGTGGCAGCCCACAACTAAACTCTGAAACAGAAACATCCATCTAGCCATTTATTTGAGGATAAAATTAAAGAATGAACAACACTTGTTGAGAGACTGAATGAACAGCGGCCAAAATGGTTCATTGTTTTGGCTGATCGACCACATTTAATGTTACCAGGTGGGAGTCGTAACAGGGATATATGAAAAGCATGCTTTTTAAACAAGAGAACGATCTCAGAATAGCTCATTGTTTTTCTGACTCAGTCCTGAATCAAGGTTTAATCTAACCCTGTCATAACTTCCAATATGATCATAATGTGTTCCTTTATGAGTCCCCTAACTCTTCATCTTAGAGTCATATTTCTTCTGCTGAAGGCTCTAGAACCTTAAGCCTGATTGGCATCACAGCACCTACTGCTGCTGAGCTCTTCCCCTGCTTAGGACCTTCTACTGAGTTAACTGATCTGCCTGGTTAGTTTCAAGAACTCCAAAACAAAGCAAGAAGAAAGCAGAGCTGCTGTGGATGTGGTAGATGGAAGAAGCCTGGAGCCCCACAAGCCTGGCCTCCCTCTCTCCTCCTTTTCCAGCCCTTTAGCCCCCACACAGACCCAAGGACTCTAAAGAATGATGCTTCAAGTCCCCTGATCTGGAATTATTCAAGGAAACAACAATTAGTTTGTAGTAGATCAAAGATCATTCTAATGCTAAACAGGCCACTAGTTTCATTTTACAAGACTAAAATGACCAAACAGAAACTACAAACATAGCTATTATTATCTATTACTATATATGTGCCTTTATGGTTTGTCCAGATTTCAGCAAGTGTGCCTGAATGTCTAATCCCCAGAAATTACATTTGGGAAATGATCCACTATTCAAAAAACATGAGGTGCCTCCAGCCACCTCTCTAATTAGAGATTCAATACTTTTAACTTAAAAAGTCCTTTTTAAAGGATGCCTATTTCTCTTCACATCTCTTCTTTCCCCAAACCCAGGACCACAAATAACTTTAAAAATAATGTTCCATGGGAGTTCCTGTTGTGGCTCAGTGGTAACGAACCCAACTAGGATCAATGGGATATGGGTTCAATCCTTGGCCTCGCTCAGTGGGTTAGGGGTCCGGCATTGGCATGAGCTGTGGTATAGGTCGCAGATGCAGCTTGGATCTGGTGTTGCTGTAGCTGTAGCTCTGATTCTACCCCTAGCCTGGGAACTTCCATTTGCTGAGGATGTGGCCCTAAAAAGCAGAAACAAAACAAAAACAAAAACAAAAACAAAGTAAAGAGGAAGTTCCCTGGTGGTCTAATGGTTAGCACTTTCACAGCTGTGGCCTCGGTTCAGTCCCTAGTCTGAGAAATGAGATCCCACGTCAAGATGCTGCATGTTATGGCCAAAAGAAAAAAAGAAAAGCTCCATAGCTAAGTATTTTGATAAGGAGACACCAAGTATAACAGAGTGTATCTTGTCTTTTTTTGGTCACAGTGTGCAGCAGCTTGATGTGAGATTTCAGTTCTCAAACTAGGGACTGTGCACAGGCTGCAGCAGTGACAGTACCGAATCCTTACTACTAGACCACCAGGGAACTCCCTTTTCTCCTCTTAGCCATTCCCATAGCAACATGCATTCACAGGATGCTTTGTTATCATGGTTATGACCTTCCAAGATAACAAGAAGGCAGGTGTGTACCTGCAGGGGGTAGTCCTTCCACAGAGGATGCACAAGAGGCTAGAGAGAAGAAGGATGCTTCCTGGCATGGAATTAGCCTGTTAGCTATTCTGGCGGTGAGGCCAATAATCTGGCATCCTGAGACTTTCACTAGCTTGCCTGGAACAGTGTCTAACCCTGAGGTAACTGAGTACTGGTGGCCACCTCTCCTGGGGTGGCAGACTGGGGTTTGAACTCATCAGGCCAAGCCGTTCCCACTCAGCACTCAGTGGAGGCCCCTGCAGCTCTGTCCAATCCCATCCTCCCCCAAGTGGCCACTGGTGGGACCTTGAGAAAAGAGTGTTTCAAGGAAGGGAGTAGAATAGGAAGATAGACCAGAAGAAGCTGGATTAGGAGATGTCAGGATACAGTTAAATGCAGACCTGGCCACTCTCAGCTCCTGACAGTAGGGACTCAGAAGCCTGGGGAGAATGGCTTAGGTGACACAACTCTGTAGGCACTTGAATAATATCTGACTCAGCTTTATCTGCCCTCCCCCAACCCCAGGCTGGTGAGCTCCAGAGGGCAAGTGTGCCTACCACAGCAGGCAGGAGGTGTTCCTACACTCCCTTTCACACACTCATAGCGCCCCTTTTCCCACCCTTCCCAGGCACCAACTCCAGACCAAGTCCGGTGTTCAACCCTGAAGATGCGGAGACAGGCCAGCCCCTCCCCTCACAGAGTTTGCAGACCAGTGGGGAGACTAACTATATACTCACTGTCCCAGAATGGATCACAAGTCTTCTGAGTCTCCCCAACCTCCCCCTTCCGAAAACAAAGTTGGGCCTCCAGCCCAAGCACTGTCAGGGTGATAAGCACCCACCTCTGTGAAGGCCCTGGAACCCTCTCTGCTCCCTTTCCCCAGGAGAGCTGGCCTGTTCAAAGTTTTCCCCACAAACTTTTATCTAGCTCTGGCCCCTTGTCAGAAGTCTCTGGCCTACACCCCAAGCTAACTGGGAAGAAGAGGGTTGGGAAGCCCACACCTCACTCTCCTGTTTCATTTTGTTCCCCAAGACCAGCCCTGGCTTCCTGGTTACTAGGTGAAGGCCAGGGGAGTAGTGATCCCCAGGCACCATGTAGAAGCTCCAGGAAGCATTCGCACACCAGACATACTAACACTCACACACTTGCACACACACGTTCTCACACCCACACAGACACACCAAGGCGCAGTAACTTGAAGGCTCCAAGACTTGCGACGCGTGGAGTTAATTTAACGCACATCGATTCTGATTCTGCCACATGTCAGCCAGCCCACCCACCTAGTCACGGTGAGAAGGGACATTGTGCTGGGGGTGGGGTCATCCCTCCTCCCCGCCAAGGAGAGGGGAGGTCCACTCTCTTCCTATCTCGCTCCAGTGAGCCAGTGCCCTCGGGGACCAGCGAGGCTGGTGTCACAGCTCCCGCAGCGCGTAGAACTAGGCAGCGCCCCGCCCTGCCATACCCTGCCTGGACCCAGCCTGACATGCGCTGCCTGCCTGGAGCCAGGTGGGTGGCAACCTGGCCAAGGGAGCGACAGAGGGTGAGGATAACAAGAGAACTTTGCAGCAGATCTTTGTTCCTGGCACTAAAAAGGAGGAGGTGTCAGGAGACAGGCGTGGGAGAGCGAGATGGAGGAGAGAGCTAGACAGAGCCCAGAAGGAGATAGAGAGAAGAGTTGGGGAGGTAGGAGCCAGTTCAAGACAAAACGAGACTGGAGTTCCCGTCATGGCTCAGCAATAACGAACCCAACTAGTATCCATGAGGATGCAGGTTCTATGTCTGGCCTCGCTCCATGGATTAAGGATCCGGTGTTGTCCAGGGCTGTGATGTAGGTCATAGATGCGGCTCAGATCCGTGTTGCTGTGGCTGTGGTGTAGGCTGGCAGCTACAGCTTTGATTCCACCCCTAGTCTGGGACTTCCATATGCTACAGGTGTGGCCCTAAAAAGCAAAAAAAAAAAAAAAAAAAAAAAAGACAAAATGAGATACTGTCTCAGAATTTTTTTTATCTATTTATTTTTTGGTCCTTTGTCTTTTTAGGGCCGAACCCACAGCTTATGGGGGTTCCCAGGCCAGGGGTCTAATCAGAGCTACAGCTGTAGGCCTATACCACAGCTCATAGAAACACTGGATCCTCAACCCACTGAGCGAGGGTGGGGATCAAACCCTCAACCTCATGGTTCCTAGCCAGATTCGTTTCTGCTGCACTACAAAGGGAACTCCTTCTTTTTTTCTTTTCTTTTTTTTTTTAGGGCCACACCGGCGGCATATGGAGGTTCCCAGGCTAGAGGTTGAAGCAGAGCTGTAGGCACCGGCCTACACCAGAGCTACAGCAATGTGGGATCCAAGCCTCGTCTGCAATCTACACCACAGCTTAAGGCAACACTGGATGCTTAACCCACTGAGCAAGGCCGGGAATCTAACCCATGTCCTCATGGATGCTAGTCGGGTTCGTTAACTGCTGAGCCACAATGGGAATTCCTCTTAGAAATTTAGAAGTGGGATGGGACTTTAGGAATCTTGTAATCTGGTCCTCCTCACACTACCTGCCATCTATAGGGAAACTGAGGCCCAGGAAGGTGAACTTTGGACTAAGTGGGTCCAAAATCACATGGGAAAGAGTTGAGAATTTCCTTATTAAAAGCAGCTTTTTGGTGAAGTGGGAGCCATGGAGGGCACAGAAGTAATGATGATGTCTATGTCAAATCCAGTCTCCTCTCAGGACTCTCGGTCAATAATATGGGGCTAAGGAGTTTCCTGGTCGCCTAGCAGTTAAGGATCCAGTGTTGTCATTGCTGTGGCATGGGTTTGATCCCTGGACCAGGAACTTCTGCATGCTTTGGGGACAGCCAAAAAATTGTAATAATAATGGTGGGGCCAGAGAAGATGTCCCCTCTAAGGCAGCCCTAGCCAGGCACCTCCCATGGAGTTCTATTTCCAAGATTCAGCCCTCCCCCTAGCTTCTCTGCCCTCCTAACAATGATGCCCTCAGAAGCCTGAATAAAGGGAGCCTCCACTGATGGAGAACCCTCCATGCTACAAATGCCTGGAACCTACTCATCCTCCCCACTTCACAAGTCAGGCAGGGCAGTGCTCTATCCCATTTCCCACAAAGACAAACTGAGACCCAGAAGTTTGAAGGGGAGGAGGAAACTTGAACCCAGAACCAGACCTCAGCTCAAGTCCACCTGCATCTCGTACTGGCTCCAGTTCCTTGAGGGTATCTATACTTCCACCATGATCCCACAGCCAGAGTGAGTGGGGTTTTCCTACAGGCAGGGTTTGGGGATGAATTCTAAGTTGTCCTTGATTTCTCCCCACAAAAGGTCACAGTCTTTGCAGACACAATCCCAGGTGGGAAGGGGCTAGGCTGGGTGGATGAAATGGAAAAATGTCCATGGCAGGCAGGGGCCACAGGCCAGGGCATATGCCCCTGGAATTATCAGCCCTCCATACCAGAGGCCTTCAGGTAGGGATGGGGACAGGAACCAGGACCCTCCCCAGAAGTCAGGTTGCCAAGAGTGAGGGTGAAGAAACACTGAGCAGCCAGGGCTGCTGCTGGATCCCAAGAGGGTCTGGTTTCCTGCTCTCTCATTTCCCCCACACCTGGTTCCCACCTCTGTTCTAGGGACCCCAGCTGCAATTGCCCCACTCCCTTTGCCAGTAAGGGCTTACCCTGTGCCCTTCCAGCAGGCACAGCCTGCCCTTCCCTGCAGTGCCACTGGGTTTATCATGAAGCCTCCTGTCCAAAACACTGTACAGTAAGGCCGAGAGGGCAGGGGCTTAACGCAGACCCCTCCACCCAGGTTGGGATGGTGGTAGAATCTCCCAGCCACACAGCAGACAGGGATTGTGGTCTGGGGTGAGGGCCACATAAGTCCAAGAGGCCTTAGGCCACCTCGCCCAGGGAAGGGGACAGCACAAGGACGATCAGCAGCCTGGCTCCTCCATCCTCCAGGCTGATTATGGCTCTTCCCTACTACCTATACCCACCCCCCACCCCTCCCCTGCCAAGAACCCCTGGGGAGAAGGATCCTTCACGAGCCACACCAGTTCCTCTCCTGTGATTTGTTCTGAATTTTCAAACAAAGAGTAATTATGACAGATGTGGAGCAATCAGCGTCATTATGCGGGAGAACAAGAAAGGGAAAGGGAGCTGAAAGGACCCCTGGGGGGAGGGGAACTTGTCTTTCCTCCTTGGAAGAAGCAACTCCCACCTCTACCTCCAGCAGCCCCAACACCCTCCCGATTTCCTCTCCTTTCCTGCGGGGAACCTGTCCCCAGCCCCTCTGCCCAGTCTCACAGGTAGAACAAGACTTCTTTCTGCAGAGCATCCCAGCCTAACTCGCCCAGGCCTCCAGCAGCAGCTATGGGTTGGAGGGCGTGTAGCCCTGCTGGGCACACCAGGAAGTGGCTCCCACCTTGGCCAGGACTCTAAGCTCCCAACGCCCTCGCACCCACCCTGCATGTGCCCAGGTACCTGGCTCTGTTTCTGAGGCAGACAATACTGATTATATTTTCAAGGGACACGAGGCCCTTCTGAGGACACACAGGCCACTGAATTTTGGGTCAGGCAGACCAGGTTTAAATCCCAGCTTCTCTACTTTACTGTGCACCCTTGGGCAAGTTAATTAACCATTCTAGGCTTCTGTTTACTCATCTGTTCAAATAGGCCTAGTAACAGTTACCAATGGAAATGTCACGGGAGTTAAGTAAATTAACACACAAAGGGATTAGCAGAGTGCAGCCTTATATTACTAGGACCACTTCCACAACTACTAGTTGGTTTACCACCAGCACCAGCACCAGCACATAGGTAGCCCTCAGACCACTCAGCTCAGTGTCTGGTGTGCTTTGGAAACTCAGAGGCTCTATGAAATATGCTGTGGATGTCAGGAGCCCACATCTGAGATTTGCTGGTAACCATCACATCCAGAACTATGACCACAGACAAAGCCTGGGGCAGTGCAGGACACGAGAAAAACAGAAATGTATGTGCCCATCTGCCCTGGGCGGGGAAGGATATAAAAAAATCTCTCCCTTCCCATACCAGAGAGCAGTGAGGCACTGGGGAGGGCAAGAGGAACGAGGGACCCAAGAGGCTCTCTTACCTGCCCAGGCTGGAGGACCAGTCACATCCTTGGGCAGGTTACCCACTTGGGGCCTCAGTTTTCAAGTCTGTAAAATGAGAGAGTGGGATGAGATGAGCTCCAAAGTTTCCCCATAGGCTGGATGCCTGTGATCCTACTTAGGGTCCTGGATGCACTGGGAATTTTAGGATTTTTTCGCTGTAAGCCTGCAATTCAGTGAAAGGGCTGGACCTCAGTTCTCTCTCTCTTGGTGGTCTGCCCCTTCCTCTCCATTTAGGTGGTCTGGTCTCCATCTGCCCACCCCAAGTCCCTGGGGCCTCTTGCTTGTCCCCCCCTCACATTCCAGTGGCCTTGGGGGCAGCAGCCAGACCAGAAAGTCCAGTTCCTGCCCATTATCACCGCTTGCATCTGCACTGCAACCCAACACCAGCATTCCAGAGAGCAGCCCCGGGCTGCCCCACCACCCACTCTGGTCAGTGTCCGGGCTCAGAGACTGGCCCCAAGCAGGGGCCAGTGTTCTCAGATTCCTCTCAGGGAAGGTATGCCCCCAGGGAGACTCCGACACGCTGGGCAGACCACAGACCCCTTCCTTTGGGGTCTTCTTTGAAGCTCATCCTCTCAGCCTCTCCTCTTCCTCTCCCTCTGTTCTGTACTGAAGCCTGAGCTCACCTACTTTTGCTCCTGAAACAGAGGTATCTCCCTCCAAACATAGCAGAGAATGGTGGACACAGGAATTGCTATAATTGGAGCAAGAGGCAGGAGGAAAGACAGAACAATAAAGAAAGCTGGAGGAAGAATTCCCACTGTGGCATAACGGGATCGGTGGTGTCTTGGGAATACTGGGACACAGGTTTGATCCCCTGCCTGGCACAGTGGGTTGAGGATCTGGTGTTGTCGCAGCTGCAGCTGACCTGGGAACTCCATATGCTGTGGAGTGGCAAAGAGAGGGAGGGAGGAAGGAAGGAAGGAAGAAGGAAATCCTGAGGAAGGAAGACTGCAGGGCAAAGGAAACAAGGACTGAGGGATGATAAAGATAAAGACCCTAAACCTGGCCTCACACACTGGAAAGCAGAGGTGGGGCAGAGTGCGGAGGGGTGTCAAAGACTGTGGAGTTTCCAGACTAAGATCCAGAGAAGAGAAGGTCAGGGTGGGGTGTAAGCCCTCTGCATCTAATTTTCCTCCCTCTGCCTCTGTGGGTGGTGGGCTGGCCTGGATTAAACCCACACTCCCCACTGCCTCCACCTCCCTGTGGTCTGGCCTAGAGCGCCTCCTGCTTGCCCCTCAGGCCTTTCCACCTTCCCCGGGTCACAGTATCACCTGTCCAGGCACCCCTCTTCAGGAAGTCCCTGGAACTGCTCCTGCCCATGGAGGTCCCTTTCTTTTCTACTCCTCCCTTACATGTGAGGGCAGTCACAAAGGTTAGTCCTTCTTGGAACAGGGTGAACAAAGTTGGGGGCAGGGGAAGTGAGCACAGAAATCAAAGAAATGTCCTTTGGTGGAGGTTGGGGGGAGGATGGAGCAGCCCAGGCCAGCAGGCTCGGATTGCAGCCAGATTGTAGGCTTTCGCCTAATGAATAAGAGAACTCTGGCCCAGACGCCCAGAGGTACCAAGGCCAGGCCCTCATGCCCATCACAGAAGCCCCGCGCTCCACCAGTGACCTAGGGCTTGCCTCCCTCCTCCCTCCCTTCAGCTGCAGAACCTAATAAAAGTATCTACACACACACACACACACACACACCCGTTGCCCTGCACCAGTTCTGTTCACTCCATATCTCTGAGCTGGCCCCACTGCTCAAGGGAAGAGGGATTCCCACAGGGAAGTCCTTTGAAGAGAGCTGGACCCCAATCCTGAGCCCATCCTTCAACACACACCTGTATTCAGGTGCCCACCGGGGCCCACATGGCAATGCACACATGCACTACTGGCCTCTACATTCCTTGCTGCAACAAGGCTGTGGCCAGAGATCTTAGGGAGCCATAGGTTAGTTACACAGGCAGACATTCTTGGAAACACTCGATCCAGTTTACACAAAGACAGCAGTGAGCTGTTTGGTTTTCCATCCTGGGTGCCCTTCTGTTCTAGTCTACTTTTATTGAGGGTGTGCAGAAGAGCCTTCGAGCTACTGTGAAAAGTCTCTCTTACACACACACACACACACACACACACACACACACACACACGCCTGCAGGGACTCTGAAGAGAAGAGGGAAAGGCAATACAAGGAGGCCAGAAGTGAAAAAGTCCTTTCTCCCTGGGGGTGGGGAGGAGATGGGGGCTAAGGGAGGGGGGGGGCACCGGGGGCCTGTTTCATTTGCAGGCTGCAAATGCCTCTCCTATTCACCGGCCCACATTCCCAGCCAAGGCGCCCGGCCACGGACAATGCCGGGAACAGGAACAGAGAAGATTTGCACATTGTGTTCAAGGGGCCAGCTGGCTGCCTGCAACAGTGGAGCCAAGGTGTGGGAACCAGAAGCATTTGACTTCCACACTCAAGTCCTGCTGGTGGGGTGAGGGGCCGTCCTACCCCCACAGTTGGGGCCGGTGGGCAGACGCTTCATCCAGGCGAGGAATAAAGGCCAAGGCAGGAGACCCGGGGACCCACGCATGAAGGCTACCAAGCAGTTTGGTCTCTGATTCACACCCCATCTGGTGCAGAAGAGAGCGTCTCGGCCCGTCTAGAGATAAACATGCAGCCACCACCCCGTGATCCTGCCCCGAGTGTTACATTCCCCTGCCGATCCTGCCTGTTCACAAGCTTCTGTTCCTGTGAGCTGTGCTGTCAATTTGAGGTAGGGAGAGCCAGCAAGAGAGAGGAAACAAAAGAGAAGTGGAGAGAGACAGGGCCTTGCACCCACAAGGCCACAGGTTCATTTCGTTTGTACCACGCTCCACAGGCAGGGGACGTGAGAAATACAAAAGAAAGAGAAGCCCTTTAGGAGCTTAAAATCTAGTTGAGGAGACAGATGGAATATCCAGCCACAAAACAGTTACTTAACAATGCAAGCAGCCTGAATGCCACAGACCACAAATATTCCCCACCTTAGGAGGGGGAAAAAGGAATTACCGTAAGCTAAGTGGTCTTTAGGGAGGGATCAGGTAAGGCAGGAGCAGGGACGAGAAAAGACTGAGAAAAGGCTCAGCGAAGGCAGGCATGTCCCATGGACTGACTGGATGCAAAGGAAGCCTTAATACCATAGACATGAACCTTGGTCCAATTACTTGATATTACAAAGAGAAAAGCAAAGCCCAGAGAGGATGAGTGACTTGCCCAGAGCCACACAGGATTCCTGATGTCCAGCCCAGGGCCTTTCCATCACACCTGATAGCTTCTCAAGAGATTCAGAAGGGGCTGGTCTCTGGAGTACTGACTGGCAGGTAGGAAGGCCCTGACCCTTGCTCATTCGCACATACCTCTGCACCATGGCATGCTTAGGGGTGAGCTGCCTGGCATGAAAGCAGGCTTAGGCATGGCCACTCACTCATCACACCAGTGATACTTCAGCTGCAGAGCCTGCTTCTGGCCCAAATGGGTAGGCAGATGCGCGTGAGGGGCAGGGGAGACTTCCTCAGGGTTACTTTAGCTGAGCCGTCCTTCAAGGAGAGAAGCCTGGGATCCACACAAGTGACAGAGGCCTCCAGGGTTACCAGCCACAACCCACTGCACAACCCATTGCCCTGAGGCCCTCCGGGGTCCCCTAAATATGTTGCCCCCCCAACAAGCTGTACCACACAGCAACTTCAGCCCATAGTTTCCCTGTCCCAGATCTGTTTCCACAGAACTAAGCTCAGATGCTGCCCCCCCGGATCCACACACGGTCCAATCAGAGCTACAGCTGCCAAGCTACAGCTGCCAAGCTGCGCTAGAGCCACAGCAACGCCGGATTCCAGCCACGTCTGCGACCTACACCACAGCTCACGGCAATGCCAGATCCTTAACCCACTGAGCAAGGCCAGGGATCAAACCTCATGGTTCCTAGTCAGATTTGTTTCTGCTGCACCACAACGGGAACTCCCACACAAGCGTGGATCTTGCTACCGAAGGAGATTTCAGAGTTGCTGGTTAAGCCCTCCCTCAGAGAGGATGAGAACGATTCAGACTCTAGGACTGGGTGACTGAGGACCTGAGCAGTAGGAGACTGAGGTGGTGAGAGCAGGGGACTAGAACTGGACTTCCCTCTCAGCATACCCTACTGCCTCTTTCTAGACGTCTGGGCTCCCCAGGGGCCTGCCTGGAACCACCACATCTAAAGGAGCTTAGAACGTCACATTTCTCACCTCTATCACCTCCCCTCCCCCAAACAATAAGAGTATCTAAGCAACACTTTCTACGTGCCCTGAACTCTGCCAGGTTCTTTACGCGTGATCATAGGTAATCCTCACAGCATTCCTCCTGGATAAATACTATTTCCCCAGTTTAAAGATAAGGACCTTGAGACTCAGAGGACAATGTACATCCAGCTGGGGAGTCTTTGCCTTCAGAACCTTCAGAACCAGCATTGGGCCTGCCTAATCTGGATGACCCCAGGCTGGAAGGGAGGCAATCCTGGCTCTGAGAGCCCAGCCTGCATTGGGACAGTCTGGTTCTCAGCCTAAATTAGCCATCAGCAGCTAGCACTAACAATAATACATAATGAGCATTTCCTAGATGCCAAGTCTTGTGCCACATGCTTTACACCCATCACCTCATTTAATCCTCCAACAACCCTGATAGGCTGATGGGATTATGCTCATTTTTTTTCGGATGAAAGCACAAAACTCGAGAGAGTTAAAAGGAACTTGTGCTGAGAATATAGCATCAGTGAGTGGCTGAGCTGGGGTTCAAACCCACCTAGGTCTGTCCCTGAAGCTCATGTCCTACAGACTTCACTCTGCTGCCCACAGACCCCCTACACCAGTGATTATGATATGGGAAGGGGCGCTCCTCTAGCACCTGTGAACCAGCACTGTTGGCATCACCTGGGATTTTTTTTTTTTTGGTCTTTTCAGGACCACACCCAAGGCATATGGGGGTTCCCAGCCTAGGGGTTGAATCAGAGCTGTAGCTGCTGGCCTACAGCCACAGCCATGCCAGATCTGAGCCGCATCTGTGACCTATACCACAGCTCACAGCAACGCCAGATCCTTAACCCACTGAGAAAGCCCAGGGATCGAACCTGCATCCTCATAGATGCTAGTCAGATTCATTTCCGCTGAGCCACGATGGGAACTCCTCACCTGGGATCTTGTTAACCCTGCAGAACCCCAGGCCTTCGCCTAGACCTACTGATTCAAAATCTGAATTTTATCAAGATCCCCAGGTAATCACCGGGCCGAGTAATATTAGAGAAGTCTTGCTCTAGATCATCTGGCTCTTTACTCCAGTCTCCAGGGGCCTGAGCCTGAGAACTGAGACCAGGAAATGAGGACTCGGAACCAAGGGCATCTGCTTGAGGGGCCCCACTCTTCGCTGTTGTCATCCAGATTCATAGCCCTCAACAGGTGTGCATCAATGCATGTTCCCACTGGATCAGGTGACCCATATGCCGTCCTTGGACCCCTCCAGAAGGATGGCAGAGGGTCTCACAGCCAGTCAAGTTTTGGCTGATGCCCAGAGGCTTCAGAGAACCCCAAGGCTCTCCTAGGAAGGGGTTAAAACAAGTTGTGCTCAGGCTCCAGTAATTCTGCTCCCTGAGAGATTTCCCTGGAGTGCTTCCTGAGTCCCAGGGAGAGAGAAAGCTGGGGGCTGGGAGCAGATTCAGGCTGTCTGCTTTTGCTGGCAGTGTATATCAGTGAAGTCACCTTTAAATAAAGAAAAAAGTATTAGCTCCATTACTGAGCACCTCCTATGTGCCAGGCAGAGCACGGAGTGCGTTAGTCCTTACAACCATCCCCCAAAGTAGGGTTATATGCACATTTCACAGGTAAGGAAACGGCCATGCAGAGGTTAACTTGTCCAGGGTCCCATCCTTAACACACATCTCGATTTTCAGCCCCCAAACTATAAACACATGGAATGGCAAGCCAGAGAAACCAGATGGGCTGGAAGCATGAGTGCCCTTTGGACCCTGAGCCACTCCATCCTAAAAAGGAGACGCTTGGAACTGAAGCCCCGAGAAATCAGCCTGTCGTTTAGCCCATCCTGTTCAGGCCATCTTTCTTTTTTTTTTTTTTTTTTTTTTTTTTGCTTTTAAGGGCCGCACCCTCGGCATATGGAGGTTCCCAGGCTAGGGGTTGAATCAGAGCTATAGCTGCCTACCTAAGCCAGAGCCACAGCAATGCCAAATCCGAGCCATGTCTGTGGCCTACACTGCAGCTCATGGCAACACCAGATCCTTAACCCACTGATCAAGGCCAGGGATCGAACCCGCACCTCAGGGTTCCTAGTTGGGTTTGTTTCCACTAAACCATGACAGGAACTCCAGGCCATCTTTCAATGACAGCATCTGAGCTCACTGGGATGGAAGAGGGGGTATTCCCAGAGCTCAGATGCCCCAGCAGTCCTGCCCACACAGACCTGGACCCCTACCTGCCTCACTGGGTGAGTCCACTGGGTGGATTATGTGTCTGTGAGGGTACAGTCCCCCTGCCTGTCAGCTCCGGTGGAGCAGGAAGGAGAAGCAGGGGCTCTGGAAGGCTTCTCACACCTCTTCAGAAGGCATCCTCCCGTGTCACACAACATCTGCCCTGCCTGCGGGCACACGGGCTGGGAATTATTACCAAAGGAGCAAACCCAGGCAGCTAATCAGCACTGGAGGTTTCTAGGGACATCAGCCTCTGAAGTGAGAAAAGGGGGTCCAGCCACCCGGTTGCTTGGTAGCCAAGCATTCCCCCAGGGGGCCATAAGCCTTGGTGGGGAGAGAGAGGTGGATCAGACTGCCAGTGTTTGGAGGCAACCGCCCAGCTGTCCCCAGGACCCCAAAGAACTAACCAAGCTGAACTTGCCCACTGGCTCTTTCCCCAGCCAAGGCCCACAGCTCAATTTCTTACACTGTTAGGAGTTTAATGAAACCAAACATCTTGAAGGTATTACCATTTACAGAAAAGCACATTTACAATTAGCTATATATAAACACCTGGGGATTTATCTCCCAGGATCCCAGGCTGGTGATGCAGGGGCCATCTATCGCCCAGTGTTGACACAGGCCAGGGAGGGTGCGGGGGTCAGCTCACTGAGAAGTCTCATTTCTCCCATCTGAAAATCTTCCTCAGGTCCCCACCCTTCACCCACGCTTCTCCTCCTCACACCCAGCCATCTGCTCAGGGCTACACCAGCCTCCCCACCACCGCCAGGAGGGCTGGGGGATGAGGGGTTGCTGAGCCAGAAGTGATTCGGTCTCAGGGTCCAGGGCTGCCTCCCAGAGAGCTCCATATGGGGGCCTGGATGTGCCTTCCTTAGAACAAAGGGGCATCTTCAGCTCAAGAGAGGGCTCCTGCCTCAGAACAATTCATCACTCACCAGCCGTTCAGAGCAACTGTGCAAATGCCCTCAGAGCCAGGAAGAAACTTGTCAGCGATCAGACGGTGATGAGGCAGCGTGCCACAGGAGTTAAGTGGGAGGGTGCAGGATTCAGAATAACTAGGCTGCAGGCCTGGCTCCTCTGCTCACCAGAAGCCACCAATTCCCCTGAGTTTTGGGGGTTTTGCTGTTGTTTGTTTGTTTTTGTTTGTTTGTTTGTTTTTAGGGCCACACCTATGGCATATGGAAGTTCCCAGGCTAGGGGTCAAAGCAAGCTGCAGCTGCCGGCCTACACCACAGCCCCAGCAACACAGGACCGGAGCCACATATGCGACCTGTGCCGAAGCTCGTGGCAACACTGGATCCTTAACCCATTGGGTGATCCTTAACCCAACGCCGGATCCTTAACCCAGGGATCAAACCAGCATCCTCAGGGACACTATATGGGGTTCTTAACCCACTGAGCCACAAAGGGAACTCCCTCACTTTTCTCATCTGTAAAAGGGGAATGACAACAGCGTATCTTCCAGCATCATCATGATGACTAAATGAGATAGTTCATGCAAAGCGCTTAGGCAGGGTGCCCAACATGCAGCAAGTGCTTAGTTAGTATTAGCTAGACGTACTCCCAACCAAAGTTAAAGCAGCCTCTTTAAGGGACACCTCCCCAGAAGTAGAGCAATACAGGATGGAGAACATTTTCCACTTGGCAAAGCTTTTGTGCTTTCTCAAGAGCAGTGGTTCTCAACCATGACCTCCCGCCTTCATAGCCCGCCACCTTCCCAAGGTACATAAATAATTTTGACATGGATGGAACTAGAGACTCTCACACTAAGCGAACTAAGTCAGAAAGAGAAAGACAAATACCATATGATATCACTTATATCTGGAATCTAATATATGGCGCAATGAACCTTTCCACAGAAAAGAAACTCATGGGCTTGGAGAACAAGCTTGTGGTTGCCAAGGGGGAGGGGGAGGGAGCGGGATGGACTGGGAATTTGGGGTTAATAGATGCAAACTATTGCCTTTGGAATGGATATGCAATGAGGTCCTGCTGTGTAGCCCTGGGAAGCACATCTAGTCACTTATGATGGAGCATCATAATGTGAGAAAAAAGAATGTGTATATGTACGTATGACTGGGTCACTTTGCTGTACAGTAGAAAATCTACAGAACACTGTAAACTAGCTATAATGGAAAAAAATAAAAATCATTAAAATAAAAATAATAAGAATAATTTTGGTTTAAGAAACAATTCCCGGAGTTCCTGTTGTGGCGCAGTGGTTAACGAATCCGACTAGGAACCATGAGGTTGCGGGTTCGGTCCCTGCCCTTGCTCAGTGGGTTAAAGATCTGGCGTTGCTGTGAGCTGTGGTGTAGGTTGCAGACTCGGCTCGGATCCTGCGTTGCTGTGGCTCTGGCGTAGGCTGGTGGCTACAGCTCCGATTCGACCCCTAGCCTGGGAACCTCCATATGCCGCGAGAGCGGCCCAAGAAATAGCAACAACAACAACAAAGACAAAAAGACCAAAAAAAAAAAAAAAAAAAAAAAGAAAAAAGAAACAATTCCCACACGTGTACACAGATTAAACAACAACTACAATAACTTTTTGCAGGGCAGGGCGGTAAAGCACAGCCATCATTTCATCACTGCAATACCCAATGGTCCATCAGCACAAGCAAAGCAAAATTCCAGAGCTGAGACACCTCTTCTCTCCCAATCAAGAAAACAACAACAACAACAACAACAACAACAAAACCCCACACTGAATATTAAGTCACCACCATGTATACTTTAAGTATCTCATAATTTTACTGTCAATTATTCCTCAATAAAGCTGAAATTCTTTTACAAAGTACACCGGCTTGAAGGGGGAGTAATGTCATCACTGTGTTAACCCTGAAATTATTCTATCACATCTTCTGTTAAGCAAATTGTTGACAAGCTTCAGAATGTCATCTCTGGCACAGTGAGGTTTTATCCTACCCAAAAGGTTTGAGAGTCAGCACATAATTAAAAGATGCAGGTAGCCAAAATTACCCTTCAAATTCTCTTAAATCGCCCCAAAATATGACAATCATTGATCTTTAAAACAATTTTTAAATTGTTTAAAGCATCCCAGTCTATTGAGAATTTTACTCAATAGACTGGGATGCTCACAATGCATCTGGAAACTAAGACACACTGACCCAAGAGCTGGATAAAGCTTGCTCTCGATTTCTCTTTCCCTCTCCCCACAACAGTGTTTGGCTACATTCATGTCAAATTGCATACCAATCACTTAAATGAGTATATGCTGTAATTCTACCACCACAGATCACTGCTATGCACCTCTCAACTGACCCATGCTGAGAAATTAGTGCTCCAGAAGCTGCATAAGATGGAACCACTCCTCTATCCCCCATGGCCTGGGGGGAAAAAAAAAGGTAAGAGCATCCACTTACTTGCTGCCTGGATTCGAGCCTTCCGGCTAACCACCAGCCCAAAGCGGTTCTGAGCCACACACTCATAGTCACCCTCATCTGAAGGGCTGCCTCCTTGATCCAGCAGGAAGTGGCGGATCATCAAGGACCCATTTGCCAGCACGGTAGAGTGGGTACTCTCTGGCAGCTCCACCCCATTCTTCCGCCAGGTGATTCGCACTGGAGGGGTCCCCTCCACCCTGCAGCCCAGTACCACGGGCTGCCCAGGGACTGCAACATCATCGCTTGGCTCCACAGCAAAGGCCAGTTCAGCAGAGTGGCCAAGACCTGAATCGGGTGAGGGAGATGAGAGCAAAAGGAGAGGTGAGCATGGAATGAGCTGGAGCAAGGGTTCCAAGTTCTCTGGATCTGTGCATCCCATCCCTGTCATTCTGTGATGTTAATAGGAATCTCCATTAACACACAGAACTTTGTGAGTTATTATGAAGTATCATCTCATACAGTATATTTACTTCATCAACAGACCATCTTGGAGAGATGGATATTATTACTACCATCTTTTATTTATTTATTATTTATTTGTCTTTTTTTGCCTTTTCTAGGGCCACTCCCGCGGCATATGGAGGTTCCCAGGCGAGAGGTCTAATCGAAGCTGTAGCCACCGGCCTACACCAGAGCCACAGCAACTCAGGATCTGAGCCGCGTCTTCGACCCACACCACAGCTCACGGCAACACCGGATCCTTAACCCACTGAGCAAGGCCAGGGATCGAACCCGCAACCTCATGGTTCCTGGTCGGATTCGTTAACCACTGAGCCATGATGGGAACTCCACTACCATCTTTTAAAAATTTTTTATCTTTTAGAGAAAAGGAAACTGAAGCCCAGAGATGTTAAGCAACTTGTCTGAGGCCTCACAGTTAATAGCTGCAAATCCGGGACCCGAAAATAAGACTTTGATTTCAATACAGCTCCTGCCACTTCTGTGGTTATCCTAGCAAATCACTGAAGCCTCAGACTTTCAGGGTATGACCTCATGTTAGGTGTTCAACCTGGCCTGGCTTCCATTCCTTATGTGTTTAAATCAGGAACAACAGTGTGGCTTGTTATTAAATGTGACTAACAGATTCAAAGGCACTGTGAAAAGTTAAAAGTTCTAAACAAATATAGGAGTTCCACGACCCCATCATGGCTCAGTGGTTAGCTAACCTGACTAGCATCCATGAGGACGCAGGTTTGATCCCTGGACTTGCCCAGTGGGTTAAGGATCCGGCATTGCCATGAGCTGTGATGTAGGTTGCAGACGTGGCTCAGATCCCGCATTGCTGTGGCTGTGGTGTAGGCTTGTGGCTACAGCTCCGATTCGAACCCTAGACTGGGAACCTCCATATGTCATGGGTGTGGCCCTAAATAGATAAAAAGGGGAAAAAAAAGTTCCAAACAAATATAAAATGAGATAGTAATAAATCTTTGCTTCTTGTTGCTGGCAAAACCATGTGAGGCCTGGTCCAGTGCCTGGCAGGGAGCAGGGTGTGTTGGCCCAGTATCAGGTACAAGCTAGGCTAGCATCCAGCACTACTGCTCCTCCCCTAAGAAGCTCTGGGCTTTGGTTGTTTTGCTTGTTTTCTCTTTGTCATAAGGCAGATGAGGGATACCAAATATCAACTCATATTTCCCAAAATTCAGGAGGGAGGTTCCTAGAAGCTCTACTGTCAGCAACCTCTTCACTCCTGCAGAAGAGAAAGGGACAGAAAGAGGAAGGAAAGGAAGAGAAGGGAGAAGAGGGTGATCAAGGAATCAGAAGAGGAAGAACAAGAACTCCAAATCAAGGCAAGATGCCAAGTCTCCAACTTCTCCAACGAGCAACTCACCAGACCAGTTACAACTCCCCGCCAGGGAGAAAGAACCCACCTGAGCTGAAAAGGCAGCCACAGACCCCCTCCTCACATTTCCGTGAAGCTAGCGATCCCTGAGCTGGCCCCTTCCCAACAGACCAGCGCCCTCCCTGGCTGAGAGGAGACCAGGCAGTGGGTGGGGAGAAAGGAGGGAGGAGGAGGGCTGGGGTTAGGGGGGTTTTCCCCACCCTCAGGGCTGCGTAATTCCTATTAGGACATTTGAGGGTCACGCCCCTTCAAATCCCTACCCATCTTCCCCAAGACCTGCATTTCAGCTGCTTCTGCTCCCCGCTCCAATCCCGGTATAGCAACCGGAGGACAAAGTTTCTCCTAGATGCTGCCGCGATATCCCGCTTCTTCGGAGCTAAGAGGGGAGAGAACAGTGCCCAGAGCAATGTCTGCTGAGAACTTGAGGTGGGAGGAGAAGGGACTCAATTTGCACCCCTCTCCTGTGAGGTGAGCCCGTTACACCCACTGTGGAAACAGAGTGGTGGTGACGGAGCTCCGGGCAGCCAAGCCGGCAGACCCCGAGCTCTGCGTGCACACCCTCCGGGGCAAGGCGGGCACGTGGGCAGCCCAGCCGTTCACTCGCCCTTGGTCGGCTTCTCTGCCCCTTCCTCAGCTCGAGGTGTGTCTCTCAGGTCTCCCACTCCCAACGCGCGCACCGCCAGGAATCTTCCTCCTCTTCCTTGGTCTCTCCCTCTCACTCCCCGCCTCAGTCCCGGCTCCAAATCCAGGACCTGCCCTCTGCGCCCAGCGCAGCCCGCTCTATCCCGGCCTTCGCCCCCGGGGTCTGCGGTCTCCTGCATCCGCCGCCTCCGGCCACCCTGTGCCCACCGCAGGGCTCCGCGCACCCCAGCTCGCCCCCTCGGACAGGACTCTGCCCTGCGGTCTCCCGTGGCTCGTTCCCCCCTTTCCCCAACTCCAGCCCTCCCGCCGAGCTCCTGCTTTGCCGCGCTCCTTGCCCCTCGGTCCGGGCTCGGGTCCTGCCCTCAGTTGTGGAGCTGCAGCGGACTGACTGACTGCAGGTCTCTCTTCAGGAGCTCGGTCCTCAGCATCCTCCTGCCGTGCCCGCTTCAGTGCCCTCTCCCCGGGCTCCGCCCTGTCCCGCTCGGCTCCCGTTCTCCGGCAAGTCCCTAGGTCCCGGGGTCCGCCTGCAGGTCCGCGCCGCTCTCCTCAGGTCCGCCCCTCGCGCGCGTTTACTCCCTTCTCGCCCTTCCCCGGGCTGGGTTCACGGCCGCCGGGTCGCGGACGCCCTAGCTCACCGTCGCTCGGCGCGGGCAGCAGCAGCAGCAGCGGCGGCAGCAGCAGCGGCAGCAAGAGCCGGGGCCAGCGGCTCGGGGGCGCGGCGCGCAGAGCAGCCATGGGGCTCGCGGTCCGCTCGGCTCGGCGACGCGCGGCTCCGGGGCCTCTCGCGGCTCACAGCGTTCCGCGGGGCCGGCGCCGGGGCCGGGGCCGGGGCTCCGGCCGGGGCCGAGCCCGGGCGGCTGGGGGCTGGGGCCACATGCCTGCCTAGGAGCGCCAGGGGCGCTGGGGGAGCGCCGCTTGCGCCATCTTGCACCCACCCTGGCGATCTGTCAGCCTCGCCCTGGGTGCGCGCTCCGCACTCGGCACCGCCTGAGCCCGCCCCGCCCTCCTCCCGCCGCCCGCCGCCCCCCTTCCCTCCTCTCCCGGTCCCCTCCCCCAGCCCCCTCTCCCCGGAGGCCCGGTCTGGGGAACAAAAGAGCCGGCGAGCGCTTTAAGCGGCCGGACATTCCCGGCTGCGCGGCGGACGCGCCCCCTGCGCTTTGAACTGGGGCTAGCGGGGCCGGCGCCGTCCCGAGGAGCAGCCCTGTACCCACTTCCCGCGAGCCAGCCCCGGACTTTGGGGGGCTGGGAAAGTGGAGACCCAAAGGACTGCGAATTGGGTCCGGGTTGCGGAGAAATGGGCAAAGCTGCGGGATTCGCTCTGACCCACTCTCTGCTGCGCCCTCCTCCACCGTGCCCAAGTCTACATTGTCAAGATAATTCCCTAAAAGCTGCACAAAGTTGTCAGATTCTGTTTTCCAAGGCCTTCAGGTTCTTCCATCCAAAGGCTAGGACGTTTAGATGCAAGACTGGCCACTCTAGACTGAGGAGTTCCGGCTCTCGGGTGGACAGGAGGCACGAGGGAGTGGGAAGGCAGTTTCCCCCAGGGCCTTCCTTGGGAAGCAGACAATGAGAATGCTAAAGTAACCGGGTTCCTGGGTTCTGACTGCAGTTCTGCCAAGATAGTCACTCTCTGAGCTCATCCGGAAGATATAGTCGTGTCTCTCTTGCTCACTCATAGGACATTTACAAAACACAGGTCGTGACAAACAATCTAGTAACCGGAAAAGCGCACAGAAAGTTAAAATGCCCAGTAACATTTCTATGCCACAAAGACTGAACGTTTCACGTCAGAAAACACATAAAGGACATTGGTCTCACGTAAGAATTGTTACAGAAGATAGGCATGCCTCTTAGGAGATACATATCCATGCTCGCCCTCAGAGTTCAGTACCATGGGCTAGTCCATCAAAATTACT
The DNA here is from genome assembly GCF_054392235.1 of Sus scrofa. NCBI lineage: Eukaryota > Metazoa > Chordata > Mammalia > Artiodactyla > Suidae > Sus > Sus scrofa. The sequence goes on from NC_139383.1 coordinate 174,198,449, forward strand.
GAGCAACTACGAAGTTCTACAAGCAGGAGATTTAAAGAGGGTAATCTCTGCCACATTCAGCCATTCGCTCTTGTGTTGAACTGGTACCGCAGAGGAATAACTACATCTCCCCTTTAGTATCAGCTCTGGAATCTTGGACCAGGAGTGTTAATTAACCATATATAAAACTAAATTTGGTGCAGGTGGGTAAAGAAAAGTCCTCTAGAAATCAGTTAAGTTTACTAATGATGGGTTAGGGAGTCCAGGGACTCCTGACTGTAAGGTAGCAATTGGAAGGTGAGCCTGAGAGACAGGACTTAGGAGCAGGCAATGGAATGCAATGGAGAAATTCAGAGTTAGGGAACACCAAAGCTGCAAACCAATTTTATTATGAGGAAGAGCAGGAATGATGGGCCACTACTGACCACCGGAAAGGGAGGGAAGGGGGGCCCTCCCTGGGTGCAAAGTCCTGGAACTCCCCCCTGCAGGGCTTGAATTCTCAACAACCCCTTCTTGGCTTGTCCTAGACTCTGGAGAGGTCAAATTGGTGTCTCGAGTTGCTGTCATTGTAAATTCATTTTGACAAGTGTTTAATTCTTCTTTATCACAACCCTTGGTCTGAGAGTGATATGCAAATAATGGCTATTCCGCTGCATACAAAATGTGCGGTATCTCTCCCTATGATCTGTCAATTAACTTGGGGCTGGCTTACCAGCCACTTTGGGGTGGTCCTGGGCAGAGCAGCCTCTGGCTTCTGGTTCCCTGCAGAGGAAAAGCAAGCATAGTCCAGACACTGTAAAGATCTTAGCAGAGAAGCTGCCAACTGTGATCCTTGTGTGAGTGGTGTCAGTGTGGGGTTTTGTGTGTGACTGTTGTGCCCAGGTTAATGGACTCAAGGGTATTTGTGAAGGTGAGTGTGCATGTACAGGTCTCTGAGCTTGTAGGTACAGTGTCTATATGTGTGAACATGCAGCCACAGGCAATTCTGGAGTTGCCAGAACAAAGAAGAGTTGCTGAGCCCAGACCTCTGGAGTTAGTGGTTCACTCCTCCCTTGCACCCAAGAAAGTTAAAAAATATGTGTCCAGATGGAAGGAGATCCTTGAAGAGTCTAAAAGCATGCCATCAAAGAAAACATCTTTCCTAAGTTTAAATATTTTTCCTAAGTGCCTGTTGAGAGAAAGAGATGGTTCAGCTCTTTCTTTTTTCTTTTTTTTTGGGGGGGGGTTTCCTATCCTAGGATTCTGAATAAGTTATTTTCTTTTTAATTTTTTTTTTTTTGTTTGTTTGCTTTTTAGGGCTGCACCTGTGGCATACGGAGGTTCCCAGGCTAGGGGTCTAATCAGAGCTACAGCCTTCAACCTACACCACAGCCACAGCAACTCCAGATCTGAGCCATGTCTGCGACCTACACCACAGCCCACAGCAATGCTGGATCCTCAACCTACTGAGCAAGGCCAGGGATCGAACCTGCAACCTCATGGTTCCTAGTTGGATTCATTTCTGCTGTGCCATGCCGGGAACTCCCTCTTTTTAAAAACATTTTTATTGAAGTATAGTTGCTATACAATATAAGTTACAGATATACCATTCAGGGATTCACAATTTTTGAAGATTATACTGCATTTATAGTTTTTATAAAATATTAGCTATATCCCCTGTGTTGTACACTATATACTGGTAGCTTATTTTATTTTTAAATTTCATTTATTTATTTACTTGTCTGTGCCTGTGACATGCAGAAATTCTGGGGCCAGAGATCAAACCTGAGCCACAGCAGTGACATGCCAGATCCTTAACCCACCAAGCCACCAGGGAACTCCATTATTTTATACATAATAGCTTGTACCTCTTAATCCCACATTGACCCTCTTGCTTCATTCTCCCCGTTGGTAACCACTAGCTGTTCTCTATATCCGTGATTCTGTTTCTGTTTTATTATATTCACTGTTTTTTTAAGATTCCACATATAAGCGATATCATACAGTATTTGTCTTTCTCTGTCTGACTTATTTCATTTAGCATAATGCCTTCCAAGTTCATCCATGTTGTTGCATATGGCAAAATTTCACTCTTTTTTATGACTGAGTAATATTCTATTGCGTGCGTATGTGTGTGTGTGTGTGTGTGTGTGTGTGTGTGTGTGTGTGTGTATACATGGTCTTTACCCATTCATCTGTTGATGTACACTTAGGTTGCTTCCATATCTTGGCAATTGTAAATAGGGATGCTAAGAACATTTCAGTGAATGTATTTTTTTCTTTTTTCTTTTTCTTTTTACAGTTATACCTACAGCATATGGAAGTTCCTGGGCTAGGGGATGAATCAGAGGTACAGCTGAGGCCTACACCACAGCCACAGCAACACTGGATCCAAGCTGCAACTGTGACCTATGCTACAGCTTGTGGCAACACCGGATCCTTAACCCACTGAGCAAGGCCGGGGATCAAACCCACATCCTTACAGAGACAACATTGGGTCCTTAACCCGCTAAGCCACACTAGGAACTGCATGTATCTTTTTTTTTTTTGTCTTTTGTCTTTTTTGTTGTTGTTGTTGCTATTTCTTGGGCCGCTCCCGCGGCATATGGAGGTTCCCAGGCTAGGGGTTGAATCGGAGCTGTAGCCACCGGCCTACGCCAGAGCCACAGCAACGCGGGATCCGAGCCGAGTCTGCAACCTACACCACAGCTCACAGCAACGCTGGATCGTTAACCCACTGAGCAAGGGCAGGGATCGAACCTGCAACCTCATGGTTCCTAGTCGGATTCGTTAACCACTGCGCCACGACGGGAACTCCTGCATGTATCTTTTTGAATTAGTGTTTGGGGTTTTTTTTGGATATATACCCAGGAGTGAATCCACTGGGTCATATGGTAGGGTAGTTCTATTTTTAGTTTTACTGAGAAATCGCCATACTATTTTCCATAGTGGCTGCACTAACTGACATTCCCACCAACAGTGTGCGAGGGTTCCCTTTTCTCCAGAGACCGTTCAATTCTTGCTTATAACCATCTGCTCTTTCTCTCAGAAACCAACATTTCCCATCCTAGTAGGAAACACATTCTTTAGGACAGAAAGGCTGAGGGAATTCTAGTCCTTTGGTTTCAAAAGAGAACATTTTTGGAAAATAGTTTATTAATTCATTATTGGGACATGTACATGATCAACAAACACCTTGGCTTAACACTAAAGAATATCATATTTGTAAGGAGGGAAAAAATGCTGGAAAAATAATTAAATAATACAGCAAAACTAAATACAGACAAATAAGTGAGCAGGTACCGATTACACTTATCATGCATCAAGAAAAGGTTTTTAAATGAAAGTCAAAAACCGTAAGGCATCAATGGTAGGTGACAAAGGGATTAATACCCTGTAAAAGGCCAATAGACTCTTTTCTAATAAAAATACTGCTACAAAGACACAAACCTAACACTTCCAAATTACCCCAAGCCCAAATCATATATAATCCTAGTGAGTAATGGCCACTTTCTTATCAACTGTGAGTTATAGGCAGATACCAGATTTATTACTTATTTGCTTTTGAGAAACAATTTTCCATCCAACCTAATGGGTTATAAATTGTCTCATTTGCAGCTATTTAATTTAAACCAGAACCTCAGTGCCTGTTAAACAAGAACATGAAAAATGACTATGTGGTGTAATGCTAAGAGCCTACTGTTAAAACAGCCATTTAATTCAGGGCAGTTTTTTTTTTTTTTCCTTTAAAAAAAAATCAAACCAGCAAAATAAAATGAGGCTTTTGACCTTCAGAGCAATGATGAACCATATACAGTGGTGTCAGCCACAGCAACGCTGAATGCCACAGAAAGAGTACAAGTGACAATTCTGTCCTTAACGAGATACAAAACCAACATTAATAATCCTTAGTGTTATCATAGGCTGGCTGAAGGAGGGGGAGGGGGAGAAAATGTAGGTGCGGATGTCAGACGTGAGTGACACCCGAGTGTAATAAACACAGATGCTGAAAGGGTCTGAGAAAGCTGCAACTCCGCTGAGAGACATTTCACCATTTAAAAAAAAAAAAAAAGAAAGCTAGACTGGTTATTTCTAATTTGGCCCAGAAGCCAGAGTTAACTCTTGATGTGCTGTTCAGTTAAAAAAAGACGCATTCAGGGAGAAAAGACCGCATTTTTGATGCTCCTGTGAGAGGCTGAGGTGCAAAATCAAATAAATGACATTGTTTTCTCTCCACAGGAAATAAAAGTCAAGCTTGTCCCTGGGTGGCAGGTCAACAGAAAATGATTTTAGGATTGAATTTAAAGAAAAAACAGAATGAAATGAGCCTATCGCCCTTGTCCTGGGCAAAGACCTCCTCCCTTCCAGCACCCCAGAAGAGGTTCCTTCTACCCGCACCCCATCAAGCCCACATTCAAGGTGCACAGAGGTGGATACAGCTGGGCTGCAGGGCTCCTAATCCCCATCTGCTTCTACCCTTCTAGCTTCAGCTGGGAAGGAAGGTCCCAAACCCCCTCCATCCAGCAAACCTGCCTCCTAGCACAGAAAGGGAGAAAATAATTTTATCCTGAGCCTTTGAGTTGTGTTCCCCTTTCTCTGTCTCAAAACCCCCCTTGTATGACTTGCATTTGTCTCTTCCAAGGAGAACCCTCCTATCTCAATCCCAGGGAGAAAAATGCAAGGGAAGCTGAAAGGACTTCTCCAGACCTGTGCTGGGGGTAGGTAGTCAGCCTGGGGAGGGGGCCTATGGTGCCCAGGGAGGAGGGGGCAAGAGGATAATGGCTCAAGTGGACGATGGACAGGACACAGGAGTCGCACTACGGCCTCGAATGGACATGAGGTAGTCGTGTTGTTAGGGAAGGATGCAGAGACTGAAGCCAGGCAGGAGAACCATGGGACACGGTTCGGGAGAGGTGTGGCAGACAGCAGAGAGACAAGAGAAACCGCAGAGAGGAAAGGAAAGAGTATTGGGAGGGAGAGGAGGGCACTAGGACTGGGAGAGCAGGTGGAGTGGGAGACAGACACCAGAGTGGGGAGGCGGGAGAGGAGAGCAAGAGAACGTGGATTTTCAAAACCAGGCACTTCCCCAATTACCAAATTAGATGCAGAGTTGTGCTGAGGGGAGCCAGAGTCACCCTCTCAACTTGGGCAATGGGGATATGGCAGGTGGGAGGCGATGCAACTAAAGTGTTAGACATTCAGAGCCTACGTGCACTCAGCCCAGCCGGACAGGAAAGGGGGCTGGGGCTGTCTTTGTCAGACAGGGCACTGGAGACACTCTCAGAGTGTGTAATAAAAGGCTGGGTGATGGAGATGGGGGGCCCACAGGGCTGGGAACAGACCACACTGGGGCATTGTCCTGACCTGGAGGATCCGTTAGGCCATGGTGACCAGCCTGGGCCAAAGTTTCCCAGCTCACCAACCAGCACACACACGTGTGCTTCACACATGTGTACATCACATATAGCTGTGCTCCACACACGTCTCTCACATATCACATGTGTCACAGAAGGGAATAATCCATTTCTTCCTCTCCCTTGAGCCAAAGCAACCTAGGAGGCTCCAAATGGCTTGATGATGTTCTGTCCTTGCAGGTACACGTGTGTACATGTGTGGTCACATGGGTCATGTCCCATGATCCATACCAGCCTGACCCAAACTGTGCCCTCGAGGGGAGCTAAGCAGAGGAGGAGACTGGGGCTCTAGGCAGGCCTGGACTGGCTCCTGGAGGGCAGGGGGCCTTTGGTGGGCAGCTGTTCCCATGGGCCTCCTCCAGAGCCTCACTGGGCTGGAGGTCTGGGTAGGGGCAAGAAGCACTGGCTGCCTCTGGCAGGCAGGTAAGTCTGTCTGGCCCAGGAGCTGCCTGCTCGCAGCCTCCCAGCTCCCTGTCCAACCAGTCTGCTCCTTGTCCTAGATCCACAACACCTGAAGTGAGGTCAGGAGCCTCTGAGGGCAGGGGATCCTCAGGTTCCAGGTCTTGGAGGTGGAGGTCAGGGTTCCCTTTGGATGCACTAAAGTCAGAGTGGACAATGACTTCAGCCTCCACCTGGTTCCTGCAGGCTGGGGGTGGCTTCTTCCTCCCGTTGCCCTGGTCAGAGCAGAGAACACCAAGACCATCACTGAGAGGGACCATCAGAAGAATGCCCATCACACTTGGGATGGAGAGGGACTGACCTCCAGCCCAGAGCCCACTGTATATTACTTGAGAGATGGTAAAGGAAGATCAGGGACTATCCTACAAGAGAGGGTGACTGGATCCCTGGGGAGGCAGGGAAATGCTCTTGCCCAGGAGTTCCAGAAGGACTGGATTCAGTCAGGGCCTCAGCGAATAGGGGGAAGGGCTGAATGCCCTTGGGCCAGGCTCACCCTCAGATCTATGGTAATTCTGCCATGGCCCACTTTCACCTAGGTAGAAAAGGGACGGTCCCCAACCCAGACAAACACAGATTCTCACAAACCGGCCCACCCTCCACTCACTCACCATGACAGGCTCCCGGGATCTCGAGGCTAGACTTTTATCCCCAGAGAAGTCACCACCAGGGGTCTCCAGAGGATTCACTACTTGCTCTTCGCAAACACAGGGACCCTTCTCTCCTTTCCTCCCCCTTCCTCCCAGGACACTGACCTTTATGGCGTCATACACCAGAGCCTGCAGCAACAGCGTCTGCCCGGTTCCAGCAGGGGGCAGCAGAGCCCGGGTCAGAGAGGGCATGGGGCCTGCCTGGGGCAGCTCACAGCCTGCCCAGGAACCTGCCCAGCTCGGCCCGCCGGCATGAGCCCAGGAGATCTGCATAGGGAAAGAAGCAGGGGCCCTGAGGGCTTGGCTGGGAAGTATAAGAGGAGGAAGAGGATGAACCCCCTCCCCAAGGCTGTGGGGACAAGCCAGAATGGGCTGAGTGTTGGGGGGCGGGAGGTGGGGGGATGTGACGACAGAGAGGTCCTCCTGCAGAAAGGCCCAGAGGTTTCCAACCCAGGCAGGGTCTCCTTCACCACGGAGTCAGAAAAAGGGTGAGGAAGGACTCAGGGATTCGAGCTGACTGGTCAGAGAATGTGAGATGAGCCACCACAGCCAGCAAGGAGGGGACTTGCCCTGTGTGGGCCTACCTTATCCGGATCCCGGTCCCACTTGGCCAAGGCCAAAATAACCAGGTTCTTTTCCCCATATGGCAGAGAGCTGGATCTTAAAGGTCGCCCCAGCTCCAGGATGAGAAGGAATCCAGGTGTTCTGGCCACACTGAATCATCGACAAACAGCCCTTTGGGGGCCCTCCCCTCCTTCGGGGAGAACCAGGTTGACCTATTCTGCCAGAGATGGGGACCCATCTGCTTTCCTGCCTGCCAGCCCTTTCAAGGAGGAGGGAGAGAGTGCCAGTTCTTCTTCAGATGGCCCAGGAAGGGGAGGGGGAGGAGGCGGAGAGGGTCTCTTACAGGGTCACACATTGTGCTCCTGCGCCCCCTGGTGTCCTACTTGGGAGTGAGTTGCAGTGTGGGGCTCGGACATCCCAGGGCTCCAGGCTCACCTTTCTCTTGGAGTGACCCCGACAGTCAGAACTGCCGCCACCCATAAGGCTGTGCACTTCAGCCCTGTCTTCGATGTCTGAGGGCGGTGGGGACCACTCCTGGGGACGGGGGTGCACAAGGGACTCCAGTTCATGGACAGTTGGGGGGCTGGGGGGCCCAAGGTGGGCTCGGGAGTACAGCGCGGGGTTTCCAGCGGTGGTTGTGGAGGACAGGCCTGGGAGGGCTTCCCTGGAAGGGAGGATGGGGAACAAGCAGAGTAGTCAAAGAGCAGGGTGGGGGTGGGACCAGGATCTAGTTCAGCCTGTGTCCCTGGGCAGCTTCCTGCCCATCTCTGGGACTTGGTTTCCCATTCTGTGAAATGAATGAGACACTCTGTGATGGTTCAAAATAGCTGTGACACTGCAAATGAGGCCTTTCTTCCATTGGCTCCAGGTATCTGGAAATTGGGGATCCCTTTTTCCAAGGTGCTGGCAGCTACCAAGGTAGCAAGAGAGAAGCATCTCTGCCTAAGCCTGCCCTTGCTGAGGGGTCAGGTTGAGGGCTTCCCTAAACCACCCCCCTCCCATGAGGACACCGCCCCCAATCCCTTCATCCCATAGTCAACTTTAATGGGGCTCCTGGGAGTGCCCAGGGCAGGCCATGGCCACTTTTCCTGCTCTCTCATCTCTGTAGCCCTTCTCAAAATCTCTCCTCTCTGTGGTCAGACTGGTCCCTGCACCCACCTGTGGGGGCTGCGGCGCAGGCCAGCACACATGCAAGCCAGGAGGCAGAGGAGGCCCAGGCAGACGCCCACGATGATGCCCGTGACTGAGTGTACGTCCAAAGAATCTGGCAGGGGAGAAGGAGGACAGGGAAGCCAGGGTTCACAGACAGGGACTTCTTGTGGCTTCCTTCAGAGACTCACCCTTCAGACACATACAAGGGCAGGAGGGCCTTTCCTGTCTCACGAGCAACACAACTACTTCTCTCTGCAACTGTCCGCCCCCTGGGACATCTGGAAGTTGTGGTTCCTCCCCACCAACCTGGCCTTTCAGTGAGACACGCCTCCTGCCTGCCCAGCAGGGCTGGCTCGGCATGCCTGCCGCAGTGCAGTGGCATGGAGTCCATGCCTGGAAGGGCTCTGGCCTTGGTTTAATGCTCTGCTGTCACCACCCTGAAATTCTTCCTAATTTTTTAAATAAGGGGCCCTATGTTTTCATTTCACACCAGATTCCGCAAATTATGTAGCCAGTCCCACTGCCCGAGACCTCCACTCCATAAAGCTCATCACATCTCTAAGCCAGTCCCCCAAAGAAACCAAGCCAATCTCCCTCAGAACTGGCCCCTCAACAGAATTGCCCCTGAACCACACCCATTTCCCCTTCAAATCTGTCTTCTCCACACCCAACTAAGAGGGGCAGCTGTCCAAAACTACAAGAGGGTAGTGTGTCCAGAGGCAGGGCCTTGGAAGAGGTGATTTTAGGGTTAGAAGTCAACTCCAGGGGCCTCTGGAGGCCTTGGGTGACACCAGCACAGACCCTACTCTTTTCTCCCCTCCCACCTCTTACCTGAGAGCTTTTCCTGGAGCGTGATCACGTCCTGCAGGCCAGAGAAGGGCCCAGGCCCCACCTCCGTGCGTGCCCCCATCTTGAAGAAGTACCTAGTGTCACTCTCGAGGCCATGAACCTCAGCACTGAAGATGTTTCCTGTGGGGGGGGCAGGGGGAGCAGAGCAGATGAACAGAGTCGGGGTGGGATGCAGAGAGGGGCCAGGGAAGTGGCTCAGAGGAAATCTGCTTCTCCCACTCCGGCAGGAGCTTCTGCCTGCTCCTCCTAGAAGCCCTTAGAACAGGCTCAGATGCCCCCGGGTGGGAGCACTCACCCTCTGTGGTGAGCAGGGTCCACTGGTGCTCGGGCTGCGTGTGGTTGTTGCTGTAGAGAATCAGATACTCCACGATCTCACCGTTGGGCTCCGTCGGGGGGCACCAGTGCAGCCGAACGGTGGATGGCGTCAGGGGGCTCAAGCGCAGGTCAGATGGGGGCGTTGAGGGTCCTGGGATGCAAGGGAGGAGATGGAAAGAGGCAGGGTCACTGAGAGCCCCAGCTCTGGGGGCAGCTGGGAGCCAGGGCGTGAGGACATGCTTCCTCTTTTACTAGGAAGAAAAACCACAAAATGCAAAGCAAAATGAGGTCTGGTCACTCATTGGGGAATTTCTGGAAAACAGCTGGGGGGGGCACTTCACCACCATTCCTCTCCTCTCAGAAACGCTTCTCCACTCCTTAGTGTAGAGCTCCCCAAACTTCCACACCCAAACACTTCCAAGGATTGGAGACACTGTCTGGTATTCTAGGGACCTGGGGACAGAGCTCCAAAGTTTTCGGAAGGCTTATTTGTACTTTCTAATTTTATTTATTTGCTTTTTTTTTTAAGGACCGCATTCACAGCACATGGAAATTCCCAGGCTAGGGGTAGAATTGGAGTCGCAGCTGCTGGCCAACACTCCAGCCACAGCAATGCAGGATCTGAACTGCATCTGTGACCTACACCACAGCTCACTGCAACACTGGATCTTTAACCCACTGAATGAGGCCAGGGATCGAACCCGTATCCTCATGGATACTTGTCAGGTTCGTTAGCACTGAGCCACGAAGGGCAAAAAGGAGTACAATGAAAGATGGACTAGTGGCCAGAGGGCCGAGGGGCCACTCACGGTCAGGCAGGGTGGAGCGCTCCACCACAGAGCCGAAAGGCCCATCCATGTCCACTCCGTGGGACTGTACTGCAAACTCGTATTTGGTGAATGGCTTCAGCCCGCCAATGAGGATGTCCTCTCCGGAGCTGCAGAGGCAAGAAACAGTGACTGGGACTCTCAGGCCCACCCTCCCAGTAAGGCAGGCCCCTCCAGATCTACACCCCGCTCCAGCCCCTGCCCCTTGCAGGGAACCTGCTCTCTGGTGGGGGGACCACTAATACCATCCAGAGGACCTGCAGAGAGGCCTGGATGTACCTTGCTCCCAGGGTATCATGCTCCAAGGTCAATTCCCAAGCCAGGACCCCTCTTCCAAGAAGCATTCCTGGATTAATCCACATCACTCTCCACCCAAGGAACCATCTCTGATGCATCTTATCCTTGACTTAATTTTACTTTAGGTGTGATTTATGTATCTGTTGCTTTGTATTGTTTCTTCTGCCAAACCAACAGCTCCCCAGGTCAGGTCTGTCTCCCTACCCAATCGGGGGCCTCTTAGGACAGCAGCTGGGCTGTCTCTTCCCCATAATCTGAAGTTGAGGAAATAGGTCTGTTGCACATGACATTTCCTAAGGTTGAGTACAAGGGTCTCCTGTGAGGGGGTGGATGGGACTGGATAGACTCCCCCTTTTCCACATGTCACCATCAGGTCATCAGACCCTCAATTGGGTTAACACATGAGTCCCCGAACCCCCAGGCAGGTCCCTCTCCTTATCACCTGCTGACTCTTCCCCACCGTCTGCACTCTTCCTCCCCCATCATACCATGAGCCCCTCTTCCCACCTGGTATAATAGGTGACCAGGGAGGCATTCCTGAGCCCCCAGGGGCTGAAGCGCACAGTGTAGTTGACAATCTTGACTGTGGTGAAGTCTGGCTTCTTCCATCGAAGCCAAATGGACGTGGAGCTGTTTGATTCCGCATGGACATGGGCAGGGGGTAGGGGTGGCCCCCTTTGGATAGGCAGGTCTGGAGGGTAAAAATTAGGGTATGGGAAGGGAGGGATGATACTCATCTCTAAATACAGATAGTGGTTTGCAGTTCCCAAGGCATTTTCTTTTTTCTTTTTTTCTTTTTTGCCAGGTTTTTTTTTTTTTTTTTTTTTTTTTTTTTTTTTTCCTTTACTATCACCAGGATGCTCGGGCCCCCAGGGCCTTTTCTTCTACCCTTTCTCTTTTAATCCTGAATTGGGTAGCATCGCTCTCACCTCACAGATGAAGAAACTGAGGCACCCAAGAATTTAAGTGATTTTTTGCCAAGGTCATACAGATTACAGACTGGGGAACACAAGTATGTAAGAGTGTAATAGAGAGAGACAGCAAATCATGGTAATTATGGATTCTGGAGCCAAGCTGCCCTGGTCCAAATTCCAACTTTGCCACTTACTCGCTGTGTGACTAAGGAGAAGTTAACTAACTCCTCTGTGTCTCCATTTCCTATTTTGTCAGTGGGGCTGATAATAGTACCTACATCTCATAGGGCTATTATGAGAATTAAATTAATATTTGTAAAGTATATAGGAAAATGTTATGGACTGAATGTTTATTTCCCCTTAAAGTTCATATGTTGAGATTTGAACATATGGTGGGGTCCTGTCTTAGAGATTAGTGCCTGTCTTAGTCTGTTTTAGGCTACTATAACAAAGAACCATAGACAGAGGAGTTCCTGTCATGTCATGGCCCAGCGGAAAAGAATCTGACTGGCATCCACGAGGACTTGGGCGGTCCTTGGCCTTGCTCAGTGGGTCAAGGATCTGGCATTGCTGTGAGCTGTGGTGTAGGTCGCAGATGCGGCTCGGATCTGGCATTGCTGTGGCTGTGGTGTAGGCGAGCAGCTGTAGCTCTGATTGGACCCCTGGCCTGGGAACCTCCATATGCCACGGGTGCGGCCCTAAAAAGGCGAAAAATAAAACAACAACAACAACAAAGAACCATAGACTGAATGCCTTATGAACAACAGAAATTTATTATTCCCAGTTCTGGAGGCTGGAGATCAGGGTGTCAGCATGGTCAAGCTCTCGAGAAGGCCCTCTTCTGGGTTATAGACTGCTGACTTCTCATATCTTCAGAACAGAAAGGGGAAGCAAGCTCTCTTGTGTTTTGTTTGTTTGTTTGTTTGGCTTTTTAGGGCCACACTCAAGGCATAGGGAAGTTCCTAGGCTAGGGGGTGAATCAGAGCCACAGCTGCCGGCCCATGCCACAGCCAGAGTAACATAGGATCCAAGCAACCTACATCACAGCTCATGCCAACACCGGATCCTTAGCCCACTGAGTGGGGCCAGGGATCAAACCCACATCCTCATGGATCCTAGTTCAGTTCTAAGCCATGATATGAACTCCTCTCTTTCGCCTCTTATACTGGGTGCTAATCTCATTCCTGAGGGCCCCACCTTCAGGACATCATCTAATCCTAATTATCTCCTATACATCGCATGTATCCCATGACAGGGTTTCAGCACATGTTGAGAGAGATACAAACATCCAGTCCATAGCCGTGCCCTAGAAAAGAGACCTCAGAGAACTCTCTGGTCCTCTTCCTGCCATGTGAGGACACAGCAAGATGGCCTATGGTCTATGAACCAGGAAGGGTCTTCATCAGATACTAACTTTGCCGGTACCTTGATCTTGGACTTCTCCGCCTCCAGAACCGTGAGAACTAAATGTTGCTTGTTTAAGCCACCACGTCTAAGGTGTTTTGTGACAGCATCCTGGACTAAGACCCTGAGCTTCCATTTTCTGGTGGGCCACACAGGGATCCCCTCCCTGCCTAGAGCAGAGGGATAGGTGGATGCATTTTTAAAACTGTTTAAAGGTCAAACTTGGGGTCGGAAGTCAATGATGAGGTTTCTCTTGGTCCAAACCTTCCAAGTTAGCACTGCTCATGGATAATGAAAACATGGTAGCAGGCCTAAAAGACAGCGCACAAGCTGGAGCTCCTTTCTGTGACCTAGGATAGCCTAGCACAATGGGTTTGGGGGTGGCTGAAGCTTCCATTCAGTGTGACAACCAGGACTGGACCATAAGAGAGGGAAAGAGGCCACACACAGGCCGGTTGACTGAGCCTTCTCCTCCCCTTCGCCACCCCCTCACCTGGCGTGGGAGCCTTCTCCGTCTTGCCCTTCCACACCGCAGCATAGCCGTCCTCATGTTTGTTGAATGCCACAAGCTTCACCTCGTACAGCCGGCCGGGGACTGAGGAAGGTCATGGGGAGTCAACTCACTGGCTAGAGGAGCCTCTGGGGTCATTCTCTTCTCTTATCCTCAGAGAGATTCCATCTCCAAGTCCTGACCCAGCTTGTCCAGCCTTCCACCGGAGCCATGGCCATCTCATCCCCTCCCCGCACTCCCCCCCAAACCACCACCGGCCCTCTCACCTAGCTGGGTCAACTCATACTGCTTCACTTTCTTCTTGAGCCGCACAGGTCCCACATCCCAAGCCTGGTCTCCACGGCCCCCTGGGGCGCTCTCACCATTGGCCTCGTCCTCCTCTGTCCCCACCTCCCGCCAGTACAGTTTGTAGCCAGAGATCTGGGCAGGGTGAGGAGGTGGCTGCCAGGATACCACCAGGGACTCCATCCTTGCCCGGACCTTCAGCTCTGCAGGGGCAAAAGGGACTGGGGGCAGAGGAGCAGGAAGAGAGGAGAAGAGAACAAGGAAGGAGGAGGAGGAGGCCAGGGGTGAGAGAGGGAGGAGGCATGAGGAAACAAAAAGCAGGAAGACAGCATGGAGTGACAGCCTTGCCAGCATCACCACTCAGCCACCAGCCTAAGTGCCAGGCCCCGGCTCAGTCTAGAGAGCTCACTATTCCACAAGCCCAGGGTGCTGGGGATACAGAGATGTCTCCTGGGCATTTGCAAAGAAGTTATCAAGGAGCACCTCTGGTTCAGGGTTAATAGTTCCTACTCTAGAGTAGGGCTCTAGAATTCTGAAGGAATCAAATGAGTGGATACCAGCAGGCAAGGGGAACACAGAGGCTGCTGAAGCCAGGAAGGAGGGATGGGGCCGTTGGAGTGGGGAACCGAAGAGTGGGGTGGCTCACTATGTGTCTATGATGCTGTTCTAAACACTTTGTACCATATCTTTTTCTTTTTTTTTTTTTTTTTTTTTTGTCTTTTTGTCATTTCTTGGGCCGCTCCTGTGGCATATGGAGGTTCCCGGGCTAGGGGTCGAATCGGAGCTGTAGCTGCCAGCCTACATCAGAGCCACAGCAACGCAGGATCCGAGCTGCGTCTGTGACCTACACCACAGCTCACGGCAACGCCGGAACCTTGACCCACTGAGCAAGGGCAGGGACCGAACCCGCAACCTCATGGTTCCTAGTCGGATTCGTTAACCACTGCGCCACGACGGGAACTCCTGCACCATATCTTTTAACTTGATTCTTTTTTTTCTTTTCTTTTTACAGCCACACCTGCAGCATATGGAAGTTCCCAGGCTAGGTCAGCCACAGCCACAGCAACACCAGATCTGAGCGGCATCTGCGACCTACACCACAGCTCATGGCAACGCTAGATCCTTAACCCACTGAGCGAGGCCAGAGAAGGAACCCATATCCTCATGGACACTAGTCGGGTTCTTAACCCACTGAGCCACAACAGGAACTCCTAACTTTATTCTTATAATCCTGTAAAATAACAAAAATACTACTACCCCTATTTTGCAGGTAAGATAACTGAGGCTCAGAGAAGTCAAGTAACTTGCCGATGTCACACAGATAGTATGTGTGCCAGGTTTTGTCTGCATTTAATCATTTTAACATTGGGCTTCTCAACAAAACACACAACAATCATAATCATAGAAGCAGCTGCTATTTAACAATGTCTGATTCTGTACTAAATACTTTGTCTACAATACATTAATCAATCCTCATGCCATGCCTGGGAGTAAACGAAGTGGTGGAGTTTTGAATGGCTTGTCCAAGGTCACACAGCAGAGGGAAGGGACATGAGCCCAGGAGTGTCCGCAAAGGCCAGCGCTTGGCCTCTTCACCCATCCCCCCTTGCCCATCCAGCAGGGGGAGCCATGGAAGGTCTCTGATGGGGGCCTTTGGGTTTGAACTCCCAGGACACACATATACCCATGCACACACATCACTTGCCTGTCCCCTCTGACCCCGTACCGTGGCTCTGGTTGTGTGTACTGGGCGTCCTGTGCTGCATCCACTGGGAGGGGGCCCCAAATCCAGCCCCTGTGCCAGCCGAAATCCGCACTCGATACACCTTGTTGGGCTGAAGTGAATTCAGTGTAAACTGCGTCTCATTCCCTGGCACCTCAGTGGAGAAAATCTGATCTGCTGGGACAGAAAAGACTGACTGCTGGGCGGCCACCTAAGGACCATGACTCCTGGTTCCTCGGTGCCCATCGGAGCCTGAGGCCTCTCAGCACTGACGGCTCAGTGCCTGGACAGACTCGAATGATGGCATGCGCTCCCCACCTTCCCAGGAGCAGTCAATGACCGCCCCACACGCACCGGGGCAAGGGCACCAGGGGTTGGCTGTGAAGGCCATCAGGCCTGCCTTCCAGGGCCCCCAAGCCCTCTTCCTCACCCTCCCCTTCCCCCTCATCCTCACCCTGGCCCCCAACCACCTTCCTTGTCCCAACTCTTTATCCCTTTCGTACCCCCTCCTCTAGATTCCGGACATCTGCCCCAATCCCTCCCCCAGTGCCTCAGTTCCCCCAGTCCCACACATACCCTCCACCGCCCTATCCCTCATCCACTTTGTGAGTGGAAGGGACCCCGGGGATAACCTTCCACCGATACATTTCACAGATAATGAAACTAAGGCAGGGACACAACAGGATGAGCCCCGCAGCTGTAGAGGAGGTGGGGCTAGACTCCAGGTCTCCCCCTGTCTTGAGTTAGCCCCCTTTCACTCCTGCCCTCCCTACCGCCAGCCCACACTCCCCTTTTCCAGGTTCACCCTGCCCCACTCCACCGCTCTGCCTACCTTCCTCAGACTCCCCACTGTTCAGCTTTGTTCAGGCCCCCAGCTGCTCTGACCCACCCTGCACATCAAGGATTCCCAGCCAGGTGGAGCCCCTGCACCTCGCCCCCACTCACCTTCCTTTCCCAAACCGTATTCTATCTTGTACTTCACCACCTGCCCATTGCTCAGGCTGGGAGGCAGGGGCAGCCACGCCACCCTGATGTCCGAGGGGTTGGGGCTGGACAGGGAGAGCTGGGGTGCTGCACTGGGGACTGAGACAGAAGAACATCAGCATGAGCTCTGTTCCACCGACGTGAAAGGTGAGGCTCAGGAGCGGTCAGAGACTTGCCCAGGTCACACAGCAAGTCAGAAGTTGGCCCAGGACCAGGATCTGAGGGAGGAAAGGGAGCCTCTCAGGGGAGCTCCAAGCTGCAGATGAGGGGATATCCTTCCCACCCTGAAGCCAGAAGGTGGTTGGGGGCACAATCTCCTACATCCACTGGGTTGTCACTGGCTCTTGCCTGACTGGCTGGTACGTGGGCGAGGAGGAGAAGAGCTATATCATACAGGCAATCATGAGAACTGGGCTCCAGTCCCAGCTACACTACTGACCTTGGGCAAGTCACTCATGTTCTGGGCCTCAGTTTCCCCAACTGTAAATTAGGGATAAGAACCCTGCTAACCCCCTTTCAGGGCACAAAAGATGATACAAGGTAGGGAAAAGCATCTTGGTGTACACTAGTAAAGAGAAGCTGAACTACCATCCCCAGGGAGTTCTCCGGGCCCCAAGGTGCCCACTGCAGGTACAGAGGCCCTACCATCATCCAATGTGTGGACCAGCGCTGGGGTGGAGGTGCGGCTGGCCCCCAGCTGTGAGTAGGCCACCACATAGAACTCATAGTCTGTGTTGGGCTCCAGGTCCCGAACCTGTAGCTCAGTGGTGTCATTGTTCACGGCAAACTGGTATTCCACACTGTCCATGCCTAAGTGGTGACACAGGGGAGAAAGGATCAAAGGGTCTGTCATAGGGCCACCACCAGTGATCCAGCTGGAGGCTGTCTGGGGATCCTACATATTGTCCCACTCTCTGGAATAGCCTCTTTATAAATCATTCCAGATAATCTGAAGAGGAGAGAATACACTCTCCTGATTTCAACTTCCACTGTATTAATTCCTCCACTGGTTAGGAAGTTCTTTCTAGCGTCTAACTTAAGTGACTCCTGCTGCAGTTAAGCTGACTCCAGGAATGCCAAGGCAATTTTCCATGGGAGGAAAAGCATCCTCTCCCACTTCTCATAACAAATTGTGGGTATGGGGAAAATGGCTAACCCATATCTACACAGGTCTCTCCTGTGGGCTCCCTCCCCACCCCACTCTATCCCCAAAGATACCAACCAGGCAACCCTTCTGCCAACCAATATATGCCCCTCCCAGTGCGCCCCTGCGTAGGCTTTTGCTGGAGCTTCTTAGCCCCAGACGTACCCCGTGCCTTCTGGTAGTGAAGGGAGAAACCGATGATCTGCTCGCTGTGCAGCTCGGGCCGCTCCCAGGCCACCAGCACAGTGGAGCTGCTCAGGGGCGTGGCGGTGACCCGCGTGGGGGCGCTGGGCAGACCCTCGCGCACTACTACTGCCAGCGGCGCGGCGGCGCACGCCGTGCCCGCGTTGTTCTCGGCCACGCACTGGTAGTAGCCGGCATCCTGCAGGCCGATCTGCGTGATGACCAGGCTGCTGCCGCCGCCCTGCACCTTGACACGCCCGTTGGGCCGCAGCGGCGCCCCGTTGTGCAGCCACCGCAACGCGGGCCGCGGCTCACCCGTTGCGCGGCACACGAAGCGCGCGGTGCTCGCCCTCGTCCGAGATAGCGCCTCGGGCGCCTGCGAGATGGCAGGAGCCGCTGTCGGAGGGGATGGGGACGCTGACTTCGAGCTCCGGCCGCTCCGGGCCCCGCCCCCAAATCCCCGACGAACTATGGCGTCCGCTCTACCTATTCTAACTCTCTCCCTGATTCACCCGTCCCCCAAAATACTCTCGGCAGCGCAGCGCCAGCCCTCTTCGCGCTTTTACTCTACCCCCACTCTCTCCCTCTCCCTGAGTTGTCCCCAGGCCTTCTCAGCCTCTCCTAAATACCCTGGCCCCTCGTGGATCTAACCCCGCGTCCGCACTTAGCCCTCTCTTCTCCCCTACCTCCCAGATCCCACACCTATCAGATTTACCCCTCTGCCAACCCTGTCCCCCAGTTTTCTCCACCCAAACCACTCCATCTCCTCCAGTAACCCCAGTCGCACCCCTCCCCCATTACCTGCGTCCACCCAGACCACCCCTCCACATCCCCAACCACCCAAGCCATGCCCTAATCACCCTTCTCCAACCCCGGCCTCTCTAGCCCCATCCTTTTTTATCCTCCAGCATACCCACTTGCCCATTTCCCCCCTCCCATCCCTCCTTTCCTCAGCCCCAGCTAACCAGCCTCAATCTGGTCTTCCTCACGCCTACTCCCGTGTCCTACACCCTGTCTCACTCTCCAGCCTTCCTCACCCAGCACGCGGAGCTCGGCGGCGGCGGTGGCAAAGTCGCGCGTACGGGGCTTGTTGGCTCTGCAGACGTAGACGCCAGAGTGCCGGGGCTGCGCGCTGGTGATTAGCAGGTTGGTGCGGCCCAGGACGATGACATCGGTAGAAATAGGCTTCCCGTCTGCAGGAGGAGGGGAAGCGCTGGAGCGGGGGAGCTGCGGGCTGCCCTTCCATCCACTCTCTGGACCTGGAGGGCCCTCCACACCCCAGTTAAGAGAACACAGCAGGCTCAGTTTCTCCACTTGCTAGACCGGACCCCCTCTGAGCCCTAGTGTGTCTGTAAAATGGGGAGATAGTCCCTCACTGAAAGGGCTGCTCTGAGAGTGGAACGAATAAGTTCTGTGAAACGGCCTTATACAATGCAGGCACATAAAATGCACTCAGTACACTGGTCATTGCCATTACTAGTCATTACCTGCTGTCGTTAAATTCATTTCCCTCAAGAAGTACACACTCCTCCCATATGGTCTTAGCTCCCTGCTGTGATGAAAATATGTCTGGAAAGGTCTGGACCAGAACCAAAGATTTGAATAGGTGCAGACTTTTATCTTGACGTGAACTGAAAACTGTTTAAAAAGCCCTTGCCTTCCGGACATGAACAGAAAATCCAGAAAAGGAATTCAAATGGCCAAGAAACAAAAAAGTGCTCAATTTTACCAAATCAAAGAAATGCACATCAAAACACAGATGTTCGTGTTTACCTATCAAATTGGTAAATCTTTCAAATAGTATGTTGCAATGCCAGAGAAAGGGTAACTGATACAGGGGTTCCACCTTGACCTTAAAACCAGGGATTCCACCTGTGGGCACCTGTGCTGGGAAGCTGTGAGGAGCTGTGAACCCGGCTGATCACTGAAGTGTTAACTGTAATAGTGGACAACTGGCACCAACTAGCAACAACTAGCAAATTAAATTATGACTATATTCAAGTGATGGAATATCAGTTATTAAAAATCAGCTTTGGGGAGTTCCCTGGTGGTCCAGTGATTAGAACTTGGCACTTTCACTGCTGTGGCCCAGGTTCAATCCTGGTCTGGGAACTGAGATCCCACATCGAGCCTCTGCAACCAAAAAAAAAAAAATTATTTTGGGGGAGTTCCCTTGTGGCACAGTGGGTAAGGGTCCAGCATTGTCACCACAGTGGCCCAGGTCACTGCTGTGGCTCAGGTTTGATCCCTGGCCTGGGAATTTCCACATGCCAAAGGCAAGGCCAAAAAAATTTTTATTTTTTTGAAAAAGATTTAAAGATGAGGAGAAGCTTATGATATACTGTTGAATGAAAATAGGACTTGGAACTGTAAATACAGCATGCTTTTAATTTTAAGGGAAAATGTACATGTGCACAGAAAAAAATCTGGAAGAAAATACACTCAATATGTTAACAATTTTATCTCTTGAATGGTGGGATTTTTCTATGTTTGCTTTTCCCTAGTTTTCCACAATGAATACATAACAACTTTTGCCATCAGGAGAAAACACAACAACAAAAAAACTATACCCTTCCCCTGACTTAGTGGCGTAAGTTCCTGGAAAAGTACCCAGGGTCAGGAATGAAGTCCCTTTACAGCCCCTCTCTTCCCAGCCTCTGACCAGGAGTGCTATTAGCAGAGTTTCTCCAACTGAGATCCCAGAACCATAGGTGTCAGGACCTCTGGGACAGCAATTCTCACATATTTGCTGTGCACACAAATCACAGAATCGCAGGAGACCTTGTTAAGATGCAGAGGCCTGGGGCACCCCAGATTCTGCATTTCTAACTATGTCAGGAAAGTAGAAGGACCTCAGGCACTTGTTTAAGCATGAAGAATCCTGGGTCATGGAGTTCCCCCTTGTGGCTCAGCAGGTAGGTTAAGAATCTGACTAGTATCCATGAGAATGTGGGTTCATCTCCTGGCCTCGATCAGTGGGTTAAGGATCCCGGGTTGCTGGAAGCTGTGGCATAGGTCACAGATGTGGCTCAGATCCCGAGTTGCTGTAGCTCCGATTTGACCCCTAGCCTGGGAACTTCCATGTGCTGCAGGTGTGGCCCAAATAAGAAAAAACAAAAGAAAAATCAAAAAAGAATCCTGGGTCATTACTCTCTGGGTGTGAACTCCAGAGGGAGTTGGCAATTGTGAGAATCTCCCTGCATCATCCTGATGCCGGGTCAGGATTTGAGAAACTCTGAGAATAGAACTTCTGGGCAACTCCATAGGCTTACCCCAGTAATAGTATAAGGGTCCTGTTGGCCCCAGGATACCCCTAACTAGGCAAGTGTCACAAGTCCAATGAGGCCAGGCAGGTCAGGGAGGCACAGATATCAGCACTGGTCTTTTTCATCAGCTTAGTGGGGGTACGAAGTTGTTTGGGTTATTATTTTTCTTTAAACTCTATGTATTCATCATTATATACTTTTGGGGGGGGCGCACACCTGAAGCATACAGAAGTTCCCAGGGCAGGAATGGTTGAACCTGAGCTACAGCAGTAACCATGGTGAATCCTTAACCCACTGACCACCAGGAAACTCCTATCATTATATACTCTTTTTTTTTTTTAATCATTTTATACTATTGAATACAAAAAGGAGGCAGTATAGGGTAAAGGTCTGAGCCAGGGAAGAAGGGTAGAGAGAGCTGGGCTTAAGACTTACTTCTGCCATTAACTTGGGACAAGTCACTTCTTATCAGCAAATGGAAATAAAAATAATCCTTGCTTTTCCTCCATACAGGGCTGTAGAGGGTGATGTACCAGAAAGAGAAAAGGATCTAAAGTTTGGGTCCCAGCTTTCTACCTGCCTGAGCCTCAGTTTCCTCATCTGCCCACTGGAAATAATAGCCCTATCCTCTTCCAAGGGCTCCTGGAGGTTCCTGCAAGAGTGGGTTGTGTGTTCAGTAGACTATAAGGTGACATTTGGCAGACACTCTCATTACCCTGATAACATCTTCTATAATGCAGTCCCACTTGCCACTCATCACTTGCTGCCTGCTACCGTCAAGCCTCTCCTCGTGGATGTATGTTTATCTCCCTTGCACAGACTGAGTTCAGTTCTCTCTCATCCGGGGCTTTTATTCACTGTGCCCAATGTGAAGCCGGGCACAAAGGGGCAGCATACTGCGTGGGCCAGCAGAGGGTCTGAGTTCCACTGACTCGTGGGCACTTTTTCAGCTCTCACACATTCACTGCTGTGAGGACTGGAAATACGTGCGGTGGAGAACCGAGCCCCGTGCCCACCCTAGATAGGGTCTCAAGAGTGGTTTATTTTTTTCTTTTTAGGGCTGCACACATGGCATATGGAGGTTCCCAGGCTAGGGGTCGAATCTGAGCTGCAGCTGCCAGCCTACACCACAGCCACAGCGACTCAGGATCCAAGACGTGTTTTTGACCTACACCACAGATCACGGCAAAGCCAGATCCTTAACCCACCGAGCAAGGCCAGGGATCAAACCTGCAACCTCATGGACATATATGTCAGGTTCTTAACCCACTGAGACAAAACGGAAACTCCTCAAGAGCGATTTTGTGAGTGGCAAACTTAGTGTGCTTGGGAAAGGAAACTTGCTACATGGATTGATGATTAATTTTGTCCAGGCTCCCCCACACACTCAGTCTTGGGAGAGGAGTTAGTTCCTGCCACACCAAAGGTCGGTGACCATGTATGGTCACTCTTTTCACTCCTCAATTTGGGGATGTGTGAGATGCCACACCCTTCCTCTCCCAGACTCTCCGGTCCCCTCCCTCCACTTACCCTGTCGGACCCAGGACACGATAGGGGTGGGGTCAGCCGAGGCCACACACTCCATCACCACGCTCTGGCCGGACACCACTGTGGTGTTCTCCGGGGCCGCCACAATGACCACATCCTGCACCCCAGTGGATAGCAGAGACCCTGGAGAGAGGGCAGGCCAGCAGGCAGCCTTACCATTGACATTGTTACATGCAGCACCTCACCTGATGTTCACATTCATCTGGTGAGGCAGGTGGGGCACGGTTCCCTCTGACAGGTGGGGAAAGCAGCAGTACTGGGACTGGAAGTCAGCTCTTTCTCTCAGAGCCAGGAGAGGAATAACCTGGCTGCTGACACACCACCCCCACTCTTCCCTGCCAGATCAAACCCACCCTCCAGGCAGAAGACCAGCAGGGTCAAGAGTAGACTTGGGAGTCTGGACTTGGAGTCAAAAGTCATAGTTTCTAGTTCCGGCAAGTCCCTTCTCCAGAGGACCTCGGTTCCTACGTGGGAAAGGCAGGGGATTGGGCTCAAGTTTCTGCCAGCTTGGCAGCCCCTTGAGCACTGATTCCCTGCCAAGTTCTCTGTGTAACTCTGGGTCCCTGGGTCAACATGATGAATACCCAGTTTGTCCAGCAGGTGGAGGTAGAGACCCTGGGCACTGGAGGGCGCCTGAACCAGACTCAGGGCGGCTCATCAACTAAGCCCCAGCAGGTGGGGTGGGAGTGGAGGTAGAGTGGATGAGGAGGGGGATGGGAAGAGCTGTGTGGCGGTGAGGTGGAGGCGGGTAGATGCCATGGGAAAGGGAGGTAAGTGAGAGGTCCCTGGGGGGAGGACTAAAGTGAGATCTATTGAGCATCTGCGGGGCACCAGGATCTCATCCTGGTGTTTGCGTCACGTCCCTGAGCTGGACATTTGATAAGGTGCCCAGGGTCACGCAGATGGTGAGTAGAGAAGCTAGGATTCAAACCAGGTCATTTTGACCCTAAAGCCTGCCTCCTTCTAACTCCATCTCACTGGGAAGGGAGCTTTTCAGAGAAATGGAGAGAACAGGAGCCCAGACCCCTGGAAGTTGAATTCACAGTGCACAAAAATCCCCCAGTGGCAGAGCCCTCAGGGCGCACAGAGGGCAGGGGACCAGGGCTTCAGGGCACCAACACCCCTCCACAGACGCCTCACCTCCCTGCCCCCGTCTCCAGCCCTGGACTCTCCATTCAACCCACGGGAACACAGAGCCTCTGCAGGAAAAGAGCCCTGGACCAGGAGCTGGTCCACTATCTCTGAGCTTCTGGGTGGCACTGCCTTCTCTAGGCTTCATCGCCTCACCTGTCACCTATTTGAAGGCAGGTCTTGGACCACTTGAGGCCTCTCCCAGGTCTGAGATGACTGACTCCAGAAACCCCACGGTTTCCCCACCCAGCCAGCCCCCTTACCTCTGCGGGCCACACGGAGTAGGGCCTCTTGGCTAATGTGCTGGTGGGCTGAGTTGGTGGCCACGCAGCGGTAGGAGCCTGCATCATCCTCCTGAACGTCCAGGATCTGGAGGACCCCATTGGGTAGCGTGATGAGCCTTGGGAAGGGGGAGAGGGCACCTGTAAGATGGGCAGGAGCTCCACAGGGAGGGTGGTGTGCCCACACTATCCTGGACCCGCCTCCCCCTCCAGCCTGAGAAACCTCCAGCCACTCATCTTCAAGCTTCATTCATAATAAAAGAAAATGCAAATTAAAACTACAAGATAACCATTTTTACCTATCAGGTTAGCAAGGTCGAGAGGTTTAATAACACTCTTTGTGGATAACGGGACGGGGGAGGGCAGTCCTGTCTTGTTAGTGGCCGTGCCAATCAATACACCCTCTTTCGGAGTTCCTGTTGTGGCTCAGCTGGTGAAGAACCTGCCTAGTATCTGTGAGGATGTGCGTTCGATCTGGCCTCATTCAGTGGGTTAAGGATCCAGTGTTGCTGCAAGCCGTGGTGTAGGTTGTAGATGTGGCTTGGATCTGGTGTTGCTGTGGCTGTGGTGTAGGCCAGCAGCTGCAGCTCCAAATCGACCCCTAGCCTAAGAACTTCCATATGCCGTGGCCGTGGCTCTCAAAAAAAAAAAAACAAACAAACAAAAAAAAAAAAAACAAAAAAAAAACACCCTCTTTCAAGGGCAGGTGGATAAAATCTTAAAATCAAAATCGCCATGGGCCTTTTGACCCAGCAACATCACTTCGAGGACTTCATCGCACATATATTCTGATACATGTACTCCAAAGCATGTCTAATGATAGTCCCTCCAGCACTGTCTGTATAATAGCAAAAGGCTGGAAGCAATCCAAGTGTCCATCTGTAGGGTGGGAACTGCCTAAATCAGTTTGGGCACATTCATACAATGGAATGCTAGACAGCTGTTAAAAGGAGGCGGCTCCATGTGTGTTGATATATGACCATCTCCAAAATATGTACCGTGCAGAACAGTGTGGGGGAAGTGCACAGACATGTATATACTTGCACTGAATGTCCCTGGTAACAGGGATTGTGCCTAAGAAAGGATCCTGGGAGCTGTCAGTGGGAGGAGACCTACTTTTTCTATTCACCTTCTATACAGTTTGAATTTGTTTACTCCCCTGCCTATTGCACCTCCCCTTTCTCTTGAGCCCTTCTATTCACACTATCTCATCTGACCCTGGAAAAAAAGCCCAAGAGACACAGGGGATCACAATCTTCATTTTATTGATGACAAAACGAAGTCCTGGAGGGAGCAGGCTATTTTGCCAGGGTCTCACAGCTGGAGGAGGGTTAAAACTAGAACCCAGGTTTCTGGTGCTGGGTCCCCTGTTCTTAGTGGCTGCCTGTCTCAGCAGCTGTTAGACGGCTGAGAAGGCCAATGAAAGGGAGGTGGTCCCCAGCAAGCCCCAATCAACATGTACATGAGGATGGACGAGGGTGGTATTCTCGGTCCTTTTGGTTAGAGTGTTGTAAAGAAGTTTGGGCTAGAAGGGCCAGGCAGCAAGTATCTATGGGGGCTAGGGAATAGGAGAGCAGAACAGGCTCTGGCCCAAGGAGGGAGGGAACGGGGCTTCCCTAACCTTCTAACTGGGATCCCTGCTAGAAGCTTGAGGGTGAGAGTTCTAGTTTCTTATTTTTTTTTTATTTTTATTTTTTTTGTCTTTTTGTTGTTGTTGTTGTTGCTATTTCTTGGGCCGCTCCCGCAGCATATGGAGGTTCCCAGGCTAGGGGTTGAATCGGAGCTGTAGCCACCGGCCTACGCCAGAGCCACAGCAACACAGGATCCGAGCCACAGCAACGCAGGATCCGAGCCGCATCTGCAACCTATACCACAGCTCACGGCAACGCCGGATCGTTAACCCACTGAGCAAGGGCAAGGACCGAACCCGCAACCTCATGGTTCCTAGTCGGATTCGTTAACCACTGCGCCACGACGGGAACTCCAGAGTTCTAGTTTCTCACTGGAACAAATGGTGCTGCCCCCTAGATATAGGCTGGACCAAGGTCAGGGAGGGGATGGGGCAGCTGGGCACTTGGTGAAGATCCCTTGGCTCATGGGGAAAGCAGAGTATGAGAAAATCTAAACACAGAAGAGGAGAACTAGCTCAAGGGTATTGGAAAAGAATTCTGGCCACAAGCCTGGAAATCTGCTGTGGTCCCAAGACTTAAAGTAAAAACATAAACCTGCATCACTCCTTCCCTCATCCCACATGCAAAGCCACTTCTGTACCAGCGTCTTACCCTCAGCTCCAAAAGCTGCCCACATCAGAGCTGGGGCCAGCGGAGGAGAAGGGACAAGGAGCCACAAGGTGGCTGGAGTTAAAATCCCAGACCAAGACCCGGGCTGCTGCCATGGAAAATGTGATGGGGAAGGACATGTAGGACCCATCTGAGAAACAAGGACCCCGTCCCCATCCAGGTCTCCTTCACCTAACATTTTCTGCCTCTAAGATGCTTCCTCCTCCCTAGTCTAGCTAGCTGACTATGCCAGCAGGGTCCCTGCCAGGAACTGCCCACACTTCCTAACTCCAGTTTCCCAGTCTTTCCAGGGAAACTGTGCTCCAGCTACCCAAGAGCTGATATTTCCTTCGGCAAGTAGCGTTGCCTTAACTATGTGTTGAATGAACAAATGGACAAGTGAATAAATGAGTGAAAGGATGTATACCTTTCCCTGGGTTGGTGCTCTTGCTGCAGGCAACAGAATCAAGCTGGAATCACTTCTAGCATTCATCTAAAATCTTTTCTGCTTTGTTAAAATGTGGGGTTTTTTGTTTGTTCGTTTTGCTTTTTAGGGCCACACCTGCAGCATATGGAGGTTCCCAGGCTAGGGGTCAAATCAGAGCTGTGGCTACCGGCCTACACCAGAGCCACAGCAATGCTGGATCTGAGCCATGTCTGCGACCTACACCACAGCTCATGGCAACGCTGGATCCTTAACCCGCTGGGCAAGGCCAGGGATCGAACCCACAACCTCATGGTTCCTAGTCGGATTCGTTTCCGCTGCGCCACAACGGGAATTCCTAAAATGTGTTTTTAAAAGCCCTGTCCTTGGAAGGATGTCCAGGACATATTGGTTAGTGGGGGAGGGGAAATCACAAAACAGTTTATGAAGCAATTCTATTTTTGGAAAATAGGCAAATGATATGTTAGGAAGTGCGCAGAAGAAGTCAAGGGTGGGAAAGCACACGTCATTCATGAAGGTTTTCTCTGAGAGTGGGATTAGTGGGACTCTGTTGTGTCTTATTTTTGTTACAGTGAATATGTATTAGTTTGGAACTATAAAACTTTTTTAAAAAATTAATGGAAAAAAGCATGTGTCCCTGTACACTTTGTTCTATAACTCCTGGATCTAATATAAAAGCAGCTGTGGCAGAGTGGAGAGAATTGGTTCCAACATATGTGATCTTTAGCAAGTGTCACCACATGCCAGGCCTCAGGTTTCTCATTTGAAAAATGGGTTTGATAATTCCTGCCTACTTCACCACCCCGACCCTGTTAATATATTAGGGGCTCACATTAGATAATGTTGTGGCTCAGTGGTTAATGAATCTGACTAGGGACCATAAGGTTTTGGGTTCGATCCCTGCCCTTGCTCAGTGGGTTAACGATCCGGCGTTGCCGTGAGCTATGGTGTAGGTTGCAGACTAGGCTCGGATCCCGTGTTGCTGTGGCTGTGGCGTAGGCCAGCAGCTATGGCTCTGATTAGACCCCTAGCCTGGGAACCTCTATATGCAGCCCAAGAAATAGCAAAAAGCCAAAAAAAAAAAAAAAAAGATAATGGTAATAGCCATCTCTGTTCAGTTGGTAGATGAATCTTTCCCTTGAAGTTGGTGTATTTTATCCTTTTAAAACTAATTCAAATTGCAAATGAAGCAAGTTGCTTATAGAATGCAAAGCAAACTCTATCTAAAAGGGAGGGGTCATTCTCTTCCAAGATGAGCTTGAGCCTGCTGCTCCTCCCCGCAAAAGGCCACTGAGACCCAGGGATTCAAGAACACAGAAGAAATGACACAGTGGCACTGACTCTCCTGAGGGGCAAGAAGCCTCCACCCCGAACTGTTCAGAGATCCACTCAGGGAAAGGGACACTAGCCGAGGGTCACGGGAGGTTGACAGACTGATGGGCCCTGGGAGGTGGGTAGGGCAGAAAATTGCACTGGGAGCTTGCAGCAATTAAGTCTATTAGTGTGGTGGTTTTAAAGTTGAGTGAATGGTGATAACAAGGTGATTTCAAGTGGATCCTGGCGTACATTTTTATTCCAGAGGTTGTATATTTATTTTTATGGCTGTCTTCTATTTATGGTCACTGTTGCTAGTTTTTTATTTGACTGCAGTGAGCTAACGTTCCTTTTTAGTATGAGTTAAGGTTACAAAAGAGAGAAATGATTAAAGAAATGTACAAAGTCAGTGATTGTATAAATGGGTTGGGATGGCCAAAATTATGAAGGGGGTTTGTGAATGCCTGGGATTTGGGAAACACTGCCCTCATTGATTACTGGTTCCCATGGAAGAAAAATTATCCCCTATCATTAGAAATTAGTATAAGTAGCAGGGAATTGCCTCAGGATCTAATCTTGACCATCAGTTCCCAAAATATGCACACAAACCCTGACAGAATGTGCTTATTAACTGCACATGTGCACAGCCTACACCAAGGCATATGGTCTCCTTCAAACCACTGGGCTGAGTTTATGAATAGCATATTTGTACAAGAACTATATCTGGGCATGTGTAAAAACACATACCTTGGGCATAATCAAGTTGCTGTTTTAGATATTTCTTTATTCCCCCTACACACAATGTGCTGGGACATGTGAGCCCAGCTTATTTATAGATGAGGATCACTTTTCAGAGGACTTAGGGGCAAACACTCCCAGAGCCCAGGAACTGGCAGCTCCAGCCTTCAGGGAGACGCCTATGGTGTCCTGGGATGATGCCTGGACTAGATGGTGGGCGGTGAGGGAACCATTCTGATTGCTGGGAAACTTTGGGGAAGTAACTTCTCTGCTCTGAGCATAGCTGGATCACCCGATCTCTAAGCTCACCTGTAGCTGGAACCTCTTCAGACCCTGCAGCTTCCCCATCCCAACCACCAAATCACAAAAGGCTCTTGTGTCATTCACACCAGGGCTCTGGCATGCGATACTCTTGGCATGAGCAGTGTGACCTGAGGCAGTGACTTCTGTCTCTGATCCTCAGTGCTCTCATTTGATAATGCACATAATATCTGCCATAGCCAAATATACAGACCTGTAAGGAGGCTTCTTATGTATTAAGTAGAAAAAAAAACATTGTAATAAAATGCTAGTTTTGTTTTCTTAAAAAAAGAGGACTGAACAAAAATCCTAGTTGGTACAATATAATACAAAATTTTAAATAGAATTCTTATAAACACACAGAAGAAAAGTCCAGAGGATCCCCACCCAGCACAGTGGGTTAAAAGGATCCAGCATTGCCCCAGCTGTGGCATAACTTGGAGCTGCAGCTCAGATCTGCTCCCCTGTTCGATGAACTCCATATGCCACGGGGTGGCCAAAAAAGAAAAAAGAAAGAAAGAAAAGCATAAAGGCTTTCTACAGGTGATAGGATGACGAGTAATTTTTCTTTCTTCTTTTTTGTTTTTGTGAATTTGGAAAATGCATCTAACACGAACAGAAATTAAAAGTAAATAGAGGAAAATATGAAAAGTAAGCAACACTTACTTTGAAGGATGATGAGAAGGATTAAGTGGAGCCTCTTGTGACTTAAGGCAGGGAGAGTTTCTGCTCCCAGCGTCTCTGGAGGCTGCCCCAGGAGTAGGCTCCCACTTGGTTCTCACCCAGCAACTCCCAGAAGTGTCCACCAAACAGTGGGGAGAAGCCCCACATTTGGAAGGCACACGACTTAAAATGTCAGCGCTGGAAAGGCTGGGTTAGCACCCCCAAGGTCCCCTCCCTAGAAGGCTCATTCCTGGGATATTAACAGGGTTCCTGCAAGAGAGATCTGGGCAAAGAAGACTAGGAAGTCTTTTGTTCAACAAGTTCAAAGGTTTCTCAGTACAAGCCTTCTCAGGGTCCTGTCAACTCTGAGAGAGAGAGAGAGATCTACAGGCAGTTTCCTGATCTTATTTGACCACAGAATACTTTTCCCCCCAGAATCATCTTTAGGGACTAATGTTCTAAAAAGAACACATTTTGGAAACCATGATCTAATGCAATTATTTCTTTCCCCTGCCCCCTTTTTTTTAATTTTTTGCTTTTTAGGGCCACCTGTGGCACGTGGACGTTCCCAGGCTAGGGGTTGAATCAGAGCTACAGCTGCTGGCCTACACCACAGCCACAGCAACGCAGGATCCAAGCCAGGTCTACAACCTATGCCACAGTTCACGGCAATGCCACGGATTGAACCTGTGTCCTCCTGGATACTAGTTGTCGGATTCATTTCCACTGAGCCATGACAGGAACTCCGCCCCCCCCCCTTAATTTTATAGATGGGGAGAATGAAGCTGAGTGAGAAGTGACTTGCTGAGGACCAGTCAGGCTGACTGATTACCAAGGCAACAGGATCACTTTTATCTTGACCTCTCACCTTTCATCTCCCTTACAACTGAAGAGACGTGACCTGGGGCTTTTCTATCTAGAAGTTTACAGTTTCATCCCTACCTAGACAGGGACAAAAGTCAGAGGAGCTGGGACAACTCAATATGCTGAAGACAGGTTAGTTCCAGGGCAGAGATCTGGCAACCAATGTTTCTGAGCCTAAGGAACCTATCTCCACCAGGAGAGGAGAGAGTGAGCTGGTAACTACAGCTAGAGAGATGCAGGGAGAGGACTGCAGGGTGGCTGGGAAAGGCCTTTGGAGCCACATTTCACAGGACCCATTCCGAGACCACAGAAGCAAACGAGCCTTGGGTTTTCTGGACATGCTGTGTGTACGCCTGGGCCTTACCAGGAGGCTGCACTAGGGATCAGGTCCTGGGTCAAGCCTCTGCTTCTCCCCTGCCCTGGAAACCTTTCCCTGGGATTTCTCTTCTACCAATATGGGGAGAGGGGCGGGTGAAACAGGAAGGACCTCCACAACCCATTTACCAGATACCACACACCAGTGGATAGAACTGAGAGAAGAGAAATTATGCATCTGGGGTAGAAACGCCAGAGGAACCTGCCAAGGGAAACCCTCCCAGCAGTCTCCAGGCCCTGAGTGGACAACAAACATTCTGCCAGTGACTCACTGTGTGGCCTTGGACAAAACACAGCTCCTCTCTGGCCCTTGGTCTCTTTCTCAATAAAGCAAGTGGTTGGACTCCACATGCTCTGAAGGACTCGATCACTGCTCTCTACCCAAGCCTTACAGCTTGGTGGGAGGCTCTCCTCCCAGGGTGCAAAACCTTCTTGCTCAGCTTCTCTTTGGAAGCAGAAATGAGCTGACTGTCAGGTGGTTGTGGGCTCCTAAGTCAGTCTGGGCAAATGGAGCCACCCTGACTCTAAGAATCCCAGTTCCTGAGCACATCCCAGAGTCTGCCCTATCTGCCTCCTGGGGACTCTGCCCTACTCCCCCATAGGACACTCACCGCAGCTCCTCGGGCACCGTCACCTGGTCCTTCTCCCAAGTAATGACGGGTGCTGGCAGCCCTTCAACGTGGCACTGAAACCGGGCGGTCCCGTTCTCCTCCACAGTCTGAGACTCCGGATGCAGGGAGAAGCCTGAGAGCACTGGGGACGGAAAGAGTGAGAAAGCGTAGGGAGGAGTTCCCGTCGTGGCTCAGTGGTTAATGAATCCGACTAGGAACCATGAGGTTGCAGGTTCGATCCCTGGCCTTGCTCAGTGCGTTAAGGATCTGGTGTTGCCATGAGCTATGGTGTAGGTCGGATGGCGGCTTGGATCCCACATTGCTGTGGCTGTGGCTGTGGCTGGTAGCTACAGCTCCGATTAGACCCCTAGCCTGGGAACCTCCATATGCCGCGGGAGCGGCTCAAGAAAAGGCAAAAAGACAAAAAAAAAAAAAAAAAGAGAGAGAGAGAGAAAGCGTAGGGACAGGAGAGGAACACGAGAAAGGACCCAGCAAACACAGCCAGTGAAACACACATGGACACAGAGACACAGGGTGACAGGAACACAAGCAGCGCAAATTCAGAGTTATGGAGAACAGCTGGAGAAAGGCCATTGGAGAAGTGGTGATGACTGCTCAGATGCTGAAGGCAGAATGAATTCTGAAGTCCCTCTGCCTTACATCGCTTTATGGTCAAACTACAGTGAGATGTACATTTCTTCTGGCCCTCAAATTATTTCATGGTGATTTGTGTCTCCTGAGATCCCCCCAAGTGGCAGGCTGGACAATGCGGCTCTACTCCACACAGCCACCTGCCATGGGCGTGGGGAGCACCTTTGTGGTGCAGACACTCTTAAGAACCTCTCTGGGGGAGTCCCCATCGTGGCACAGCAGAAACAAGTCTGACTGGGAACCATGAGGTTTCGGGTTCAATCCCTGGCTTCATTCAGTGGGTTAAGGATCCAGCGTTGCTGTGAGCTGTGGTGTAGTTCACAGACACGGCTTAGATCCTGTGTCGCTGTGGCTCTGGCAGAAGCCAGCAGCTGTGGCTCCAAATGGACCCCTAGCCTGGGAACCTCCATGTGCCTCAAGTGCAGCCCTAAAAAAAAAAAAGAACCTCTGGCAGGCTTCCTAGAGGACAGCATAAGTCTAGATGCTCGAATTCATAGGGAAAGGAAGAAAAAGAAGAGAGGTTTGGGGAAGACGTGGGACTATTGAACACTGAGGCTGACAATGCCAGGAAGGGACCCACTGAGCAGGTGGGAGGCAGGGAAAAGGGAGGGGCTGGGAGACAAGTTTTTGTGCAAGTAACTGAAGGGTGGACCCCACTTCCCACACTCCACGACTCGTGAATCTCAGCTTAGCCTCTAGGTTGCACTTACTGGCAAGCTTGACCACGGCAGCCTGGCTGGCCACCACTCCAAGGGGGCTATGGGCCAGGCAGGAATAGCTGCCCTCAAGGACCTCTGAGGCCCCAAGGGCTGCCTCACCACTGCCATCGGGTGCCGGCAGCTGGGACAGCCACAGGGAGCCATTGGGTAGCAGGCGAAGGTGGTCATGCTCAGGCAGGGGGCCTCCATCCTTGCTCCATGTGATGCTGGTGGGGGGTCCGGCGGCCACCGCCCCCAGGCTGCAGTCCAGCACAGTGGCTTGTTCTGGGGCCAGGATCACCTGCAGCGGCCCGGCTCCACAGCTCAGGGACACGGTCGTCTCCTGGGGCAATGGCTGCACCCCTGTGTAGAGGAGGGGGCACCAGGTTCATCAGTGTGTGTCCTCCCACATCCCACAGGCTCCAGCTCCCAAGTTATCCACCCAGCATCTGGGGCAAATCACAGAGAAAGAGGTCTCGTGGAAAGACCTGTGTCTGGATCCTGGCTCTGCCCCTAACCAAGTGGTCTTGGGTCAATGGCTGCGCTTCGTGCCCATCTTCCCCTACTGCTCAACCTCCTCATTCACTAACTATCACAGTTCTTATCAAAAAGCAGAAACAGGGAGTTCCCGTCGTGGCATAGCAGAAATGAATCTGACTAGGAACCATTAGGTTGTGGGTTTGACCCCTGGCCTCGCTCAGTGGGTTAAGGATCCAGCATTGCCATGAGCTGTGGCGTGAGTCACAGACACGGCTGGGATCTGGCATTGCTGTGGCTGTGGTGTAGGCCGGCAGCTGTAGCTCCAAGTAGACCACTAGCTTGGGAACCTCCATATGCCTCGAGTGCAGCTTTTTAGCAAAAATAAAAACAAAAACAAAAAGCAGAAACAATCCAAATGCACAATTACCTGATGGCTGGATAAGTATATAATCCAGCCATCAAAAGAAATGAAAGACAGATCTTGCTGCAATGTGGATAAACTCTGAAAACTTAATGCAAAGTGAAAGAAGCCAGTTACAAAATGCCACATATTGTATGATCTCATTTCTATGAAATGTCCAGAATAGGCAAATCCATAGAGACAGAACATAAATTAATGGTTTCCAGGGACTGGGGAGAGGGAAGAATAGGGAGTAATGGCTAAGGGATCTGAAGTTTCTTTTGGGGGGTGATGAAAATGACCTAGAATTAGACAGTGGTGATGGTTGCAAAAGCTGTGAATATACTTAAAACCACCATTTGTACACTTTAAATGGCGAATTCTGTAGTATATGAACTGTATCTCAACTCAAAAAGACATAGTACTTCCTTCCTCACAGGGCTGTTGTGAGTATTAAATGAGATGCTGTGTCGAAAAGGAGCACAGAACAGTGGCTGGCCTGGCACTGAACCAGGGCTCAGTAATGTCATTCCCTCTCCTGGAATCTTACAGATCTTCTCAACCACTGTTATCCAACCCACTTCTGCCCCAGTGGCTAGAGGAGTTAAACACTCCTGCCTGCAGCCGATTCCCCCAAAGCCACGCAGCAAGCCAGGACCAGAACCCAGTCCCTTGAGCTTCCCTAGATGCCCCAAAAAAGCCTGCAGGTCCAACACCACTTGGCCACTAAGGAAAGAGTAGAGGAACAGTGGAGGGAGTGCCATCCCAGGGTCAAGGCAAAAACACACAAATGCCAATGTTTGTTATTATAACCAACATCTCAGCAAGGCCCAGTAACCATTATTCATAGGAAATGGTTAGTTCTCCCTGCCGCGTCTCCCAGAGGGTTGACCTGCTGCCTCCTTGCCCCATAAAAGCTCAATGGTCCAAGATTCCTTCTTGTCCTCTGGCCCGACACCTTGTTTAAAGGCACAATGGCGTGTCTGAGAGTGAGCCAGGGACAGAAGTGAAGACAATGCCCACACTCATTATAAGGCAGGCCAGGCTGATGGAGCCCTGGAGGGTGGGGAGCATGCTGGCAGAAAGCACAATGGCTTTAGGGCATCAGGCAACGCTCAGTTTTAGGCCTGGCTCCGTCACAGTCTAGCTGTGTGGCCTTGAGCCAGTCACTTCCCCTCCTGAGTTTTAATTTACTCAAATATAGCAGGTGACGTCTGAGCTTCTATCATGGCTGGATTATTCCGTGAACTGGACAGACATGCTTATTCCTGAACAAACATAGAACATCATCTAGATAAACCCATAAAACCACAGACACACGCTTCCACACCTGAACACACCACAGCCCAGTCTCTGCCACACTCATCAACTCCTGGACACATATATGCCAACACTTAGAATCCCCAGCTGTCTTCAGGCTCCCTTCCCCTTCCCCTGGAGAAAAACAAGACAGGGGAGAAGAGGTATTCTGATTGTCTGAGATAAGCCTGGGGCAAAAGCCAGAGTTCTGACACTGCAGTGGAGAGGACAGATGGACAGAACAGGCTTCTGCTAGCACCTCCAACTGCACAACTGGGCTCAGCATGACTAGTGGGTGCAGCGGGAAGGCAGCCCTTGCCCCTCACCCAGTTTCCATTCTAACTGGCAATACGCATCACCAAGTGCCACCGGCTGGAGTGGAAATAGCATTTGACCTTGAGGCAGAAGATCAAGATCCAGTCTTGCTGCTTCACCTACCAGCTATGTGACAAGCCACTTCACCTCTCTGGACCTCAGTTTCCACAGCTGTAAAATGAAGGTGATACTATGGAGGCTGTGAGGATTAAACAAGATGCCCAGAACCTAACGAGCATCAATTAAAGAATGGGAGCTCATTCTTTAAAGGCACTTCAACTTGAGATGCAAATGTTTTTCTGTTTGTTTTGGGGTTTGTTTTTCACGTGTAAAAACAGGAAAATATTTACTTGATAAAGTTGATGTGAGTATTAAAAAAAAAAAAAAGGCACCTCATCAACTGGAAAGGGATGTAAAAATGCTAACTGCTATTCTTAACGTCCAGCCCCTTCTTTCTCTTGAGGCCCTAGATTCTGATGCAAACACGGTAGAAGGAAGGCCAGGCTGGGCTCTCAGCTTAACGGCTTCCAATTGCCCCAGTCCAGCCGGTTTGAGTTTCAGGGGAGAAAAGCCCCACATGACACGAATCCCTGAGCCCTCCGGCAGCCTCCCTGCCCCCCAAAGCATGTCCCAGGCTTGGAAAATCCCCTGCCGCGCTGAACAAACAATGTGAACAGTTGGGGCCTGAGCAGCTGCTGGGTCTGTCAGCAGCCTGGGCTCCAGCGGGCAGGACCAGGACGGCGGCCAGAGGGGCCGCGGGCTGGCTGGCCAGCCCAGAGGAGGCTCCGATTCCCTTCCTGAATATTCATGGATAAGCAGATGTCTGGCTGCCCCACCTCAGAAAAGCCCAGCACCCAACAAGAAAAGGCGGACTGGGAAACCAACAGGGATATAGATGTTGGGAGAACTGGGGTCCCCCGCAGAGAGCACAGGGCTGTGCTAGGAGTTCAAGCTGGCCCACGTTGATGGAAATGTGTACAGAGCCTGAGGTTCCTCATTTTATGGATGGGGAAACCGAGGCCCAGAAGCAGGGTGGGGTGCGTATCTCATCTCTCTGGAGGCAGTCCAGGAAAACTGGACATCCTGGAGATGAACCCAGCATCGAGGAGACAGTTGCTCCCAAATAAGAGGGTTCTCTCTGCCTAAGTGCCAAACCCAACCTCTGTGCCAAGGACATACATCCTCAGGGGCTCAGCTTCGGCGTTACATCCTTCCCCGAAGCTGCCCCTGGCTTCCCCAGGGAAATTTTTCCTGGGTCTCACCCTTACCCATCCTTCCTCTTGCCTAGATGGACCACAGGATGTGGCAGGACAAGTCTTGGCCTGGAGTCAGAATCCTGGGTCTATCATGTATTGTACGACCTTGAGTCCACTTTCCTGCTTTCGGCTTTGGTTTCCTCTGTGTTAAAATAAAGAGCTGCCACATTTCTCATTTTCACCAAAATTCTCCCAGCAGCAGAGGAAAGCCTACTCGGGAGGCTTGCTGACTACCTGAAATGCTTCTATTTTTAAACCTCTGGCACATTTTGCATCCTGCTCTGTTATATAGTAATGTTTGTTTCAACATAAACGTGGTTCCTATGTCCCAAATCTTTTTGTAAAAGTGATGCTCTGGGGAGTGGGCCTTGTTTGTCCAGTGGGTTCAGTGGCCACCTCTTTTCTCCCACCTCAGCCCCTGCCATGGCTGACTCCCCAAGCCCCTCTCACAAGCACTTCTCAGCGCTCCCCTCAGGACTGGGCGGACACAGTCCTGTGTCCTGAGCACTTTCTGTTGGCCAGCTTTCTGCCTCGAGGGGGCCTCCCTCTCTGTCCCTTCTCCTCAGTCTCCTCGGTGGGACCCTGCCAGAGACATGCAGCTTGCATGCTTGAGAGCCCCAGGGCCATCTCTCAAATCTCCTTTTCTGACAGATTATTTTACCTACTTACAGAATAAATCAGATTTTACGAGGCCAATTAGCACCCAGACAGAAAGAAGATTCACTGCTGAGCCCTAGGGCCAGCTCGAAGCTGTTTTGTGGGATGTGTGGGGCCTGGCATAAGCCAGGGTTCCATTCTTCAGTGAGCTCTCAGGAAAGAGATTGGAGGTACGGGTGGGGTGGGAGATGAAGCTGAAATGCCTCCTTCATTAAGCCAAGAACTTGCCATAAACATCAATGTCTTGTCATTTTTGAATTTCAGGGCCCTTAGGAGTTCCCGTCATGGCTCAGTGGTTGACGAACCTGACTAGGAACCATGAGGTTGTGGGTTCGATCCCTGGCCTTGCTCAGTGGGTTGAGGATCTGGCAGTGCCCTTAGCTGTGGTGTAGGTCGCAGACAAGGCTCAGATCCGGTGTTGCTGTGGCTGTGGTGTAGGCTGGTGGCTACAGCTCCGATTAGACCCCTAGCCTGGGAACCTCCATGTACCGCGGGTGCAGCCCTAAAAAGACAAAAAAAAAAAAAATCAAATGAATTTTAGGGCCCAACAGATTTACAACTTGTTTTCAGTTTACAAGAGCAATTCTCCATGATACCATCACCACTCTCCTTTCCCAGGAGACACAGGTCAGCTTCTTCCAGAAACCCCACTCCCTGCCCCACAACCTTGGCCACCTCCCTTACCACACAATAAGCCCCTCCCACAACAGGTGGAAGGAGAGCTTGGGATGGTTGCCTGGGACACTGGAAAGTCTATGATCCTGAGGAGACAGGCCTGGCCTCGGGGGACTTGACAGCAAAGCCACACTCAGCTAGACCTGCTTATCTCCTATTCCCTGTGACCCTGGGTCCCTACCAGACCAAGCCACTTCCTGTTCTCTGAACGAATACTGCTGCTCCCTCTTCCTTCAATAGCTGTGCCATCCTGGGGTCTGATAGGCGCCTCTCCTTTTTCCGCCCCATAGGACCATGGGCACCTGGGTCACTGAAGTTAGCACTCTAGATTTTTTTAATTTTCTTTTTTGGGCCGCACCCACAGCGTATGGAGGTTCCCAGGCTAGGGGTCTAATAGGAGCTACAGCTGCCAGCGAGGCCAGGGATCGAACCCGCAACCTCATGCATGGTTCCTAGTCAGATTCGTTTCCACTGCACCACGATGGGAACTCCAGCACTCTAGATTTTTGCCTTGCCTTTCTCAGTAGCGAGGCAATAAGCTCAAGATTATTGTCCTGCTCAGTGTTCTAACTCCCTAGGACCTAAAACCATGCCTGGAACGTAGTAGGTGCTCAATACATATTCCTTGAACAGACACATGGACATGTGGAGACACACTGAAAAAGATAAGGCACAG
Organism: Sus scrofa; assembly: GCF_054392235.1. Classification (NCBI taxonomy): domain Eukaryota; kingdom Metazoa; phylum Chordata; class Mammalia; order Artiodactyla; family Suidae; genus Sus; species Sus scrofa. The sequence continues at coordinate 174,237,001 of NC_139383.1, forward strand.
AGCCGCTTTGCTTTTCCAAGAAACTTCTCAGTTTCCTTATCTATAAGATCATAGGAACTCCCTTCAGGGCTAGGAAAGATGTGAATAATATATGTGGAAACTGCCTAGCGCACTACATGGCACCTATTAGAACCCTAACAAAATGCCTAAAAGGCCCCAAGACTGAACAGCAAACTCACACTGAAAGAAACTGTCCTTAAACATGACCAGGGCTGGGGAGCTGCCGACTTCACCTCTTCTCCTGCTGTAGGGATGGTCTGATTTAAACATACCTTCCTCAGGGGCCCACCTTTGTCTCCCTCACACTCCACTCATTTGCCAGTGCTCCGAGCTATGTGACAAGGTAATGAGCCCCTTATGGAATGATCTGGAAGTCTTGGCTCTGCATCAAGGGAGAGCTTACTGAGCTTCTGCTTCCCAGACCCCAGTGACCCCACAGCCCCTCAAATGCAGATGATGCCTGAACCTCAGCAGTGAAGCAATAGTAGCTGGCAGTCCAGCCCCAAGGACAGGGATTCCATTTCTCTGCATGTCAGGCCCGGAACTTCCTTTCTCTGGTTTTCTTCTCTCCCCGCTGGCTGTCATCACCTCCCTCTGCCCAGGCTAGGGCTGGGGTCCTTCCCCATCAGAGCCACTCTTCCTCCTTCTCCCCCGCAACTGGGGAGCTGGGAGCCCCTAGGCCTGCTTGGCAATGACATCTGTTCTGCATCTGGAATTCTGTGTCAAGTCTGGCTGCTGTACCTCAGAAACAGTGGAGGCAGGGCAGGAGGCAGCGGGTGGGATGGGTGGAAGAGAGTGGATTCCAGAGCCCAGATCCAGATGCACCAGCTGAGGAGGGCCAAGCCCGAAGTTGTTGATAACTTCTCATTGGGGGGGGGGGGTGTGAAGAGAGACAGAATTGTGTTCACATGCATCAATCTCAGGAAAGCATGATTGCGCCAAGAGCCAGGAGACTGGTTCCAGCCCCATTTCAGTCCCTATTCATGTCATTCTGGGAAGTCACTCAGTTTTCTCATCTGTGAAATGGGTTCATGCTCAAATGAGTCCCGAATTCCCCTCAGGGCTGATATTTGATGACGATAATTGTGACATTACTCAACTCAAAACAACATACCTTTAGGTGAAAAGAAAGGAAATGATAGTTTATACATAGTGCATGATCCTGTACACATATGGGATCAATGAAGCTTTAGATAACTTCTGGATAAGATTCACTACGGAGAGAAATTATGTGTGACCTGGTTCCTAACCTCCAAGATGAGGTCAGAGAGGGCCACCCCAACACCCCAAATGATTGGGGTTGGCCTCTGAGCCTCTGGGCTGAAAAAGGGATGGGTGGGTGGGAGTTTCCCAGTGAGGAAAAAGCAGCCCTCACATTCTTAGAGCCCTCCTGCTACTGACCACTGGCATCACTGCCCCCCAAATTCTGATTGGGTGGAAGGGAGAGTCCCACTTCATGTATATAGGGAAGACAGAGCACTGGGCATCCCACCACCACATATTCCCAGTTCCCAAGCCTTGACCCACGAGCAGTGCTCAGGAGAGGTGGTCCACCACTGCTGACTCCAACATCAGCCCTTCATATTCTGCATGCTGAAATTGCTGAGGTGTCTATTATTTTTGACTTCTCCTTCCCTCACTTCCCACAAACTCAATCTATCCTCAAATCCTACTGATTCTATTTCCTAAATATCTCTGGAATCCATCCCAACTGTCACAACTCTAGTTGGTACCACCCCAGCCTCCCAGGAAGCTGCAGCTCCTGCCTTCAGCCTGTCCAATCATTCTCCATATCTGCTGGAGTGAGCGGCTGCAAAGTTGATCTTAAAAGCTTCTAAGGGCTCGTGGGAGCTCTCAAGCCAAAAACCTTGCTGGGGCTTACAAGATCCTTCATGAGTTGGGGCCAGCCTTCTCTCTTGACTCTCTGTGGCCTCTGTCCCATTCCTCCCCAGGCTGCCTCACCCTCATGCCTTGTGCTCTCAAATCTAGCCTCATTAAGCTTCATTCAGTGATCTAACTCACCTCTGAGGGTTTGCACACACTCTTCTCTCCAGAAAACTCTCCCCATCATCAGTCTCCTTCTGCAGGGCTAACCCTCTGTATTGAGCTCTATTATTCACCACTTCCTGGAGGAAGCTTTTCCTGACTTCTCCAGACTATCTGTCAGTCTCCTCTTTATTTACTATATTCCAGGCACCAGTCACATGCTGCCCAAAAACAGTGCTCAGTAAATATTTGTTGAATGACCTCCATCCAGATCAGAGTGGCTTGTCAGAACTCTATAGGAGTGTCCTTAGACCTGATGAGCTTTGCACACTCAAAGCGTTTAGGACTGAGGGCCAGCAGAGCAGTTGCTTCAGCCAGGCACACTGCTGGCCAAGAGAGCCCCGACTCTGCTCTGGCCCTGCCCTTGCCTTGTGCACTCAGGAGCAGGGGGAGGCCAGGTCTGGGAGGCAAACTGAGCCCCGTGCAGGGAGGCCCCACGGATATTCCATAATGCTCCAGTGAGTGCAGTTCTCAGCACAGATTCTGCTTTGCAGGATGACCCTGAGCTCAGTCCCAGAGCTCTTAGAAGAGCAGAAGACAGTGGGCACAACTATTCTTTAATCCCCTGGCCTCCAGGAGGATAGATGCCATTCTGGCACTTGCCTGCCCCCTCCACCTGACATTCCCAGGACCCCACTTCCCTAGCCCAGCTGCCCGGACCCTGCCCTCAGGTGGCCTCCAGCAGGGTCTGAAAAGTCTTTGTAGGGAGAGAGGAGGTCTGAGTAGTGTCCGATACTGTCCCATCCGCTGTTTGGGTTTCCTAGAGATGGGCCGGGCGGTCAGGCAGAGGCTCCTTCCCCCACTCCGAGGTCCCTGCCTCCCTCCCACGTGGCCTGGCTGAGTCTCTCTGGAAAGCCGCAGCAGCTGGAGAGAAATCCCCCTCCCCACCCCCACCGCCAAGTCCCTCCCCGACTCGCCCCGGACACATCCTCAGCTTCCCCCTCTGCAGGGAAGGCAAGAACTAGGCGAACAAAGCAGGCAGCCCATCCCCCTCCCCAGCCCAACCAACCACCTTCCCCACGGGCCGCCCCCTAAAGGCACACAAGGACGGAAAGCTAGAGGGCTGGGGGTTGAAGAAGACGCCCTAGGCATAGACCCTTGGGACTCCGTCACGCCATCCCCAGACCTTTCTCCACTGAGGACAACTCTGACTTTTACCCACCCTGAGTCCACTCTGAGGTGGGGGCCTGGAGGAGGCCTTACTGATCCCGTCAACGCTCCTCTGATCCGGCCCTGAGAGGTGGGGCAGGGGTGACACGCGTGCCATCCCGAGAGCGAGTGTTGGACACGTCCAAGAAAGCAACTATTTTCCTGCCCCCTCTCCCAGGCCACTCTGGGCCTCGGGCTTGCGGGGGCAACACTCTCCCGTGGCACCCCCGCCCCAACCAGCCTCCGGGACCACACCCACTGGACAAAGTTGAGTACTTTATCACCACTATCCCCAGTCAATCCGGAATCTCCTGCTCTGTTCCCCCCCACCCCCAACAAGGGCAAGGACACTCCCCAAAAGCCAAGGCCAAATATTAGTACAGCCCCATAAACACAATTACACACGCTCTCGAGACACAAATGGAGGTGCAGACACACACCCCTACACCCCTCCTCTCTAACACTTCTAACCAAAAGACACGCGCGGGCAAGGAAGAGCCCGCCTAGCGAAAACCACAAACACCGCATCCACCGCCCGCGATGCCACGCCGCGGCCAGGCACGCACTGCGGACGCGGACGTCCGTAGAAGCCCCCTCCCCACCCTCTGCACACACACACACATACGCACACACACACATGCACACATACACACTCACTCACTCCAGACTCCGAAAACCAAGGACACACACCCCCTGCAGACTAGTACGCGCCGCAAACGCCCTGGGCCGAGGCGCGCAGACCCCTAGCGCAGGCACCGCAGGCACAAGGACACGCAGCCCGAGCCCCACGGCCCCCGTACTCGCTCGGGAGCAGGACGCGCCGGCCTTATAGCCCAGCGCAGCCCGGGGCGCGGACGCACTGACACACCGCAGCGGCTTCCGCCACTGCCGCGGCGCCCGCCCTTACCGCGCGCGGCCAGCAGGCAGAAGGTCAGCGCGAAGAGCCCGCCGCGGCGGCTAGCGTCCCCCCGCGCCATGGGGCCGGGCCCGGGCCGCCGCCGCCGCCTCCACCCCGCGCCTCGGTCGCCGCTGCCGCCGCCGCCGCCGCCGCCGGGGGAGGGCGCGCCGGGCGTCAGTGGCCCGGGGAGGCGCGGCGCCGCGGGCGGGGGCGCGGCCTCGGGGGCCCGGGCCCAAGCGGGGGCCGGCGCGGGGGCCGGGGCTGCTGCCGCCTCGCCCGCCCCTCCATCGCCATCTTGGGCGAGGAGCCCGGGCGGGGGCGCCCAACGAGCGCGGCCACTCGGGCCCCGCGGGAGACCCTTGCCCGTGCACTGTAACCTGCGGTGCGCGGGTGCTCAGCTCCGCTGGGATCTGTGCCTCTGTCCCTTGCCTTCTCTAGGTTGCCTTGGGCCCCCATTTGGGCAGCTTGTCTCTTGGTCCTGGGGCCTCTTTCTGCCTCTGTTACTTTATCTGTCTCTATCACTTTAAGGCTCTGCTGCTGCCTCAGGGTCTCCTCCATCTCTGTTCCAGGCTCAGTGGAGGCAGATTCAAGGCCTCAGTCTCTGACCCGGCAGACCCCATCCTGCCACTTGAGCCAGTCCATTCCATCCTCGGTCTGGATTGAATCCTCATTAGCTTTGCCACATGCTGCACCAACAGACCTTCTGAGGACATGACAGTTCCCTCAACCCATTTCCATTGTCATTCCAAGCTGATGGCTTCTCTTGACCTCCTTTTTTTGCTCTTAGAATAACCAGCCCCGGAGTTCCCGCCGTGGCGCAGTGGTTAACGAATCCGACTAGGAACCATGAGGTTTCGGGTTCGATCCCTGCCCTTGCTCAGTGGGTTAACGATCCGGCGTTGCCGTGAGCTGTGGTGTAGGTTGCAGATGCAGCTTGGATCCCGCGTTGCTGTGGCTGTGGTGTAGGCCAGTGGCTACAGCTCCGATTTGACTCCTAGCCTAAGAACCTCCATATGCCGTGGTAGCGGCCCAAAGAAATAGCAAAAAGACAAAAAAAAAGAATAACCAGCCCCGACAGGGCATTTACTCTACCCTAAGCACTGCTACACTCCCACCTCCCTGCCACCCTGGGAGAGACAAGGAAGATTTGATTGCTCCCATTCTACCTGCAGGGAAACTGAGGCTGGAGGAGGTGAAATGACTTGCATAAGGACAGGAAGCTAGGGATCAGGAGATGCAGGACCAGAACCCTGGCTTTCTGATTCCAGAGGTCATTTCCCACTCATTCTTCAACTGTGCTTTCTCTTTCCTGGCCAGACTGGTTGCCTCAGTATCCTACAAATGTCTCTTTTTCTAAAACCAGGGATTCAGTCATCAGGCTAGGTAGGGTAGCGAGAGGAGTACAGATTGAATGACCTACTTAAGGTCTTTTCCAAGACCAGGATGCCATGGTTCTTCATCCCCTGTGTCTCCAGTGTTCCCATATGTAGAGCCACTTTGTAGAGGGTAGGTACCTTACCCATCTGCTGCTAGCTAACCCTTAGTAAGGACCTTCACTTTGCAGCTCTAATAGGATCTGGCATTTATTCATTCATTGTCAGGCCCACCAGCAGCATTTGACTTAATCCATCACTCCTGTTTGTTTCACTTAGTGATCTCAGCTGGTCATCAAGGCTTTAAATTACATCTTTATGCTGGAGGTGCCCACACTTACACCTCCAGCCTGGACCATCTCCCCTGAACTCCAGACTTGTATATCCAGTTACCTGTTCAACATTTCCATTGGCAAGTAGGCATTTCTAATTTAATATGTCCCAAACTGAGCTCTGATCTTCCCTATTAAACCTGCCTCTCCCATAATCTCCATCCCAGTTCCTAGTAGCTCATCCTTCCTGTTGCTCAAGTCAAAAACATTAGAGCCAGCCTTGGCTCTTCACTTTCACATCCTTCACACCCCATTTTCCTGCCACCACCTTGATCCAAGCACCATCACCTTTCACCTGGATTGTCACAATAGCCCCTTGACTTGTTTCTGTCCTTGTTCCCCTTTAGTCTTTTCTCAATACGGAACCAAGAGGGATCTTATTAAAGTGGGAACAAGATTGTGTCACTTCTCTGAGCAAAACCCACCAGTGCCTCCTATCTCAAAACAAAAACTGAAGTCCTTCTTATGACAAGAACACCTCTCTGATCTGGAGGCCTGCTTTACTTCTCTGACCTCACCTCCTACACCATCCCCTTTGCTTGCTGCCTCTCCAGCCACACCAGCCTCCTTGCTGTAACTTGATGGCAGCCAGTCCCCTCCCTCCAACTTCCAGACCTTTGCCCAGGAGTACAGGTCTGGAACTCTGCCTCCCACCCCTCATGTCCTCACAGCTCCCCCCACTCTATCCCCAGTCTTTCTAACGTCCTCTACATTTTACTCAGTTTATTTTTTGTCTGTCCTCCCAACCAGAATGTGGGCTTTGAGAGGACAGAGATTTTTGTGTGCTAGGTTCACTGCTGAATTCTAAGCAGATAGACCAGTACCTGGCACTGTGTAAGTGCCAGGGGGCCAGGATAGAAGATACAAGTCACTGCCCACAGGTACAGTTGTGTCTTAAGTGGCCCAAGGTGGCAGGGAGAATGGGGAGCAAGAGAAACTGTGTGTTGTGGGGATGTTGAGGAAAAAGCCTTTATATAATTTTTTTTTCTGCTTTTTAGGGCCATACCTGTGGCATATGGAAGTTCCCAGGGTAGAAGTCGAATCAGAGCTATAGCTGCCAGCCTACACCACACCCACAGCAACGCCAGATCTGAGCCTTGTCTGCGATCTATGCCACAGCTCAGGGCAGCTGGATCCCTGACCCACAGAGTGAGGCCAGGGATCGAACCCACAATAGTGGTCGGGTTTGCTTTCGATGTACCACAACCAGGAACTCCCTTCACAGAAGTTTTTTGTTTGTTTGTTTTTGTTTTTGTTTTTAATTAGCAGGATATGAGCACAGCAAGAACTTATATATTTTTTTAAATTTCTTATTTGTGTTTTAGGGCTGCACACACCGCATATGGAAGTTCCCAGGCTAGGGGTCGAATCGGAGCTACAGCTGCCAGCCACAGCCACAGCCACAGCAACCTGAGATCCGAGTCGCGTCTGCGACCTACATACACCACAGCTCAGGGCAACGCCAGATCCTTAACCCACTGAGCAAGGCCAGGGATTGAATCCACGTCCTCATGGATACTAGTTGGATTCATTTCCACTGAGCCACAGTGGGAACTACACAGATTGTTGTAGACATTTGACCTAGGTCTTGACAAGTTAAGGAGGGGGAGAACCAATGGCACAAATGGGAACTCCTAAATTGTTTTCAATCTTAGTTATCTATAAGTTGTCTAATTAATAGCCACATTGGACCATGAGCTCTGTGACAGGAAGTATAAGGAGCACTGATGGCTAAGCCACAAAACTGATGCTGAGGAGAAACTAAATTTGGCGAATTTGCCTCAAGTTGATCATCATCAGAAAAGAATGTTAGCATCTTCTAATCAAAAGTCATTAGTGACTTGGAGTTCCCATTGTGGCTCAGTGGAAACAAACAGGACTAGTATCCACAAGGATGCAGTTTCAATCCCTAGCCCCGCTAGGTCAGTGGATTAAGGATCCTGCATTGCTGAGAACTATGCTGTGGGTTGCAGATGAGCCTCAGATTTGGTGTGGCTGTGGCTATGGTGTAGGCCAGGAACAGATTCAACCCCTGGCCTGGGAACTTCCATGTGCCGTACCTGGAGCCCTTAAAAAAAAAAAAAAAAAGCTATTAATAACTAATACGTTAAAAACCAGTATTTTAAAAAATAAAATCTAATGATAATTTGATTTAGTTTGGCTTTTTGTTTACCGGAAAGGCAGACTGAGTGTATCTGTAATATGTTATTTATGGAGTACTTTCCAATAGATGTGAAAAGCTTTTATTTTACATTTCAAAACTAAAACTCAAAATATTTTTATTTTAGCACAAAATACAATCATAAGATGAAAGCTATTTTTGACCCTATAACATATGATGAAATTTCTAGTTTGTGTTCAACTTTGATATATAGTCATATTTGTTGGCACATCATGTTTTTGGGGCAATTAATTTTAAATAAGCACCCATCAGTTCTTAAATAGGGAGGAGTGTTTTTTCAATCATCAGTTTAAATATGTTAAAGTTGTCTTCTATTAACAATATACTGCTAGACAGAAGTAAGACAGAAGTTTAAGACAGAAGTAACATTTGGGGACAGTTCAGCATAGAGGCTGGGAAAAACCATAGAAGAGGAAATGTGGTGCAGTGGAAATGAATCCAACTAGGAACCATGAGGTTGTGGGTTTGACCCCTGGCCTCGCTCAGTGGGTTAAGGATCCGGTGCTGCCATGAGCTGTGGTGTAGGTCGCAGATGCTGCTCGGATCTGGCATTGCTGTGGCTCCGGTGTAGGCTGGCAGCTGTAGCTCTGATTCAACCTCTAGTCTGGAAACCTCCATATGCTGAGGGGGCGGCCATAAAAAGACAAAAAAAAAAAAGAAAGAAAGAAAGAAAACTGTAGAAGACTACAGTTTTTATTAGTTTGACCAGGTGGATAGAATGCTATCAAATAAAGAGAACAGAGGGGAGAGCTGGACAGAAGAGAGGAGAAGTAATTTGCTTTTTAGCATGTTGAGCATACGGTATCTGTGTGGCCTGGCATCCAAATGAAAAATGTTAAAATCCTGGGAACACCATTTTGATCTGAGCAGAGAAGTCAGAACCAGAGATTTTATTTTGTGAGGTGGTACTTCTATCTGAGCATCTAGTACGCATTATTACAATAAACATCATCAACTTGTCTGGCTCTACTGCCAAACAGTAAGTTCCTTGCAGCAGGAACCATGTGTACCTTGCTCACTTCTATTTTCCTGGGATCTAGCACAGTGCATAGCATATAGGAAGACCCCAATGATGAATATTTTTTTAAAAAGTTATTCCTTTATCATATACCATGCAAAAAATTGTGTTTTAAATCAGTAAGGGATTTAATTAGCATATTACTGTGAAAGGGGTTTGAGCATCCATAAGTTCTGGGAAACATTTGCCTGAATTGTAATCTCTAAGATCTTGGTAGGCTCTATGACTCTGAACCAAGAATTTATGGACCACTTGCTCTGTAGGACCATCAGTGGAGATCTGTGGCATTCATATTCTGGAATAGATAATAAAATCTATCACTGTGGTGAAAAATACAGTCGCTTCTCATCCCTCCAGTGTTTGTGGGAGGTTAGTTCCCAGGCACCCCATGAGTAGCAAAATCCGTGGTTGCTCAAGTCTCATATAAAATGCTCTAGTATTTCCATATAATCTAATACAACCTCCCATGTACTTTTTAAAAATTGTATTGAAGTAGAGTTGATTTAATGTTGTGTTAATTTCTGCTGTACAGCAAAGTGACTCAGTTATACTAGCCGGGGAGACCACGTAGAGAGATGCCGGAGGAGCCCCAGGAGCCAAATGTGTGAGGCAGCCTTTCCAATGTCCAGCCCCGGCCCCTGTCTGACTGCAAGTATCTCTCTCTTTGTACTGACCCTCTTTTGTCTAATGCCTATCTTTACTCCTCGATTGAGAGCCCTTTGAGAGTTGAGAGTGACTCCCCTGAGCATCCCCAGGTCTTTGAATCCCTCAGCATGAGCCAGGTCATGGCGTGTACTCAATTCACGTTGCTTGCTCAAGGATGAGTGAAGCCAGGATTAGCATTCCACTTCTGCACTGTGGCCTTGGGCAAAGGCACACAACCTCTCTGGGCTCAAATTTCTTTCTCTGGAGGAAAACAAAACATGGTTGCAGGAGGTGGGGATATTAACACTGCCTAACTGATGTCTCTTAGCTTATTGTATAGATCAAATTGAGCATGACACTCTTGTGAGGAAATAGTGTCAAGTGGTGGGCACTTACCACACAGATGTTAGCAGTCTGTATTCAGAGGGAAAGGTGTCACAGGTGAAATATGTTATCCCTAACAAAGTTCTTACAGTTAATGACAGTTTTATCCAAAATAATGTGCAATTCTGGAAGATCAGCCTTGGGTCAGGCAGGTAGGAAGCATCTGAGGTCAAGGCAGAGTCTGGTTACCCTCATAGGAGGCTCTTCTTCTCCCCCCCCCCCAGATCCCTGGGGCTGACTCATGTTCCTTCTCCCCACCCAGCATCTGTCTTCTCTCTGGGGCTGGGGCCTGACAACTCAGGTCCTGGCAAGCAGACTACTCCCACTGGCAGCCCTGAACTCCTTGGAGGGGATGAGGTCAGAACAATGGCAGGAATGCCAACTTGAACTTCATAAAATACTTCCAACACGTTGGCTTCATTGCAACTCTGAAGAAGGTATTAGAACCCCACTTTAGAGTTCAAGGTCAGAGAAGCAAAGGGCTTGCTCAAGAGCACAACTACTGGACTTGAACCTAAGTCTATCAGATTTCAAATTCTTTAGTCTTTCTCATGCTCCCCCTTTTCTGAACTGGGCAAGTTCAGAGAGATTCATATCCAAGACCCACCCAGTACAAGCTTTCTGAACTCAGCATGAGCTCAGTCCCTGAAGGAACTCACATTTCAGGCAAATACCATATTTCCTTGATTCTAAGATACCTTAGATTTTAGGAAATTTAGTAGGAGTCCTAGAGGCTGTATTGAAATGTCTCTGTTCAGTTACCAACTGGTCCTGTAGCTTTGAAAAAGTTACTTTATTTGCCTGTACCTCAGGGAGTTAGCCTGATTTTTGGTACCAGCTCTGCCACCTTGACAGCTATGTGGCTTTGCAATTCTCTCTGGGATTCAGTTTCCTCATCCATAAAGTGATGGGAAGGGTCACTGTTTTGTTTTTTAAACCTTCTTTTAAGCTGCAGAACATGTTTCTCCAATCATGTATAAGTAAAAAGCTAAGCTGCTGCTCTGGATGAAAGAAAGGTGAGAGGGCCTGGGACCCTATCGGCTCCTCAACTCCCTCCACCTCTGCCAGGGCCATCCTGGCAGCAACCTTGGCTGCCTCACTTTGGCAGATTTATCTGTTAATCTCTGGTTTGGAGGACATTGCCATGGGAGGTGAAGACAAAGATAGGACACCTGGGCTCAAGTGCAGACTCTCTTTAAGCAGCTGGGATGACTAGGGTATCATCACTTCCTGGCTCTGGGCCTCAGCTTCTCACCTGTAAAGTAAAGCAGTAGATGAGATGATTTCTAAGAATCTGTTCTGGCTCTGACAGGCGTTGTCATGAGCTGTGGTGTAGGTCGAAGAAGCAGCCTGGATCCCACATTGCTGTGGCTGTGGTATAGGCCGGCAGCAACAGCTCCAATTCGACCCCTAGCCTGGGAACCTCCGTATGCCATGGGAGCGGCCCTAAAAAAGACCAAAAAAAATTTTTGATATCCATGTATATAATAAGTGATGCCTACATATCTGACTATAGTGGTATAATGGGGAGAATTAACCAAGTATAATATAGTGCCCACTCACACTGTCAGTAATCTAACTGCAGAAACAAAACCAGCAGCAAACAGTTTGGTATAAAATTAAATGCTAAACCTAAGATAAACTTTATTGAACACTTTTACTGCATGCCAGGCACCAAGTGCTTTATAGTATATTAAACAAATTTGATCCTCACAATAACCCACTGTTATTATTCCTATTTCTCACCTAAGGAAACCAAGGATCAGAGTGTTATGTAAACATGCACAAGCCCATAAAGCTAGCAAGTAGAGGCAAGGGTTGAAGCCAAACTCCAAAGCTGTTGCTGGTACCATTTTGCAGTATCATCTGTGTCAGGTGAGGAGATTCCCATACAGGCTCTGTAGGGTGCCAAGAGAAACCTGGGTCTGGCTTTGAACCTCCTGTGGCATACGGAGGTTCCCAGTCTAGGGGTGGAATCAGAGCTGTAGCTGCTGGCATGCACCACGGCCACAACCACGCCAGACCCGAGCTGAGTCTATGACCTACACCATACCTCGTGGCAACACCAGATCCTTAACCCCCTGAGCGAGGTCAGGGATCAAACCCGAGTCCTCATGGCTCCTAGTTGGGTTTGTTTCTGCTGAGCCACAACAGGAACTCCTGTTCTCCTAACTGAAAGAAAAGAGGAAACCCTCAGGATGCTTGTGGATGAGTGAAGAGGTGAGGGAAAGAGAGGCTAGATCAGGTGACAGAACCTTGAATGTTGGGCACAGCTTGGATTTGATTAGGGACAAAAGCAAGAAAATGCAAATTTATCATGCCTTTAAGAAAGTGGCAGTGTCCTGCTAGGTGTGCTAGTGAGGTGGGAGGTGAAGTTGGATCTGAGAACCTGTTGAGAGCAAGGGCTGTGTCCCTTTCATCTTTGTTTCCTCGTGGCCTAACACAGACCTGGCACATGACTGTTATTAAATCGTTGTGGAATGGAAGTTAAGAACTTTGAAGTCACTTGACATTTTTTTTTTCCTTCTAAGGCCAAACCTGAGGCATATAGAAGCTCCCAGGCTAGGGGGTCGAATCGGAGCTGTAGCTGCTGGCCTACACCACAGCCACAGCCACAGGCACAGCAACGTGGGATTCTTAACCCACTGAGTGAAGCCAGGGATCTAACTGCATTCTCATGGATTCTAGTCTGGTTCTTAACCTGCTGAGCCACAACGGGAACTCCCTGAGGTCACTTGAAATTCTTAATCTTCACCTAACCCAGCACAACATTACAGGTCCTAGACTGAAGCAGCAATAAGAGTAAGGAGGAATGGACAGTTGAGACAACACAAAACAATTAACTTTCAAGGCAACACATCATTAAGTAGTCAAGGAACTACACACAGTGGCATTCACTTACAGCTTAGGGATGTAAGTATGGCCATACATATGCCCAGAAACCAAGCCAACGTGGAGAGTTTCACAGAACAGCAGTGTGGTTCCAGAACTCACCTGGTCAGAGGACCTTCCTGCAAAAAACTGTCACCTGTAGGTGGAATGTTAAACCATGCCACATCTGCAGTGTGCTTTTCCAGTGAAGATGGGTGAGGAGGGAGTGGAGGGATTGGGGGTGGGGGTGGGGGCAGATTCTTGAAACTGGCTAAGGACAACTATCCTGGCTAACTGTTCCAAAACTTCTATTTCACAAACTCAAGTTTGGGAGCCAATTTAGAAAGTGTTATCTTTCAGTAAGGAGCACACAAAATCAACAATCTCACTGCCTATGTTGGAGCTGCAACCCGTCTAATCCATTTCAATGGGAGCTCAACCTCTTCCAAGGTGGCAGGGCAAAGGCACCAGATCTATGGACAGAACTAGGCTGATTAACTTATTTAAATCCTGGTAATTCCCCAAACCACTCCCAGCCCAAAATAAAATTATGGTTATGAAATTTCTCCTACTGCAGCTGTTTCAACTCTGCTCCCCATCAGAGCACCAAGGGAGTAATCCCTGTTTCTCACCACCACTGGGTGGGTGAGGTCAGGCTAGCAGGAAGTCCAGAAGCCTAGAGGCCTTGCTCTGAGAGGACTCTGGAGCTAGAGAGCCACTGGGAAGTCTGCACTCCCAGCAGTCTTTGTGGGATGCTTATGGCCAGGTTGAAAACAGATTTCTGATGAACAATAAATCTTGGCCGAGCAGCTGTGGCGAATGTAGGCGGCAGCTGCAGCTCAGATTCAATCCCTAGCCCAGTAACTTCCATATGTTACACGTGTGGGTAAAAACAACAACAAAAAACTGGTTGGTTAAAAAAAAAAAAAAAAAAAACCTGGCTGAAAGGAGGAGACCAAAGTAATCTATAAAATTTTCCCATCTGGGAGTTCCTGTTGTGGCACAGCGGAAACGAATCCAACTAGGAACCATAAGGTTTCCAGTTCAATTCCTGGCCTCGCTCACTGGGTTAAGGTTGCTGTGAGCTGTGGTGTAGATTGCAGACGTGGCTCAGATCTGGCACGGCTGTGCAGCCCTAAAAGGACCAAAAAAAAAAAAAAGTTTCCCATCTGGAGTGCCGTAAATGAATTTTATGTATATTAAGGTATTAATCTCTTTAGAGTTTGGGTGGGTCTGGCTGGACCTTTCTGGCTGTTAGAAAACTCAACAGGTTAATCCAGTGTACCTCGGCTTATCCCTGAGTCATATAAGTGTCTTTTTTAATGTGTCATGAGTTAAAAAGGATGGGTCTACAGCAGTACCCTGCATAATCTTTATTTCTAAAAATATCTGTATACAAATGAAAATTTAAGACCCTAATATATAACACAGCAGTGGTTCTTCTTTTTAAAAAATTATTATCCCTTTGAGAACCTGATAATGCCAAAGCCCTTGTGCCTAGAATGCACCTCCACTCAAACATGTAATATTTTGGATACAACTTCAGAGGGTTATAGAATTCAGACTGAGTGTCTGTTCTGGAGAGATTATCAGACAAACCTAAACTTACTAATTTCATTTATTTATTTATTTTTGTCTTTTTGCTATTTCTTGGGCCGCTCCCATGGCATATGGAGATTCCCAGGCTAGGGGTCCAATTGGAGCTGTAGCCACCGGCCTACACCAGAGCCACAGCAACGCGGGATCCAAGCCGCATCTGCAACCTACACCACAGTACACGGCAATGCTGGATTGTTAACCCACTGAGCAAGGGCAGGGACCGAACCCGCAACCTCATGGTTCCTAGTCGGATTCGTTAACCACTGCACCACGACGGGAACTCCCAAACTTACTAATTTTAGAAGGGTTCATCTGCTTTTTCTTTCCTCCACCCTTCCTCTAGTACAGCTCCAAAAGACCAAGTATTGTCAGATAAATCTCTGAATAAAATAGTATACTGGACTCCCTTGAAATTTCCTGGGAAGCATGCAGAAACCACTATCAGCTCCAAGAGGGACTCCGGAGAAACTCCCAGCTGCTCAGGGAAGATATGCTCATCAGGGGTCCAAGTACCACCCACCCTTGTAGTACCAACGGTGGGTTCTGGGAACCACTCACAGGTACAAAACAGTTCTCTGCACACCTACCTCTGGGTTTGGTTAGTGTTTATACTAGAAACCCCATGAAATCACCTTGCAGTCCCTCTTCTTCACTGCAAGCACATGACCTTGTTCATGTGTGTTAATCACTCATAGTTGCCACTAATCAAGGCAAGACTGTACAAATAGGGAATGGGGTAAAAAGGAATATTTACATCAATTAATTTTAGCAGCATCTTTTATTGCAACAAAGAACCTGTAATAAAATGCAACAAAACTAATGTTTCACTTTACATGATTAAGAGCCAAGTAGCTGAAAATGAGAAAACCCATAAACTTACTGGAGTGAGACATGCAATTCTTTTTATACAAGTCAATGCTTAAAACAGCAGGCACTTTATGTTCTAAAATTAAAGACCTGAACTCCAATTGTGCTGAATACAACATAAATCTGTACTTGGGTTATTTAAAAACAAACATACAAACACTATTTTTTTTCTCTCTCTCTGCGAGGGACCTCTCAAATGATTACCTAAAACTGCCTCTTGACAAAATAAAAAAAGCAGGAGCCGGCACCTTGCACTGATGTGTCTCCACATTTCAGGGTGCAAGATGGAGAGGTGAGGCTGGGTGGGGTTGGGGAGGTGGAAGTTAGGAAAGCTTCCTTATTCCTTTATGTCTGCTGGGAATGAACACTCACCTTACATAGCTCAGTTTAGCTATGGCCATGTCTCTTTTCTTACTTTAAATAGCTATAATTTGGGCTCCCAGGCTTAAGCAAGCACTCTACTATATATCCCAATCCCCAAATCCCCTGCTACACCAAGGAAGACACATTTAATGTAACAATTTTAATTAACTTCAGAATGTCATATACTAATTAGAAGTACTGCTTCATTAATAAGCATGCTTAGCATTTACTTTAGAATGGAAAAATTAACCATTTTATGTTATTTTTTAAATGTTTCATAGGAATATATTAATAAATACTTCTTTAAAAATTTGCCTTTCTACATATTATTTAACTACCATGAGTCAGGATATCTGGATGGAATCTAGTCTAGTACCAACTGAACACTAACTGGCTGTGTGGTCATGGGTAATAGTTTCTCCTCTCTCTCTATGTAGGTTCCTCCTCTAAAAAGTGAAAATATTACATTATATCAAAGGTATAACAGCTTGAAAATTTTATGATTCTATAATAATGAGGGATCTTACAGGAATCCTTTTACCTAAAGAGAGAACAAGGTTACAGAGAGGTGGGATACACCTTCTGTAAGAACTAAAACTAGTAAAAAAGTAAGCATCAATATCTACATCTCATTCTTTTGAAAAAGAATGCATGCATTGTGACTTCATCTTCTTGTATGAGACTTTGGAAACTAGCCAGGAATGGCATAGAGGGAAAAACCTTCATTCCAAAATTAACCTCCAGACAAAGAAGATGGATATACAGTTAATGACATCTTCTGCTTCTTTCAGAGTGAAAAGGGGCCAATAGTTGTTATCACAGATGAGTAGCTATCTTGACTATTGTTTGAGGCTCCTGTAGAACAGTCCAGTGTAAAATATCACCTGTTATTTTCTTAATCCAATTCATTCTCTATGGAAGAGTTTCTCAAAGTAGCCTTCAAATGACTTGCTTTAGAGTCACCTGGAAAACTTGTGAGAAAGGCAGATTCCTGGTCTCCATTTAAATCAACCAAGTCCAAGTTTCTATGAGTGAGGTTCAAGACTGCATTTCTTTTCATAAGCATTTCAAATGAATCTTAGATTTTGAGTCCCACCGCTCAGCAATGCACAAGCCACCATACCTGATGACAGTTGTTCAAGCGCACCCATTTATCAAGCTGCAAAAACCCCCTTTGATGTGCTTTTGGGGTCTCACTAAAAAGGCTGCTACTTTTATATACTCTTGCCTTGTAAGATGTTACCCGTACACAAAGTACAAATAGCTTTAGTGAGATTTCTACTGATTGCCTGAATTGACTATGATGTTTTCCACATTGATTTTAAAATCAAATTCAGTCAAACCAACTTTCTGCAAGTGAATTCAGTCAGGTATTTTTCCCACTATAGAAGGAGAATGGCCTTTAACTGACTGGGAATTATAAGAGAAGCATTCCTTGTGATAGGAGAAAAGTAGAAGGCAAGATGCCAGAGGAAAACACCTATGAATTCAAGCGTCCATGAGGTTCTTTAAGGTTTGTTTTGGTAAAAGAGGAGATGCCATTTTGGAGAAACAGCTGTACTGGATAAGAGGTTTCAAATAAGCAGCTGTCTAAAAGCCACTGTATGCCATTACTACTTTGCATATATATAAGGATAGATCCTTGGAGGCCAACTAATTCACAAACAAAAACCATCTTCATATGGGGGAAAACACTTTCTTGGGGAAGAAAAGTTACCCAAATCAATTTAATTTAACATTGAAAAATATATAAACAAATCTCGGCATGGGAAAATATCATAAACAAGAAAATCAAAACATATACAGACAATAAGGAAAATATAGGTATGGTACCTATTATACAGTGTAAATACAAAAACAGCAAAACCCAAAAACCTTCCACGGACAGAACCGCCGGGTCACTCTGCCATCCCTGGACTTCGTCCAGCTCCCATATGGCCCTCAATGGTAAAGTCCACCTCTGACACACAGTCGCTGTCCTTAGTAATGGAGGCTGTGCTCTCTAGGGGAGAAATCTACTCTCTCTGTAGTGGTGAGAAAGAACAGGAGGTTTTTTTGTTTGATTCTTTTTGTTTTGGAGCGTTGTTTTAAAAGCACTGATAACAACTTTCCAAACACTGAGGCTTATGATAAAAAGGGTCAAACTCATAGGTGCCTTCTCTGCCACTGGCTCCAATGTGACCCATCTAGCACCCTAAGATTCTAAGATGACAGATCCCAATCGGCACCAGTCGGCACTATGAGCTCCCTCAACAGTCAAGTGCTAGGGCTAAACCAGGAAAATGGCCACTCAAGAAACTGCTTATAAGCTCTGAACACTGAAAAAAAGAGCCATGGTTTATCAGGGATCGGTTTATGGTAAAGAGGTTGTCTGGAAACCTCTTTGTTTCAAGCTCACAATATCTAAATAATGCTCAAATAATTTAAAAAGGTTAAAGACAGTTTCAATTTGTAAGGTTTCCAAAGTTAAAGAAAATAATAAAAAAAAAATCAGAATCAGAATTATAAAACTCTAAGGACCTTCTCCCCTGAATAATATTAGGCTGTAACTGTGTTGGCAAGAGTATGATTTCTTAATTTTGGTTTCCTTAACTAATATTCTAGGAGTTTAAATTTCAATTCCCAAACTTTTTCATGGGTATTTTTAGACAAATTATGCTTTTGCTTAGCTCTTAAGCAAACCCTTGCCTTATCCTCTCCCTGTCATTCTCCACACCCTAGAGTCTCCCCAAACCCACTGAAATTCCCTTCCATCACCCTAAAACTCTGAAACATTTTGATGAGGAAATACCCAGTAGAAACTGGCACCATTAAATTTTCTGAAGAATCTAAGTGAATGTGTACTTTTTTTCATTTCTTAAGGGAAATTGCCTGCAAATATTTAAGCTCTAATCATTTGATTAAAATTTTCCTGCCTGTAATTATTAATATTATAAGACTAATTAAATTCATGCTACATATACAGTTACTTGTCTTTATGTGAAAGGAAAAAACCCACTCGGTCATATCATCAAAGAGAACTATTTATACTAGATACAGTTTAAATTGGCTATAAACTGGTCAGAGTTTGAATGAAACAAAATAAGTGTCTTTAGGAGGCCACTAAGTTATCCTTGAAAAATCATTAATGACTGGTTAAGCCATAGGTTTAATAGTGATTAGTTTGAAACATGCTGGATACACCCCAAGCAATGAAGTATATAAGCTATTCAATTACATTTAAGTGCTATCAAATCTGTAACTAGTCAGAGATTCTTGAATTGAACCAAACCAATCACTAATATCATCATATTTTAACAAACTCAGAAGTATACTGTAAAAATACACTAATTAAATCCATGAGGTTCATAATGCTATTAAAAATGAAAATAAGGTAGTATGGATACACGGTGCTAATGTCTTATTTCTTTCAGTAATTCTCATGGTATTGCTGGGTGCCTTAGAAATACGTGTCATTCAATTTTGTGTGTGTGTGGTTAAGGTATTAGATTACTGTCCACAAGCTGTAAACACCTGCATGGCACCAAAATATTTTCAGAAGTAGATGTTATGTGGCAGGTACCAAAATGTGATGAACCATTCTCTACCGATTAACCCTCCTCATTTGGTTAAACAGCCAGTGTATACCAGAGTTCTACACAGGTCAGAATTATATCACTTTCAGAGCAGCAATACGTGATCCAAGGTTTTCTTGAAGGTAGTGCAAAAGATGCAGTTCATAATGTTCTCCAGATTCAGGAACTCTTATGCTGTGTCTCTCCTGAGGATAGATCTTAACAACAACAAAACCAAAATACACAAAGTAAGAATTTAATAATACATCTCCTTCCTAAGCTTTCAGGAGATTTTCTACAAGATGAATAACACAGAGCAGAGCTTCTCCAAGATATTATAAGCATACATCCTATCTAAAGGCCCTTCTCTTGTTTTTACTTTTTTATTTTATTTTTCTTTTGTCTTTTTAGGGCCACACCCAAGGCATGTGGAGGTTCTCAGACTAGGGGTCTAATCCAAGCTGTTGCTACTGGCCTACGCCAGAGCCACAGCAATGCCAGATCCAGATCTGAGAGCCCCATCTTCGACCTGCACCATAGCTCACAGCAACGCCTGGTCCTTAATCCACTGATAGAGGCCAGGGATCCAATCCACAACCTCATGGTTCCTAGTCGGATTCATTTCTGCTGCGCCACGACGGGAACTCTTCTTTTCATGATTCCCTAGGTACCACTAGACTTACAAAAAGATTTATTTGTAGATCAGTGGTTCTCCAAGTTAATGTGAATGTGTACTTTTAATGTGTACAGATAAGTACACATTATCTGAAGGCCTCTGGGGTCCTCAGAAACCCTTTCAAGGGATACACAAGGTCAAAGTAATTTGACCTTGATGTTATTTGACCTTGTGTATCCCAAGATGTTATTTGCCTTTATTCATTGTGTTGGCATTTGCACTGATTATGAAAGGCAATGGTAGGTAAAAGTGCTAGTGCCTTAGCATGAATCAAAGCAGTGACATACATTTGCAGTAAACAAGGAAAAATGCCAATTTTACTTAAGTAGCAGTAAAATTAGAATTTTATTAAACTGCAACCCCGGAGTTCCCGTTGTGGCGCAGTGGTTAACGAATCCGACTAAGAACCATGAGGTTGAGGGTTCGGTCCCTGCCCTTGCTCAGTGGGTTAAAGATCCGGCGTTGCCGTGAGCTGTGGTGTAGGTTGCAGACGTGGCTTGGATCCCGCGTTGCTGTGGCTCTGGCATAGGCCGGTGGCTACCGCTCCGATTCGACCCCTAGCCTGGGAACCTCCATGTGCCGCAGGAGCAGCCCAAGAAATAGCAAAAAGAAAAAAAATAAAAAATAAAAAAAATAAAATAAACTGCAACCCCAAGTAGAGGTATTTTTAATATTCTGTGGTGATGAAATGTGAAGAATGAATAAAGCACCTCTACTACAGGATGCCTCAAGGAAAAGTACTTGTACAATTGAGTTTCTAAATGGGACTTCATTTTTCACTTGAAAAGAATGACAACATGGTGATTCAGACTTAGGTATCTGGCAAATGATTTCTCAAATTGATGTGAGCTGGTCACTCCAAGTATAACATTGACAGCATTTATTGCCAATAATAAATTTTGAATTTTTATTTTATTTTATTTATTTATTTTTGCTTTTTAGGGCCACACCTGCAGCATATGGGGGTTCCTAGGCTAGGGGTCAAATCAGAGCTGTAGCCAACCAGCCTAAGCCACAGACACAGCAACTCAGGATCCAAGCCACGTCTATGACCTACACCACAGCTCATGGCAACGCCAGATCGTTAACCCACTGAGCAAGGCCAGGGATTAAACCCACAACCTCATGGTTCCTAGTTAGATTTGTTCCCACTGTACTGTGCCAGGAACTCCAAATTTTGAGCTTTTAAATGAAAATTAGAATTGCATCTATCACTACTAGCTCATGAGTTTCCCAATACTTAGAGACTTTTTGTTGACATCAGTGGTGATATCAATATATGTGATTTTTAAAATATTGTATAATGAGATTAATCAACATTTAGAGGACTGGCATAACACAATGAACCAATATTTTCCAGAGGACCAATGCATGGGTAAAAAATTCATTTGAAGTACAAGATCCAACAGACTGTAATAGAGTATGAAAAACTTATATATATGGCTTCAGATTCTACAATAAAACTAACCTTTAAGAAACTATTATTTGTCCCGTTTTGGTATAGTAATAACAAAGAAGAAAGCCACAATTATCTGAAAAAACTAAAAGATTACTCCCATTTCTTTTTTGTTTGTTTTTGTCTTTTAGGGCTGCACTGGCAGCATATGGAGATTCCCAGGTTAGGGGTAAAAGTGGAGCCACAGCTGCTGGCCTGAGCCACAGCCACAGCAATGCAGGATCTGAGCCTCATCTTCGCCCTACACCACAGCTCAGGGCAACACTGGATCCTTAACCCACTGAGCGAGGCCAGGGATCAAACCCCCGTCCTTGTGGATGCTAGTTGGGTTCATTAACCAGAGCCATGACGGGAATTCCATTTTTTTTTGTTTTGTTGTGTTTGGTTTTATTATTTTTTATTTTTAAATTTTTTTCCATTTCTTAAATTACATATTTTGTGAGGCTGAAATTTCTTCATTTACTTTAGCCAAAACAACATTTTACAAAAGATTGTATGTGAAGTAGATATGAAAATTCAAGTCTTTCTTATTAAGCTAGACATTAAAGGGATTTATTAAGATGTAAAAGAATTTTAAAATAACTTTCTCAGTAAGTTTTGTTTTGAAAAATTTTTCCCTGCATAAAAAATTATGTTAACATGTAATAGTTTATCATTGTTAATTTTAAATAAATAAATATTAAAACATTTTCTTAGTCTTAATATCTTATATGAGAAATACTGATTGATATATCTCACATAAAAAAAAGCTTTTTGGAGTTCCCATTGTGGCTCAGTGGTTAATGAATCCGACTAGGAACCATGAGGTTGCAGGTTCAATCCCTGGCCTTGCTCAGTGGATTAACGATCCGGCATTGCCGTGAGCTGTGGTGTAGGTCACAGATGAGGCTAGGATCCCACGTTGCTGTGGCCCTGGTGCAGGCCGACGGCTACAGCTCCGATTCGACCCCTAGCTTGGGAATCTCCATATGCCGCGGTAGCGGCCCTAGAAAAGGCAAAAAGGCAAAAAGCCAAAAAAAAAAGAACAACTTTTTGGTATACAAAGGGGTCCTGAGACCAAAACGTTTGAAAACTATTGCTACAGACAAATATCTCATAGTTTACCACATACATGTCAACTGAAACATAAAAAAGGGAAAAAAGCAGTCTTTTTCATTTCTTATGAACACCCAATCTGTGTAAGGAGTAGAAAAGAAGAACAGCTTCTCTTAAAAGATTTTTTTTTTTTTTTTTGAATAATGGAGCAATGGAGGTAACTTCCTGGTGTCTGCTCCAATATAAAATAAAAGATAATTAAAGGACCACGTAATCAAGTTCTGAAAATCCTTTACAACAGTGAAATCAAGTAGCATTCCCTCCCTCTTCCAAGGGGAAGAAGAAAAGCAAAGGAGAATAATGAATGGACTCCTGTCATTTTGTCCATGATTACAAACTGAAAGCAGATAGAGATACACAATCATGTAATCCAACAGGTCAATTTTCAGCCTGACTTCAAGAGAATCTTAATTTTTATCCAGCTCGAGACACTGCTAACTATGTCTATTCTTTTAGCTCTCTTAAGCAGAGGGTGGTCACAGCTGAAAATTCAACCTTACTTCATAGTTTATTATACTTCAAAATAATCAATCACTAATCACAACTGTTTTAATCAGAAAATGTAAAAGAACTCACCTGTAAATCATAAGGCTTTCCAGCCCTCACTAAAAAACTCAGTAATATACTGGTGTGTGCAAAATGGACATTCTCATCTAAGAACCCATGTAAGAGTAGTAAACGATTTGGTCTGCAGAAATAGAAATATCAGATTAGGCAAAAAAAAAAAAAAAAGTATTTGGGAAAACTACTTAATTCCTTAAAACTGATCACAATTAACTATGTTAACTTCCTTATACTGTAATGTTAGATTAAAGATTCAATATTTCAATATTATATTAGTTATATATTAAGATGCTACATGTAATGAAAGACTTTAAAAAATTAAATCATGTGTTCAATTTACTATTAAAATACTAGAATACATTAATAATTATACCATGTCCCTATAAAAAAGAAAAATCATATACATTATTTATAATACATATGTAAGCAGAAATATAATTTTTTTCCACATTGAAACACGTGTACTTAAGCTTCTTTCAGCACTTATATAATTCCTTCAAATACAACTTGTAAAAAAAAAAACCCATATTTTATGAACTAGCCTATAATCTACCTTTGAGAAATAGCCATGCCTTTTATTTATTTATTTTATTTATTTATTTGTCTTTTTAAGGCCACACCCGCAGCATATGAAGGTTCCCAGGCTAGGGGTCGAATTGGAGCTGTAGCCACTGGCCTTCACCACAGCCACAGCCATGCCAGATCCCAGCCGCGTCTTCGACCTACACCACAGCTTAGGGCAATGCCGGATCCTTAACCTAACCCACTGAGCAAGGCCAGGGAATGAACGTGTGTCCTCATGGATACTAGTCAGGTTTCCACTGAGCCATGACAGCAACTCCAGCCACGCCTTTTAGTATTCTATAAACTACTGGTCTTGATTTTGTTGTATTTGTAGTTTTCATTACTATTGAAGACAATTTTTAAAAAGACAATTCAAAATTTATAATCTTCATTTTAAAGCATGAACTTACTCAGAGGGGAACTTCTCTGCTTGCATGGCCACAGATCCTAAGTAATAGCCCTGTTCATTCTGGTCAGGGTGACCCATATAACGCTCCGTATAGCCTGTATCATAGAAGATCCACAGAGTGACTGGGGCCCCAGCAATAGCAACCTACATAAGATAACAGGGACAGTCAAGTGTGGTTCAGAAAAGAATGGCTAGCACTGAGAGTTTGTAACAGCAAATTTACAGGCTAAAATTATCCTTAGGCTTTAGCCCTACAACTGGGGCATACATGATCTCAGGCAACTCAGAAAACCAAAGCAGAGTGCCAAGGTCAAGAATTTGATACTTTGTGAGTCAGTCACTCAGCTTCATGTTCCACAGCTGTGCCACACACCAAATCCTTAACTTAGGCTAGTTGAAACATAAACAGTGGTCTCTGTTAAAAAGGGAGGCAGTTAGAACATATGAATGCCTCAGTGTAAACTCATTTCTGCTCCTGGGGAAAAAAATATGGGACAAGTATCAGCTTTATATAGGAAAAGCAGTTTTTTTTCTTTTAAGCTTCTATTGGTAGCACAGAATTTACAACAATGAATGAAATATATTTAAGCACTAAATATTTGCCTCATTTTAAGGCTCCCCAAACAGTTTTATATTCAAACATTTTAATTGCTTTCTTGACAGTTGCAAACCTGGGAAAATTATGGAAGTTTTCAGAGTTCATTTTGTGGTTATTATAAATAAAGATTATCTGAATATATATGTAAGAACAAAAGCCCATCATTTTTATTCTTAAAAATAAAAATTCTTCACCATAAAATAAAATCATGTTATTGAAATATTAAAAAAGAAAAATGCTACCCATAATTCCCATTTCCTTAACAACTGTTAGCATCTCTCTCTCTCTTTTTTTGTCTTTTTAGGGCTGCACCCACAGCATATAGAAGTTCGCAGGTTAGGGGATGAATCAAAGATGTAACTGCCAGCCTACACCACAGCCACAGCAATGCAGGGATCAGAGATGCGTCTGCAGCCTACACCACAGCTCATGGCAATGCCTGATCCTTAACCAACTGAACAAGGCCAGGATCAAACCCTCGTCTTCACAGATATTAGTTAGGTTCATTACTGAGCCACATTGGGAACTCCTTGTTAGCATCTTTTTATATTTTCTTCTAAGAAAATATAATCTTTAGCATATTTTTCTAAGAAGTTGTTTATAGAACTATAATAATTGTTTATATATTTAATAGTTTATTTTCTTTTTAGGGCTACATCTGTGGCATATGGAAGTTCCCAGGCCAGGGGGTGAATCAGAGCCACAGCTGCCAGCCTACACCACAGCCACAGCAACACTGCATCCCCAACCCACTGAGCAAGGTCAAGGATTGAACCCAAATCCTCATAGATACTAGTCAGGTTTGTGACCCACTGAGCCACAATGGGAACTCTGTAATAGTTTATTCATTCAGTACAGATTTACTTAGGGTCTACTATGTGCCAAGCATTGTGCTTGGCTGCTAAGGATACAGCATGGGGCAGACAGGTTCCTGCCGTTAGAGACTATAGTCCAATAGTTAAATAAGTAAAATCCAAAATGTATGTATGTGTTTTAATGATCGTGACTATCTAGCATAATCTTTGGCATATGTCTATGAAGAGCCAATAACTGATCAAGTTGACGAGTGTTTTAACAGAAATACATAAAGACATGTAAACATATATCTCACATAGATATCACAAGTTGATAAGCTATATCTATTATTTTATAAGCTATTAAACATACAAATCTTAACTTCTTATAATACTGTCAACTCTGTAAACCTTTAGATAATTGGCATTTTCTCATATCTCAATTTAGAGAAAATTCTATGCTTACTGCAAAAAGGGAGTACAATAGGAAGTCACATACCCTGAAGATATCTGACCTCTGCATTAATGCCATCAGAGAGAGGTATCCTCCATAGGACCAGCCATGGATGCCCACACGATCTAAGTCAATGAAATCATATTGAGAGGCTAGATATTGGAGTCCTTCCACCTGATCGTCAATTTCTATTTGACCCTGTCAAAAAGGGAAAACATGTCACTGATTCTGATGAATAAAAATCCCATTATAAGAGTGTTTTTAAAGCTGTAGTTGTTTATACTAAAAATACCTGTAGTTTTTTAAGATAAGAACTAATTATCAATTTAGATTCTGCTGCTCAAGAAAAAGGTTTTTAACTCTATTTAAAGACAGGAGCCTATAGCCTCTATTGCTAGCCTGTCCTAGAGTTTAAGTTACCCCTTCGTCATAAAGTTCTTTCCTACTGTGACCCAAATACCCCTTGCCAAATGGGTATTTCCCATTTCCATTTGTTCTGTTGTCTGCTAAGAGGTCAGCATCTTCCTTGTAACAAGCCTTCCTATACCCAAAGATAAAAGATCAGCCCCCTTAAGTGGTTGAATAATTTTACTTCTCCTTTTTAAAACTTAACGCAATAAAGCAGAAGGAATCACTCTTGAGGCCTTAACCTCCTATTTCCCCAACATCTCCCTCTAGGAACTGAACATACAATTTCTAAAAAATCCTCTTTAAGACCTAGTTCTGATCACCACCACCCTGTCTGTATTACTAGGCCTGCCAGTGCACACAATCTCAATTCACTGAGCCAAAAACAAAAATAAAAACAAAAAACTTACATGAGAATACAACATAAGGTCAAAGAACTGGCTGTGGGAGAATATCCCCATGTCTTACTCATCATGTCCAATACACTGGCAAACACAGTAACTGCCTTACTGTGCAAAAGGAACATCGGATTCTCATCATTTCCCAAAGCAGCAGAAAGGACATGGGGCATCTCTAAAAGGTAGCATTTAAAGCTTCCTGTAGAGAGAAAGAGGCTTGTCACAAGGAAGGCACTAACCAGTTGGTTTCTCTCTTTACAGAGGACAGAACAAATCTCAATTATTCCTCTAATAGTGTACAGGAAACTAAATGTGCTGAAAACTAAACGTGCTGCCTTCAGGCTAAACTGGACATATAAAATGGAAGAAGGGTTTCTATGTAAAAGTTGTTCTATCTCAGCTCCCCAAAGTTACATAGAGGTAGTGAATATCAAATTGCATCTTCCCTCCCCCACCCACCCCACAAATCCTAACACATGACCATACATGCACACAAGCACTCACCCATAGCCCCTTCCCCCAACTCTTTCTCTGGGATTTCACACCAAATAATGCACCCAAAAATGTAAATGTCTTTAAGAGAAAAATGTACGTTCACACACCATTTTATATTTAAAGGCGCCTTCAAATTTAAGCCCTCGGTGACAGGATCCCCTGTTGTCTATCACTACCACCACATAACCCAGAGAGGCTAGGGTATTCAATCGGAAATACTTGATTCCTTTAAATCGATTATTCACCAACTGCACCTGAGGAAGAAATACAACTTCAGTGAAATTTATTATATGGTGGCATACAAAAGCATAAGAAAGGCAAGATGCTGCAAAAAATAGAAAGCTTAAAATATTATTTTGCCTATAAAATGAAGTTATATTTTCCTTTTTTTTTTTTCTGGTCCCTTTAGGGCCACACCCACGGCACATGGAGGTTCCCGGGCTAGGGGTCCAATCGGAGCCACTGCCGCCGGCCTACGCCAGAGCCACAGCAACGCCAGATCCAAGCCGTGTCTTCGATCTACACCACAGCTCACGGCAACGCCAGATCTCCAACCCACTGCGCGAGGCCAGGGATCGAACCCACATCCTCATGGTTCCTAGTCGGATTCGTTTCTGCTGGGCCAAGACGGGAACTCCTGAAGTTATATTTCTTGTGGCAAGAACACTTAACATGAGATTGACCCTCTTAAATTTTTTTTTTTTTTGCTTTTTAGGGCTGCATCTGTAGCATATGGAAATTACCAGGCTAAGGGTCAAATCAGAGCTACAGCCGCAACCTACACCATAGCCATAGCCATACAAGATCCAAGCTGCATCTCAGACCTACTCCACAGCTCATGGCAACACTGGATCCTTAACCCACTGAGCAAGGCCAGGGATTGGACCTGCCTCCTCATGGATCCTAGTCAGTTCATTACTGCTGCGGCACGACGGGAACTCCCACCCTCTTAAGATTTTAAGTGTACAACACAGTATTGTTAATCACAGGGCAATATTGTATAGCAGATCTCTAAAACTTACTTATTTTGCACGATTAAGAATTTTTTGAGAGTTGCTGCTGTGGCACAATGAGATAAACAGCATCTCTGGTGTGCTGGCATGCAGGTTTGATCCCTGGCTCAGCATGGTGGGTTAAGGATCTGACATTGCTGCCACTATGGCGTAGGTCACAACTGCAGCTCAGATCAGATCTGATCCCCGGCCTGGGAAATCCACAAGATGTGGCAGGGCAGCCAAAAAAAAGAAAATAATTTTTTTTCTGGAGTTCCTTGGTGGCTCAGCAGGTTAAGGATTTGGCATTGTCACTGCTATGGCTTGTGTCACTGCTGTAGCATGGTTTCAACCCCTGGCCCAAGAACTTCTGCATGCCATAGGCACAGCCAAAAAATTAAAAAAAAAAAAAAAAAAGTATAAAAGAATTATTTGGAGTTCCTGTTGTGGCTCAGTAGTAACAAACCCGACTAGTATCCATGAGAATGTGGGTTTGAACCCTGGCCTCACTCAATGGGTTAAGAATCTGGTATTGCCGTGAGCTGTGGTATAGGTCACAGATGCAGCTTGGATCCCAAGTGGCTGTGGCATAGGCTGCAGCTCCAATTCGACCCCTAGCCTGGGAACTTCAATTTGCCTCTATGCCACAAAAAGCAAATAATAATAATAATTTTTTATGCCTGTTGATTAGCAATTCTCCACTTCCCCATCCCTGATAATATTTTTAAGTTAACATAAATCTTATCATGTTCACGTTACTTCTTTTCTTTCTTTACACTCAAGGTTCAGAGCAATTACTGAGCAACTACAGGCTTTTAAAACTATAACCAAGGTATTAATTATACACAAGAGATTTAACCTAGCCTATAGAAAAAGTTACTAGAATGATTATTTCTACCCCAAGGATGACAGAATAATATCATTTTTCTTCCCTACTTGCCTTTTCTTGGGACTGTCTCTAACTAGTAAATGGAAAACTTAAGTATTTTAATGAAACACCATGACCAGTTAGCTTCCTTTTTTCGTTACACAGATCAGTGCAAAAGGTAAGATAATTCTTAAATAACTTTATGCCCTAGAAACGAAACTTTGAAAAGACTGAGAAATTAAGTGCAGTTTGATGCTTCATCAGAAATAAACTATTTTGTCGGAGTTCCCGTCGTGGCACAGTGGTTAACAAATCCGACTAGGAACCATGAGGTTGCGGGTTCGAGCCCTGCCCTTGTTCAGTGGGTTAACGATCCGGCATTGCCGTGAGCTGTGGTGTAGGTCGCAGATGCGGCTCGGATTCCACGTTGCTGTGGCCGTGGTGTAGGCCGGTGGCTACAGCTCCGATTAGACCCCTAGCCTGGGAACCTCCATATGCCGAGGGAGCAGCCCTAGAAAAGGCAAAAAGACCAAAAAAAAAAAAAAAAAAAAAAAAAAAAGGAAACTATTTCGTGAAAAGAAGACTTTAATTAATGGGCAGAAAGTTATAGAAGTTAAAGGTTTGGGGGACACTAAGATAATAAACCAAAAAAAAAATATTTTGGCAAAAATGAGAAGGTGTTCTCCGGCTCAAACCAATGGGAAAATCAGGTCAGACGAGTTAAAGTAAGAATCAATGCTATTTTCATTCAATAAGGGCTAGATGGGAGGTATAAAAATCTTGTCTTTTTGAACTTTTGGATGTTTAGTACCACTGTAACAACTGCCAAACTGGTCTTTGTTTCTATTCTTGTCCTCCATATAGCCTGTTCTCATAGTAACAGAACGATGTTTTAAAAATGTAAAACAGGTATGACTTTACAGCTTAGCTCCTTTCTAATGGGAGGGGTTTAGATCAAAATAAGATCTAAACTCCTCACCACTACCTTTGTGACCCTCTGTTGCCTAGTCCTTGGCTATTTCTCCGACCTCATCTCATACCATTTCCCACCTTTAGCACTGTATTCTAACTTTATTATCAACTATAACAAGTTGGTTCTAACCCCAGGGCCTTGACACTTACTATCCTCTCTGTCTGGAATGCTCTTCCTCTAGATCGTTAACAAGGCTCATTTCTTCTAATCTTCTGTACCCTCAGAGAGCTTTCTTGACCTTTCAATCAGAACTCCCATTTTAATCACTTTGCCATCCTCTTTCCTAACAGTTATTCATAACACTTCCATTATATAAAGTGTATACAATGTGTGTAATTTATATGTTTCTTATTATTTTCCTCGCTAAACTCCTTGAGAGTAGGACATTGAAGAAGATATAAGACTTGTATAAACAGTATAAATGCTTCAGGCCATGTTTGTTCTTAGTGTATATTGAGGTCAAAGTGGAAATCTTTTGACTTGTTCACTATGGTATCCTCACTGCCTAGAATAGTACCTGGTACATAATAGGAACGCAATAATTATTTGCCAAATGAATGAATGAAAAATAGAAACAGGAGAATGATGTTTTTCTTTTCTACCTTGGGAGGAGGGGTTTGGTGGGCAAAGGTGCTTGTTAGTTTTTTGGAGGGGGGCTGCACCTGTGTCATATGGAAGTTCCCAGGCTAGGGGCTGAATCGGAGCTGCAGCTGTCAGCCTACACCACGGCCACAGCAATGCTATACCCAAGCAACATCTGTGACCTATACCACAGCTTGAAGCAATGCCAGATCCTTAACCCACTGAGCAAGGCCAGGGATCGAGCTTACATCCTCATGGATACTAGTAGGATTCATAACCTGCTGAGCCACAGGTTCAGGTTCTTGTTTTTAAAGCCAAAGGTTCTTATTTTTAAAGAGAGGGAGCATAAAAAAGAAGTACAAGGATTAGAAGAACACAAATATGAACATGTAAGAAAACCAGCTCACTACTTCTTTTTTTTCTTGGCCGCACCTGTGGCATGCCTAAGTCCCAGGCCAGGGATCGGACCTGGGCCACAGCAGTACAATGCTGGATCCTTACCCCACTGAGCCACCAGGGAACTCCAACTAACTCACTTCTTTGCCTGCTGTCAATCACAGAAGATGACCTCGATTGCCTTTTAGGAATATTTTCCCCCAGAGTCAGTTTTTCTGCCTTTGCAGCCCGGAGACCTGCCTCTTCTTAGAAGGTGCTTAAACAAAATGTTCTTTCGCATTAAGAATTCAAAAGTCTTCTTCTGTGTCAGTTCTTCAAAATCCGTGTTCTGCTGATTTAACCCGCTCTTGTGTACTTATATTTGCAGAACAGTGTCTGGCACAGAGGAAGCATCATTAAATATTTGTTAAATAAACTTTTTTTTTGCATATGGAGATTCTCAGGCTAGGGGTTGAATTGGAGCTGTAGCTGCTGGTCTACACCACAGCCACAGCAACTCAGGATCCGAGCTGAGTCTTCGACCTATACCACAGCTCATGGCAACGCCAGATCCTTAATCCGCTGAGTGAGGCCAAGGATTGAAACTGCATTCTCATGGATGCCAGTCAGATTCATTAACTCCTGAGCTATGACAGGAACTCCATAAATAAACATTTAAAAATATACAACTGTTATCAATGAAAAGTTTAAAGAACTAAGACTTATTGACTTTAATGGGAAAAATATTTGTTGATTTCCTCAGATTTTGCACTGTAAAAAAAAATAGGTAATCTGTTTTTGTATTTTTTTTTTCCTTTTTTCTTTTTTTTTAGTCATTCTGCAACATATGGAGTTCCTAGGCCACATCTGAGCCACAGCTTCTACCTGGCAACACTGGATCCTTAAACCCACTGGGCCAGGCTGGGGATTGAACCTCCGTTCCAGCACTCAGAGAGTCTGCTGATCCCACTGCGCCACAGTGGGAATTTCGACTTGGATTTCACTTTTGTCCAACTACAGACATCACTAAATCTAGTGACTAAGAAATTCACTTCATGTTATAAATTGTGACACTGTTGCTATTCAAAAGATTTCCACTTTGACCTCAATATACACTAAGAACAAACATGGCCTGAAGCATTTATACAGTTTAATCAAATTTCTCAAGGTTATTGTGTGCTATTTGAATGATCCGGTCTTACATTAAAGCACCTCCTCATAACTAACCCAAATGGTCATCAAACAGGAGGATGAATGATCTCCTAGGGGGTTCAAGTACCAGAAGCATTCTATCATGTTAAGTCTTATGGTGAAATCTCCCTGCAAACTGAATACCAGATTCTCTTGTGGCCTCACCAAATTTGAATGCTTCCAAAGAATAATTTGAGAAAGAAACCTTTCTACAGAGCAAAAAAAATGCAGTCATATTCATAAAATCCTCCAAACAAACAGTTTTAACTACACTAGCAAGGACCTTTTCTATTATGGTAAAACATACACTTTAACCATTTTAAATGCATAATTTAGTAGTATTAAGTACATTCACACTATTGTGCAACCACTATACATTTCCAGAGCTTCTTAATCATCCCAACTAGAAATTTCTAATCTACTGAAATTAACTCCCTATCTCTCCTCCAGTGCCTGACAACCTCTATCCTACTTTCTGTCTCTATGAACTTGTGTCTTCTGGGTACCTCATACAAGTGGAATAATACAATATCCTTCTCTTTTTTTGCCTTTTAAAAAATTTTATTTATTTTTTAGGGTTGCTCTCGAGGCATATGGAGGTTTCCAAGCTAGGGGTCTAATTGGAGCTACAGCTGCCGGCTTATGCCACAGCCACAGCCACACCAGATGCAAGCCACATCTGCGACCTACACTACAGCTCACAGTAATGCTGGATCCTTAGCCCACTGAACAAGGCCAGGGATTGAAGCTGCAACCTCATGGTTCCTAGTCAGATTTGTTTCTGCTGCACCACGATGGGAACTTCATGAATAATACAATATCCTTCTGAGTCTGGCTTATTTCACTTAGCATAATGTCTCAAGGTTCATCCATATTGTAGCATGTGTCAGAATTTCCTCCTTTTTTGCTTTTTTAGGGCCACACCCGCAGCATATGGAGGTTCCTAGGCTAGGAGTCGAAACCGAGCTACAGCTGCCAGCCACAGCCATAGCCACAGCAAGGGAGGATCCCAGCTGTGTCTGCGACCTACACCACAGCTCAAGGCAATGCTGGACCCTTAACCCACTGAGTGAGGCCAGCAATCGAAGCTGCAACCTCATGGTTACTAGTCAGATTTGTTTCTGCTGCGCCACAATGGGAACTCCTCCTTTTTTCTTTAAATGCTGCATTATATTCCCCTATGTACCACATTGCGTTTACCCATTACCAGTCAATGGACAATGGGGTTGCTTCCACTTTTGGCTATTGTGAATAATGTTCAATCAACATTGGTATACAAGTATCTATTCAAGTTTCAGCTTTCAATTCTTTTGGATGTACATCCTGAAATGGAATTACTGGATCAGATCAACTCTACATTTATTTCTTCTTCTTCTTCTTCTTTTTTTTTTTTTTTTTTGGTCTTTTCTAGGGCTGCTCCCACGGCATATGGAGATTCCCAGGCTAGGGGTTGGGTTGAATCGGAGCTGTAGGCCGGATCCTTAACCCACTGAGCAAGGCCAGGAATCGAACCGGCAACCCCATGGTTCCTAGTCAGGTTCGTTAACCACTGCGCCATGACGGGAACTCCAGATCAACTCTACATTTAAATTTGTCATTTACTGTCATATTGTTTTCCAGAGTGGCTGTACAATTTTACATTCCCATCAGCAATGTATCAGAGTTGTAATTTTTCTACACTCTAATAACAGTTGTTAGTTTATTTTATTTTATTTTTTTAATAATAGCTATCCTAAAGGGTATGGAGTGGTATCTTACTGTGATTTATTTATTTATTTATTTATCTATTTTTTTGGTCTTTTTGCCTTTTCTAGGGCTGCTCCTGTGGCATATGGAAGTTCCCAGGCTAGCAGTTGAATCAGAGCTGTAGCCACTGGCCTACACCTGAGCCACAGCAACTTGGGATCCAAGCCGCATCTGCAACCTATACCACAGCTCATGGCAATGCTGGATCCTTAACCCACTGAGCAAGGCCAGGGATCGAACCTGCAACCTCATGGTTCCTAGTCGGATTTGTTAACCACTGAGCCACGATGGGAACTCCCTTACTGTGATTTAGATTTGTATTTCCCTAATGATTAGTGTTATTGATAATATTTTCATATGGCTTTGACTTTTTAAACTTAATTACTAATATAAGGAGTCCTTTAGTCTTAAAATCTAAATAACCAGCTAGTTTTTATAGTGTGTTTCCACATCTCATATATCACTTCTTCATTGGGAAGGAGAAACATCCTTCTTACTTGGTCTTAATATCAAAATAATACAAAAAAAAAA
Organism: Sus scrofa; assembly: GCF_054392235.1. Lineage (NCBI taxonomy): Eukaryota > Metazoa > Chordata > Mammalia > Artiodactyla > Suidae > Sus > Sus scrofa. Next base: position 174,271,451 of record NC_139383.1, read on the forward strand.
AAGCAAGAAAGCTTCTGAGAGTTTAATTTCTCTCTTTGATTTCTTCATATTATGCTTTTTAAGTTCATAAAGATTTAGCTCCAAGTTTTTAACAGAAGTCTAATTTATTCTTCTATGTTTTATGTGTAGATGACTATAATATAAATGTGAATCATGTTTTGTTTGTAAAACACACTAAAAATGGCAGTGATTTAACTTGATATATGACCATCATTGCTGAGATCTTATGGCTTATATGGTTTACTTTGATTTTTTTGGGATAACTTGACATCTAGATACTTTTCCAGATCTGAATAACTGGGTGTAACTATAAAGGATATTTACTGAGTACAAGAGAGTTGTACTAGAAACAGCATAATTATATTCTAATTTCTTCAGGGGCTCAATGTGAGATAGATAACCAAGATTAAACTTTCAAAAAATTACCAATTAGCCAATTCACCTACCCAAAATACTTTAATCTGATAGTCAATTTACTTAATACTCATGTCCTAATATCTAATCCAGAAGAAAAGAAAATCAAGGTGTAAACTTCTTGCAGTGCTGAATAGTAGTACAGCTGCCTTAAGTAGCTGATAAAAGTATTATAGCTTGCTTGAGAGATATGGCCTTAGAATGAAGAGGGGGAATTCATTAGGCCACCAAATCTTTCAAAAATATCCGTTAAGATTCTTTATTTAATAAGACATTTAATTATTTAATTTCATTTCCCAAACAAGTTTCCCTACTTAGAAGACAACACATTTCCCTACTGATGTGAATATTACATTTCCCATGACAGTTACAGACCTCGTTGTAAATTAAGAAATTGACATTGATTTTCAAATTAGCCATCTAACAAAATCCAGCTTCCTGAATTCCTAAATTGGATAATTAGAGCATTAAGCCAGAGTCAATAATAGCAGACACCCAGCAATGTTCAAATCTTAAACAACTGCCCAGCCATTCAACAAACAAATCACCTAAAAGAAAAAGAAAATGAAAAGTTATACACTCACACATGTATATGTATGTATATAAATATGCCCACCTGAGGACCACCATATATAAATAGCACAGTAGGGTATTTCTTTCCAGGTTGTAGATCATGAGGTTTGTACAGCATCCCATACAAAGTAAAGCCAGTAGTGCTTTCAAAAGAGAAAATTTCTGGAGGGGTGTAGTCAGGAAGAGGACCTACGAGGAGGTAACACAGAGACTGTAAAAGGAATTCTTAAGGAAGCTCAACAATCTGAGAGCAAGGAAAATATACCATAAACTCACTACCCTATGCCCAACTAATGGCGATAAGCAAAAAATTAAGCCCAAATGGATATCTTTTACAAAGAAAATCTAATGAACATAGCGAATTATCTATTTCAGAAGCAGATACACAGTATTATGAAAAATCCTTGGAGCCCAAGAGGTAGTTATATGCAGAACAATGCAAATACTTTGTGCCTGGTTTCTGTAACTTATTGATGGTTAAGCCATATACCTGATTAGAAACTGAAAGTGCATATTAACTTAGTCAATTTGATTTGCTCACAGCAGGTGCTCAATAAACAATTGTTTCTGATCATTAGAGAATAAGCCTAATCAGAATCCAGAAAAAAAGAAAGTCATGATTAGTCTTTGGTTTTCCAAAGCAATACAGACCTATCAGAAGTCTGTGTATATTGGATAATGTTATAATCTAAGTAGAGATCATCACCATATTATAAATTCTGATTGGAGACATTAGAATACCTTGTGATTTTGCAGTAATTTCTTAATCCCTTAGGAGACATTTATCGTGGAAAATACTTAACAGGAAAAAGGATTTGGGGATAAAAATGAATTAAAAGATATATAAAACTAGTCCATTTGTATGTTTAAGAAACCAAGCATTTTAAAAATAGGTAATTCAGGAGTTCCCGTCGTGGCGCAGTGGTTAATGAATCTGACTAGGAACCATGAGGTTGCGGGTTCGAGTCCTGCCCTTGCTCAGTGGGTTAACGATCCGGCGTTGCCATGAGCTGTGGTGTAGGTCGCAGATGCGGCTTGGATCCCGCGTTGCCGTGGCTCTGGTGTAGGCTGGCAGCTACAGTTCCGATTAGACCCCTAGCCTGGGAACCTCCATATGCCACGGGAGCAGCCCAAGAAATGGCAAAAAGACAAAAAAAAAAAAAAAAAAAAAGGTAATTCACAGTACCCTTCACTCCCATACAGAATGAGTGTTCTATCATTAAGACGGCTATTGCAGGTACTTTAGAAATTTAAGAAAGCTACCAGCTGAGTATTCCTTAAAGCTACAGCTTCCTTACTCAAAAGTCTTACTAGTTCAGTATATATTACCTTAAAGTTCATTTGTTTATCTGGGAAATCAAACATGTGAATAAATCACTTCCTGACACCTTGACTATTCTAATCTTATTTTCAAAAAAATTTTCCAGACTTGCTCCTGCCTGGAGTAGGAGGTAACTAACCAGTCTTATTTGATAGTTGACAGACTAGGAGGGGTGGTTATCAAGCAGGAACCCAGAAGTTCAGGGATAAGCAGTGGTGAGAGATGGGAAGACTCTGTCTAGGAAATGTGGACATAGTACCAGTTCTACTGAAGATTCAGGGAAATGAGTACCTGCTGAATCCAAAATGGTGGCCCAAAATTCCTTTGTTTTGCAAGTTGGATCATCTTCAGCACTTGATAGCTTGTAAAGGGACACACAGTGTGGATTCTTCTGATTACTATACTTACTTATAAAGAAGTCACAATGCTAGAGAAAAGAAAAACAATTACTTTTTCCCCACAGAAAAGTGAAAAAGGTTGTATGTTGCTACACCTGCACAGATACCATAGCAGGAGTGTAATCAGAATCCGACCACTTACATACATTAAAAAATGCTGAAGTTAAAGCTAAGTTTTTGCATGCCAACTTTAATTTTCACGTTATTTAAAAGGAGTATCACATGAGTGGAGGGTTTTTCTTCCTTCCTTCCTTTCTTTTTTAGCTGCCTTGCACACAACATACAGAAGTCCCTGGGCTAGGGATCAAATCCAAGCCAGAACTGTGACCTGTGCCACAGCTGCAGCAATGCCAGATCCTTAACCCACTACTCAGGGCAGGGGACTGAACCAGCACCTCCTTAGAGACAAGCTGAATCATTAACCCACTGTGCCACAGCGGGAACTCCAAGCAGAGGGTTTTTAATATGACGAAACCGTTTTCAAACAGGGACTTAATACCCGGCTGATGCAGCAAGAGTGGGAATAGCCACGGTCGGTCAGCCTTGTCACCTCTCCAGGGTTTACATAACTGACCACATACAAGTGATGTTCTAAAGGAGAATCTTTGGTGCCTTCAAAGTATACCAGCTTTCTGACTTCATCAACCTGGATCTGTCAAAAGAACAAAAAAACCAATGCTAGTATGACCTTGGCAAGGCCAGTAATTCATCAAACAACATCAAATTTTATCCAGAATCATTTGAGTCATCCTTTGCCTTGTGCCTCTTTTTAAAAATTTGTCATCGATGTTACTAAACCTGAGTTGGTTTTGTTCATGTCTTATAGCTAAGAATAGATCTTGTCCAGAAGGAAAAAAAGACGCCTAAGTTGCATGCTATTGGTAGTTTCCTATATGGTTAGAATGTGTGCTTTCCTTAAAATATAAGAATTATTTCACTGAAATGACAACACTTTATAGAGAAAAAATACCTATATTTGAGCTCAAGTCAACCATTCCTGCATACATTAAAAAGTCTAATTTAGGTATCCTGTCTATTTCTGTTAGTGCAGCATTATCTTAGGTGTACTTCTTTGGTGTTTTGCACAAATTTGCAAAAATGTTTTTCTCTTGGGTTAAGGAGTAATTGCACACAATCACTCAATCACTTTCAATATTGGTATAGTTTATAAATAAGTATGAAAGATCTTATAAAGAAGTCACAATACTGAATTCACTTAATATTCTTGCCAAATTACAGTAAGATTCTAAATAAATGGCTTTTATTGTTCCTTTATCAAAACCTTTTAGCAGCCTACTCACAAAATATTTAATAAAATTCAGATTTTTTTTTCTTACAAAACAAAGAAAATAAAGGTACATTTCTAAAAGTAAGTATGTTTAAATGCCACATTTTCTCCAGGAATCTTCTACTTCATCACTATAAACATTTTTTAATATTCATGGATATATAAATAACAATATGACATTAAGAAGGCCCATATGACAAAGACAGAAAGGATACAAAGGATAAGAAATGGCAGATCAAGCATTCATGAATCACAGGTATGTATTAATCTGTGCAAAAGGTTAGGACAGGCTCTGCTCTTGACCTAGCATCTAGAAGTCAGTCAGGCATTTCAAAATTGAATAAATAGGAGTTCCCATCGTGGCTCAGTGGTTTAACAAATCTGACTAGGAACCATGGGGTTGTGGGTTTGATCCCTGGCCTTGCTCAGTGGGTTAAGGATCCGGCGTTGCCATGAGCTGTGGTGTAGGTTGCAGACATAGCTCGGATCCTGAGTTGCTGTGGTTCTGGTGTAGGTTGGCAGCTACAGCTCCGATTAGACCCCTAGCCTGGGAACCTCCATGTGCTGCGGGTGCGGCCCTAGAAAAGGCAAAAAGACAAAAAAAAAAAAAAAAAAAAAAGAATAACTGGTTAATTCCTCACTCCCCTTCTCTTTGCTTCAAATAACAACTTTAAATGTAACACCTGAGGGTTTCAGAATCCCTTGGCATCAGAATGACCTAAGGGGCTTGTGAAACAGATTGCTGGGTCCCACAATGATAGTTTTCAATTCAGGAGGTCTGGGGTGGGCCCAGGGATCTACAGTTGTAAGTTCCCAGGTAATGCTGATGCTTTACTGCTTCTCCAGGGACCACATTCTGAGAACCCTAAGGAGCACATGGGCTTAAAAGCCTCAAAGCTCTATTCAGTTACTGTCACTGGAAACTTTTCGGCATGAACAAGGTTACCAGCGAAAGCAGAAAAAAACTTTTAAAATAAATAAATAAATAAAGCAAGGGTAGAGGGGAAATAGAAGAGTAAGAAAGAAAGACACAGACTCATCACAAAACTAAGCATGATATAAACAAAGAAGAAAATTGAAGCACATTATAGCAAGTAGTAGAAGGACATTTAGGTTGCCCAAACAAGGTTCAGATCTGCATAAATACAATTTGGGGAGGGTTCCTTCAGTATTATCAAGCATTAAGTTTACATTAGTGTAAATATTTGTTTTCAGAACTTAGAATTCCACCGTAAGATTTTTCTCAGGTGATAATAACATGCAAAGTCTCTAAACAGAAAAAAATGTATTGAACATGTAACCAGAAGGCCATGTGACACTCTCAGTGGAAATGAGACCTTAAAGGCCACCTATTATATTCTAAAGTTTTCACCAAGAAAAACAAACCTGGGACCTGGATCTTCCTTCTTTCTCCTTAATCACCTTGGGGACTATGAGTGAATTCTACAGTAGCCAGTATACATAATCCTTCAATAAATCTCTCAATCAATTTGAGGAAATCACAGGCCTTCACTAAATCCTGGTAGCATACACCAACTTAACTGTATGTATCACACATACAAAGGATGGAGTTCTTAGAGATCTCATGAAACTGACCACCTAACTGAAAGTTGAAACAAACACAAGGTACTATAAAAGGCAAAAGAAAAAAAATTAGAATTCACTGAATTGCTACAGAAAGCCATATGCCAAGAGTGAAACAGAGGATAGAGTTCCCTCTTTTTCCTTACCAATCTATGCTCTATATAAATGTCCATCATATTTTGCAGGTGGTAGATGAAACTTTAAATCGTGAGGTAAGATAGTTGACTGAAAGAACATCACTATCAGAAATTGTAAATGAAATTTCTAATGTAGAAATGACACAAGTAGTCTGTAAGAGATTTAGAAATAATTTTCAAACTATATTCTAACTCGCTTTTGCTAGGCTTGAAAAGTATGGACCAGCTCTTTCCTTACTAAGTAGCAACAATGTATCTAAAACTGATGAAACTGTAATAACCAAAACATATCTAATACCAGGGTTATAAAATGGGTGAGATTTATAGTTTAAACTAAGATTCTCCTTTTCCAACAACTTGAGTTCTTTCAGGCCCTAATTTAGTATTTTCAAAATACTGGGGTCATATGAAGTTTCACTACTGATTTTAGTACTGCATACACATAGCTAATGTTGACTAAACATATCAGTAGAATAAAAGAACATACATTAGATCCATGACGGCCAAGAACTTCCCATTCACCACTGGTAATTGCTATTTCCTCTTTGACAGGACACTTGAAATCACCTAAAGATAAATATAGTTAAAATCCAGCACTTTACATCAGACTATAAGCAAATGAGACAAAAATAAATAAACAAATAGTATTCTAAACACTTTTTTCACCCAAAAAAGATAAACTGAAAAATTCATGGTATATCTGGAGTAATAAAATATTTTGGAACCAGAGGTGGTAGTTGCACAACACTGTGAATGTACTAAATGCCACTGCTCGTTTTTAATGTTCACTTTATTTTTTTTTATTTTTTTGTCTTTTTGCCATTTCTTGGGCCGCTCTTGCGGCATATGGAGGTTCCCAGGCTAGGGGTCTAATCGGAGCTGTAGCCACTGGCCTACGCCAGAGCCACAGCAACGCGGGATCCGAGCCGCGTCTGAGACCTACACCACAGCTCACGCCAACGCCGGATCTTTAACCCACTGAGCAAGGGCAGGGATCGAACCCGCAACCTCATGGTTCCTAGTCGGATTCGTTAACCACTGCGCCACCACGGGAACTCCTAATGTTCACTTTAAAATGGTCAATTTAACATTATATGAATTTTACCTTAATATAAAGTCTACAGTTTAAAAAATTCTAAGTTATGAGTTTCCATTATAATAATGGAATAATCCATATAAATAAAGTGAAAATAGCAAAATAGCTACTTATGGCAAAGCACAAAAGAACTCAAAAGGACTTGCATTCCTAAACTTTGGTTAAACAAAAAAATTAATGGGTTGATAAGGCATTTCTCCTAGAAATGCAACAAACTACTTAAAAAGCCATACAAGGAAAATTTTAATATAATCAACTGTTTTTCATTTGCCAAAAACAAATTAAGTATTACCATAGTAAATACCAACATGTCCCATTTATCTTTAAAAAAGATTCTGTCTTGGTAGATGAGGCTCTCTCAGTGGCCTAAGGAGGAGGAGGTTAAAAAAAATGGAAACCATTCTTTATGCTTAGCTTCTGCTAGCTCTGCCTGTGGGGAGTGACAGCTGAGAATAGGCTGAGATGGTGAGATGATACAGGACTTTAACCAGGGTCCTACTCAAGTTAATTTAAAAAAAAAAATAGATTTCTTTTTCTTAGATACAAAAATTAACTTAGTACTTTACACTTTATCACCAGAAAATAAATATTATTTAACATATAACAAATGCTAATTGTTTTATATCATAGCCACTAAAGGAAGAAAAGAGGAGGGATGAGGAAAATAAAATGGACATCAAGGAAGAGGAAGATCTGGAGAAAGTAAAACTAGGTAAAGATGAGGGAAATGAAAAGAAGAGATAGACAAACTCAGGGGCCCAGATACAGACATTAAGAGGGAACAGAGGCTAGGCGTTCTGAGATGAATATTAGCTGAAGTGATTGCTCTTTTATTATTCAATTGGAGTATACAATTTTAATTTAACATCTCTTTATCACTGTCCCAAGCATGTGGTTTTAGCTAACTAACTACTATTCATAGCTCTTTGTCCAGTCTTTACCACTAAATTTTCTAGAATTCCATAAGTGGATTTAATTTCTGAACAACAGAGGAAGTGGTAAGGGCAATTTTATAACAAGGGTCAAATTAAAATAAGGCTCTCAGGGAAAAAATTCCATCTTGGACATACAAGATCTTGTCTGAATTAAAATAAATAGGTTAACAGAAGGAGCAAAGTTATAGGCAGTATTTACTTTGCAAGTCCTAAGACATAGCTCATTGTTTCTTTCTTTTTTTTCTTTTTTCTTTTTTTGTCTTTTTGCTATTTCTTTGGGCCGCACCCGTGGCATATGGAGGTTTCCAGGCTAGGGGTCGAATCGGAGCTGTAGCCACTGGCCTACGCCAGAGCCACAGCAACTCTGGATCCAAGCCATGTCTGCAACCTACACCACAGCTCACGGCAACAACAGATAGTTAACCCACTGAGCAAGGGCAGGGCTCGAACCCGCAACCTCATGGTTCCTAGTCAGATTCGTTAACCACTGCGCCACAACGGGAACTCCCTCATTGTTTCTTAAGAATGATATTCAAAAGGCCATGATGAAAAAATAACCCAATTAAAAGGTTGGCAAAGAAGTCAAATGGACATTTCTCCAAAGAAGATACACAAGTGGCTAGTATGCACATGATAATGTTACTAATCGTTAGGAAAATGCAAATCAAAAGCACAACGACATGCTATTTCACACCCACTAGTATAGCTCTCACCAAACCAAACCAAATCCAACACCCAGAAAATAACATATGAGAGCAAGGATATGGAGAAATGGGACTCTTTGTGCACTGCTAATGGGAATGTATTAAGATGCAGCTGCTATGGAAAAGAGTATAGCAGTTCCTCAAAATATTAAAAAGGAATTACCATACCCAGCAATTTCACTTCTAGGTATATAACCCAAAGAATTGAAAGCAAGGTCTTAAATAGATATCTGGACACCCATGTTCATAGCAGCATTATTCACAAGAGCCAAAATGTAGAAGCAACTCAACTGTTCGTGGACAGATGAATGGATAAACAATATGTGTTTATACAAACAATGGAATATTATTCAACTTTAAAAAGAAAGGACATTTTGTCACATGCTACAACCTGGATGAACCTTGAGGATACTGTGCTAAATGAATAAGCCAGTCAAAAAAGGACAAATACTGTACGATTCCATTTAAATGAGGTAGCTAGAGTAGTTAAATTCATTGAGACAAAAAAGTGGTTGCTAGGGATTGAGGAGAGGAAGGAATGAGGAATTATAATTTATTTTCCACTATACTGGGTATTATTTACTGGATAGTTTCAGTTTTGGAAAATGAAAAAAGTTCTGGAGATGGATGGTGGTGATGGTTGTAGAACAATATATACTTAGTGCCATGAAACTGCACACTTAAAAGGGTTAAAATTGTAAATTTTGTTATGTGTATTTTACCACAATTAAAAAAAATAGTTCTCTTGAGTCTAAGTTACAAATGGCAGTAAAACATATAACATAATACCATAAAATGCTTACTATTCCAAAACAAACTCTGTATTATTAAAGTAGAAAACTGTGACTCAATCTTTTAAAAACACAGGAATATTCTTGTGCCATTTCACTTTTTCTAGGCTTACACATTCTATATTACATTTCCCATAGGAAAACCATCACTTTTTTTTTTTTTTTTAAGAAATTAACTTTAGCCAACACAGTATTTAATTTCACTTTGGGCAAAGTAATTGTATCAATCTGAAGAGCAATAACTATATATTAAATTCAGTGTAGATGTAGACAGTATAAAAAACATCTAGCATGTACAAGTATCTAATAACTATATAATATTTTAAAAATAGCTTTTTTAATCTAAAAATTATATGAGTTCATGTTAAACAAATTAAAAAGTATAGTCAAGGTAAAAACAGCAAGTAAAAATAATCCCAATATCCAGAGATTACCCACTATTAATAGTTTACTATGTATCCATCAAGAACTTTGTCCCATGCTTATAAAGTACACAAAAAAGACATTACATTACCCTACCCCTCCTACTTTCTGCTCCCAACATTTTCCCCTTTTTAAATACAAAAGGATTTCTTACTTGGGGCTGGCAGCCCACCACTGGATCGTTTATATTTGCTCTCCTTTAAAATGGATGTGATTTTATATAAATGACGGAAACCTGTTTTGCATTCAGAGGCAAAAATAAATTCAATTTCATCTTCATGACTTTGGGGAAAAACATGAAAGATGTCATGGATCTGTAAAATGAATAGCTTAATTTACTACACACATTAATGAAAATACTACATAAACCATTTAATTAAACCAGAGAAAGAAGAATTAATTACTTGATAAAGATACTCTGAAATATAAATAACTGTCAGGCTAGGGTTATGGTATATGGACAACTATAGATTTTGCTTGGACCTTTCAAATTTATCTTACTTTAGTCAAAGACTTCATCTACTGAGAAGTAAATGCTTCCAGGTGGAGAAAAAAGGAAAACATGACCAAAAGCCACTTCTTACTCACCATCTCTGCAATTCTTTGAAACATGGTATGAAGTTTGTGTATGTTCAGTTTTTTGGTTTTTTTTTTTTTTTTTTTTGTCTTTTTAGGGCCACACCTATGGCATATGAAGCTCCTAGGCTAGGGGTTGAATTGGAGCTGCAGCTGCTGGCCACAGCCATAGCCACACCAGATCCAAGCTGCATCTACAACCTACACCACAGCTCACGGCAATGCCGGATCCTTAACCCAATGAACGAGGCCAGGATTGAACCTGTGTCCTCATGGATACTAGTCCGGTTTGTTACTGCTGAGCCACAATAGGAACTCCCGAGGTTTGTTTAATGATATAAATCTTATTACAGAAATGATGAGGAAAATGTTTTTAACTTTTATTTTCCTGAGAGAAATACTCTAGCATTTGAAGAGAAAACACATGTTCAGGTGAATCATATGAAGCCTATATTCAGCCGGGGAATGACCTGGCTTTATTTATTTTGGTAGAGTCTGTCAACTTAAAAGAGAAAGTCTTTGCTTTTGTGGTCCTCTCAGAGGCAATAATGAGACTGTATTTTCAATATGTGATGTATCCAGGAACAAGGGCAATTCTGCAACCAGGGAGATGTCATTTCAATGGCATCTACCTTCTATCCACAAACCATTCTCCATTCTGGAACCATCATTCAAATTTGAAATATTCAAACTAAGCAAATAACATTCGTGGTTACTCTGAACTTAAAAAATTCTTTTTTTTTTTTTTTTTTTTTTTGCCTTTTCTAAGGCTGCCCCTGCTGCATATGGAGGTTCCCAGGCTATGGGTCTAATCAGAGCTGTAGCCGCCGGCCTACGCCAGAGCCACAGCAACACCAGATCTGAGCCACGTCTGTGACCTACACCCCAGCTCACGGCAACACCGGATCCTTAACCCACTGAGCAAGGCCAGGGATCGAACCCGCAACCTCATGGTTCTCAGATTCGTTAACCACTGAGCCACGACAGGAACTCCTTAAAAAATTCATTTTGAAAGTTTGCTGTGGAGCTTCATTTGCTTTAGCATTCTAAGGAAATATTTAAACCAAGTACAAGAAATCATGCATACATTTATCCAGATGTCTGTTGTTTCTTCATAGATAATCAGTGGCGTCACAGAGTCAGGCACTGACTCGATGAGTCTCTGTCTTTCCATGGCATCATCTTCTACTGGGATAAATAATTCAGGTGAGATCAACACTATCTGTAGGCGAGTTTGGGAGCGATCTAGTAGGATGGCCCAAGCACTAGTTAAATAAATAAAAGAAAAGCACCAAAAATAAAGCATACTCTCAGAAAATGAACATTCCACTACTCTGTCTCCTAGCACACATCAATTATTTCTGTTATCATAATGAGAGAATTGGTTTAATATATGCTAAAATATCACTTACAAATGACTAATTAAAAGTAGTAGCTTATTCTATACTTATTTTTTTTTTAAATTAAGCTTGAGTAGAGTTTTTAAAAGCAGTTTTCTTTAAATATCCAAAATCACAGATGGTCTTTGAAACTGTTTTCTCCCTTTAATATCCACAAATGCCAGCCTCATGAAACTCCTGTTGTCCACATTAGACACAGCTACTATATGCTATCATCTTCATATAAGGCTCTACACATACTTCTGCTTAAGGTACACAATACAAAAAATTCACACTGACATGTGAGCCTGAAAGTCAAACAGTGTAACTGCAAATAACACTGTGAAACCATGACTAGCTAAGTAAGAGAATTAAAATGCTATGCAGCTATGCTTATAGGGTTACAAATCTATAAGTCAACTTAATTCAGAAAAAGTTTACTGTGCAGAAATACTACCCTACAAATTTACATGTGAAGGCAGCTCCAACAGAAAGGAAAACCTAATAGCATAGACAGTTCTAGATGCTAAATTATTTGCAAAGAAGTGACAATTTAACATACGCACTATTTTCCCTCTGGAGTCCATCCAGCTCTGGCAATATATTCAACTCCTTCAAACAGAATCTCAAAAGGCTGAATTAGTTCCTTATCTATGACATCTATAATCTATTTAAAAAGAAAAAAGGAATCTAGTTATAAAAGATTGAGATAAATAACTAGCTTACTGGTCTACTTATGTTGCTATATTTAACAGCGTAATACTTTTTCAGTCTTAGGTGCACAGCACACAGCAAAATCAGCAGTAACTTGGTGGTAACTTGTGGGTGACCTACACTGGTGCTCTTTATGCCTAAAAAGTTCTAACTACAAGAATTAGCATAGTCTAAAAGTCTTTTCCCATGAGTTTACACTAACATAATTCTTTTTTTTTTTTTTTCCGCTTTAGGGCTGCTCCCACGGCATATGGAGGTTCCCAAGCTAGGGGCCACAGCCACAGCAACGCCAGACCCAAGCTGCATCTGCGATCTACACCACAGCTCAAGCCAGTGCCAGATCCTTAACCCACAGAGCGAGGCCAGAGATCAAGCCCGCATCCTCATGGATCCTAGTCAGGTTTGTTAACTGCTGAGCCATGAAGTGAACTCCAGAATTCTTGATAATAACTGGTAAAATCAGGTTTTATCACTTCAGACTCTAGTATTTAAGAAAAATAATAGTCCTTAGTTCCTTATATTTTAGCCTAAAACACTATTTGTGTAATATATTACTGAAATGGTCCTGGGTAAGTAAACTTTTTTAATAGTCTAGCTAACACAATTAAAAAAAATTATTTTTAAATATACAAAGGATCTGAATAGACAGTTCTACAAAGAAGATACACAAATGGCCAATAAGCACATGAAAAGATGCTCAACATCATTAGCCATCAGAAAAATGTAAGTCAAAACCACAATAAGATACAACTTCAAACCCACTAAGATGGCTATAAGACAAACAATAACAGAGTTGATGAAGATGTAGAGAAGTTGGAAACCTTACATACACTGCTGATGGAAATATAAAATAGTGTAGCCACTTTGGAAAATAGTTTGCCAGTTCCTCAATAGGTTTAACATAGAGTTATCACAGGATCCAAAAAACAATTCCACTTCTAAGTATCTAACCAAGAGAAATAAAAACATACGCCCATAAAAAAATTGTATACCCACATTACTGGTAGCATTACCTTTTTTTTTTTTTTTTTTTTTTCCTGCACTGTGGCATGCAAAAGTTCCCAGGCCAGGAATCAAATGTGCACCACAGTAGTGACAACATTGGATCCTTAACTGCTAGGTTGTCAGGAAACTCTGACAACATTATTCTTAACAGCCAAAAGAAAATAATCCAAATGTCCACAGCTGATGAGTGGATAAATAAAATGTGGTATATCCATACAAAGGAATATTTTTAGGTGATAAAAAGTAGTGAAGTAGTGAAGCTATTATATGGTGCAATATGACTAGTACTTGAAAATATAATGCTAAATGAAAGAACCCAGACTAGATACTATATTATACTTATATGAACTGTCCAGAATAAACAAATCCATAGATAGAAAGTAGATTAGTGGTAGCCCAGGGCCATAGGGCATGGAGACATCTGGGGGTGATGACTAAGGGATGTGAGTTTCTTTCAGGGGTGATGAAAATGTTTTAAAATTGACTGTGGTGATAGGTGCACTATTATGTGAATATACTAAAAGCCATGTCAACTTTAAATGAAGAAACTATATTGTATGTGAATTATATCTCAATAAAGCTGTTAAAAAAAAAGTCTAGGGAGTTCCCATAGTGGCTCAGCTGAAATGAATCCGACTAGTAGCCATGAGGACATGGGTTCGATTCCTGGCCTTGATCAATGGGTTAAGGATCCGGTGTTGGCAGTGAGCTATGGTGTAGGTCACAGATGAGGCTCAGATCCCACATTGCTGTGGCTATGGTGGAAGATGGCAGCTCTGGCTCTGATTAGACCCCTAGCCTGAGAACTTCCATATGGTGAGGATGCAGCGGTAAAAAAAAAAAAAAAAAGTCTAGCAGAGAAGACTGCTTTTTAATTAATTTGTGTGCATTCAACTTATAGGCATCTGCCTGTCCAAAGAGAAAGCAGCACGTATAAGAAATGGATATTTAATCTACCATAGACATTTATTCAACACAGAAGGTAATTCATCAGTCAATAACTGCTATTTAAGAAATATTGATTTGGAGTATTAACAAAGGCAAAGAGGAAAAACTACTGGAAAGGAGTGATAAATAAGCATATCCCAGAGTTTTCATGGTGCCTTAGCAGGTTAAGATGCTGACATAGTGTCCATGAGGTTTGATCCCTGGCCTCGCTGAGTGGGTTAAGGATCTGGTGTTGCCACAAGCTACAGTGTAGGTCACAGCTGCAGCTTGGATCCAGTGTTTCTGTGGCTGTGGAGCAGGCTTGTAACTACAGCTCCGATTTGACCCCGAGCCCAGAAACTTCCATATGCCTTAGATGTGAACATAAAAATGAATAAATACACACATCCCAATATTCTTATCTTGGGAACTAGCAGAAAGTTTCTGGAGTAGAAAATTAGATGAACCTGAAATCATGATCCACAGATGTCTCAGCAAGATCAATGAGTTCAAAAAATAAAAAGTCTATCTAAGATTTCTACTGACTGCCTAGTCAAATGACACAAAAGTTAACTCAACATTTTATACTTACCCTTCCTTCGGCATCAATCAGTATTTCTGACATCTTAAAAGTGACTTTTGGATTTGCTGTACCTTTAGAAAGAGATATAAATGAATAGTAATGCACATCCAAAATTATTTCAACTAATTTTGCCAGATCAATCCTTTTTATACTTTAGTTAAATCAGTGATATTGCATATAGTCAGGGATTCATTGCATAAGAATCCCAAAACTTGAAGTTCTCATTGTAGCTCAGTGGGTGACAAACCCGACTAGTATCCACGAGGATGCGGGTTAGATCCCTCGCTCAGTGAGTTAAGAATCTGGTGTTGCTGTGAGTTGTGAAGTAGGCTGCAGACATGGCTCGGATCCCGCATTGCTGCGGCTATGGTGTAGGCCAGCAGCTGCTGCTCCAATTTGACCCCTAGCCTGGAACTTCCATATGCTGTAGGTGAGGCCCTAAAAAGCAAAAAATTAAAAAATAAACAAAAGAATCTCAAAACTTCATTTCAAATTCATAATTTTAAAAATGGGTATAAAAAAAGAAGCTGAAAAACATCAACAGTTAGCATGAAATAGGAGTTCCTGCTGCGGCGCAATGGAATGAGCAGCATCTTGTGAGTACTGGGACACAGGTTTGACATCTGGCGCAGCACAGTGGATTAAACGTTGCTGCACTTGCAGCTTAGGTTGCAGCTGTGGCTCAGATTGGATCCCTGGCCTGGGGGAACTTCAAATGCCACAGGGAAAAGAAAAAAAAAAAGAGTTAGCATGAAATAAAATAAGCAAATTCTGTATTATTTCACAATTGAAATGCTGTAAACAACAATATGGAGAAAACTACTAATTTATTAAGAACATGGAGTTCCCACTGTGGCAGAGTAGATTAATGACCTGGTGTTGCTACAGCTGTGGTGTAGGTCAGAGATGGCTCAGATTCAATCCCTGTCCCAGGAACTTCCATGTGCCATAGCCAAAAAAGGAAAAGAAAAAACCAGAAAAACATAATCCCTATTTATTTCCTAGCAATAAATATCTATTATTTTGCACTTTTTCTGACCACTTGGATTAAAATTCTAAAATAGTACATACTTGATGTGTTGTAATACTTAGATTTTTAATATATTTTTTATTTATACTAGCAACTAAATCAAGTATTTTGAAAACAAAATTAGTTTTTCCCCATTTTTAAAGTTTTATTGAAGTATACTCAATTTACAAGGTTGTGATAATTTCTGCCGTGCAAAAAGTTATACATGTACACACCCATTCTCTTTCAGATTCTTTTCCCATATAGTATGCTTTTGAACTGATGTGTTCCCAGCACATATAAGTTCCTGGCACTCAAAAGTTTCTCAACTATTTGATGAATGAATTACAAATAAATAAATATGCCATAAAACATCTTTATTTCCTAGCAAAGACACCTTTTTTTTTCTTTTCTATTTTGGCTACCCTGCTTGATCCTTGGCCTACTGTGTGGGGCTAGGGATCAAACCTGCATCCTAGCGCTTCTAAGATGCTGCCGATCCCGTTGCGCCACAGCGGGAACTCCGGCAAAGACACTTTTTTATTCATTTCTTGAAATAATCAGTTTTGTGCATTTCCCCATCTTTGAAATAATTAAAAAGGATCAGCCTGTAATTATTAAGTCTGTAAAGGACTAATGTTGGCCATATCTTTGGATGATTGTAGAAAGAATCTTATTTGAAAAGTAGGAATGGGAGTTTCCATTGTGGCTCAGTGGGTTAAGAACCTGACATGGTCTCTGTGAGGATGCAGGTTCAATCCCTGGTCTTAATCAGTAGATTAAGGATCTGTCATTGCAACAAGCTATGACACAGGTCACAGATGTAGCGTGGATCTGGAGTTGCTATGGCCGTGGTACAGGCCAGCAGCTGCAACTCTGGTTCGATCCTTAGCCCAGGAACTTCCGCATGCTGCAGGTGTGGCCATAAAATGAAAAGAAAAGTAGGAAAGAGTGAATGTAAATGCCAATGGAACATAGTACCTGTTTTAGGATAACGGAATGAATCTGCCCTCCTTGTTTCCAACAAAGGGGATGTAACATGAATAATTTCCACCTCGGATTCATCGTTTTCTTCATACAGAATTCTAAGAATTTTACTGCCACTGGGAGCTTGAAAGGAAATTAAATATTGAAAATTTGGAAGAATCATGCCAGAGGTAATCATAATTGACTATTCCCTCTAGTATTATATTTCCCATAGTGAAAAACAGTTTATGTATAAAATATGCTGCCACTAATCTTTGCAGGAGCAAGGTGAGTTACTGCTAAGCCACTTTTACTGTTTAAATGTTACTCCTTTTAGCAGATAAACAACTGAAGATAATCGTATAGCTATGTACACATACAATTATCTCTCTATTACACACACATATTTAAAACAAGGGAAACACACTTGTGAAGAATGTTAGTCCTTGCATACCTTAAAATATATTTCTTTGGAAAAAGGAATTACTACACTTAAAATATTTTCTATAAAATAAATCCTACTTAAATGGAGTCCAGATTTTTTTTAACGGTTTCTCTAATTCATGTCACAATCTTTTTTTTAATTCAATGAATTTTACTACATTTACAGTTGTACAACCATTATCACAACCTAATTTTAGAACATTTTCATCCCAAACCCCCCAGTCCATATCTCCCCCACAACCTGTCCCTGTGGTAACCATGTTTTTTGAAGTCTGTGAGTCTGTTTCTGTTCTGAAAATAAATTTCATTTGTACCCTTTTTCTAGAGTCCACATATAAATGATAGCATATGACGGCAGTCGCTC
Organism: Sus scrofa; assembly: GCF_054392235.1. NCBI lineage: Eukaryota > Metazoa > Chordata > Mammalia > Artiodactyla > Suidae > Sus > Sus scrofa. The sequence continues at coordinate 174,289,082 of NC_139383.1, forward strand.
ACTGTCTAACGTCACTTAGCATGATTTCTCATGTCACAATCTTGTTCTAACAATACAGATATGGTGAAACACTTTTACATCTTAAAATAAAATGTTCAAATCTAAGAAATGGCTTTAAAATAAATGTTTTTCATGGTCCCTTACAGACGTGTTCAGAATGCTAGCTGCAATCCATTAATGGGTAATGAAACCTTTCAATGGGTCATAACCAGCATTTAAAAAATACAACAAACAGGAGTTCCTGTCATGGCTCAGCGGTAACAATCTGACTAGAATCCATGAAGATGTGGGTTCGATCCCTGGCCTTGCTCAGTGGGTTAAGGATCTGGCAATGCCATGAGCTGTGGTGTAGGTCACAGATGCAGCTCAATCCCGCATTGCTGTAGCTGTGGCATAGGCTGGAAACTACAGCTACAATTTGACCCCTAGCCTGGGAATTTCCATATGTCATGTGTGTGGCTCTAAAAAGACAAATAAAAAATAAAAAATGAAAAAACAATAAAAATACAACAAAAAGAAAAAATATATAATATCAGAGTACATTACGTATAAGAATAAATATTGCTTCATGAAATTTGTTTTTTAGTTTTATGTATAGAGTATACATACAATATATTAAATTAGACTGTAAAGCCAATTTCTAACTGGATCATAGTCAAAAGGTTTGAAATCTTTTGCTTTAGAGTTGTTTCTCATCCAGTAAAATATTTGTGAATGCACCAAGAAAAATGAGGAATCTGTGTCCTTTTTTCCCGATCCATTCATACACTAATTTGGCCATCTGTTCATGCACTCTCTCTAACCAATCCTACATTTTTATAGCAACTTCCATTAAGAGGTAGTATTTTTTATCCTGCCACCAATGTTGCCACTTGGCGAAACACTTGGCTCGGATCTCACACTGCTGTGGCTGTGTTGTAGGCCACAGTATAATGAAAATCAGTTTCTAGATGAAAAATTGGCAAGGAGAGTTGAAGGACCTGGGGTACTCAACCACAGTTCAGTTGTTTTTATGAGAATTCATTATGGTAGGATATAGCCTGAACATTCTAAATAACTACTGGTAGGATCTAATCTTCATCATTTTGAATCTATTATTCAGAATTAAGAGTCTATGCACTTAATTAATTGGTAGTTGAATCTCATAATACTTTAATTGATCTATAATATATTATTTTGAATCTTCTTACTTGTTTCAGCTTCCGGACACCACCAATAGCCAGAATATCTATCAAATTCTTCTTGAAGAACAAAGGTAGCAACTCCAGCTGATCTGGGATCCTCTTCCATGCTGGCTAGCTCTAAACAAACATAAAAGGCAAAATTATCACAGGAAGTTCTCTATCTTTTCATAGGTACAAAGCAGAATGATTCCATTTATTTTGAAAAGCAGCTACGTTATAGTGGTAAACTCTGGAGCTAAATGGACTGAATTCAAATCTAGGTTTTGAATTACTAAATGGCTGACTCTGGGCAAATTACCCGACCACATTCTACTGCAGTGTCCCATTTGTAAATGGAAAGAAGAATCTACCTTGTATGGTGTTATGAAGACTAAATGAGTTATTTCACATAAAGTACTTAGAACAAAGCCTGAACCACAGTATGTGCTCCATATGTTAGTTATTATTTTCCCATTTAGCTAGGACCACGGAAAAACAATTCTGCTACATAGAGAAGTACGTCTTTAGACCTAGAAGGGGGTTTTATAGACCATGTAATTCACCATTCCTCCTCCCATTCAACCAAAGCAAATTGGCTTTATCTATTTTATATTTAGGTTTCCAATAAAGGATTTAAAGAGAACTCTTGCAAAAGAAAACCAAAAAACCACAAAGCCACAATCATATAAAATTTCATGACATGGGAAAATGTTACAACATCCTTGAATTTTAAAAAGCATATTACTGAATGACATACACTGTGACTTCATTTATAAAAATGTTATACAGGAGTTCTCATTGTGGCTAAGCAGAAACAAAGCCGACTAGGAACTATGAGGTTGCAGGTTCGATCCCTGGCCTCACTCAGTGGGTTAAGGATCCGGCATTGTCATGAGCTGTGGTGTAGGTTGCAGATGCAGCTCGGATCTCACACTGCTGTGGCTGTGTTGTAGGCCAGCAGCTGTAGCTCTGGTTCAACCCCTAGCCTGGGAACCTCCATGCCTCGGGTGCAGCCCTAAAAAGCTAAATAAATAAATAAATAAATGTTATAACAATACATTTTTTGGAGTTCCCGTCATGGCGCAGTGGTTAACGAATCCGACTAGGAACCATGAGGTTGTGGGTTCGGTCCCTGCCCTTGCTCAGTGGGTTGACGATTCGGCGTTGCCGTGAGCTGTGGTGTAGGTCACAGACGCGGCTCGGATCCTGCGTTGCTGTAGCTCTGGCGTAGGCTGGTGGCTACAGCTCCGATTCAACCCCTAGCCTGGGAACCTCCATGTGCCGCGGGAGCAGCCCAAGAAACAGCAAAAAGACAAAAAAAAAAAAAAACAAAAAAACATTTTTTTAAAGTGTTGGAATACAAATCAAAATGCGGTTCTCTCTACATAGTAAGACTATGGACAAGCTTTTTTTTTCAATGCTTTATGATTTACAAAATCTTAAGTATATCATTTATTTTGATAAACTGCATATACTTGCACAATCACACCCTATCAAGACACAGAATATTTCCAACACCCTAGAGTGTTTTCTCATACTTCTTCCCAGTCACCTCCCATTCCTGCCCCAGAAGCAACCATTGATCTGATTTTTATCACCATAGGTTAGTTTTTTATTTTCTAGAATTTCATCTAAGTGAAATCGTACAGTGTATACTTTATGTTGTTGCTGAGTGATACTCCATCGTATACCACAGTTCTTATATCCATTCATCTGTTAATGGACATATGCGCAGCTTTTAGTTTTTGGCTACAATGAATAAAAGTGCCATGATCATTCTTATAAGAGTCTGTGTGAACCTATGTTTCCACTTCTCTTGAATAAAGACCTAGGATTGGAGTTCCCTTTGTGGCACAGTGGAAACAAATCTGACTAGGAACCATGAGGTGGTGGGTTCAATCTCTGGCCTCGCTCAGTGGGTTAAGGACCTGGTGTTGCCATGAGCTGTGGTGTAGGTAGCAGACACAGCTCAGATGTGGTGTTGCTGTGGCTGTGGCTGGCAGCTGTAGCTCTGATTCAACCTCTAGCCTGGGAACTTCCATATGCTGAGGGTACAGCCCTGAGAAGGAAAAAAAAAAAAAAAAAAAAAAAAAGGACTTAGACTGAAATGGCTGGGTAGTGTGATAAGCGTATATTTAAATTTATAAGAAACTGCCAGTTTTCCAAAGTATCTGTATTATTCTATACTCTTATTAGCAATGTATGAAAATTCCTCTCCAACATTTGGTGTTGTTTTGCGTGTGTAGGAATATCTCACAATGATTTAATTTTATAGGTAAGTTTCAATATATATTTTTTCTAATCTGTATTTCCTACATATTGTCTGAAACAAATGTGCAATATGAACCAATAACCCCTTATCCAAAAATTTTGAGTCCAGAAGTGTTTAGAACTCAGAATTTGGGGAATTTATATATTTATATAACACAATTTTGTTGCATTTCAGGAGGGTAATCAAATACCCCAATATTCTTACAGCAAATTTAGGAACAGGCAAACTTAATCTCTTAAGTAGGATGAAGATTACAAATATCCTCAGGTCAGTTCAGGTTTTGCCACCAAATGAGTTTCAGCACCAACCTAATGCAAACAAAACTCAGTTTTCAGAGTTTTTGGAATTTGGGACTTTACAATATAGCTAAAACCAGTGTTTAGTTTTCTTGGCTCTTTCAACTACCTCAAAGTTTTACCTTCCATATTATTCTATATTTTGTTCTCCTTTAGATGTGAGAATAGGCATCACTCATTTGTATCTCCCTATCACTTATTACAGACCTCAATTATTAAGATTTATTAAATGAATAAATGGTATCATTTTGTTCTCTCATTATGGTAGGTCTTTCAAAAGATGACGCTGGTATCATGTTACTTTTAAATTCCCCTATCACACTAGGCAGAGAATAAACAAATGCACATGTTAACTGACTAAACCCATCCAAAACAGGACTTCTATTTGGAAACCTATTGTGACTAAGAGAAATAAGAATGATATGCTTACTCTCTTTGCACCTTTCTGTCTAAATAAACACTTAAACAGCACTTACTATGTTTCAGACCCTGTCTGAAAAAAACTCACAAATATTAAAATTGCAATAACAACCCTATGATGACATACTATTAATTATCCTTTCTACAGATATGGAAACAAAGATATACATTAAATGACTTGAAGTACGGGGACGAGATTAAGATGGTGGAATAGAAAGACTGGAGCTCAACTTCTTTCCTAAAAACAACAAAATTCACAACTAAAGGCTGAGCAATCTTTAGAAACCTTAAAAAAAGATAACCTACTCCAGAAGAAAAAGAGGAGGACACATCAAGAGGTAGGAGGAGCGATTTCGAGATATAAACAACCCCATACCTCTGGGGTGGGAAGCCCCACAGACTGGAAACTAACTGGTTCACAGAAAGAGACTCACCTACAGGAGTGAGAGTTCTGAGCCCCACATCAAACTCTCATGTGTGGGGATCTGGCACGGGGAGAAAGAGCCCCGGAGCATCTGGCATTGAAGGCCAGTGGGGCTTGTGCTCAGGAGCTCCAGGGGACTGGGGGAAATGGAGACCCCATTCTTAAAAGGCGCACACAGACTTTCACGTGCACTGGGTCCCAGGGCAAAGCAAAGTCTCCATGGGAATCTGGGTCAAACCTGACCGCAGTTCTTGGAGGATATCCTGGGAAAACAGGGGTGAATGTGGCTTGTGGTGAGGGAAGGACATTGAAAGCAAAGCTCTCGGGAATATTCAGCAGCTGCCTTTCTCCGGAGGTGGCCGTTTTGGGAAAATCTGGCCCCACCGTCAGTCAGCTGCTGAGAAGCCCCAGGACAAACAACAACCCAGGTGGGATCACAGCCCCACCCCTCAGTAAACAGGCTACCTAAAGACCCCTCAGGTACACAGCAGCCTCTAATCCCATCCAGAGACTAAGCCCCACCTACCAGAGGGATTAGAATCGGCTCCACCTACCAGTGGGCAGGCATCAGCCCCTCCCATAAGGAAGCCTACAGCAAGCCCCCATACCAACTTCAGCCACAAGGGGAGCAGACACCAGAAGTAGGAGAGGCTACAACTCTAGTGTCTGTAAGAAGGTCACCACATCAAAAACCTATCAAAGTGAAAAGACAGAGAACTATATATAACTCAGATGAGGGAGAAAGCAAAAACTCCAGAAAAACAGCTAAGTGAGGAGGAGATTCTTAGCCTCCAGGAAAAAGACTGTTGATACTGAAGATGATGCAAGACATTGGAAATAAACTGGAGGCAAAGATGGATAACTTATATGAAACACTGAGCAAAGAGATACAAGATATAAAACTTCAACAAGAAGAGATGCAAAATACAATAACTGAAATAAAAAATTCACTAGAAGCAGCTAACAGCAGAATACAGGAGGCAGAAGAACGAATAAGCAAGGTGGAGGACAGATTAGTGGAAATTACGGATGCAGAACAGAAGAGAAAAAAGATTGAAAATAAATGACTTGAAGTAACGGAGCTAAAAAATGGTAGATCTGGGACTTAAATCCAGATACTCAAGTTCTAGACTATATTTTTAACTACTATATCTAAGCCAGAAAATAAATATAAATATAAAAAAATAAATATACCACATACCTACATGCACAGAAAATTAAAAAAACACTATTATAGCATCCTGTAGGGTTTCAGTGGTTTCTACTTTAAATTCTGCATTGCATGTGGAAAACAATTCTACAGAAGAAAATACACAGACTAAAAAGATGCCTTATTTCTAACATTTACTGTCAAAGGTTTGCAGTCCCAGCCTCAAGTACAATAACTAGTACATAGTATTTAATGCTTATTGAAAGCATTAACAAATGACTAGGATTTCCAACCCAGATTTACTAACTTTCAACTTAAACTCTCTATTGCCAGGGATAGCTGTTCTGATTCCCTGACTCCAGATGGAGACTCATTAAATACCAAAACATGTATTTTTTACTTAAAAATTTCCCTGCTCCATCCCTTCCCTTTTCTCTATCCTACACTCTAGTTTTAGGCTCTAAAACCTAGATAACTGCAACAGTCAAGCTTTGTTGTTTCTGTCTCTAGATCTGTACTTCTCAAACATAACTTTCACAAAATATCCAGAACAACTTATCTACAATATAACTCTGACTACACCATTCAAGTGCTAAAAACTTTTTAATGAACTCCCACATCATGACAAAGGTCATGGCAATTTAGGGAAGATATAGTCTACCCTTTTCCTGGCTCTTACCTGCTGGCCTTAACTTTCCCTACAATCTTGACTAAACCTTAGGCTTTAGGACCATAAGACTGCTTCTAACTTCTCATACACACCACAGTACCTTCTACATCAAGACCTTTCTCATGCATTCCCCTTGCCTGGAGTGTACTGGCTAATGTACAGTCACTATTTAAGATTAGTTTAAGTGTCATCTCTTCAGGGAGGCCCTTCCTGTTCACTATTCCTTTCTGGTGCTCTCATAACACCCTATGCAAAGTTTGCTTCTTATTCTGTATTATCATTTGGTCATATGGTTTCCTTAAAGGCCAAGACTGGAGTTCCCGTCATGGCGCAGTGGTTAACGCATCCAACTAGGAACCATTAGGTTGCTGGTTCAGTCCCTGCCCTTGCTCAGTGGGTTAACAATCCGTGAGCTGTGGTGTAGGTTGTAGACGCTGCTCAGATCCCGCTTTGCTGTGGCTCTGGCGTAGGCCGGTAGCTGCAGCTCCGATTCGACCCCTAGCCTGGGAACCTCCATATGCCGTGGGAGCGGCCCAAGAAATAGCAAAAAGACAAAAAAAAAAAAAAAGGCCAAGACTATGTCTTGCTCAATTTTATATGCTTAGGTCCTGCCACATTCCCTGGCACATAGGAACTTAATATAGCTTTACTGATTGACTAAATAGAACAGATTTCTTGACTCTTAATTCAGTGCTCTTTCTATCAATGTATATTGTTCAGGAAGAGGCTTCTTCTATAACACTGATTATCCTAAGGATGAAAAAATGTTTGCTGTCAATATACTATCACATTCTAAAATAATTTATTAAGGAAGATGCCCAATAAAATAGTTTTGTGAACATTAGATTATGGAAAAATATTTTTAGAGTGACGATCCTTCATTATGGAACTTAATTTTAAGGTCTGTTTCACATACACACATGCACACAAAAGCAATACACTATTTTCCATTCTTCGTTTGTATGAGAGCTTTAGAGGAAAACATCTACATCTTTTTTGTGCTTTCAGTAGTGCTTAGCATTATTACAGTCACTTCAACAAAAATTAAATATTTGCAAAATACACACAGTTCTACAAAGTTTTACTTTTCCTATTATGACAAAATAACAAAGTAAGACCTTCAAAAAGGGGAGATAAAATTTTAAGTCGTTCTTATAGTGTATATTATTAGCTTTTTCGTTTTATTTTCCTAAAAACAAGATTAATTTTTTTAATTAAAATTTTATTTTAGGGAGTTCCCATCATGGCTTGGCAGTAACAAACCCGACTAGTATCCATGAGGATGGGGGTTCGATCCCTGGGTTCACTCAGTGGGTTAAGGATCTGTTGTTGCCATGAGCTGTGGTACAGGTCACAGATATGGCTGGGATCTGGCATTGCTGTGGCTGTGGCGTTGGCCAGCAGCTATAGCTCCAATTTGACCCTTAGCCTGGGAACTTCCATATGCCACGGGTATGGCACTAAGAACAGTTTTGGGGGAAATTCTGGCCATTTTATTAGGCTAAAAGAACAATCATGTCAGAGATGCTATTGTTGTACTGTCTTAATCATTTCAATAAGGCAGCACTGGAGTTCCTTTGTGGCATAGCAGGTTAAGGATCCAGTGTTTTCACTGCTGTGGTGTGGGTTCAGTCCCTGGCCTGGGAACTTCCACATGTCTCAGGGGAAGGAGGGAGCAAAGGAAGGAAGGGGAGAAGGAAAGAAGGGAGGGAGGGAGGAAGGAAGAGAGAGAAAGAGAGAAAGAAAGAGAGGAAGAGAAAGAAACAAAGAGAAAGAGAGAAAAGAAGGAAAGAAGGAATGAAACAAAAAGAAAGAAAACAAAAAAAAGGCAGCACACAGGTGGTACATACCTCTGTTCTTCTGTCTTTTTAAAAAATTTTGAAGATTTAAATTTAAAAAATAAAGATCATCCAAAATGCTTCACTTTCAAAATGTAAGTAAAAGCAAATTACATTTTAAAAATACTTTTCAGGAAAGCAGATTTGAAGAATTTGAATTACCATTGTGCACATAGGTGAGTCTCCTTTCTTCTCTTGTTACAATGTTGGATATCCAAATATCATTGCTATGTATAAAAGCAATCCAGTCTGGATCAGCCGGGCATAATTTTGGATCCATCCGAATGTTGGGACAACTAGTCTCCACTAAATTGGGCCGTAAGGGTTGTTGCTAGAAAAGTAAACAACATTTAGGGGCAAGAATCAGGCTGACATATATATTAGTTTGCCAGCACCCTTCTTAAAATGAATAATAATTCCAACTATAATACTGACTATGATAATTGCTCCCCAGAAAAATACTTTCATGTGCCTTAACCTGTGAAAGGACACTTTTTTCCCCTAAGAATTAATAAGCTAAGAGTACTAGGAGAGGAAATATAGACAATATAAGAGCACTTCATAAATTTTTGTCGTTGTTCTTTTTAGGGCTGAACCTGAGACATATGGAGGTTCCCAGGCTATCAGTTGAATCAGAGCTGTAGCTGCAGCAACAAGGGATCCGAGCTGTGTCTGTGACCTACACCACAGCTCACAGCAACGCCAGATCCTTAACCCACTGAGCAAGGCTAGGGATGGAACCAAGCCCTCATGGATCCTAGCTGGGTTCATTAACCACTGAGCCACAACAGAAACTCCAAAAGCACTTCATAAATTTTGTTGCCCAAATCGGCTTAATAATTACTGTTACATAACTTTATTAAACAATTTGACTATTTAACTTATTAAATATTTCTAACTAATCTCACCAGTATAAAACAGTTGGCTCAAAAAAAGGAATGAAAGCTAGAATCATCACAATTCTATCAGAACAGTTCTAATATCACATAAAAAACTGTGGAATAAAATAAAACATTTAAAACCATTTATTGAGATGAATTAAACTTCTAGGGGAACCACAAAGGGACTGCCTTGTGATACTATTATCTTCCAAAATCCCTCTCAGCACTTACTCAAAAACTGGGCACTGATGCCCTTTACTATCTCTTCCCACACAGCAAGTATTTTTAGCATTCTAAAAATTGTATATTAAGGTCACTGCAAAAATTAACTCTATTTCTTATTTTCTTTACTACTAAGTTAGTATTAAACAACTGGTGGGTAAATAATTATCTTTCCAATTTGGATGCAAATATCTTTAGGACCCCAAAACAGAATGATTTGTCCTTTCTCGGCTATACCCTTGGCATATGGAAGTTCCCTGGCTAGGGACTGAATCCGGGTCAGAGCTGTGACCTATAGCAGCAGCAATGCCAGATCCTTAACCCACTGCACCAGGCTGGGTATCAAATTGGCGCCTCCAGAGAGACAAGCCAGATCATTAACCCACTGCACCGCAGCAGGAACTTCCCCCCAGAAGATTTAACAAACAGTAACACCAACTCACAGTAAATCCTTGTGGCCCTCCATCTTTTACATGATAAATTCCACTACCAGCTTGAAACAGAAATGTTCCACTTCCTTGGTGATAATCATAAGAAGCAATTCCAACTGTTCCAATGCGTTTTCTTTCTCTTAACAGTTCTTCCTCTCGAGAATACATTCCATAATCCAGTGTTGCCTAATGCAGAAGGAAAAGAGAAGTCTCCTTTCTAGTCTTCTGAAAGCTGACTTTTTGCTTTTAGCACTGAAATTCAAGTATTGCCAATATTATTGAGTTTACATTTTGAGTGACTCCAAAATTTGCCAGCAACTTTAAGCACATCAATTTCAGGAAGTCTGCTAAAAAAATCTCTCGATAAAGAGTTCTTAGATGATTACTGCATACATTTGAGTGCAAGAATTAAGTCTCACCACCTTAGCTTGGCATTTAAGATCTTCTACAACTTAAATGTAATTCAACAGTTCTGCATGCAATTAAGAATAGTTTTTGAAGTAAAGTTTGAATCTAGGCTTTGACCCTCAAAACAACTCTGGGCAAGTAGCTTAATTTCTTCAAAAGTAATTTTCTTCCTTTCAAAACAGTAATAAATCAGCTCTGAGAAGATTAACTTAGATAAAAACATGTAAACCATTTAGCACAATGATTGGCATGGAGTAAAGTTCTCAAATATCAAGCACAAGAGTTTCTTGATCCATTGTGGTGTATAGTGATCTCTTCTTTGAAATTTATATAAGAGTTACTATCTCTTTTACTCATTTGGCTAGAGTTTTGTGTTTCTTTTTTCTTTTTAAAGTATTTCTGACTAGAAACAGATTTTAAAACCAATCTTGAAAGTAGAATCTGTCTCATTTTGTTTTCCTATCTAAAGCATCTGTTAAAATCTCTCTCAAAGAATATCTGTAATTAATGACTGATGATGAGGGGGGATTTTCCCAAGCTAAAAGTATTATTTGATACAAGCATAAATTTAAGAATTGCTGCTGTGGTGCAATGGGATTGGCAGTGTCCTGGGAGGGCTGGGATGCAGATTTAAGATCTGGCGTTGCTGCAGCTGTGGCTCAGGTCTTGATTACGGCTTGGAACTGATCCCTGGCCCAGGAACACTATATGCCATGGGGTGGCCAAAATAGGAAATAATTTTTTTTTTTTTAAGAAATATAAAGAAAACAAATCTAGGGGTTCCTGTCAGGGCTCAGTGGTTAATGAATCCGACTAGGAACCATGAGGTTGCGGGTTCGATCCCTGGCCTTGTTCAGTGGGTTAAGGATCTGGTGTTGCCGTGAGCTGTGGTGTAGCTTGCAGATGCAGCTTGGATCCCACGTTGCTGTGGCGGTGGTGTAGGCCAGTGACTGCAGCTCTGATTAGACCCCTAGCCTGGGAACCTCCACATGCCATGGGAGCAGCCCTAGAAATGGCAAAAAGACAAAAAAAAAAAAAAAAAAAAAGAAAGAAAGAAAACAAATCTAATACGTAATAGTTTTAAAATTTTACATCTGCACAAGGGGTGACGACATCAGAAGTAAGAGAGGCTACAATTCTATTGTCTACAAAAAGGAGACCACACCAAAAACCTATAAAAATGAAAAAGCAGAGAACTATAACTCAGATAAGGGAGCAAGAAAAAATCCCCAGAAAAAGAGCTAAGTGATCTGGAGATTATCAGCCTTCAGGAAAAAGACTTTAGACTGATGATAGTTAAAATGATGCAAGACATTGGAAATAGACTGGAGGCAAAGATTGATAATTTACAGGAAACACTGAGCAAAGAAATACAAGATTTAAAACCTAAGCAAGCAGGAGTTCCCGTCGTGGTGCAGTGGTTAACGAATCCGACTAGGAACCATGAGGTTGCGGGTTCGGTCCCTGCCCTTGCTCAGTGGGTTAAAGATCCGGCGTTGCCGTGAGCTGTGGTGTAGGTTGCAGACGCGGCTCGGATCCCGCGTTGCTGTGGCTCTGGCGTAGGCCAGTGGCTACAGCTCCGATTCAACCCCTAGCCTGGGAACCTCCATATGCCGCGGGAGCGGCCCAAGAAATAGCAACAACAACAACAACAACAAAAAAGACAAAAGACAAAAAAATAAATAAATAAATAAATAAAACTTAAGCAAGCAGAGATACAAAATACAATAACTGAAATTCATTAGAAGCAACCAACAGCAGAATACAGGAGGCAGAAGAACGACTGAGCGAGGTTGAGGACAGACTAGCAGAAATCACTGATGCAGAACAGAAAAGAGAAAAAATATTGAAAAAAAAATGAAGACAGTCTCAGAGAATTCTGACACAATGTTAAACGCACCAACAGCTGCATTATAGGGGTGCCAGAAGGAGAAAAGAGAGAGAAAGGGACAGAAAAAACATTCAAAGAGATAATAGTCGAAAATTTCCCTAACATGGGAAAGGAACCATTCACTCAAATCCTGGGAGCACAACAAGTACCATATAAAATAAACCCAAGGAGGAACACCCAAACATGCATATTAATCAAACTGACCAAAATTAAAGACAAAGAGAAAATACTGAAAGCAGCTAGGGAAAAGAAACAAATAACATACAAGGGAGCCCTGATAAGGTTATCAGCAGATTTTTCAGCAGAAACTCTGCAGTCCAGAAGGGAGTGGCATGATATACTTAACATGATGAAAGGAAAAAAACCTCCAACCATAATTACTTTACACAGCAAGGCTTTCATTCAGATTTGAAGGAAAGCAAAAGCAAAAGCTAAGAGAACTCTAGACCATCTTTACAACAAATACTAAAGGAACTTCTCTAGGCAGAAAAGGCCACAACTAGAGACAAAAATACTACAAATGACAAGGATCACCAGTAAAGGCATATATACAGTAAAGGTAGGAAATCATTCACACATAAATATGCTACCAAAATCAGAAATCGTAAGAAGAGGAGGGTCCAAATGCAGGACACTGGGGATGCACCTGCAATTAAGAGACCAACAACTTAATCTTGTATATATATAGACTCCTATATCAAAATTTCAGGGTAACTGCAAGCCAAAAATCTGTAATAGATACACACACAAATAAGAAAAATCAACTCAAATACAACACTAAATATAGTCATCAAACAAAAAGAGGAGAAAACAAGGGAAGAAGGGAAGAGGAAAAGAGCAACAAAAACAAATCCAAAACAGTTAATAAAATGGCAATAAGAACATACATATCAATAATTACCTTAAATGTAAATGGACTAAATGACCCAACCAAAATACACAGACTGGGAGTTCCCGTCGTGGCGCAGTGGTTAACGAATCTGACTAGGAACCATTAGGTTGCTGGTTCGGTCCCTGCCCTTGCTCAGTGGGTTAACCATCCAGTGTTGCCGTGAGCTGTGGTGTAGGTTGCAGACGCGGCTCGGATCGCGCGTTGCTGTGGCTGTGGCGTAGGCTACAGCTCCAATTCGACCCCTAGACTGGGAACCTCCATATGCGGAGGGAGCAGCCCAAGAAATAGCTAAAAAGACAAAAAAAAAAAAAAAAAAAAAATACACAGACTGGCTGAATGGATACAAAAACAAGACCCATATATATGCTGTCTTCAAGTGACCCATTTCACTTCTAGGGACACATACAAATTGAAAGTGAGACAATAGAAGAAAATATTCCATGCAAATGGGAATCAAGAGAAAGCTGGAATAGCCATACTCATATCAGACAAAATAGACCCTAAAATAAAGAATATTTTAAGAGACAAAGAAGGACATTACATAATGATCAAAGGATCAATCCAAGAAGACAATATAGCAATTTTAAATATCTATGCACCCAACATAGGTTCACCACAATATAAGGCAACTGCTAACAACCTTAAAAGGACAAACTGACAATAACACAATAATAGTGGGGGACTTTAACACCCCACTTACAGCAATAGACAGATCATCCAGACAGAAAATAAACAAGGAAACACAGCCCCTAAATGAAGCATTGGACCAGATGGGCTTAATAGATATTCATAGGACATTCCGTCCAAAAGCAGCAAAATACACATTCTCCTCAAGTGCACACAGAACATTCTCCAGGGTTGATCACATTCTGGGCCACAAATCAAGCTTCAGTAACTTTATGAAAACTGAAATCATATCAAGCATCTTTTCCAACCACAATGCTATACGACTGGAAATCAACAAGAAAAAAAAGAAAAAAACTACAAAAAACGCAAACACGTGGAGACTAAACAACATGCTACCAAACAACCAATGGATCACTGAAGAAATCAAAGAGGAAAGTAAAAAATACCTAGACACAGGAGTTCCCATCATGGCTCAGTTGTTAACGAATCTGACTAAGAACCATGAGGTTGTGGGTTCAATCCCTGGCCTTGCTCAGTGGGTTAAGGATACAGTGTTGCCATGAGCTGTGGTGTAGGTTGCAGATGTGGCTCGGAATCCCACATTGCTGTGGTGGTGGTGTAGGCCAGTGGCTGCAGCTCCGATTAGACCCCTAGCCTGGGAACCTCCATGTGCCGCAGGTGAGGCCCTAGAAAAGGCAAAAAAAAAAAAAAAAGAAAGAAAGAAAAAAGAAAAAACCTAGAAGCAAATAACAACAAAAGATACAACACTCCAAAACCTATGGGATGCAGCAAAAGCTGTTCTAAGAGGGAAGTTTATAGCAATATAAGCTTACCTCACAAAACAAGAAAAAGCTCAAATAAATAACCTAACTTTACATCTAAAGCAGCTAGAGAGAGAACAGACAAGGCCTAAAATTAGCAGAAGGAAAGAAATCATAAAGATCAGAGCAGAAATCAATGAAATAGAAATGAAGAAAACCAGAGAAAAGATCAATGAAACTAAAAGCTGGTTCTTTGAAAAGATCAACAAAATTTATAAACCCTTAGCCAGACTTATGAAGAATAAAAAGAGAGAGGGCTCAAATCAATAAAATTAGAAATGAAAAAGGAGAAGTTACAACAGACACCACGGAAATACAAAGGATCATAAGAGACTACTACATGCCCATAAAACAGAAAACCTAAAAGAAATGGACAAATTCTTAGAAAGGTACAATCCTTCAAGACTAAACCAGATGAAATAGAAAGCATGAATGGACCAATCACAAGGACTGAAATTGAAACTGTGATTTAAAAACTTCCAACAAACAAAAGTCCAGGACCAGATGGCTTCACAGGCAAATTCTATCAAAAATTCAGGGAAGAGCTAACAACTTTGCTTCTGAAACTATTTCAAAAAATTGCAGACGAAGGAACACTTCCAAATTCATTCTATGAGGCCACCATCACCCTGATACCAAAACCAAAGATACCACAAAAAAAGAAAATTACAGGCCAATTTCACTGATGAACATAGATGCAAAAATCCTAACAAAATTCTAGCAAACCGAATCCAACATTACATTAAAAGGATTGTACATCATGATCAAGTGGAATTTATCCCAGGGATGCAAGGATTCAATATCTACAAGTCAATTAGTATGATACACATTAACAAACTGGAAAATAAAAACCATATGATCCTCTCAATAGATGCAGAAAAAGCCTTTGAGAAAATCCAACACCCACTTCTGATAAAAACCCTCCAAAAAGTGGGCCTAGAGAGAACCTACCCAAAATAATAAATGCCTTATACGGCAAACCCAGAGAGAGCATCATTCTCAATGGTGAAAAGCTGAATGAATTCCCACTGAGATGAGGAACAAAACAAGGATGTCTGTACTTGCCACTACTTACTATTTATTCTACATAGTTTTGGAAGTCCCAGTCACAGCAATTAGAGAAGAAAAAGAAATAAAGAAATCCAAATTGGAAAGGAAGAATAAAACTATCACTATTTGCAGATGACATGATACTATACCTAGAGAATCCTAAAGACTCTACCAGAAAACTGTTAGACCTCATCCATGAATTTGGCAAAGTGTCAGGATACAAAATTTATACATAGAAAACAACTGCATTTCTATATACTAACAACAAAAGACCAGAAAGAGATATTAGGGAAGCAATCCCATTTACCACTGCATCAAAAAGAATAAAATACTTCAGAATAAACCTACCTAAAGAGACAAAAGAGCTGTACTCTAAAAACTGCAAGACACTGATGAAAGAAATCAAAAATGACACAAACAGATGGAAAGACATACCACACACTTGGACTGGAAGAGTCAATATTATCAAAATGACTATACTAAAAGAAAATCATGGACTTGGAGAACAGATTCGTGGTTGCCAACGGGGAGAGGGAGGGAGCAGGATGGAATGGGAACTTGCAGTTAATAGATGGAGACTATTGCCTTTGGAATGGATAAGCAATGACATCATGCTGTGTAGCACTGGGAACTATATCTAGTCACTTATGATGGAGCATGATAATATGAGAAAAAAGAATCTATCCATGTAAGTGTAACTGGGTCACCATGCTGTACATAAGAAAATTGACAGAACACTGTAAACCAAGTATAATTAAAAAAAAAATTAAAATCATTATATATATAAAAAAAATGACTATACTACCCAAGGCAATCTACAGATTCAATGCAATCCCTATCAAAGTACCAAAGACATTTTTCACAGAACTAGAACAAAATATCCAAAATATCTTTTTTTTTTCTTTTTTTGGTCTTTTTGCCTTTTTCTAGGGCCACTCCCACGGCATATGGAGGTTCCCAGGCTAGGGGCCTAACCAGAGCTGCAGCCTCCGGCCTACACCTGAGCCACAGAAACGCAGAATCCAAGCTGCATCTGCAACCTACACCACAGCTCACGGCAATGCCGGATCCTCAACCCACTGAGCAAGGCCAGAGATCCAACCCACAACCTCATGGTTCCTAGTCAGATTCGTCAACCACTGAGCCACAAAGGGAACTCCTAGAACAAAATATCTTAAAGGTTGTTTGGAAGCACAAAAGACCCAGAATAGCCAAAGCCATCCTGAGAAAGAAAAATGGAGCTGGAGGAATCAGGCTCCCTGACTTCAGACTATACAACAAAGCTACAGTGATCAAAACTGCATGGTACTGGCACAAAAAGAGAAATATAGAATAGTGGAACAGGAGAGAAAGCCTAGAATTAAACCCACACACGTACGTACAGTCAACTAATCTATGACAAAGGAGGCAAGAATATACAATGGAGAAAAGACAGTCCCTTCAATAAGTGGTGCTGGGAAAACTGGACAGCCACATGTAAAAGAATGAAATTAGAATACTTCTAACACCATACACAAAAATAAACTCAAAATGGATTAAAGACCTAAATATAAGACCGGATACTATAAAATTCTGAGAGGAAAACATAGGCCACACACTCTGCTCCGACATAAATGACAACAACATCTTCTAAGATTCACCTCCTAATGACAATAAAAACAAAAATAAACAAATGGGACTTAATTAAACTTAAAAGTTTCTGCACAGCAAAGGAAACCCTAAAGGAAACAAAAAGACGACCCATAGAATGGGAGAAAATATTTGCAAATGAAGCAACTGACAAGGGATTAATCTCTAAAATTTATAAACACCTCCTGCAGCTCAATACCGAAAAAATAAACAACCCCATCAAAAAATGGGCAGAAGATCTAAACAGATAATTCTCCAAAGAAGACATAAAGATGGCCAAAAAGCACAGGAAAAGATGTTCAACATCACTCATTATTAGAGAAATGCAAATCAAAACAACTATAAAGTACCACCTTACGCCGGCCAGAATGGCCATTATCAAAAAGTCTACAAAAAATAAATGCTGGAGAGGGTGTGGAGAAAAGGGAACCCTAGTACACTGTCAGTGGAAATGTAAACTGGTGCAACCACTGCGGAAAACACCAAGGAGATTCCTCAGAAAACTAAAAATAGAACTACCATCTGATCCAACAATCCCACTCCTGGGCATCTATCCAGAGAAAACCATGACTTGAAAAGATACAATGTACTCCAATGTTCACTATATACAATAGCACTATATACAATAGCCAAGACATGGAAACAATGTAAATGCCCATGGACAGAGGGTGGATAAAGAAGATGTGGTACATTTACACAATGGAACATTACCATTAAAAGGAAAGAAATAACAGCATTTACAGCAACATGGATGGGCCTAGAAATTATCATGCTAAGTGAAGTTTGTCAGACAGTGAGACACCAACATCATATGCTATCACTAACATGTGGAATCTAAAAAAAGGACACAATGAACTGCTTTGTAGAACAGATACTGACTCACAGACTTTGAAAATCTTATGTTTTCCAAATGAGACAGGTTGGGGGGGTGAGGGGATGCACCTGGGGTTTGGGATGCAAATGCTATAAAAGTGGGTTGTGAAGATCATTGTACAACTATAAATGTAATAAAATTCATTCAGTAATTTAAAAAAAAAGAAATGAAAAATTTTTTAAATTAAAAAATTTTTACATCCACATTTTCCCTCACTAAGCAGTTTTGTTCTTTTTTTTTTTTTTCTTTTGCTTTTTAGGGCCACACCTGTGGAAGTTCCCAGGCCAGGGCTCAAATCAGAGCTGCAGCTGCCAACCTACACCATAGCCACAGCAACAATGGATCCCAGCCACGTCTTCGACCTACGCCACGGCTCAGGGCAACACCAGATCTCCAACCCACTGAGCAAGGCCAGGAATCAAACCCTCATCCTCACAGATAATAGTCAGATTCGTTTTCACTGTGCCACAACAGGAACTTCAATAAGTGTTCTTTTACGATCAATAAAAAGATAAGTAAGGGGATGATAAATAAAGGAAACAGATATGATTTGTGCTGTCAAGGACAAATAGTTTAAAATTAGCCAAGACATGTTTATTGGCAGGAATGTATGACTAGCAAATAAAGGTGTACACCTGCAAACTTAAAATAATATCAAGTTAAAAATGAGACTTTAGAATCCTGCTAAATATCCATGTAGTTTTTCGTATTCACTGTATCATTTTTAATTAATGTTAAATTACATTTGTGTGTGTGTGTGTGTGTGTGTGTGTGTGTTAGGCTCTGATGGAAAAAACTAGCAAATTCATTGTTTTACTAATTCTAATCTTTTTGTTTTAAATATCTCTTAAGAAGCTCCCACTGTGGTTCAGCGGGTTAAGAACTCAACACAGTGACCATAAGGATGTGGGTTCAATCCCTGGCCTCACTCAGTGAGTTAAGGATCCAGTGTTTCCAAGAGCTGTGGCACAGTTTCCAGATTATGGTCTTTTTATTTTTTTTGGCTGCCCCTCAGCATATGGAGTTCCCAGGCCAGGGATCAGATCCTAGTCACAGATGCAACCTAAGCTGCAGCTGTGGCAACTGCAGATCCTTACCAGGCCAGGGACCAAACCTGTTTCCCAGCACTCCCAAGATGCTGCCAATCCCACTGTTCCTGAGCAGGAACTCCCAAATCATAGTCTTTAATACCACTTCCCCTAAAGGAACCAGAGCTATTGGGATAAGCAATGCAAAAACTTATTATGAAACATTTTCACATCAGGAAACAAGAGATCTATCAAGTATTACCAGGGTCATGTCAAAAGGATTTTAACATTTCAAGTTGAAGGGGTTTCCAACAACCCAAAATAAGACAATTTGTAAATAAGAATAACTGTCAATGGAACAAAAGACTTGATATAGGTTTACACAGTAAGTTTATGAAGATCCAGCAGTTGTCATGGCTCAGTGGTAAGAAACCCAGCTAGTATCCCTGAGGACATGGGATCAATCACTGGCCTTGCTCAGTGGGTTAAGGATCTGGTATTGCTGAGGCTGTGGCATAGGCCAGCAGCTACAGCTCCAATTTGAACCCTAGCCAGGGAACTTCCATCTGCTGCAGGTGTGGCCCTAAAAAGACAAACAACAACATCTAAAAACATGCACCAAAGCAAAAGAGTAACAATGTTTAATCCTACCTGAAAAAGATCCAAAAGAGGCTTCCAAGAGAGCATTAAGACTGCTGCTCTGTTGACAGTTTTGGGAATTTCAGAATAAAACAGTGTATTTTCTCTGTTCTCACCAGACATAGCTATAAAAGAAAATCATTTTTTTGTCATTTTAGAAATGGCAATCTACAGCATAGTAGTAAGTACATAATGCCCCCAATATAATACAAAATTTTGCTTTCCATGGGACCTATAACAAACATTAGCAAGTAGGAAATGCACATGCCATATGTCATGGCAATTTTCTTCAATAAAACCTAGGCTTCACAAAAAAATTCTCAAGTTCCATTTTGATATTTAAATTTTAGTCCCTCTCAAAACAAACAAGTGTTTAAGATGATGTACGGACAAGCGTCATTTTTAGTTTTTTACTTTTTTTTTTTTTTTTTGTCTTTTTGTCTTTTTTTTGGTCTTTTTTGTTGTTGTTGCTATTTCTTGGGCCGCTCCCGCAGCATATGGAGGTTCCCAGGCCAGGGGTTGAATCGGAGCTGTAGCTACCGGCCTACGCCAGAGCCACAGCAACACGGGATCCGAGCCGCGTCTGCAACCTACACCACAGCTCACGGCAACGCCGGATCGTTAACCCACTGAGCAAGGGCAGGGACCGAACCGCAACCTCATGGTTCCTAGTCGGATTCGTTAACCACTGCATCACGACGGGAACTCCCAGTTTTTTACTTTTGAAAATTGTTAGTGTTTTACAGGATGGCAATAGGCTCACTAGATTCCAAATGGGGGTGCTTTGTGACAACATCAGATTACTAAGCTGCTTCTTTTTA
The DNA here is from genome assembly GCF_054392235.1 of Sus scrofa. Lineage (NCBI taxonomy): Eukaryota > Metazoa > Chordata > Mammalia > Artiodactyla > Suidae > Sus > Sus scrofa. The sequence goes on from NC_139383.1 coordinate 174,309,529, forward strand.
CAAATCATTTTAAGTATTTATTTAGAAATATCTATATTACGCATCCCAGATTTACTGTTACACAATTCCTGAGACTACAGTCACCTACCACACCATTCATAATCTTTCAAAATATGATCATATCCTCCATAAGCCCTTTCCTTCTACAAACATTCAACCTACAAATAGGAAAAGCTGGTTCTCATCTATCCTCAGATGAGAGCCATTCCCTACAATCACTTCAGTTGCCCCTCTTGAAGCTTCTCCATGTTACATAATGCCTTCCTTGGCTTCAATTATGATTAATAAAAATTTCCAAAGCATTTTATGCACATACACCAGTTCTCTATAAACATAAAACAGGCTTTTCCCATTGCTATTTCCTGTTGATACATTGGCCAAAGTATACTAAAATTTTTCAAACAGATTTATATGGAAAAAATTAAAATTCAGATGGATATAAAAGACAAAGCAAATGAAGTGGCACTTTTTTTTTTTTTTTTTTTTTTTTTTGGTCTTTTTGCCTCTTCTAGGGCCGCATTCTCGGCATATGAAAGTTCCCAGGCTGGGGGTCTAATGGGAGCTGTAGCCACTGGCCTTCGCCACAGCCGCAGCAGCGCAGGATCCACGCCGCCTCTGCGACCCACACCACAGCTCACAGCAATGCCAGATCCTTAACCCACTGAGCAAGGCCAGGGATTGAACCCACAACTCATGGTTCCTAGTCAGATTCGTTAGCCACTGAGCCATGACGGGAACTCCGAAATGGCACTTTTTGGATAGCTCAACATCTTAAAGACTGTCAACTTCCCCTAACTTCATCTATAAATATAATGTAATTCCAAAACAATTAAGATTGGGACAAAGGAGCTTTACAAGCTTATTTTTTTTTAGCTGCATCTGCAGCAGGTGAAAATTCCCAGGCCTGAGCCACAGCAATGAAAACACCAGGTCCTTAATCCACTATGCCACTGGGAAGCTCCTACAAGCTAATTTTAAGTGCTTACAGAAAAACATGCAAACAAAAATAGTCAAGATACAACCACTATGGAAAACAGTACGAAGGTACCTTAGAAAACTATACATAGAACTACCATATGACTCTTGGGCATATATCCAGACAAAGCTTTCCTTGAAAAAGACACATGTACCCACATGTTCACTGCAGCACTATTCACAATAGCCAAGACATGGAAACAACCTAAATGTCCATCAACAGATGAACAGATTAAGATGTGGTATACATACACAATGGAATATTAGCCACAAAAAAGATCAAAATAATGCCATCTGCAGCAACATGGATGGAACTAGAGACTGTCTTACTAAGTGAAGTAAGTCAGAGAGAAAGACAAATACCATATTATATCACTTTTAGCTGGAATCTAATATAGGGCACATATGAACCTTTCCACAGAAAAGAAATGTAGGGACTTGGAGAACAGACTTGTGGTTGCCAAGGGGGAGTGGGAGGGAGTGGGATGGATTGGGTACCTGGGGTTAATAGATGCAAACTATTGCCTCTGGAATGGATAAGCACTGTATAGCACTGGGAACCATCTCTAGTCACTTAAGATGGAGCATGATGTGAGAAAAAAGAACATATATATGTATGTGTGACTGAGTCATCTTGTTGTACAACAGAAAATTGACAGAACACTGTAAATCAGCTTTAAAGGAAAAAATAAAAATCATTAGAAAACAGTCAAGAAAAGCATGAAAAAGAGTGATGAAGGGTGACTAGTGCTATCAAACAGTAAAACATCTAAAACTATGATAATTAATAGCAACATAGCATTGGTACTTGAATTAATAGACAGAACAATAGAATAAAATAAAATCCAAAGTATATAAGGATTTTTCAAAATATAATTCGGAGTTGAGAAAGCTTTTCTAGATATGATACAACACCACATAAAAGTAGAAATTTAACTACCAAAAAGATTCACAAATTTCTATATGGCATAAGGCACTAAAGGCAAAAGACAAATTAAACCTCAGGCAAAAATGCTAGGAGTTAATTCCCTTATTGCACAAAAAAAAAAAAAAAAAAAAAGTTTTACGTCTATAAAGGTACTCACAACCCAATTTAAAAAAAAAAAAAGGCAATTACAAACAGATCAGACACAGAAAAGGAAAGACAAATGTTTTATAAATATGTGAAAGGATGCTCAAGCTCACTCATAAGAGAAATAGGAATTAAAACTATATTGGATTTCCCACTGCAGTGCCATGGGATCGGTGGTGTCTTTGCAGAGCCAAGACACAGGCTGATCCCCAGTTGGGCACAGTGGGTTAAAGGAACCCACCTTGCTGCAACGGCAGTGTAGGCTGCCACTGTGGCTCAGATCTGATTCCCCGGGAATGCCATTCATCATGGGGCGGCCAAAAAAAAAAGACAAAATGGGACCTAATTAAACTTAAAAGCTTTTGCATGGCAAAGAAAACCATTACAAAATGAAAAGATAACCCAGGAGTTCCCGTAGTGGTGCAGTGGTTAACGAATCCGACTAGGAATCATGAGGTTGAGGGTTCGAGCCCTGCCCTTGCTCAGTGGGTTAACGATCCGGCGTTGCCGTGAGCTGTGGTGTAGGTTGCAGACGCGGCTCGGATCCAGCGTTGCTGTGGCTCTGGCGTAGGCCAGTGGCTAAAGCTCCAATTCGACCCCTAGCCTGGGAACCTCCATATGCCGCGGGAGCGGCCCAAAGAAATAGCAAAAAGGACAACAACAAAAAAAAAAAAAAAAAAAAAAAGAAAAAAGAAAAGATAACCCACAGAATGGGAGAAAATCATTGCAAAGAAGTGACTTACAAGTGATTAATCTCCAAAATATACAAATATCTCAGGCAGCTTTATCACCAAAAAACAAACAATCCAATTAAAAAATAGGCAGAAGATCTAAATAGACATTTCTGCAAAGACAGATGGCCAAAAAACACATGAAAAGATGCTCAACATCATTATTTATTAGAGAAATACAAATCAAAACTAAAATGAGGTATCAACTCACACCAGTCAGAATGGCCACCACCAATTAATGCTGGAGAGGAGTGGAAAAAAGGGAACCCTCCTACACTGCTGGTGGAAATGTAAACTGGTGCAACCATTATAAGAAGAGTACAGAGGTTCTTTGAGAAACAAAAAATAGAACTACTATATGATCCAGCAATCCCACTCCAAGGCATGCATCTGAAGGAAATCATAATTCAAAGAGATAGATGCACCCCAATGTTCACTGTAGCACTATTTATGATAGCCAAGACATGGAAGCAACTTAAATGTCCTTTAATAGATGAATGGATAAAAAAGATATGGTATATAAAAACAATGGAATATTACTCAGCTATAAAAAATGAGATAATGCCAGTTGCAGCAACATAGATGGACCTACAGATTATCAAACTGAGTTAAGTCAGAAAAAAACAAATATATATGAAATCACTAACATGCAGAATCTAATAAAAAACGATACAAAAGAACTTACTCCCAAAATAGAAAGTCTCAAAGACTTCAAACTTATGGTTACCAAAGGGGAAATGTTGGGGGGAAGGGGTAAATTAGAAGTTTGGGATTAATATGTACACACTACTATATATAAAATAGATAAATAGGAGTTCCTGTAGTGGTGCAGGAGAAACAAATCCAACTAGGAACCATGAGGTTGAGGGTTCGATCCCTGGCCTTGCTCAGTGGGTTAAGGATCCAGCATTGCCATGAGCTGTGGTGTAGGTCGCAGATGCAGGTAGGATCTGGTGTTACTGTGGCTGTGGTGTAGGCCAGCAGCAACAGTTCTGATTAGACCCCTAGCCTAGGAACCTCCATATGCCGTGGGTATGGCCCTAAAAAGACAAAAGACAAAAAAATAAAATAAGGATCTACTCTATAGCACAGGGAAATCTATTCAATACCATATACACTATAGCACAGGGAAATCTACTCAATACCATATAATAACCTGCATGAGAAAAGAATCTAAAAAAGGATACATGTATAACTGATTCACTTTGTTGTATACCTGAAACTAACACAACACTGTAAGTCAATTATACCCCAATAAAATTTTCTAAAAATTTTAAAACTATAATGAAATGGGATACAATGTACATGATGCCTTATAATTGATAATACTGTATTATTGCAAATTTGAAAGTTGTTGAGAGTAAATCTTAAAAGTTCACATCACAAGAAAAAAATTTATTTTTTATTAAATATGTATGATGACTGGTGTCAACTAGACTGTGGCAGTCATTTCACAATGTATCTGGCTGGACCTGGTGTTGCTGTGGCTGTGGTATAAGCCACCAGCTACAGCTCTGATTCGACCCCTAGCCTGGGAACCTCCATATGCCAAGGGTGCAGCCCTAAACAGACAAAAGACAAAAAAAAAAAAAAAGGTAAAATCTCTAACCTCAACGGAGGAGCAATTGGCAATATCAATAAAAACTCAGAATATATACACATTGTATCCCAATAATTCCACTCTTTGGAGTTAGTCCTAATAAGTAAATTCACACATGTACAAAATAATCCAATACAGTGATACTTGCTGCTTCATTTTTTTATAACAGCAAATTTGAAAAACCTAAATGCCCATTATTAGGCATGGTTTAGTAAAATATGGCACAATTATATAAAGGAATACTCTGAAGTTGCTTTTAAAAAAAATATTTAATTTCTTATGTGGACTCATGCTGAGAATCTCTTTAAAAAACAAAATAAGGGAGTTCCCATTGTGGCACAGCAGAAAGGAATCCAACTAGGAACCATGAGGTTGAGTGTTCGATTCCTGGCCTCACTCAGTGGGTTAAGGATCTGGCACTGCCATGAGCTGTGGTGTAGGTTGAAGGTGCGGCTTGGATCTGGTGTTGCTATGCTGTGGTGTAGACTGGCAGCTATAGCTCTGATTCGACCCCTAGCCTTGGAACCTCCATACGCCGCAGGTGTGGCCCTAAATATCAAAAACAAAAACAAAAAAATAAGGAAGTTCCCGTTGTGGCTTAGCCGGTTGAGAACCCAACATAGCATCCATGAGGATGCGGATAGAATCCCTGGCCTCACTCAGTGGGTTAAGGATCCAGTGTTGCCACCAACTGCTGTGTAGGTCAGAGATAAGGCTTGGATCTGCTGTTGCCATGGCTGTGGCTTGGACTGGCAGCTGTAACACTGATTTGACCCCTAGCTTGGGAACTTCTACATACCGAAGGTGTGGCCCTAAAAAAAACAAAACCGGAGTTCCCATGTGTCTCAGCGGTTAGTGAACCCAACTAGCATCCATGAGGACTCAGGTTTGATCCCTGGCCTCACTCAGTGGGTTAAGGATCTGGCGTTGCCCTGAGCCATGGTGTAGGTCACAGACGTGGCTTGGATCCTGAGTTGCTGTGGCTCTGGCATAGGCCAGTGGCTACAGCTCCCAATTGGACCCCAAACCTGGGAAACTCCATATGTCACGGGTGTGGCCCTAAAAAGACAAACAACATTTCAAACAGTTGTGGAAGAGGGGAGGATAACTATTTTTAAAAACTTAATTAAAAAGGCATGATAGGAAGTCAGTGCCCTCACACAGTCTCTAGCTATTTCACCATTCCTTTTCTACCTTCCAGTGTTCCCACCTCTCTCACATCCTTTTCTCCCTCACTCTACCAACAAAATATTCATTCCCTTAAGGCTCTGGCTCCGGAAAATAAAATAGCATGACTGTGGGAAGGACACTCCAAAATTTATGGGCTTGTAATTCCATTTCAACTACTGCATTGGGAGCGAAATCCCTTTCTTTATGCAGTTTTAATGGTAATTCATAATCGTTTTGTGAGACATTTGTTTACAGTAAAAAATTATGGACTATACTAGAGTTGTAATTTTAAAATATGATAATAAATATAAGGCTTCCTCCCCTCCCCCAATTTTTTCCTCTCTTCCAACCAAACTGCCTGATTTAGTAATCATGGATGGGTTTTCTTTTCTTTTTCTCCCCCCCCCCTTTTTATGGCTATACTTGCAGCATCTGGAAGTTCCTAGGCCGGGGGTCAAACTGGAACTGCAGCAGAGGCCTACACCACAGCCAAGCCAATTTTGGATCCAAGGCGAATCTGCAACCTATGTCACAGATGGCAGTAACGCTGGATCCTTAACCCACCAAGTGAGGCCAGGGATTGAACCTGCATCCTCATGTAGACAGTTTCAGGTGCTTAACCTGCTGAGCCACAACAGGAACTTCTGGCCCTTAGGACTTAAGTTAATAATAATACAAATAATAATTACCAGTTTCTGAGTGCCAGGAAATACAACTATAATTTACAACTATTACTTCTTTTGTCTTTTCAGGGTCACACCTGCGGCATATGGAGGTTCCCAGGCTAGGGGTTGAATTGGAGCTACAGCTGCCAGCCTACACCACAGCCATAGCAACGAGGGATCCGAGCCTTGTCTGTGACCTACACCACCGCTCACGGCAATGCCAGATCCTTAACTCACTGAGCGAGACCAGGGATCGAACACACAACCTCATGGTTCCTAGTCAGGTTCGTTTCTGCTGCACCACGATGGGAACTTTCCAACTATTATTTCTAATCCTAAAAATAACACTGTAATGCAGACAGTTGCTTGGAGGATAGGAATGGGATTTACAAATAATTTTTTTCTTTCCCTGTCTAGGTTTCCTTGTTCAAACTAACCATAGTAAAACTTTGGTTGTACAAGAAGAGTATTGTGTTTATTAATATTTAAGTTTAGAAATGTTTTCATGTAAAATGTGTAATACTTAAGATAATCCTATAAGATAGATATTAATCCTCATTTAACAGATGAGGAAATTGAGACCCACAGGGTAAATCAATTAGCCTTGAAGCTTACACTAGAGCCCAGGCTTCTGATTCCAAGGCTTGTGATTCTTTATCCACAACCTTGTGTCTATATATGTGGTAGAGTACTCGTTTCTTTCAATACTAATCTGTGTCTAGGCATGCTAGTTGCTCAGGATTTACTACTTATTCCTTTTACCATAGTATCTTACTAAAGCATTTAAGATTATAAACAAAGAAACAAAATAATCAATCAGTGGTATAACATATTTAATGTAGGAGCTCACAGCGTGGTTCAGCATAAACTTATCTGACTAGCATCCATGAGAAGGAAGGTTCAATCCCTGGCCTTGCTCAGTGGGTTAAGGATCTGACGTTGCCGTGAGCTGTGGTGTAGGTTGCGGACGCAGCTCAGATCCCTTGCTACTGTGGCTGTGGAAGAGAACGGCGGCTACAGCTCCGATTAGACCCCTAGCCTGGGAACCTCCATATGTCACGGGTGCGGCCCTAAAAAGACTAATAATAATAATAATAATAAAAATAATATATTTAATGTAGATAGACCTTAAATCTGGAGTGAATGAGGAGAGGAGGAGACTGAAACTAGCCTTGGTTTAAAAAACTGAAAGTAGGAGTTCCCGTCGTGGCGCAGTGGTTAACGAATCCGACTAGGAACCATGAGGTTGCGGGTTCGGTCCCTGCCCTTGCTCAGTGGGTTAACGATCCGGCGTTGCTGTGACCTGTGGTGTAGGTTGCAGACGCGGCTCGAATCCTGCATTGCTGTGGCTCTGGCGTAGGCCGGTGGCTACAGCTCGGATTCAACCCCTAGCCTGGGAACCTCCATATGCCGCGGGAGCGGCCAAAGAAATAGCAAAAAGACAAAAAAAGACAAAAAAAAAAAAAAAAAAAAAACCTGAAAGCAGCTTCTGTTAAGATGTGCAACAAACTATTGATTTTATTATGTGTTCCTAATCTGACCACTCCTAAGAAAAGTCATTTTGAACTAGCTTTAGGACGAAGTAATACTAGCATCTTTAACTTTGACTCTGAAAGTAAGATCATGATCGATTCATGATTTGTGACCTGCAAAAAAAAAAATAAAGTTAATGGGACAAAACAAAATTAGAACAGCACCAAAACTCAAGTTCTTCAAATCACTTTTTTTCCCCTTAATGGAACTATTACTGATTCACTTATTCACCAAAATCTGAGTGCCAATTGCACCTAGCCTCTAAGTCTGAGTTAAGAAAGAATTTCGGGAGGAGTTCCTGTTGTGGCTCAGCAGAAATGAATCCGACTAGGAACCGTGAGGTTGCAGGTTCGACTCCTGGCCTTGCTCAGTGGGTTGGGTATCCGGCATTGCCATGAGCTGTGGTGTAGGTCACAGACTCGGCTCAGATCTGGCGTTGCTGTGGCTGTGGTGTAGGCCAGCAGCTACAGCTCCAATTCGACTCCTAGCCTGGGAACCTCCAGATGCCATGAATGCGGCCCTATTAAAAAAAAAAAAAAGAAAAGAAAAGAAAGAAAGAATTTCCTTTCAGGAGCTGTGACTTCATACTCACCAAGGTAATAGATCCTGTCTGAATGAGGCCCATCTGGATCGTTTCTCTTCACAAACATAAAATCATGTGGTGCCTTAGCCATCATGTATCCATGATATTTTCTGGTATCAGCAAGCAGCTTTTTAAGCTGACTCCAAGAATATCGCTCAACATAAAATGGCTCCAATTTAGGCCGATCCTGTGATTCAATATTCTCCTCACACTCTGCAGTTTCAAAGATCTCAACACCCAGCTGTTCTGTTTCCATTGCTGCTGCCATGGTGCATTTTCCTAGGAGAGCAAGGCACATGAAGTTCACAGGTCTGCCTTCTCTTATATTAATCAGAATAGTCTGATAGTCAACATGCCCCCCCCCCAAAAAAAAAGAGGAAAAAAAATGCTCTTCAGTACAGTTGCAATGAAACCTAGAAAGAAAAGCAATAGCTCACCCATCTCTATGTTCATTTTAAAAATGAGATTTTTTTTTTTTTAATTGAGGTCATCTCTATTTCACAGAGACTATAAATCCCTTTGGGAACTTTTATAAAAGTCTCTCCTTAAGTATCTCTTGCCAAAATTCCTTTTTCTTTCCCACACTAGAAGGAAACAGGCCATATGCCAATTGGCTGCTATTCTCCTTCCAGGAGGCTGTCAAGAGTGTAGCTAAATGTGCTAAGGGAACTAAGTGTTTTTGCACTTAAAAAAGGCAACACTTTGGATAAAGGCGGCCTCTTCAGCTAACAGAAATAATCACAGCCCTTTAGGACAGTAATAAAATTGTTGCAAACAATATACTTGTACTAACCTTCCTAGGGCACTTACCCAAGATAACAAACACTGTTTCTTTTTCAGTGGGACCCCAAACAACAAAAGACCTGACTGGTACATTGTCTTTTGCGCTTGCCTAGACATCACCATCTGATGATCCCTATACTATGAGGAATTTATGTGACCCTTATTACAAATAATACAAGTTTTACTCCATGATACAATGAGAGGAAAAAAAAAAAAAAAAAAGGTATGATCTCCAAGTGGCTTTAGTTGAAGTAGTTTATGGAGAAAACATTTTATGTTTGTACTATCAATATTTTGATAAAAGTCTGAACCCAATTTACCAGTTTAATCCCAAAACAATGTTAACATTTCATCTACTAATGATGTTCCAGAAGAGGATTATTTTTCCTTTCTCTATTTCAATATTCAAATATAACAGGTGCAAAGTATCAGAAAAAATAACAAGAGGTGTTATCATAAGCCATTGTATGATATTCTGACGTGCATCAGTCATAACACTACTAAAAAGGAGCAACATAAACAAAAATTGTGGGATAACCTGCTCTTTTTGAACTAATAAATGTCAAAAACATGTGGACTTGGGAGATAAACTAGACTGCCTTTGTGTAACCAATTCACATAATTATTAACTATTTCTATGACAAAAATCAATACATGGTTGTATATTTAATACGATGTACTTTTTTAAGCTTAATTTTGCAGATTAAGAGTTTGTGGTAAAAACTACCAACCACATGTAGGTCGCAGACACGGCTCGGATCCTGCATTGCTGTGGCTGTGGCGTAGGCCAGCAGCTACAGCTCCAATTTGACCCCTAGCCTGGGAACCTCCATATGCTGCAGGTGTGGCCCTAAAAAAGACACATGGGGGAGTTTCCGTCGTGGTGCAGTGGTTAACGAATCCGACTAGGAACCATGAGGTTGCGGGTTCAGTCCCTGCCCTTGCTGAGTGGGTTAAAGATCCGGCGTTGCCGTGAGCTGTGGTGTAGGTTGCAGACACGGCTCGGATCCCGCTTTGCTGTGGCTCTGGCGTAGGCTGGCAGCTACAGCTCCGATTAGACCCCTAGCCTGGGAACCTCCATATGCCGTGGGAGCGGCCCAAGAAATGGCAAAATGACAAAAAAAAAAAAAAAAAAAAAAAAAAAAAGGCACATGGGGTTTGAATTAGTCTTATCAGGTGTGCTGTATGGCATGTGAAATAAACACAACTGTGGCCAGGATATTGTGTCTTTTTTCAAGCATAAGTGACCTATATTACCATTTTCAATGTAACAATAGCAAAAGCAGCCAGAAAACCCATTGGAGAGTTCTGCAAGTACACAATCTGTAGCGCATTTACCTCCAATGATTAAATTGCAAAGAGCTCAACAAAGAAAAAGTCATTTAGCTCAACTACTATTCAGCACACTGATATGAAGTAGCAGTATATGACAGTAGTGGTGGTTTGCCCATCTAAAAGCTGGTAAAAGTCTGTTTTCTATGACATATATCAGTGGTTCTAGTCCCATTCCTAATAGAGTGAGGGACAGGTGAAAGAAGATATACAAATTGGGCTCATTTTTCTCAACTCCCCTTGTGTTAAGTTTGGAACTTCACCCCCAAACAACTGCTGGAAACAACAGAGATGGGGATAGAACAGGAAAGCTCAGCACAGACTTCCCAAAACTTACTGCTCAGCTTCTTGAGTGATCATTAACTTGACACCTTGCACTTAAGCAAAACCATCTAGTATTCCTAAATTGCACTAGGTCCCTGGACTGTTTCTCTCCCCCCACCTCACGCACATTTTACAGCTCAAATGACACTATTCCTCTGTATTTTCTGACAAATGTACATCCTACATTTCCCTGGGATAGATCTGATATTGCATAATTTTAGTAATTTTCACAAATGTGTAACTAAATGAGTTAATTTCCAGATTTTCATAACAATTTATATACAAATGCGTTCTCAAAACATGTGACTCGCGTTTTCTAATTTTAAAAATTAGAAAAGAGGTCAGTACACATTCTCAGCACAGTGTATATACGTCACTACCCCACCTACCTCTTAACTTAAGGGTCTTCCCTGGTGCCTACCTGATTGTATTTTCATCTGCTCAGATCTCTTCCACATTCAAAGAGATCTTTCTCAAGTGACTCAACTTCAAGCACAGATCCCTCTGCTCATCCTGTTCTCTTCTCAGAGGAGTCTTTCTTTTTCTCACCATCCAATCCTGCTCACCAGGATAATGAAATAAGATAAAAGGCTGTTGATCATTGTTAAAATGGATCACATATGGCCCAAAAGATTTAAACCTAAAGTCTCAAATAGTGCTTAAAATTAATGCAGAAACATTCTTTTTGGTATAATATAAATGCCTGAATTACTCTGTATCTGCATTTTAATTATGAAAATTATAAAGTTAGTTCATTTCAGAAATATATACACCAATTTACTCAAAAGAATATGCATTAGTAGTGTAAATCCTGACATCCAGACATATATTAAGAGGAAAATTATGGAAGAAATTTAAAAAGAATAAAAGGCATACATATGTGAGATTACTCAGTGGCTATTGCAAATTCTCAAAAATTACTAACGATTAATAATAAAATTTATTTCTATGTGCCCACTGTTTTATTTTGCAGAATATATATTTCACTGGTTGGAGATAGACTCAGTAGAATAACCAATAAGAATTATAGAACTGGCCATTTTTGTAAAAAAAATTAACTTGGAATTAATACGCTTTTCACAAGATAAAGTATTATCTTTTCAGTGCATTCCATTTTTGCGTCTTCCTTTTTCACGTATATCTGAAAATAACTGAATTAGGTAACTTCTCTGGTAATGCAAGTGTTAAGTTTGTTGAAATTCTGGTTTAGAAAAAGGGGGAAAAAAAAAAACCAGGATCTGTGATTACACCTGTAACTTTGTTATCAGTTTTAATTCTGGGCGTTCGTAGCCCAAACAGGTGATGGAGGGAAATGTGATGAGAAAAGTCCGGCGCTAAATGGAGGGGAAAAAGTTGTGCTTAACACAGCACCAACGGACTAAGGTGTCAAGGCATCTTCCCACGCGCTAAGCCTCTCATTCAGAGAAGAGCATGTCAGGTTAGAAAATATCTTCAGGAGTCTTAAATTTGAACCCATTCAAATGTCACGCCTTAATTTTTAATCCCGGGGCCATTTTGAACACTTAACATATCCCACCCCTCATTGAAGCCTAGCTATTTCATTTGTCAGGATCCACAGCGAGCTGAAAGGTTCATTATCACAAAGTGGACAAAGATGTTGAAAGCTAAAATGAGAATGAAGAGGAAAAGTGTAACAGAGAATGTTGAGAAGGGGGTGTGAGGGAGATGCCTAGTCTTAGAGGAAAAGTGTGTGAGGGGAGAGGTTTGAAAAAGGAAAGGAAAGTACCTATCCTGCCCCAGGAGGGTAAAACAGAATGAGAAGGGGCCAGTGAACAAGGAAGGACTCGACCTAGAGTGGGGCGGCAGAAAGAATATCAGCTGGGAAAAGAGAAAATCTCAGTTCGAATCCGATCTGCCACAGTCGGACTTTGGGCAAACCCCTTGGCCTCTGTGGGATTCCGTTTCTCATCTGTAAGACCGGACAATACCCGGCTCCCAACCCCGGCTAGACTCAATTAAGATAACGGACATGGAAGTCCGGAGGCCAGCACCCAGCGCTCAAGGGACGCTCGGTGGACGTTGGCTGACTCGGAATCTGAGAGCCTCGGCTTCCTCTTCCGGCAAGTAGGGCCCCGCCACCGGCTGTGGCCCGAGCTTGGCGGCGCGCCGGGTAAGCAGCAGAGAGGGCTAACCGGGAGGACGCGCCAGGCCGCTCCTTGGTGAGGCGGAGAGGCCCGAATGGGCTGGGGCGCAGGCCTCGCGGGCTAAGGAGAAGGAGAGGGGGCGGATACTGCACCTTCCCCCCCGGCCCCGCCCGGACCGTCCCGACGCGCGCTACGGAGCGGGCCTGCGCCGCTTCATGCCGCGCCGCCTCCACTCCCAACCGGGCTGAAGCGGCTTCCTTGGCGACGGCGCCGGCGGCAACCCAAGCGGTGAACACGGCACTTAAGGGCGGCGGCGGCGGCAGCGGCTGCAGCGGCGGCTGCAGCACTTCCGGTTTCTTGTGAGCCGCCCTCCGACCAAGGAAGGCGCAACGAGGCCAAGAAGGGCACCGCTCTCTGCTAGGTGGGAGGGGGTCCCTTACGACAGTGCCGTCTGGTGGCTGGAGGAGCGAAAGAGACGCGAGGAGACTGGGCCGGCGTTGGGGACAGAGGAAATCCAAAAAGAGGCCTCGATTTGCTGGAAGTCGCAGGACGAATTGTGGCGCGTCTCTACTCATCTATTTTTTTTTTTTTCATTCAACAAATATATATTAAGTACCTTCTATGTGCCAGGTAGTTATAGACGCTGAGATTAGAATGGGAAGCAAGCCAGACAAAAATCCCAGCCCCATGACATGGAGAGGGAAGAAACCAAGGCCTTAGGGATGTTCTGAGTGTCTCGCTGTTATGGTGGAAAGAAACCTGAACTTGGAGTGAGAAAGCTTGGCTCTAGTACTAACTAATATCCTTCTGCAGGTGGGTCAATCTCTTTGAGCCATAGTTTATCTGTAAAAAAATATAATAATGTCACTTAGTTGCAATTAAGGAAAACCATGTGTGTCACACAAAGACATGAAGGTGAAGAAACTGGGGCTCAGGGCAGGGAAGTGAGTGACTTGATATTATCAGAACTAGAGGCAGATCCCTTGACCCACAATTTATTTTCTATTCCACGCCATACATTGGTTGAGAGAAAAAGAAAAAGGAAACCTGGGGAGATGACTGGGAAAGTGGTAGGTGTAGAACAAAACAGTGGACAAGCTGGGCCTTCCCTATTTTCTATTGTTAGGAACCATTTGTCAGAGTTGTATGTCTTTAGGGTTTATTATAACATCACTAATAAAAGATCCATTAGGGTGCCATGTTCCACTCTTCAGTATGTAATTATTCACTTGTTAAATGAGTCTTTGCTCAGGCTTTTTTTTCTTTTTCTTTTTTCTTTTTGGCCTCGCCAGAGCATGCAGAAGTTCCCCTGCCGGGGATCAAACCCTCACCACAGCAGTGACTCAAGACCCAGTAATGACAACACCAGATCCTAAACCCACCATCAGGAAATTCTGTTCAGACTCTTTTTTACTTGAGTTCCCCTAAAAGAAATGCACAGTCATTTTTTTTACTGGGACTCCTGAATTTTCTGCAAAACAAACACCCCAAAATAGGTTTTAAGGCTTCAAATCCACCACATGCTAACAAACTACAATGAAACATCTTTCATTTCATTTCATTCACTCAAATGTTTACTGAATCTCTGCCATGCGCTTGTCACGTTCCAAGCACCAGGGCTACAACAGTGAATAAAGTTGGAAAATCCTTGTCTTTGTGTAGTTTACATCCTGATAAGAAGAAAAAGACCTCCTCAAAAGCAAACAAACAAAAATTATATAATTTTACGGATTTAAAAAAAACAAGCCCGAGCGAGGTAAAGGACTTGCTGAAGTCCCACGGCTAATTATGGATTGAACTAGATTTGAATTCAGATTCCATGGTTTTAAGTCTTATTTTCTCTTTCTCAGGCAATGTTAAAAAGCCTCTAACCCTGAGAAAGCTGTAGGGGAACATCTCCGCCATGTACCCTGGTCACCTTACGTGAGTCTACATAGGCCTCCCAGGCAAAGGCTGGAACTGAAGCTTATCTGAGTCTTAGCAGAAGAATTTATGATCTTTCTAGAACTGGAGAGGACCAGAGGCTTATGAAGACCGTTGGGCAATCTCCCCTGGAGGGCTGTCTTGGGACAGCTTCTCATCTCCCCTCAAGTTCTGATGAGCTGTGGGCTTTCTGCCTCATCCCTGATCCCCCTCAGAATAGAGCTGAGGATATAAAAACCTCTTAGCTTCAGCCTATAACTGGCTCCTCAGTAGCTGGGTATCACACAACTTTTGTTTCAGTAGTGACCTTTTTCATTTGTGGGACAAGGACACCAACAGGTAGCTGGCAACTTGTTGCGTTCTTCCCTTTGTTGTATATAAGCTAAAGTAGTTCTTTGTAATCAATTAAACATGTGTGTTTGACAAAGCCTAACTAGCAACTCCCCAGGAAAAGGCAAGTTGTCTAGCATGTGAGGTCTCAATAAATAGCATGGCGGGGCTAATACAGATCTATCCTTGTCATAGACTGAAATAAATGAGAAAGCATCATGAAATAGTCATATTCTGACATAATGGACAGCAGACAGAGAAATGTGAAAGTTAGGGTGGTAAGGCCAAGTGAGAACCCTTTCTGGAGAACCGTGGGCTGTGAGGCCAGAGATCGAACCTGCATCCTCATGGATACTAGTTGAATTCCCTTTTTTTTTTTTTTTTTTTTTGTCTTTTTGCCATTTCTAGGGCCACACCCGCGGCATATGGAGGTTCCCAGGCCAGGGGTCCACTCGGAGTTGTAGCCGCTGACCTACGCCAGAGCCACAGCAATGCGGGATCCGAGCCACATCTGCGGACCACACCACAGCTCACAGCAACGCCTGATCCTCAACCCACTGAGCAAGGCCAGGGACCGAACCCGCAACCTCATGGTTCCCAATCGGATTCCTCAGCCACTGAGCCATGATGGGAACTCCAAATACTAGTTGAATTCTTAACCCGCTGAGCCACAACGGGAACCCCATTTAGTCATTCTTGAGTATTTTCCAAAATTTCACCATGTAACATCAGGAACATCAGCATATATGTTCCTTGAAATTATTTCCTTAGAATAAAATCCCAAAAGAGAACTTAAAGGGCCAATTAGCATAAACATCTCCATTTTTCTTGTTACATATTGCAAAATGGCTTTCCAAAATGATTCTATGAATTCATATTACCTTTAGCTACATTCACCATGATTGTGCC
This sequence comes from Sus scrofa, assembly GCF_054392235.1. NCBI lineage: Eukaryota > Metazoa > Chordata > Mammalia > Artiodactyla > Suidae > Sus > Sus scrofa. Next base: position 174,325,564 of record NC_139383.1, read on the forward strand.
AATTTCACTAAAACTTTTCTATCACTGGGCATTATCATCAATATATTTTAAGCATCTACTTTCTGAAACACATTGTACTAGATGCTACAGGATACGAAAGGAAGGCAGTGTGTGTTTCAGGGAGATTTTTAATCTAGTTGAGGAAACAGATCATAAGCATACAATACACAATAATAACAGTTGATTACAGGGTATGATAGGCTAGAGTTTGTTTTTCCAGTTTTATACATTTGGGGGGGGCATAGTACAAACCAAGCTCCCATAACAAAAAAGGGCCTTTCCAACTAATTTTCTTTGTCACGTGTAAGTTTTTTGTTTGTTTGTTCGGGGCAGGATGGTGCTGTGCTTGCAGTATGTGGATGTTCCCAGGCCAGGAATTGAACCTATGCCACAGAAGCCACTCCAGCTTCTACAGTGACAATGCCAGATCCTTAAACTTTTTTTACATTTTTCAATACTGTCATGTGATTCAAAATTTTTTAAGTATAAAAGGGTATACAGTAAAAAGATATTCTCCTATGCTGGTTTTCCAGTCACCCAATTTCCTTCCCCACAAGAAAGTGATGTTATTGGTTTCTTTCTTTCTTTCTTTCTTTTTTTTTTTTTTTTTTTGTCTTTTTGCCTTTTCTTGGGCCGCTCCCGGGGCATGTGGATATTCCCAGGCTAGGGGTCCAATCGGAGCTGTAGCTGCCGGCCTACACCAGAGCCACAGCAAAGCGGGATCCGAGCCGCGTCTGCAACCTACACCACAGCTCATGTCAACTTGGGATCCTTAACCCACTGAGCAAGGCCAGAGATCGAAATCTCCACCTCATGGTTCCTAGTTGGATTCATTAACCACTGAATGGGAACTCCTGTTATTGGTTTCTTGCATATACTTTCCAATTATATAGTTCATGATACATAAACAAATCCCTATACATAAATGTGTTATTACTCCACTATTTTTGTCCAGAGGGTAAAATACCAACTATCTGCATCTGGCAACCATGTCGGCAGCCCAGAAAGCCAAGAATCAGGCAGGTCAAATTGAATACAGTGGAAAGACTACTCCCCATACCCAAGGAAGGAGTCATCTCCACACCCTTTTTTTTTTTTTTTTTTTTTTTTTTGGTTTTTAGGGCCACACCCAAAGCATATGGAGGTTCCCAGGCTAGGGGTCCAATCGGAGCTACAGCTGCTAGCTCACACCACAGCCACAGCAATGCAGGATTCCAACCGCATCTGCAACCTGCACCACAGCTCATGGCAACACTGGATCTTTAACCCACTGAGTGAGGCCAGGGATCAAACCCACAACCTCATGGTTACTCGTCAGATTCATTTATGCTGCGTCACAACAGGAACTCTTCTGCACCTTCTTGTGAATTGTGGATTGACAGGCTGAGGTGAAGATTTTTCCAGCAATGACTGCAATGCCCATTCCCCACCTGGCATAGCCAGGAGGTTATAGGGCTTTGAGCTGGGTGCAGAGATTGCCCAATATATGCCTGGGCTGATCCCATCAGTCTTTCTCCACTTTCAGCTCTGGGCTATGTAGATTGAATAACCTGTTTTGCTTATAGATTTCTGGTTGGGTGATCTTGAAGGAGGCACAAAACAGCCAAATTCTGCAGCTCATTTCTAAAATTTCTTCCAGAAATAGAAGATTCTGTAAAAAGGTGAGAAAGGAGAATAGTATAATTGCTTCTTCCCAAAGGCAGGCATATAGCCTCAGGCACAGAGCATGTGCTTCATCCACAGCAAGCACTCAGCTAATGCTTCCTGTGGCCAGAGAAGGGAGAGATGACCCTGGGCCAAAAAGAACTGGAGAGGCTGCTTCTGGAAGGCAGAACACAAAGACAGTGCTTTATTCACATTTTCACTTGACTGGTATTATCATAAAACCCTTAGCCTTACTGACTTTAGCTTGGCAGTGCTACTTGTGCTCTGCCTTTTTATCCCCTCTGCTATCTTATAGTTTACCTAGGTGCTACTCTTTCCCTTCTGCATTTCAGTGTGTGTGTGTGTGTGTGTGTGTGTGTGTGTGTGTGTGTGTGTGTGTGTGTTTATTTTTACTGGGTTTCCCATGGAGCGAGGTCAACAATAGCTGTCTTTCTCACAGGAAAATTTAGGGAGAGCTGATAAGAACTTTAGAGAGGACTGAGTCTAACTCTCTCATTTGATGGATATGGAAGCTCAGGCCCAGAGAAGTTATCCAATAGGTTAGTGGTAGTTGAACCATTTGGATAAACCCCCTGTCACTGGACATTTTTTTTAGGAAGCATCTGAAGCAAAATATCAATTCTGTCTCCTTGCTTGCCTTGGATTCAGTTCACCTTGGATAGAGGTCAGTTGATAAACCTCAAGGTTCACATATGCTGGATTAAAACTATTTTCTTTATTACATACCATCAGACTGGGAGTCCCCATTGTGGCTCAGTGGGTTAAGAACCTGATATAGTGGTGGTGAGGTTGTGGGTTTGATCCCTGGCCTTGCTCAGTGGGTTAAAGAGCTGGTGTTGCCACAAGCTGTGGCCTAGTTCACGGATAGGGCTCAGATCCATTGTTGCTGTTGCTCTGGTGTAGGCTGGCATCTGCAGCTCCGATTAGACTCCTAGCCTGGGTGTGGCCATAAAAAGATTAAAAAAAAAAAAAAAAGACTGAAGATACCAAGGAAATAGAGCAACTATAACTTTCAAACATTGCTTGTGGGAGTGCGAACTGATCAGAAGGCTTTGTGAAAATTGCCTAGCAGTATCCACAAAAGTTCAACACACATATTCTATGACTTAGTAATTCCACTTCCAGGTATTTATTTACCCACAAGAATTAAGCACACATAACCAGAAGACAAGTACAGAAATGTTCATAGCTAGAAACCAAAAACAATGCATTGCCCATCATCAGAAAAATGGATAATTTATATTTATATAGTGAAATACTATACCACAAAACAAAACCCAAAAAAGAATGAACTGCTAATTTATGTAACACAGATAAATCTCAAATACATTATGTTGAATGAAAGAAACCGAACACTAAATGTACATACTGTAGGGTCTATTTACAAGAAATTCAAGAATAGACAGGAGTTTGCTTTTGGCTCAGTGGGTTAAGGATCTAGTGTTTTCACTGCAGAGGCTTGAGTCACACTGTGGTGTGGGTTTGATCCCTGGCCCAGGAAATTCCACCTGCTATAGGTGAAACAAACAAACAAACAAACAAACAAAAGGAATAGACAAAAACTACGCTGTGGTGATAGAAGTCAGGATAATAATTATCAGGGTGTAGGGAATGGGCAGTAAAAACATATTGACAAACTGTAGGATGCTAGAAATGTTCCAAACCTTGATTTGGATAATTAATTATACCTGTATAAATGTATGCAAAGATTCAACTTATGTTGAACACTTAAAATTTGCCTGTTTCCTATACATAAATTATACCTCAGTTTTTTTTTCAAGTGCCCCCTATTGCATTTGATTGTAGTAAAAGCAATGTAATAAAAACACTTTTATCATTTCCAAAAAATTCTATTTTTAAAATTCAAGGTTATCAAAGTTATTGTTTTCATTCTCATACCAGGCAGATTGCATCATCTCCAAATAGTCTGCCTAACTACCAATTTCTCCTCACTGACAGTTTGTTTTGCCCAGCACATATTTGATTTTGCTAACCTCTTGTAACAAACTTCCTTGACTCTCACATGTCTGTGGGATATAGTACAAACACTTCATTGACGCAAACAAAGACTCTCCTAATTCACTCCCTGTCTTTCCAGACCCAGGGCAACCTCTCTCCTCCATGCCATTAATGCCTGGGATAAAGAACTTTCCATATCTCTTCATCTTTGGACTCCTGCCTTGTGCTTCCACTGCCCTAATGCTGCTCCTTTCTCTATCAAATTCCTCCTTGCATTTCACTGCCTCTCAAGGATTGCTTTCAAATGTCTGCCCATTTTTTCTATAACTCTCAGTTCCCACCTTCCCACCTCTTTGTAAGCTCAGCACATTCCCCACGTTAAAACACTCTAGGAGAAGTTCCTGTTGTGGCTCAGTGGTAACCTGACTAATATCCATTAGAATGTAGGTTTGATCCCTGGCCTTGCTCAGTGGGTTAAGGATCCGGCATTGCCATGAGCTGTGGTGTAGGTTGCAGACATGGCTGGGATCCCATGTTGCTGTGGCTGTGGCTATGGTGTAGGCCAGCAGCTGCAACTCCAATTAGATTGCTAGACAGGGAACTTCCATAGGCTGCAGATGCGGTCCTAGAAAGAAAAGCAGAAACAAACAAAAAAAAAACCACTCTATATCTTATACAACCTGACCTCTGAGCTAAATGTTTTCTGAGAGCTGGCATCATTTCATCCCTGGTTCCCTGTGCTCAGCATTTCACTAAATAAATAGGGGCTAACAGAACTGAAACTTTAATTTTTGTCCCAGATTTCTGATTTTCAAAGAAATGTTGCTTCCTCTTAGATTCTTCACTGCAGCAGACTTGGCATGGATGTGGATATGGATGAGATAGTTTAAATTAGACAAAAATTAGTGTTTCTTATTTTAAGAGACAAGTCTCCTGTCCCATAGGACAGCCACTAATTTGTGACTATTTAATTAGATGTAAATGAAATTAAAAATTCAGTTTCTCAACCTGTGTAGCCACATTTCAAGCACTCAAAAGCCTCATGTGGCTAGTGGCTACTGTAATGGACAGCACAGAAAAGGATATTTCCATCATTGCATAAAGTTCTATGGAAAAGCCCTATGGAAATTTCTGGCCCTTAGGCTTACTCTCCCCTCAGAGAACACTCGTCCACCCTCTCCCACACCAATTCCCCTATAACCATCGTCATCCTTATTATGTCTGCAATTACTAGTATCTTTTAAGAGACCTCAGGTACTGTGTCTTACTCCTGAAGCTCGGGATTTTAGCTTCAGGCACAGAGTAGGTAAATGCTGAATTAGTGAGTTACCAGAGTTTATTTATTTATTTATTTTTTGTCTTTTGTTGTTGTTGTTGTTGCTATTTCTTGGGCCGCTCCCGCGGCATATGGAGGTTCCCAGGCTAGGGGTTGAATCGGAGCTGTAGCCACCGACCTACGCCAGAGCCACAGCAACGTGGGATCCGAGCCGTGTCTGCAACCTACACCACAGCTCACGGCAATGCTGGATCGTTAACCCACGGAGCAAGGACAGGGACTGAACCCGCAACTTCGTGGTTCTTAGTTGGATTCGTTAACCGCTGCGCCATGACGGGAACTCCCAGAGTTTATTTTTTTATGCTTTTTTTTTTTTTTTTTTGCTTTTTAGGGCCGCACTTGCGGCATGTGGAAGTTCCCAGACTAGGGGTCCATTCCGAGCTACAGCCGCCGGCCTACACCACAGCCACAGCAACATGGGATCCGAGTCATGCCTGCAACCTACAGCACAATTCATGGAAACTCTGGACTCTCAACCCACGGAGCAAGGCCGGGGATCGAATCCCCACTCTCAGGCACACTAGTCGGATTCACTTCGCTGTGCCACAGTGGGAATCCCCTCTTATGCTTATTTTTAAGCCTCCTCCAGAAGAGACGGAACCGCGACGCACTAGCCAATTCCAACTCCGGAGGCCGCCTCAGCAAACTGGAGCTTCCCGGGTTCTTGGGCCCGCCCCCTCCCGCCCCCTCCCGCCCCGCCCCCACCAGACTCGAGCCGAGGCCCGGAGCCCGCGCAGCTGCCCCCGCTCCCCCCGCCCCGCGCTCGCCACTGCGCAGGCGCGGCCCGAGAGCGTGGGTCATCTGGAGGCAGCAGGCACTCCGGAGCCCTGGGGTTTGCGGCCTGCGTTCGGCAGGCTCCAGCCGCGCACTACTTGAGGGAAATAGGCTCAGCAAGCTGAGTCTCCCCGCACCCTGGGCAGTGTGGTCATGGAGAATCAGGTGCTCACGCCTCACGTCTACTGGGCTCAGCGGCACCGAGAGCTGTATCTGCGCGTGGAGCTGAGTGACGTGCAGGTAAAGGCCGGGCGGCTTGACGTTCGCGGGGTCGTAGCTCCCGGGACCAGCTGGGATACTGGTCCCCATTGTCCGGGTGCGTGCCAGAGAGCCAGCAGTGCGCCTATGCGATCCACGACGCGATGCGCTCTTGGCGTCCAGGCCCGAGCAAAGACTGGCCCTCATCTAGGCAGACTGTGGGTGCGACTCCCTGAAGGCTGCGGGTGCCTCGGGTGATGCGTGAGGCCCGTGTGGGCCGCGGAGGCTGCCCCGGGCCGCCTCCTTGTTCGCAGTCTGCGGCCTGATGGAACCTGAGCATGGCCCTTGGAGGCCTGGCCGTCGGGGTTCGCGAAGAGCTCGTCGGGTTGGGGGTGCCGTGTGACACTGGCTTCCTGGGCCTTGGCTGGACGTCTCTGCTGGCCTGAGAGGTCCAGTTAAGTCCCCTCAGCTGCATCAGAGGGGCCACACCCACCTCCCAGCCATTCAGTGGTGGGTGTCATTCTTGTTAATTTTGAAGTCCAGAAGACTTCAGAGAAGATACCTCACGCCCACCGCCCCCTTCTCAGGGCTGTGAGCTCAGGTTTGCTGAGTTGCATAGAGAACTTCAAAATTATCTTGTTGGGGCATTTATGTTTGATCTCATTGGCCCGCATATGAACAGACTGAGGCCTACTACACGGTGGAGATTTCAGGACCTGAGTACCCCCATGTCTCTGTCCACACTATGCAGGATTCTCGTCTTAGGGGAACTGGAATTTTCCATCGGGAATGTTCTTTCTGCAGTCATCCTTACTTCCTACTCTCTTTGACATCTATGGCACTCTGTAGCCTCCTTCACTTAACTCTCTCTGCCTCTGAGGTAGAGGTTTATGTTTGGATCTGTCAGCCCATGTGGCGTATTGTCTTGCCAGCTGTAGGTGCTCTTTGTGGTCTTGAATATGTTGAATTTAAATTTTTGCTTCTGGATTATAAACCTGTTTTCTCATTGAAAGATAAAGACAGGAGTTCCCCTCCAGGCTCGGTGGTTAACGAACCCGACTAGGATCCATGAAGATGCAGGTTCAATCCCTGGCCTCACTCAGTGGGTTAAGGATCTGGCGTTGCCATGAGCTGTGGTATAGGTCGCAGATGTGGCTTGAATCCCAAACATGCAGCCCTAAAAAAAAAAAAAAAAAGAAAAAAAGAAAGAAAGAAAGAAAGATAAAAGACAAATACTGGCCAGAATGCCTTTAAATAGGCTGTGGCATTGCCCAGTGTGTCATTTAATGTGTTAAATCAGGCTGAATTACACTTTTGCATCAGAGGATGAATAAACATTCTGTGCTGTCTCCCTCTACTCTGCTCCAGGGAGTTTTGATAAAAAAGGAAAAAACAAACAAAATCTTTGTAGACAGGGATCAGAGTCTCCTTCTAGAGAGGATTCTTCAATCAATAAGAAAAGTACAGAACATGTGTTATGGCAGTCTCTTTTAAGTATTCAGTTAAGCATTAAATATTAAGCACTATTTACCAATTAAATAAAAGCAAGCCCTCTCTAGTAATACAGGTGTAATATTCTGGAATGCTTCTGAAGCTACAAATAAAAAAGCTGTTTTTAGGGGAAGTTGGGTGGTGTTGGTGGAAAAAAATGTAAATTGGAAAAATGAAAGAATGCATCATACTTATATTTTTCCTGAAAGATCTAAATAAATCATTCAGTTAAGAAACATGAACACATGTGTTAATCATATTTGGTAGATCTTAAGTCATGAAGGTATGTGTTTGGAATTTATTGTAGGTAAAGAAATGTAAAGGTGGAGGGAAAGAATGAAATTTTCTTTTGGAGAGAGAAATTCTTTTATTTTTGGGGGAAAAATTAAATCTTTTTCCACCAATTGAGTTTTTGGTTTTTCTGAGATTTCCCATCTCTAATTATGAGGCATCTATTTCAGCTTAAAGCAACATGTTAATACCATTCATAAAAGAAATTCTCTACCATGTGTGGAATACTACAGATTTTCCAGTATGTCAGACAGCTTTCCAAGGGCATTCTATCTAGGAGGAAGCGTATTATCATATACAAGCAAAAAGTTTTGTGCATGAGTGTGTTTATTTGTAGAACTGAAGTTGAATATTGAACCAGGTCCCTGATGTTAAAGGGATTTGTTACCTGTCTTTCATTAGTAAGAGGTGACTTCCAGAAATAAGATGAAGTATTCTAGTTGGGAGACTGGGAGAACTTTCCAGAAAGAAGGTATAGACTTTCACATTGTCTGACTTGTTGCACATGTCGGTGCCCTATAGCCAGAGCATGTCAAGAACACACCTCTAGTTAAACAAGTTATGTTTATTACTCATACAAGCAAGGGAAAGTATACCCCATGGGTTTGCTCATTAGGAATGTTGAAACTGATTGTAGGATTTAGACTCTGACGATTGGGGGACAGACTAAGGAGGCAAGGAGTTGCTCTAGATTAGATGCTGTTAAAAAATAAGGGCAATTCTGTGGTTGAGTATCTGAATAAATCTCATATATATAGAGAAGGAAGACTAGCACAAGAATAAAACTATAGTTGGTGGAGAAGTTGCAGTCACTTGTTTTGGCCAAGAGATGAAGGGTGTCTGGTATTTTGTAGGTGGCATTGTGGCCGTGTTTTTGTTTGTGCTTACATAAAATTATGAAATGGACTTTGATTTTATCAAGGTATTCTGTCAGATCGATTATGTCCAATAGCAGAATAAAATGTTCTAGCTGTGAGTGCCAGGCTGGGTTTGGAACATCAGAGGCTGCTCTTTAAAAACAAAAAAAATCTCAATTGCTCTGTGTAGGGCCCATGAAATGGTGATTCTGGCTCGCGGTGAAGCAATTCATTTATTTGTTCAGTGAGGACCGTTGGTGGAGACAAAAGCAGAGTACCTGCTTTTGCCTCACATAGGCTAGGTGCTGAGTTGTTGGACAGCTCTCTATCGCCCCCTACTTTCCATAATTTATGCTTAAGTGAGTTTTAGTGTTGAATTCCAGTTTGGGAGCCTAAGTCCTGTTCCCTTCCCTTCCTAAGACACAGAGAACCATCAGGTTTTCCCATCTCTACTCTGTCTTTGGGGCTACAGAACTCGTGACTGGTAAGAAACCACCACTGATGTGAGGAGGAATGGTACACTATAAAGACTTCAGGAGTTCCCTCATGGCTCAGTGGGTGGGGGACCTGGCATTGTCACTGCTGTGGCTCCGGTTTGATCCCTAGCCTGGTAACTTCTGCAAGCCACAATGATGACCCAAAACAAGCAAATAAAGACTTTAACAGCAGCTTTATCTGCGTTTGAGGTGAGCACTAGCAAAGAGGCCAGCCAGAGTCCAGTGGGGCTAGGTCAGGGTTACTCTCAGGCTAAGCATGAAGGATTCGTTTGTGCTGAAACCATAGTTGTTAAAGTGTTTGTTCATTTATCAAGGTTTTTGTTTGTTTCAGTTATGTGAGGACAGTGTGCCTACCTCTGTTTGGGAGCTGTTTGAAAGATAACTATTCTTGACCTTATCTAATAGAGAGTCAGGGGGAAAGAGTGGTAACTGAAGGCATAAGATTGGGTCCTTGCTCTTCCACTTACTATCTGGTGTCCATGGATTATTCACTTGACCTTTATGAGCCTCAATCTTTTCTTCCAAATAAATGTGGATGATGACACCTAATTCATAGGATTGTTTTGAGGTTTGTATTGGATAATGGGTTTGAAAGTGCCTTGTGAATTCTCCCATACTATTCAAGAATAAGGGGTTATTATTTTGACATTAAACCTTAGATGAGAGAGAGAAACACGAAGAGCAATAGAACAGAACAGTCTGTCTGTAGACTTATCTATGTATGAAGACTTACTTAAACAGTAGTGATGGCTTTACAAATTAATAGGGGAAAGGATGAACCATTCAGGAGATTGTATTGGGACAATTAGTAATTCAAATGGTGAAAAGATAAAATAAGATCTTCCCCTATGCCATAGACAAAAGTCAGTTTCAGGTGGGTTAATGACCTAAATGCATAAAGAAAAACTACTGGAAGAAAATACATTGAAAAAAGAGAAAATATAAGAGGGTTTTTTTTTTTTTTTTTTGGTCTTTTTGCCTTTTCTAGGGCTGCACCCATGGCACATGGAGGTTCCCAGGCTAGGGGTCTAATCAGAGCTGTAGCCACCAACTTACACCAGAGCCACAGCTGGAGGATCTGAGCCTCATCTGTGACCTACATCACAGCTCTAAGCAACACCAGATCCTTAACGCACTGAGCAAGGCCAGGTGTTGAACCCGAAACCTCATGGTTCCTAGTCAGATTCGTTAACCACTGAGCCATGATGGGAACTCCCTAGGAGGTTATTTATACAATACTGGAAGAGAAAAGAATGTGTTAAGATACAAAAACATAAGCCTTAAAGAAAAAAAAATTGACAGATTTAAGAGGAGCTTGAGGCAGATATTTGTAGTGTAGTATCACTGAGCTCTTCCACATATGCACAAGGAGACAGCATTACATTACAGCAAAAATATTGAAAACAACCTCAGTACTTATCAACGGAAGAGTGGATAAATTGTGGTATATTTATACAGTGACACACTGTACAACAGCTAAAATAAATGAAGCAGAACCACCTATGGATAAAGTTTAGAAATATGTCAAGTAAAACGCAAGTTGAAGAGTTATATGTATTCATATTGTATTTGAAACCATTTATGTAACGTAAAATAATATGGTGTATTGTAATGAATACCTGTGTTGTACATGAATAAAGAATTAATAACAAATTATTTAATTACTAATGGGAATGATAAACTCCAATTCTAACATAGTGGTTACTTGCAAGGCTGGGATGTTTGAGGAAGAAAGGGCAATGGGATTGAGTAATTATATAACTATACCCATATCAATTTCTTAAAAAAAAAAACCACTGAAGAAGTAACTCAAAATGTTAGTGGATAATAGACAAAATGGTGTTTGCTATATTTTTCTGCGTGTGGCTGATTGCTTGAAATATTTTGTGATAAAGATTAAGTCTAATCTAAGCTGTTCATATCCACAGTACAGAACCACTCATTAGGCAGTGAATTGATTAAATAATTTGGTTGTTGTTGAGTGGTTGCAATGGTCTGACCAGGCACAGTACTAGGTATTGGGGGTGGGGGTGGTTTCAGCGGTGAACAATGCATATAAAGATACTACTTTCAGGTTGAGGGAGATAGACAATAGATAATAAATAAAATTTTTACCAAGATAAGTACTATGATGGAGGTAAGAGTAATTGGTAGAAATATTTTAAGTAGGGTGGTTGGGAAAGGCTTCATCGGGGAGGTGATATTTGAGCTAGGTGAAACTGGAAGGATAAAATGAATTATGAAGAGAGCTGGGGGAAGAACATTCTGCTAGTGCATAGACTTAAGGGCAAGCAAGGACTTGGGGAAGTTCCAGGGAACAGAAGGGATGTTAGTATGTTTGGAGTGTAGTTAGTGAGGAATAAGTTAGAAGGAGATGAGGTTGGAGGAGTTTGCAAGATGTAGGTCATGTAGGGCCTTGTTGCCATGGTAAGGAGTTTGGATTTTATTGTAAGAGCATTGGGAAACTATTAGAGTTTTAAGCAGAAGAGTGACATTATAGAATTTGTGTTTTAAACGATTATTCTGACTGCTGTGTGGATTATAGAGGGGCAAAAGTGAAATCTGGAAAACCATTTAGGGAAGTTATTATAGCAGTGTGGGTGAGAGATGAGGTGACTCTGTCTAGGGGTGACAGTGGTGGTGGAGAGCCATGGACAAATTTGAGATATATTTGGAGAGAACCTTCAGGCCTTGATGGATTGCATATATTGGGGCTACTGAGGGGAGAGGGAGAAGGAAAGAATCAACAACTAGTCCTAGAATTTTGGCTTAAGCACAGAGTAGATTATGATCATGCCATAGGTGTGGCCAAAGGAAAAAAAAAAAAGACTTGATTATGATGCAGTTTACTAGAATATTTAAGACTAGAGAAGAGGTTTAAAGGACAAAATTGAGAGTTCCTTTTGGACATGTTGGTGTGAGACAATCTCCCTATAGAAATGTGAGGTAGTCACATAACTGCATAAATGCAGAATTCAGGGCAGTAGTCTGGATTGAAAATAGAGAATTTCATGAAATCTTAGACTTCGGTGATTTTGAGATGTCATTATTTTATGCACCATGAAAAAAATGCTGCTGATTAAACTATGGTACATACATTCATACAATCTTATGACTTCAAATGTTTGTTGTTTTTGAAAGAGCTCTTTTAGATTTGTTTAAGCTGTCAGTTCATTCCAGCCAGAGACCTCTAGAAGCACCTTGTTTTAACAAGTTGAGTTTAATGATTGTTTTAGGGAGAACACATGGGGAACTGTGGGGGTGTCTCAGTAAGAGAGTGTTAGAAAGAACTGATTATAGGATTGGGGGTTTGGTGACTGGGAGAGGGTCTAATGAAGTGGGGGCTTGATTTAGATTGGATGCTGTCAGGAAGTGGGAACACTTCTACGATTGGGTATTTTGTGGATGGCATGGTGACCCATGCCTAGAAAAAATTATGAGGTGACCTTATTTTGTGTCATTTTATCGTGGTCTCAGTAACCTGAGGTTGGTTTATGTTGTTTGATATTATTTGTGTTCAACAGGAGAACAAAATGGTCTTGTAAGCTTTGGACCAACTTGTAATAATTTTGAGATCTGCCTGTGAATGTCAGATCAGTTTCAGATGTCAAGGGCTGCTTATTTCCTTCTCAAAACAGTTTAAAAAATAACAAAAATTAGAGTTCCCATCGTGGGTGCAATGGAGATGAATCCGACTAGGAACCATGAGGTTGCAGATTTGATCCCTGGCCTCGCTCTCTCGGTTGAGTATCCAGCATTGCCGTGAGCTGTGGTGGAGGTCACAGATGTGGCTCGGATCTGTTGTTGCTGTGGCTAGGGTGTAGGCTAGCAGGAACAGCTCCCATTAGACCCCTAGCCTGGGAACCTCCATGTGCCTCGGGTGCGGCCCTAAAAAGACAAAAAGACAAAAAAAGCCCCCCCAAAAAACCCCGAAAATTATCATTTTATCTATGTAATTGCTTCTGTACACATAAATATGAAAATATAAGCAAAAAAATTGGTGAAAGTATTCCTAAACCATTTTCATATCTCAGAATCCACTCTTCTGAATCACTTTTCTACTCAGAGATGTCACTGTCCATGTTTTATCCATAAAGTGTCATATTCTGTGCTATTAAAAGCACTAGTAATGCAGCCTTTCTGAAAGAGTGCTCTACTACTATCTCTGGCAATTTTTTTTTTCAAGCCATCAACACCTATTTAAAAGTTTTGATGCTGGCACATTCTTATCGTACTAGAAGATGTCAACAGAATGTTTCCAGACATGAACCAGGACTCATACTACTTCCTTACATGACCTTTAAATGGTTTGTTGCCTGAAATATTGAGTTGCAGCTGTGTAGTCATGTCATTGAAGAACAGCCAAGCTCATACATGCTCAGGCAGTGACTGCCATGCCATGGTTGTTACTTTGTCAAAGCAAGTGTAAGGTGCTGCTGTCAATTGTAGTAAATATGCTGATTTTAGAGCTATTGAATGTGAAAAAATGTGCATTTTAGAATTAATGAAATATAGCAAATTTTGGGGTTGTCAGTAAGTTGCAATATTTAAACCCTAAGACCAGATGGGATCATCAGGAAGAGAAGAAGAATTAGAGATGACCAAATCAAGCTCCTAAAATATGGTGTCTTGGTTTGAATCTTGGTTTTTGTCACTTGCTGATTGTAAATCTCAAGCAAGTTGTGTATGCTCTGTATGCCTCCGATTTCCTCATCTTTAAAACTGTTGTATTAATAGTGCTTATTTTATAAGGTTGGCTTTGTGTATGTGTGAGCTAGTAATGTGAAACACTTTGAAAGATAATTAGCATCTAGTGAATGTTCATTAATTTTTTTTTGGTCTTTTTAGGGCTGCACCCGAGGCATATGGAGGCTCCCACGCTAGGGGTTGAATCAGAGCTGTAGCTGTTGGCCTGCATCACAGCCACAGCAACATAAGATCAGAGCCATGTCTGCGACCTATACCACAGCTCAAGGCAACACTGGATCCTTAACCCACTGAGCAAAGCCAGGGATCAAATCTATGTCCTCATGGATACTAGTCAGATTTGCTTTCACTGAGCCACAGTGCAAACTTCCTCAATAAATGTTACTGAATTGAGCTGGATGAGGAAAGTGGCTAATTGGAGAGGATAGGGTTCATCTTAAGGGGATAGCTATTGTCATTCAAGAATGCAGATATGAGCATTGTAAGAAAGGAAAGCAGGTTAGCCCTCTCCTTGACAAGGATGGAAGAGGCCCTCAAGCCTGATGACACATATACTGTTAAGGCATTGCCACCTACTTCATGGCATCTAACCATTTTTTTTTTTAATTTATTTTTTAAATTGAAAAAATTTTTTTTTCTTGTCTTTTCTCGGGCTGCACCCACGGCATGTGGAGATTCCCAGGCTAGGGGTCTAATCGGTGCTGTAGCCATTGGCCTCCACCAGAGCCACAGCAGCTTGGGATCTGAGCTATGTCTATGACCTACACCACAGCTCACGGCAACACCAGATCCTTAACCCACTGAGCGAGGATCGAACCCGCAACCTTGTGGTTCCTAGTCGGATTTGTTAACCACTGAGCCATGATGGGAACCCCCATTTTTTTTTTTAAATGGCCACACCTGTGGCATATGTAAGTTCCTAGGCTAGAGATTGAATCTGAGCCACAGCTGTGACCTGTACCACAGTTGCGGCAACACTGGATCCTTTAACCCATTGCGGGACTGAACCCACACCTCTGCAGCAATGTAAACCACTGCAGTTGGATTCTTTTTTTTTTTTTTTTTTTGGTCTTTTTTGGGCCACAGGTTTGGTATGTAGAAGTTCCCAGGCTAGGAGTCAAATCTGGGCTGTAGCTGCTGGCGTACACCAGATCTAAGCCACGTCTGTGATCTATGCCACAGTTCATAGCAACGCTGAATCTTAAACCTCCTGAGCAAGGCCAGGGATTGAACGTGTGTTCCTCATGGATACTGATGGGGTTCATTACTGCTGAGCCACAGCAGGAACTCCTGCAGTTGGATTCTGTGCCATAGCAGGAATTCCTAACCATCGTTTTTGAACTTATTCATAAAACAGAAACAAATTCACAGATTTTGAAATCAAATTTACGGTTACTATAGGGGAAAACATGGAGGGGAGGGATAAATTAGGAGGATGGGAATAATAGACACACACTACTGTATATAAAATAGATAATTAATGAGAACCTGCAGTATAGCACAGGGAATTCTACTCAATAGTGTGCAATAACCTACATGAAAAAAAAAAAAAAAGAATGCATGTATGTGTAACTGATTCACTTTGCTGTACATCTGAAACTAATACAACATTGCAAGCCAACTGTACTCCAATAAAATTAAAAACAAAAGAATGCAGATCTGAGATTGGCCTCTAGTTCTTATAATTTTTGGAAAAGAAATTGGAAATTCAGATTTTTTAAAAAATGAAAAAACCTTATAGTTTTATATTTATTCTATATACATTTATATGTATATATATTTGTCTTTTGTCCTTTTAGGGCCGCACCCACGGCATGTGGAGGTTCCCAGGCTAGGGGTCTAATTGGAGCTGTTCCTGCTGGCGTATGCCACAGCCACAGCAATGCAGGATCCGAGCCATGTCTGTGACCTACACCACAGGTCACAGCAGTGCCGGGTCCTTAATTCACTGAGTGAGGCCAGGGATGGAACCTGCAACCTCATGGTTCCTAGTTGGATTCATTTCTGCTGCGCCACGGTGGGAACTCCGTCAACAAATATATAAATTCTTACTGTGTTCTTGGCAGTTTTCCAGACTCCAGAATTCTGGGTATGAGCAAGCTGTTCTCATGAAGCTTATTACTGAGTGGAGGAGATAGTGGTGGAGGAAGATTGACAATAAAAGGACATATATTCATCAGTTTCCATAACAATGAATGTTATGAAGAAAATTAAACCAAGAAAATGAGAGGAATCATGAAAAGTTTCATATTGAGTAGTCATGGAAGGTCTTTGAGGAGGTGACTCTTGAGCAAAGACCTAAAAGTTAAGAAGCCATGCAAAATTATGAGGACTGAATATTATAGGGAGAGGGAATAGCTACTGCAGAATTCCTTGGTGGTGAATTAAAATTAAACATTAATAATAAAACAAAAATTCTCTGCAGGCCATGGAAAATACTGTGGGTGGTTCAATTTGGCCCTTAAGATGCCAATTTATGTCAGAAAACTGAGAGATATTAAAAACTGATAGAGATAAGTAGCAACCCAGGATTGTGGGCTGAGACAGACATTTAGAAGTTGAGCAGAGCAGAAAGCACCAGCAAAGGAAGATTGAGAAGGAGTAGCCTGTGAGGCACAAA
Organism: Sus scrofa; assembly: GCF_054392235.1. Taxonomy (NCBI): domain Eukaryota; kingdom Metazoa; phylum Chordata; class Mammalia; order Artiodactyla; family Suidae; genus Sus; species Sus scrofa. The sequence continues at coordinate 174,341,959 of NC_139383.1, forward strand.
ATCAAACACAGTATCCTGTGGTGTCCTAGAAGGCAGGAGATATTTCATTGGGGGGGGGGGTAAGCTGTGTTCAGCGCTGCTTAGAGGTTGAATAAAATGAGGTTATGTGACCACTGAATTTGCCAAGGAGGCTCTCAGTGATTTGATAATAATTTCAGTGGAATGGCGAGGATGGAAGCTAGATCAGAATAGATTTTAGAGTAAATTTATGGTGTGAGAACAGGTGATTTTTTAAAAACCTTTAAAGCTTTTAAAGAAGATTTTCCTTGTGGAGGGAAGGGATAAGCAAAGGTATCAGTGGTCTTGGAGTTCATGACAGGAAGATCACTGTGGACAAGAAAGGCTTTTTTTCTAAGGGATGTGAGTGTTGAGCTGCGTTTTTGAGTATAAGTAGAATTTGGATCCAAAGAGTGGATTAAAGAGCATATTGAGTATCTCACAGCTGTAAAAAGAATGAGTGAGGTCTTGATGAACTGATAAAGATCGATTTAGGTGAAAAAAAGCAAGGTGCCTAAGAATGTGTATTGCATGCTCCCTTTTGTATAGAAAGAAGGGGAAGTAAGAGTATCTGAATATGATTACTTATTTTTCTAAACACACACACACACATACAGAAGAAAGATAAACCAGGAGTTACCATGTGGCTCCTGGGGTTAAGAACCCGACTAATATCCATGAGGATGGCCTTGCTCAGTGGGTTAAGGATTTGGCGTTGCTGCAAGCTGGGGTGTATGTCACAGGTGCAGCTCAGATTTGTGTTGCTGTGGCTATGATGTAGGCTGGCAGCTGCGGTGCAGTTCGAGCCCTAGCCTGGGAGCTTCCATATGCCCCAGGTGCAGCCCTAAAAAAAAGCAAAAAAAAAAAGATAAACCGGATGCCAATGAAGTAGTTACCTATGGGTGGTGAGTGGGAATGTGCTAGAAGGGGATGGGTTTGGGAATAGGACTTCTGTCTGTAAAGATTGACTTCATTCAAAAATAAAACTTACAAAGAAAGGATGAAATGGCAGATCTTGAAATTAAACACAAACAGAATCAAAAGGACCTAACTGTGTATATCAAGTTGATAACTATACAGATAAGTAAGTTAATACAAGTAACATTTGAATGTAGTACTCTGGTTTGTGTTGTTGTTTTTTGTATGTTTTTGTTTTGGCCATGACTGGAGCACATAGAAGATCCTAGGCCAAGGATCAGACCTGAGCTACAGCAGTGACAATGCTGAGTCCTTAGCTGCTGCGCCACCATGGAATTCCAATACTCTGGTTCTTTAGTGGGTATACTCTAAAGACAAAAAGAACTGCAAATAAATTTTATATTTTACTTATAGGTTTATTTTTAGTAAAAATATTGATGTAATTTTGAAACTTTTACAATCAAATAAGTAAATGTGTTAATGTTATTAGGAACCAAGATATTCACCATAAGAAAAGAGATACAGATATCAAATAACAGAAAATAAAGAGAAGCCCTATAATAATTCTGAATTGGAAATTTCAGTATGACAACATGATTTTTTTTTTTTTTTTTTTTGGCCGTACCTGCAGTATGCAGAAGTTCCTGAGCCAGGGATCAAACCCACAGCATCTACCCAAACCAAAGCATGGACAACACCAGATCCTTGAGTCACTGGGCCATCAGAGAACCCTGACAACATGGTAGTCCTAGCTAGACCCTAAAGATGATCATTGAGTATACCTTAGTGTGCCCAGATCATGGCTTCTAAATGACCATTCCCCAACAGAGGAACTATGAGGACCCTTGAAGAAACAGCCAGTTATTCCAAGTCTGTGCCAGAGGAAGTACAACATCCTCAAAGGCTTATAAAATCATGTCAGAATAATAGAGGAGCTGGTTTGAAGGGGTTTCTACTGGCCAAATTTGTTACAACTTGAACATCAAGAAGAGTAAGAATAGTATTGGATTTTATCAGAGTGGATTAAAGAGGGAATCCTTAAGTCTATAATGACAGTAAAAAAGAAATAAAGAAGACCAGGGTGGGGGCTGGGGGGGGGATGGGCAAGAGGCGGGTATGGTCATAAGAGGGCACCATATCTGATCTAGAACTGTTCAGTATCTTGACTGTGATGATGGATAGACGAACCTACACATGTAATAAAATTGTGTAGAATTTACACACACAGGCACACACAAATAAATACAAGTCAAACTAGGAAAAAGCAAACAAGATAGGTGGATTGTATCAATGTCAATATCCTGATTGTGATATACTATAGTTTTGTAAAATGTTATGGTGGAGGGAAGATGGGCAAAGAGTACAAGGGATCTCTTGGTATTTCTTGTCTTTTCACGGCCACACCCAAAGCATATACTTATATTTCCGGAGAAGGGAGAGAGTACACTCTCCAGTTTATTTTATTTATTTATTTTTATTTTTATTTTTTTGGTTCTTTTTTTTTTTTAATTTTATTTTTTTATTTTCCCACTGTACAGCAAGGGGGTCAGGTTATCCTTACATGTATACATTACAATTACAGTTTTTCCCCCACCATTTCTTCTGTTGCAACATGAGTATCTAGACATAGTTCTCAATGCTATTCAGCGGGATCTCCTTGTAAATCTATTCTAGGTTGTGACTGATAAGCCCAAGCTCCCGATCCCTCCCACTCCCTCCCCCTCCCATCAGGCAACCACAAGTCTCTTCTCCAAGTCCATGATTTTCTTTTCTGAGGAGATGTTCATTTGTGCTGGATATTAGATTCCAGTTATAAGTGATATCATATGGTATTTGTCTTTGTCTTTCTGGCTCATTTCACTCAGTATGAGATTCTCTAGTTCCATCCATGTTGCTGCAAATGGCATGATGTCATCCTTTTTTATGGCTGAGTAGTATTCCATCGTGTATATATACTACATCTTCCGAATCCAATCCTCTGTCGATGGACATTTGGATTGTTTCCATGTCCTGGCTATTGTGAATAGTGCTGCAATGAACATGCGGGTGCATGTGTCTCTTTTAAGTAGAGCTTTGTCCGGATAGATGCCCAGGAGTGGGATTGCAGGGTCATATGGAAGGTCTATGTATAGATTTCTAATCCAGTTTATTTTATGATGCATTTATAAGAAAGGGAAATTAGAGGCCAGTCTCACTTATAAACATAGATATTTATTTTTTAATTGCCTCAGAGTCTCTTCCTTCCCAATTTAGAGTTTGTTTCTGGCATAAGGTTCTTGTAGGGGTTGTAGGGTTTTTTATTTTTATTTTTATTTTTATTTTAATTTTTCTTTTAGTGGCCACACACGTGGCATATGGAAGTTCCCAGGCTAGGGGTCAAATCAGAGCTATAGCTGACGGCCTACATCACAGCTTGCAGTGGAGCAATGCCAGATCCTTAACCCACTGAATGAGGCCAGGGGTCGAACCTACATCCTCACAGACACTATGTTGGGTTCTTAACCTGCTGAGCCACAATGAAAACTCCTTTTTTAATTTTTATTTATTTATTTTTTAACTGAAATGTGTTCCTTAACTACTACCCGCTTTGGAGAAAGCTGAACCTGATATCCCCAGGGCACTGCTGGCTAGGAGTTAGTATCTGAAATCTGGCTCAGAGAAATGCTGTGTGAAGTCCTGGGCTTGTGCTGTGGCAGATGCTTAAACCTTGGTTGCCTACATCTTTGTCTGAGGAGGGTAAAATGGACCCCAAAACCTCCTTTTTCACTTCCAAGCGAATTAGGGTATGGGGAATAAAGAGTTGGGCAAGAAGGGACTGAGATAGGAAATGTACCACCAAGGCCACCAGAACGCTGGCTTTCATGATCACATTCTTACCAAAACTTATGGCGCAAACATGCCTCTGAAAGTGCACCCTTTTTTGATGAGGTTCCCTAACTCCCTCTTCGTGGCACAGAGAGGATCATCTAGATTGTTAACCCCTCTGGGTGAGCTTCTCAGCCTGAAGTCTGTACCTTCATCAGGGAGGTTCTAAAAGTAAAGCTTGGCTCCTATGCTGCTGTAACCTAGTTCCTCTTCCCCCCCTTCCCTAACGTTCTTGGCTATGACTAGAGTCTGGGGTCCCACTGCCTGTTTGTATAGACCCCCTCTACACCTTACCTCTGTCTTGTTGGTTTCCTTTGATTCATGATGGAATACAGAGCCAAGCTTATAGGAGAAAAATTAATGAACTAGTTACGGCATTGGAAACATGCTGCTTCTTGATTACTAACTTTGAGCTTGGAGGTAGGAGGTGAACTGTTTTCTCATCCAAAAGAGTTGTTTCATTTTATGCCGTTAAAAGGCATTGTAGCAAGTTCTGAGAATAAATGAACAATTTAGAGAATTTTGATTTCTTCTAGTCTTGGTTTGGATAGTGGTTGAGAGAGTGTGTGGTGCCTGAGGCTAAGCCACTGCGTGTTTCATTTTCATCTAAACCCCTACAATCTGCAGCCCTTCCCTTCACCTATAGGAATTAATTTGTTTTTCATGTTGCAGTATGGGTCTTACTCCTGGTGAGGCTTTCCACAACCATTCTATTTCCTTTGTGCTCACTCCTTTTTTTTTTTTTTTGTCTTTTTAGGGCTGCACCTGCAGCATATGGCAGTTCCCAGGCTAGGTGTTGTTGACTCGGAGCTGTTCTGCCAGCCACAGCCACAGGCACAGCAACTCGGGATCTGAGCCTTGTCTGTGACATACACCACAGCTCATGGCAATGCCAGATCCTTAGCCCACTGAGCAAGGCCAGGGATTGAACCTTTGTCCTCATGGATGCTAGTCAGGTTCATTTCCACTGAGCCATGATGGGAACTCTTGTGTTCACTCTCTTAACTCTGTAAAGCTTAATTGCTTTTTACTGCTCTTTTGGTTTTGAGTATATGTTACTTGACACTATTTTGTATCTTCTCACAGGAAATGAGTCATCTGTTCCACTAGATTCTCTGCTTCCACAGCACAGGGATTGAGTCTTAGAGATCTGTATATTCCCTCATGGCACTTCACATGCCACCATGTACCACCTAACCATGATCAGAATAATCTGGTCATTCTACTCAGCAGAGCTGTTTAGAGTCCTTCTTGTAGGAGCTTGCAATCTCAGATGTGTACAGACAGACGTGGAGAAACCCCACACAGAGATGTGAATAAATGACCAGATATTTTCTCTGGGGGAGGCACAGGGTAGGAGGTCGAGCCCCCAGGGGGGAAAGATGGAGGGAAGTAAGCCCCTGGTTTTAATTTCATTTTTCTCCTCAATAAATGCCCTTCTCGCATCCTTGGTTTCTTTCCACAGAATCCTGCCATCAGCATCACTGAAAATGTGCTGCATTTCAAAGGTCTGTATCTGGGAAAATGTTCCGAACCCTCTACACAGTTAAAGAGGCATGGCAGTGTTTGCTTTTTGTTTTTATCTATTTATTTTATTCACTCTCTATTGATGCTTGCCTCTCTGATACTCTTGGGAGTAAACTAGATTGTTTTGAGATATATGATTAGAAAAGTTATTAATTTGTTTAACATCCTACTTTCCTCCAGAGAGACAGTAGATATAGTGAAAAAGTATCCTGGGCTAGAAATCAGATTTTTCTTCTTCTTCTTCTTTTATTTATTTATTTTTTTGGCTACACCAGCAGTATATGGACGTTCTCAGGCTAGGGATCAATTCAGAGCCTCAGCTGCGACCAACACCACAACAGCGGCAATGCCGGATCCTTAACCTCCTGTGCCACAGTGAGAACTCCACGAGATTTATCTTCTAGCTCTAACTCTGCAAATACCTCAGACAACTTATTGATTTCTCTAGACCAATAAAATGAGGATATTGGGTTATAATGTTTCTCAAACTTGAGTATCCATGGACCTGTGAACATATGTCCGCAGGATCTTCCAGGGCCATAGACCCTAGACTGAGAAACACGTTTAGGATTAAATATGGTCACTCTAAGTGGCCATTTGGCTCTGGGCAGCTGTGAATATAGTTGGAAACACAGCCACTGAACTTGTGTGGTAGTACTTGATCATAAGGTAGCCGTCCAGATGACCTACAGTATGCTTCCCTTTTTTTTTTTTTTGTCTTTTTAGGGCCACACCTGTGCCATATGGAAGTTCCCAGGCTAGGGGTTGAATCAGAGCTGTAGCTGCCAGCCTATGCCACAGCCACAGCAATGTGGAATCTGAGCCATGTCTTCGACATACACCATGGCTCACAGCAACGCTGGATCCTTAACCCACTGAGCGAGGTCAGGGATTGAACCTGAGTCCTCATGGATGCTAGACAGGTTTGTTAACTGCTGAGCCACAAAGGGAACTCCCACTGTAAGCTTCTTTTTGAAAATATTATAACCAAAGCAAAAAATGGAAATTTTCTTAATGAGACTTTGTAGCGCCCTGATGTACTTTCACAGATCAGTTTAGTAAATACTGCGCCCTAGGTGATAGCTAAAGCCTTTCCAACTCTGAGCATCTTTGCTTCTGTGAATCTGCCTCCATCGCCTTCCTCCTGAGTTCATCAGCACACTTTCTGCTATGCCTGAGAGGGTAGGCCTGGGTTCCTTGTTATCCAGTGGGGTGGGATTCTCCCTGCTCTCTCTCTCTGTTCTGCTTCCTTGGAATGTCATAAATAAGTGACTGGAGTTAGGAGAGACTGGAGTGTTTCTGCTTTACATGAGACTCTGTCTACCTTAGTATACTTTCATGAAAGCGGAGTCTGGCTTTTGTATCTGCTTTTCAAGGCGAGAGCAGTGGTGACAGTAGCCCAGATTTGGGGGGGAGCTAAACATTTGAAAGGAAGTTAAAATGATAAAAGTGTATCTTGCCACCTGGAGTATATGGACTGTCCTGCCTTAAGGAATTTATGGTCTTAGAGAACAATAGCCACCTGCAACACGTATCAGGCACCAGATAAGGAAAGATAATCCCACGAGGGAATCAAGTGACAGAATTAGAGGGCAGGGATGCCCCACAGTCACTGGCTCCTAGGCACGGCATCCGCTTGCTTTGGGGAAAGGAGTCATATCAAGGCGCAGGGATGGCTTAATGGTCATCCTGAGGACTTTACTCCTTGTTCCATTGGTCCTCTCTCTTAGGAATGAGCTGAGAACATTTTATTTCTCTTTTTTTGTTCCATTTGGGATGTGTTAAAGGAAGAGTCAGCTACTCTATCTTTTATCCCTGGGTGGAAGGTGTTGAATTCAGAGCTTGTTTTGAAACAGTCCAACATTTCCATGTGCCTTGTGACTTTTCTTAACTGCAGTCAAGATAATATACCCACTTGATTTTTCTCTGCTGTGGATTCAGAGCCAAGTAAATGTGAAAGTTAAATTTATATCTGTGTGTTACCTTTGTCTTTCCATACTCTTTCTCCTGCCTATTATTTGTACTGGCATCATTGAGGTCACATTCAAAGATTAAATTCTCTGGAACTGATCACTAGCAAGACATAAGAAGATAAACTTTTGTCCAGGATTTAGCTTATCTAGCTCTTGAGGAACTCTGCTCACAAGCCCCCCCCACCCCCGGCCCCATTTTGGCAGGACCATTAATATTTGCATATGCCTGAATGACCGGCCACCAAGCTTACGTTTGGATGGCCTTGCTCTGCTCAGGTTCCAATAACCCACATTTCTTTCTTTATAGCTCAGGGGCATGGTGCCAAAGGAGACAATGTTTATGAATTTCACCTGGAGTTCTTAGACCTTGTGAAGCCAGAGGTATGTTCTTTCCTTCCTCACTTTCCTTTCCATTTTAAGAAACAAATACTAGTAGTTTTGTGAAATGAGGAGCAAGGACTGTGGGAAAGAAGAAAATAAACCAAGCTAGAATATACTTCTTTTGTTTGGAATAGAGTCCAGATTTTAGCTGCAGAGAAAAAGGAAAGCTGGAGAACCTGGGATAAATCTGGGCCTTTCTGGCTCTGAGATTCTTAATAGTCAGCAGTGGTGTAAGGGGTAAAGAGCCTATCTTGGGCTGGCTTTGGAGGCAAAGGGAGAGGCCAGATAGAGGAATAAAGCCCCGGAGCAGCCTCTAAAAATCTGAGTTTAGTTGAAGAGACTCTGTAGTGAAAGACTCCTTGTGAAAAAGTTGAAACTGATCCCATACAGTTCTGGCCTTGATGCAGGCCTTTTAAAAACAATGCCAGAGGAGTTCCCACTGTGGTGCAGTGGGTTAATGATCTGGTGCCAGTGTGATCCTGGCACGGTGGGTTAAGGATCTGATGTTGCTGCAGCTGTGATGTAGGTTGCAGCTGTGGCTTCAGATTCGATCCTTAGTCTAGGAACTTCCGTATACCTCAGGCAGCTGAAAAATAAAGAAAACATTAAAAATTAAAAAAAAAAAAAATAAAACAAGGCCAGAAACCATTGACTGTTTGAATTGTCATCTTCATGGGAGGAAGATTTGGAAGGTAATGTGCACTCAAGAAGATGGTTGGATATAGTTCCTCGAATGCTGTATCTGGGGGATGTGGATCTGATGGGACATTCATGCTGGTTGCTGCTAGGATAACCAGCAACTATCTGCCTTTCTTATCCTGTTTTCCCCGTGTCGTTCACTGGGGGAACCAGAGAAAGGCACAGCTATTCTTACATCAGCCCTTGGTCTAGATGTTTTCTTTGCCTCAGGACTTTTAGAAACAGAGGAGGAAGGGAAGTTAGCATACTCTGCAGCTTTTCTTTTTTTTTTTTGTCTTTTTGCTGTTTCTTTGGGCCACTCCCGTGGCATATGGAGATTCCCAGGCTAGGGGTCCAATCGGAGTTGTAGCTGCCAGCCTACGCCAGAGCCACAGCAACGCGGGATCCGAGCCGCGTCTGCAACCTACACCACAGCTCACAGCAACGCCGGATCGTTAACCCACTGAGCAAGGGCAGGGACCGAACCCTCAACCTCATGGTTCCTAGTCGGATTCGTTAACCACTGCGCCACGACGGGAACTCCTGCAGCTTTTCTCTATAGCCACACTGGTTTGTACAGTTTCAGGGGAGGGAGTGGGGGATGGGAGAGGGCATTCTCACATTTTCACTTTCTCTTCTAGCCGGTTTACAAACTGACCCAGAGGCAGGTAAACATTACAGTGCAGAAGAAGGTGAGTCAGTGGTGGGATAGACTCACCAAACAGGAGAAGCGCCCACTGTTTTTGGCCCCTGACTTTGATCGTTGGCTGGACGAGTCTGATGCAGAAATGGAGCTCAGAGCCAAGGTCAGTAAGGACCTTAGGATCTAGACAGAAGTCATGAGGAACCAAAGTTGTTGGGGCCACCTCAGATATCTATTAGGATCTGATAAAATAAGGACAGAGTTGTAAATTCACTGAAAGACCTGGGGATATGGTTTTATAGAAGTACTTACTGGTCATGCATTTTGTGGACTTTCCTGCACTTGGGAATTGTTTGGCTTTTTTCTCATGATTAGACTCATGATTAGACTCGGGTGATGAGTTTTGGGATGTAGCCCACAGAGGTAAAATGCCATTCTTATCATGTCATGTCAAGGATATATGTACGGGCAACGTGACTTCTCACTGTTGATATTAATCATGATCATCTGGCTGAGGTAGTTTTTGGCAGGTTTCTCCACTGTAATGTTACTCTTCTCCTTTCTTTACTCTTCAGAAGGAAGTCACTATTCATTGTTCACGCTTAAGGATTTAGGAGTTATACTTCCCATCCTTAGGGTGGACTGTATACTTTACTTGGAATTCCTCTGCATGGGAGATTTTTCTATTCTCTCTCAGTTATTTACTCAATCATTTATTTATATCACTACAGACTCATGAATATTTGTTTTATAGTTTGTGTTATAATCCAATACAATGTTATTTATTTTTTTGCTCAAATTTTGTTTCACCTTTGGCCATCTGCAGCTCTTGCAGTTGGTTCACATATTCCTTTGACGCAGCTCCATCATCATGGGGCTTTTTTTAAAAACACATCCTTGATATCCAACACTTTAAGCTGCTCCAGGTTTATCTCCTATATTCTCTGCTCTGTTCTTTTTATTGGAGAATGGTAGTGGAAACCAAGGGCTCTAGGTATGCTCATTGCTACTGGGGTGTCACTGCTTCTAAGCCCTCTCAGCTGACAGAAATGTATGTGTGGATACTACCCTATGCATATGTGTGTGTCTGTAAATATTTCCACATATATCCATCTGTATCTATATGAACCTGATATAAGTTCACACTGATGTTGGAGGCATGATTTTAACTTCCGGGCAATTATACTATAGAAATCTTAAATAATAAAATAGCAGTCTATTTCCTGCCTTGATTTTCTGTTTTGTTTCTACAACCATGACACAGTTTTTGGATGTGTTTTCTAGCTCTAAGATTTTTAAGACTGCCCTATTTGTAGTTTGGAAGCTAGTTGATTGGTTTAATTCTGTGAGCACTGGATGGGCATTCTGGCATGCCAGTGCTGCCTGGTAATGAAGAATCAGGCTTTTTGGCACCATGAGCTAGGACGTTTTCCCCAGTGAAGCACGAACACAATTGGAGGAGGAGGTGGCTTTGAGGGAATCAGATCACTTATCCAGAATATGGACTTCAGCAGGCATCTAGGAATTCTAACTTATGTTCTTGAAAAACTTTTGTCCAAATTCTAGGAAGAAGAACGCCTAAATAAACTAAGACTTGAAAGCCAAGGCTCCCCTGAAAGTAAGTTGCCCCTGCTGCTATAGTCGTTGCCAGTTAACTTGTGATAGAGATGGGGGTGTGGATGAATGTGATCTGGCAGGAGTGCTTATCTTGTGTAGGTGAATTTATGAGAGATCCTTAATGTCCAGAATCAGCCTTATTTTTAATGTTTCCCTTCTGTTGGAGGCCTAACATCTTCTGAGTAGGTTTATGTATCACAGTGGAAGAACCTCGGTCTCCTGGACTGGACTAGATAGGGTGATAGGTGGCATCAGGTCCTACACAGATGTGGAAATTACTGCATGAGTCCACAGCTATACTTCTTCCAGCCTGGTGTTTTTGTTCCAACTGAGATCCTAAGGGCTGTGGTTGTCAGCCTTAAAGATGGATAGTATTCTGTATAGTCCTGCTGTTCATTAATCTTTAAAAAGTCCAGTTCTGTTTTTATCTGGCCAAGCCAGAAGCTCTATAAGTGTATTACCTTCTGGGTTTCATAGGTTAAATTCAGCAGCTATCTTAAATTCATCTGTATGGAGAGCGATGTACCTAGGCCCTTGAGATGTGGAGCCAGTGAATCCATCATAGCACCTGTGCCTAGAGAACTTCTCTTCTAGTAGGAGGACCATACAAAACTAGTGCTGAAAAGCAGAATAAAATAAGCATTCCCCATATGTCCTAAATCAAACTTTTTTAAGTTTTAGTGGCATTTATTTACTTATTTGTCATGCTATAAGTAGGGAAGGGGAAAGTTTTAGAGCAGCGTTCTTTTCTTTTTTCTTTTTTCTTTAAATGGCTGCACCCGAGGCATGTGGAAGTTCCCGGGCCAGGGATTGACCTGCTATGGCAACGCTGAATCCTTTAACCTACAGAGCCAGGTTGGGTATCAAACCTGTGCCTCTCCTTTGACCTGAGCCACTGTAGTCAGATTCTTTAACCTGCTGTGCTACAGTGGGAACTTTTAGAGCAGTGGGGTTTTTTTCTCTTGTCTTTTTAGGGCCGCAGCTGCGGCATATGGAGGTTCCCAGGCTAGGGGTCAAATTGGAGCTGTAGCCGCCAGCCTACACCAGAGCTACAGCAATGCGGGATCCGAGCCACGTCTGCATCCTACACCACAGCTCACGGCCACGCTGGATCGTTAACCCACTGAGCAAGGCCAGGGATCGAACCCACAACCTCATGGTTCTTAGTTGGATTTGTTAACCACTGTGCCATGATGGGAACTCCCTAAGAAAAAAATTTTAATTAAGTGTTGTTACAAGTCTGACTTTTTTGGTTCTCTAGGATAAAGCTGCTTTTTCTTTTTTCTTTTTAGGGTCATACCTGTGGCATATGGAAGGTCCCAGGCTAGGTGTTGAATTGGAGCTACAGCTGCTGGGTTACACCACACTCATAGCAACACAGGATCTGAGCCATGTCTGCCACCTACACCACAGCTCATGGCAACGCTGGATCCTTGAGTGAGACCAGGGATTGAACCCATGCCCTCATGTATCCTAGTCAAGTTTGTTGCCACTCAGCCATGACGGGAACTCCTAAAGCTGCTTTTTTTTTTTTTTTTTTTTTTTTTTTTTAGCTTTTTAACTTTTTAATTTCTTGGTTAGTTTATATGTTATATTTTACTTGTGTTGCTCCTTCCCCTCCACCATTTTCTTTTATTATTCTTCCTTTCCTTCCTTACTTCTTTCTTTTTGCTTTCTTTCTCTTTTTTCTTTTTTTGTTTGTTTGTTTTGTGAAGAACTGCAGAGTTGTTTTTTTTTGTTTGTTTGTTTTGTCTTTTTTTGCTATTTCTTGGGCCGCTCCTGCGGCATATGGAGGTTCCCAGGCTAGGGGTTGAATCGGAGCTGCAGCCACCAGCCTACACCAGAGCCACAGCAACGCTGGATCCGAGCCATGTCTGCAACCTACACCACAGCTCACGGCAATGCTGGATCGTTAACCCACGGAGCAAGGGTAGGGACCGAACCCGCAACCTCATGGTTCTTAGTTGGATTCGTTAACCACTGCGCCACGACGGGAACTCCGAGGGCAGCATCGTGTCCTAACCATCTTCGAATCTCATTAGTGCTTCTCATATTATTTTTCACATTTTAGGTGTTCAGTTAATCCTTGGTTGGATATATGACCAAATATTAGAATTTTTAAATTACTGTTCTCTCTTTGAGCTAGTTTGCCCAGCATAACCTAAAAAAAACTCTAGAGAGGAGGAAACTATAGATTATATTAAGATGACATGAGCAAGAGCTGAGTACAGCTTTACTTCCTTTTAATGCCTCCTAGGCCAGTCAGTCATTCTTTGCCAGGAGTAATTTTTCCTTTTCCTTCATGGATTTATTATATTTCTGTACTTACCCTTCAAGGCTGTGAGGAGAAAGACCACTGAAAATATACCTTGGACTACAATGTCCTTCATGATTTTTCCTTATCTGTTTCTCTATGGGACCAAGAACCCTGGCTGGTGCAGACCTGGGGCAGTTATTTGTGGGGGAGCTTAGGGCACCCAAGTAGGAAGAAGGGATGCAGTCATCCAAGTATGCCTTAGACAGCCCTCTCCTGCTGGGACTACTGCTTTTAACAGCTTACTGCCTTGCTTTGCTTTTCAGCTCTTACAAGCTTGAAGAAAGGATACTTGTTCATGTATAATCTAGTGCAGTTCTTGGGATTCTCCTGGATATTTGTCAACATGACTGTGCGGTTGTTTATCTTGGGAAAAGGCAAGTACAAATTTCAAGGCTGGTTTTCTTTTTTCAGTAGTTTGGCTCACCATTCACTAAATGTAACACTCTCTGCCTTGGGTGTTAATGATAACCCCCCATATTTACATAGCACTTCGTGTCTGTCATTGTACTTTCACATCTCTTACTTTCCATGGCCTTGTGAAAATGGCAGGCTGGATATTCTGTCCATTCTTCCAAGGTGAGTAAACAGGCTTGGACATGGTCAAAGAAATGGTCCACATCTACACAGCTAGCCAGGGGCACATCTTGGACCAGCATCCCTTTCTTACTCACTGCTTGATAGTTCATTTATAACTAAATAAATTGATGTGATACTCCCAGTGTCAAAGTTAATACAAGTCCTAAAGGAATCTCACCCCTTTGGAGCCCAGATAGACTAAATAGACTCTTCTAAAACTGAATGAAAAGACCATCATAAAGATATTAGTTCTTGCTAAATTAATGTATATGTTTAACAGAATTCTGGCCAAAGTAAATGACAACAGAACATGTTTGAGAATGTGATCTTAAGTATTCTGAAATTTTATTGTGAACAATAAATAGATAATAAAATTTGAAGGAAGAAAGTAATAGGACAGGGCTTTTTCTAATATGGAAGAATGATAATTAAAATAATAATAGAGCAGATTAGGTGGCTCAGAAATAGCCCTTATATTACACACACACACACACACACACACACACACACACACACGACACATACATAGTTAGTTAGTTTTTGCTTTTTAGGGCTGCTTCCATGGCACATGGAGGTTCCCAGGCTAGGGGTCTAATTGGAGCTACAGCTGCTGGCCTACGCCATGGCCACAGCAATGCAGGATCCGAGCTATGCAACCTCATGGTTCCTAGTTGGATTCATTTCCCCTGCACCACAGTGGGAACTCCACACACATACATATTTGTATATAATAAAAAGGAATCATGAATGAATGGAAAGGGAAATAATAGTCTAATAATTTTTTGATTGGATGGGAAATCTAATAATGTTTCCAAAGGGAGTTCCTGTTGTGACTCAATGGTAATGAACCCAATTGGTATCCACGAGGATGTGGCCTCAATCCCTCGTCTTGCTCACTGGGTTAAGGATCTGGTATTTTCTTGAGCTGTGATGTAGGTCACAGATGTGGTTTGGATCCTGTGTTGCTGTGGCTATGGTCTAGGTTGGCAGCTGCAGCTCCGATTTGACCCCTAGCCTGGGAAATTCCATGTGCCATAGGTACATCCCTAAAAAAAGGCAAAAAATAAAAAATAAAATAAAAAAGTAATGTTTCCAGAGAAAATTGGTTAATTTTGGGAGGCAGAGAATCTGTTTGACTCTTCTCCTCCAAATGTATACAAAAATAAATCCCCCCAAAGGATTTAAGAGTCATATATTAAAAAGTTGAGTCAATAGAAAATGTAGGTAAATATTTATAAAAATCACAAGTGAAGGGATAGGGCTTTCTAAACTTAAAAGTAATAGAAGAAATCTTAAAGAAAAAGGTCAATATATATGACTACATAAAATGCCTAAATTCCTATATACCTGAAAACATCCAGCCAAAACAGCATTAAAGATTAAGAGCATACTGAATTGAGCAAAGTGGGGATGGAGGGTTGGTGGAAAATTGCAACAAATATCTGCAAGGGTTGGTTTTTTTACATATAAAGAACTTGTACAGATTGATTTTAAAATGTGGAAACTCCACCTGATAAATAAAAGATATGTATCGGCAGTTCGTAAGAGGAAATAAAACTTAATTCAACATACAGCTAAATTTTTAGCTCAGTAATGATGATAGAAATGAAAAATAAGTATTTATGAATTTTGCAAAGTTATAAAAGACACCTAATTTAAGACAAGATATGCTAAAATAAATGCAACGTGGCTATTGGGAGGCTATCTACGTACAGGAACTCTTTTAGAAAATCATCTTGCAAAGTCCATCAAGAACCTTAACTGTTTATATCCTTGATCTTGGTTATTTCACTTCCAGAAATCTGTTCTAAAGAAATAATTGAGGATTTTCCTGGTGGCCTAGTGGGTTAAGGATTTGATATTGTCACTGTGACATGAGTTACTGCTGTTGTGTAGGTTTGATCCTTAGCATGGAAACTTATGCATGCCATAGATGTGGCAAAAAAAAAAAAAAAAAAAAAAAGGCAAAAAAGAAAGAATGAATTGAAACTACAAGAAAAGCGTTTTTAAAAAAAATATATAATGGCATTATTTATATTAGTGACAAATTAGACACTACCTAAATGTACATCAGTGAAGGATTGCTCTAGATTGTTCACTCAGTAGAATGTTGTGAAGCAAATGTGAGTATTTAAAGAGTTTGTAAAAATATGGAAAAATACTTATGATAGACTAAAAAGGAAATATAAATTTGTTCTTCCAGTTTTCTTAAACTAATATGAAAAGAAAAGAACTGAACAAATAAATGTGAAATGATTGGAAAAAAAGACACTGCTTTCAAATAGTTTGAATGGACGATACATAATTTTTTTTTTTCTTTGTCTTTTTGCCTTTTCTAGGGCCGCTCCCTCGGCATATGGAGGTTCCCAGGCTAGGAGTCTAATTAGAGCTGTTGACGCCAGCCACAGCAAGGCCAGGGATCGAACCCGCAACCTCATGGTTCCTAGTCAGATTCATTAACCATTGCGCCATGACGGGAACTCCACATAATTTTTTTCTTTATTTTGTAAAGTAAATATGAGAAATATTAGAAAAAGTAGAAGCACAATGGAAAATATAAACTCTATTTAAAAAGGAAGAAATCCTGTAGACTGTTTTATTCTTCAGTCCTAAATTTTGCCATCTGAGGTTTGTGAGGTGAATTGTAGTTAGCTCCAGAATCATTTGAAAGAAGGGCCTATTGTTTTTCCAGCCTGCTTAATTAACACCTTGGAATTCTACAAGGCACAGTAGTAGACTAGTGAAAAACTTCTTGGAGTTCTTGCTGTGGCACAATGGGATTGGTGGTGTCTTGGGAGCTCTGGGAAGCATGTTCCATGCCCGGCACAGTGGGTTAAGGATCTGACATTGCTGCAGCTGCAGGTTAGGTGGCAACTGCAGCTCAGATCTGATCCCTGGCCCTGGTCCTCCATATCTTGGACAGCCGAAAAAAAAAAAAAAAAAAAAGAATTCTCAAATGCCTATTATCTTATAATCTTGTGTAACTAGACATCTACAGATGAGGTACTTAAAGAAACAGAGGAAGTCTCAGACAGGTCTCAGACCTGTAGTTCTTAGTAGTATGGATTTATCGCAAGTCCCATGGAATGAATAGGGACATTCAAATACATAAATAATTTACTTAACCTAATATAGTTGGGTTGATTCTATAAGTTCCTCTGTAAGCCTGCTGGCAGTTAGGTGATCCAGTCCAAAAGCTTCTAAGTTATTTGGGTCATATGTTTAAGCTGCCTGGATTTGTAATTTCTATTTTGGTTCTGAGCCCCTTCCCAACTACCTAGTGGAATGGAGCTGCTGGTTTAATTCTTCCTTTATCAGTCCTCAAAGCTCTAGTAAGGACCTCGGGCCTGGTTGGTACCCAGGGACATAGCTGGGCCTTTGCAACTCATTTTGAATAAAGGGTGTTGATTAATGGCAAATTCCACACACCTGTTTTTTTCATGTAAACATGTATATGCTAAACTTCTTATGCTAAGGAAATAGCAAACCGTTGGGCTTATTTAGCAACTCTTGTTTGTCTCTCTGTTAAGTGTTACTTTTTTATTAAATAAATAAAAAATTTTTTCTAGTTATAAAAATGTGTTAATTACTGAAAAACTTAAGTAAAACAAAACAACTCTACCATAATCCCATCTATCAGAGCAACAAATTCATGGCACCTTGTTGTATATCTTCCTAACCCAAATAACTTCCTTGGGAGCAGTTCCTAAAATGAAATTATGAGATTAAAGGGCAGATTGTTTTTAAGGATTGATGTATGCTGCTAGAAAGAGTATACTGTCTTATACTACCACTATTTAAATCCATATCCATTAATATATGAGTGCCTTTTAGTACTTTGAAAAAGTTTTTTCAAATCATAAAAGTAAATGGACTGATTTTAAAAAGTTTGAAAGATGGGAGAAAACTAGTAGGGAAGAGGTGTAGGGGGGATGGAAGGGGAGGTGAGTAAGCCATTGTCCATCACTGTTAATATTTCCATATATTTCCTTTTAGTCTTTTTCCTCCTGCAGTTAAAAATTATAATTATACTGTGTGTACAGTTTTGCATCTTTTAAAAACAGTATTATAAGCATGTTAATATTATTAATGTTCTTTATCAGTTTAGAAATCAGATTTCTATTCCTGAATTGAAACAAGGATGAATTTTCCATAAAACAGAAGCAAAGCAATGTGATTTAATTTTTATTTATCCAATGCTAAATCTTTTTTTTTTTTTTTCTTTTCTAGGGCCGCTCCCGCGGCATATGGATGTTCCCAGGCTAGGGGTCTAATCGGAGCTGTAGTCGCCGGCCTACGCCAGAGCCACAGCAACGAGGGATCCAAGCCGCGTCTGCAACCTACACCACAGCTCAGGGCAACGCCGGATCCCCAACCCACTAAGTGAGGCCAGGGATCAATCCCGAAACCTTATGGTTCCTAGTTGGATTCATTAACCACTGAGCCACGACGGGAACTCCTCCAATGTTAAATCTTAAGTCACAGTTCTCTAGTTCAGTATAGCGGAGAACCTCATTTTTCAAAGGTAATTTGTTCAAGGAATTAAAAAGTGAATCCCCTTAAAAAGGATACCAGAATTTCACTGTAAATGGTGACAAAGATATTTGATTGGGGTTTTGTCTTGACAAAGGGACATTTAAAATTATGAATAAATTTTTTATCTTACATATAGAAAAATTTAACTTGTAATTTTGCATTAATTCTTCAAAGAAAGGGATTAGTCAAGTTTTGAACTTACTTATTGGTGGAATTTTTCTGGCACAATTATATAGTAACACGTATGTGTACCATTCTTCATTTCACATTTAACTTTGTAGCAAGATTTTAAAGTGGATCATCTTTGCAAAAATAGCAGAAGATATCTTCAGTCTTCACAAGGGCCTCTTTTATTCATTTGGTATTTAAACTGTACTCTTTTGAGGTACCTGCAGTGTCATTTTTATTGGTAACTTGCCTAACTCTGCCACTTCTCAGAGGCACTAATTGTATTTCATAGGCCAGGAGATAAGAATCCACAATCTTCTTCAATGTATGGGATGAAGAATTGTCTTTCCCAGAATGTTAGTGGTGCCCTGACTGAGAAACACTGCAGAGAAGAATGTAGGAATGCAGGATGTCAAATGAAGATCAGTATGAAAAGTAAAACATACTAAGTTATGGACCACTCCAAATTGATGCACATTTGTTGACCTCATATAAGCAGTAACTATTTAAATTGTTATATAATATTCCATGTAGTAGATACACTATAGTTTACTTAAACTTTCCATACTCTTAGGTTTAGGCTGTTTCTACATTAATGCACTTAGAAATATGTAGTATTTCACAGAACAGACTTTGTTGCTAAAGATTTTTTTGGTTGCTTTTTAAGGCTGTACTGTTGGCATATGGAAATTCCTAGGCCAGGGGTTGAAGCAGAGCTGTAGCTGCTGATCTGAGCTGGTCTCTGACCTATACCACAGCTCACGGCAATGCCAGATCCTTAACCCACTGAGTGAGGCCAGGGATTGAACCCCCATCCTCATGGGTACTAGGCAGGCTCATTACCACTGAGCCATAATGGGAATTCCCTCATTTTAGATTTTTTAGTTAGGATAGGTTTGCAGAATAAGAATAGGATTAAATATGTAGATTCAATTAAGTTTTCTGAAAATTTTATTCAGTACTTTTACACTTTTGAATTTATTTATGATTGTATAATCTTTGAGATTATTTTATTATTTTATTTTACTTTTTGTCACACTCACAAAATATAGAAGTTCCCAGGCCAAAGATTGAATCTGAGCCACAGTTGTGACCTATGCCACAGTTGTAGCAGTGCTGAATCCTTTTAACTCTCTGTGCTGGGCTGGGTATTGAACTGCTGCCTCCACAGCGACCCGAGCCACTGTAGTCAGATTCTTAACCCACTGCACCATAGTGGGAACTCCAGTTTTTGAGATTTTAAAAGGCTAGATTGTATTCAGTATACGTGACACAGTTTTAGCTTTAAATTAAATGAGATAATGGATCTGAAAAGAATTATTGTGCTTGATAAATAGATTTTTCAGCATATAGTAACTGAGTGAAGTCTAGGTATACTTTTTTTCCTTGCCTTTTAAAATTGAGAAGGGCATACAGAGTTTATGTGTGAATTGTCTGGTAACCAGTAGAATTTATTATTCAGGTCCACAGAAGCTTGTGCCCCTCCAGCTTAGTTGGTTAGTGAACTTGAATCTGTCTGGTTGTTTATTATACTTTTCCTAAAATTTATTTCGTGTACAGAGTTACCTAGTTTGCAAAATCATTCTCTTGGAGTTTGCCAATTGATTTACCCTCAATGTGTATTTGCCCCGTAGAATCCTTCTATGACACGTTCCACACCGTGGCTGACATGATGTATTTCTGCCAGATGCTGTCAGTTGTGGAAACTATCAATGCAACAATTGGAGTCACTAAGTCACCAGTGATACCTTCTCTTATCCAGGTATTGAACAGTTGAGTTTGAGGGTGGGGAAATGAAAGATTTCAATATTTATTTAGTAGGTATCCACATTTTGCTGAGACATCTCAATTAGTAAAAATATGTATTTGTATAGGAATTTTTCTTATCAGGAGGGAAAACTTGAAACAGGGATATTTTCTAAAGCAGAGTTTTGCCATTTCAGGTCTGTTTCATTGTTTATGATATCTTCATGAAATCACAACATTATAAAAAGAGCTTTAAAATCAGGATTTTCAGGCAGGAGTGGAAAACTCTACCGTCAGTCTTCTTAGATAGGGATGTGCATGGCCTCCTCCCACCTTGGGCTGATGAAGGTGATGTGATACTTAGGAACCCTTTTCACTTTGGACTTTCTTCCATCAATGAAGGTGGCTCTTTTGCCTCCTGTAGGGAGTTCGCCCCCCTCCCCCCTGCCCTGCCGCCCAAGTATATCTACATTGTTTCCTAATATTTGGAAGATTGCTATTAGGAATGGGGTGTCAAAGCCTGTGGGCCTCCTTGCCTTGTTTTCTAGCTATGCAATTACACATTATTAAATACCATTCACCCAGACTGAGGGGAAACCAGCTGACTGTTAGTTAGTCTCTTCGGGATCCTGTTTTTATAGTTCAGCCCTTTTCTGGCTACCAGCACTGGCATTTTGATAGTATCAATTGCGTGGTTAAGATTGTTATTATAATAGACCTGGTATTTCTATGTTTTCTGTTTTTGTTTAGTTTAAAAAATTAAAGGGTATAGTGAATGATCCACTGATAGGAAATAATGTTTTTTTTTTTTTTGGTATATCAAAGAAGCATCAGGGTAGAATTTCTAGGGCAAGATAAAAGGGACAGTTTTGGTGTCATCACATCACATGGCTCCAGGGAGTGCCATTCGTGTAGGAATACAATGCAAATGAAGCCTTCTAGAGTTGGGCAGTGCTGTGTGAGTCAACATGGATGAATCTTGGGAGTTGAGCAAGAAGCAAGTCAGAGTATAATACGTAGAGCATGATTTCAGAAAGTTTAAAAACAGGCAAAACGAAACAGTGTTGTTGAGGAATATATACATAAGCACTAAACCTATAAAGATAAGCAGTAGAATATTTTACACAAGATAGTAGATACCTATGGGGTGAGGGGGTGCCACACTGGTCATGTTGTTTCTCAGCTTGAGTTATTTGTATGCAGATGTTCACTTGGCAGTATTCTTTAAACTGTGTATGAATGTGTGTGTATTACACATGTCTGTCCAGAAAGACTGGCTTGGGCACTTTAATTTGTTCTAAATTGTTCTCAGTCTTTTTCTATTTACCTTGGATTCAGTGGGTTAGGCTTCAGATAACTCATTTATCTGTTGGTTTTTTAAAAATATATTTTTGAACTTGTTTCTCTCCTTTGGGTCCTTTGAATAGCTTCTTGGAAGAAACTTCATTTTGTTTATCATCTTTGGCACCATGGAAGAAATGCAAAACAAAGCTGTGGTTTTCTTTGTGTTTTATATATGGAGCACAATTGAAATTTTCAGGTGGGTAGAAATGCCAGGATGCTGTTTGAGTGCTTCTCCCACTCTGGAGCAGCTCTTTGCTTGAGAGAATTGCTATCTTACTCAGAGTCTCATTTGATTTGAGATTAAGGTTCCCTGTGTGGAGAGTTCTACCTGCAGCTATGTGCTCTGCAAAGGGGAAGCAGAGTTGTTTTTTTTTTTTTTTTAAAGTGGTCAATGGATCATAATACCAGCCTGAGTACTGAGGAGCAGAGGGAGAAGTCCAGAGAAATGAAAGGCCCTTCTTATCCTTCAGGAGCTTATCTTGGAAAGAGAGGACTCATTCACAAGGAAAAATTCTTGAAGGGGTTGAAGGAGAATCCCAGGTTGGATGGAACTAGTGAAGACCAGCCTTCAAGAAGGAATGATTAAAAAACAACAACAACAACAACAAAAAAACAACAACAGAGTTCCCGTCGTGCCGCAGTGGTTAACGAATCCAACTAGGAACCATGAGGTTGCGGGTTCAGTCCCTGCCCTTGCTCAGTGGGTTAACGATCCGGCGTTGCTGTGAGCTGTGGTGTAGGTTGCAGACACGGCTCGGATCCCGCATTGCTGTGGCTCTGGCGTAGGCTGGTGGCTATGGCTCTGAATAGACCCCTAGCCTGGGAATCTCCATGTGCCTCGGGAGCGGCCTAAGAAATAGCAAAAAGACCAAAAAATAAATAAATTAAAAAAAAAAAAAAAAAAGGAATGATAGGAGAGTTCCCACTGTGGTGCAGTGGGTTAAGAATCTGACTGCAGTGGCTTGGGTCACTTCAGAGTAGGGGGTTTGATCCCCAACCCAGCACAGTGGGTTAAAGGATCTGGCATTGTCACAGCTGTGGTGTATGTTGCAGTTGCCGCTTGGATTTAATCCCTGGCCCAGGAACTTCCATTTGTTGTGGATGTGGCCATTAAAAAAAAAAAAAAAAAAGGAATGATAGAAATTAATCTTTTACTGTAAGGCGACTGAAGTTTGAATTGACCTCTTCTCTGATTCTTCCATTCTCAGTTATCAATAGAAGAAATATCACTTAAAGATCTACTTGGAGTTCCCTTTGTGGCTCAGCAGTTAACGAACCCGACTAGGATCCATGAGGATGCGGGTTTGATCCCTGGCTTTGCTCGGTGGGTTTGGGGATCTGGCATTGCTGTGAGCTGTGGTATAGGTTGCAGACATGGCTCGGATCCCATGTTGCTGTGGCTGTAGCCTGGGAACTTCCATATGCTGCAAGTGCAGCCTTAAAAAGCAAAAAAAAAAAAAAAAGAAAAAAAAAGATCCAGTTAAAGGAGATATCTTCTCTACCAGACCGTACATATTCCATACTTTTTTTCCCCAGTCACATAGAGCATTAGTTTTGTAAACTGACTCCTCAGCTCTAGGTTTGGTGGTATTTTGGTAAGGTTGACAGTTGAAAAGGGAGAACAGGCATTTGCAGCCCTAGATTATGTCTGTATTCCATGGCACCCAGCGTACACTTTAATCTACTTAACACAAAGGTGAAAGAGATTATAGGTACTTAATATTCACTTTCACTGTTTCAGAAGAAACTGATTTTTTATGTTATCTCTTTTTAAATAGAGGATGCTTGATTATAGATTAGAGGTCGTTTGTATACTTTAATTTTGGTAATGTTTGTTTACGCAGAGATAAACTATCAAAGCATCTGTCGTCTTTACCTACTTGGAACATAGATCAGAACTAGGAATAAAGTCAAAAAGCTTCTGAGCATCTGTTCCATCTACTGAACTTTTTCTTTTTCTTTTTTTTTTTTTTTGTCATTTTGTCTCTCAGCATATGGAGTTCCCAGGCTAGGGGTCCAATCGGAGCTGTAGCCACCGGCCTATGCCAGAGCCACAGCAACGAGGGATCCGAGCCGCGTCTGCAACTTACACCACAGCTCACAGCAACGCTGGATCGTTAACCCACTGAGCAAGGGCAGGGACCGAACCCGCAACCTCATGGTTCCTAGTCGGATTCGCTAACCACTGCGCCACGACGGGAACTCCTTTTTTTTTTTTTTTTAATAAGAGTTGCAAAGTTTATTTCAGGTTCTCTCTTGGGTTTTTTTGTATTTTTTTTTTCTTTTTTGCCACACAGGCAGTATGTGGGAATTCCTAGAGCAGGGATTGAAGCTACGCCGCACAGCAGCAACCAGGGCCACAGTGGTGAGAACGCAGGAGCCTCAACCCACTAGGCCATCAGAGAACTCCCCTACTGAACTTTTTCGAAGATGGCTCCTTTGAGATCTCAGCTTTAGTCTGCCATTATCAAGAATTCATATCTTTTGATGATTGGAGGAGTATAATGGGAGTTTATAATTCTGAAGAAGCCATGTGTGGCTAAATGTGAAATTATTCTTCTTGAATGATGTTCTAGGGTTGCATTCAGTGGCTTTTAACATGTGATTTCCTTATTTTCCATAGGTACCCCTTCTACATGCTTACCTGCATTGACATGGATTGGAAGGTGCTCACGTGGCTTCGTTATACTGTGTGGATTCCCTTATATCCTCTGGGATGTTTGACAGAAGGTACTTTCAGGAACTCTAGATTTTTTTTGTCTTTTTAGGGCTGCACCTGTGGCATATGGAAGTTCCCAGGCTAGGAGTTGAATTGGAGCTACAGCAGCAGGCCAGAGCCACAGCCATGTGGGATCCAAGCCTCATCTGCGACCCACACCACAATTCATGGCAATGCCGGATCCTTAACCCACTGAGTGGTGCCAGGGATCTAACCCACATCCTTATGGATATTAGTAGGCTTCCACTGAGCCACAACAGGAACTCTAGGAATTCTAGATTTTATATCTTAGCTCCGAGGGATAGCTAAGCCAATAGGCCAGACATTTCTTCCTCCCTCTGCCAGCTTTAGTTTGATATATGGGTGTTGGACTTTCCAAGAACTTCTTTCTAGTGGCTTCATTCCACAATACTCCTGGTATTCAGACTGTTCCAAGGAAGCAACTCATTTTGTTAAGGTTGAGAAGCTAAGCGGTCATGTTTTGCATGCTTCCTACTTATCTGGTACTTTAAACTTTCCAAAGCAAGGTCATATGACTTCATTTTATTATGACAAATACCTAGTCAGTGAGTCAGATAGGGATTTTTCTCCCCATTTTATGGAATAAGAAACTGAAGCTCATGAGTTACCTTTTTGGCTCAGCGGAAAGGAATCTGACTAGCATCCATGAGGACACAGGTTTGATCCCTGGCCTTGCTCAGTGTGTTAAGGATCCAGCGTTGCCATGAGCTGAAGTGTTGTCGCAGACATGGCTCAGATCTGGCGTTGCTGTGGCTATGGTGTAGGCCAGCGGCTACAGCTCTGATTCAACCCCTAGCCTGGGACCCTCCATATGCTGCAGGTGCAGCCCTAAAAAGACAAAAAAAAAAAAAAAAAAAAGAAAAAGAAAAGAAAAAAAAGAAACTGAAGCTCAGTGCTATCAAATGACTTTTCCTCATTTATCTTTGTTGTCATCTTAGAGGTTTATTTCTTAGGAAAACTAAGGGGAGAAAAAAGAAGGCATGAGCCCTTTGTAAAGGGAGGAAGAAGCATTTTCAACAAACCCAGAAATGAAAATTTGAGGGATAAGAAGGGCCTATCAGTAGGTGTGACTGTATTTTCATTTGCTTCTAAAAAGTTCTTGTTTCTGCTTTCAGCTGTCGCAGTGATCCAGTCCATTCCAATATTTAATGAAACAGGGAGATTCAGCTTCACATTGCCATATCCAGTGAAAATCAAAGTTAGATTTTCCTTTTTTCTTCAGATTTACCTTATAATATTATTTTTAGGTAAGTAATGGCTCTGTAGACATTTTCCTGTTACTTCTTGGATGGTAGAGTTCAATGATTCAAGGTTGTTTTTTTTTTTTGTCTTTTTAGGGCTGCACCCATGGCATATGGAGGTTCCCAGGCTAGGGTTCAAATCAGAGCTGTAGCTGCCAGCCTACACCACAGCCACAGCAACACAGGATCCAAGCCGTGTCTGTAACATACACCACAGGTCACAGCAAGCCAGATCCTTAACCTGCTGAGGCCGGGGTCGAACCCGTGTCCTCATGGATGCTAATTGGGTTCCTTAACTACTGAGCCATGATGGGAACTCTTCAGTGATTCAGAGTTTTAAAACTCCTTATCAGAATTCTTATTTTCAAAAGACTAGCAATAAGTTAGAGAACAATTACTTTGCAAAACAGACCCATTAGGAGAATATGCTACATGTGGAAGTATTTCTTCCTGCATCTCCAGTAGTTATCGTCTTAAAATGTTCGTGGTCATTGGGAATACACAGTAAGATATTTCATGCTTAAGATAATATAAGAAGCACTTTTAAAATTGAATAAAAAGGAGATCCCTGGTGGCCTAGTGGTTAAGGATCCAGCGTTGTCAACTGCTGTGGGATGGGTTTGATCCCTGGCTGGGAGACTTCTGCATGCCTCAGGTAGTCATTTTACTTTTTGTTTGTTTGTTTGTCTTTTTTCCATTTCTTGGGCCGCTCCGGCGGCATATGGGAGGTTCCCAGGCTAGCAGTCTAATTGGAGCTGTAGCTGCCAAGCCTACACCAGAACCACAGCAACATGGGATCCGAGCCGAGTCTTCGACCTACACCACAGCTCACGGCAACACCGGATCCTTAACCCACTGAGCAAGGGCAGGGATCGAACCCGCAACCTCATGGTTCCTAGTCGCATTCGTTAACCACTGCGCCATGACGGGAACTCCCTCATTTTACTTTTAATAATTTCAGTAGCAGATTCCTTATCCAGAGGAATTATTATAGAGGTAGTAATACCAGCTGGTAGCAAGGAAGGAAGAAGGCAATAAAGACCTCTGAGCATCTAAGAGAAAGCCTTCTACCTAACAATAAGGAAGCCCCTCCCACTCCTCATGTAAAACCTTATTTATTACTTTTATATAAAATCACAAATTCTTGCCTTAACTCATAAAAACTGAGAAAGAACTAAAAGAAGATAAAAAGAAGTAACCCTAGGTCAATTGCAATGTGAGAGTTTTAAAAGCCTTCCTAACTATGAGGACTGTTTATTTTATGTAAAGTTCTAACACATTTTAATATATGTATTTCTCCCTGTGGTATTTCACAAAAGTCTTGAAATGTGGCTGTCTGGTTTCCTGGCAACAGAAGGATGTGATGGCAGATAGTCTACCAGTTGTCTATTTCTTGTAACAAATTACCCCCAAACTTAGCTTAAGACAATAAACATTTATCATCTCACATCTGTTCTGAGGGTCAGGAAGCAGGCTAGCTGGGTGGCCCTGGCTTAGGGACCCTCATGAGGTTTCAGTCAAGCTGTCAGTTCTGCAGACTTGACTGGGGCTGGAGGATCTGCTCCAAGCTCACTCATGAAGCTGTAGACAGGAGACCTCACTTTCTTGCCATAGTATTTCTCCATTTGGATGTGTATGACATGGCTGGTCCCTGAAGTAGGTGATCCAAGAGAAACAAAGGCCATACTGCCTTTGTTTGCCTTAAGCGATTTTCATTATAGAACTACATTTGACATATAATGTTGTGTAACTTTAGGGTATATAATATGTTGATTTGATAGATTTATAAATTGTAGTATGATTCCCATTGTAGCAATGATTAGCTCTTCTATTGTGTCCACACTTCTTTTTATAACTACCTCAGAAGCAACAGTATGTCATTTTGGTTGTATTCTGTTTGTTACACAGACCAAACTTGTACAGTGTGGGAGGGGACTACACAAGGGTGTGAAATCCCAGGAGGTAGGGATCATTGGGGACTAGCTTGGAGGCTTGCTACCCCAGACAGTGACAGACCACAAAAAGTAAACCCAAGAAGTTGGAAAGCACAGTGATCTTGATCATTTAGAATTTAGAAGTAGGGGAGAAGAGACCTACACCCTTTAGAAGCCCTTCAGGGAATCAGCACATGGCAAAAAAGCACAGTTAAAAAATACATATTATGAGGGTAGGTCACCTGCTGAAGGTTCAATATTATTCCATTTCTTTTCCATTTCAGAAAGGGTATAATCCATTTCAGAAAGATTTCTAACCAAAGATGTTAAAATGTTTGGTACTTGAAGGATGTAAGCTTCAATTTGGAAGGTGCACTCACTAAAAGAGTACTTTACCTCTTTTACTGGCTACATCTAGTATTACTGTTATTGGGCTCCATGAGGTGAGCCTATGGATAGTGTTAAAGAGGAATAAGTATTGGAAAGACCCTTAAAATATTTTACTAAAAAAGCATGAAGGGTAGACATATTTTAATGTGCACTAACTCTAATGGTTTTTGTGTTGTTTATACTATTGCATGTTCTAATTTACAAGGTTCTATACTCATATTTAGTTTGCCTAAAATGGATATGTATTTGTTCTTATTCTTCAGAATGAAATAAATACTAAATTTGCATAATTTACAAGCAATATAACAACCAGTTACATTTGTATGTAGATCAAAGTGTTTGCTTTTCTAAACATATGTTCTCTCACAGTGTCTGTAAATAAGTTTTTTTTTTTTGTCTTTTATTTTAGGGCCACACCCTTGGAATATGGAGGTTCTCTAGCTAGAGGTCCAATCTCAGCTGTAGCTGCTGGCTTGTGCCACAGCCAAAGCAATGCCAGATCTGAGCCGAGTCTGTGACCTATACCACAGCTCATGGCAACGCCGGATACCTAACCCACTGAGTGAGGCCAGAGATCGAACCTGTGTCCTCATGGATGCTAGTCAGATTCGTTTCCACTGAGCCACAACGGGAACTCCTGTAAATAAGCTTTTTAAACTTAAAAAAATCTTTTTTTTTGATAAAATAAGTGTCTTTAACCCTGTTGTATAATGAGAAAAGTGGGGTGAGGCTAAGCCGCAGAACTACTCAGTGATCACATAGGACTGAAATTTTTTTCTAGTTCACTTAATTGTGCTTTCTAGAAAAGTGTCTCATACCTTTTAGGCTATTGCTTAATACATATTATTGCATAGCCTTGAATTAAATATTGGGTTATCACTATATTTCAGATTTGTGTTATTTCATTTTATGTAAACCTTACCGTAAAAGAAAGAAAAAAAAAAGAATATTAAACTCTAATTAGATTTTTAGGGATGAAGCTTACCAATGTTTGCAACTTAACATTGAAATACATAAAAAATGAGATGGGAATGGGTATGTGACAAAGTTTAAATATAATAAAAAGTTAAAATCTAGGTAGTACCCACTGTATAATGATTTAATCTTTTGTATATGTGAATTTTTTCATAATAAAACATGGGAGAAAATTAAATTGTTAAGACCCACTGGGGAAAAATTCAGTTGTTTCTAGTGCACTGCTAATAATTTGTCTGCGTTGTACTTCTTGAGCAAGTGAAATAAGGACAGGATTGTAGGATGTTGGAAGTAGACAACTAGAGATTATCCCTGTCCCAAGAGCTTCTACTTAGAAACAGAGACAAAGATTCTCATTTCTAATTGGCTTCTTTTCTTTTTCAGGGTTATACGTAAATTTCCGTCATCTTTATAAACAGCGCAGGCGGCGCTTTGGACAAAAAAAGAAAAAGATCCACTAAAAAGAAAGATTTAGATGACCTCTTGCCAGTTTGAGCCTAATCTTTAATTCTTACAGTTTTACCTTCTTGTACTGATGTAAAAGTTTTTTGTTTTTTTTTTTAAATGATTAAATTCTCAGTGAGGCTGTTTTCCTTTTCCCCCAGTAACATTCCTGAATTTACTGTATTATCTTAGTGTAGTACTCGCATGACATGGATTCCTGACACCTGATGACAGGGTCATTCTTGTGTATTCTGTTAGTGACACAAAAGACTCGGCCCTACTCCCACTCACTTCACGTCCAGTCAGTCTGTTTTACAGGCCAGAGCTATTTCTTCAGTGCCCTGTCCCTACCAGCTACTGGCCATTCTCAGCTGGGATCTGTTCTTTTCAGCTGTTGCTTGTGTGGAAAAAAAAAAAAGCAAGACTATGTTGCTGTATAGGAGACTATGAAAGTGACTCAGGCAGGACTTAATAGATTCTGTACCCAGGAGACTACTTGTTAAGTGGGTTGGGATTGATTTTTTTGAAAATCAAGTTTGACTCATTGATAAAACACTTCTGAGTCTGAGTGGGGCTAGGTCACATGTTACCTCTGAATCTTTTGGCCTCTCTAACAACATCTAACCTGCGCGGGCAGTGCAGAGGCACGCAGTGATGTGAGAGAAACCAAGTCACAACCTTGGAACACCATGACCACTTACTTCATTCCTAACTAAATCAGAACTCTCTGTCTCTGTATATATATCTCCCCACACACTTTTTAGAGCCACACCCTCAGCATATGGAAGTTCCCAGGCTAGGGGTTTAATAGGAGCTACAGCCTGCTGCTACACCACAGCCATAGCAATGCCAGATCCAAGCCGTGTCTGTGATCTATACTACAGCTCATGGCAACACTGGATCCATAACCCACTGAGTGAGGCCAGGGAGCATACCCTCGTCCTCATGGATACTAGTCAGGTTGTTTCCACTGCACCACAACAGGAACTTTAGAACTATTTTCAACACTAAAGAAAGATAAATCATTAGTTAGAAAACAATGAGATTATATAAGCATTCCAAACCCAAATGGCACTACAGGGATCAGAAGGGTCACACTGGCAATGCAGCCTGTGACAAACTGGAAACATCTGAGTAGGCCAGACTAAATATACCTACAAAGCTGTCTTAGGCTGTACACAAACAAAAACATCAGTCCTCCTTCCCCTGCACAGACTGAGTCCATTTACTTGTGTACCTGTCAGGGTAAGTTGGTGGGATTATCTATTTTTTGAATAGGCCTCAGAAACACCTGCTTTTATTCTTCTGCTGTTTCACCTATCTGCAGTAGGATGGTGAAAACAGAGTAAGAACTTCAGCTGGAGAACCACCAGCCAGGCCTTTAACAAGGCCTGCAGGAAATCCACCAACAAAGGAAATAGAAAAAAAATCCAGACATTATGATTTGGCCATTGTCCGAGACATCGGTTTCCCCTAATACATTCCAAGTAAACCAGGTAAAATAAGTGTTAGAAGTAATGTCTGCATATAAGAATTTAAGGCATGACAGCTTCTGCTGTTCTGCCATTCCCGTTGTTTCTGGGGGAAAGGGTACTACTCAGTGAGTTACGCTGTTTCTCTGAGCCCAGGATGGAAACTTGGTTGGACCTCAAAGCATCTAATTAGCATAGCTGGCTGATTTTTTTACAAGCTCACTACACTGAAGGATGTTTTGCATGTCTGCAACTTCTGTCAATTGTTTGTATTAATTTCTGGTGTTCTTTCAACTGACTTTCTATGTGTAACTGGGCAGATAAGCTTTATAGCAGATTATGCTCTATCTTTATAGCAGAATCTTGTATTCTTAGTGATTGTTATAAACCCCGTTATTGCTGTCTGAGAAAGCAAAAGACTGTATTTCTATTAAATATTTACAATCAAAATCCTGCTAACTTGTGCTTAAAGATTATTTAGTCTAATGGTTTTCAAATTGTGTTAAATTCCTTTGTTTAGACAAAATATTATATAGGCATACCTCACTTTACTTCACTTTAATGCACTTCACATATATTTTCATTTTTTACAAATTGAAGATCTGTGGCAATCCTGTGTTGTCAGATGATGATTAGCATTTTTTAGCAATAAACTTTAAGGTATCTACATTTTATTTTAGACATAAAGCTACTGCACACTTAACAGACTACAATATAGTGTAAACATAACTTTTAATGGGAAACCAAGAAATTCGTGTGACTTGCTTTACTGCAATAGTCACTTTTACTGTAGTGGTCTGGAAGAAAACCTGCAGTATCTGAGATAGGCTTATATAGCAATTCAGCATCTTGAGTAAGACATGGTTGCTTGGGTTGACACCTGAGGGGTTAATAATACCTTAGGAGGTTTACAGAGCAATTTGAAAGCATGGAGTATGTAAATAAAGCTTGGAGAAGTTAGATGACTTGCCCAAGGTCATGAAGCTAGCTGATGAATTGGAACCATAACTGACTATACTGATCTGTCAGAATCCACCTTGATGGAACCTGGCCTAAGCAATGAAGCCTAGCCAGTGTCAGAATCAAAGAAGTCAATGTGGAACCCAAGGAACCTTCAAGACTCATGAATCTATGCCACTTAGGAAGTTGAAATTATATTTAGGTTATAGGACAGACCCATTAGTTTCCCAGAATAATAATTTTATAGAAAATCAAACATTTTATTATCATTAAAAATTTGAAGATACGAGAATCATTTTATACATTTAAGATTGCTGTTTAAAAATTTGTATCTCAAGTACACCAAAAGCAACTAAGGGTTACCACTGAGTTTTTGTCCAAGTTCTAAGGAAATTCTGAAACTCTGATTTTGGGCTTGTGTTTAGCAAGTCCCAGACAGTCTGGGCTGTTCATTCCAAGCAGAGAAGCTTGAAAATGTCCCATGGTTGGGAGAGGAGAGGAGTGAAGAGGTCTTTTGGCAGCAGAGAACCCAGGTTTTAGGTTTCCTGAGGAAGGTGGGGACGGTTTTGTGCTGGTCAGTTCTTCAAGCATCTCAGGAGATGTGGCCACTGTGGGAGCAACAGTTGTCTTTCGGGCTTAAAGACTCTGAGCTCCAAAAAGCTGAAGTCAAAGCCCAAGCAACTGCCCACCTTTGCAGAGCCCCGCTCAGACTAGCAGAGTCCAACCCACAAGTGGTGCTTCTGAAGCAGCCTCAGGAAGGTCTCTGAGTAGCTACTTCAATAGGTGAACAGACGAGAAAAGTTTTTACCTTAAATCATTTTCACTTGAAAAAAAGAAGGAAGGCTCCCAAAGTCAGCTTCACATTCTTTCAGTGCTGCTCCCAGAGAAGTCTGTCTGCAAAGGTGTAATGTTGTGGTCATACCCGGCATACTCAGAGGTGCCAGTACTGGCTAGCTTGAGCTGCTGGGCGGCATGGGTCAGCTGGAACGCAGCATCAGGATGGGCTGTGTCGGGCAGCAGTGTGCACTCCCTTTCCAGCATGTCAGCCACCCCTTTGAGCAAGTCCAGGAAACCAAAGGCCAGAGCAGCCTTTCGTAAACGATTTAGCTCCTGAAACAAAATAAAATCCCTAATGTTCCTGCAATGCATTTTCCTCACTAAGTGCTCAGCTTAATGTAAGTTCTCCTTAATCCTCAAACTTAAACAAGCATTTTTATATGAGAACAAATGCTTGTACATAGATGCCAATAACAAGAGAGTGTGGTGGGAGTTCCCGTTGTGGCTCAGAGGTTAATGAACCTGACCAGCATCCACGAGGATGCGGGTTCGATCCCTGTCCTCGCTCGGTAGGCTAAGGATCCAGTGTTGCCCTGAGCTGTGGTGTAGGCTGACAGCTACAGCTCCGATTAGACCCCTAGCCTGGGAACTTCCATGTGCTAAGGGTGCAGCCCTAAAAAGACAGAAAGTCCAAAAAAAAAAAGAGTGTGGTGCTATGCCTGGAAAGTGGTTCCTCTACAGGTGATCAGAAGTTAAGGAAGACAGTGACTGAAACTCAGGTCATCTTCACCACAGTCCATGAGCACTTATGCCAAACATGGAAGAACTTTGCCTCTATCATTTCATGTACTCAGAACTCTAAATTACTTTCTTCTGTTACTCAAGTACAGAAAAGGCTTGCCTCAAGCCTCACAGGGCTGTTAACCCTCTGGTGCCTCTCTGGCTGGAGGCTTAGACTGAAGGACAATGAACACGTTTGGAGAAGGCTCTGGAGAAGTCAGGAAGTCTGACTGCCGAGACTGCCACAAAAAGAAAGGTCGAGCAGTAAATGGAAGCAGAAATATGAAGTGCCTCATCAATCACTTAGCAGTGTGATCTGGGCAAGTTGTATGCCTATCTGGGGGTCAGTGGTCTCATTTAGAAAATGAGGATAACCTCTTCCTTGCCCACTGCAGGGCCTGGCAGCTATGGGGTAGAGGCCCTTTCCTGCTCTGATATGTAGGTTATATAAAACCAGAAAGGAGAAATGGACTCTTTGACCACTTTTCTACTATTACCTGTTCGCAAGTGAAAAGTTCAGAAGAAGGCCAAAGTAAGTTACCCTGAACAGAGGGCTGTGCAGGGAGACAGGGACTACAGCCAAGGGTGGCCATCAAGGGCGTATGTGAATTATGGGATTCAGTTAGCGGGTGCATGGCGGGCTGAGCAGCTCTCTGGTTGAACTCCGATTAAGGTTGTTCCTTCTTGATTTCACCAAATCACTACATAATTAGGTTGGAAGACATTAAGGTAATGAGATAGCACCCAGACAAAGCATGTATGTTCTCCGGAAAAGATGCTAGCCTGGGGCTGGCTGTGTGTACTATATTTTAAGATTAGCAAGCTAGGACACAACTGACAACACAGCATACCTCACACTGCCACTTAATTTAATTTCGGCCCAACACCAGCAGGGGGGAAGCAAGGAGTGAGCTTAAATGCCCCTCAACTCCACCTACCTCCTTTAATTTTATTCCAATGGTGCTGGATTAGCTAGGTAATGACCCTGGATGAACTGTCATCCTTTTACAATCATAAATGTGCAATTTTAGAAGTCGTTCCTGGAAGCAGCTTCTCTGGCACAATGGGAATGTTCTGAGCAAGCATCATCCCTGGAAGTCACATGGACTGTTGCCTGGAGTTAGACTGGATACTCATATGGGAGCAGTGAGGAGGGTCAAGGGCTATGACCCCACAGGTCCTTTCAGCTCCTTCCTCAGCCATTTGCAACAGCACCAACACAGACAAGACTGGCACAGAAGCAGACCGTTTAGACACTTAAAACTCTTAGTTTTAGGACAACAATGGACCTATCACTTCTACTGACTTTACTGATGAAAAAACTGAGGCACAAACCACACACCTCTAATCCCTGTCCATATTCACTCTATGACCCACACCACTGTGAACCTCTTATTTCTGGCATACATCCCAGGAGCCATCCTCTTATACTGTAATTCTCATAGTCTCACCTTATAGAAAGTTTGCGTTTTTTCAGGTAGTTTCCTTGCATTTCTTAAAATCTTCTGTACGTCTGTCTATCAAAGTTAAAAAGAATTCAACGTTAGAATTCTGTGGGGAAAAGGGGAAGAACACAAAAGGACAGCTTTAAATGTTTAAAGGAATGAAAATGAGCAGAGTTACTGTGTGAAGATGAGGGTCCCTCCTGAGTTAATGTTACTAATGTTTTGTTCTACATTAGCAAAGCATCTCCCTCCTTGAAAATAATTGATGACAAATCCCTCAGTGACAGAAATGGACTTGGTTCACAAAAACACTGCCAGTAAACCCTTACATCTATGGCAAGCTGCTTTCTGACAGGGGTGCCAAGACCATTCAATGGGGTAAAGAATAGTCTCTTTAACACATGGTGCTGAGACAAACGAATATTCACATGCAAAAGAATGAAGCTGGACCCTTACTCTATATTACATACAAAAAAATTGACTCAAAATGGATCAGAGACCTAACAAAACTCTCATCATGACAATAGCAAAACAAAAGAAAAAAAAATTAACAAATGTTCATAGCATTATTCACACTGGCCAAAAGGTGGAAATAATCCAAATGTTCATCAACTGAATGAATGGGTAAACCAAATGTGGCTTATTTCTATAATAGATGATTATTCAGCCATGAAAATGAATGAAATACTGATATAGGCTATGATATGAATGAACTTGAAAACATCAGACTAAGGGAAGGAAGCCAAATACAAAAGGCTACATATGATGACATTTACATGAAATAGCCAGAGCAGGCATATCCTTAGAGACAGAGGGCAGATGAGTGGGGGAAGAAGACATGAATGAATGTAGAGTGACTTTATAGTGGGCACAGGATGTGGACTGATGAAAATGTTCTGGAATTAGATAGTGGTGACAGTCATATAACACTGTGCTTGTACTAAATGCCACTGAATTGTATACATTACAATGGTTGAAATGATAAATTTTATGTGCACCTCACCACAATAAAACAATACACCCAGACCAAAACAAAACTTAAAAAAAATTTTTAGAAAAAATTCAGCTCTCTGTCTGATAGGGAAATGCTGGGGTCAGGGATGGCAGGAAAGAGGGAGAACTTGATTTTCTGACAAAGAGAGGAGGCCCCTTAGTCATGCAGAATCTAGTCTCCCTGGAAAGGGAGCTAGAAGAGACTATGCCATCAATAGAAGCTACTTCTATTGTCAGGTGGCCTGATTGCCTCTTCTCATTTGGCTTCGGTTGAACTCATTGTAGGAACAAAGGGAAAAAAATGGCACTCAAATGAGAAAAAAGGCTCAAAAAGTGCTTTTCAAAAATAGGTACAAGTGACTTAGTCAATAGAAGAAGAAACGTCACTAAGTGCCTTGGTGGAAAGCAGCATACTTTGACAACAGGATAATCTTAGCTTCTCATGAAAGTGTAGTTGTGGTATTACAGGGCAATGTTCTATTGTGGGGATGGAAGAAATAACCACAGGATGATTTTTACATCCTTCTCAAAATTGTTAATAATCATAAAACCCATTATGTTATTCAATGCCTCACCATGTAAAAATTTTTACATTAAAATTGAATGCCAACAGATCTGGTGTTGCCGCAAGCTGTGGTGTGGGTCGTAGACATGGCTCGGATCCCGCATAGCTGTGGCTTTGGTGTAGGCCAGCAGCTACAGCTCCAGTTAGACCCCTAGCCTGGGAACCTCCATAAGCCAAGGCTGCAGCCCCTAAAAAACAAGAAAAAAACAAAAAAAAAGAATGCCAAGAAGATGTGACTCTCTAGAAGAATTGACTGACATGCTTCCTTTTATCAGACAAGTACTATAACCAGTGTGCTTCTTTTTTAAACTTGAGAGCAGGAAGCTCAGGGCCAAACTGCTCAAATACAATTGTTGTTTTTGCCATGGGTTCCTGGAACAATTGTCTCTCCTCTTCCTCTAGGTTTTTATATTGCACTAAATTTTGTAAAAAATGATTCTACTATGTGCGTGTTTTACTGTAGGCCACCTCAAATTCTTTTTGGAAATAATGACAAACATTAGAAGTAAGTGAATTACTAAGTATCAAAGGAAAGGAAAATCAAATCAAATGTCCGCCTGCCTGCCAGACTCCCTCCTCCTGTCCCCAGTGGAAAGCAACGGGAATGGTAATGTTACCTGCAGGCCACTGGGTTTGATCCAGACAGTCACATTCTGGGCATAACTGCGTTTGTTTTTGGGCTGCAGGGGGAATGGGCTCTTATTATCATCCTCACCATAAGGGTTTTCTTTAGCATCTTAAAAGAAAAATACATTCTTGAAATAACATCTGGCAAGACACAATCAATTACATTTCCAATTAGGCTAGAGGCTCTCTGAATCATTCAATCTCCTATATCGTATTACTTCCCTAATTAAGAAAATCCATTAACTTCAGTCAGGTGGGATACTGAAGTAGGAGACCAAACAATCAACTGAGGCCCATGCAAGTGAAAAACAGCTTAATGTTTTTAAAGAAACAAGCTTCACTTATCTGCTTTATAGATTAAGGTCAGAGAGGATAAAACTAATACATACAATATTACTAAAGTATATATTTAAAAATACATGTATAATATACATTTATACTGCAATTCTATATAGTCTAATCCAGCACTCTCCAACAGAACTTTCTGCAATGAGGAGTAATAGCCACAGCCCATGTGGCCACTGAACCCTTGATGTATTATGGCTAGTATGACAGAGGAACTGAATTTTATTAAATTAAAATGGCCTCACATGGCAAGCGGCTACTGGATTAGACAGCATATGTCTAGGCACTGAGAAAATTTTAAAGTAAAATTATATGAGGCTGGAGTTCCTGCTATGGGGCAACGTGATTGCTGGTGTCTTGGGAGCCAACAGGAGGCAAGTTTGATCCCTGGCCTGGCACAATGGGCTAGGGATCTGGCATTGCCACAGTTGTAGCTAGGTCATCACTGTGACTCTGATCTGATCCCTGGCCTGGGAGCTCCATATGCTGTGGGGCGGCCAAAAATGACAAATAAATAAATAATAAATACATGGCCAAAGAGCAAGGGAAGAAATACTTTTTTTTTTTGGTGAAATATACCCTATCTTACAGCTTCTTAGTTTATTGCTTCCAAAGATTTAAAGCCATGTTGATTTTACAGGCACAGGGATAAATAAGGGTTTCTGTTTTTTCTACCTGCTTCCTGGGTCGATGAAACTTTGCCACAAACTTACATTTTATTCTTATTATTATCATCTTCTAGGAGAGACAGAGCAGGAAGCATTTTCTCAACAAATCTGGGGATCGTAAATTCTTTGCCCTAATGTTCATGTTGAAAATTGGAATTAGCCCAGTTTCTCTACTGAGCCAGAAGCTCTCTAACCCCCATCTAGTCATTAATTTAGATGTCTATACTGGCCCCATACTATCTCAGTGCTAGTCCCCTCTCCTCCCATTCCTTCCAAAAAGTACTGGCTCAGCTTTCCAGACATATTTCTGTGAATACTTGTCAAAACATCAATCATTTCAGTCAGCCCAAGATCCCAAAAGTTGTTTCCCATGCAACACGCTTATTTCCAATCTCCTTGCCATGGCTTCTGTTATCCCCTTATCTGGAATGTTTTCCTTTCCTCATTTATTCCTTCCTTCTGTCACTTATTATCTATAATAAGACCTCACTATGTAGCAAGCAGTGTGTTGAAAAGTGTGGCCAGAGAAGATATTTTTCTGGTTTCAAGGGACCTGTAGAATAAAGAATATTTAATAAATTCCAACTATGTGCAAAATACTTCATATATATATAACTTTGCTCCTTACAGCAACCTAGAGGGTTATCAGTCTCATTAAAGATGAAAAAACTGAGGCTCAGATTTCACAGTGATTCACCTGGGCCTGAGCCAACACATTTCCCACCACTTCAACTGCCATTCCTCACCTACCCAAACTTACTTATTAGGTTCCAGGTTCAGAGCCTACTCTTCCTTCTCCATGGGGCTGCTCCAGGTTTTTCTGGGAGACAGTGTTTTCTCTAGACCCTTTTATCCTACAGCATTCAGTGTCAGTACCGAACACCTCAACATCTAATCATAGCCTATCTTGTACTGTCTTTAATTGTTTGAAAACTATAAGTGGTTACTGGCTTAACAGACATTTATGGAAAAAAGAACAGGAGATTCTTAGAAATAAGAAATATGATAGCAGAAATTAAAAA
This sequence comes from Sus scrofa, assembly GCF_054392235.1. NCBI lineage: Eukaryota > Metazoa > Chordata > Mammalia > Artiodactyla > Suidae > Sus > Sus scrofa. The sequence continues at coordinate 174,380,623 of NC_139383.1, forward strand.
AAAAACCCTGCAAGATAAAGTTCAAGATAAGTTAAAGAAGGTAGAACAAGAAGGAAAAGGAAAAATAGATTGGAGAAGCTAAGAAAATCACACACATACAAATCATAAATACATGCTGTAGAAAGGAAGAAAACAGAGAGATAGGGTAGGAAAACATATTCACATTTCCAAGACTGAAGAACATGCGTTGCCAAACGGAAAGGCCCACTGAGTTCCTAGCACAATGAATGAAGAGACCAAAAACTAGGTTCATGATTCTAAAAATCTAGAACACTATGGACACCAGAAGAACAGCAAGGAGAGCCCAAGAAACAGAAACCAGGGTCAAAGCCCTGACCAGAGTCAGCATGCCCTAGACTCTCAGGGACAATGCTGGAAGCCAGAAGAGACAACAGAGTGATGCTTCAAAACTCTAGGGAAAAATGATTCCCAACCCAGAACTCAAATCCAACCACACTGTCAATTGAGTGTAAGGGATGAATGCATACATTTCCAAATACGCAAGATTTCCAGTGTTTACTTCCCATGCACCCTCTTCTCAGGAGAATTCATGAAACAGGAGACCCACATGAGAGATGTGAAGGGAAGACTTGAGATGACAACCATGCAACAGGCCTAGAGAACCACCAGCCCATTCATGAAACCAGAGGAAGGGGAGATGACTACAAGAAAAAAAGAAACTGACAAAAAATAGTGTATTTTACTTAGGAATTAGTGATAGGTTAACTGAAAACAGCAAAGAAAAACAAGAAAGAAGAAAAGTAAAGAAAGTAGGAGGAAGGCTGTGAGTGAAGGCTGCACTCTCTGCTGTTGGCTCCCCCACAGCCCTGCTGCTCAGCTCTTTCCTGGATTCTCCAGGGACTGGGGAAACTCAGTGTCTTTCTTGGAGCTTTCCTTTTAATTGAAGTTAGAATACATTTATCTTGCTTGCTAGAAAAAAGAAGTATCTACTTTTTTTAAAGTAATGTCTGGGGTAGGGGACAAAGAGTTGCAAAACAAAGGAAATGTAACTTGGTACATGACATGGACTAGTAGCAAAAAACACTGACTTCACCTTACAAGGACAGACTACTGATTTAACCAAAAAGAACACCATAACCACACTGTAAGGATTAAGGGAAGAATGTGCTTCTTGGGTAGGTGGGTAGATAGGGATGATGGTGGTAGAGAGTTAAGCACCTGCTCTTAAAAAATCAAAAAATGAGGAGTTCCCGTCGTGGCTCAGTGGGTAACGAATCCGACTAGGAACCATGAGGTTGTGGGTTCGGTCCCTGCCCTTGCTCAGTGGGTTAATGATCCGGCGTTGCCGTGAGCTGTGGTGTAGGTTGCAGACGCGGCTCGGATCCTGTGTTGCTGTGGCTCTGGTGTAGGCCGGTGGCTACAGCTCCGATTCAACCCCTAGCCTGGGAACCTCCATATGCCGCGGGAGCGGCCCAAGAAATAGCAACAACAACAACAACAAAAGACAAAAAGACAAAAGACAAAAAAAAAAAAAAAAAAAAATCAAAAAATGACATTTAAAAAGAAAAAAGTCAGGAGTTCTGTCGTGACTCAGTGGTTAGCAAACCCGACTAGCATCCATGAGGACACGGGTTCGATCCCCGGCCTTGCTCAGTGGGTTAAGGATCCGGTGTTGCTGTGAGCTGCAGTGTAGGTCCCAGACACAGCTCAGATCTAGAGTTGCTGTGGCTGTGGTGTAGGCCAGTGGCTACAGCTCCAATTTGACCCCTAGCCTGGGAACCTCCATATGCGGCGGGTGCAGCCCTAAAAGGCAAAAAGACGAAAGAAAAAAAAAAAAGAGGAAAAAAGTCAAGAAATAGCTATATACTTATATTATTTAGAAATGTAAGTAAATATTAAAAGAAAAAAATTGAAAATGGTTGTCTTTAGGACAGAATTAGGAGTAGGAGGGATAAGTATAAACAGCAGTACTATTTTGTATACTTTTGATTAAAAAACATAATAAAAATAGGAGGATCTGCCATTAAAATGTGCTTACCGTGTGTCAGGGACTCAATACACACTTCTTCAATAAATTCTCTCCACAAATCTCTAAGATAGGTTTTATCATCACTTATTACTTGTTACCATAATTACAATCCCAATCTCAAAGGATTGTTGTGAGAATTAAATGACATGATACATTTCATTTTGTCTAGCACAGTGCCTGGCACAAAGTTATGTTCAATAAATGTTACTATCTTCATTGAAAAGAATAAATAGAGGAAAAAACAACTTAATACAGGGCAGAGTAAATAGGAGTTCCATCTGAATTAAGAATACATTGGAGTTCCCTGGTAGCCTATAGGTTAAGGACCCTGGGAACTTCATGCCACAGGCACAGCTAGAAAAAAAAAAAAAGCCAGATCAGAAAGGAATGTGAATGCTATTTACTACCTTAGATTATGGACAGGCAGCTGTGGTGACAATAGGCTAGATAAGGGGTCGGCAAGGTTTGTTTTGGTAAAGAGTCAGAGAGTAAATATTTTTGACTTTGTGGGTTATTTGGTCTCTTCTACTCAACTCTACCTTTGAAGCAGGAAAGCAGCCACAGGTCATATACAAATGAGTAAATGTGACTCTGTAATAAAACTCTACAATAAAACTATATTTACAAAACAAGCAGTGGGCTAGTTTGGCCTGCAGGCCATAATTAGCTGATCTCTGATCTAAGTGAAAGGTAACATAAGCCAGAAGAAGGCAAGAGGTGTGCGAAAGAATGAAAAGGCAGAATGAATGCAAATATGCTACAGAGAGAGCAGGTAAAGGTGAGGAATCGTTCTCTCTACACACACACACACACACAGGAACACTTCCTCTGCCCCAGGTTCTCCTCCAATTACTGTCCTATTTCCTCCCTCTTATGGTCAAATTTGTCAATTTCATTTCCTCATCTCTAAGTCATTCCTCAACCTGTCTCCTGACTAATCATCTGCTGAAGCTACTTTTTTTTTTTTTTTTTTTTGCTTTTTAGGGCCACATGGAAATTCTCAGGCTAGGGGTCTAATCAGAGCTGCAGCTGCCAGTCTATACCACGGCTCACAACAAAGCCGGATCCTTAACCCACTTGAGGCCAGGGATTGAATCCGCATCCCAGTGAATACCAGCAGGGTTCATAATCTGCTGAGCTACAATGGGAACTCCTGAAGCTACTCTTAAAAACCCACTAAGAATCTCCTGTCAAGACCAAATGATTCTTTTTTTTTTTTTTTTTGTCTTTTTGCCATTTCTTGGGCCACTCCCATGGTATATGGAGGTTCCCAGGCTAGAGGTCGAATCCAGCTGTAGCCACCAGCCTACACCAGAGCCACAGCAAAGCGGGATCCGAGCCGCGTCTGCAACCTACACCACAGCTCACGGCAACGCTGGATCCTTAACCCACTGAGCAAGGCCAGGGATCGAACCTGCAACCTCATGGTTCCTAGTCAGATTCGTTAACCACTGAGCCACAACGGGAACTCCAGATCAAATGATTCTTGATTCATAGTCTCCTCATCTTTCCTCTTGCTTTCTATTCCTTCCTAAAACTCTTCAATCATTTAAAATACTCATTCTACAGTCTCTTTCAGATTGTCTCCAAGGTGCTAAATTGTCCTATTGGTGGTCTTCCTTCAAAGGAGATAAAATCCTCATATGATTTTAAAACTTTTTTTTTTTTTTTTTTTTTTGGCTGCAACTGTGGCATGGGAAGTTCCCAGGTCAGGGATCGAACTTCAGCCACAGTAGTAACAATGCCGAGTCCTCAATGGCTAGGCCACCAAGAAACTCCTAAAACTTTTTTTCAAATCACAAACTCATCTCCAGTGGGCAATGTTTTTTTTCAAAAAAGTCTTTTTGTCCTGGCTTATAGAGGTATTCCTACAGAGCCATTACATTAGCTTCTGGAAGATGCACTGTGGGTCTCATTGCTTCAGAACCAGTTTTCAGTTTGGTTTGGGAATGAGTAGTGTTGATCTCCATTGTGTGGGATTTGGGCTTCAATTTCTCTTGGAGACTTCTATGTTTCTTATATGCAGAAAAGTAAGAAATAATGGGTAGAATGTTTCTTGTCATCCTCTCAGAGGTGGTAGACCTTCCACATTCCAAGCTTTACTCAGGGATTTTAGTTGTCTTGTCTCTCTTGATTCTGTGTGAGCTTTAAGACCCCAGGCCCTGGATCCTAGCTCAAGAGTGGCCAAACTATGGCTGACTCCCTGTTTTTGAGTTAAGAATGGTTTTTATATATCTTTTAAATAGTTTAGGTATTGTGGTACAATGGCACAGCTTAGTGGACAAAAACTATAATGGCCTGTAAAATCTAAAATATTTCCTATCTGGCCCTGTATTGAACGTTTGCTGACTCTTAGCCTAGTTTCTAGGGCCTATATTCCATCAAAATCTTCTCTAGGCTTCAATGGCAAAAGCATCCTTCAGACCTTAACTAATAATGCAGGTACATGTGTATAAGACATATATGCTCATGAGATATAGAAACTCCTTCTTGAATCACTTTATTGTCTTGGTGTCTGTGACATCCTTTTCTCCTACTTTTCCTCTTTTATCTGCATCTTCCTTCTCATTTTCCTTCACTAGTACCGTTTGTACTGCCCCCAGTAGTTGGTCTGTACTTTCCTGAGGGTAGGCTTCTTCCTCTTTTTTTTAATTTCATGGCTGCACCTGAGGCATGTGGTGGAAGTTCCTGGGCCAGGGACTGAATCCGAACCACAGCTGTGGCAATGCTGGACCCTTTAACCCACTGTGCTGGGTCAGGGATCAAACCCACATCACCACATAGACCGGAGCCACTGCAATCAAATTTTAACCCACTGAGCTACAGTAGGAACTCCAAAGGATGTTTAACGCATGGTTATTGATTACTTGGATTGTAATCACTTGGGTAATATTAAAACTCCAAGTTCCTGGGTTTGAATCCACACCTACTACATCAAAATCTCCGTAGGTGCAGCCCAGGAAACAGAATTTTTAAACACGTTCCCCAGGTTTACTTTTTTTTTTTTTTTTCTTTTGTCTTTTTTTGTTGTTGTTGTTGTTGCTATTTCTTGGGCCGCTCCCGCGGCATATGGAGGTTCCCAGGCTAGGGGTTGAATCGGAGCTGTAGCCACCGGCCTACGCCAGAGCCACAGCAACACAGGATCCGAGCCGCGTCTGCAACCTACACCACAGCTCACGGCAACGCCGGATCATTAACCCACTGAGCAAGGGCAGGGACCGAACCCGCAACCTCATGGTTACTAGTCGGATTCGCTAACCACTGCGCCATGACGGGAACTCCCAGGTTTACTTTTGTACATAAAAGCTCATATATGTGAATTACTGCCCCAAGCAATCCCCCTCATTCTCACCATTTTAACTATCAGTGATATGTTTATAACTAAAAATTATATTTTCAACTCTGCCCTCTTACTTGAACTCCAAATTTTTATAGGAATTATTTACAGGCACCTCTATCTAAATCTCACAGGCATAAACTTAACATGTACGAAAGATGTTCTTTCCAGGATTCTCTGTGTCTTAGTGGGTTGAGGATCTGGCTTTGTCACTGCCGTGGCTCTGGTTACAGCTGTGGCAAGGGTTCCATCTCTGGCCCAGGAACTTCCACATGCTTTGAACGAGGCCAAAAAACAAACAGAAAGAGGTTCCTACCAAATTTACTCTTCCTCCTCTGCTCTGTGTCAATTAATAGTACCATTTTTCACCCTGCAGGCCAGGTCAGAAGACCTAGGATCATGCTCAACTTTTCTTTTCCTTTATTCTCATATCTAAATAGTGTTGATTCTACCTCCTAAATATCTTTTGCATGGATTCCCCAGCCCCTGCCCCTGTCCTGCCTCTCATCTTCACATCTTTAGGACTGTTACAGTAGATTTCTAACTACAGGATGCCCTCACCCTTTCAAATCCACACTCCAGAGTTCTCTTTTTAAATGCAAAATGTATTATCTTTTACTTGGATTTCAGCCATACTGCACAACTCTAGGGGGTACCAGTACCTAGCATACAAAGTCACCTAACTGGTATCTTCACTGCTCTCATTACAGCCAGAAGGATCTGGTCATATTACTTCCCTTCAGTGGCTTCCCAGTATCTGGAGAATAAAGCCTCAGCTCTTCACATTTCACATGAGGCGAGGCCTGCCCTGCTCTAGTCACTGCCAATCTCTAACCCACCATCTGGCCTCTCTACCCCCACCCTCACATGTGCTCCAGAGCCTCTCTTTTCTATGGTGCTCCATTTGTGCAGGATGCCCCTTTTTTCCTTCACTGGCTCAGAAAATCCCTCTTTTCCTTCAAAACTCAGCTAGGGGGGTTTCCCCTCTGTTGAGGTTTTCCTGAGTCCTCTAGGCAGAGCTGATTGTCCCCTCTCCTTGAGGTCAACTCTGATCTTGTCCCAGTCTGTGTTTATTATTCCACTCTCCACTGGCCTTTGAGTAACTCCTGCTAACTTGTTTAGTTCCCAGAATAGGCTGCTTGGTAGAAGTTCCTAAAATGGAGATGGGCCCAAATGAATCAAGGATGACACTACATCTGGAGCCTGAATACCTAGCAGTATGAAGGCCCTAATCAGAAGGAGTAGGAAAGTCAAAAGAAGGAACAGTTTATGGGAGAAGAGGTGAGAGACAACAGTTTCTATATCAACATGTTGAGCTTAAAACTGAGACAGAATATCCAGGTGGAAAGGTTCAACCGGGAACTGCAAATAAGATATACAAGTTTTGGAGGTTCCCTAGTGGCTCAGGAAATGAATCCGACTAGTAACCATGAGGTTGTGGGTTCGATCCCTGGCCTTGCTCAGTGGGCTTAAGGATCTGGTGTTGCCATGAACCGTGGTGTAGGTCTCAGACGTGGATTGGATCTAGCATTGCTGTGGCTGTGGGGTAGGCTGGCAGCTACAGTTCCAATTGGAACCTTAGCCTGGGAACTTCCAGATGCCACAGGTGTGACCCTAAAAAGCAAAAAAAAATTAACAAGTTTCAAGGAGAGATCAAGCAGGACCAAAATTAGAGATCTGAGAGAGTCTGTAGCTCTAAGAGCTGATGGGCTAACCAAGACAGAATAATAACCCAACAGAAGAAGGGAAAGAACAACACCCTGGGAATCATGAGGCAAAAGGAAGAAAAGATAAGATGACAAGAAAAAAAAGTTGCCAAGGAAAAAGATAGAACCAGGAGAGTGCAATGTTAGGCAAGTCAAGGGAAAACAGTTTCAAGAAGGAAGGGGATTAAATTCTCTAGGAATGACTAGGGGTACTTGGGTTGAACATAATACATTAAAGAAAAAAAGAGTTTATAGAGAATATCTTTACACTCTGAGCAGTTAGAGCATTTATATTTACTGAGAGCAACCTAAATGTTGGTTTCCCCGAGCTGTAAAGTTAAAAGTCCAAACATCAAACTCTCTTGGGGTTCTTCACATATACGTCCATATATCCAGCATCAGAAACTACAGGACACTCCTAAGGGAAATCATGCAACTCTCTGACTGTACAGGTAGAGCCATTCAGAACAGCAGATAGAAAACAAAGTCAGGATAAATAAAATCTGATCTGGGTTATACCTGAAATGGGACCCAACTGTGCCATTTTCCCTAGCCAAGGGAGAGGTTCTGGGCCAGGCTCAAAGAGAGACATCATGAGGTTTGATTTCTTCTTGCTGTCAGCTTGGGAGTAGAGCATTCCATGCCATTCAGGACTGGATGGAGAGAAGATGGAAGATCAGAAGAACATCAAGCCCGGGACTGTCAAATTAAATAACTCTAGCCTGTGTTTTCTCCAGAGACACATGGTTTTCAGCTTTGAAATTAGGTGCATTACTTTTACTAACTAAAGCCAAATCCTAAACCTGAAAATGCATATTGGCTGCCCCTTAATATTACCAGTCCTTGGGGACATATGTTATTATTCAGTTATGTAAATATAGAAATCAAGAGCAGTCTTAAAAGAGAAAATAAAAATCACAAGGGCAGCAAGTAGTTGCAGGGATGGTGAGGAGCAAGGGCTTTGATCTATCGGTCTTTTCGGCCACCTGTAAATCATTCACAGCAGTACCACATAGAGAAGTCCTTCTAACGAAGGGCAAAAAGCCATCACCCAGCTCTGCTCTCACTTCTCAAAGGGCTCCAGGTGAGTCTCATGTTCAGAGCTAGTACAAGTAGCTTGAGTACCAAGAAATACAGCAAACTGATACCTAATAAGAATGGCATTCTTCTTTTTGGATCAGCCTTTTTTTTTTTTTTTTCAATGAGAGTTGCAACATTTATCTCAGGTTCTCTCTCTCTTTTGCCATACCTGCAGCATGTGAAAATTCCTGGACCAGGAATTGAACCTGTGCCACACAGCAGTGACCAGAGGCACAGCAGTGAAAACACAGGAGGCTTAACCTGCTAGGCCGTCAGAGAACTCCCTGAATCAGCTAATTTTAACTCAGGCAGAAATGGAGCCATGCTTACTCTGAGTACTTCTAACTTGACTTCATCTACTCTACCAGTCAATCCCAGGTAATGGCCAGAGATGATCGGTCACCTCTTCTTCTCTAACAATAGGTATTATAGAAAGAGAAGCAGATAGTTTTGCAAATTTCAAGACTGCAGTCAAAGTGACAGCTTGAAGGGCTTTCCTCATAGGGATGGAATACAGCAAAGCGGCTATGAGTGTTATGAGAGTCGGGATGTATGGATAAGAATCCTGACTCTTTCATTCACTCGCTGTGTGATCCTGAGCAAGACTTGACTTGCTGGCAAAGCCTTGTTTTCCTCATCTAAAGAATGGGGATAATATTGATACCTCCTGTTTAGTGTTGTTACGAGGTATTAAATGAGTTAATATTTGTAACGTGCCTAGAGGAGTACCTGGCACAGAGTAAAATGTTCAAGAATATCAGCATCTTTTTTCATTTAATTCTACTTCCTTGTTTTATAGTTGAGGAGCCTGTGAATACTGCATAAGATCCTATAGGAAGTTGGTAGCACTGCTTTAACTGAACACAGATTTCCTGGATAGGATAAAAAAGAGGAAAACTGAGAAAAGATGTAATATGAAGGCAATATAATCAAAAGACTCACTCTGTAGTTATTCTAGGGGATGATTTTAAGAGCAGTTTAGAAGGTAATGGGGGGAATGCTATGGCAGGGAGAGAAAAAAAGAGGCCCTTTCTATTTCAGAAGTCTGAGAAGTAATTCATTTTGTAAATGGATTCTCCCTTCAACCAAAGGTAAAAATCTTTCTTACCCTAACTGAACTATTGCCACCATTCCTTCCACCTTTAGGCTGCCATGGAGCAGGACACAAAAGTTGGGTATTTTGCCTGCAATCTGATTGGCTGAATTTTCATCTTCGTTGTCATCGGTTATACCAGTACCCACCTCATCACCTTCTGTGAAAAGAAGAGAAAACTGGTCAGACTGAGATTAGCTACAAAAAAACCTCAACCCCAATTATACTCTTGGCTGTTTCTAGCCTTGGAAGTATATAGAGTTATAAAGGAATATTATAAGAAGTAAGAAAAACTCATTATCCAGTTTTCCTATGTCCACATAAAAATCAGTTTTCACATGTTATATGAATTCCATTTATATGAAATATCCAGCATAGGCAAATCTATAGTGGCAGAAAGGACATTAGCAGTTATCTGGGGCTGAGAGAGATGAAGGGTGAGCGGTTGATAGCTAAAGGATCTCTTTTTCTTTCTCTTTTTTTTTTTTTTCAAATGGCCGCACCCATATCACATGGAAGTTCCTGGACCAGGGAGTGAATGTGAGCCACAGCTGCAGCAATATTGGATCCTTTAACCCACTGTGCTGGGTTAGGTATTGAACCTGCTCTTCTGCAGCTGCTGCAGTTGGATTCTTAACCCACTGCACCATGGCAGAAACTCCAAGGATTTCTTTAGAGGCAGTAAAAGTTCTAAAATTCTGATTCTAAAATTGTGGTTGAGAGTTCCTGTTGTGGAGCAGCAAAAAAAAGAATCTGACTAATAACCATGAGGATGTGGGTTTGGTCCTTGGCCTCACTCAGTGGACTGGGGATCTGGCATTGCTGTGAGCTGTGGTGTAGGTTGCAGCCGCAGCTGGGATTCCATGCTGCTGTGGCTGTGGTGTAGGCTGGCAGCTGCAGCTCCGATTTAACCTCTAGCCTGGGAACTTCCAGATGCCACAGGTGCAGCCCTAAAAAGCAAAAAATAAAATAAAAAGAAAAGAAAAGAAAAGAAAAGAGAATAAAATAAAATAAATAAAATAAAATAAAATAAAATAAAATAAAATAAAGGCGTTTCAGTCATGGCTTAGTGGTCAATAAACCTGACTAGGAACCATGAGGTTTCAGGTTCGATCCTCGATCAGTGAGTTAAGAATCCGGTGTTGCCGTGAGCTGTGGTGTAGGTCGCAGATGTGGCTTGGATCCTGCATTGCTGTGGCTGTCAGGTAGGCTGGAAGCTACAGCTCCAATTAGACCCCTAGCCTGGGAACCTCCATATGCCACGGGTGTGGCCCTAAAAAAAGCAATAAATAAATACATAAATAAAATAAAATAAATAATATTGTGGTGATGGTTACATAACTCTGTAAACACACTAAAAATTACTGAATTGTACACTTTAAATGGGTGAAGTGTATGGTATGTGAATTATATTTCAGTGAAGCTTCTACACAGAAAAATCAGCTTTCCTTAGTTTCTACTAGGACATAAGCTAGATGCTCTCTGGGGGTTTCAGGCATCATCTAAACGGAAATAGAGATAGAGAGATGTCAGAGTGATCTCAACTGACAGCAATGGGCAGTAATGGATGGGATACTCCAAAGAACAGTCACTATTCCATGAGCTTCTTAACTCAATTCCCCAACTCCAGGTTCTCATACACTCTGCGGATAGATGAATGATATCTTCCTCCAATTAACTTCCTTCAAGAATTATCTGTGTGTTCAATCTCATTCAAAGACTTTGTTCTTCAAGAGGAAGAATTTGTCCATTTTAGTCTGACATTTAATAGCCCTTATAACATGGCTCCATTCTGCCTTCCCATACTTTCCTTTCCACTGTTCTCCTACCCAAACTCTTCATTTTGCCCACTTTCTTTCTTAGCAATTTATATAGGCGAGCATAATTCCCTCAGGACCTTAGAAATAAGGGAAACCAAGTTGTTTTCAATATCGATATCAAGAGAGATAAAGTATAAACCCAATGATCACAATAAGACATCTGTGGGAACATATCAAAGATTCTACAAATGTATAATAGAAGATTATGTAATACCCAACACTCCAACTGAGATAACTGTGTGTAAATGAAATGTGTTCATAACTCAATGAGTGGAAATCTGATTGACTATATACACTTGGAGAAAGGTGGTGGATATGAAGTGGATATTCGGCATAGAACAAAGAGATGTTTAAAAGTATTAGAGACTCTTCAGAGAGATACTGAATTTAGGAGCTAAAACTATAGTTCTTGGAGAAGTATATTCTGTAGTAATGAGGCCTCACAAAGGCCTGGATTCATCCATTCAACACTGTTTACTGAGTATCTACTATGTGCTGGGCACTGGCAAAGAATAGGTGTGGTTTCTCCCTATGAAGCTGTATTTCACATTTATCAGGCAACCTTATGAGAACTACTGTGGTCTCCCTGCATGCTCCTACAGGGAAAGGCAGAGCCCAGGATGAGGGAATAAGCATTCTTATTTCTAAAGAAGACTTCCACTGTAAATTAACAAAGCAGCATGTAATAAATATGTGTGAAAATGCTCTCCATAGTCATAAAGCAGCAGAATTAGTTTTTTAATATATTAGGCAACATTCCATTTTTTAAAAATCCAATCTAATCCAGTACCTACTCTTTCCCCTAAATTATGCAAAGTGGGCTCTTCTACTACCTAACACTTAAGAACAACTTTAGATGATACGAGGCTTCACATGTAAGACTGGCATAGGAAGAGGACTCACCTTTGTTAAGTGCTATAGGTAGGACAAGATGTCTGGACAGAACTGGGGGACTTGAAATATCAGCTATATCAATAAATCCCACTATTTCCAAATCTGAAAAGAAGGCATCAACATAGAATTAATTTGCGCTGTGGGAAAGTACATTATTTTCTATATACTAGATTTCACAAACACAATGTTTAGGTGCAGAATTCAAACATGATAACCAGGAAGGTTATTTAAAGCTTCTCTGGAGTGCCCACTGTGGCACAGTGGGTTAAGAATCCAACTGCAGCAGCTCGGGTTGCTGCAGAGCTGTAGGCTCAATCCTTGGCCCAGCACAGTGGATTAAAGGATCCAAAGTTGCTGCAGGAACTGTGGCTGGGATTCAGTCCCTGGCCTGGGAACTGCCACATGCCACAGGTGTGGCCACTAAAAAAAAAAAGTCTCTCTGGAGTTCCTGTCGTGGCTTGGTGGTTAACGAATCTGACTAGGAACCATGAGGTTGTGGGTTCGATCCCTGGCCTTGCTCAGTGGGTTAAGGATCCGGCGTTGCCGTGAGCTGTGGTGTAGGTCATAGACGCCGCTCCAATCTAGCGTTGCCGTGGCTGTGGCGTAGGCCAGTGGCTACAGCTCCGATTCGACCCCTAGCCTGGGAACCTCCATATGCTGTGGGAATGGCCCAAGAAATGCCAAAAAGACAAAAAAAAAAAAAAAAAATAGTTTCTCTAAATGACTCTAATACTTTGCATTTTAAGTAACTAGGAAAGTAAAGATAATTGGCTTTTATTTAATGGATTTAAGTTATAGGACAAATTAGTTCTGGACTATTTTTATGAGGCTAGGTCCCCAAACAAGGCAAAAGCTTCGTAGTCAAGTCTCCTTGTATAGTCAGGGATGCTCAGGTCACCAGGGGGCATCATAGTCAAATACTTCCACAACAACTGCAAGCAGCTATCCTTGGAAGGCATGGCTATAGCATTAAACACATTTCCTTGAGACAGAATTACATTCTCTACAAAACCAAGGTAGCAGTCTACATATGACAATGGTTTCTTTGCTTTATAGAAGCTGTTAAAGATCAAAGTATTTGTTGAAAATCTAAAATAAGAAAAAAGTTGTATCCTAAAGTACTCTCTAAAAGTTTTTTTTTCTGATTATTATAAGTATAAAAACTTAACAATTGTAAAGAAGAAAAATAAAGTCACTTATTATTCATAATGAATGGAAACATTTACTAATATTTTACTGAATTGGAGTTCCTGTCGTGGCTCAGAGCAAATGCATCTGACTAGCATCCATAAGGAAGGAGGTTCGATCCCTGGCCTCGTTCAGTGGGTTAAGGATCTGGCACTGCCGTGAGCTGTGGTGTAGTTCGCAGACACTGCTTGGGTCCTGGTTGCTGTGGCTGTGGCCGTGGCTGGCAGCTGTATCTCAGATTTGACCTCTAGCCAGGGAACTTTTGTATGCCACCAGTGGGCCCCTAAAAAGAACCCCCCCTGCAAAAAAAAAAAAAAAATTTACTGAATTGCTTTTTAGTCTTTCTTCTAGGCATAAACACATTTGTACTCTCAAAACAATTTTAAAAAACCAGCATCATGGTGAGTACACTGCACTTCTAACACATAGGGAAACCTACTTCTCTGGAGCTTTGTTGTCATTACCTTCTTTAGTTGAGTTACAAATCAAACAGCATGAGCAGTTAGATATTTTTCACTTCAGTAGAAAAAGGCCTACATTTTAAAAGGTTTAAATATAAGCTATAATGAAAATCTTGCATTAAAATTTTGTTTAGGAAGAAAAGATGTATTCAAAGTTTACTTATCAAAAAAAAAAAAAAAAAAAAAGGATGAGAGAGAAGTAGAATGTAACGGGTTTGAAGACAAAACGTTTGGAACAGCTTAATACACTGCTTCTAGTCACAATAAAAGAGATGGATGCCCTACCTCCAGACAGCCAAGAGCTAAAGACACAGAAAATAAAAAGCCCGTGCACACCCCTTCACTCGAAAACTCCTTAAAAATGTATGCACCCAAGAATGAAATGAATTTCTGGTTGCACTTAATTTTAATCATTTGTTGACTGAGCAATTACTTAATGAACATCTACTAAGCATCAGATACTACGCTAGGCACTAAGAGGGTGGACAATGGTGACTGAAACTGAGATGACTCAACTTGTCCCCACCACTTAAGAAGTCCACTCCACTCACCAACATGAGACAACTCTCCTCTCTGCTACCCTTTATTACTTCTGATTCTTGGCTTTGCCAATCTAACCTAAGCATAGCACTAGCAACATGAGCCAGGTAAAAGCCATGGCACATTACTTGCTTTTAGTCATAATACAAGCAGCATGATTAGAAGGGTACAGTCTATCAGAGCTGAGACCTGAGAGACCACCATTCACCTAGAGATTCCACTCATCTAGCCAGTAACAACTAAAGGATGAGGCTTGTCCAGAATCACACATGACTCACAGCCACGTCTAGAAGCTAGCTCTCCACATATGACCTTGATTATGATGCTAATTTGCCTTACTATCTCTATTAAGAACTGCCTCAAGGATTTCAGTGCAGGTGAATATGCTCCTGATTTCCGACTCTAGTAATCTGTGGTTATAATCATCCAGGATTGGAGATTAACTCATGACCTCACCCCGAAAGACCACTAATCTGTCACCCCTCAGGCAAGGCATCCTCCCATCCAAAGTCAGTCCCATCCACTGACATTTCTTTTTAATCTTCCTGGAGAGAGAAGAGTAAAAGTCAGAAGTTAGAAAAAAGGAAGTACAATAGAAAACTACGGTGGAAGTTAAAAAAAAAAAAAAAGTTACCTGTGTTAATGACTTTAGGGATAGGATCGATTTCCTCATCTACAACAAAAGATTCCGGCCTGGGGAAGACTTGCACATCAGCAGTTAGGTGGCCACACTTGAGAACAGCATGGAAAGGTGTATATGCCAGATCTATCAGTTTTCTAGAATATGATGATTATTTGTTATAGAAAAAGTAATATGATACATATACTTTTTTTCATGTAATTTTTTAAAGATGCTAAGTTGTTTTCCCTTCAAGATGATTCCAAAACTATGATCTGACCATTTGCGAAGTAGAAAAAAAATCTGCTATTTTTTGGTGAGCAAGCTAAAAAGCCCGGAAGCAAGGTAATCTTTGAAATTGCTGAGTTATCATAAGGAAGTCAATGTTTATAGACATTATAGACATAGTCATGCTTAATTTAAAAGGGAATGAATTTTAAAAATCACTACTACCATTTTATCTGAAAAATGTACAACTTGGAGATGAAATGACAATTAGAAATAGTAAAACAGATACAATTTGATATCAAATTATAATGCTGGACTGTAAGAAGGCCAACAAAGCTCAAAGTATATACTCACCCAAACATAGACTGTACATTTTTCAAGCAGAGGGGACCATCAATAGTAAAAATCTGTCCTTCACCATTGTTTAAATCTATAAGACGTTCAAGGCAATCCAAGGAGTCAGTGCTTTGAAGCTACAAGGCAAAACATACAACCCTTTTAAAGTGGGGTTAACATTTCTGGTGTAATGGACATAAGAATTCCTAAGTGAGGAGAATATCTAACACCAAAAAGAACATTTTGACTCATCAGCATCTGAAGAATCTTTGTGGGAAGTAGAATGGATAACAACTCCAGCTATGTTTGTTGAGATGGGGCAACATTCTGTAGATTTGGAGAGCATTTGAGACCTAAAGCCTTTTCAAATATAATTAGGAACCAGTCTCAGCTGAAACCAACGGAATTCAATGTTAGAGTATATACATATACCCCCTTTTATTGTGTGTCACTTTATTAAGCTTCACAGATGTTGTCTTTTTTTTTTTTTTTTTTTCAAGCCAAAGGTCTGTGGCAACCCTGAGTCAAGCAATCCTATCAGCACCATTTTTCTATCAGCATTTGCTCACTTTGTCTTAGTGTCACATTTTGGTAATTCTTACAGTATTTCAAACCCCCCACCAGAAAAAAAGATTACAAGTTGCTGAAGGTGCGGATGATGGTTAGTGTTTTTTAGCAATAAAATATTTTAAAATTAAAGTATGTAAGCTGCTTTTTTTTTTTAGGGCTGGACCTGTGGCATATGAAAGCTCTCAGGCTAAGGGTCGAATCGAAGCTGCAGATGCCAGCCTACACCATAGCCGCAGCCACGTAGGATCTGAGCCTCATCTGTGACCTACACCACAGCTTGCAGCAACAGTGGGTTGGATCTGCACTCTCATGGATACTAGTCAGGTTCCTAACCTGCTAAGCCACAATGGGAACTCCCTGTACATTGCTTTTTTTAGACAATGCTATTGTACACTGATAGATTATAGTAAACATAACTTCTACATGTACTGGGAAAGCAAGAAATTAATGTGACTCACTTTATTGTGATTTCCAGCATTACTATAGTGGTCAGGAATGGAACCTGCAATATCTCTGAGGTATGCCTGTATGTGTAATATGATACTTATGGAATATACTAAAGAAAATAAACTGAGTCCTAAAATGTATCTAATCAAACTGAAAAGGAATTAGTATAAAGCATTACCTCCTCCAGATTTGCCATGCACATGATGTATAACTTAGATGGGAAAGGAAAAGGTAGAGGGAACCTGTTGCTCTCGCTGCGTTGGCTGTGAGTAGCTAGGGAGTGCCGCAGCGACCCTCTGCCAATGCCAAGACAGCCATCTGTCACCAGGACAACCTGTGTGCAAAAATGTGAGAGAAACTCTGTACATGAAATAACATTTATTTAAAACAGTCTCATTTGGCAATATTTTAATTTCTCCGTAATTGAATCAACACTGAAAAACAGGGATACAAGCAATGATGTCAATAAATCTTAACAATAGTTTGTCAAGTGAAAGATGACAGACATATTGTATGATATGCTCCCTCTCCCTCTCTCTATATATGAAATTCCAGGACAGGTGTAACAAAACTAAGATACATCAAACAGGAGTTGTGGGGAGTGGGGGGAACTTTGTAGGGTAATGGAAATGTTCTAAATCTTAACTGGAGGAGTGGTTACATGGGTGTATGCATTTGTCAAAACTCAGTAAACTGTGTACTTAAAGTTAAGCATCTAATTAAATGTAAAAAAAAAAAGCACCCACCTATGAACACACACAAAAAAAATGTATTAAAACTATAACCCCATCTCTCAGACAAGGAGTTGGCACCTAAGGCACTGGTGTCAAAAATGGCATAAGGACCTATTTCACTTTGCGTCTCTAGGGAGTACCAGCATAGAAGTCTGAACACTATTTTTCAAATATGATAAACTTTACCCCAGTCAACTAAAATGACAACTGCTTTAAGCATGTATTTATAAATTAAGCCATTTATATAATATTTATGTAATAAGCCATTTCACTAGACATGGACAAGATCATTTAAAATGTGTTCTTAATCAACCTATAATTTTTGTCTATTTTGTCTCTTCAGGGCCACACCCACCGCATATGGAGGTTCCCAAGGCTAGGGGTCTAATCAGAGCTACAGCTGCCAGCCTTCACCACAGCCACAGCAACACCAGATCCGAGCTGCTTCCTTGACCTACACCACAGCTCATGGCAACACCGGATCCTTAACCCACTGAACGAGGCCAGGGATTGAACCTGAAACCTCATGGTTCCTAGTCGGATTTGTTTCTGCTATGCCACGACGGGAACTCCAACCTATGATTTTTAAAAACCTTCAAAATATTTAAAAGCCTTCAACAATAGATGTTAGCTACAAATCACCTTCTTTTTCCAGACTGCTTCAAAATGGTTTTGTGCAGAGTGAACTTTTCAAGTAATCCAGGGGAGGAATGCTTTTACTCTCCCTAGCCTAACCTAGTAACTTGATAATAACAGGCCAGTGAGGCAGCATTAGGTTGTTGCACCATGGGAAGTGCCAAGATTGGCACTTCTAAAGCCCAATGATGCTTAAGAGAGGTCCCCTGGAGGGATGTCATCTTTTAGGAAGACAGTCAAGGCAATTCCTTCTTCTAGGTACCAACAACTGCCATAAAATGACTTACTTCTGTCACTAGCTTTTTCAGATGCTATGTGATAATGAAATATTTCTTGTAATGTCAAAATGACACAGACTTTACTCAGATAATGAAAACATTGTCCAGCTCTCTAAAACCTTTGTTAAAAACAGTCCACATTAAAACAAATCTCTTTGGGAGTTTCTGTTGTGATGCAGTGGAAATGAATCTGACTAGGAACCATGAGGTTGCAGGTTTGATCCCTGGCCTCACTCAGTGGGTTAAGGGTCCGGTTTTGCTGCGAGATGTGGGTCGTAGACGTGGCTCAGATCTGGTTTTGCTGTGGCTGTGGTGTAGGCTGGTAGCTGTAGCTCCGATTCGACCCCTAGCCTGGGAACCTCCATATGCCTCAGATGTGGCCCAAAAAAGCAAAAAAAAAATCCCCCCCCCCAAAAAAAACCAAATCTGTTTGATAGTAACTGATTATAAAAACAATCACTAATAACTTCCACTGTGTTTTGGACCTGGTTCACCCCAAAACTCACCAAGCAAGTCTAAGTGGATTCAGGCCCAGCTGCTTGCCCTCAGGGTACAGTATATCTCAAATTCAGATTCCTTCTTTTGGCAAAGGAAGAAAAAAATATTAAATGGCAGAAGTCTGCATGGTGCACAGGTCTGGCTCTTATATATTTTCTAAGTTTCTTCTCTAAAATCACAGAAAAAGTAACAAATGAAACCTAGCTACCTGCTAGTTTCCAAATCAGAAGCTATTGATAAGAAAACTTCATTTATTCCGTTTATTGTTAGGAAGTTAGAGTCTGTATGCATGGATTCATGAAATAAATAGTTTACGGAGAAAGGTGCCAAAGATTTTTATTTCTGAAAAGAAATTGATCAAAAGTCATTTGTTGGCTTTTTTAGCAAGTATCTACTAAGTTGATTTGATTTTTAACCTTTTAGTAGTAGCTCAGGGTCATCACTAACCCATGCGTTCATACTCTTTAAAACGGGTTGGTCTTACAGTAAAAAACAAACCACACACAAAAAAAACCAAAAACAAAAACCCAAAACCCCCCAAAACTTAAAAAAATCAGGTTTATTATGTTACATGCAATAAAATTCACCCTTTTTAGTATATAGTTCTATGAGTTCTGACAAGTGCATCCAGTACTGTAACCACTTTTATAAGCAAGATAAAAACAGTTCCATCACTTCTCATATTCCCTCATGCTTTATTTCAGTCAACCCCTAACCTTTCCTCATCCTAAGGCAGCCATGATCTTATTTTTAATTAAAAAACAAATACCAGTGATGCCACTGACACTACTGAGGAATCCTGTATTTGGCCCTATAATAAAAAGTCATACACTATGACCCACTGCCTGTAAGTTTTACTGGAAGAGAGCCATGCTCATTTATTTATTATCTGTGGCTGCTTTGATGCTGTGACAGCAGAGTTGAGGAGTTGCCACAGACACCTACAAAGCCTAAAATACAGAAAATGTTTGCAGAATCCTGTTGTAGACTATTGTGATTTTCCTTTTGGCAACTTTTCTGTTTTCTCCTTTAAAATATGCTACCACTTCTCAAAGTACCTGTTTATAGCAAACTTCTAATTGCTACACCTCTGCTCTGATTTGATGCTAATGTGCTTCCACTGTGGCCTCTAAGGAAAGGGTGTCAGATTTTACAACATTCATATGCCTCATTTTTTTGACAACTCAGTTGAGAAGGTTAAAAGTTTGCTAAATAGATGCTACATGGAAATAATGGAGATAGACTGGTACTGATGTTTACAATTCTATCATTCAAACTTATAATCACCCCTTCCAGAGAGTGTTCTAAAATTCCACTGTGAGCCTTCTGTGTTTTATACAAACAATATTAGTTTGCAGTAAGTCAGTTTGCTAGGAGAATACTTTCCTTAAGGTATAATTGTGCTTCCTCCTGAGTCTATTAGTGTTGATTTAGTACCTTCTTTTAAAAAGATAACAATAGCGTACAACATAGTATGTGGAAATTACAATGCATGCTTTGTTGGAGCTTAAAGAAAACTGAAGCACCTCTGTGGCTAATGTTTTTAACTTAGGCAAAGAAAAAGAATTGGTCATTACCTGACAAGGAATTGCACCACCCCACTCTTGCTGCACGATATTGCAAACACCAACTAATGCCGATTCCAAGCAGGTTTTATCATAATCATCCATATTACTTAGTGCCTCCTGATTGAATGAAAGATAAAGCTGCTCATTATTCTTTATTGTTTTAATGTGTTGTTATAAAAAAAAAATAAACTGTTCAAAGCATGAATGCCACACAGGGGACATGGTGTTTCTGAGAGCCCAAAAGCATAGGTTCTTAAAGAAAATTGATAAAACAGACTTTCTCAACTCTAAAGGATAATTTAAACGTCTTCCCTTTATTTTGTCCTCTCATCAGGTGAGAGTATATAGTCCACCAAGTTCATATCTTTAAAGTGAACCTTGAATGAAATAATTGAAATGAAAAACTTTTAAATATCACAAAAATAATGACACAATTTACTAAGTACTACGTCCTAAACACCATTCTAGGCATTTTACATGCATTTAATTAATCGTGATAACATCTAATAAGGTGTAGATGATTATTAATCTTTTTTTTTTTCTTTTTAGGGCCACACCCACAGCACATGGAAGCTCCCAGGCTAGGGGCTGAATCGGAGCTGTAGCCTGAGACCTACTCCGCAGCTCATGGCAATGCCAGATCCTTAACCCATTGAGCAGGGCCAGGAACCAAATCCGCATCCTCAGGGATACTAGTTGGTTTTGTAACTGCTGAGCCACATGGGAACTCTTATTAACCTATTTTTAAAATGAGGAAACTAAGGTACAGAATGATTATGCAACTTTTCCAGGTCTTTATGTCTAGAAGTGGTAGAGTCTAGATCTGAATCCAGTCAGATTCCAGGAAACCTGGTCTTAACAATTATTCTGCACCACCTAAATAGCAATTCTTTAAATTTCAGAACTGCTGAATATCCAAGATCCTTAGTTTACTGACTTATAAGAAATCTAGTACAATTAAGGGGGGAAAAAAAAGGTTTTTTTTTCTTTTTTTTCTTTTCTAGGAACGCTCCCACGTGGCATATGGAGGTTCCCAGGCTAGGGGCCTACACCACAGCCACAACAATGCGGGATCCAAGCCATGTCTGCGACCTACACCACAGCTCACGGCAATGCCGGATCCTTAACCCATTGAGCGAGGCCAGGAATCGAACCTGCAACCTCATGGTTCCTAGTTGGGTTCGTTAACCACTGAGCCATGATGGGAACTCCAGCTTTTGAGTCACTTAAAAAAATGAGATAATAAAAGGAGTGATTTAGCAAATTCTTATTACCCATATTTAAAAAACGCAAACTACACTGATGCTGAATTTCTAAATTGCCTAGCAATTATCTTTTTTTTTGGCCACACCTGAGGCATATGGAATTCCTGTGCCAGGGATTGAATCCAAGCTGCAGTTTTGACCTTTGCCACAGCTGTGGCAATGCTGGATCCTTACCCACTGCACCCGGTGGGGAATCAAACCCACGCCTCAACAGTGCCCTGAGTCACTGCAGAGACAATATTGGATCCTTAACCCAGTGCACCACAGTGGGAACTCCTAACAATTATCATTTTATTTATTTTATTTTTTGCTTTTTAGGGCCACACCCATGGCATATGGAAGTTCCCACACCAGTGGTTGAATTGGGAGCTGTAGCTGCCCGCCTATGCCACAGACACAGCAATGCTAGATCCAAGCCAGGTCTTCGATCTAGACCACAACTCACGGCAACGCCAGATCCTTAACCCACTGAGCGGGGCCAGGGATCGAACTGGCATCCTCAAGGATAATAGTTGGATTCGTTTCCACTGTGCTGCAATGGGAACTCCCGCAATGATCATTTTAATTCCATAAACATTTACTGACTGTTTGCTATGGGCAAGGAATTGTGCTAGGCACTACTGGAAATACTGACTTAGAAATGTTGTCAGAAAGTAAATACTCTGGCATATCACAGACTACTCCTTTGGATGACAACACCTATCAATCAAGGTTTTAAAATGATAATTTCTTGGCATCTATAAATCAAATGCTATTTATTGGGGAGGAAATATACTCCTGAATTACTCTAGAATTGGTTTTTTTTTTTTTTTAAAGGAAGTGCTAATTTTCATCTCCTTAAGTTTCATAGGAAAGGAGAAAAGAAAAAAGTGTTGAACTTAAAGATCTTGAACTTCAGAGAACGGGGCACCACATCCTGAGATGTTCCCCTTTCCACAGAGAACTCCAAAAAACCAAGACAAGAGACCGTGGCAACAACTCATGGCCCTAACTCACTGTTTTGCTAAAAGATAAGGCCTACTGGTTGTGAATCCTTGTTTTATAGTTATACTCGGATATTGTACCCAGAGACTTAGCATTAAATAATTTCAAGCTCTAAATATTCAATGCCATCTAATAACACTTTTTTTCTTCTTATAAATTTGGGCCCAGTACATACAATAACTCTTTTCTTTCTGTACCTGTAGGGTGTTATAATCTCTTGTGAAGGGAACCATCAACTCCCAGAGTGATGAAAAAACCACAAGAGCAGTAAACTCGAGCTTGTAATTCGTGGCCATGTGCTCAAATAGCATTGTCAAACCATGGGCTGCCAGATGCTTGCGCTGATATTCCTCAGACCCCTCGACAGACACAGGTCGGGTCATGGAAAGGGATACGTCCATTACCACCACTGTTGGCATGATGAAAGTGATCCCAGTGTTCCCAATCAGAATGCAAAAAGACAGCTAGAGACAGAGAAATGCTGTAGAAAATAAATACATTAGGTCTTACATGTCATGGAGAGAAAAAACTATTTTTTTTAACCATAATTTTAACCAAACTTTCCAGAAATAAGTGAGGGCAAACCCCATTTGAGGTGCCAATCTGCAGGGAATTAATTCAGTGGGAGGGAAGTAAGCAGCTTAGTTCACTGTGAGGACCATTCCTAGAATCACCCGCTAAATGGCCATAAATTAAGGACCAACTTAAGTATTTCTAGTAAAACAAACAAACAAACAAACAAACAAAAAAACCCAAAACATTAAATTCAGGTAGCCCCTGACTTGAATACTTTAAAATCTTATACAACTTAACAAACTCCTATATCACCTCTCCAACACTTAATTTACTAAAGAACATTTCTTGTTGTCTCCTGGTGGTGCTTCCTGACAATTAAACATTCTCTTTGGGCACCATCACTAACTTACTTAATACAGCAGCATTTGAGCAAGTGTTTGCTGAATTATCTTGGCTGATTTTTTTTTTTTTTTGTCTTTTTTTTGCCATTTCTTGGGCCGCTCCCTCGGCATATGGAGGTTCCCAGGCTAGGGGTCGAATCGGAACTGTAGCTGCCAGCCTACGCCAGAGCCATGGCAACGCCAGATCATTAGCCCACTGAGCAAGGCCAGGGATTGAACCTGCAACCTCATGGTTCCTAGTCAGATTCGTTAACCACTGAGCCACGACGGGAACTCCTGCTGAATTATCTTGTTGCTTGATGTCCTTTTTAATTTTTTTAAAGTTTTTAATTTATTTTTTTTGTCTTTTTTAGGGCTGCACCTACGGCATATGGAGGTTCCCAGGCTAGGGGTCCAACAGGGGCCATAGCCGCTGGCCTACACCACAGCCACAGCAACACCAGATCCAAGCCACCTCTGAGACTTACACCGTAGCTCATGGCAACACTGGATCCTTAACCCACTGAGCAAGGCCAGGGATTGAACTCGCCTCCTCATGGATACTAGTCAGTTCATTAACTGCTGAGCCGTGATGGGAACTCCTTGATGTTCTTTTTTAAAAAATTAAAATGAATGCAAAACAAAAAATGAAAGGGCTAGTAAAGTCATCATCCAAATTAGACAAAGCTGGAGTTCTCTTGTGGTGCAGCAGGTTAAGGATCCAGTGTTGTCACTGCAGTGGCTTGGGTGGCTGCTGTGGCAAGGGTTTCAATCCTTGGCTCAGGAACTTCCACCTGCCACAGGCTGAAAAAAAGCAAAACCAAATTAGACAAGGATGGAAATCATTAAGCATGACAAAAGCAATGAACTGCTAGCCTCAGTAGTACTCATGATAGATGAACTAGGCAAGAGTGCTGTAGTTGTGAAGGAAAACAACAAAATTAAGGAATATGTATGACCATTCCTGGTACTAGCTCAGGAAATTGTATACGAAAGTCAAAATGAGAGTTCCTGTTGTGGCTCAGCAAGTTAAGAACCCAACATAGTGTCTGTGAGGATGCGGATTTGATCTCTGGCCTTGTTCAGTGGGTTAAGGATCCAGTGTTGCTGCAAGCTGTGGCATGGGTTGCAGATGCAGCTCTGATCTGGTGTTGCTATGGCTGTGGTGTAGGCCAGCAGCTGCAGCTCTAATTCGACCCCTAGCCTGGGAACTTAAATACACTGCAGGTGTGGCCATAAAAAGAAAAAAATGGAGAAAACAAACTCTTTAAAATTATGTATTGAGAATTAGTATGAATAAAAAACATTCCTGTGCTCAAAAATAAAGAAAAAAGTTAAAAAATATACAGACCTGCTCTTGGGGACACAAGTGCTGCTACTCTATTACTAAGCAAACTATAGTCTGTTCACACAATGAAATATAAATGACACACGCAGCTATCAGAAAATTCATATGAAGTATCAGTAACTGAGAAAAGCAGGTTACAGAACTATATGTACATATTGATTACAACATTATAAAAATATTGCAATATACAGGGAAGACTCAGGATGGACATAGATTAGAAATTTAATGTTCACCAATTTTTTTTTTGGTACTTCAAAACACTTAACAGTGATCAGAGTGCTTGTTTTTAGTATGGTGCCCACCTGTGTGATATTTTAAAATTCCATTTGTAAATAGGCTGTTGGAAACTCAGAGACTATTAATTCAAGGAAATAATGTTATAAATGGGAATCAGGAACTCAAGCCAAGCAGAAAAGCCTTTTTTAAAATTTTTACAGATGCACCTGTAGCATACGGAAGTTCCTGGGCCTGAGGTTGAACTGGAGTTGCAGCTGCGGGTTCCACTGCTGCAGGCAATGCCAGATCCCTAACCCACTGAGCAAGACCAGGGATTGAATCCGCAACCTCACAGAGAGACCATCGGGTCCTTAACCTACTGAGCCACGAGGGGAACTCCAGGAAAAGCCTTTTTTTTCACCACATAATGGCCTGATATATGTTTCAAACACAGTAATGCCTCATGTACCCAACATCAATAAAGATTAAAGGTGATATATAAATTACTCTTCCACACTCCTTAGAATTCTAAACTGTTTAACCACTTTGATAGAAAACATTAAATGTGCATCCTTATTCTCTGCTTCATTAAACACTGCGTGCTAGACATAATTCACTCTATTATAATTTAGCATCACCACTCTTAACACCAGTACTGCCCAGCACACTGCTACCCTGATGTTTTAATATATACTGGCATTCTCCCAAGTGTATGCTGCAGAACTATCTTAGATGCTCCATGAAAAATGAGTTGAGTTCTTATTCAAGACACGGAGAAGCTCTATAGCAAAGAATCCAGTTAAATTTGCTCACTCTGTGTTTCACATTTAACTCTTCTCTACATTACTGGTTAAGGTCCATGGAACAAGTACTATATAGAACACACCTGGGAGTTCCCATCACGGATCAGTGGTTAACGAACCCCACTAGTATCTATGAGGACGTGGGTTCGATCTCTGGCTTTGCTCAGTGGGTTAAGGATCTGACATTGCCGTGAGCTGTGGTGTAGGTCCCAGATGCAGCTTGGATCCCGAGTTGCTGTGGCTGTGGTGTAGGCCGGCAGCTACAGCTTCAATTCGACCCCTTGGCTGGGAACCTCTATATGCCTTGGATGTGGCCCTAAAAAAAAAAAGACAAAAGACAAAAAAACCCCAACAAACAAACAAACAAAAAACTACATGGAAACAGTGCTTTGTACTCAAGGGATCCAGGTTGTTGTACTCTGTTTTGGTGCCTCTTTATAACTAATTTTTGGACCATCAGTTTGTATTCCACAGTAATTCTTATATTCCACAGTAATTCTTTGTAATCATCCTCTTTCCAATTTGCTGATTCTTGGCTACTGTGAGCTGGAGAGCCAAGTAATCCAGCTTGATAAAAATTGATAAAAACTGTGTCCAAAGTCAAAGTTAACAGCCTCTGAGAGCCTGTGGGTTTCTTGTGGTACCAAAAGCATGAGTTTAGGCATATCAACTTGATACAATTTCACCTACTCAGTCTTTCCAGGTCCTTTCTGGGTCTCAGCTGCGTTGTTCAAGAAATGAGGTCTTGTGCAATACTGGTTCAAGCTACATTACATTAGACCATGAGCTCGTGAAGCCCGGGGACAGTGTGGAATTTTGCCCACAAAGGTCTCCTCAGAACCTATCGCAGCAATTGGTGCATAGCACACTCTTGACAAATACTTGACAATGACTAGTGAACTACCCCAAGCACCGATATAACATTAAGTCTTTAGCAAAACACATGATAAATTTTAACTCAGGACACCAGAAACATACTTCCTCCTCTCCTCATTCAGGCAGAGATATCAGGGACTCCTATGCATTCTGCTCAGGTACAGTGTATCCAGCTCCTACAGTATTCCCATTCATGCACTGAGGCCTTTATGTTACTGAAAGTGGGGGATAGGAAGTACTGGCCTCTCCTCTTAGGAGAAAGGGATACAGGATACACAGATTTAGATCATATACAAGAGAGCATTTCCAGTTCATGCAATCTGCTGTAACACTGGAATGGGAGACTCTAACTGGCAGACTTCCCTTCTGGGATCTGGCTCCTTCTTCTGACTGATGTATTTGTGTCTGCCAGCAAAAACACCTCCTTAACAATGGGAAAGTCATAGGAAACCAATTTAGAACTTAGGTTGTAAGCAGAAGTAAAAGATGGAAGTGAATGTTCTAGAAGGATAGTTCACTTAAGCAGCCTAGGCCTGATTTAAAAACAAACAAAAACCTTGCCCACACAGTCCAGCAATTTTGTGAAAACACCATGTAATTTCTTTTTTCCTTAAATCCTCCACCCCACCCCCACCCCTTTTCCATAAGTACTGTTTACATACAATGCTTAAGACAACCAGTGCGGTTTTTTTTCCCCTCAAGAACAGTGTACTCCTGAGAATATATCTCAGCCCCTTGACTTGGCCATCTCCATCACCTACACATTTATAATTCTTCCCGGAAGAAGCCAATTAGCTCATTCATAAAGAACTGATTCTGAGCAGTTTTCCTCACAAAGCGTGATTCTACTCGAATTTCTCGAGAACTGCTCACCAACTCTTAAGTTGCCTTGTTGACCTGACATCCCTCGCCCAGAGGAATCCCTCCCGCGTTCTCAATTACAACTTTATCTGCTAACCTGGAAATACAGAACTTCTGCATTTGGATCTCATCTGCCTGGGGATTTAGTTTTACCTTAAAGTGAGCCCCAAAATTTTGAGATCTGGAAGTCTCTAATGGGAAGAGGTGGCGAAGGGGGCCTGGGCAGGGGGCCGAAATCGTGATGCTAATGAGGAGCGATGATCCCGCGAGGCAAAGCGAGGGGAGGCCAGCACCCCGGAACTGGCGCCGCAGAGACTGCCCGAGGCCGCCGTGGCGGCGGGAAGGCCGGGCTTTGACCCCGAGTAATCCTCCGCCGCCGACCCCTTCTCCTGCAACCCCAACAAGCAATCAAAGACAAGCTAGAGACTCCGGCCTCCCTCCCTCACCCCGTGCCCCATCAACCGCACAGTCCGTCCTCAAAACTTTCCGCCGGAGCGCCGAGGCCGGAACTATAGGTCCGCCGGACAAAAGGAACTCTGCGCCCGGGATGCGCAAGGCGCTAGGGGCGGGGCTTTAAGAATTTCGTGGGCGGGCACTGACTCCGCGGCGAAGCTTCCGGGCCCGTCTTGCTCAACGCCTTTCTTCCTAACATTTTATCCGTGACGACAGTGACGAACTCGCTCCCCGCAAGTCTCCAACTCCACCTCTGTCTCTGCCTCTTCCCTCCCTCCCCCCTCTCCGGCTTTTCCCCATTTACCTGGCCTCCTTCCCACCCGTTGACCCTTGGGCTTCACCTGTCCTGGGAACCCTTCCTACTCTCTCCTCACTCACCTGGGCCCCTTGGTGCACCAGCCTAACCCTCACTGATATTTGCCCCTCTTCCCCGTCCCTCTTCAAACCCCACACTCGTATCACCTCCGAAACAGTTGACAGAATCCTCTTCCTGCGCTTTTTAAATGAATTCGTGCCTGAGGAGGGCTCATATTAAGCATACTGTGTATCTCTCATAGCTGACCTGAGCCAGTTTCCGCGTTAAAACTTTTAACTCTTGATCTCCTCAGTCCAGATGCTCACTTTATCCCCCATGCTTGAGGGGAGCAGAGAGAGGGTTGAGTCCATTCCCCTGCCCTGGCCCTGCTAAGAGATTTGCACTCAGGCTTTCCAAGGGCATCTTCGGCCCTTGCCTACCCCTCCTTTGGCCACCTGGTGTCCCCATAGCAGCCTGTGCCTCATCGAGGGCTTTGCGGGCACAGGCGGTGACTTTCTTTATACCTTTCTTTATATCCTCATAGGGAGCCAGGAAATGCCAGCTAGAGGTAGGCCTAAATGGATGCCAGCAGGCCCCCTGGGTGGTTGTGGTTCAGAGAACAATGTTGTACCACCTAGATTACTAGTGGAAACAGGCCTCTAGAAGCCTTATGCCTTTGACAATTTCTTTTGGTTAGTGGGTTGAGGTGAGGTAGGGGGCCAGTTAAGCAGGGAGGATGCTTTGAATCATGAAACTGAGGCTGTCTGACTTTTCACAGCTTGTTCTGTGGAAGAGCGTGGGCTCCAGTTCCTTGTAGTTCTTTCCTGTCACATCCTTGTATCAGGTGGCAGAGGAAGGCACATCAGTCCCTGGGAATGTCCCTGCAAGCATCAGAGCCCAGGGCCTGGCAGACTGCCCTGTTTGCTTCAGAACTTCTCAACTTGGAATTCTCGTCATGGTGCAGCGGAAACAAATCCGACTAGGAACCTTGAGGTTGTGGGTTCGATCCCTGGCCTTGCTCAGTGGGTTAAGGATCTGGGCTGCCATGAGCTGTGGTGTAGGTGGCAGTCCCGGCTCGGATCCCACATTGCTGCTGTGGGTGGCTGTGGTGTAGGCTGGTGGCTACAGCTCTGAGGACCCCTAGCTTGGGAACCTCTATATGCCATGGGTGTGACCCTAGAAAGACAGAAGATACAAGAAAAAAAAACCAACTTCTCAACTTGGCTGGTCTCACCATCTCAAGACCTTGTTATGCATGAGCAGGCAAAGGGATCTAGGTAGGTAAAGCTGCAACCTAATTACTTAGTTCTCATTTTTAAGTCTTTCCCTCATGGAGGGATGCGGCCAAGAATATGTGGGGAAAGGAGTTGTTGAGCTATCCCTAATGTGATGACTCAGCCCTGTGGTCACGGTTCTCCTGGTAGTTCCAGCTTAGTTCCATTAAGATTCATTACCTTACCCAGTTCTACAGATTAAGTTTATTAGTTTGCTGATGGGTGATTAGGTCTTGGTTACCTAGTTCTTCTGATTACAGACCAGGAAAGTGAAGGGAATTTGTGCAGATTGACCATAAAATGTGTAAATACCAAGAGGACCATAACACTTAGGGCAGCTGGTAAGTCCTTTCGTTTTTGTTTTTTAATTCATAGTAGGATCCCATTAAAAATCAAAGTTTGTTAAGTGAATACAAAATCAGTGAATATTAGCACAAAGAGAATATCTTAAAGGAGATGTCTCAAGCCATAGCTGATGAACGAGTTTCTTTTTCCCACTTGGGAGACCTAGGATTTTTGTGTTTCTATACATACATTAAAGGAAATCAATAAACAGATTTCTTTGCATCATCTATCATCCTCTTTATTTTGTCCTGCTTTGAAGCAGTGAACTGCTGTCAGAGAGGCTTTGAAAGGCAGGGTGATTTGGTCTCCAGACTGACAGAGTAAAGGTTAATGACGGAAATAGCAAGCCTCTCACAGAAGCCAGGTACTGGGGTTCAAGGGAGATTCATCTGCCCATCTAATTCTCCTATAGAACGTGTTGAAAATATAGATTACAAGGCCATGCCAACTCAAGTAGAGATTCATGGGTTGGTGCCTGGAATCTTTTATAGAGACAAAGGGCAAGGAGTGAGTGAGTGAGGAAATGGGGAAGGGAGAGAGCAGGGGTAAAGCAGTGAATTCTTTCCTCTCTTTCTCTCTGCTGCTGTCCTTTGCTGCTGTCCTTACCTTCTCCTGTATGGACCTTGTGCACTTGCAAATCATACTTCCAAGCTCCAGGCTATCTGCTTTCCTTCATCACCCAACTCCATACTGCTATTTTCACCAAAGTGAAAGTCCAAAGAAATTGTAGACATGACCCTTTTGAAAAATTTCAAACATATTTCCCCTATTTCAAAGAAAGGGGAAATGGCATAATAAATCCCCATGTATCTTTCACACTATTTCTGCTATCCTTTTTTTTTTTTTTTTTTTTTTTTTTTGCCTTTTTAGGGCTGCTCCTGTGGCATATGGAGATTCCCAGGCTAGGGGTTGAATTGGAGCTGCAGCTGCCCATCTACACCACAGCCACAGCAAAGCAGGATCCGAGCCTTGTCTGCGACCTACACCACAGCTCACAGCAACATCGATCCTTAACCCACTGACTGAAGCCAGTGATCACATATGCATCCTCATGGATTCTAGTCATGCTCCTTACCTCTAAGTCACAACGGGAACTCCTCAACTCAATTCTTAATCTTGTTGCATTTACACCCTTTCCCACTTCTCTCCAATGTACTATTATTATTATTATTATTAATTTTCTTTTTTCTCCAACATATTATTTTGATGCAGATCACAGATAGCATAACATCTGTCCATAAATATTTCAGTATGTTATCTCTAAAAGAGAAGGACTTTTTTTAATTAATAAATTTTGTTTCAGAGCACTTTTAGGTTCAGAGCAAAACGGAGTATAAAGTACAGAGTTCCAATATATTCTGTCCACAGACACACAGCCTCCCTCACTATCAACATCGTAGCACCAGAATGATACATTTGCTATAATCTGTGTACCTCCATTGACATACCATCATCACCTAAAGTCCATAGTTTATTTAAGGTTCACTCTAGGTGTTGTACATTCTGTGGGTTTGATGGATGTATAATAACATGCGTATACCCTTGTAGAATCGTACTGAATAGTTTCGCTACCCTAAAATGACTTTGTGCTCTGCCTTTTTATCTCTCACTCTCACATGACTCCCTGGAAACACTGATGCTCTTACTGTATCCATGGTTTCGCCTTTCTCAGAATATCAATAAGTTAGAATCATATATAGTAAGTAGTCTTTTCAGATTGGCTTCTTTTGCATTTAAGCTTCCTTCTTGTCTGTTTATGGCTTGGTAGCTCATTTCTTTTTATACATTTTTTTTGCTTTATTTTATTATTTTATTTTTTGTCTTTTTGCCATTTCTTGGGCCGCTCCCACGGCATATGGAGGTTCCCAGGCTAGGGGTCTAATCAGAGCTGTAGCCGCTGGCCTATGCCAGAGCCACAGCAACGCGGGATCCGAGCCGTGTCTGCAACCTACACCACAGCTCACTGCAATGCCGGATCGTTTAACCCACTGAGCAAGGGCAGGGACCGAACCCGCAACCTCATGGTTCCTAGTCGGATTCGTTAACCACTGCGCCACGACGGGAACTCCTCATTTCTTTTTAATACTATGTAATAGTCCAATGCCTGGATGCAACATAGTTTACTGAAGAATATCTTGGTTGCTTCCAAATTTTGGCAGTTATCCAAAAGGCTGCTGTAAACATCCTTGTGCAAGTTTTCTGTGGGTATAGGTTTTCGGTTCAGTTTAATAAATACCTTGGAGAGAGATTAATGGCTCATATGGTTAGAGTATGTTTAGTTTTGTAAAAAACTGTCAAACTGTCTTTTAAAGTGGCTGTACCATTACGTATTCCCATCAGCAATGAATGAGAGTGATCATGCAGTTGTGGATTTCATCCCTGGCCTTGGTCAGTGGGTTAAGGATCCAGTGGTGCTGAGAGCTGAGCCATGACGGGAACTCCAGATTTTATTTTTTTTTACACTTTGGTTGTGTAAGATCCAACATCAGTCTCTTGGTATATCTCTAAATTCTCTTTTAATCTATAGGTTTCTTCCTCACATCTTTTGACCTCCTTCTTTGCTCTCAATCCTCCTTTAGTCTTTTCCACAGCATTTGAGAAAACTGCAAAGCTTCTCCATTCTAAAATAATGGAAGAGGAGTTCCCATCATGGTTCAGTGGTTAACGAATCCGACTGGGAACCATGAGGTTGCGGGTTCGATCCCTGCCCTTGCTCAGTGGGTTGACGATCCAGTGTTGCCGTGAGCTGTGGTGTGGGTCGCAGACACGGCTTGGATCCCACGTTGCTGTGGCTCTGGCATAGGCTGGCGGCTGCAGCTCCAATTGGACCCCTAGCCTGGGAACCTCCATATGCCGCGGGAGCAGCCCAAGAAATAGCAAAAAGACAATAATAATAATAATAATAATAATAATGGAAGAGTTCCTGCTGTGGTACAACAGGATTGGCAGAGTCTCTGCAGTGTCAGAACGAAGGTTGGATCCCTGGCTCCGCACAGTGGGTTAAAAGATTGGGCATTGCTGCAGCTTTGGTAGCATCTGCGTCTGGGATCTGATCCCTGGCCAGGGAATTCCATATGCCACAGGGCAGCCAAAAAGTAAAAAATAAAGATAAAGGAAACACTTACTGAACAAAGCAACAATTGGGTACAATTCCACTTGGTTGTGGTGTATGATCTTTTTATATATGTTTTGGATTTGGCTGGCTAAAATTTGTTGAGAATTTTTACATCTATGCCCATCAGCGATATTGGCCTATAATTTTCTTTTTTTGGTAGTATCTTTGTATGGTTTTGGTATTAGGGTGATGGTGACTTACGGAATGTCTTTCAGATTATTCCTTCTTCTTCAACCTTTTGGAGAAGTTTAAGAAGGATGGGTATAATTTCTTTTTTGTATGTTTGATAGGATTCATCTGTGAAGCCATCTGGTCCTGGACTTTTGTTTGTAGGGGGTGTTTATAATATGTATTCAATTTCATTTCTAGTGATTGGTGTATTCAGTTGACCTATTTCTTCTTGATTCAGGTTTGCTGGGCTGTAAGTCTCTAGAAAGTTGTCCATTTATTCAAGGTTGTCAAATTTGTTGGCATATAATTGTTCATAGTATTTTCTTACTTTTTTTTGTGTATGTATTTCTGCAGTATCCATTGAAATTTCTCCTTTTCATGTCTTATTTTGTTTATTTGGGTTTTTTTCTCTCCTCTTCTTGGTGATTCTGGCCAGAGGTTTTTCAATTTTGGTTTACCTTTTCAAATAACCAACTCTTGGTTTTATTGATTTTTTTTCTATTGTTTTTTGAATCTCTGTTTTATTGATTTCCTCTCTAATCTTGGAGGTTTCCTGCTCACATGGTAGGAAGAAAGAGTGAGACAGCAAGTTCTCTGCATCTCTTAATAGAAGGGCACTTATCCCATCATGAGGGCCCCACAATCAAAACCTCACCTAGGAAACGGGATTAAAATGGCAGAATAAAAGGATGGGAGCTCAACTTCTCTCCTAAAAACAACAAAATTCACAACTAAAGGCTGAGCAATCTTCAACAATGAACCGGAAACCTTAAAAAAGATAACCTACTCCAGAAGACAAAGAGGAGGACACATCAGGAGGTAGGAGGGGCAATTATGTGATATAAGCAACCCCATACCTCCTGGGTGGGAAGCCCCACAGACTGGAAAAGTAGCTGGTTCACAGAGACTCACCTATAGGAGTGAGAGTTCTGAGCCCCACATCAAACTCCCATGTGTGGGGATCTGGCACTGGGAGAAAGTGCCCCTGGAGCATCTAGCATTGAAGGCCAGTGGGGCTTGTGAGCAGGAGCTCCATGGGACTGGGGGAAGCGGAGACCCCATTCTTAAAAGGTGCACACAGACTTTCACGTGCACTGGGTCCCAGGGCAAAGCAGTCTCCATAGGAATCTGGGTCAAACCTGACTGCAGTTCTTGGAGGACATCTTGGGAAAACAGTAGTGAATGTGGCTTGTTGTGAGGGAAGGACATTGGAAGCAAAGCTCTTGGGAATATTCATCAGCATGCCTTTCTCTGGAGGTGACCATTTTGGGAAAATCTGGCCCCACCCATCAGTGCTGAGAAACCCCAGGACAAACAACAATCCAGGTGGGATCACAGCCATGCCCCTCAGTAAACAGTCTGCCTAAAGACCCCAGCAGGAACACAGCCACCTCTAAGCCCATCTAGAGACAAAGACCCACCCACCAGAGGGATAGGAATCAGCTCCACCTACCAGCAGGGAAGGCGTCAGTCCCTCCCATCAGAAAGCCTACAGCAAGCCCCTGTACCAACTTCAGCCACAAGGGGAGCAGCCACCAGAAGTAAGAGGCTACAACCCTATTATCTGTAAAAAGATCACCACACCAAAAACCTGTAAAAGTGAAAAGACAGAGAACTCTAACTCAGAAGAGGGAGAAAGAAAAAACCCCAGAAAATCAGCTAAGTGATCAGGAGATTCTCAGCCTCCAGGAAAAAAACTTTAGACTATTGATGCTGAAGATGATGCAGGACATTGGAAATAAACTGGAGGCAAAGATGGATAACTTATATGAAACACTGAGCAAAGAGATACAAGATATAAAATTTAAACAAGAAGAGATGCAAAATACAATGACTGAAATAAAAAATTCACTAGAAGCAGTTAACAGCAGAATACAGGAGGCAGAAGAATGAATAAGCGAGGTGGAGGATAGATTAGTAGAAATTATGGATGTGGAACGGAAAAGAGAAAAAAGATTGAAAACAAGTGAAGAGAGTCTCAGAGAACTCTGGGACAACGTTAAACACACCAACATCTGTATTATAGGGGTTCCAGAAGGAGAAGAGAAAGAGAAGGGGACAGAAAAAACATTCCAAGAGATGATAGCCAAAAACTTCCGTAACATAAGACAGGAACCACTCACTCAAATCCAGGAAGCACAACAAGTACCATATAAAATAAACCCAAGGAGGAACACCCAAAGATGCATATTGATCAAACTGACCAAAATTAAAGACAAAGAGAAAATCTTGAACACAGCTAGGGAAAAGGAACAACATACAAGGGAACCTCAATAAGGTTATCAGCAGATTTTTCAGCATAAACTCTGCAGGCCAGAAGGGAGTGGCATGATATACTTAACATGATGAAAGGAAAAAACCTCCAACCAAGATTACTTTACCCAGCAAGGCTCTCATTCAGATTTGAAGGAGAAATCAAAACCTTCACAGATAAGCAAAAGCTAAGAGAATTTAGCAACACTAAACCAGCCTTACAACAAATACTAAAGGAGCTTCTGTAGTCAGAAAAGAAAAGACAGCAACAGGAAACAAAAATGCCACAAATGACAAGGCTCACCAGTAAAGGTATATATACAGTAAAGATACAAAGTCATCCATGCACAATTATGCCACCAAAATCAGAAATCATGAAAAGAGGTGGGTACAAATGCAAGACACCAGAGATGAACTTGCAGTTAAGAGACCAACAACTTAAAACATTCTTATATATATATATATATATATATAGGGAGAGAGAGAGAGAGAGAGACTCTTACATCAAAACTTCAGAATAACTGCAAACCAAAAATCTACAATTGATGCACAAATAAGAAAAATCAACTCAGGAGTTCCCGTCGTGGTGCAGTGGTTAATGAATCTGACTAGGAACCATGAGGTTGTGGGTTCGATCCCTGCCCTTGCTCAGTGGGTTAACAATCCGGCGTTGCCGTGAGCTGTGGTGTAGGTTGCAGACGCAGCTCGGATCCCGCGTTGCTGTGGCTCTGGCGTAGGCCGGTGGCTGCAGCTCCGATTTGACCCCTAGCCTGCGAACCTCCATATGCCGTGGGAGCGGCCCAAAGAAAGCAAAAAAAAAAAAAAAAAAAAAAAAAAAAAAGAAAGAAAAATCAACTCAAATACAATGCTAAAGATAGTCATCAAACCAGAAGAGGACAGAACAAGAAGGGAAGAAAAAAGAGCAACAAAAACAAATCCAAAGCAATTAATAAAATGACAACAAGAACATACCTACCAATAAGTACCTTAAACGTTAATAAACTAAACGCCCCAACCAAAAGACGTAGACTGGCTGAATGGATACAAAAACAAGATTCATACATATGCTGTCTTCAAGTGACCCACTTCACTTCTAGGGACACATAAAAATTGAAAGTGAGAGGATGGAAGAAAATATTTCATGCAAACAGGAATCAAAGCTGGAGCAGTAATACTCATATCAGACAAAATGACTTTAAAATGAAAAATATTTTATGGGACACTACATAATGATCAAAGGATCAATTCAAGAAGAAGATATAAATATTTTAAATATCTACACACCCAACATAGGTTCACCACAATATATAAGGCAACTGCTAACAACCTTAAAAGGACAAATTGACAAATTATTTTCCTTCCCCACATTTTATGATTTTGATGTCCTTTTTTAACATCTCCATATTTATCCTTTTGCTATTTCTTGTGTTTATCATCACTTTTCAAATAGATTTTTTTTAAAAAATTTGTATACTGGCTTATTTGTGATTACTTTCCAATTATGATTTCCTCCATCCTATTTCTTCTTACTTCTTTTTTATTTAGAGGAGCCCTTTCAGTATTTCTTTTAGAATGGGTTTAATGTTGCTGTACTCTTTTAGATTTCGTTTGTTGCAGAAATTCTTTATTTTTCCTTCTATTGTAAGTGATATTCTTTCTGGGTAGAATATTTAGGCTGCAAATTTTTCCCTGTTAGAAATTTGAATATATCTTGACACTCTTTTCTGGCCTGTAGTATTTCTGTAGAGAAATCAGCTGATAGCCTTATGAGGGTTCTTTATAATTAGCTCTTTGTTTTTCTCTTGCAGCCTTTAGAATCCTCTCTTCATCTTTAACTTTTGCCATTTTTATTATAATATGTTTTGGGTTCAACTTATTTGGGGGCCCTCTATGCTTCCAGTATCTTTTTTTTTTTTTTTGTCTTTTGTCTTTTTGTTGTTGTTGTTATTGTTGCTATTTCTTGGGCTGCTCCCAGGGCATATGGAGGTTCCCAGGCTAGGGGTTGAATCGGAGCTGTAGCCGCTGGCCTACGCCAGAGCCACAGCAACGCAGGATCCGAGCCGCGTCTGCAACCTACACCACAGCTCACGGCAACGCCGGATCGTTAACCCACTGAGCAAGGGCAGGGATCAATCCCGAAACCTTATGGTTCCTAGTCGGATTCGTTAACCACTGCGCCACAACGGGAACTCCCTGCTTCCAGTATCTTGATGTCTGTTTTCTTTAGATTTGGAAAGTTTTAGCTGTAATTTCTTCAAATATATATACACTTTTTTTTCCTTTTTTTTTTTTTTAGGGTGACACCCATAGCATATGTAAGTTCCCAGACTAGGGGTCAAATTGGAGCTGTAGCTGCTGGCTTACACCATGGCCACAGCAACACAGACTCTGAGCCACATCTGCAGCCTACACCATAGCTCACAGCAATGCTGGATCCTTAACCCCCTAAGCAAAGCCAAGGATCAAACCTGCATCCTCATGGATACTAGTTGGGTTCATTACCATGATGGGATCCCCTAAAGTGAACTTTTAAAATTTTCTTTTAATTTAAGGTTGAAGTATAATTGATTTACAGTGTTATGTTAGTTTCAGATGTAAGCAAAGTGATTTGTTACACATGTACATACATTCTTTTTCAGGTCTTTTTTAATATTTGCTTTTTATAAAAGTATGGTTGATTTACAATGTTGGCTAATTCTGCTGTACCACAAAGTGACACAGTTTTTTATATATATGAAATATATATATATATTTCCTTTCTTATATTATCTTCCATCTTGGCTTATCCCAAGAGACTGGGTATAGTTCCCTATGCTATGCAGTAGGACCTCATTACTTATCCATTCTAAATGTAATAGTTTGCCTCTACTAATTCCAAACTCCAGTCCATCCCACTCTCTCCCCTCTCCACTTTGGTGAGCACAAGTCTCTTCTTTATGTCCATGAGTTTGTTTCTCTTCTGTAGATAGGTTCATTTGCTTCGTATTTTTATTTATTCATTCATTCATTCATTCCTCTGTACAGCATGGGGACCAAGTTACACATACATGTATACATACTTTTTCCTTCCATTTGCTTCATATTTTAGATTCCACAAAGAAGTGATATCATATGATATTTGTCTTTTTCTTTTTCTTTTCTTTTTTTTTTTTTTGTATTTTCTAGAGCCTCACCCATGGCATATAGAGGTTCCCAGGCTAGGGGTCTAATCGGAGCTGTAGCCACTGGCCTACACCAGAGCCACAGCAACACTGGATCCCTAACCCACTGAGCGAGGCCAGGGATCAAACCCGCAGCCTCATGGTTCCTAGTCAGATTCGTTAATGATTGAGCCATGGCGGGAACTCCTGTCTTTCTGATTTACTTAATTTACTATGATAATCTCTAGTGTCCTACATGTTCCTGCAAATGGCATTATTTCATTCTTTTTTATGACTGAGTAGTATTCCATTGCATGTATGTACCACCTTTTCTTAATCCATTCATCTGTTGATGGACATTTGGTTTGTTTCCATGTCTTACCTATTGTCAGCTGTGCTGCAGTGAACATAGGGGTGCATATATCTTTTTCAGTGAAAGTTTTGTTGGGATATGTGCCCAGGAGTGGGACTGCTTGATCATATGGTTGTTCCATATTGAGTTTTCTGAGAAGTCTCCATACTGTTTTCCATAGTGGCTGTAGCAATTTATATTCCCACCAACAGTGCAGTTCCCTTTTCTCCACACCCTCTCATGCATTTGTTCTTTGTCATCTTATTAATAATGGCCATTCTGACCAGTATGAGGTGGTACCTCATTGTAGTTTTGATTTGTATTTCTCTAATAATTGGTGATGTTGAACATTATTTTATGCACCTCCAGGCCCTCCTTTTTTCTTCTTTGGAGAAGTGTCTATTTAGATCTGCCCATTTTTTGATTGGGTTGTTTGTTTTTTTGGTAGAGAGCCAAATAAGGTGTTTGTATATTTTGGAGCTTAATCCCTTGTCTATCACATTGTTTGCAAATTTTTTTTTTCCATTCTGTGACTTGTCTTTTCATTTTGATTATGGTTTCCTTTGCTATGCAAAAGAATTTAAGTTTAATTAGGTCCCATTTGTTTATTTTTGTTTTTATTTTCATCATAAATAAAAGGTGGATCAATAAAGATATTCCTGAGATTTATGTCAGCGTGTTCTGCCTATGTTTTCCTTTAAGAGTTTTACAGTATTTGGCTTTACATTTAGGTCTTTAATCCATTTTGAGTTTATTTTTGTGTTGAGTGTTAGAGAATGCACCAATTTCATTCTTTTACATATAGTTGTTCAGTTTTCCTGTTCTATTGATCTATTTTTCTGGATTTTTGTGTGTGTGTGTGTGCCAGCACTGTACAGTTTTGATGACTGTAGTTATGTAGTTTAGCCTGAAAACAAGGAGCCTAATTCCTCCAGTTACATTTTCACCCCCCCCCTCAGGGTTGATTTGGCTATTCAGGGTCTTTTGTGTTTCCATACAAATTAAAAAATTTTTGGATCTATTTCTGTGAAAAATGACATTGGTATTTTGTTAAAGATTGCACTGAATCTGTAGCTTGCTTTGGAAAATACTGTCAATTTTGACAATATTGATTCTTCCAATCTAAGATTATAGTATATTTTTCAATCTGTTTGTGTCATCTTCAGTTTCCTTCATTAGCATCTTAGAGTTTTCAGAGTACAGATCTTTTGCCTCCTTAGATAGGTTTATTCCTAGGTATTTTATTTTATTTGATGCAATGGTAAGTAGGATCATCCTTAATTTCTGTTTCTGAGCTTTCATTATTAGTGTGTAGGAATGCAAGAGATTTCTCTATATTAATTTTGTATCCTGCAACTTTACCAAATTCGTTGATGAGCTCTATCTGTTTCCTCATAGCATTTTTAGGATTTTCTATGTATAGTATAATGTCACATGCAACAGTGGCAGTTTTCCTTTTTCTTTTCCAATTTGGATTCCTTTTATTTCTCTTCTCTGATTGCCTTGGCTAGGACTTCCAAAACTATGTTTGAATTGACGTGGTGAGGGTGGACATCCTTGTCTTCTTCCCAATGGTAAAGGAAATGCTTTAGCTTTTCACTGTTGAGAATGATGTTAGCTGTGGGTTTGACATATTTGGCCTTTATTATGTTGAGGTTGGCTCCTTCTAAGTCTACTTTCAGAAATGGGCATTGCTTTTTGTCAAAAGCTTTTCTGGAATCTATTGAAATGATCATATAGCTTTTATTCTTGTTGTTGTTGTTGTTGTTGTTTTTCTTTTTAGAGCTGCACCTGTGGCATATGGAGTGTATCAGAGCTACACTGCCAGCTTACACCACAGCCACAGCAATGCCAGATCCAAGCCACATCTGTGACCTACACCACAGCCCAAGGCTACGCAGGATCTGTAACCCACTGAGTGAGGCCAGGGATCGAACCCACACCCCCATGGATCCCAGTCAGGTTCTTAACCCACTGAGCCACAACAGGAACTCCCAGTTTTTATTCTTCATTTTGTTAGTGTATATCACACTGATTGATTTGTGGATATTGAAGTATAAATTCCTGATATAAATCCAACTTGATCATAGTATATGCTCCTTTTAATGTATTGTTGGTTTCAGTTTGCTAGTATTTTGTTGAGAATTTTTTTTCATTTACTTTCATCAATGATAATTTTCTTTTTTTGTGGTATTTTTGTCTGGTTTTGGTATCAGGGTGATGGTGGTCTCATAGAATGAGTTCAGGAGTGTTCCTTCCTTTGAAGTTTTTTGGAATAGTTTCAGAAGTGTGGGTGTTAACTCTTCTCTGCATGTTTGATAGAATTCACTTGTGAAGCCATCAGGTCCTGGACTTTTGTTTGTTGGAATTTTTTAAAATCAGAGTTTCAATTTTAATACTTGTGATTGGTCTGCTCTTCTTTTCTATTTCTTCCCGTTTCACTCTTGAAAGATTGTACCTTTGTAAGAATCTGTCCATTTCTTCTAGGTTGTCCATTTTATTGGCATATAGTTGCTTGTGGTAGTCTCTTATGATTTTTTGTGTTTCTGTGATGTCCATTGCAAATTCTCTTTTGCCATTTATAATTTTATTGATTTGCCATCTCTTTTTTTTTTGATGAGTCTGGCTAAAAGTTTATTAATTTTGTTGATTTTTTTTTAAGAACCAACTTTTGCTTCCATTGATCTTCCCTATTTTCTGCATCTCTATTTCATTTATTTCTGCTCTGATCTTTATGGTTTCTTTCCTTTTAATAATTTTGGGCTTTGTCACTTCTTCTCTAGTTGCTTTAGGCTAGGTTGGTAAAGTTAGGTTGTTTATTTGCTATTTTTCTTGTTTCTTGAGATAAGGTTGTATTGCTATAAACTTCCCTCTTAGAACTGCTTTTGCTGGGTCCCCTAGGTTTTGGGTTGTCATATCTTCATTGTCACTTATTTCTAAGTATCTTTTGATTTCTACTTTGATTTCTTCAGTGATTCATTGATTGTTTAGTAACATAATTGTCTAGTCTCACATGTTCGTGTTTTTTATAGTTTTTTTTCATGTAAGTAATTTCTAATCTCGTACCGTTGTGCTTGGAAAAGATGCTTGATATGATTTCAGTTTTCTTAAATTTAACAAGGCTTGCTTTGTGGCTCAGGAAATGATCTATCCTGGAGAATATTCCATGTGTACTTGAGAAGAAAGTGTATTCTTATGCTTTCAGATGGAATGTCATATAAATGTCATTTAAGTCCATCTGGTCTAATGTGTTATTTAAAGCCTGCGTTTCCTTATTGATACTCTGTCTGGGTGATCTGTCCATTGATATAAGTGTGGTGTTAAAGTCCCTCACTATTGCTTTGTTATCGTCAGTTTCTCCTTTTATTGCTATTCACTTTGGCTTTATATGTTGAGGTGTTCCTATATTAGGTGCATATATATTTACAACTCTTAGATCTTCCTCTGGGATTGATCTCTTAATCATTATGTGCTGTCCTTCTTTGTCTCTTATAACAATCTTTAAAGTCTATTTTTTCTGATATGAAAATTGCTTTTCCAGTTTTCTTTTGATTTCCATTTGCACAGAATGCTTTTTCCATCTCCTCACTTGTAGTCTGTATGTGTTCTGAGATCTGACATTGGTCTCTTATAGACAGTATATATACAGGTCTTATTTTTGTATCCATTAAGCCAGTATATGTCATTTGATTGTAGCGTTTAATCTATTTACATTTAATGTAATTATTTTTACACATGTTCTCATTGCTCTTTTGTTAATTAGTTTTTGTAGGTCTTTTTTCCTTCCCTTCCTCTTTTGTTCTCTTGTGATTTGATGATTATATTTAGTGTTGTGTTGAATTGCTTTTTCTTTGTGTGTGTGTGTGTGTGTGTCTATTGTAAGATTTTTGGTTTGCAGTTCCCATGAGGTTTTGATATAGCAGTTTATATATGTACAAGATTGTTTTAAATTGCTGGTCTTTTAATTTCAAATGTGTTTCCTATATCCTGCATTTGTATTTATTTTTATACTTATATTTATTTTTAAAATTTGTATTGTCTTCTTAGGGCTGCACCTGTGGCATAGGGAAGCTCCCAGGCTAGGGCTCGAATCAGAGCTTAGCTGTTGGCCTCTGCCTCAGCAACACTGGGTCTGAGCCGCATCTGTGACCTACACCACAGCTCATGACAACCCCGGATCTTTAACCCACTGAGTGAGGCTAGGGCTTGAGCCTGCATTCTCATGGATACTAGCTGTGTTCTTTACCACTGAGCCACAATGGGAACTCCCTTTTTTTTTTTTTCTTTTAATGGTAGTACCCATGGCATATGGAAGTTCCCAGGCCAGGGGTTGAATCTGAGGTGCATCTACGACCTACATCACAGCTGCGGCAATGCCAGATCCTTTAACTCACTGCACCAAGCCCAGCACTGAACCTGCACTTACACAGCAATTCAAGCTGCTGCAGTCAGATTCTTAATACATTGTGCCACAGTGGGAACTCCCAGTTGCTGGTTTTGACATCATATTTGTGTGTGGATGATTTCTTACCTTACTGGATGTATGGCTTTACCAGTGAGCTTTCTCATTTGTAATTTTTTCCCTCAATTTTTAAAGTTTTAGTGGAGTGTAGTTAATTTACAATGTTGTAATGATTTCTGCTGCACAACAAAGTAATTCAGTTATATATATACATGCATCAATTCTTTTCCCATGTAGACTGTCACAGAATATTGGGTAGAGTTCCCTGTGCTGTATAGCAGGTCCCTGTTGGCCAGTCATTCCTTATACCACAGTGTACATATGCTACTCTCAAACCCCAGTCCATCCCTCCCCCCAACCATGTCCCCTTTGGTAACCTTAAATTTGTTTTCAAATTCTGTGAGTCTGTTCTGCAGATAAGTTAATTTGTATCCTTTTTTAGATTCCACATGTAAGTGATATCATATATTTATCTTTCATTATCTGAGTAACATTGCTTGATATGATCATTTCTAGGTTCATCCATGTTTCTGCAAATGGCATTATTTCATTTTTTGTGGCTGAGTATACATGTACCACATCTTCTTTACCCATTCATCTGTCAATGGACATTTAGGTTGCTTCCATGTCTTGGCTATTGTAAATAGTGTTGCAGTGAACTTTGGAGTGCATGCATCTTTTTGTTTGTTTGTTTTTGGCTGCTCTGCCCTGCAGCATATGGAGCTCCCAGGCCAGGGATCAGGCCCATGCTGCAGTTGCGGCCTAAGCCATAACTGCGGCAACCCCAGATCTTTAACCCACTATGCTGAGCCAGGGAATGAATCCATGTCCCAGTGCTCCCAAGATGCTGCTGATCCTATTGTGCCACAGTGAAAGCTACACATATATCTTTTTGAATGATGGTTTTCTCTGGCTAAATCCTCAGGAGTGGGACTGCTGTATCATATAGTAGTTCTGTTTTTAGTTTGTTTTGTGGAAAGCCCATACTCTTTTTC
The DNA here is from genome assembly GCF_054392235.1 of Sus scrofa. Lineage (NCBI taxonomy): Eukaryota > Metazoa > Chordata > Mammalia > Artiodactyla > Suidae > Sus > Sus scrofa. Next base: position 174,424,750 of record NC_139383.1, read on the forward strand.
ATAGCAATTGTACCAGTTCTCATCCCACCAACAGTGTGAGAGAGTTCCCTTTTCTCTGCACCCTCTCCAGCATTTATTGTTTGTGGATTTATTAATGATGACCATTGTTGCTGGTATAGGTGATACCTCATAGCAGTTTTGATTTGCATTCTTCTAAAAATTAGTGATGTTGAGCACATTTTCATGTGTTTTTTTGTCATCTGTCTTTTTGGAGTAATGTCTTTTTAGATCTTCTGCCTATTTTTTTGATTGGATTGTTAGTTTTTTTGATATTGAGTTGAATAAGTTGTTTGTGTATTTTGGAAATTAATCCCTTGTCAGTCACATTGTTTGCAAATATTTTCTCCCATTCCATGGGTTATAATTTTATTGTGTTTATGGTTTACTATAGTATGCAAAACCTTTTAAGTTTAATTAGGTCCCATTTGTTTATTTTTGTTTTTATTTTTATTACTCTGGATCTGAAAAGATACTGCTGCAGTTTATGTCAGAGAGTGTTCTGCCTATGTTTTCCTCTAAGAGTTTTTTTGTTTTATAGTATCCAGTCTTATATTTAGGTATTTAATCCATTTTGAGTTTATTTTTGTGTGTGGTGTTAGAGAATGTTGCAGTTTCATTCTTGCACATGTAGCCATCTAGTTTTCCCAGCACCACTTGTTGAAGAGACTTTCTTTTCTTTATTGTATATTCTCACCTCCTTTGTTGTAGATTAGTTAGCCATAGGTGCTTGGGTTTATTTCTGGGCCTTGTATCCTGTTCCATTGATCTATATTTCTGTTGTTATGCTAGGACCATACTGCCTTCATAACTATAGCTTTGTAGTATAGTCTGAAGTCAAGGAGCCTGATTGCTCTAGCTTCATTTTTCTTTCTCAGGATAGCTTTGGATGTTTGAGGTCTTTTGTGTTTCTATACAAATTAAAAATTTTTTCTTCTAGTTCTGTGAAAAATGTGATTGGTAATTTGATAGGGATTGCAGTGAATCTGTAAATTGCCTTGAGTAGTATAGTCATTTTGACAATATTTATTCTTCCAGTCCAAAAAATGGTATACCTTTCTGCCTGTTTGTGCATCTTATAGTTTTCAGAGTAGAAGTCTTTTGGCTCCTTGGATCGGTATAAACTTAGATGTTTTATTCTTTTTTATGTGATGGGGAATAGGATTGTTTCTTTTGTTTCTCTTTCTGATCTTTCATTGTTAGTGTGTAGAAATGTGAAAGATTTCTGTGTGTTGATTTTGTGTCCTGCAACTTTACCAGATTCATTGATGAGCTCTAGTAATTTTCAGTAACATTTTTAGGATTTTCTGTGTACAGTATTATCATTTGCAAATGGCAATATTCTTACTTCTTCATTTTCATTTTGGATTCCCTTTATTTCTTTTTCTCTGATTGCTGTGGCCAGGACTTCCAAAACTGTGTTGAATTAAAGTGGCAAGTGTGGACATTCTTGTCTTGTTCCTGATCTTAGTGGAAATTCTTTCAGCTTTTCACCATTGAGAATGACATTAGCAGTGGGTTTATCATATGTGGGCATTTTGGGGAATGGGTGCACATAGAAGTTCCCAGGCTTGGGTTTGAATGGGAGATGCAGCTGCTGGCCTATGCCACAACTACAGCAACACCAGATCCAAGCCACATCTGCAACCTACACTGCAGCTCATGGCAACACTGGATTCTTAACCCACTGAGCAAGGCCAGGGATCAAACCCGCTTCTTCATAGAGATATTGTTGAGTCCTTAATCCGCTGAGTCACAAAAGAAATCCCATATATGGCCATTATTAATTGCAAATGCATTTCCAGTATCCTGCACTTGTATTCTCCCCTTCTCACAATTGCTGCTTTTGATAGCATATTTGTGTGTAGATGATTTCTTACCTTTACTATATGTTTGCCTTTACTGGTAAACCTTCTCATTTGTAATTTTCTTGTTTCTCATTGTGGTTTTTTATTGTCTTACTTTTTGCTTGTCTTAGTTTGATTTCTCTATCGAATCTGACTGAGAGCCTTGCTGGGTAGAGTATTCTTGGTTGCAGGTTTTCCCTTTTTGTCACTTTAAATATGTGATGCATCAGTCCCTTCTGGCCTGCAGAGTTTCTGCTGAGAAATCAGGAGCTAATAACCTTATGAGGATTCCCTTATATGTTATTTGTTGTTTTTCTCTTACCACTTTAAGTATTTTTTTGTGTGTGTCTTTAATTCTTGTCATTTTGATTAGTATGTATTCATGTTCCTCCTAGAGTTTATCTTGTATGGGATTCTTGGAATTCCTCTTGTGGCTTAGGGGATTAAGACTCCAACTAATATCCATGAGGATGTGAGTTTGATCCCTGGCCTTGCTCAGTGGGTTAAGGATCTGGCATTGCTGCAAGCTGTGGTTGCAGATGTGGCTTGGATCTGGCATTGCTGGGCTGTGGTGTAGGCCAGCAACTGCAGCTCCATTGTGACCCCTAGCTTGGGAACTTCCGTATGCCACAGGTGCAGCATTAAAAAGAAAAAAAAAAAGTTCCTTATGGGATTCTCTGTGCTTCCTTGACTTGAGTGTTTGCTTTGCCGTGTTAGGGAAGTTTTTGGTTATGAGCTCTTTACATATTTTCTCTGGCCCTTGCTCTCTTTCCTCATTCTGTGCATCCTCTAATGCAAATGTTGGTGTTTTTATTGTTGTCCCAGCAGTCTCTGAGACTATCCTCATTTTTTTTTTGGCCACACCCACAGCATATGGGAGTTCCTGGCTCAGGGATCGAATCCAAGCCACAGATACAACCTGTGCCACAGCTGTGGCAATTTTGGATACTTAACCCATTATGCCAGGCTGGGGATTGGACCTGCACCTTAGCAGTGACCTGAGCTGCTGTAGTCAGATCCTTAACCCACTGTGCCACAGCAGGAACTCCTCTCCTCATTTTTTTTCATTCTTTTTTTCTTCATTCTCTTCCACTGCAGTTATTGCTACCACTCTGTCTTCTTGCTCACTTATTTGTTCTTCCTTATTTATTCTTCTATTGATTCCCTGTAGTGTATTTTTCATTTCAGTTGTTGTATTGCTCATTTCTATTTGTTCTTTAAATCTTCTAGCTCTCTGTTAAACATTTTTTAATGTCTTCTTTATCTGTGCCTCCATTCTTTTTCAGAGATCTTGGATCATCTTTACTGTCATTACTCTGTAGAGTAGAGGTATCTAGTCTATCTCTACTTTACCTTGTTGTACTTCTGGGTTTTTATCTTGTTTCCCTCATCTGGAACATATTTCTCTGCAGTCTCATCTTCTTTAACTTTTTATGTTTCTGGTCTCCTTTCTTCAGGCTGCAGTATCATAGTGTTTTTATTCTTCTTCTTCTTTTGCTTCTGGTGTCTGTCCCCCCATGGGTGAGGCTGATCCAGCAGCTTGTGCAAGCTTCCTGGTTGGAGTGCCTTCCCTCTGGTGGATGGAGCTGGGTCTTGTCCCTTTGGTGGGCAGTGTCAAATCAAGGTATATGTTTAGAGGTGGTTGTGAGCTTAGTACCACTTTAGACAGTCTGTTTGCTCATGAATGGGTCTGTGTTCCTACATTCTGGTTGTTTGGCCTGAAGTGTCCTAGAACCACAGTCTGCAGGTTCTTGTGTCGGGCCAGGTCTTGATTCCAAAATGGCAACCTCTGGGAGTGCTTCACCAACCAATATTCCCTGGGGCCTCCACTACCAGTGTCCTTACCTCCACAGTAAGCTACAGCTGACCCCACCTCCTCAGAAGACCCTCCAAGATCCACAAGTAGGTCCAGCCCAGTCTTCTGTTGAAACCTTGTGTGCACCATCCAAGAGTAGGGGCTCTTTCCTCCAATCCTGTGGAGCTCCTGAACTCAAGTGCCACTGACCTTAAAAGCCAAATGCTTGGGTGGCTTCTTCTGATGCCAGTCTGGAGAGCCTGGCCTGGGTCTTAGAACTCTCACTCCTGTGGAGAACCTCTGCGATTTACCCACCCAGCAGGTATGGGATTTGTTTATATTACACAGGCACCTCTCCTACTATCTTCTTGTGGCTGCTTCTTTGCCTCTGGAGGTAAAGTATCTTTTTTTGGTAGGTTCCAGTCTTTTTTGTTAATGCTTGTTTAGCTGGCAGTTGTGATTTTGGTGTTTTCATGAGAGGAGCTGAGCTTAAGTCATTTTACTCCATCATCTTGTCTGGTATTGAGGGGCTTCTTTTATTTTGGATGCTTGCTGCATCTTTCCTCAGTGTGTGCTGGCTGTTATCCTCTTGGTATGGGGTGTGTGGTTTCAGCAGCTCTTGTATAGTCCTGAGATGGCAGGGGCAGTGCTTGGTATCTTCTTGTGGGTCTCTTTGGGGCAGCAGCAGCCCATGCATTCCCAGGACAATAGGGACAGAATTTGGTGCCTGCTTGTGGGTCCATAGTGGCAGCAGTGGCCCAAGCCCACCTCCGGAGTCCATGATGGTGGTGACGGCTTGTGCCCACTCCCAGAACTCCAGCAGGCAGTAGAAACCTGTTGCCTGAGAGTGTTCAGAGGGAAAGAAGCTCTTTTGACAGTCCCACCTCCTCATCTCCCATGCCGCCTTGCAGTGACACTTTGCCTCTCTGGTGTGCCTACGCGTCTTCTAAGTACACCTTCAGTTCCCATAGTGCAGCCTCTTTAGTGTATCTCCACACAGCGAATCCTGGTCGTCTCCCTAGGTCTGATCAGCCCCCAGCCCCTATTTGCATCACTGGATGAGTGTCTCAGACTGGGGAGTGCAGGTTTTTGGTGCCAGTCTTCTATGCAGGTCACACTTTGTTTTGCCTTCCAGAAAACAGTTACTGTGCTCTCCTTCTAGGCTCCGAAGCTCCCCCTCCATACAGGCTGATCTCTCCTCTTGTGAGGGGACTTGCCAGGGTACAGGAAATTTTCCTCCTTTCTAGCTCCCAGGCCCATCCTGAATGCTTTATCTCTCTCTCTCTCTTTTCTTCCCCCTTTTCCCGCTGTGCCCTATGTGGAGGTTTTCTTGCCCCTTTGGAAGTCTGAGGTCCTCTGCCTGCATTTACAGATGTTCATTTTGAATCGTCCCATTGGCAGGTATATTTTTAATGTATTGTGGGAGGAGGTGAGCTCCATGTCCTACTCCTCTTCCATCTTCATTGCTCCCCTCAGGTGCAGTCTTTAGGTATAATTGTGCTTTGGGTTGATCTGTCTAAAATAGTTTCTCCAGGTTTTCATTAACTTAAAATGTTAGAGTTTTTGTAAATTAAGTTGAATGATGGGAATTAATTGAATATCCAGGTCATTTCAAATAAGATTAAATACTGGAACATTAATTGCTAAACAGGTCTAAGTATAGCTACTTCTATCTTTTTATTATAAGAAAACTAAAGATATTTGGAATTTATTGCACTACTTTGAGAAAAGAAATAATGCTGTGAGAAGATGTTTGTTTCTAGGAGTTACATAGTATTCTTATATATGCCAACCAGGAAATGATAAACAGTTCACAATTACTTGCTGTTTGTTTTTGCCAGAGATCAAAGTTTTTAAGGTTTAAAAATTATAATATGTAATTAAAGTTTCTTGAAATAATAAAGGATACATCTCAATATGCAAGGAAAATAGAATGTGTGTTTTCAGCAAAAGAAGGTATGAGCAATGGAAATGCATTTTGTGAAGGGGAAAGAGTGATTTTTGTCCTAAAGCTAGTCATTTCTAAATGGAAAAAAAATAAGAGATAAAATAACATAGATACAAAGTTATGAAAGGTTTGTGGGAAAAAAAGGAGAGATAAAATAATATAGATACAAAGTTATAGAAGGTCCTGAGAAGAAAGTTTTGTAACATAGTAGACTGGGATTGGATTACATTTAATTAGGTAAATGAATTTTTTTATTGAGGGAGGGATAGTGCAGGACTGGAGTTTTAGAGTTCTTTCTCTGTTAAGAAAATAAAGTTTCTCAGAATATTAAGCTACTTTTGGTAGTAGACTATGAGTTTCTTTGCCTTCTGATCTGAATTTGCCTTTAAAAGCTTTTATTGTTACTTTGGTTGAATACATAAGTATTGTTTCACAGTGACCTATGGTCCTATTTGACCAAGTGTTCTAAAACTTTTTAGGAGTTCCCGTTGTGGCGCAGTGGTTAACGAATCCGACTAGGAACCATGAGGTTGCGGGTTCAATCCCTGCCCTTGCTCAGTGGGTTAAGGATCCGGCATTGCCGTGAACTGTGGTGTAGGTTGCAGACGTGGCTTGGATCCCGAGTTGCTGTGGCTCTGGCGTAGGCCAGTGGCTACAGCTCCGATTCGACCCCTAGCCTGGGAACCTCCATATGCCGCGGGAGCAGCCCAAGAAATGGCAAAAAGACAAAAAAAAAAAAAAAAAAGTTTTTTAATATCTTTGCCATAGTTCCCCTAGTCAAATTCTAAATAAAATTTCCTTTGACCTCCAGCTAACTTTGGGATGCTTCAAAGGTCCTCTGAAATATCTCAGAGAAGGAATATTAAACTAATTAGGCTTATTTGGTATGTTTAATTACTTGAGAATCATTGTCAAGTGATTAGAGATAAACCTCTTTGGTTATATTGTATGGGTAAATTTCATTAATATAGATATTTCAAAATTTACATGGAATTCCTAAAAGTCTGACATGTCTTGGTATAATGCTATCAGTCATAATTCTAGTTACTATCTTAAAATGTTGTATGTCAGAAATATCCAAATTGTTCGTCAGTTCCATTGTAATTAGATCTTTAACCACGTCATTACAAGTCTTTTGTCATTTTTTAGACAATCATTGTTTTACCTCTGATGCTTTTAGAAAATGAGGATTCATAAAATGGACTTTCTGGCAAATAGAAGTTTCTGATGACTTTTGGATTATACAGCTGAACTAATGTAGTATGAAATTAACAAAACTCTAATAGAAAACCTGATGACTTCATCCAGATAAATAGAAGTTAATTACATGGGACTGAATGAGCCTATAAATATGATTTATAATTTTATGTTTTTTCTGAAACTTATGGTGGCTTTTAATCATCCGTTTTCCAGAGACTTTTATATACTAACTGACCTACATGTTGATAAATTATACCTTTGTAAACCAAATCTTTACCTGATCCCCAGAATTTGGCTTCTCCAGCTGGCTCCCCTGTGGACTTGATAGCTTTTTGTGACCAGATTACAACTAGTTATACTGATCATTGTTTTAATATGTTCACTCTTTTTGTTTTCAAATTATTTATGCCTCATGCCTCTCTCTGCTATACTATGACTTTATTAACATTACTAGCTATAGTACTTATATCCTTTCTCTTGCATTACCCCATGTGTAACCTAGAACTACAACAAAATTATGATGACTACATGTCTTGAGGCACTTGATCATATATGTAACTCTACATAGAATAATTATAGTACAAGTAAGTCTACATATGGGAAGAAGCAACAAGGGAAAACATTTCCTGGATCACAGTAGACCAGTAAGACAGGCAGTTCAGAGAATTTTAGAGTATTAACAGGGTCTGATCCAAAAATTAGCACATTGAATGGCCTATCAACAGAATCTTTGCCTGATCTAGGAACGAGCCTTCCTAGTGCCATGGGACAAAATTGGTTATGAATGCCTCTTAAATGTTGATTAAATTTATGACCAAGAGGAGGTGCTGTGGACAAAGAATATCACTTGCCTTATCAGTAAACACAGAACGTTTAGACCATCAGCCCCTGCAGATGGTCCTCCTTCCATGGTACACCCTGAGGGGAACTCAGAATGGAGATAAGCAGGCTATTGGCTCTAGATAGTTAAGACGAACATTAAAGGAATAATTTCATAAGTCCAAACTCTTGCATATTCACATACATAGAAAAGCACTAAACTTGTTAACTTGAGATGTCTGGTTTTTCCTTAACCAGCAGTAATCTTTTGATGTTCGACTCCCTGGTTATCTTTTGCAAAAGCTCGTGTATATCCTGGTTCTCCCCTTACCTCTTTGGATCAGTCCTTCAGAGCTATCTGAGAGACTGTATCTTGGGCTTAAGTCCTCAGTAATACCCCAAGTAAAACCTAATTCTTAACTTTGAGGTTGTGAGGTTTTGTTTTTTCTAGTCAACAGGATGTCCCAGGCTGTGCCCTGTCCCCCAGGGATTTCCCTTAGGCCTAAAATATTTTTCATATGTGAAATGCTTTAAAGTTTGTAAAGTGTTTCCCCCATATTTTTTCATTTTAAAAAACAGACTTTATTTCTTAGAAGCAGTTTTAGATTCACAGCAAATTTGAGTAAATATTCTCTCATTTTTTAACTTTGGTTCTCACATCCACCCTACAAATAGGTAGGACAGTTGTTATTATCTCCACATTTACATTTAAATTACTTTTAGAATCACACAGTAGCAAATAGAGACTGGTGCTAACTGACGTTTTCTGATCTTTTGAGCCCCAGGCCTTTCTCTTGGTTCTCACAGAGTGCCTTCTGAATCTTTCCAAATCTTTCCTTCCCCAAGCATGGGAACTGCGGACCTCCTGTCCTTCTCAGGGCTTAGAAATAAGTTTGGAACCTTCCTCTAGCTTCCTCTTTGAATACAGGGGCCCATGGAGAGCCTATCTGTGTCCTTAGTGAAAGGCCCACTGTCTCAGGCTCTGGCAGAGGCAGTGGGACCCAGAACTTGTACAATGCCCTGATAAGCTTCTTAGAGGTGGGTATTAGCAGGGATTGGATATCTTTCCCCTGATATGCCCTTCACACCTGACCCTGCCTTTAATTAGGATTCCATAGGGGAGCTGAGGGTGGGAGAATGGGGTGTTCCTTGCTATCCAGCTTCAGACCTACTCCCTGAGACCCTGGATTCTGATGACTTTTCAGAACTGAGAGGACACCCAGATGTCCAGATTTTAAGGTAAATTATGTGATTAGGTAGGAGGGATCAGCTGGGGTGCTGGCATAGCTCTATTACATAACACAGGAACACTAGAACTCTGTGAAGTTTCTTTAGGAAATTCAAAGTGATGAGTTTATGGCAAGGGACAGGGTGGACAGAGAGATGGTGAAAACATAATTATAGGAATCAAGGACAAAGAAGGAAGTTAACTTATCCATACTTCTTTTGCTTGTCCCTCTTTTGCTTTTTAAGACAATTGTATTTGCATTGCTAATTAATGTGGTATGCTAGAAAGATTGGGGCATTAGAAACTTACATGCACTGATACTCACTCACTATGTGACATTGAGCAAGTTACATCTCCTTTCTGGAACTCAATATCTTCTTGTCTCAAGTGGGAAGTTGCACTAAACATAGTTCCTCCTGCTTTTAACAACCTAAGATTCTATGGGATATTCATTTTGTTTATAATGTACTTCTTCATATGCAAAACTGATCATTTCTAGTTACTATCTTGTAATACTCTGTGGACATTGATTAGAGATTTAATAAGTATTTATTTGGGCTGGGCTTCTATGGCCTTCCTTATAAATTGGATTCTTTTTTTTTTTGTCTTTTTGCCTTTTCTAAGGGCCGCTTCCCACGGCATATGGAGGTTTCCATGCTAGGGGTCTAATCGGAGCTATAGCTACCGGCCTACGCCAGAGCCACAGCAATGTGGGATCTGAGTCGCGTCTGTGACCTACACCACAGCTCATGGCAACGCCAGAACCTTAGCCCACTGAGCAAGGCCAGGGATCGAACTGCAACCTCACGGTTCCCAGTTGGATTTGGTAACCACTGTGCCAGGACGGGAACTCTGAGGATACTTTAAGGGCCTTAAATATTTTTTCCTCTTGAGTCCATATGTAAAATTAACCCCTATGGGGAATTGATTCTGTACAATGCTTTTTGCAGACCTTATATGTTTTTACTCCTCCAACAAATCTGTGACATAGGTATTGTTATTACTATTTACATAGTAAGGTGCTGTTATTACTATTAAATTACATTTAAAATATTATAACATGTGCATGATGAAAAGGTTAAACAGTTAAACTGAACAATAGGATATACTGAAAAATAAGTCTTCCTCTGATCCCTGACTCTTAGTTCCCCTTTTCCAGGTGTCCTTTCAGAGATAATCTTTGCATGATCGATGCATATATTATTATTATGCCCATTTCACAGATGAGGCACTGAGGTTCAGACTCTCCAGGGTAGACATGTTTAGTAAGTAACACAGCTGGCAACCCAGCCTTTGACTCTATTCCCCAGGTTCCTCCCATGATACCACGTGGCCTGGGAAGCTTTAAGCTTTGTCCTCCCTGGATGATGGTGGTGTCATTTTAAGTCAGTCCAGTAAAAACATAGAGCCTTGATGTCACTGGCACTGCCTTCCACTGTTGCCTCTTTTTTTTTTTTTTTTTTTTTTTTTGGTCTTGTAGGGATACACCTGTGGCATATGGAGGTTCCCAGGCTAGGGGTCAAATCGGAGCTATAGTTGCTGGCCACAGCCACAGCCACAGCAACACCATGATCCTGAACCCACTGAGCGAGGCCAGGGATCAAATCCGACACCTCATGGTTCCTAGTTGGTTGATTTAGTTTCTGCTGCGCCACGACAGGAACTCCCACTGCTGCCTCTTTTTTGCCTAAAGCTTAAAATCATGTCTCCTTACTTTTTGCCTTTGTTAAGGTGAGATATGTGGCCTGGGGCATCAGCTACAGATGATTGAGCTCTCAGAAACTCAGGTTGAACCCCAGGAGTGCTGGCAGACTTGTTGCAAGGATCTCAGGGAGGACTGGGTGGACCCAGCTCAGGAACTTGGGCTGCTGGCTTACCTACACAGCAGAGGACCCCGAGATGCTTTTTCCCATGAGCAAGCGTTGACTCCTGGAACAAGGGGCAGTGGTTGTTTTCTGAGTAAAGTTTTGGTGGATCCTAGCTTTCCTATTAGGAGCAAATAACCTCTTTTTTTTTTTTTTTCTTTCTAGGTTTTTGATTATCCCCAGCTGAGGTTCATGGAGAAATCTCTGATTACTAATTTGAATCCCAGAGAAGGACCCATCTTTCAGTGGACAAAATGAGAGGCTTTGTGTAACCAGGCATAACAGCCCATCATGAGGAAATTGATCAGGATTGGGGTGCAGGAGAGGCGGTTACTCTGGCCAAAGCGGCTTCATTGGAGTCGCCTCCTCTTCCTATTGGGAATATTGATCATCGGCTCCACCTACCAGCACCTAAGGAGCCCCCGAGGCCTCCCCTCACTGTGGGCAGCAGTCTCTTCACAGCACCCTACTGTAAAACTAGCCAACCGAGACCTCCCCAACAATGAGATGATGATGGAGAGCAGTGACACTCCAAAATCTAGCTCTGAAATGGAGAGTGAGACACTGTCACCCCAAGTCACAGTGGGCAGAGATGAAACAACACCTGGCATAACGGAGAACACCCCTGGTACACCCAGAAGAATAGCCAGAATCATTCCAACAATACCCAAGAGTGACTATAGCCAGACAGCAGCAGGCATGGAAAAAGTGAAGGAACACACCCCAGTCACACCCAGTGGAGTACTGAATCACTACACTCCAACTTTGAGCAGACCAGCAGTAAAGAATTACACCCCAACAATACCCAGAGCAGAAGTGAAGAGCTACCGCCCAAGTCTAGCCAGGGGAAAGGTGAAGAAATACACCCCAACACCACTTGGTAGAATGGTAAACAGTTATGTCCCATTCACAGTCATGACAAGGACAGGGAGCCATGAGATCACCCCCAGAACAACAGTGAAAGAGAGTGAAATGATGGCAACCAACAAAATATTGGAAACCAACCCCTCCAAGAGACTAGTGGAGGAAACCACTCCACCTCCTTTCAAGGGAATGACTGCTAACACCCCAACTTTACTGACAAATAACTTTGAAGCAGACATCATGACTTCTCCAAGGAATGTGGTGGAAAAGAACACCCTAACTACCCCCAGAAGAGTGGACAATGACAGCTCAACCAACCGCTGGGGGTTAGTGGAAAAAAACAAGATGACAACACCCCAAGAAACGGTCCTGGAGCATACCACAGCCATCTCTGAAGGGCAAATGACAATAACCACCACAACAGGCAGCAGCCCAGCAGAAACAAAAGGCTCTACTGCTGCTTGGAAAGCTAGGCATCCCTTATATAGAACCAGTACACCCATCTTCAGAATATCCTCAGCCACTTTCTGGGGGCTGGCGAAAAACCCGTCCACAGCTGCCAGCACCCCAGTAACTCCCAGGGTCAGGGTAAATCCGACCACTCAGGTCCGTCACTGTGTGGTTGTAGAGCCAGTTGCAGCCGTGCCCACTGCCTCCTCCCCGAGTCTGACAACAGCCATGATCCCAGAGGCACCCAGTCTCAGTCCCTCACTGCTGCCTACCAGCCAGCCAGACCTCCACCCCAAGGCAGAATATCCCCAAGACCTGTTCAGTGTAGAGGAGCGAAGGCAGGGCTGGGTGGTCCTGCACATTTTTGGCATGATGTATGTGTTTGTAGCCCTGGCCATCGTGTGTGACGAGTACTTTGTCCCAGCCCTAGGTGTCATCACAGACAAGCTGCAGATCTCTGAGGATGTGGCAGGGGCCACATTCATGGCTGCTGGAGGCTCTGCCCCCGAGCTCTTCACCTCCCTCATCGGCGTCTTCATCTCCCACAGTAATGTGGGCATTGGCACCATAGTGGGCTCTGCAGTGTTCAACATCCTGTTTGTCATTGGCACTTGTGCCCTTTTCTCCCGGGAGATCCTCAACCTCACTTGGTGGCCCTTATTCCGTGACATCTCTTTCTACATCCTTGACCTAATGATGCTGATCCTCTTCTTCCTGGATAGCCTCATTGCCTGGTGGGAGAGCCTGCTGCTGCTGCTGGCCTATGCTATCTATGTGTTCACCATGAAGTGGAACAAACAGCTTGAGCTCTGGGTGAAGGAGCAACTCAACAAGAGGCCAGTGGCCAAGGTCATGGCCCTAGGGGACCTCAGCAAGGTAAGGACAGACTGGCTTAGGCTTCTCTAACCCCTTTTGGGCAAAAAGGTGGGGAAGGCCAGGGACCGAAGAAAGGAAAGTGCTGGGTCAGACCTCAAGAGATGAGTGTTCTGGTTCCCTTGCTGTTCACTCAGTATTTATAGAATCCTGTACTCTGCCAGGCACTATGCTCAAGCTTTTGAAGAGTGACCTTGGCTCAACCCCCAATCACCCTATAAAATGATTATTACTATGATCCTCCCATTGGCAGAGGAAGAAACTGAGGCCAAATGAAGTCAAACGATTTGCTCAAGGTCACACAGCATATAGATGGTGGAGCCAGGATAAACTGGGGGTGGTCTGATTGGGACTTTGGAAGTGACATTTGAGCTGGATTTTGAAGAATGTCCAAGGAAATATCAGGCAGGGGTGGGGGGGGGTGGGGGGGAATGATAATCTCTTCCATGTGCATGGTGTTTAGGGTTTTTCTAGCATGCTCATTTTCATTTAATCCTGTTTGTTCACATTCCAGACCTAGAGGGGCTGGTGGCTTGGGTGGGGTCTGAGAAGGGGAGGCTCTTTGAATTTTGTTTTGTTTCTAAAATATTGGAAAAGATGGGAACTCCATCCGCTGAAGAGCCAGCCCTGGAAGCTGAGCCCCTCTCTCTGTGCTGACTATACACCAGATACTGAGAGCTGCAACTCTGGTGCTTTCTTCTGGCTCCAAAGTTCCTTTCTAAGAATTTCTCTGCCCCTGTGAGGAACCTTCCTGCTAAATTCATTGAACAATTCAATAATCTGGGCAATGAAATAAATTGGGGAAGTGATCTCTAAAACTTCGTCTCAAAAGTTTCTTGTTCCTTCAGACTCCAAAGTGAGGATACCCTAGGGAACACAGACCCCATTTCTCTACTGCTTCTTAAGGGTGAGTTTGGGCAAAGTTGGCTCATAGCCTGCCCTTTCAGATCTCAGAAAAGCCACTAATGTGAGTAGAATTTTGCGTGCAAAGAGTGGAAGGACTTAGCTGCTTAATCCAGAGCAGTTTTGATGAGTGAGCAGGATAGAGACAAAACTCAACAACGTGTCTCAGAGATACATGATACAAAGGAAATGAAATGTACTTCCTTTAGGATTTTTGTGATATGTGTGGTGTTCAGAGCAGGGAATTGAGAGTCAGGAAACCTGGTTGTAATCTGATTCTGCCTCTACCTGTGTGACCTTGGACAGATCCTTTTCCATCTCTTGGAGAATGCAGAGCCCAACTAATCACCAAATGTTCTGTCTAGCTCTAACATTCATCGATAAAGTCTTGTGTCTAGTGAGTTCAGTTCTAGCAGGCCCAGCATGGTGGTTATTTGTCTGATATGGTCAGTCAAGCTCCAATTAGTATGTATTTGCAGATGGCCCACAGAGGAGAAATATCCTGTCCCATGTTGGAAAGCCAGAAGGTATCCGAACAGGAATGGGAACCCAGTATCCTGACTCCCCATTCAGTGCTATTTGCCTCCAGATCATTGCTCTAAAAACCTAAAGGCTTAAAAAAGAAAGGGAAGCTCAGAGCATTACATCATTTAATATGAGAAAACAGGGCCTCCTTCCTAATGAAATTCTCAGGACAGGCTTTGCTGAGGTGGCCATGAAGCCTGGTACTCTTCTGTGAGAAAGCATCTTATGCCTTGATATACAAGGGCCAGCAGTTTTCAAATCCCTCCTCACCCTCCTCCTGCTCCTCCTCCTCCTTTGTTTTGGCTGTACCCACAGCACATGAAAGTTCTCTGGGTCAGGGATTGAACCAGCATCACGGCAGCGACCCAAGCCGCTGCAGTGACAACACCAGATCCTTCACCTGCGATGCTGCAGGGGAACTCCCACAAACTTTTATTTTTAAGCACTTAAAGGCGATGTGGGAAATAGAAAAGACTGTGCCCCCTCTAGTAGAAGGTACAGGCATAGACAAGAGTAACCGTGATAAAGGGAACATTGCAAAGTGCTATAAAGTCACTTTGTTTTTCATCCAGGTCTCAGATTGCTCATCTGTAAGGTGAATAGGATGAACAAGTGCGGAGGTTGGCAGACTTTTACTGTAAAGGGCCAGGCAGTAAATATTATAGGTTTTGCAGGCCATCTGGTCTCTATTACAACTGCTCAAACTTGTTATTGTAGCGTGACAGCAGCCACGGATAATAAGGAAATGAGTAGGGATGTCCATGTAGTGTTTCACTAAGAAAACATGCTCACAGGTGTTCTCCTTCCTGAACAATCTGGAAACCTAAAATCAGCAGAGAATGATTCGCTTCTTCACCCAGCTACTACCTGTGGAGTTTCTCAGCTAGGGACCTTTTACTTTACTTTTTATTCTGCTCTGATAAGTTAGAAGCAAGATAAAGTCTTGGGGGGAATGATTCTAATCATAATTTACTTAAGAGTATTTCCAGGAAAAATAAATGATGTAGCATCGAACACAGACATACAGGAACTATTTTAGTCTTTCTTTTGACACTGGCTGCAAAAGAAAAAAAAATTAAAGCTAAAAATATTTCAGACAACATTATCAAGCTGACGTATTTCTTTGAGGATGCCTTTTATGAACTCAATGGAGAAATGATAAATGTTTGTGTAGTTATCAACACAGTCTGACTTAGCTTGTTCTGAGATTTTATACCAGGTTTTGAAGCTCTCAGTGTATTTGTTTGGGCCATATATGTTAAATATCTGACTTGCCTTGACCTCATATAGCAGCAGGAGGCCAAAGTTAAGGCTCTAGACTGATTGAAAAGCCTTGTTTGTATTTGAAGGATGACAGGCCCTTCTTTTTAGAGAGAACACAAGCTTAGCTAGAAAGGATGAGCCATCCGCATGAGATTCTGTTGGACAAGATAGCTCTGTGGGACACACCAGTGGTGAATAGATATGCAAGGTGGGAATAAGCCTGGTCCCTGCTCCTTACAAAACGGCAGACCCACATTCTGCCCCCAGGAATACTTCAGGGTGTGAAACTCCAGGAAAGTCTGCCACTCTTTCTTAAGTGCATTGCAGGCTATTTTCTTCCTGGCATTTTTTTTTTTTTAATTAAACCAACCAGCAGGAAACTCAACTAGACAAACCTGGTGCCTCCTTTGGAGCCAATTCAACCCTTTCTTGTCCCAGGGTTAACATTTGCCCCAAGGGTTCCCGTCAGTGGGCTGTACTGCCAGCTGTCTGATCTGGAGACAGAGTGCTGTGCCTCTTTGGGCCTGCCTCTGCTTGCTTGTAAGCAATTCACTGTGCTCCCAAAGAACCCATCCTAGCTAGGCTGAGGGGTTCCTTCCTTTCACTCCTTCAGTAACAGCTTCCCCCCCAAGTTGTCAGGAAAATATGGTAAGAATCACATTCTCAATTTTAAGGCTTCTTTTCCTCATAAAATTTTCTTAAGCTTTCAGCATGCATCTGCTGATGGGTGCCAGCAGATGACAAAATGAATACATAAGAAACAAACAAATATTAACTCAATATTGAATAACTCAACAACCGACCATGCCTGGTAAGATAGCTTGTTTCCATGGATGTGTGCATGCTTGTAGAAGATTTTACACGTATTCATGCAACAGAGTAGTCTCTTCTTCTGGTGTATGTTACGGGATTAAATATGAAATTAGATATTCATGGTGTTCTACAGGGAACAGCATGATATCTGGGTGCTCTGTCACCTGAATAAATTGGAAATATAAAACTAACAGAAAATGTTCTAGTGTGGAGGAGTGGCCATATGGATGATAAATAAGTTAACAAGATTTTTCTGAGTATGGGAAGTGCTGTGTGCTGTGAAGGAAATAAGCAGTGATGGAGAGTGACTGGAGGTAGTGGGCCCCCATTAGCGAGGGAGAGCAGGAGCGTGAAGGAGGCGAAGTCCACACAGACATCTGTACATGAGAAGGGAAACCAGGCCATAGGGAAGAATTCCAGAAGAGAAAACAGCATTGGCAAAAGCTCAGAGCAGGGCAAGAGCTTGATGCATTAGAAGAAAGAATTGGAGGCCAGTATGGTTAGTGAGTCAGGGGAGAGTGGTACAGAATAACGCTAGAGGGGGAGTGGGAGCTGCTTCATGCAAGGTCTTGTGGATCAGATTCAGAGTCTGGGTTTTATTTGAAGTTCAGTGGGACTGATGTAATGAGTCATGCTGAACCCAAAACCTCATGGTTCCTAGACGGATTCGTTTCCTCTGCGCCACAACAGGAACTCCTAATGAGTCGTATTTAGAAGGTTACTCTAACAGCTGTGCACAAAATGAATTGTAGATGTATAAGAGTGGAAGCAGGGAGTCCAGTTAGAAGGCTGTTAAGAACATCCATCGTGTGTGTGTGTATCTTTGAGAGATGACTTGAAGACAAAATAATCTGGACTCAGTGATGATGTGGATGTCAAGGGTGAGTGAGCCCAAGTCAAGGTTTTGGCTTGAGCAGCAGAGTGGATGGTGGTGCCATCTAGTGAGAAAGAGCAGACTACAGGAAGAACAGATTCCAAAAGCTCCCACTTGGAATGGTGACTTTGAGTGTTTATATCACCTCCAAGTGGGTATGTATAAGAGGCAGGTGCACAAATGGCCTTAAAGCTTATATACAAGGTCAGGGCTAGAAATATAAATTTGTGAATCACCAACAAATGTATGATTATTACAATCAAGGACCAACTGATGCTGCTCTGAAAGAGAGAGTGGCGGGCGGGGGGGGGGGGAGGGGGGCTATGGGAAGAGGGAGAGAAAGGGAGAGAGAAAGAGATAGTTTAGAATTAAACCCTAAAGAGCTCTGATGTTCATTCATTTGACAGACATTTATGGAATATCTTCATATGAGGCCTGTTTAGGGTCTGGGGATACAGTGAGAAAGAAGGCATAGTCCCAGCCCTCAAGGAGGTCAACCTAGCTGACTAGCTAGGAGTTGATTCAGGTTTTGTGGGGCCTGACACTTTTTAAAAAAAGGCATATAAAACATTGCTGCTAAATTAAATACAAGGCCTTGGAAAGGTTTTGTGTAGGGTAGAGATGGGCCCTGAAGTTTAATATTCATCAGCTCTGCAATAAATCCTTCTGTCATCATGGGGATGACAGAAAAGCAAAACTAATATCATGTGTATGATATGGTAAGTACTGAGGGATTTAGCACTGGGAGTGGACATCTCAACAGACCAGAAAGTCAGGGAAGACTTCCTAGGGGAGGTGATGGTTAGCTGAATCTTGAAGGACAAGCAGGAGTTGGCTGACTGAAAAAGGGGTAGGTGTCTGCCAGGCATGTGTAAAAGCCAGGGGAGTGAGAAAGCATGAAGAGACTATAGATGCACACCAATATAATAGCCGCTAGCTACATGCACCTACTGAGCTCTTGAAATGGAGCTAGTCTGAACTGATATGTGCTGTAAGTATGAAATAGACATTGGGTTTCAAAAGATTAATATTAAAAAAGTAAAATAGCTCATTAATATTTTTATATTAATTACATGTTGAATCATATTTTTGATCTATTGGGTTAAGTCAAGTACATTATTATTTTCACTTATTTCTTTTACTTTTTAAAAATGTGGCTACTAAGAAATTAAAAATTAGGTATATGGCTTGTCTTCTATTGGTATTAGACAACACTGGACTAGAGGTAAGCAAGAGATTAGTGTGTGCTCAGCTAAGGAGTGTGGACTCCTTCTTGAGAACGCTGAGCCCACAGAACATGGGGGAGGAACATGACATGCTTGGCTCAGAAAATCACTCTGTCTGAGGGGTGAACAGTGAACCAGGAGAGGAACAGATCAGGAGTCAGAAGGCTGTTGCAGGGTTGTAGGCAGGAGAATGGAGAGACGAGGCCAAATTTGAGGACTTTTAGGAACTAGGTCTGTTAGCTAATTGAACTTGAACTATGAAGGAATAGGGAGGGATTTGGGTAGACTTGGGTTTCCAACCAAGACAGATGAGTGGATCAGGGTGCAAGATTACTCAGGTGGGTTAAGGTAGGACTCATATCAGGGATTCATTAAATCTTTGTTGAATGTATGTTTAAAAAAAAAAATCACAGGAGTTCCTGTCGTGGCACAACAGAAACATCCATTTAGTAGCAATGAGGTTGCGGGTTCGATCCCTGGCCTCGCTCAGTGGGTTAAGGATCTGATGTTGCCATGAGCAACACCGGTGGTGTAGGTCACAGATGTCGCTGGGATCTGGCGTTGCTGGCTGCGGTGTAGACTGGCAGCTGTAGCTCTGATTAGACCCCTAGCCTGGGAACCTCCATATGCCCCGAGTGCAGCCCTGAAAAAACAAAAAAAAATCACAGACTTGGGAGTTCCCTGGTGGTCTACTAGTTAGGACCTGGCATGTTCACCTCTGCAGCCTGGATTCAATCCCTAATCTGGGAACTGAGATCCCACATCAAGCTGCTGAATGCCATAGCCAAAAACAAACAAACATAGACTGAAATATGTGGTGCAGGAAATGAATCATGGATGGTCTAGAAGAGGAGAGGTCAGTGATTAGCTGCTACCTCAGTGGGAGACAGGTGTTGGAGGTCAGGGGAACAAGCCCCAGAGAGGCTGCCACGTTTGCCACCCCAGGTCTCCATGAATGGCTGTAAGAGATCCTGTTGTTTATTTTCATTAAGTTGTGTCACAGGTGTTGGGGGCTTGGCTGGCACATCTTCTTTTTCCTTAGCTCCTTGGTTAATTTTAATGAGGAGAAGGAGAAGGCGGGATGGTGGGGCTAAAGAAAGAGGAGGATGATTGGTTTGATGTAAGAGGTGGATATGTGAATGTGTTTACAATAAGGGCATATTCTGAAAGCACCTACTTGCCGGTACAGCTACCCATAAATGGATCTTTCAGTCACACTCAAATGCGGACAAACATTTGCATCCATTTACTTGAAATGTCATTAACTTGAAACAGAGCCATTAGGAAATGTAAACCTGACTTCCTTATTTATGCTTGGGAAAAGAAATGTGATTTAGTAAAAACCACAAAACAAACCTCTGAATAGAGTTTAGGAGATCGGGGTTCTGTCTCTATCATGCTGTCACTGTCAGAATCTTTCTGTATATCAGTGTTGTCATCTGCCAGAATAGCTATAATAGTACTTATTCTTGTCTATTTCACAGAGTTAGTTGTACTGAATGAGAAAACGTGAAGGGCTTCAGAAAATTAGAAGCGCATACTAAGGTTAGGAGATATTCATATGTGCAGTGAACAGTGAAAAGGAAAAGTATTTTGATTTAAATAAATCTGAATGGTAGAGAAAGCATTAGACATGTGCTTTATGGGGCACAGGTCTCTCCTGCCCCTTTGTGGACAGAACCAGCCATTGCAAAGAGTAGCCTGGCCTCATGTAGTTCCTTGCCTCCAACAACTCATTGGGTGAGAGGTGGGCATGATAAATAGTGAGGTGGCTGGGCAGTGGGGTTTGGTGCTATAGCCTCCAGGATCCCAGCAAACTTAGAGGTGCATTATGAGGGAGTCAGGGGATCTGTTCAGCATATCCACAGTGCCCGCCCCCCATATTCAGATTGGTTATTTCCACTTTAATTCATTTGTATGTTTGTTTGTTCGTTAGTTCATTCATTCAACAGTGTGTATCCAAGCATTCAGACCTCTCCCATCCTTCAAAGATGACACAAATCTTACCTACTTTCAGAAGGCTTCCCTGTCCATCCCAGAACAGAAGCTTCATCTGTGCCTCTCATCTCTTCAGTCATATTCTGCTTTGTCATGTATTGGCATTATCATTAGTCTCACTTCCTTTCTGTAATTAGAATCCATGTCCTAAACATCTCTGTATCCCTACAGTACTAGTACAGTGCCAGGTAAACAACAGGTGCTTGGGAAATAACTGAATGAATGAAGAAATTGGATGGATTAGTAGGTGGGTGGCCCTGGATCAGGCAGTATTTTCTATATTTTCTGATTAGGCAGAGAAGGGAGTGTAGCAAGTCCAGTTCTGGCTGTGGAGGTTGGTGGAGTGGGAGAGGCAATGGGAAGGTAAAGACAATTATGAGGGGCAGCCATTAGTGACCCTGCTGCCTGAAGATGGCGCTGGAGGTCACTTGGGCGTATCTACTCATTCAGCTCTCCTTTACTGAACTTGTACTCTGTGCTAGACACTATGCCACAGCTCAGGGGAACAGAGGTGACTATATCATAGTTCAAAAAAACATGGAGTCTAACTGGGTAGTCAATATATATGAACAGTTTTTTTTTTTTTTAAAGTTTGAATGGTATTACAAGACAGTAAATGTGAAGTGGCAAGCTCATGGTCCATTTAGAAAGTACTGTGGGGAGTTCCCATCGTGGCACAGTGGTTAACGAATCCGACTAGGAACCATGAGGTTGCGGGTTCGATCCCTGGCCTCTCTCAGTGGGTTAATGATCCGGCGTTGCCGTGAGCTGTGGTGCAGGTCGCAGATGCGGCTCGGATCTCGCGTTGCTGTGGCTCTGGCGTAGGCCAGTGGCTACAGCTCCAATTCGACCCCTAGCCTGGGAACCTCCATATGCCGCGGGAGCGGCCCAGGAAATGGCAAAAAGACTAAATAAATAAATAAATAAATGGGAAGGAAAAAAAAAAAACCATTAAAAAAAAAAAAAAGAAAGTACTGTGGACTTAATGATTCTTTATCTTGGATTTTCTAGGGCTCGCCCCTTCCCCAGCTAGCTGCCCTATAGCTTCCCCAGAACACTAGCACTTATTTAATTATGGAGCTACATTTTGGTACCACAAAATGTGTCACTGTCGTTACACAACTTTGAGGAGAGAAGTATTGTACAGAACTGGAGTGAGGGTTGGGGTAGTGGCAACAGGGACCATTCTGGAGGGCTTTATTAAGAATTCACCCTGAATTTTCTGAAAAATTGGTAGGCATAGGGGAATGAAGAAGGCATTTAGGCAGAGGGGAAAAGCATGAACAAGGGACCAGGAGTTGCAATCAATCAGGTATATATAGGAGACCATTCATTCATTCATTCAACCAGTGTTTATTGAACCCTTGCTAAGTGCTGGGCAGTGTTCTCATGCTTGACATACAAGCCTGTGTCATGAATGAAATGGACAGTCTGCCTTCAAGAATTTAGTGGGGAAGTCAATTTATTTGTGTTTGTCAACCTAAAAATAATGTACTAATAAATTGGGGAACGTGCTATGAAGGAAAAGAACAGGAGTCCAAAAAAGAGAATTAGATGGATGGGTGCCTTAGCTTCCCAGAGGAAGGTGACATGTAAATAGAGCCCTGGAACATGGGAAGTGGAGAAAAGAGGGTTCAAAACAGAGGAGGAGGGACCATGTGATGAGGGTTTTGAGGTGGGTAAAGAGGATGGCACATTTGAGGGACTGAAAGACAACTGTAGCTGGTGTTACTGGACCTTAGTGAGTGGACATATTTGGGAATACTGCATGCAGGCTGAAGCCAGATTGCATAAGGCCAGGCTGGGGGTTTAGACATGTGAAGACATTTCCTGAGACCAGGTTATCTCTGGTTGTGTTTCTGTGTTCCAACATAAGGGCCCCCTGGAAAGAGAGGGAAGTGAGGCGGAAGGGTGAGGGTCTCTCTAAACATCTTGTGATTCCTGTCCATGTTTGCAGCTGGGCGATGGGGCAGTTGTGGTGGATGAGCAGCAGAATAACAAGAAGCTAAAGGTGGGTGTCATGTGGAGTCGACCCAATGGGGGCATTGGAGGATCTCAGAGGATGACCACAGACCTGGGGTACTGTGGCCCTGATGCTGGGAATCCTGGGCTGGGCTCAGGCCTAGGAAGCTCCTGGAAATGCTGCTAGAGTGAGCCAGGGAAGGCACCAGCTCCTTTGTCAGAGGGACTGTCACCTCCAGGTGGCCTTGGAGGAGATGCTAGTTTGGGAGCTAATTAAGTCCAGAATGTCACTGCTCACTCTGTCACGGGCTTGCTGTGTGAGCTTGGGCCTCAGATTCTGCATAAGTAAAATGACTGATCAAGTCCCACTTCATAGCCCCAGCATTCTGTGATTGATCTAAAAGCCCAATTACCTGTGGCTTTGGAATGCCCTCAGAACTAAGAGAAACAGATGAGGGGTGTTGTGGGAGTGGAGCATCTGAGGTTTCTGAAAAATGTGTTAGCTGCTTTGGACCTATGGGAGGCATTTGGGAAGAAGTATGCAGACCTTAGAAGAAGCTGGGGCCTGAATGAAACCCCACTCCAATGAAAATCCCTGCCTGTTGTGAACTGTTATATCACCATAGCCACTAGATGGCAGAAGAGTTCAGATCCAGAGGGTTGTTGGGGAAGGAGGGAGGAGGGACCCAGCCAGCAGTTTGTCTATCTTTGGACGTTCCCTTGTAAATCAGGTGCTGTTTCTATGTGTGTTACTATTGTTTAAAAAAAAATCAGGGTAAATTTAAAGATAAAATTGGCTTTATTCAATGATTCGTGAGTTGGGCAGCATCCCATTTGGCAAATAGAAAAGAGCTCCAGATTGTGTCAGGCAAGGTCACCTTCCTTTAGTGGCCAGCAGGGGTCTAATTGGGTAGATTACTCACTGGTGTGCTTACATGTAATCACTGGAGAGGCTGAAACTGCAGTTAGGTCAGGTATTTTACATCTCAGTTTGGTGATGTGGGCAGAGCACAAGTGACTCTACTTGGGGGCCTCTTGTCTCTTTTTGTAATACTGTGAATGAGTGTGTGTCACATCTGTGTGTCTGCCCATATAGATGTGTGTATGTATGTGCCTTTGAAGGTCTCTTGAGCACGTGGGAAGAAAAGAAAGGGCTGTAATCAGAAGACCTCGGTGCTGGTCTTGACTCATTCATTTATGCCTTACGTGACCTTTGATAAGCCACCCAGCCTTGTAGGGTTGTCATTGCTTTTTCTATAGATGGGAATTATAGCCTTGCTTCTCTCTGGGGGTGGGACAGTGATAAAGCACCATGACGATTTTTGTGGACTGTGAGGGGCCGTGCCCACTCACAGCGGGTCTGTTTTTGAGGTGTGTGGCGGGGTGTGGGCTTTGAGGGTGTACTCACAGGGAAGGACAGACCTTGGTACTGTGGTGACCTTGGTGCACCTTGTCTGTTCCCTATTAAGAGCTCGTGAGATTACTTGGTATGTAGAATTAGCCAGTCATGGCAGAGTTGAGGGAAGGCTGAGAAAGAAAGCACTGTTGAGGTGAAAGAAGAGAGGGGGCCAGGCTAAGACTGAGGCCTGATCTCTACGGGATGAGGCAGGGTTAGTGAGGCCCTTGTGTGGCTCCTCCCCTGGCTGGGGCAGGGCCCCACTGAGGCCTGCGTGGCTCTCTCCTGCTCAGCTTCCATCTGTGCTGACCCGAGGGAGCAGCTCGGCCTCTCTGCACAACAGCACCATCCGAAGCACCATCTACCAGCTTATGCTCCACAGCCTGGACCCTCTGGGGGAAGGTAAGCAAGGCTTCCCCAGACCTGGGTGGTCTCCCTGTCCACGCCTTCCCTCCTGCAGCTGGACAGAAACTGGGGCCTGCAGAACTGAGAGGCTGTGGGTGAACTGAGGGTGAGAGTGGGAAGAGGATTAGAAGAGGAGAGTGGTTGGTAACGGTATAGACAATCTGGGAATACTCACGGGAGAGGGCCCTGAGGAGCCAAGGTCCTGAGGCATCCACGTCTATCTCCCTGTCTCTGTGCCCCTCCTGTAAAACGAAAGAGTTTGTCGGCAGTGAGTGAGGCCGAGAGTGCCCCGTGCCCTGCACTGGTCTCTGTTGGGGCTGCCTAAAGTGACTTCCTGATAAAGCCCATTCCCATGAGTCAGTCCCAGCGTCTCACAGAATCTCCAGCCAGATGCTGTGCTTCAGGCTGACTGGCCAGGCCCACACCTGGGGGACCTTCCATAAGCCCTGTAGCTGGAAGCTCTGAGTGGTACTTCCCTTTGCTCTGTGTTCAGCTCTGGATTCCTAGGAAGCCTGCTGACCCCTCCCTGAGCCAGGAATCCCAAAGGACACCCTGGGGAGCTGCCAGGACCACTTCTGGGAGCAGTGAGGGTCCAAAGTGCAATGGGAGCTGATGTCCAACTTGACAAATGGATGGAGTTAGCTGAGATTCTCACCATCCACCTTACCAAGTCCTGCCTTCTACCCTGCTTCCCCAGAGAGCTGCCCCCAACTTGCTTTGCAGGCTCTTAAAGAGCATCCTCAGGTACGCTTCTGTTCTCCTTGGGCACCTCTGTCTCTGGGACTGTGATGCAGAACTGGGAACCCAGGCAGGAGGCCCATCAAAGAAAGGTTGGCCTTTGGGCAGAAGCCAAGGAGTTAGACTGCAGTTGGGCGGGAGGCTGAGAATTGAGCCAAATGTGACACAGAGACTGACCATGAGTCCCAGGGACAAATTTTAGGGGCCTCAGAATTTCAGGCCCTGAAGTGTCTCCTTCACATACAGTAGTGAGTAGCTGGTTGTTTAAAACAGGCATATTGTACTACGAAAAGCAGAGTCAAAGACAAGGTGATCAAACTCTCCCTAGAAAATCCTTAAGAGGCCACCCCCAAGTGTCAGCTCCAAAAAAATAGTACCCTGGGGTTAGAGTCTACAGCACTGGGCAGCCTGTGGGTGATCAGTGCTGGGGACATGTCTGGCTTGGGCACAGGAAGCTGTATCCCAGGGTTAGGCATGGCCCTCCTTGTGGAATCACCGACTCTAGCACAGTCCTAAAGATAAAGACCCTCTCTGGAATGGCACAGCAGGGCCCCCTGCCTGGACCACGAATATGACCAGCAGCCGTCTGCTGGCCTACTTGTTGTAACAGGATTATGTGATGGCCAGGCCAGGCTGAGGTCAGGGGAGATTGATACCAAGGAGATGATCCGGCTGCCCTGAGAGTTGAGAGGCCACGTGAGGAAACAAGTGCTGGGGGAGCCAGTGACATTCATCCCTAGGAAAACAAGTGTGCTTGGCACCTTGCATGGGTGTGTGGTGGGCATGAAAGGGCGCTCCTGAGGAATGACTGCTGGTGTACCTGGGATGCAGACCTGCTCAGAGAAGGCAGCTCTGATTCTGCATTCCAAGATTCCACCCAGTAGGGGCTGGGACCACACACAGCTTGGATGAAGGCCTTTGTTCCCAGCACTTTCCAGATACATGTTTGTGTTTCCATATGCTGTTTCCAGATGGCTGTCCAGATGTTTCCACGCTTTCCAGGTGTTCCAACTCTTTTCACAGAGCTGATCTGTGGTCTGAACTCTTCATTTGGCAAGGGGCTTTGCCCCTCTAGAATTCCATGTGATTTCACTCAAGACGTGTGTGTGAGACAAAGATAGAAACAGAGAGAGGCCCTGCAGCTGACCTGCTTTCCTCTGTGGCATGGGAAATGAAAGGTCGGGGCGTGTGATGAGGGAGGAGAAAGAAAGGGGGGGTGATTTTCTTGCCAGCTCCTCTAGCCAAGAGTCAGCAGATATTTTCAGCACCAGGACTGGAACCAGGGAGCCCTCCTTTGGTAAGTTATGTGTTGTTCAACAGAAGTCTGCAGTGCCTGGTCAGTGCCAAGGGGGTACTGGAGCTGTCTGGATGAGGGAGGCAGTGGTGTGCCTGCCTCCTGACACATTGGTTCTGACAAGGACTTGCTGAGCAGGCCCACTGGGATGCTTCGAGCGACCGCACATGCCAGAGTGATGGCTCTGCAGAATGGAACCTATTGCCAGAGGTGGCTGCAGCTGAACCAAGCTGATTGTTTAGGAGACAGGTTGACAGGAGGAAATTCCAGACCTGCTAATGTGTCCTGCCCAGCCTGGACCCAGGCAGAGTTTGGTCTGCTTAGCTTCCCAGATGAGCAGACCTTTGCAGTGTGCCTGTATTATGGACTAGAGGCTCTTGAGGGTCCTTTCTAACTCACAGTCTCTGGAACGCTGGGCCTCAGCAGTGCAGAGTTGCTTCCTGGGTGGGACAGCTGCTATCAGCTACTATTCTTGTCAGCTCATCATTGTTGTCATAGCTAAAACTTACATAGTGCTTTCTAGGTATCAGGCACTGGTTTAATTAGGCATGTTCATATGTAAATTCATGTACTCCTTAAGGAATTCTGCAAGATACTGCAGGTGAAGAATTTGACATACCACAGATCACCCAGCCAGGCCCATAGCTAGCAAGTGGCATGACTGGGAGTCAGACCCAGGCTGGCCGGCTCCAGAATCCAAGCTAACATAACAATACAGCAGTTAAAGTGTTTTTACTTATTTCGTCTCATGGACCCCCATATCAGTGCTTTGAATATATCGTTGCCTTTTTAGAGAGGGGACACTGAGGCTTAGAGAGGTCACACAGGCTTCCCAAGGTCACCCAGCACTCACAGGGCAGAGCCAGCCTGGAATTCGGAATAGACCCCACAGTGCTACTTTGTTCTATCCCTTGTGCCGTTGTCCTCACCTTCACAGAGTACACAGGTGTGACGAGGACCCTCGTGAGCCCCTGCACCTCAGTCTCTGTGCCTCTCACCTTGAAATTATGCATGTAAAGTTTTTGGCATGTTGTCTAGAACCTAGTCATGTTGAAAGAGAATTGCTTTCCCCACTTTTCTTGCCTGAAAATCAGGGCAGCATTACTCTGTGCATGATGCCCTGTGGACCGCCAGGCACAGAGGCACAGAGTGTGCACAGGGACCAGAAGGAGGCGTTGCTCGGGTCCCAGGTGTCCTGGGTCAGATGGGGTGTGGCAGGGAGCTTGGCGATCAGCTATTTCCCCTTTCCCACTGGAGAGGGAGGGCTCATGAACATGACCACCAGTAGTGCCCTTGGAACCACAGCAGTGCTTCTAGTAAATTCATACAAAGTAAGCTGCAAGGGACCTTACAGACAGTCTAGTCCAAAGACAGCAAAAATATCTCCCTGTCATTATTTCTTCATTCCCCGCCCATTGTAGACATCACCAATGAATCATGGTACTCTCCTACCAAGCAGAGATCTGAATTCTCAATTCAGCTGCCGTTACCTGTGTTCATAAAGGAAATAAATCCTATTTGTTGCCCCCAAGTCCAACCATGTCATTTTATCAGGAAGGAAATAGGCCTAGAGAGGGGAGGTGACTAGCCTGAGGTTGCAGCCAGTTAGTAACAGTGTAGGGAACTTAAGGCAGGAATTGGGCACCATGAACAAACCTCATAGACTTGCAGCTTCCAGGCCAGTCTTTTCCATCCACTTCAGCGGCTCTGGCCATCAGCTGACCAGCCTGACCTGAAGGGTATAGCAGGTTACTGTAGTCTTGGATAAGATGTGTTTCCTTTTTCATTCACAGCCCAGCTCTCCAAGGACAAGGAGGTGGAGAGCTTGAATCAGGAGGCCAAAGCCAAGTTTCAGGCCAAAGCAGAGCGCAGACCAGAAGGTGAGGGGATGCTGAGACCAGTGGATTGTTCTCCTGCCGCCTTCCTCCCTCCTGTCAGCCAGGGGCTGACACACCTCTTGGCCTCTCTGAGCCAGTCAGCTGGCATGATGAGCTGATGCTGCCCTGCACTCCATTGTACTCCAGCCGCCTCCTTCCAGGGTGCTCCCTTCCTGACGTGGCTACGGCCCAAGGGTGGCCCTGGACAGCTCCCTCTGCATT
Source organism: Sus scrofa (assembly GCF_054392235.1). Lineage (NCBI taxonomy): Eukaryota > Metazoa > Chordata > Mammalia > Artiodactyla > Suidae > Sus > Sus scrofa. The sequence continues at coordinate 174,453,132 of NC_139383.1, forward strand.
CTCCTCACATGGGGCAGGCAAGGCCTAGATGGGAATTGTTGAACTTCCACTTCTTTTTTGCCAAGTCTTGTCCCAAATGAGATTCTACTGGACTCTGTTTCTTCTTCCTGTCACTTATACATAAAGGATAGTGCAGCTAGGGAATTGGTCTGAGACCATCCCCAGTGAGGGAAGGCCATCAGGAGTCTGGTGACACAGATGTCCAGCATCCATGTGGCAACTGGGATGGGAGAGTGAGAAAGCTACCGCCCTGGGGGTTCTGCACAGCACACCAGGCCTGCCTCATGCACCCAGCAACTGTTGCGGGGAGGGAGGTAGAGTAGCTTTCATTGTTCCCATTCTATGGACAAGGAAACTGCGGCTCGGCGAGGTCAAGTGACTTGTCCAAAGTAATATAGCCAATGGAGTTCCTGTCATGGTGCAGTGGTTAATGAATCCGACTAGGAACCATGAGGTTGGGGGTTTGATCCCTGGCCTTGCTCAGTGGGTTAAGGGTCCGGCGTTGCCGTGAGCTGTGGTGTGGGTCACAGACACGGCTCAGATCCCACGTTGCTGTGGTGTAGGCCAGCGGTAACAGCTCCAATTAGACCCCTAGGCTTGGAACCTCCTTATGCCACAGGAGTGGCCCTAGAAAAGGCAAAAAGACAAAAAGACAAAAAAAACCCACAACAACATAAAGTAATATAGCCAAGAAGTAAGAAAGCCTGTACCTAAACCTAGATCTCCAGACTTTCCAGACTTTCTTTCTCCCTTCCCCACAGTCCTATTCCAAGGCTCCCTCGCTGCCGCCTTTGAAATCATTGGGCTCCTCTCCATGCAATTGGTGGAGGTCAGGTCCTGAGGCCTGGGGCTTGTCCTTTTTCTCAAGCTGTTCACAGCATCCTTTGCTATGTTGCCAGGATGGAAATGTCTGTGAATCCAGGGGAAGCAAGGAGAGCCACTTCCCAGCTATCCTCTCATCTGCAGAGATCTCTGTGGACTGTGCAGTCACAATTCCCAGCACATCCTTTCACTTTTCTTATTAACAAGAAACTCCCCAGACAAACCTTCTGAGACCATGAAGTGGACAAGTCCAGTAGCCCTGTCGCCATTCACACCAGTCTCTCTGCCAGCTGTGCTCAGAACCTGGCCCACTCTTCTGACCTATCCCCTGTTTGTCCTTTAAAGAGGAGGAGCCAGCCAAGCTCCCTGCGGTCCGGGTCACACCAGCCCCTGCTCCAGACGTCAAGGGAGATCAGGAGGAGGATCCTGGCAGTCAGGTAGGCACAAATCTTTTCTTAGGATGTGGAATTGAAGAGGCCCAGGGAAGGACTTGCTGACCAAAAATCAGTCCTTCCTGAAAGTTGGAAATGCTTTTTGAGGTTCATTGCTCTGGGGTGAGCACTGCCCTTTCTCTGAAAATCAGATACCTCATGGGGCCAGTTAACTCACTGTAGCACCTTAGTGCGAGTGAGGTAATACATATGAGAATGGGCTGCCAGCTATTGCTTGCCATAAAAGCATAAGGATAACTGTTAGGGGGCTGTCAGCAGCTAGGGGCAAGTGAGACCGGGCTGCTCAAAACACGGGGAGGGTTGCTGGGCAAAGGCCTTGGGACCTTCCAAGGCACCTCAGCCTCGGTTCACAGGGCTTCCTCAGTCCTGACATTGCTGCCTTTATAGCCTCACAGCCTCTCCTTCCACCTTGCTCCAGCCGTACTGGATTTTCTGCCTCTGTGCTTTTCTATTTCCAGGCCTTGGCTCACATGGCCTCCTCCCTCTAGAATGCCTTTTTCCATTCTGTCTTTGTATATCCTAATCTCACCCACCCTCCAAGCTAGTGTAAATATCTCTTTGGCCATGGAGCTTCCCTGACCACCCTTCCCCCAGTATGCCCATGGAGGGTACTTTGTCCCTCTCCTAGGGCTCTAATCACTGCCTCCCTTGTACTCTTATTTATGAGTCTGTTTTTGTTCCCCTGCTAGATGGTGAGCTTTCTGAAGGCAGACCCCATGCCTGAATCATCTGTCTCCCTGCTAGATGCACTATGCCCTGCATGTGGTTATGCTCAGTAAGGGTTGAGTGACTGACAGTAAATAAGCATTTAATTTGCTAGTTCCATCCTTGCTTGTTTTCTGTTCGACACCCAGAAGCACTCAATTATATCTTGGCCTTAAGTCAGCAACTTTGGTTTCAGTGTCTAAGACATGTTCATTGGTAGCATGAGTGTCCTGAGTAGGCCACTGACAGCCAGCTTAAGTAAAAGGGATTAAGAGGATACGGAGGTATTATCTCCTGGAATCCCAGGGCAGAAAGTGAAACTTGGTCCCACAAGGAGGTGGACCTAGGCCTGAGAAGGCATCTGTGACCCTGGTGGCCTCTCACTCTATGTCCTGCCCTCCCTCATGTCCCCTTCTCCATGTTCAGGCTCTATCTCAGTCTCTTCTGGCAGCTGGGCTCCTTTGCTTCCTTATTAGCACACATTGACCTAAACCACTACCCCAGTGCTCTAGTCCACAGGGGGATCAACCAGTGACTGGCTCCCTTTCTCAGAAGAGAGGGAATCTGTTCAAACCAGGTCATGGGTCAAGGATACAACCTATGTCCAATGAGCTGTGGCAAGGAGATATGGGGTGCTTTGATTCCAACATGGGAGAAGGGAGCCACCCGTTCAGGGGCTATTGGAGGTGACATTTGTCAGAGAAGAGGGTGCAGACTGGGCAAACACTCCCATACCTATTGATTTAAACAACTTTTCATTTCCTCCAGGAAGCCTTCTCTCCTGATGGGTGTGGGGAGGGAGGGAGGGCAGGAATTACTTCAGACTTTATCTCACTCTTCATTCCCAACTGAAAGCACAGGCCTCATTGATATTGATGTTTGACTTCTTCATTGGGTGCTCTGAACCCTGGTTGCCTATTAGAATAATTTGGGGAAGCTTTAAAAACTGCCCAGACCCTACTTTCAACCAGTTAAGTCAGGATATCTAGGGTGGATCCTTGGGCATGAATGTTCCTAAACCCTCTAGGTGACTTTAATATATAGCAGAGTTGAGAATTACTGAGCATCCCATGAAGGCTGGCAGTGTCATGAAATTTGTTATGGACGATATAGTCCATGAGCATACAGCCCAGGTCATTTGCTCAAGGGATTGGACCAGCACATTGTCATAGGTGGTTTTCTTTGTTTCTGTTTTTGGCCATGCCTATGGCATTCAGAAGTTCCTGGGCCATATATCGAACCTGCACCACAGCAGTGACAATGCCGGATCCCCAACCTACTGAGCCACCTGGGAACTCCTCTTATAGGTTATTTGAGAGCCTAATCTGAGGACCCTTAGAATCAATGGCTTTTAGAATACATGGAGTCAGTCCAGGGTTCCCAAACACTGGCCTACAGATGCATTTATTAGAAACACTTGTGAGCATATTAAAATAGATGCCTGGCTTCCAATCCTAGAGATTCTACTTCATTTGGTCCAGATGGGGCAAAGAAATCTATATTTCTAATAAGCTTCTAGGTTACCAGGTTTGGGAACCAAAGATTTTATTCGGCCCTGATATTTGCAAAGCAGAGTAGTTTGGTGCTTCACAGGGCAAGAGTTGGACTGTCCATATTCACCTCCCAGTTTCATCATTTACAAACAGTGTGGACATAGGCAAGTTATTTAACTACTCTGTATCCTGGTGTCTTCATTTGTCAGATGGGTTTAGTTCTGTCTGTCTCATACATGAATTGACTCATGAAACAAAGTAAGTGCTAGGGGTTGTTGTTATTACACCATTTAGCATGCTGCCTGGCACATAAAACCCCTCAATAAATAGGTATCATGATCGTTTTACACATGTAAGATAACAGAGCAGTTTAGTAGTTTTAGTGGACTCAGCAGTGTGATGTAACAACCAGAAGATACTGTGCTGTACCAGGCAACTTAATGAAAGCACAGAATCGATAACAAGGAGGGTAATGATCCTGTTCGACTCTGTGAGATGTTCTGTTTTATTTTATTTTTTATTTTTTATTTTTTTTTTGTCTTTTGCTATTTCTTGGGCCGCTCCCGCAGCATATGGAGGTTCCCAGGCTAGGGGTCTAATCGGAGCCGTAGCCACCGGCCTACGCCAGAGCCACAGCAACGCGGGATCCGAGCCGCGTCTGCAACCTACACCACAGCTCACAGCAACGCCGGATCGTTAACCCACTGAGCAAGGGCAGGGATCGAACCCACAACCTCATGGTTCCTAGTCGGATTCGTTAACCACTGCGCCACGACGGGAACTCCTCTGTTTTATTTTAGAAGCCTCCTCATGGGGCGTAAGCTAACTCGAATGAGTTCACCAAGAAGAGGAGGAGGCTCTAGGCCATAGTATGGGGGAATGATAGAAGGAGTGGGAATCTTTCACCCAGAGAAGAGAGCTGTTTCATGGAAGAGGATTAGCCTTGTTCTGTGTGGCTCCAAAGAGCAAACCTCTGAATAGGGGGTAGAACCTTGATATGAATATGTACTTCAAACCAGAGTTTTTGAGACGACTGAAACTGCTTTAGTTGGTGATAATCCATCCTCAGAAAGGATCAAATAAAGACCAGACCACCACTGGATGGGAGTGTTGTGAAGGGAATTTTGCTGAATGATTGTGCTAGCTCTTTCCTCATACTCAAGATTTTAGATTCATTCTGAGAAGAACAACAACAAAAAAAAAAAAAAAAAAAAAGAGGAGAAGTTGGAACAGAAACAGAGCAGTTATTACACATCAACCTGTTGGCTTTGGATTGCAGGGAGATGTGGCTGGAGCTGAGAGCACAGGTGAAAGGACAGGTGATGAGGGTGACACTCCTGCCAAAGGTGAAAATGGAGAGCCAAATGGAGGTGAAGCTCAACTAAAAGGTGAAAGTGAAGAAAAAGAAGAGAATGAAAGTGAAGGTGACATCCAGGTAGAAAGGAAAGATGATGAAAGTGGAGGTGAAGTCCAAGCAGAAGAAGACCGTGAAATAAAAGATGAAGAAGGTGAAACTGGAGAGCAGGAATCGAATGCTGAAAATCAAGGTGAAGCCAAAGATGATGAGAAAGGTATGGATGGTGAAGGGGGAGGTGATGGAGATGACAGTGAAGATGAGGAAGAGGAAGAAGAGGAGGAGGAGGAAGAGGAGGAGGAAGGGGAGGAGGAGGAAGAGGAGGAAAATGAGGAGCCTTTGTCCCTGGAATGGCCTGAGACCAGGCGGAAGCAGGCCATTTACCTCTTTCTCCTGCCCATCGTGTTCCCGCTGTGGCTGACGGTACCTGATGTCCGGAGGCTGGTGAGTTTGCCCAGCTGTCCCAGGCTGTCTCTCCCCAGGGAGGCTGTGGGGTCGCTGGCACTAGTACTCAGGAGGAAGCAAGGGACAGGGAAAACCGGCTTGGCAGGGCTCAACCACCGAGAGGCTCTGGGATGGAATCTGCAGCTCTCAAGGGGACAGTGCACATAAGTGGACCACTGATGGGCTTGGGAGGCCCTTGAATGTGCTTATTTCCATCACTAAAGCAATGTGAACTAGTGCCTCCTAGAGTCCTACCTGTTTCTTGATTTTAATATGGGAATGGTGCCACTGCACACCCTCTGTATTTCACAGGGATATTGTGCAAACCCACGGTGATAAGTGCTATTTCTATCTAGCATTCCTATTTATAGGGAAAGGTCTGACTAACATATTCCACCATATTTCTGTCTCTGGATCTAGAGAGGGTTGGGTGGGGAGAGGTCATGGAAGCCAAACCAAATACCTATATTGGTCTGGTTCTAGGGCAAGTAAATAGTTCTCTTCAGTTTGGCAGTCCTACTGTCTGGACTTCCCTATGGGCCACCAACCCCATCCTCTTCCAGACATCTCAGGATCCTCACCGGAGACCGAGGTCTCGCCTCAAACATTCCCACATCCTCTCCATTGCTCCTCCAGCAGATCATGTCACTGATTCTGTGGTTCCCTCAGAAGAGCCAACCACCATTTGCCTCTGCAACTTATTTCTCTTCCTTTTCAAACAGGAGGCTAGGAAGTTTTTTGTTATCACCTTCCTGGGATCCATCGTGTGGATAGCCATGTTCTCATACCTCATGGTGTGGTGGGCTCACCAGGTAAGTGTGCAGCAGGAACTAAAGCCTCATCAGCGGGGTCACAAGGATTCTTTTCCATAAGGAAAAGAATTGCCAGTGCCCAGGGAATGGTGAGGACCAAGGGAATTTGTGGTTAATACATTGTTTGTAAAGGCTTAAGGGTAGACTTTATACCCCAGGCAGTGTAGTCACAATGTCACGTGACTCTTCTCTCTTGTAAAGTATGTGTATCACTGTCATTGTAACGTGACAGAAGGCCCTTCACAACCTGATCCAGCGGACCGTTCCTTATTAGCCTTACTCCCTATTTTCTCTGTTATGCAACCCCCCCCCCCGGCCCCCATTTTTATCCACCTGGTAAAATCATACACACTTATGAGAGCAAGCTCAGTTTTGCCTTCCCTCTGGCACTTAACGTCTTCCTCTGAGGGCCCATGGCTTTTTCTTCTATCTGGAATAGTGCACTTAGCACAGAGCTATATTGTTGTTTACATGCTTTTCTCTTTCAAGCTAAGAGTCGAGTCAGGGTAGTCCTGCTCAAACTTCTACTTCTAAGCTTCTAAAACGTTCCTGGCACATAGCAAGTGTCTGTGGTTCTGGAAATGGAAACGTGACCTGACAGGTGTTTGGAGGGGCAGTTCTTTTGGGAAGGTAGAGGTGTTGTAGTTGGAATGACATTAAGTGGCATCACAGATGGACTTTTAATCCAATTTAGAAAAGAAACAGCATCATTCCCTGATGCCTTGAGCAGAGGCCCCATTCTTTCTCTCCTTGGCCCATCTCCCCATTGCCCTACTACACACTGGCCAAGGGAATGTGAACTCTGTGGAAGGTGTTGGTCTTGCACAAAATAGTATATGGCTGGTGCTTTGAAGAGCCTCAGATTTTTCAGCTGCTGTTGCCATGGTTTCTCATTAATGTTACTATTTACCAGGTTGGTGAAACAATAGGGATTTCTGAAGAGATTATGGGTTTGACAATCCTAGCAGCAGGCACGTCAATTCCTGACCTCATCACCAGTGTGATTGTCGCTCGGAAAGGCCTGGGAGACATGGCCGTGTCAAGCTCTGTGGGCAGTAACATATTTGATATCACTGTGGGGTGAGTGGCAAAGTTGCTTTTTAAGGTATATTGAGTATTACTAGAAAACACTGTGTTGGCTTTCTGCTGGTTTTCTGCTCCATGCCTTAGATACGGAATAAAAGGGCATTTGTTAGTCGTTTCCGCAAGGCAACAAGGTATCCTCCCTTCATTCATCACAGCCACATAGGCTAATACAACTAAACTGCTGCCTCAAGTATAACTGACTGGAATTTATAAGTGAATTAAAAAATGAAGTCCCTTAAACTCTATTACCAAATACAGTCAAATGCTCTGCTTACTGACCTCCAAGGAGGTGGAGGTGGGCTTGGAGGGAGCAATGACTTGGTCTAACTTCCGGGTATTCCCGCTCCTTTGCATTTGCACTCCTGCAGCTCAGAGGCTCTAAAAGCCTTTTGTATAAATAAGCAAATGCCACATATTCCTGTAGGGGTTCCCTTACCCCCTCCTCCCAACTGTGTCAGAGCACAGCACCTGCACTATTTTAATTTCCCCATCATGTCCTGGATTTGGGTGGTGGCTTTGGTTTCTTTAATTTGAATGTGTATATGTGTGTGTTTGCAGGGTGGAGCAGGTGAAAGGGAATAGGAGAGCCCTGCTCACTAAAGGATACAAAGAAGTGTTATCCTGAGCTAGGCCTTGATGATTTAGATATTGGAGTCACATATCTACTGACCTGGGTTAGTTACAGAAGTCACGAAGGATGAAGAAAACAAACTCAGACCCAGAAAATCCGTTTTAATCTAGGCTCTCCCATGTATTAGCTGTGAGTCCTGAGGCATATAAATTTAGTTTCCGTGAACCTTAGTTTCCTCATCTGCGAAATGGAGCTAACATTTTCTGCCCTATTTCATAGGCTTGTGTGTATGTGTAAACGTAAGTGCTTTCTGAGTTGTAAAATCCTTTTAAGTATATGGGATTATTATAAACATTAAGACTATCACATTGTTTCTTCCATTTGCAGGCTGCCCCTTCCCTGGATGCTCTTCTCTCTCATCAATGGATTACAGCCTGTTCCTGTCAGTAGCAACGGCTTGTTCTGTGCAATTGTCTTGCTTTTTCTCATGCTGCTGTTTGTGATCTCTTCCATTGCATTATGCAAATGGAGAATGAACAAGATCCTGGGCTTCACCATGTTCCTCCTGTACTTTATATTCCTGATAATCAGTGTGCTGTTAGAAGATCGAATCATATCCTGTCCTGTATCTGTCTGAGTCAGAGTCAGAGTTGCTGAAAATGGACATGGATCAGAAAACCATGCCAGAAGTTTTTGTACCTCTTGTTAAATTAAAGAAAGAATGAACATGATCCAGGAGAGTGAGCTGAGTGGCCCAGAGCGACGTGGATGTGCTCTGGGACTGAAGTTTACAAGCCATCCCGTGGAGGCCAGTACAAGGACCCGAGACAGAGGATTTTCTAAATGAGACAGTTGGGGGTGAGGGATGGGGCAGGTACTAGAGCAGTAAGACAAGCACTCATGTTCATAGTTCCCTGATTATTTCTAAAGGGCTGCTGAGCAAAAAATGCAGATGTGGTCTACATCTCACCCTCCTGGCCCCTGCCCCCAGCACATGCTGCAATTTGCTGTCTCCTCTTTTTCTGTTCAGAACATGTGGTTTGATCAGGTTTGTATTCACTATAGGTTCACTTATTGGTGAGTTTAAAGGAGCAAAGGCTACATGAAGAAAAAGTGTAGCAGGAATCCATCGTCAGTATAATGGTGGTTCAGTAAAATGTGTACCAGTAGTTTATAGCTTAAGAGGAGGGCTACATGTGCGCTCACTGTTGCATTTCTGAAAAGTAAAATAAAATAAGCAGCCCCAGAAATTAAAATTTATAATCATCCCTTGAATTGGAAGATGTGGGTAATAGGGAATGAAAACTACTCTGAGGGCTATTTAAAAATATGTATTATTAGGAAATCCAAGTTAGTGGTGTTTCTATCAGTTGGTCACCTTGAGGGATTAGACATTCTAACAAAGCTGTCCTGGCTCTGTGCCCTTGTCCCTCATATCCTCACCCAACAGTGAGAGCTGCTACCAGTGAGGGAAAAGGAGTTTAAAAAAGAGAGTCTAAAGTCACTAGAGCCCAATCTGGTTTATAAAGTAAGAGATCCAGTGGGGCTATGCTATTTTCGTATGTCATCTCAGATGGGATTATAAAGCAAGAAGATTGATTTCCTGTGTGGCTTACAAGCGGATATTAGGCAATTAATTACAAAGGAGAAATTCCAAAAATGCTCAACACAATGACAAGGTGGTGAAGAAGAATATCACTACTTACAGGGTAGCTGGTGTGTAAAGGATACCAGTGTTTTTAAAAATTGGTATGGTTCAACATTTCGTGTGGAAGTTGAAGTGCTTATATATGAAATACTACTGCATGCTGCTTTTACTGGCATCAAGTTAAGAGGCACATTAAAAATGAAACAGTCCTATATCACTGGTTATGGAGCAAAAGGAACTCAGGTGAATGTGGTTTATGACGGCAAATGTGGCTTTAATTATGAACATGAGAGAGGATGCACTGAAGACCAGAAGGTGGCAAGACAGGTGGAAAAAACCGAATATTTTGATGTTGGAAGGGCTGTATGTCAGTCCATAATCCATCTTTTAAAGTGGGCTGGTTAATTCAATTCATGGCCTCACCACTCCAGGAGTCATTATTTGGAAATCACTTTTACTAAATTTCAATAAATCGTGAGTCCCAATGGTATTTTTTTTTACAAAAATGGACATGCATTCATCCCTATCTTTAGGTCATTTGGTCAGAATGCTCGGGAGAAGACCGATAAAGAGTATGGGATCATGTTCTAATTACATATTCTTAAATTAGTTATCCTCATTCCTGATGCTGCCTCACTGCCTGGTTACCACATGCTGTGGCCTAAGGACAGAGGAGAGAGCAGTGCCTGTGGAAGGGAGATCCCAATACCAACACTCTGGGCGCCAGCCTGGAATCTGCCACCTTGAGGATGTCATCTCCTCACCAATTGCTTGGAAGCTCTTCTACAGAACAACTGCGTGAGGAATGATGGACGGCGAAGCGTTCTATAATGATAGAGTGCTGGACCGCCACTTAATGATTAAAATCAACTCTAATGATCGAACATCCTTTTTCTCATCAGTTTGCTGAATTTCTGGCATTTCTCTTTGCCTAGAAAAGCAGTTCCAACTTCACAATGTGACAGAAAAGGGGCAAATACATACGATGTTTAAAGCTGGAGTTGATGGATAAGCAGCTAGTGGGGAGAAAGAGATTTCAAGGAGATGGAAAACTTATGTAACTTCTAAAAGATCAACTTGTTATGCTTGGAAATTAAAATGTCATACATTATAAATTATAATTTATTAAAATTGTGCTGTTTTAAAGGTAAAGTACCATCTTAACATGTCAAGATAATGGTTAGATGATCCGCTTATTTGATGATCAAAATGATTTGTGTGGTTAGTTACATGGGACAAATTTTTGGTCATTCATTCAGCCTAAAAAGTCTGGCTGTCTTACGTGAGTATCTAAATTGGAAGAAAGCGGCTGCAAGGATAACTTCTCTTTGATCCTTCTTGAGGCTGCATTTCCTTGATGGCCCTGGTAAGAAATTTGGTTTGGGCCAAATTATAAAAATGTAAAACTCTGCCTAACTTAATGGGTTAAGATTCTATATAGTACCAGAATAAAAGGATATATTCCAAAAATTTAAAAACTAGTGTATGTTTAGGAGTTCCCATTGTGGCTCAGTGGTAATGAACCCGACCAGTATCCATGAGGATGTGGGTTTGATCCCTGGCCTCACTTAGTGGGTTAAGGATCTGGCGTTGCCATGAGCTGTGGTGTAGGTTGCAGATGCGGCTTGGATCCCATGTTGCTGGGCTGTGGCATAGGCCAGCAGCTGCAGTTCCCATTTGACCCCTAGCCTAGGAATTTCCATATGCCGCACCTGTGGCCCTAAAAGGCAAAAACAAACAACAACAAAAAACACTAGTGTATGTTTAAATGATTACCATACATTTTGACCATTATACTACAGTCTCATCAACAGATCTGAAAATGTTTTCATCAAGTTATAGGCTTGGCCTTTTATGATACTATAAGTATCCTAATTATCATGTAAAGATTGAGTACCAAAAAGGGCCAAGAATTTGAATTTAATATTTAAGACACAGCCTGGCAGATAAATCTGAAAAACTGGTTGGCTTTATGTGTCACAGAATACCTTTGGTTCTGGCCCCTCTGGGTGGGAGGGTCCCCTTGCAGGTGTAGCTTGCCATGTATTTTTGGACTGGTTGCTACAAAAGGTACAAAGAGAGGCTTGATGATCAGGGCTGTCTATCCTGGGGTGCAGGCTCCGGGGAAAGTGTCACTAAGGCCAGGCAGGAAATCCTGGCCTAAGGCTGTCCACACAACCAAAGCCCACTTCTGGTCCTCAGGCCCTTCACTGTGATGAGCTGGCAAATCCGGAGAATTTACAGAAAATTCCATCAGTTGCTTCAATGGTTTTATCACAGTACTATGTTTAAAAAGAAAATCTTTAAATACAAAAGGAGGGAGCCATGCAAATAAACAGCAACTGTGGAAAGACTGCAGTAACTTTATCAGAAGAGTCTGTTACCATCTCACGCATGCACAGAGACTTTTTGAATCAGAGTCCGAAATTCCTATATTGTGTAATACTAATTTTGTGAACAAAAATAATTAAGCCAGCAAATGAACTTACTCTGGAGTCAGAGGAAGAAGACAGCATGAAGGGATAATAAGATACAAGGTACTGAGGATATTAAGATAAGCTGGTACGCAGCTACCATATAATTCAGTTCTGAAATAAAACCTAGTCTTACACCCAAACAGGAAGGGCAGCGCATGCTAAGGCTAACACAAAGGCTAGCCCAAGGGCCCTCTCAAGGAGGCAGCCTACTCTTTTCCTTCCTGCTCTGAGTTAAAGTGCCTAATAGCAGCTTTCAAGTTCTAGCGGGAGAAATAAAAATAAAGCGAGGCTACTGCACATTACCATACAAATAGGTATTTTCTTACCATATGCTTACAAACTATGTAGAAGTACAACATCTATACACAGCAGACTAACACTTGTGAGTCGCACTAAAGTATCGTAGTAATTACTAGCATAAAATAAATACTTACCACCTAAAATGCTGAACCAACATTTTCAGGGGCTGTTTCTTTACATGCAAAAATTGAAAGACATTTTAGAAAACCGTAAAATAAGCTGGTAACTTTAGGGTTTTAAGGCAAAAAACCTCTCCCAAAATCAGAAAAATAAAGACAAAAATCAGAAATATGAACAGGCTGCATAACTCCTTCACAGGAGGATAAAAATTAAATATTGAAATATAAAATACAAATGTATGACATTCAAAACACAATGGGAGGAAGGAGTAAACAAGTTCTATTAGGACATGGCATGGTTTATTTTCAACTAGTAAACATAAATAAAACTAAGAGTAAGAAAATAAAAGATAATGTAGCAAAAGGGTATTTCTGTCCAACATGATTGGCCATGATTCTCTAAAATGAATGGTCAGCAGAGATAAAACTGAAGAAAAGTTTGTATGGAGTTATTTTAAAGGATGATCTACATTTTACTTTTCTTTTGATCAGGGTTTGCCACTTCCTATCCGTGTTCTAGGTTTTATTTTTAAAGAGTGAATCTGTGCAAATAATATTCTCTGTGGATTAAAAATAGAGGAAATAAAACTCAAACCAAAAGAAGAAACAAAAATTGGTGTCAGAGAGAGGAGATAAAAATTATATTCGCTTTTCCAGATAAGTCTGAACCATAAAGAATGGACTTTACCTTCCCTTTTTTGGGGTCAGATACTTGAAGTCAATGAACTAGCATTATCGTGAAAGCTGTTTTCCTAAGGGGAAAAAAAACCAAACAGTAACAAAAAGCCAGAAGAGACCCCCCAGAATTCACTTTGGAGGGATGTTTATCCCTAATGCAAAATCAAACATTTCTTTCATTTGACAGCTTTCAAATGATTATGATTTAGAGAATGTAAAGCTGAATTAGAATGTGAAGCTTGCATCTCAACAGTCAAGAAAGGATAAGACAGGAGTGGTATTTACAGATTCACGGGCATAGCACCAGATTTTTCAAGTTGAGTTCAGCCCGCAACTAACTGAAGTGAAATTTTACATTTAAAAATTTTCCCCAGTATTTCCCAGAGGTGAAAGCTGTGAAATGTTTCAGCTGTTCACTGACAGTATGAACTCAACAGTGCTTCTTCTCCAGTGGAATTGCTTCTAAGTTTCAGGACTTTAAGATATATCTTCAGTGCAAGCGTCCTGAACTCTACAGGCTTTTACACACCTAATTTAGGACCATTCTTTTTTTTTTTCCTTTCTTTCTTTGAAGTTGGCTAGAGAATTCCTTCATGACAATGTGTGCAAACGCACATCACACAAACACACTGAAAATCTTAATAATTCTAACAGCCAAAGGAAATTTTTTTTTAATCAGAAATTACCCAAAGAAAGTGATATTAAAAATAATGGGACTACAAATATTTTTTAAGACTCTATTTAATACCCATAGTACTTAAACATTCACTTTAATTGTCTGAGTTCTGGATATTTCTGGATGTTAGATTCCATAAAGCAGATTCTGAAGGCTTGTTGAAAAAGCCAAGTTCCTCAATATGGGAAATTCTACCTGGCTGTACTTTTAAGAGTTAATATTCTTCTACTTTTGAAAAAATATTTTGAATATTTATATATAATATATATATAATATTAACAGAATACTCCAGTAGGTCATATTCCAGATAAATAGAGTACAATTTGAATCATACCCAATATTTTAGATATTAAAATAAAAGTAAAATTTGGGATAAACTCTGACATATTTCCCAACATGTTCACATAGAATATTAAAATTTAAATTGATATTTGGCTTTGTAAGTTAATTTCCCTGTGTACTGTTTGTATCTACTAGCAATAGAGAATGGTGTATTGAGCCTGATTTTGGAGAAGCAGACTCGGAACCCCTGTGGCTCTCCTTCCACAAGGCTCGATGAGTCAGTCTGGGCAGTGCATACCCCTGCCATGACTGACACACTGCAGTCAGGCTTAGGAGTACCAACTTGTGATCCAAGGACAACAGTGACAAGAGCACTGACATTTCTGAATCATTCTCCCAAGTAGTAAAAAAACAAAACAAAACAGATACACATACAGAGATCTGCAGCTGTACTAATGACTTCAAATAGCAGCAGACAAGGGAAATAAGCACTTAACTGCCTTGATTCATAAGTTTAAGTTCATTGTTTGCTATATTGTTTAAAAATTAAAAAAATATCAACTTACTATAAACAATTTAAAATATGTATACTCTAACTTCATGGTCAGAACATTTGAATAGTCTATGGAAACAGGAGATACTTTGATCTTACATTTGTTTTACGTTCCATATATGATTTTTCAATCTGTTTCTTCCAAGAGAAACCATAAAACAGTTGTCTTTGTTTTATAGGAACTGATTTTGTTCAGGGATTTCTTCATCACAAAAATACTTAATTATCTGTTACTACAGAAGAAAAAAAGAAAGAAATGGGAAACAAAGTGGCTTTCTCCCACTTGTCACTATTTTCTTAAGACATTCTGTACATAAACTGGACTTTCCGAGCCATTTACAAATGCATTTTCAAAAATCGAAGAAAAAAGTTTAGCGTCTAAAAGTGTTATTTTATATACACTGACTATACAACACATAGTGAAAGTATAGACACACATCTTAAAGATAAGGTTCTCCAAAGGTTTTTCGACATTCCATCACCCCTGTACTTGGTGGTCTATCACAGTTGTGGGTACTCTTGACTTGATTGGGTGTGAGACGATCGTATGCCATCTTGTATTCTTTATCAAATGCATCTGCAAAAATTCATAGAGAAATAAAGACATAAAGCAATGTATATTTGATATCTCAGAAATCAAGTTTTTGTAATACTACAGAACCACAAAATAAAAGCCAAGAAGGAACCTCTAGGCCATTTCTGTTAACTGAAGGACCACAGAATTTCACAGCTGGAGTGGGGACCTTAGAGTCCCACAGCACTTTTGAGCTAGATTACACTGAGCAATGAAATGTGAAGTTCTAGGACATCGACTGTTTTCTTCTTTCCCAAATTAGAAAAATTTTATAAAATACATCTAAAATTTACTGTCTTAATCATTTTAAAGTGCACAGTACGATGGTGTTGCATACATTCATACTGTCATGCAATCATCACCACTGTCCATTTCTATACTCTTTTCATCTTATGAAACTGAAACTCTATACCCATTAACTAATAACACTCCTTCTCTCCTCTCCCCACTGCACCTCTTTTCAACTATCATTCTTCTTCTGTGCCTATGATTTTGACTACTTAAGTGGAATAGTACAGTATCTGTCTTTTTGTGACTGGTGTATTTCACTTAATATAATGTTTTCAAGGTTCACCTGTGTTGTGGCATGTGTCAAAATTTCCTTCCTTTTTAAGGCTGAATAATATTCCATTGTATGTATATATCACATTTTGCTTATTCACTCATCTCTCAATAGACACTTGGGTTGCTCTCACATTTCAGCTATTATGAATAATACTGCTATAAACATGCATGTACTAATATCTCTTTGCGACTCTGCTTTCGATTCTTCAGGGTATGTACCCAGAAGTGCAATTGTTGGATAATGTAGAAATTCTCATTTTCAGTTTTTTTTTTTTTTTTTGTCTTTTTGCCATTTCTTGGGCCGCTCCCCAGGCTAGGGGTCTAATCAGAGCTGTAGCCGCTGGCCTACACCACAGCCACAGCAATGTGGGATCTGAGCCACGTCTGTGACCTACACCAGAGCTCACGGCAGCGCCAGATCCTTAACCCACTGAGCGAGGCGAGGGATTGCACCTGGTCAGATTCGTTTCCGCTGTACCACAACGGACACTCCCTGCAATGGCTTTTTTCATTGTTGCTGAATTTTAGGAATTCTTCATATATTCTGGATATTAATCTCTTATCAGATATTTGATTTATAAATATTTTCTCCCATTCCGTGGGATGCCTTTTCACACTGTTGATATCACCTTTGGATGTACAATTTTTTTTTTTTTTTTGGCTGCTCCATGGCATATGGAGCTCCTGGGTCAGGGATCAGATCTGAGCCATAGCCACGAAATAAGCTGCAGCAACGGCTATTTCCAGGATCCACTGTGCCAGGCCAGGGAATGAAGCTGTGTCCCATCACTCCCAAGCTGCTGCCAATCCTGTTGCGCTAGAGTGGGAGCTCCCCCAATTTTTAATTTTCATGATAATCAATTTGTCTACTTTTTTCTTCTATTGCCTGTTCCTTCAATGTCATATCTAAGAAATCACTGACAAATTCAATGTCATGAAGCTTTTGTCTCATGTTTTCTTCTCATAGTTTTAGGGCTTACATTTAGGTATTCAATCAATTTTGAGTTAAATTTTTGTATAAAGGTCCAACTTCATTCTTTTGCAAGTGAATATCTCATTTTCCCAGCACAATTTCTTAAAAAGACAGTCTTTCCCTCACAGAATAGTCTTGGCACCCTTGTCCAAGATAATTTTACCACAAATGTGACCTTTTATGTCTGGGCTGTCTATTCCATTGGTCTCTATGTCTGTCTGTAGGCCAGTACCACGCTGTTTTGCTTATTGTAGTTTTGCTGTAAAATTTGAAACCAGTTAGTGTGAGTCCTCTAAATTTATTCTTTTTTGTGATTGTTCTGGCTACTTGGGGTCCCTTGAGATTCCATAAATTTTAGCATGATCCTTTCTATTTCTGCAAAAAATGTCATTGGGATTTTGATAGCAATTGCACTGAATCTGTAGATTGCTTTGAGTAGTACTGATATTTAAGAATATTGGTCCTGTATGAGCATGGGGTTTATTTCCTTTCATTTATGTGATCTTTAATTTCTTTGAGCAATGTAATTTTTTTTTTTTTTTTGCTTTTTTTTTTTAGGGCTGCACCCATGGCACATGGAGGTTCCCAGGTTAGGGGTTGAATTGGAGCTACAGCTTCTGGCCTACACCACAGCCACAGCAACGTGGGATCCAAGCTGCATCTATGACGTACACCACAGCTCACAGCAACGCTGGATCCTTAACCCCCTGAGCGAGGCCAGGCATCAAACTCTCATCATCATGGATCCTAGGTGGGTTTGTTAACTGCTGAGCCATGAAGGGAACTCCTGTTTATAATTTTTATTGTATAAATCTTTCACTTCCTTGGTAAAACAAATTCCTAAGTATTCTATTCTTTTTGATGCTATTGTAAATGGTATTGCTTTCTTAATTTCATTTTTGGATTATTCATTGCTAGTTACACAAATGTAACTGATTTTTGTTATCTTGATCTTATGGCCTATAACCTTTCTTAATTCATTTATTAACTAATATTTTGGGTTTTTTTGTTTTGTTCTGTTTTGTTTTAATGTGGACTCTCTAAGGTTTTTTGTTATAAGATCATGTTGTCTATAAATATAGGGGCCCAAACAGGCAGTCCGTAACAAGCGGTGTTAGTCCTTCTTTAAACATTAACTTCTTCCTTTCCAATCTGGATGCCTTTTATTTCTTTTTCTTGCCTACTTGCTCTGGCTAGAACCGTACTGTACTGTGCTGGTACAACGCTGAATAGAATTGGTGAAAGCAGGCATCATTTCCTTATTCTAGATCTTAAAGGGAAGACCTTCTGTTTTTCACCATTGAGTATGGTGTTAACTGTGGGTTTTTCAAAAATGCCTTCATAGCGTTCCCTTCCATTCCTGGTTTGTTGAATTTTGTCAAATGCTTTTTCTGTGTCTACTGAGCTATCATGGGGTTCTTTTATTCTATTAATATGGTATATTACATTAATGGAGTTTTTCAAATGTTGATCCAACACTGCATCCCTGGGATAGATGCCGCTTCGTCATGGCACATAATCCTTTCTGTATGTTGCTGGATTTGGTTTATTAGTATTTTGTTGAAGATTTCTACATCTACATTAATAAGGGATACTGCTCCTTAGTTTCCTATGATGTCTTTTTCTGGGCTTGGTCAGGGTGATAATATTGGCCAATACACAGGATGGGTTAGGAAGCACTCCTTCTTCTTCTTCTTTTTTGTTTTTTTTTTTGGTCAGAGTTTGTGAAGGATTAGTGTCTTAGTTCAGGCTGCTATACCAGAACACCGTAGCCTGCGTGGCTTAAATGATGACATTTCCCCCCACACACTCTGGCGGCTGGGAAGTCCAAAATCTAGGTGCTAGCAGATCTGGTGTCTGGTAAGAGAAGTTCCTGGTTTGCAGACAGCTATCTTCTCTTTGTATCCTCAAGCGGCTGAGAGAGAGAGGGACACCTCTCTTTTTCTTATAAGAAATCCCCTCCTAGGGGCTCCAACTTCATGATGTAATTACTTTCCAAAGGCCCTACTTCTAAATACCATCACATTAGGGCTTCAATATACGTATGAATTTGGGGTGAGGGGGCCCAAACAGGCACTCCATAACAAGCAGTGTTAGTTCTTCTTTAAACATTTGGTAGAATTTACCATTTGGCCCTAGGCTTTTCTTTATGGGAAGATTTTTGATTACTAACTCAATCTCCTTACTAGTTATAGGTCTATTAAGATTTTCTGTTTTTTTTTTTTTTTTTTTGTCTTTTGCCTTTATAGGGCCCATGGCATATGGAGGTTCCCAGGCTAGGGGTCTCATCGGAGCTGCAGCTGCCAGCCTACACCAGAACCACAGCAACACAGGATCCGAGCCGAGTCTGCAACCTACACCTCAGCTCATGGCAATGCCGGATCCTTAACCCACTGAGCAAGGCCAGGGATTGAACCTCATGGTTCCTAGTCGGATGTGCTAACCACTGAGCCACGACAGGAATTCCCGATTTTCTGTTCTTGAATCAGTTTTAGAGTTTATGTTTTTCTAGAAATTTGCCTCTCTTTTAAGTTAATCTAATTTGTTGACATACAATCATTTATTGTGTCCCCTCAAAATTCTTTTTATTTCTGTAAGGTCTGTAGGAATATCCCTTTTTTTGGTTCCTGATTTTAGTAATTTGAGTCTTCTCTCTTTATCTCTCAGTCTAGCTTACAGGTCTATGAATTTTGTTGATCTTTTCAAAGAACAAACTCTTTTTCAATGAATTTCTCTATTTTAAAAACATTTCCCCCTTTCTTCTCTGTTTTATTTATTTCTGTGCTAGTACTTACTATTTCCTTCCTCTGCTTGCTTTGGGTTTAGTTTGCTCTTCTTTTTCTAGTTTCTTAAGATAGGAACTGCTTTTCCTGCATCTCAAAGTTTTTTATTTTCATTTATCGCAAAGTAATGTTATGAGTTTTTGACACATTTGCTATTTAGGAGTGTGATATTTACTTTCTATATACTTGCGAATTTCTTATTTTCCTTCTATTATTGATTTCTCATATAATTCTACTATAGTTAAAAGAACATACTTTGTATGATTTCAAACCTTTCAAATTTATTGAGACATGCTGTGTAGCTTTACATTGGTTTATCCTGGGCAATATTCCATATACAGTGAAGAAGAATATGTGTTTTGTTGTTGGATGGAGTGATGCTCTGCAGATGCTTCTAGGTCTAGTTGGTTTACAGTGCTGCTCAAGTCTTTTATTTCCTTGCTGCTATCTAGTTGTTCTATCTATTACTGAAATATCCAACTACTATGGTTGACTGTCTATTTCTCCCTCCAATTCTGTTAGATTTTACTTGGTGGGTTTTTTCGGCTCTGTTGTTAGTTGCATAGATGTTACAATTGTGATACACAATAATTCTTGGATTGATTATTTCATCATTATAAATGTGCTTCTTTGCCTCCAAAGTCTGTTTTGTCTGATATGAAGATAATCTATTCTTCTTTTTAGTACTACTTCCCAAAATATATATTTAGTTAGCTTACATCTTTTCTAAAACAAGCTTAATGTCATTAGTGATATGACATAATAGTTAAAAGCATGGGATTGGAAATTAAGACTACTTGGTTCAAATAATGGCTCTGTTATTACTGTGAAACCCAAGTTTAAGTTACTTAACCTCTTGGAGCCTCAGCTGCCTCAATAATATGGAAATGATAATAGTACCTATCTCATAGGGCTTTTGATAATTGTATGAAATAAAACATAGAAAGTACTTGCTACAATGTAAGGCATCTAATAAGCCCTCAAAAATACTAGCTTTCAGGAGTTCCTGTTGTGGTGTGGTGGGAATGAATCTGACTAGGAACCATGGCTTGCAGGTTCGATCCCTGGCCTTGCTCAGTGGGTTAAAGATCCGGCATTGCCATGAGCTGTGGTGGAGTTCACAGACGTGGCTCAGATCTGGCGTGGCTGTGGCTGTGGCGTAGACCAGTGGCTACAGCTCCTACTGGACCCCTGACACGGGAACCTCCATATGCTGCGGGTACAGCCCTAAAAAAAAAAAAAAGAAAAAGAAAAAAAAATTAGCTTTCAAAAAAAAAAAAAAAAAGAGTTAGCTTTCATTATGTATATTATCACCACCATGACCAAAATATCAAAGTATCTTTTACACTATATCAAAACAAAACAACACTAAACAAGAGTTCCTGTGGTGGCTCAGTGGTAACAAACCCAACTAGTAACCATGAGGATGCAGGTCCAATCCCTGGCCTCGGATCAGTGGGTTAAGGACCCAGCGTTGCCGTGAGCTGTGGTGTGGGTCGCAGACATGGCTTGGATCTGGCATTGCTGTGGCAGCTGCAGCTCCAATTTGACCCCTAGCCTGGGAACTTCCATATGCTATGGGTATGGCCCTGAAAACAAAAAACAAAAAAACCTCACAAAGAAACAATTCTAATATATTAATTTCACATTAAATTAATTAAGACCACTACTATAAAACACTCTGAAAACGATCCCATGATATATAAATATTACATGTTATATATTATGCTGAATTACCTATATCAATGTTTTCTCTTCCCAGTGCCACAAGTGAGAGAAACAGTATTTCTCTATACAGACTCCTAGGAGGAGAAAGGAGTGGAGAAGGTATTACTATCCACATAGTTTACATATATCTACAAAAGTTTTTATGTTAATATAAGCATGCGATATTCTAACAAATTACTAAGCAAACAATGTGGATCTGCTTAGAGAAACTATATATTCATTTAAGAGAATGACTTACCTCTGTCTTTTAAAATGAGGACATTTATTCAGTGTTTCTAAAATCTGACTCATTGGTCCATAGACATCATTCATTTTAATGCTTTTTACCATATTTTTCAATAGTTCCTGGTTAAATGAATTATCACCTTTTTGCAATAAATGGACCATAGGATACTTTTGGGCTGTAAAAGAACAGAAGATCAGATGAAGAAAAATGTTTTGTGTAGAAAGGAGAATCTAATTAAGCAACAACTGACAGCTCTTAAAAAAACTGCAAAGCATAAAAATCAATAGAGGGCAATAGACAAAAGAATTGAAATCTAAGAATGAAGAAAGGAAAAAAAGGAAGAAATGAGACAAATAATGATTAAAAATAAGCTTAAAGGCCTTTTGTGGCCTCAAATGCACAATAACTAAAAATACTGTTTTCTTAAAAACAGCTCCTGGAAGAAATTCTAAATCGGCAGCCTGGGATGGAGACAAATGAAAAAATAAGTAAAAAAAGAAATAAGTACAAGCAATGTGCTAAAATGGAACTCTGCAAAACATAACCCCTCTGGCACGTACAAGGCACAACTCAAAAAAATTAAAAACCAAAAAAAACCCCCCACTCCCCAAAACCCCTCCAATCCCTGACTTCCAAAGAAGATAGCACTGAAAAAACATCAAACTTAACACTCACTCTCAAATAAAAGAGTACGATTTTGACCTGTAAGACAAAAAGTAGTATAGTAAAATACAAGTCAGTTACACATTAGTTTAGGCTACTTAAAGCAAGCAGAGATTACTCTCCTCTCATAAGAAGGAAGTCTGCATTCTATGACAGAACTTACTGTGGGCATTCCAGAGGATGTACAAGGGCTGTCCTGGATCCTGATGTAATTTCATATTGTCCCACAACATTTGTATTAAAACGTATTTACTATCTTCAGACATACAGTGGCGAGGAATCTGTGTTGAAGAATAAATAAACATTCATTAATGATCCTTATATGACAATGTTTTTGTTAATATTTTATAAAGACCCTTATCTTTATGTGTGCAAGAAAGAAAGAGAGAATAGAAAAGGGCTGATTTGTATGCATTTTATAACCTACTGAAGGAAGATAGCCTGAGTTGAGAAGCCAATGATCCCTAAAGTAACAGACTTAAAAAATACTGAGATCATTGAGAAAGGGTATAGGAAGGGCTAATCTTGACTAGTTTATGACTGAAGCTCCAAAGAAAGATGAAGCCAAGAGCCCCATTCTACATCAGCTCAAGACCCCAAGCCCAGATAACTGAATGAGTTAACCTCTTAGTCTTGCACTCATCATGTACTGAAAATCCAAGCACACTCACCATCACAGACATGAAGTACAAGAAGGGAGAAGAGGAGTTCCCGTTGTGGCTCAGTGGTTAACGAATCGGACTAGGAACCATGAGGTTGCGGGTTCGATCCCTGGCCTTGCTCAGTGGGTTAAGGGTCTCACGTTGCCATGAGCTGCAGTATAGGTCGTAGACGTGGCTCGGATCCCATGTTGCAGTGGCTCTGGTGTAAGTGGCTATAGCTCCGATTAGACCCCTAGCCAGGGAACTTCCATATGCCACAGAAGCAGCTCTAGAAATGGCAAAAAGACAAAAAAAAAAAAAAAAAAAAAAAAAGGGGAGAAGACAAGATTCCTAAACTGAGACACTTTGCCATTTAGTGACAGAGATGGCATGTGAAAAAGAAAAAAAATGCCTTTTTTTTTTTTTTTGCTTTTCGGGCTGCACCCATGGCTTATGGAGGTTCTCAGGCTAGGGGGTCAAATTGGGCTGCTGGCCTATGCCCCAGCCACAGCAATGCTGGATCCAAGCCGTATATTGGACCTACACCACAGCTCAGGGCAACACCGGATTCTTAACCCACTGAGCAAGGCCAGGGATGGAACCCAAAAACTCATGAATCCTAGTCGGGTTCGTTAACCACTGAGCCATGAGGGGAACTCCAGGGTTGTTTTTGCAGGAGCTATGACACGAGTGGGCCAACTCACAAACTCTTCTAAGAGTCATTTACAGTTTATTCTTGAGGCTGTAACAAAAATTCAAGCCTGCTTTGTGTGACTTTTACAAGAAGTCTAAAAAATATGACTTAGTGCTGCTAGAATGCAGAAAGAAAAATTATTTGCAGCTAAAACAATTTTACTGATTCAGCTGATTATTAAAACTAGCAGAAAAATAACTTTTTTGTTATCAGGAGTACGGAAACATTACAATGGTGACAGTAGCACTGGCTTTTAGTTAATTTTTATTCTCATACCTTTGAATACTTGTTACAATGCTCCGAAGAAAGGATCAATCCAGGTAAATTACTGGGTAAGTCAAGACGTCTAAAATACCACACCAGGTTCCAAAAAACAATTGGATGATGGTCCACAAAGTCTGCCACTGTTATTGCATGATCACCTTCATTTTCCAATAAGCTTTCAAGTTCCTTCCATACCACTAAAGGACTAAGATATGGAACAGTGATAGGATCGGGACTCGGGAGGTGCCATTCTAATCCTAAAGCATCCTGTTGAATAAATACAAAACCATAAATGACAATTACAAGATTTTATGATACTAAATCACTAAAAAAATTTCCTGTCAGTGATTTCCATGTGAGTAGAAAAGTAAGTGTATCATGCAACAAGAGACTCTTCTGAGCAATAATAAAATTGAAGCTTTAATAGATGCAGACTATTGCCTTTGGAATGGATAAGCAATGAGATCCTGCTGTGTAGCACTGGGAACTACGTCTGGTCACTTATGCTAGAGCATGATAATGTTAGAAAAAAGAATCTATACATGTATGTGGAACTGGGTCACCATGCTGTACAGTAGAAAATTGACAGAACACTGTAAACCAGCTATAATGAAAGAAGTAAAAATCATTATATAAAAAATAAGTAAATATAAATGTCATAGAAAATAAAATCGAAGCTAATAAGGCAGTTTAGCACATGGGGAACATAATTATACCTAAATTATAAAAAAAAAAACCCAAAAAACCAAAATACATACTGTAGCTCCTTGTAAAGTAGCTGGCAGGCTGCCTGTAGGAATAAGCTTCTGCCCTCCAGTGTCTTCCTTATCCAAGGGGCCATAAGTACCGACACTCCTGGCCATTGGAAATATTGGACATTTTGACATAGATGTTTTTGATTTATCAGTAGGAATCTGAATACTTCGGGCACATGTATTTTCCAGTTTAGATTTGCTTGGGCATTGAAAAAAGAAAAAGAAACCCATATCATTGTCTAGATTTACTTTATTTCCCCTAGAATGACCATGTTCTCTTTAGAATCAGAACTGGACACAGCAAAGTAAAATAATGGAAAAATATTATTTAGGTTTTGGCTGGGAAACAGGATAGATCCAGTTTAAAGTAGCCTTGTCATGTTAAATTTCCTTTTTATCCAGGGACCTTTAAAACTCTAAGAGTCATTCACTTATTCAAAGCATTTAATGGACAGCTTGCTTTTAAAAAGATTTTTATGGCTACACCTACAGCATATGGAAGTTCCTGGGCCAGCAGTCAAATCAAAGCCATAGCTGCAGCCTAGACCACAGCCATGGCAACACCAGATCCAAGCCCTGCCTGTGACCTACACGGCAGCTTGTGCCATTGCTGGATCCTTAACCCACTGAGTGAGGCCGGGGAGCAAACCTGCATCCTTACAGAGACAATGTTGGTTCCTTAACCTGCTGAGCCCCAACAGGAACTCCAAGTAGACTACTTTTAAATTAAACTTTTTAAATTGTATCCAGTAGGGCAGAGGATACAAAACAGAAAAAATAGGCACCTGTTCCTTGAGGAATCAGAGCTAGTAGGAGAAAAGGGCTACAAGAGACCTATGATGAAAGAAGGTGCACACACAGATTTGCAGTTTTGCAGTCTAAGCATTCAGCATCAAACAGGTCACGTTAGCCTGCTAGAAGTATGCAGGCATTTTCTTTTCTCATGCAGTTACCAATATAACTTCACCTGCCCAAATTATATACGGTGTATTTGGCATGTCTCCAAAATGGAATCAATTTTTGAACTTGTTTTAAGCATAGATTCACTTATAATAGGCTTAGTGTTAAAGTCTTATTAGTTTAATTTTACAGTTCCTCAACTAGCTCCAAATGTTTCCTTAGATGATTAAATATTCCTAAGTAGAAAATGAAGTAGGGAGTTCCCAATGTGGCACAGTGGAAATGAATCCAGCTAGTATCCATGAGGATGCAGGTTTGATCCCTGGCCTTGCCCAGTGGGTCAGGGATCTAGAATTGCGGTGAGCTGTGGTGTAGTTCATAGATGCAGCTCGGATCCTGCATTGCTGTGGCTGTGGCAGAGTCTAACAACTATAGCTCTGATTAGACCCCTAGCCCGAGAACTTCCATATACTGCGAGTATGGCCCCAAAAAGCAAAAAAAAGAAAGAAAGAAAACTATTAACTCTTTAAATATTTAGATTATTAGAGATTTTTAATATTCTTTTAATTAGGAACAAGAATTTAAGATTATGAATCTACTACACATACAAATTTAAGCCTTAAAATGGTCAGCTAATTTTTCTGTCACTACTGGAAACACGTGTAATAAATATCATTGAAATACAGTTCCACATATTTATAATTACCTATTTAGATCAAAATTCCCTTGAACAGAGATCACAGATGTGTCAAGACCAGAGGCTGATGTTGAGATACAAGACTGTCTTGTCTGACTTGAAAAGGAAGATGGAAAATGCATATTTTCTGTAGATGGGCTTGACTTCAAAAAGTATCTGTAATGTGAATCCAGGGAGATTTTTTTCTGAGAAAACACATTCTAGGAAACATGATCCTTAATCATGAAGGAAAAAAAAAAGCATAAATCATTACCTTCCAGGTCGTCTTAAATCTCTTATTTCTATATTCAAAAAGGGCAAGAAAAGATTGCCACAAAATGGGCATGTAGTATTGAGATTTGAATCATCTGCTGTCCAGCCAGCCATGATTTCCTCATCATGGACAAGACAATCACAGGTTCTACACCGAGAGCAGCTGGAGATGAGAACCTATGGGAGAAAATAGCACTTTATAAGGTAAGCCAGTTAGTACACATTGTGAACTAAAAGGCTTTTTTTTTTTTTTTTTGATCTTTTTGTCTTTTTTTTAGGGCCACACTCACAGCATATGGAGGTTCCCAGGCTAGGGGTCTAATCGGAGCTGTAGCCACCAGTCTATGCTAGAGCCACGGCAATGTGGTGGGCTCTGAGCCATGTCTGTGACCTACACCACAGCTCACAGCAATGCCAGATCCTTAATCCACTGAGCGAGGCCAGGGATCGAACCCGCAACCTCATGGTTCCTAGTCGGATTCATTAACCACTGAGCCACCACGGGAACTCCTAAGAGCCATTTTAATTCATAAATCTATTGTAAAATTAAAACGCAGGCTTTAGAAGTTGTAAACAAAAAATGGACTATATTCAGTACATGATGTAATATACTCATTTTTGATTATTTCAGCCAAGTCTATTGTAACATTTTTGCCAGAAAGGTCAACTGGCATTTAGGTGAACATTTTTTTTAACCATTATAATTACCATAAAATCTGCCATGATTTTATGGAAAAATAAACCAGAGCATTCATTTATTAATACACAAATTACAAAAGGTGTTGGCAATTGCATGTTACAGATCCGTGCTACTCAAGGTGTGGTCACCAGACAGGAGCTGGTCCACAGACTCTTCCTGGGTTGTGATGAGCAAAGTAAAGCAACTTCGAAGAGGATTTAGAGAGAGACCTTTAAAGTAATTTGTTCTTGCTGTGACAGCTAAGTTGGTGATCAATACATTTTACAAGAGTACCAGCCATGACACGTTGGAAATTAAAAACAATAACAACAATAAAACCCTGGTCTGTCACTACAGACAGTTAAGAAGCATTGCTGGGCATAAATGTAAAGGCTGTCATTACATTAATACAGAAATTTCTGAGACCCTCAGAAACTTTGTAAACGGCAAAAACAGAGCTCATCATTTCTTTTTCAGCTGCATGCAAATTTATTTTCCAAATTCATGCAAATTCGTGTGATATAGCAATATTCACAGATGTATTTGGAAGCAATTTTTACACCAAAATTAGGGAAAATTTTAAAGAGTAAAAGTATAACGTTTTCATTGTAAGAAACTGGGACGCGGCAGCACACCCAGCCCATATATATCAAACTGATATAAGGAATGAAAAACAAGCTTGAAAAACATTAAACAAATGTCAAAACTGCTCCCTGTATCCTCATCCAAAAAGCGTGCCTGCATAGCAAAATTGTTTATAGGGGTTAAGAGGACATATATAAAACACGGGGCAAATATGAATGCCAACAGTGAAAAAAATGTTTTTGTATGTTGACAAATAGCAAAAGGAGCATAAGACTTTCCTAAACAGAAAAAGTAGTATGACTTCAATAATCTGAAATACTGTTTAGTTTAAGTTTATTCAGGTGCAATATACATTCTGAACTTTTCATATGTCGTATATTTAACTTTTTATCTCTCTACTAGAGACCATCGATACTTAAGAAATGTAAATTTTAAGTGGTACATGAAGATGCTCTTTTGATTAAAACTGTACCTCCATTGCATAGTTCTGGAAGATATTTGCATTACTTGTGTTGCAGGAAGATGCCACTTCTGATTTCCCAGGTATGGCAAACTTGGACAAGGATCCTGTTCATTAATATAAAACAGAGAAAAACTTAAAATTAATGAAAAAGGATATGAGAGTTTTTCATCTTCATACATTCTCTGATTAAAAAACAAAGGTAGAGAATTCTTGCTGTTGACACGGTGGGTAAAGAATCTGACTGCAGTGGCTCTGGTCAGTGCAGAGGCCCGGGTTCGATCCCTAGTCTGGAACAGTATGTTAAAGGATCTTGCCACAGCTGCGGCTCAGATTCAATCCCTGGCCTGGAAACTTCCATATGCTGCAGGTGCGGCCACTAAAAAATAGTAACAAAAATTTTTAAAAAGGTAATTTAAGAAAAAACAAATAATGAAAAATGCTTACAATGCACGCATTTATTTTGAGTATACCCTTTACTTCAAGAAATGTGCTTTAATTTATTACTCACTGATTAATCACTTCATGTGTACAGGCTAGAAGGCATTCCAGTTGTTTGTAATGACCATTTTGCCATTTCTATTTCGACATGTTTAAGGCACCAGAAGTATTTAGTTCTAAAGTCTACAAAGTATAAAATAGTTGATCTTATTTCAGATCATGAAAAGAATTATTAACAATTCTCTGCCTTATAAGGATCTTTTAAAATCTGGAACAGAGAGTTTCCTGGTGGCTCTGAGGGTTAAGAACATGATATTACTGCAGTGGCAGAAGAATTTCTACCTGCCATAGGCAGAGGCAAAAAATTTAAAAAAAAAAATTAAAAAAACTCCGGGACAGTAATCTTGTTCTTAAACACCAGGGAAGAGTGCCATGTATATTCTTAAGAGGAATGGGCTATTAGTAGGTAATAAAATGACAACAACGAAAAGTAAGGGCAGTTCTGTGGTCAAATCAATTGCTGACACTAGCTACAGCTGGTTAGGAAAACTGGAGGTAATTCTACCTTTCCTACACTCTCCCCCCGACCCCAGTAGTTACTGCATTTTATGAACACCTTCATAAATATAAAGGTTAAAAAAGGTAATGGTATAAACTATGAGTTCCAAGAAAGAGAGGGGATAAGAGAACACGTTAAACACCGCCATGGGGATGCAATCAGTATAATCCAGATGAATGACCTGATTGCTTCAGTAAATAAATGACAAGGGGAAAAAAGAGGATAGCTCTAGAGCTTCTGCTGGCGCTAGGCCCTCCCGCAGAGAGATGGAGAGAGAGAGAGAGAGAGCAGAAACCTCACATCACCCTTCTTTTTATTTTATTTTTTACACCATCCTTTAAGATGCTTAGAACTGGTGGCCCCCAATCATCTTCTGTAATTCCTCTATGCTGAAGTTAGTTCCAAATTGCTATCTAGGAGTTCCTGCTATGGCACAATGGGATCAGTAGCATCTTAGGAGCTCTGGGACGCAGGTTTGATCCCTGACCCAACACAGTGGGTTAAAGATCCAGAATTGCCATAGCTGAAGCTTAGGGCACTATTGAGGCTTGTATCTTATCCCTGGCCCGGGAACTCTGTATGCCGTGGGGCAGCAAAAAACCCCAAACAAATAAACCAAATTTGCTATCTGTTAGCCTTGACTAACTCAATCATTTACTGCCTTTTGCATCTAATCAATGTACAATACAGAATAAATATTATTTTTAGCAAATATGAATCAGGTTGTGAGGTAAGTCTTATTAGGCTCAATAAACAGTTCTTGAATGTTAAAAAAATTAAGGGAGGGCGGGAAGCTAATCACCTGATTTCTTCCTGAATATGAGACGAGGGGGAAAAGAAGAGGAACAAAGATGAGACGAAGTTAATAGACACAGCAAACAAATGCAACAAGTACACCTTGTCTGGGTCCCAATTTGAACAAACCACCTATAAAAAGTTTTATGAGATAGCTGCGAACATTTAAACTAAGTAAATATTTTATATAAGCTATTATATGATATATACTGTCACATTTAAAAAATGATTATGGCAGTTCCCATCGTGGCTCGGCAGTTAACGAATCCGACTGGCATCCACGAGGATGCAGGTTCGATCCCTGGCCTTGAGCAGTGGGTTAGGGATCTGGCATTGCCATGAGCTGTGGTGTAGGTCACAGAAGTGGTTCAGATTCTGTGTTGCTGTGGCTATGGTATAGGTCAGCAGCTGTAGCTCTGATGAGACCCCTAGCCTGGGGTCCATATGCTACAGGTGTGGCCCTAAAAAGCAAAAAGTAAATAAACAAAAAATGATAATGATATTACAATTTTGTTTTTAGAAAATGAATGCTTCACAAAAGACACATACTGTATTGAGTCCATAAAATAGTCAAAAATGGCCAGGCTGACACAGCATTAAAAGATAATGTCCATCTGTGAAAGGAGTGGTGACTAGATGTCAGCATGAAAGAGTATTCTGGGTGCTGTTAATGTTCTGTTTCTTGATCTGATACTGGTTTTTGTTGGCCTCGGTTTGTGAAATATACAGTATTTATATACATGACAATATACACATTATACGTATAAAATAAATAATATACTAAGTAACATTAATAAAAAGTTTAAAATATAACATTAAAATATGTATGTTTTAGAAATACATTTTAAAATATTTATGAATGAAATTATATATTGTCTGGGATTTAATTTTATTTTGAATTTTTAGGGCCACACACATGGCATATGGAGGTTCCCAGGCTAGGGGTCAAATCAGAGCTGTAGCTGCTGGCCTATGCCACGGCCCCAGCAACGCAGGATCCAAGCCATGTCTGTGACCTACACCACAGCTCACGGCAATGCCAGATCCTTAACCCACTGAGCGGGGCCAGGAATGGAACCTGCATCCTCATGGATACTAGTTGGGTTCATGACTGCTGAGCCACAACAGGAACTCCTGGGATTTACTTTAAAATAATCCAGTGGGGAAGGAAAGAATGTTGGCAGCAGAAGAGAGAGAGGGGAAAAGATAAAACAAGATTGGCCTTTGTTGATAATTGAAGTTGCATGAAGGTACATGGGGACACATTGTGCTATTCCTTATACATATATTTTTGTCTTTTTGCTATTTCTTGGGCCGCTCCCTCGGCATATGGAGGTTCCCAGGCTAGGGGTCAGATCGGAGCTGTAGCCACTGGCCTACGCCAGAGCCACAGCAACTTGGGATCCGAGCTGTGTCTGCGACCTACACCACAGCTCACGGCAACGCTGGATCGTCAACCCACTGAGCAAGGAAAGGGACAGAACCCACAACCTCATGGTTCCTGGTCGGATTTGTTAACTACTGCGCCACGACAGGAACTCCTATTCCTTATATTTTTGTGACTGCTTGAATATTTCCATAATAACAGCCTCTTAAGCAAAGATGCAAATTTTAAAAATGTTATAATGCATTCATTCCTCATATCACATACCAGGATAAATTTCTTAATGATTAAATATCTAAATCAGGATCAAATATATTTTTGTATGATCACGAGATAAGAATGATTTTTATATTTAAAGCAGTTAAAAAAGTCAAGGAGTTCCCTTCATGGCGCAGTAGTTTACGAATCCGATTAGGAACCATGAGGTTGCGGGTTCAATCCCTAGCTTTGCTCAGTGGTTTAAGGATCCGGCGTTGCCGTGAGCTACGGTGTAGGTCACAGGCGCGCCTCGGATCTGGCATTACTGTGGCTGTGGTGTAGGTCAGTGGCTACAGCTCCTATTAGACCCCTAGCCTGGGAACCTCCATATGCTGCAGGAAGTGGCCCTAGAAAAGGAAAAAAGACAAAATAGTAACAATAATAGTAGTAATAATAATAATGATAAAGAAAAAGGTAAAAAAAGTGACAGATGTATATGGCCCACAAAACCTAAAATATTTACAATATAGCCCTTTATAGAAAAAGTCTACTGACTCCAGAAAATGTTGAAAAGGAAATCAGAGCAGTACCAGAAGAAAACAATGATGAACCTAAGGAAGGAGAAATCTTTCCTAATGACACAAAATCCAGAAGCAAGATAAATTTGATGATATAAAATTAAAATTTTTATGTTGGGGAAAAAATGAACTTGACATATTTGCAAAAAGTATCTGCCACTTATATAAGAGACAACAGGTTAATTCCCTAATACAAAAAAGAGCTATTAAAAATTTAGGAGTTCCCAGAGTTCCTGTGGTGGCACAGAGCAAACGAATCTGACTAGGAACCATGGGGTTCTGGGTTTGATCCCTGGTCTCGCTCAGTGGGTTAAGGATCCGGTGTTGCCATAAGCTGTGGTGTAGGTCAAAGACACGGGTAGGATCTGGTGTTACTGTGGCTCTGGCCTAGGCTGGCAGCTGTAGCTCTGATTAGACCCCTAGCTTGGGAACCTCCATATGCTGCAGGTGCGGCCCTAAAAAGGCAAAAGACAAAAACAACAACAACAACAACAACAACAAAAAACCTTAGGACTTCCCATTGTGGCTCAGCAGTAACAAAACTACTAGTATCCATGAGGACATGGGTTCTATCCCTAGCCCCACTTAGTGGAGTAAGTATCTAGTGTTGCCGTGAGCTGTGGTATAGCTCGCAGACGTGGCTTGAATTCCATGTTGCTGTGGCTGTGGCGCAGGCAGCAGCTGTGGGTCGGCTTCGACCCCTAAGCTTGGGAACTTCCATATGCCATGGGTACAGCCCAAAAAAGTGAAGAAGGAAAAAAAAAAAAAAAAAAGAGCTATTAAAATTTTTAAAAAAGGGACCAACAAGTGAAAGTGAAATGTAGGCAAAGAAAAAGAAATACAAATAGTCCTTAAATATATAAACATAGTTTATAAGATAAATACAAATGAAAACTAAAATAAAATGAAATACATTCTTCACCTATCAGATGGCAGAAATCCCAACTTTACTAATATATTTTCTTCACAAGGCTGTGGGGAAATAGATACTCTTATATATTACCTGCAGGAATACAAACAGTATACCCCTGAGGAAGGAACTTGGCAATATCGCTTCAAGGAAGAAGTTGGAAGTATATGCCAAAGATACCCTGGCAAAAATATAATATGATGTACATGCATTATAGCATTATTTATAACAGTTAAAGATTGGGAACTTAAAGTCCATCAACAGGAAAATAGTCAACATAAACTGTGATACATCCACACATGAGGAATTATGCAACTGTAAAAATGAATGAGCTTATGTGATGGTGTAGAATGTTCTTCGGGATATAGTGCTAAGTGAAAAAAAAGCAAGAAGCAAGTTAAGGACAGTAGGTTACCTTTTGAGTAGGAAGACTAGGAAGTATTAACACATACCACACACACAATAGACAACATATATATGCATGCATTTTTAAAAAAGCTACAATGAAGGATAAATCAAAATGAATACAGTAACTGGTACAAAAATGGACATATGATTCAATGGAACAGAATAGAGAGCCCAGAAATAAGCCTAGACACCTATGATCACTTGATCTTCGACAAAGGAGGCAAGACTATACAACGGGGAAAAGACAGTCTGAAGAGGAAGTGGTGCTGGGAAAACTGGATAGCTACATGTCAATCAATGAAACTAGAACACACCCTCATACCACGCACAAAAATAAACTCGAATTGGCTTAAAGACTTAAACATAAGACACGATACCTTAGGGAGTTCCCGTCGTGGCACAGCAGAAATGAATCCGACTAGTATCCATGAGGATATGGGTTCAATCCCTGGCTTTGCTAAGTCGATAGGCGATCTGGCATTGTTATAAGCTGTGGTGTAGGCTGCAGATGTGGCTTGGATCCCACGTTGCTGAGGCTGTGGTGTAGGCGGGCAGCTGCAGCCGATTTGACCCCTAGCCTGGGAACTTCCATATGCCACGGGGGCAGCCCTAAAGAGAAAAAAGAAAAAAGAAAAAAAAAAAAAGAGAAAAAAGAACATAGGCAAAACATGCTCTGACATATACCATACAAATGTTTTCTTAGGTCAGTCTCCCAAGGCAATAGAAATAAAAACAAAAAATAAACAAATGGGACCTAATCAAACTTACAAGATTTTGCACAGCAAAGGAAACCATAAAAAAAAACAACAAAAAGGGAGTTCCTGTTGTGGCTTAACAGTAATGAACCCGACTTCTATCCATGAGGATGTGGCTTCCATCCCTGGCCTTGCTCAGTAGGTTAAGGATCCAGCACTGTCATGAGCTATGGTATAGGTCGCAGATGCAGGTCAGATCTCGTGTTGCTCTGGCTATGGTGTGTACTGGCAGCTACAGCTCTGACTGGACCCTAGCCTGGGAACTTCCATATGCCGCAGGTGTAGCCCTAAAGAGACAAACAACAACAACAACAAAAAAAAAACAAACTGAAAAGAATAAGCAACAAGGTCCTGTTGTATAGCACAGGGAGATATAGCCAATCACTTGTGATAGAACATGATAGATAAGATAATATGAGAAAAAGACTGTCTATACATATGTATGACTGGGTCAATTTGCTGCAGAGCAGAAATTGATAGAACACTATAAATCAACTATAATTTAAAAAAAAGAAAAGACAATCTATGGACTGGGAGAAAATAGTGGCAAATAATGCAACTGACAAGGGCCTAATCCTCAAAATATACAAACAACTCACACAACTCAACAACCAAAAAACCAAACAACACAATTGAAAAATGGGCAGAAGATCTAAATAGACATTTCTCCAAAGAAGACATACAGATGGCCAGTAGGCACATGAAACAATGATAAACATCATTAATTATTACAGAAATACAAGTCAAAATAATATAATTCAAAAAGATACATGCACCCCTATATTCATAGCAGCACTAATAATAGCCAAGACATGGAAACAAATGTCTATCAGCAGATGAATGGATTAAGAAGATGTGATACATATATATACAGTGAAATACTACTCAGCTATAAAAAAGAACAAACTAATGCCATTTGCAGCAACACAGATGCAACTAGAGATCCTCATAATGAGTGAAATAAGTCAGAAAAGGACAAATATCATATGTTATCTTATATGTGAAATCTAAAATATGGCACAAGTGATCCTATCTACAAAACAGAAACAGACTTTCAGACATGGAGAACAGACATGTAGTTGCCAAAGGGGTGGAGGTTGGGCGTGCGATGAACTGGGAGTTTGGGGTTAGTAGATGCAAACTATTACATTTACAATGGATAGTCAATAAGGTCCTACTGTATAGCAAAGGAACTATACCCAATCTCCTGGGATAGACCATGATGGAAAAGAATATAGAAAAAGAATGTATATATACATATGACTGAGTCACTTTGCTATACAGCAAAAATTGGCACAACATTGTAAATCAACTGTACTTTAGTAAAAAATAAAATTAAAAAAACAAAAATAAAAAAACAAGAGTAGAAAAGAGAAAAAATAATGAATCCAAATGGTTACCTCTAAGAACAGGAGAAAACAAGATGTAGGGGTGAGGATGGAAGCTAGATATCTCTGAAAAGTGCCCTGGTTCACTAATGTTTTGACTTTGGAGCCATGCAAATCTTTTACAAAATTAAAACATAAAGAAAAAAGTAAAGGTACCACATATCAAATGGAGTATGACAGAACTGTTTTGAGCAAACCTTCTAAGGAGGCAGAACTCTCCAGGCTTGTTCTGCTGAAATCAACTCCCTTGGTCCCTGAAGTGGCACTGCTCTCTTGAGAAGTGGCTCCTTCCACCTCGTGGCAGACATCTTCATCTGTTAAAGAAGTAGATTCAGAATCCTGGGCTCCCACTGAAGAAAGACTGGTACGATCAGAACTTTGATCCTAAGGACATAATTATAACCTTAATTTCTTTCATATTTAAAGTTAGTTATTTAAAAAGTCACTTCTAAGGTAAGGGAAATGCCTAATTACTCAGATGATCAGTTAATCAACATTACAACTTCTAGAGAAAAAAAACAACCAATTTTACAAGGGCATACTAATTTAGATAAACATAAGCTGGAGATCTGTTTCTAAAACTGCATTTTTTAGTTGGAGTAAAGCAGATACCTGTTAATTAGATAACTACTGACTTTATAAACTTTCTTTACTGTTAATTTTCTTCCCTGAAATCCCAGCCCAGGATGATATATTTTATATCTATATATTTTATCTATAGTGTAGAATAATACATTATTCGCTTTTAATTTATGTTTACATCATTTTATTCTTTTCCACAATACAAGTTTCAAAGACATAGTTCTAGTTTTCTTTCTCTCTTTTTTTTTTTTGGCTGTGCCCATGGCATGCAGAAGTTCCCAGGCCAGGGACTGAACCCTTGCCACAGCAGCAACCCAGCTAC
Source organism: Sus scrofa (assembly GCF_054392235.1). Lineage (NCBI taxonomy): Eukaryota > Metazoa > Chordata > Mammalia > Artiodactyla > Suidae > Sus > Sus scrofa. The sequence goes on from NC_139383.1 coordinate 174,489,362, forward strand.
TGTTGTGACAATGCTGGATACTTAACCTGCTGAACCACAAGAAAACTCCTCTAGTTTTCATTTTTGAGAACACCAAAGTATAAGTATTTTTTCTGATTATATCTAAAAAGATTTTTGTATGAATAAAAAGTTTTTAAAAATAGCTGTAATTCCACTGCCCAGATAAATTTTTTTTTTTTCTAGCCGTGCGCATGTTACTTAGTTTTAAGATGGCTTTTTACTGGCTTTTTGGCCATGTCTCATTGCATTTTTTAAGTGGGTGCTCTAGAGATTACAATACATATACCTAATCATTTATACTGACTTAAAATTAGCATTATACCACTTCATATATAATAACTATAATGAATGTCAGTGAGTCCCTTAATCACTATAAAACATCTAATATATTGAAAAAATTCCATGAGATAATGTTCTAAACTTTGTTTTGGACAATTATAAGTATTTTAAGGTATTTAAGAGGTAAAAAAAACCCCAACGGTCTTTTCATTAACCACCTATTTACCATCTATTTTTCACTTTCTTCATTTTTGAAGACCCAGGTTTTTTTGTGATATCATTTGTCTTTAGCCTGAAGAACTTCCTTTAGCATACTTGATATGGCAGGTCTGCTGGACATGAATTCTTTTCCTTTATCTGAAAATATTTTTATTTCACTTTCACCCCTAAAGATTATTTTCACTGGATATAGAATTCTGGGTTGACAGGCCTTTTCTTCAGTGGGTTAAAGGTATTGTTCCACTGCATTCTTCCCTCCACAGATTATGATGGAAACACATGGTCATTCAAATCCTTATTCCTCTATAGGTAATGTGCCATTTTTTTCAATAACTTTAAAGATAATTTTTATTCTTATTTTTTTCCAGCATTCATTTTCTTATGAACAAATGGATGTCTTGGGTTTTTATGTATGTTAGGAGTGGTTTTCTTTTTTATCCTGTCTATAGTTTACTGAGTATCTGTAAATCTAAATCTTTTACCAAATTTGGGAAACATCATCCATTATTTCTTCAAATATCTTTTCTACCATAATCTTTCTCCAATTCTTCTGGAATTCTAATTATATGTCATACCTTTGGATACTGTCCCACAACTTTCTGAGGCTCTGTTCATTTTCATAAAGTCTCTCTCTGTTTTTCAAACTAGTAATTTCTATTACTCAGTCTTCAAGTTCACAGACTTTCCTCTATCAGCTTCATTCTGCTACTGAACCCATCCAATGAGTTTATTTCAGAGTGTATTTTTATTACAAAACTAAAGAGATTATTTCTATTTCTGGCTAAGAATTCCTTTCTTTTATTTTAAATGCATCTTTATTTTCTTTACTTCTGGGAATCTAGTTATAACAGCTTCTTTAAAATTTCTGCCTGATAATTCTAATATCTGGGTTACCTTAGGGTTGCCTTTCCCTTGAGAACTGGGCACATTTTCCTGGTTCAAGTAATTCTGGATTTTATTTTGAACACCATGAATGCTACACTATTTTATTAGACAGTCAACTGAGTTACATTCAGACTGTAATTTGTGTTTTGATTTTTGCAGGTGGTGATTTAATTCTCAGCTTAATTCTCTAAGATTTGTCCATGCTGGTCTGCATCTATCCCATGTGTGTATAGCTCAAGGGTGAGGCTGAGACTTGTGTGGGCCATACACAGAATTCAGAATCCTTCTTTCAGATTCCCCTCAGACTCTCTGGCCTGTAGAAGCCCCCTTCCCTGTTTCTAGGAAATAAGGCTTTCTCTTTAAGTTTTAGCTGCCAGGAATGTCATGCCACACTGTGGCTGCGACTTGCTCTTGGAGTAGAGATGTATGAGAAAGAAAATAGGAAATTCGCCTCTGGGTGGGTCCCTCTGCACAATCTGCTTTTATTTTTCAGAATTCTTGTACAGTTGTTTTTTGCATTTTGTCTAGAGTTTTTAGTTGTAATTAGTGGGAGGGATAGGCTTTAGTGGCCTGATGTCACCACAGTGGAACTAGAACTAAAAGCAGACATCTTTGCAAGTAAGGGACTATTGGTGGTAGAAGAGGATAAATGGAAAAGTAGAAAATACTAGTAAAACTTACCTTAGATGATGTGGTATACATGGTGAATCTTGAATACCATTTGCTTGCTTTTTCTGCAACTCCTTTTCCAGCAGTGAACATACTGTTTCTTAGAACATCTAGTTTAGGTACTAGTAGTGTATCTAAATTAAATGAAGGTGATGAATGGGTCAATGCAGCTTGAGATTCTTCCCTAAATGGACAAGTAGGTGAGAAAGCTGGAGAAGACCAGAGTCTATCCCTTGGTCTGTCCTCGCTTTTTGAATAACTTTTAGATTTCGTAAGTCTCACTGGCCTAGGAGAATTAGGAGGCAGGCTAGATCTTCTGCACGCCTTGACCAATGTTGGGCTTTTCTTAGTGGTTGCTTTATCATCACATGCTCGCTGTAAATCAATGCTTGGTGTACGACTTGTCAAAGGACTGGTCATGTTGTTCATATACATCACAATTTCTTCAGCTAAATCCCGCCTAGCAGATGGTGTTGAAATGCTTTTACTATCATCTTCCTCCTCCTCCCCCTCCTCTTTTTGCTGCTGTTCAGTCTCAGCAACCAATAGAGAGAGGGGATCAAATCCTGTTGCAACATCAGTTTTTTCAAAAGGTTTTACTGAAAAGCTGCTGTTCAAGCACTGACTCCTCTTGGGATTCTGTGGAGCAACATCAGCCGCTTTTGAGCCATCTGTTTCACCATCTAAGTCTTCTAAGTCAAAAATGACAGGAGAATCCACTTTATCTACCAAACAGTTAGAACCATCGAAAGGGGTATCATCATCACTAGATTCCTTTTCAAGACTGTCTCTTTTTGATCTTAAAGATGGCTTTCCAATATCAAGACTATTTGGTCTTGTGCTTTTTGAGATAACACTTGAAAGAATTTTTGCATCAGCTCCTAATTTTTCGACCATATCTCCCGGGTTTGCTTCCTGGTTAACTCTGTTGAGCATAAGTCCCATCAGTACTCCTCCACTAAGATTGCGGTTTCTATTTCCCCAGGACATTTGCTGTTGTAAATTAGGCTCATTGTCACTTTTATGTCTTTTCCTGAAGCATCGACTTTGAATGTTTCCTGTATCATTTGTATCCTCAAAAGATGATATTAAGGGTGGCTCAGATGTGCTTTCTGAAAAACAAGGAAAATGTTTTTAGCCATGAAACATGTAATGTGCAAATATAAATTGTCTTAAATACTTAAGACACTGGTAATGAAAATGCTAATAGCAAGCACTCATCAAGTGCCTGCTATTTATTTAATAGACGCTGTACTAGGCACTTTACTTACATCATCTACCATAATCTCTCCAACATCCTTATGGGTGGAGATACTCAGGGAGATTAACTATCTAGCTCAAAGTTACCCAGTCCTTAATTCAAATCCAGATCTGACTAGCTATAAGGGGAATGCTCCTAGATATAAGAATGTACTGCTTTCCAAATGCATAAATTAAAATTAGTGTTTATTCTTGGCATATTTAATAATAATAATAAATTTGTCAATTCCACTGAATTGATTACATAACCATGGTTATACAATTGTGGCTGTGCTAGATGACCTTAAGATTCTGAGTCTCCTCCTATAAAAATGGAAAACAAAACCAAAAACACTAAACCAAACCAAATTAAAGACAGCTGTGTTAGCTTTACTCATAAATAAAAATTATTTTAAAAACTCCAAATCATTATGACTATAGATGTGACTAAATAATTTTACCCTTGCTTTACGTAGTGATTCAAGTTTGTAACAGTCAAATGTGAAGGGCCACTTTGTATTCAGAAACACTGTTCACTGCTTTTTACCAAATTACTTAGGTACCTATACTGAAAGCAGAAATCTAGATTTCTGATCACTATAATTGTCCTTATTATGTGGGAGTCTTCTAAAGCATTAGTCTAGGTATGGTATTATCAACTATTCTCTTTATATGTTTTATCAACAAAATTAACTCTCTAAAATCAGACAGTTACTAAAAACATGCTTTTTTTCCTGCCACATGATGCAGTCAGGTAACACACTAGGACTATTAGCGACCATAAAAGCCTACAAACTAATATTGTCTAATAAGCATACAGCATTAACAAGGAAAATAGTAGAGAGGTGAAATATATTCTTTTTTCAGTACCAGCTTATGATTAGGTATATACGAAACCAAGAATACACTTTCTTCTGATATTCTGAGACACTTTCTGCTTGACAGTGTAAATACTATCAAAGACCCAAAGGAATCTTGAAACCCAAAGATAAACTCTGGGACTGCATTTAAATAGATGTGCAATGGTTCCTTTGCAAAGTCAGAACTATGCGACAGCCCCAAACAAAAGCTGATTATCAAATTATACCAGGGGTTGGCAACCTACACCTCTGAGCCAAAACTGGCCTGTGGACTGTCTCCAAAGGTTTTAACATTTTTAAAGAGTTGTAAAAATCACACATACAAAGAACAGGTGATACAGACTGTATGTAGCCTGCAAGGCCTGAAATATTTACTATCTGGCCATTTACAGAGAAATGTCTGATTCGAAGTTTATATACATGCTAAATTCCACCAGAAAAGGCTGAATACTGAGTGCCTTTAACACAGAGGCTGCAAGTTATTTAACTTCCTGGGGCCAGGTGGCTCTGTGACGATTCTAGGTAATGATGTTGAAGTGACAGTTTTTGAGGATTTCTGGGAAAACTTTTGCTTTTCTGGTACATGAGATAGCTGTGGCTGGTACTTGCCCATTCTTTCTGCCTTGCACAGGCAGGTGGTGCCTGAAGTCACCAGTGATTATATTATCCTCATGGTTAGGTCCAGAGTTCTGACGGCAAAGCTCCTGACCAACATTGAGCAATTGTTTACTTTGGAATTTATTGAGAAAAGAAACCCTCAACTTGTTAAAGCCACTGTTAAATCTTATTTTCTGAACCTTAAAGCTAAAGAATTGCTAGCTGATATACTAGTCCTTTTTCAGATCATTGAATATGCTCTGATCACCTTCCTACTATATGGCCTTTTACATACTGCGTCCCACTGCTTAGAATGCTCCCTTTCAATTCCTCCTTCAGAACCCCTATCCTCTTTTGTTTTCTACTCACCCTTCAGATCTAAGCTCAAAAACCATATGCTCAAGGAAACCTTTCCTGAACAAGGTCCCCCCAAACCCAGGATAGTCTACTATATGTTCTCCTAGCAACTCACAGCCCTTCTTGACAGTATAAGTATCAGTAAATGTATTTTTACACTTACTTAATTGATTAATGTAAAAAGTATTTACATTTACTGACAGTATTTAATATCAGTAAGTGTATTTTTACATTTACTGAATTGACTAATGTTTTCCCAACCCGCCTACCTATTTCTCCATGAAGACAGGGACAAGGTTTATTTTTTTGTTCCTTACTATATCCCAGTAGCACCTGGCATATGGTAGCATATAGTAGGAGCTCAAATAACAATTACTGGAGTTCCCATTGTGGCTCAGTGAGTTAACAACCCGACTAGTATCCATGAAGATGTGGGTTCAACTTCTGGCCTTGCTCAGTGGGGTAAGAATCCAGCGTTGCCATGAGCTACGGTGTGGCTCTGATCCAGTGTTGCTGTAGCTGTGGTGTAGGCAGCTGCAGCTCCAATTTGACCCCTAGCCTGGGAACTTCCATATGCTGTAGGTGTGGCCCTAAAAAAAGACAAAAAAAAAAATAATAATAATTCAGTGAATGAATATTGCCTGCTGGCCAACAGACCAACCCAGAATATAACATAATAACATATTATGACATGTTATAGCTAAATGTGATAGCTAAAGATAAAAAGTTGAAACACAGAATGAGGCTTAAAAATTTTTAGAGCATGTTTTCCTACCTCACAGTATGTTTCATTTCAGAGTAAATTTTCTTGTGACTGAATGCTGAGCAATTCAATATACATTTTTCAAAATCTTAAAATTCCCAGGATAATCATGAAGTAACTATAGGGTGATGATTTTATTTCAATATCGAACCAAACATTAAAATATATCTTTGGTAACATCTACTTAAGTTTTCCTTAGTACCATTCCTTCAAATAAAGTAATTTGGTACCCCCCCAAAAAGATCTCTTTGGTCACTCCAGTCTTTGGTTTATTCCACTAAAGGAGAGCTTGGTTAGAAGCTCTCATTTATATAAGATATAAATACAATATACATATACTGTACTACAAAACATAAAGAAACCTGCAAAGTTCTTTGAATCCTAACATGTACTAACATATATGAAAAAAGTTATAGAAAAGTAAGTATGCCTATAAATCCCATATAGAATAAACCCATAGTACTTAACAGATGGGAAAGTTTTCAAGCCAAAAATCTTCAGGATAAACACTTCTAGTTCACACCTAGGAAACCTCTCATAGGCTTCTAAAAAACTTACTTGTTAAGCACAGAGGGCAATCAAAAGCCAGGTGCTGAATCATAAGCTGATTACTCTGATGAAATGGCAGAATCAAAGGATGGTTTACAATTATATTAAAATAGAAAGTTCATAAAAGCAGGTCTTATGAGAATGGCGAGCATGAATAGACAGTAATGAAAGAAGAAGAAAGCCAAGACTACCAAAGGCAGGTTACTAGGTTATTATTAGACAATGATTAGGAAGGACTAAATGGCTGTGAGGCAATTCCATGATACCAACGAAAAACATTTTAAGGTTTTAAGTTATAACAATTATCTAAGAAATGCAGAGTAAGATAGTTCATTTAACCTTTTTTTTCTGATAGCTAGAGCAGGGGTATGCAAACTTTTTCTCTCAAGGGCCAGATAGTAAACATTTTAGGTTTTGCAGGCCACCAGTTTCTGCAGCAACTCCTCAGCTCTGCCGACGTAGTGCCAAAGCAGGCATGGACAACACATAAGGCAATGAGCTGGTTGTGTGTCAATCAACCTTTGTTTATGAACAGTAAACTTTGATTCATTCAGTTTTCATGTGTCCCAAAATATTCTTCTTTTGACTTTTTACCATTTGAAAAATGTAAAAAACCACTCTGTACAAAAAACAGGCTGCAGTCCCCATTTGGCCCATGGGCCATAGATTGCCTACTCCTAAGCTAGAAGCATATCTAACTATGCTGCAGAAAAACAAACATCACTGCAGCAGGGCCATTTACAGAGATACTTCTGCCTTTACAGCACAAGTCCTTCAATATTTTTTTGGATTATAACATGATGCAGAAGTGAACTAATACAAAATAGAATATTGTAATTATTTAATACTAGAAACTCTAAATCCCATGTCCCTTTAGTTCCCTCTGCCCAGAATGGTCTTATGAAAAATTTGTGAGACCAAGTATTATCCTGGATCCTAAACTGACTTTTCCATTATCTAGCTGATAGCTTAGGTGATCTGCCAACAGTCCCAATATGCCTGAGTTTTCTCATCTTTAAAACAGTGTTAATATTCCCTCTTACTAATACAAACACTGCTGTAATAATATATACAAAGTAATATATAAAAGGTGCTTTGAAAAGAAAAAATATTAGGTATTGCTATCTAAACTATGGGAAGGACTATCCTTTTGCTCTGAAAAAAACAGGAACAATATGAGGACTAAGGAACTCTATGCTTCATTTAAAAAGTGGCAAGGTATGTGGTTCCCTCAGATAGATCACCTCACTTGCTCCCCCTTCCCTATTCCAAAAAGTCCCCACAGTTCGAACTCAAAAGATAGTTTGTACGTTGTAGGTTTGTTCCTTTACTTTGTTACAATAAAAACCTCAACAAAGTATTTATAAAATAAAAAATTTAAGCTACTAAGCTATACCAAGAGATGCTGTAAAAATATTAAAAAAAATAATGCTGGAGAATTAAAAAAAAAAAAAAAAGTCACTAAGGAGTTCCTGTCATGGCACAGAGGAAATGAATCCCACTAGTATCCATGAGGATACAGGTTCAATCCCTGGCTTCACTCAGTAGGTTGGGATCCAGCATTGCCATGAGCTGTGGTGTAGGTCGCAGACATGGCTCAGATTCCACGTTGCTGTGGCTGTGGCTGGCAACTGTAGCTCCCATTCGACCCCTAGCCTGGGAACTTCCATATACTGTGGGTGCGGCCCTAAAAAACAAACAAACAAAACACTAGAAATCAGACACAAATTATTTTGCATACCAAGAGGTACACTATTCAACTTACCTGTGCTTTCTCCTGATATTTTATCAGCATTGTTATTTTTACCATTGAGGCGAACTATACTGGAAGAACTTTGATAATCGAGCTTAGGAAGACAATCAGCACTTCCTTTTGCACTCTCGCTTTCTGACACTGTAGAGATTAAAATGCAATTGTTAAGATGAAATCTATATACATCAGAAGAGCCATAAAGAGAAGTAGCTTTTAGTTCTAAATATTTCTACCTGAAAATAGGTGATAAGAAAATACTGAATACCTCTTTATCTATTTGTCAATTACAAATACGTGGTTCCATTTATTTGAGTCCCCAAGGTGTGTATCAAACAACTAAGTACTTGTTATGCATGAGGTCCATGCATACATTTTATATTTCTTCTTTGGTTGTGAAACACTGCTTTTTATAGGTGGAGGTAAGTGGGAAAATATAAGTCACAGACCATTAAAAAAAATAAATAAAAATATTGGTATGCCCCAGAAAAGAGCTGCTGTTTGAAGAAATACATATTTCCACTATAAGAACAGCATTTGATTGGAGAGTGTTCTGCCACTGAGCCTGCACACGTCACATGTGAAGGATCTGTACAGTGGAACATTAGGTGGTGGAGAGGGCTTATAATGGGAGAAAAGAGGAGTTACAAAAACAAAATGAAAAATAAAATTAGTGCTTTGATGCTTAAAGTCACTTGTATTATTTATTTATTTATTTTGTCTTTTTAGGCTGCCCTGCAGCACATGGAAGTTTCTAGGCTGGGGGTCGAATCAGAGCTGTGGCTGCCGGCCTAAACCACAGCAACACAGAATCCGAGCCACATCTGTGACCTACACCACAGCTCAAGGCAATGCCAGATCCTTAATCCACTGAGTGAGGCCAGGGATTGAACCGGCATCCTCACTGACACTAGTTGGGTTCGTTACCGCTGAGCCATGACAGCAACACAAGTCACTTGTATTTTTTATTAATGTAAGTTCAAAATTTTATACAATATCATCTTAATACCTACAGGAACTAGAATCGCTTCCTTTCTTATCTTTTTCTTCTTGAATGTCCTCAGTAGATGTATTCCCTCTTCTAACTTCATCCTTAGATAATGAGTTATATCCAAGATCAGACTGGCCACCTGGAAAAAGAAAAAGAAAAAAAAATCCTATGCTGTTTATCATAAACTTCTTTACTGAGAAGAACTGGAATTAGAAGCAACACATTGGTGTTTAGATTTACTCTTAGAAAATTTTCTGGATAACTTCCAATTGAAAGCAGTATTTTGTTAGCTCCTCCCCATTTTTATTAACACAAGAAAGGGATAATCAGAAAATAATTTATTGTCAGTTCAACAATGCATTCAAAAGTAACTATGCATGTTCACTACATCTAGACTTCAAAAGACACAGACAAACTAAGCATTTATATATAAGTCCATGAATTTTCTAGATGAAGGTGTGAGATCCAACTAAGCAACAGAGAGGAAAAATCTGCAGGGAACTCAGAACACTCACACACAGATCACTGGAGCCAAATGTCTAAATGGTCTTACCAAAAAAATGGGCTTATATAAATCTATTGATAAGTAGTTAGTTTTTCTGAAAATTCAGCTGAATAATTACTGAAATTGCAAGTGAATACAACATGGGAATTAGAAAAAAAAATCTAGTGTTAAGGTTACTGAGAAAAGCAAACACTGCATCAAGAAAACTTCTTTTTTTTTTTTTGTCTTTTTGTTGTTGTTGCTATTTCTTGGGCTGCTCCCGCGGCATATGGAGGTTCCCAGGCTAGGGGTTGAATCGGAGCTGTAGCCACCGGCCTATGCCAGAGCCACAGCAACGCGGGATCCGAGCCGCATCTGCGACCTACACCACAGCTCACGGCAACGCCGGATCGTTAACCCACTGAGCAAGGGCAGGGACCGAACCCGCAACCTCATGGTTCCTAGTCGGATTCGTTAACCACTGCGCCACGACAGGAACTCCAAGAAAACTTCTAATACACTGTTCTGTTAAAAGAGGCTCTCTATAATTTTCAGCAAATTGTTTTCACTAGATTAGCATCAAAACATAAGTTTTTTTGGTTTGGGGGATTTTTTGGCCATGCCTGTGACACGAAGACGTTCCTAGGCTTGAGCCACGACAGTGACAACGCTGAATCCTTAACCACTAGGTCACCAGGGAATGCCAAAACATAAGGTTTTGAATTCTAGGTCTCTATCTTAGGAGACATGATTTTAAGTAAACCGTTTAAACTTTTTGTCTGAATCTCAAGTTTCCAGATTTATAATATACAACGTTGTTATGATTATATGAAAGACTACATATAAAAATGGTTTTATGAACTTGCAAAGAACTATCTAAAGAAATTATAGTGAGTACCATTAGGTACTTATTTTATTATCTTTGTTATAATTTTGAGTGTGTATTTTTTCTAATCAAAGTTTCAGCTCTATTTCCAAAGAAACTACAAACTAAAAGATGTGAAGATAATACTGATAAAATTCTTGATTATATTAGGTTCTGCATCACTTTAAAATAGCCTTTTTAAAGGCCATAGTTAAAAACAAACAAAAAAAAGATTTCTTCATCTTTATAAGAGATAATGCCTACTACAACTGAGGATGACTACTACAACTCTAAGTTCACAATTGCATGAACAAGAAATAAAACCAGCCAATGAAGAATTATGAAAATTACAGCACACATAGCTTATATTTATTACTCTTAAAAGTATGCATAAAAAGAGGAAGACCAAAATAATGTTAAAATTTATAGAGATAGAAGGCTTCATATTTTATTATTAATACTTGGATTTTAAAATTTAAAGTTTCTGTCCATTAATAGGTAGCTCTTATACTAACTATATTCAAAAGTCATGTCTAATTCTTATAATGTAATAATGAAAAGGACAGGATTATTCAAATAATATATTTTCTAGTGTGTCAGTTTTGATAATAGTTACATAAAACTTAAGTATAAACATGCCACACCCATGGCATGTGGAAGTTCCTGGGCCAGGGATCAAACCGACACCACAGCAGTGACCCAAGCCACTGCAGTCACAACTCCAGATCCTTAAACTGCTGCACCAACAGAGAATTCCAAATCTTATATTTTAATGAAATTAATGCCATCTTCGGTGCCAGAAAGTGATAAGTTTTATATATATTTAAATTTTTTTCATTATAACTTTTTAATTTTATATAGTTGAAGACTCACAAAAAGTTGCAAAGAGAAAACAGTACAGAGAGTTCCTGTGTCCTTTATCCAGCTTCCCCCAATATCTCACATGAAACATGGGACATCATTAAATCCTGAAAATTGGTGCTGATATGGTATTATTAACTCAGATCAGGGAATCTAAGTTTCTTTAAAAAAAAAAAAAAGCCTCTAGTAACATTCATAATACAAAGAACTTATCCTAAGAAAATGAAGTGATAGAGACCTGTGTGCTATCCAACGGTAATGGGATTATCATGGACGAGATACTGAAATAAACTCTTCTACATTTTCATTTCTATTTAAGTAAAGAACGAATAAAATTGCATAGTTATCAAATACAATATCAAATCAAGTGCCTACCATATAAAATTAAAAACTGACACTTAACAAATATATCAATGAAAATTAAAATCTAAAAAAAAGACAGTCTAGCAAACCTAGTTTTTAAAATGTATCGTAATAAATGTATACATAAGCACACACAAACCTGTGCTAGATCTATCATCAGAAGCATACACTTTGATTAAACCCGTATTAAAAGGTGCCTGCTCCACAGTGTGTGTCCCATGACCACTATCCATGCTGCCATGACTAACAGCATCCAGGTCACTGCCATCTGCTTAAGAACACAATTTGACAGCATTTTACTACTCAGGGAGATACCAAAAATACACATTAGTTTGTTGCTCAAGCTAATAATCTACTAATACTGAACATGAAAAGTGCCGTCTAATTAGCAAAATACAACTGTAACAAAGAAACCAATTGTGCATTATTAATGAATACTAAAACAAGACTACCAAAGGTTGATAATTTGACAGTTACAAGAAAAAAAAGCAAAATTTTATGTTTTTTACATGGGAAGAATACTCTAATGTTAGAATTTGCTTAATGGCAACAGAAACTGGAAAACATTCAATATTTCGAAGCTAATTAAAATTTCTAAAAAGTGCGAAGTATAACTATCAATTACTTTGAAAGAAAAATACAACATATGCATCCCTTAAAAACCTTTAATTACCTGAGAGAGTTGTTTGTGATAAATGTGCATGTTTCTTTAAAGCTCTTTTGAACTGTGCTACTCCTAAGACAACGTTTCTCACTTTTGTCCAAAGAAAATAGTCGCTACGACTCCTGGAAGGCCAGGTACTTTCCAAAACAGCCTATTCATTCAACAAAATGAAATAATTAGTAAAATATTTTTACAAATGAACACACATCAGCTTTAGAGTTAATCCAAAGAATATCTAAGTGGACTGTGTAACACAAAATAGAACAGAAAAATCTTACTTGATTTACAAAATATATTTGAGATACTCTAAAACAAATGCCAAATAACCTGCACATCACTTCTGCCATTAAATCAAGGTTGTAAAATCACAAAAATTATACTCTTTCTCCATTAAGTCAAAGTAATTACCTTATTATAGTAACCATAAGTAATGGCATTGGGGTCAATACCAGCTTTCTTCATTTCAAAAAGCACTCGAACTGCAAGAACTGGTTGATCATACTGTCCACAGAGCTGCATGAGAATCCGGTAGCACACCTGGAACACAGTAATTCCAAAAGTGTACAGAAAATATCTATCTATATATAGGTCTGGAATAAAATAATGCATTTTAAAGGATAACTGTTACCTCATCAGGTGGATCCATCTTCTTGGACTGCATTTTTTTAAGAACATCATATGCTGTTTTCAGAGCCCTGACTTTTGAATGACATACTTTCACATAAGCTGGGAGACAAATAAACCATAGTCCGTAACAGTGACGCAGCAGACACCTAGACCACATCTGAGGAATTGAAGAATACCTCTTGGCAATTTTATGGGCTGATTTAATTTCCTAGAAAAAAAATGCAAGGATCTTAATAAATTTATACATTTAAACATTCTTCTTGGGAGTTCCCACCATGGTATGGTGGAAATGAATCCAACTAGGAACTATGAGGTTGCGGGTTTGATCCCTGGCCTTAGTGGGTTAAGGATCTGGTGTTTCTGTGGCTGTGGCATAGGCCAGCAGCTACAGCTCCAATTCGACCCCTAGCCTGGGAACCTCCACATGCTGCAGATGTGGCCCTAAAAAGACAAAAGACCCAAAAAAAAAAAAAAAAAAAAAAAAAAAAGCATCCTTCTTTAACTGAATAAGTACAACTCACAGGCTTTTATAATGTTTCCCTTATAAAATCTGTCTATAATTAATATATACTCAAGCCTATGCTTGAATTTATATTATACAATATGTAAAATAAAGTTCTAGGACAAGAGAACTAGTTAACTTTTGAAGTCAGAGTACTTCAGAATTATCTTAGAATGGTTCAGGGAACACAATAATCTACTAATTTGGGGTAGTAAAGTATATTAAGAGAAGATGAATATCATATTTATTTTTGTTCTAGTACATGATTACATGAAGACTACAAAATCATCAAGTACCTGTTTTGTTCTTCTGAACATGGGAGAAGGGCTACTAGGACTACTGGATTTTGAAGGCAAATTGCTCTTTCTTGTTTGCAGAAATCCTTCAGGTCTCTCAAACAAATTGTTCTTAAGAACTGGAAATCCATTATAGCTGTTTTTGAAAAGGAAAAAAAATCTCAAGTACACATAGATGAACATACTGGTTACAAGCTAAAAAAAATATGGGCAGTAACTTCTTATTTTAACTATCTCCATCAGACTATGATATATAATCAATAAATATTCATGCTAATAAGCTTTTCTTACAATAGTAATTAAAAATATAATAGCCAAGTATAGATTCAAGTATCTATTTTAGAGGAAAAAAGGTGAAATATACTTAAATCTTGCTGAATTTGACATCAAACTCCAAAGTAACTCAAGCAAACTCTGTAAGTTAGTATTTATATAAATACATAGTGAACATATAAGATAATATGACAGTCGGTAAAAGCCCCTCCAAATCAATACTCTTTCCAACAGGACAGTTATTACTATCGTTGCTTTGGATGAATTTATTACTGTAGAACCTTCCTCCTAAAAAGATGCGAATAATGTAAGTCAACCAGGACAAGCTCTCACATTATCATAATGGGCTTATCAGGTTAGCTAAGCAAATTCAGGGACTCATTTATGAGAAATAAAACCAAAGAGGTTGGAGAAGAGAGAGAGAAAAATTACAATGGATGACTCTATGAGGAGGTGGGCCTAATTTGGGTGCTAAAGCAGGGTGTTTGGGGCATTTAAAAGGTAGCAGTAGCTTGGAAAAAGACATGCTAAAAAGAACAGAAGAAGCCCCTGAGCAGCAAACGTACCTACATTATAATATCCTGAAAGGTATGTAAATAGTTTTAATTAATGAAGGAGAAAACTATCTATAATAAAAGATAAACTATATTTGGAGTTCCCATTGGCTCAGAGGTTAATGAACCTGACTAGGGTCCATGAGGATATGGGTTTGATTCCTGGCCTTGCTCAATGAGTTAAGGATCCAGCGTTGCCATGAGCTGTGGTGTAGGTTGTAGACGCCACTAGGATCTGGCATTGCTGTGGCTGTGGTGTAGGCCAGCAGCTGTACCTCCATTTGGACCTGGGAAACCTCCATATGCTGGGGGTTCAGCCAGTAGAAAAAGAAAATAGTAGAAATGATTAAATATTAAGTAGGAATAAACCAGCAAAGAAGTTCAGGAAAACCATGTCCCTTAAAAAATTTACTCTATGTACATGGTGTGATAATAAGACCATTCCGTGTATCTTATGGAAACTTACTGTCTTATCATTTTATACAAACAGTGTAAGCATATGAGTCATCTCTTACTAAGAGGATCCACTGTGTTCATTAAAGATATTTAAGGTTTTTTCTAATGATGGGTATGATGACACCAAAATAAT
Source organism: Sus scrofa (assembly GCF_054392235.1). Classification (NCBI taxonomy): domain Eukaryota; kingdom Metazoa; phylum Chordata; class Mammalia; order Artiodactyla; family Suidae; genus Sus; species Sus scrofa. The sequence continues at coordinate 174,504,598 of NC_139383.1, forward strand.
ATCAGTAGCCTCAAAGGAAAAAAATGACTTAGATTATTTTAAAAATGGGAACTTTTTAAGCTAAGTAATTTTCTTATTAAAAGATTAAATCTAAAGGTAAATTTTAAATTAAAAAGTTAAACCAAAGCACAAAGGGAAAAACAAAACTATATTAGTAAAATCTACCAAAAGAAGTATTAGAAGTATAATGTAAAAAAGAGATAAAAGAAGTGAGATCTTGGAGTTCCTGTCGTGGTTCAGTGGTTAACGAATCCGACTAGGAACCATGAGGTTGTGGGTTCGATTCCTGGCCTTGCTCAGTGGGTTAAGGATCCAGCGTTGCTGTGAGCTATGGTGTAGGTCGCAGATGTGGCTCTGATCCTGCGTTGCTGTGGCTCTGGCGTAGGCCAACGGCTACAGCTCCAATTAGACCCCTAGCCTGGGAACCTCCATATGCTGCAGGTGTGGCCCTAGAAAAGGCAAAAAGACAAAAAAAAAAAAAAAAAGAAGAAGAAGTGGGATCTTGCTTCGAAAGAAAAACAAAAAGAGAAATTATGAGAAATATTTTAAGTCTCTTTGAGAAAAGTCACACTTGTAAAAATTGATGAGCAACATCATCAATAGATTAAAAACTAAGGGTAGGAATCAAGTGGTTTATGATTCAATCAATACTTATAAACATCTGTTACACTACTTTTCCATTTGTAAAAGGAAAAATTTAATCTTGAATTTATGTCCTGAAAAATCCCTTTTCAATGAAAATAACAAACTATGACCTAGTGAATGATAGATGTGAAATGGTTTTAGAATCTTTAAATAAAGTAAGAAATTATTATTGGAGAATTTTAAAAAGCATTAACATCTAAAAGGAAATGCCATTTTAATGGCATACTAGAAACTACCTTTAGTTATAAAAAATGTTATATAAATGCATATCTGTATATCTAGATAGATGTATAATAAATCTACCCCTCTCATAACCTATCACTGTGCTCAGGGCTTTTCTCTCTTTCTCACTAGACTTGAAAGCAGCAACAATGGATTATTCAAGTCTATATAACAGACTCTTAGCACAGTGTCTGGCCAAATTTACTAAATTAGCAATGACCAATTCCAAAAGTCCTGAATTTCCTTGACTTTAAAACTCTTGGAAAAATTAACAGCCTAAAAATTTATATCATCCCAATCAAGGTCACAAATATCAGCTCTAAATTAAATTTAATCCTTTTGTAAACCAAGGCTACATTACTCAGTATGTGTTGGCGAAAAGAATTCAAGTGAGGAAACCAGCCTTAGTGAGAAACAAAAGTCAAAAATGTCTAATAAATGTGCTACATTCTGATGGGTTAGGGTCCTAACTAAATTTAATCAACATTTATGAGAATATATATCTATGCAGTTTATATGATGCAGAATTATATACCTATGCAGTTTATATGATGCAGAATTATATACTTTTCTTCTTATACCTCATAACTTAATAATGGATGTGGGATAAGCTTGCTTACCACCTAAAAATTAGGGATCTGTAAAGTTTGGATTTTTGAAAATACCACAGTCCTTAGAAAGCTACGTCACAGATGATGGATTGCTTCTCTTTCAATCTCAAACATTCTGCCTCTTGAATACCTGTACTGTAAAGGGGGTTCTTCACCATTGGGAAGATGGGGGATCTCAGGTGGTGTTACAAAAACAGTATGTTCACTTTTGAAAGACTCATCCAATTCTATAAGTCGCGTTTCACCACTCTTGTCCATATCCACCTGAAGGAGTTTAAAAAACATACATTAAAAAAAATACATTGGTTAGCCAAGTGTTCATCTATAGGGGAATGGTTAAACAAACCATTTACACAACTGGATACTAAGGAGTTATTTTTAAAAAAGAAAGAAAAAAAGAAAGAATGACTAAGTTCTCTAGGCACCACCATAGAAAGCTCTCCAAGACAACTAAGTGACAATAATAAGATGCAGGACACTGTATATAGTATACTATCTTTTGAATAAGAAAGAAGGAAAAATAAGAGCACATACTCATTTTTTGCTTATATTCACATAAAGATATACTGAAGAACACTAAAGAAAAAAGTACCTATATGGCTAAAGGGAGATGAAGGAAGTGGACAAGGATGGGACAGGACACAGATCTCCCAATATACAACTTTTAATGTTATTTTGCATTTTGAATAATGGGAAAATTTATTCAAGAAATAATATTTTTTAAAAAGTACATACATACGTATGTGTACGTGTGTGTACTGAGAATGCTGGGTTCTCTTATTTACACTAAATATAACAAATTTTCCTAAGTTGTTCCAGGACACATAGAAGCACATTTGAGTTAACTTCTAGTCACATCAATATTGAAAGCACTTTAGTAGTACTGTTACTCCTCGATACTCTATGCTAAGGTAATAGTCATAAAAAATAAAAACTTCATGGAGTCTAAACCTCTCCAAAAGAGCTCAAAAAGAAAAGGGATAGCTTTGAAATTTTTCTAACTTTTAAAGTTGAATACACTCAGAGTTTTCTTACATAAACTGTTGGTTATAATTTTGAAGTTTTACATGCTGCAATCTCCAAGATTAAAGAATGGTTGCTAATGGTGTATCCATACAGTGAACTAGACAACAATTAAGATGTGTCAGAATTACAATTTTTTTCTCTCCAAAAAAGTTCATGACAATTTATTTTTCCACCAGCAACGTACAAGATATGTGTTTATACACATCTTAGTCAGCAATAAATACCATTCTCTTTATTTTTTGCTAATCCAGTAGATAAAAACTTACATCATGATTTTTTAAATTTTCATTTTAAAATTACTTTTATGATTGGCATTTTTCATGTGTTCAATAACCATCTGAATTTCTAATTTAGTGTATTTCCTGTTATATACTTTTCTACCTTTCAGAGAAGTCAGCTTCTCACTGATTTCTTGGAGCTCTAAATACATAATGGACCTTTGTCCTGTATGTTGCAAATATTTTTCCTCAATTTGATCATTTTACAATCTTCTTTATGGGTAGCTTTTCTTGAACAGAAATTTAAAATTTTATATTGTCAAATTTTATCTATCTTTGGTGGGTTTTGGTTTTACATCATGCTACAAACACTTCTTATTCATGTGTTAATAGGTCAGCCCAGAGTTTTGATTTATAGGGATAGAATTATAATTAATGACAGGAGAAAATGTTCACAAAATAATGATAAATGAAAAATAAGATTACTAAATCATATATGTATGTACACAGTATGATTCTAATTTTTTAAAAGAGCATGTCTGAATCTGTTACATAGATATATCTCTGTGTGTACATATTCTCTCTCACTCACAGACACACATGTACACAATTATCAAAATGTTACCTCTGGGTAATGGTATTACTGGAAATTAATTTTCTACTTTATATTGTTATTTGTTTTTCAATTAAAATAATGAATTTTTTTTTTTTTTTGTCTTTTTAGGGCTGCACCTGTGGCATATGGAAGTTCTGGGCTAGGGGTCTAATCTGAGCTACAGCCGCCGGCCTACACCACAGCCCTAGCAAAGTGGGATCTAAGACCCGACCACGACCTACACCACAGCTCCCGGCAACGCCAGATCCTTAACCCACTGAGCAAGGCCAGGGTTGGATCTGCATCCTCACGTATACCAGTCAGGTTCATTACCACTGAGTCATGACAGGAACTCCCTGAATATGTACTTTTATGTACTTTTTAAAAATACAAAAGTAATAAATGCTCAAAATAATTAAAACAAAGTAGACTATATTGCTTTTTCTAATTTTTTTTTTTTTTTTTTTTTTTTGCTGTTTAGGGCCCCCTGAGCCATGTGGAAGTTTCAGGCTAGGGGTTGAATCAGAGCTGCAGCTGCAGACTTACATCACAGACACAGAAACACGGGATCCGAGCTGCACCTATGACCTATACCACAGCTCACGGCCGCATTGGATCCTCAACCCACTGAGCGAGACTAGGGTTGGAACTTGCATCCTCATGGATCCTAGTTGGGTTTGTTAACCACAGAGCCACAAAGGGAACTCCTATACCACTTTTAGAATAAGCAGTTATTTGAATTCTGTTGAAGGGTATTTAAAAATGAATGAGTATAAAAGAAGGTATCTTTCTTTTTAGCCTATCAAAAAGACTTTTAGGAGTTCCCATTATGGCTCAGTAGAAAATGAATCTAAACTAGTATCCAAGAGGATGCGGGTCCCATCCCTGACCTCACTCAGTGGATTAAGGATCCAGTGTTGCTGCAAGCTGTGGTGTAGGTCTCAGATGTGGCTCGGATCTGGCACTGCTGTGGCTGTGGCATAGGCCAGCGGCTACAGCTCTGATTTGACCCCTAGCCTGGGAACCTCCATGTGCCGAGGGTGAACCCTAAAAAGACAGGAAAAAAAGACTTTTATGTGATAAAACTAGCAATAATACAGTAAATATTATAAACCTGATAATCACAGACCCTACTGGTACTCAAACTTGGTAGTCTTTTCTTAGAAAATAAGATATGTTTAAACATATCCACCTTATTCTTGTCCTGAGAAAATAACCTAATGTGAAAAATGGTATGAAAATAACCTAATGTGAAAAATGGTATGAAAAATGGTTTTTGTAGGATTGTAGTAACAATAAATGAGACGTCATCTACATGTCAAAAATAGGTAATTGAATAAAGCATGGTAAATAGATGAAATATATAATCATTAAAAATGAACAGAGTAAAGATTTCTGGTTGAACAAGACAAATTAAACACAATGATTTACCTTTTCTCTCCTGAAATCTCACCAAAATGAGAGCAAAGAGATTAAATAACAACAACAACAAAAACAAAATTAACTGGAGAGACAACAACAGCAGAGCTAGGTTCAAAACATTTTAGAAGCTGCAAAGTAGCTTGATATGATCTATGAAAGCTGAAAGCCACATAGCTGGCACTGGGGAGGGGTAGAGGAGAACAGCCAAAAAGCCAGCCATTTTGCTCTACAGAGCATCACCAAGATCAGGAATGAAAAAACACCTTGCCCTTGAAGAAGGGTGGGCAAGTGGGGATGAATGGGAGAATCAGTTTAAAAGCCTCTATTCAAGAACTCTAGATCCAGATTCCTGTCATGGCTCCGTGGTAACGAACTCAGCTAGCAACCATGAGGACATGGGTTCATTCCTTGGCCTTGTTCAGTGGGTTGAAAACTCAGTGTTGCTGTGAGCTGTGGTACAGGTCACAGATGTGGCTTGGATCCCACACTGCTGTGGCTGTGGTGAAGGCTGGCAGCTATGGGGCCAATTACACCCCTAGCCTGGGTACCAAAAAAAAAAAAAAAAAAAAAAAAAAAAGAACTCTAGATCCTTTGCCCAATCCCGTATAGTTAGACCATTACCCCTCTCTCCAAAATAGCAGAATTGGGTCTTTCTGAGCAAAAGAGAGGGACTTTAGAATTTAGGACACTAGGCAGAGGTGGAGAAGGTGAAGGAGGCTAATAAAAACAGTTGGAGTGAGTAAAAATGCCTACATGTTTCAAGTGGAAAATCTCAGCTTCCCCACTCAGCTCTTGGAATATTTGCAGTCAGGGTTATGCACTCCAGGCTAATGACTGGAGTTACCTCTTGGGGAAACTATGCAGCCTAAATTGAAAAGAATTACAGATTCTAATCAAACAGGGACTCTAATGAAATAACTGAGTTCCTTTATGGTCATCAATCTCTTACCTAAGGAAGCTCCAAGCCTCACGTTCCTAGAAAGAGCTCCAATGAGTTCTCTGTGCCTCATACTTGACAACAAATACCAAACCAAAGTCACATACACAAAAACAATTAATTTAAAAAAGAGTAAAATAAATATTATCAGGTACTCAGAAGAAACAGAGACAATGCAAGGGGGGAAAACCTTCAAAATGAATAAATTAATAAGCCTACATCCATGAAACAAGATGTTATAAAAAAGGAACATTCACAGAATGAAGAGGTGTTTATTGAAACTACAAATACGACAGTAGAAGTAAAAAATATACTATAAAGTTTGAAAGATAAAATTGAAGAAATCTCCCAAAAAGTGGAGAGGAATGAGACTGACAGAAAATGGGATGGAAAAAATTAAGTGGATCAGGCCCGGAGGGTCAATATATAAATAATAGGTGTTTCAGGAAAAGAGAACAGAGAAAATGGAGGGAAAAAATTAAAGAAAAAAAATGGAAGAGAATTCCCCAGAATTTGAAGGATATAAGTCCTTAGATTAAAAAGACCTACACATATCCAACTCAGCGAAGAAAAGAAGGCTGACACCAGACATATCCTTGTGAAATTTCAGAACACCAGGAATCTGAAATACTTCCAGACATAAAAGGAGATCAGGCACAGAAGACCAGAAATCAAGATAACTTTAGATTAGATGTTATTCTCAAGAATAACATTTGAAGCTAGAAGACAATGCAGTAATGCCTTCAGATTTTACATCTGACCAAGAATTACATCAGCCATCAAGAATTAAGAAAGAATAATGAGATTTGCAAACAGGTAGGGCATCAGAAACCTACCTCCCATGTACTCTTTCTCACTAAATTACTGAAAGATGTGCTTCACCATAACAAAGAAATAAACCAAGAAAGAAGTTACTGAAGCCAGAAAAGAAGGGATCCAACTTTGGAGAGAGGTCAATGTAACTGATGATGGTTAAGGAAAACCAGGGTGATAGACTAAAAAGCGATCAGTTCAGACTGGAACACAAAGTTGGAAGGCACCAGGAAGAATTAAAAAAAAAAAAAAAAAAAAGTCAAAGGGATAGATTACCTGATATGTTAGAAAAATTGAGAGATTTTAGATTTTTCACCTTCATAGAAGTGTTTGGAGATGAATTAACAGTAGACACAAACACAAATCGTTGTAAAGAAACACAGCAACTATTAATGTCAGGGAAAACAAAACCATACATACAATTTATACACACACATATATATAACCTATCTATGATTATATACAAAGTGCTAATAATAACACTGAACAATTACTTGACCAACTACATTGGGAGAATTATGGTGATGGTAGATATGACATTAGCAGATAATACATAAAAGAATAAGCGGCAATAAAAACACATTATTTGGAAATCTTAAGGTAAATGACTGATAAGGACTGAAAGAGAAAGTAGTTGCCTTTGGAGAAATTAGGAATGGGAAAAAATGGGAACTAAGCCTTGTAAAATGATTTGGCTTTTTAAACTATGCTACATTTTACTGTGGTAAAAAAATGAAAATTTACTATTTAGAGACTTGGCAATATTAAAAATGCTTCTACGATTTGGTTATGTAAAAAATTAGGATGTATATTAAAATTACGTAAAAAACATTGAAAGTAAATGCAAAATGGATATTAGGGCACTGGGCTTATAAAGTTTTCCCTCCCTTTTATTTTTCACATTTCATGTTAGTCACTTAATGAAAGTTAAAAAATTAAACTTTTGGAGTTTCTGCTGTGGCATAGAGGGTTAAGGATCCTGTGTTGTCTTTGTGGTGGCACAGGTTCAACCCCTGGCCTAGGGCAATGAGTTAAGGATATGGTGTTGCAGCAGGTGTGGCATAGGTTGCAGCTGCAGCTCAGATTCAACTCCTGGCCTGGGAGATTCCACATGTGGCCATTAAAAAAAAATTAAACTTTCAATAAAAACAGAGAACACCTAAGGCAGTTAGCAAATGTAAAAACATTTAAAAAAAAATCATTAGGAATATGTCAGTAATAACTCAAAATCATGGGTGTCCCTAGTAGGATCGTGTTCACAGGCAATCTAAGAACAAATGACATCTATATGCAAACAATTTGCACACCAATGAAACGGGGTTAATGTAATTATGAAGGCAGCAATGACAATGAAAGAGAAGAGATGGGAGTTCCCATTGTGGCTTAGTGGTAACAAACCTGACTAGTATCCATGAGGACGCAGGTTCAATCCCTGGCCCTGCTCAGTGGGTTAAGGATCTGGCACTGCTTGAGCTGTGCTGTAGGTCACAGACGTGGCACGGACCTGGCATTGCTGTGGCTGTGGTGTAGGCCAGCAGCTACAGCTCCGATTTGACCCCTAGCCTGGAAATTCCCATATGCTGCAAGTGCGGCCTTAGAAAGCAAAAAAAAAAAAAAAAAAAAGGAAAGAAAGAAATAGAAGACATGGACCAGAATAAAGAGGTTAAAACAAGTACCCAAGCACCCAAGGTCCTTGGAAAGGAAGCTGGAGCCACTCCCATCTCCATAGTGAAACATAAGAGAACTGCCTGTCTGTGAATACCACTGGTTTAACATTTTTATTTAACAGCTTTTCCCTGTCAGACCAGTGCCTTTGTTTGAACAGGAAAACACCTGTGGATGTGGACAACCGCTATAATTCTCAGTATTATAAAATTTTGCTCTGTAAATTCAGTACCTTGGCAAAAGATATTTCCCTTAACTTATATACTAATAAAACCTTATTTAAATGTTACAAAAACAGCCATGTCATAAAACCTACACTTATCATTTGGGCATTTCTGTCTTTTGGAAAGCACAGTGACATCTGTCTCTATTGGGAGAAAAAAGTCCAACACCCACGGCTGGATAAAATTAAAATAATTTTCATATTCTCTTCATATTTTTTCACAAGACATTAATATGCTCAGAAACACTGCAGAGGGATGCTTGGGAGACTAAGAAAAACCTTAACAGACTATTTGTTACACAAAACTGCTTTTAGTTAAGCCCCATCCTATAGGGACAGATTGTAAGGATTTAAAATATAATCATATGAAGAACAAGAACACATGTTTCTTAAATTAGTCATAATGAAACTCAAATAACTCTCATACATTCTTTCTCTTATTCCTATTTAGCATTACTCACTCCAGCTTTTTAAAGTCAGTTAAATGTTTTCTGCTTGGATAGGCTATGATCAAAAGAGGAACATGTCTAATTTCTGTTCAATCTCACAGATTAATTTAACCACTTAATGCCTATTTAATATTATTTAGTTTACATAGATAAATTGCCAGGGGTAAGAGGATCTGACCACTTAAAAAATTAAGCTCAAAGTCACTCAACTAAGGAATAACCTCCCATGAATGACTATTTAAAGTACTGATATTCAAAAGCCATTTCCAGATTAAAAGCAAGCACTGACTTGCTGTGCTGAATGTACTTAAATTGTGGTATTAAAATAGGAAAAGTAGTAATAGCACTGTATAATTATTTACTGTTTCAGAGAGTTCTGATTAAAAATGCTAGTAATACAATTAACCTCTATTCTAATGATTTATAAATGTTTTTAAAATATATTTTGGATTTTGTGATATTTTGTTATTTTCTCTAAAAAATATTTCCTTGAATTACAATAAAAAAAATACAAGTGACTATGTTTTGGTGAGTTAACTTTGTTTTGGTTTTCTTAGTAACCATTAAAATCTTTACAACATTAATCCATTATATATGTGACATTTTGTTAGATCTAGACTTTGAGTAAGTAAATAGTATTTTAGGAAAACAGTCTGCCTAGAAACAATAATTATTTACTTAATTGGATTGTTTCTTTTTTTAAAAAAAAATTTTATTGGTAGCATAGATGATAGAGACAGGTTTTTGTTTCTTTGGCCATGCCCACAGCATGCAAAAGTTCCAGGTCCAGGGATCAGACCCATGCCGCAGCAGTGACCTGAGTGACAATGCCAGATCTTTTACCACTGAGCCACCAGGGAACTCCAGATTATTCCTTTTTTGAGACTTCTCAGAATTTTTATCTTTAAGCAATTATTCTAATCATTCCCCACACTGACTCTTGTCAAGTAGCAGGAGACCCATTTTCAGAAAAATCCTAGACAGAATATTAATTATCAGTAATAAAATATCCTCCTTAGAACATGACACCCTAGATACCTAGCAAAATTATATCTTGTATGTCTTATAACATTAATGAGTATTTTTTCAACCATGTGATACTATGAGCTCTTAGCTGAAACAAACTCGTGAACATAAAATGACCAAAAAGTAAAAGGGAACAATACAAGATTTCCCTCTTCTGCACTGTTAACTGGATTCCTCCAACTAATTCAGTGTTCCCATGTGGATTAATAAATTTATTGGCTAAAGCACGCTATTAGCAAAACACTGTCACTAATTTGGTCCCTCGTGATTCAGTTAATTAAGCTGGCAAAAGGAATAGCTCTTACACAAATGGAGGCCACTGTTGACAAGGGAAGCTCAACGAGTACAGAGATGACCATTGGAAGCCCTGTACCACAAAGGAAAAACCTGCAAGATGCATGCTAGTCAAAAAGCACCATTTTTATTTACAAAACTAACAATTATTCCTGCACAAAAACGATTTAGAGAAATTATTCTTTAACTCATACTCTTCTATTCACTGCACACCTTTTCTATTTAAAGCATACCTTCCCATTTATTTGTTTTTTTCTATTAATATTTAACTTTATAAATACCAAACAGGGCAAGCTTAAAAATCTGATTAAAATGCTGAAAACCACATTCTTAGTACAATGCTACACTGAAGACAAAACTATCAAGGCACTATGACATTACTTCTCAAAATAAACAGGATTTCAAAGCTCTATACAGCCAAAGCTCAACTTACAAAAAGACAGGGGTCTAAAAGTCTGTTTATAAATAGGTTATTCAAAATTTACTCCCAAAACAATATCCCATCTGGGGTAACAAAAATGTTGTATGTTTTGGAGTCCTGGTTATATGGAAATCTATATTTGCCAAAACTTATCAACTGTACACTTCAAAGGTGCATTTATTTATTTTATTTCAATAAATTTTGACTTCGAAATGTCCAAAAATGTGGTTAGAACGTCAATCTACCAAAAAGAAATTTAATACATTTCTAGCACAGCACTGTAACCTTGCATCATCTGAACTAGAGCTAATCTCCACAGACATCAGTGTTTCTATGGGAAAATGAATTGAGTTCTAAGCAAATAATGCATATATCCATCTTTTCCCTAAGGACTAGGGTGGTTATTTCTGGGCATCTTAGCTTGTTAATTCTCTATCAGCACTAGAAACAATATTTCTCTACATCAATCATCCCTCAAGTGTTCTAATCTGAAGGAAGGTGTAAATCCATACACAAGGCTCTAGACTTGTTTCTGCTCTCCACATGTGTAAGCCATTCCAAAGTTCAACATTTCTACATCATAAATGATACAGCCAAACTAATTATTAATCTATGAACTGGAATAAAAATCATCAGAATTTTTTCCTACTTGGTTGTTCAAACAACACTACTCTGAACACTGTGAAATATGAAGTTATAATGATCTCTACTCACAAAATTTTTTAAACATAGGTAAACAAACAACACAGAAAGACTAAATGACTAAAGTTAAAGTAGAGGGATGGGATCAAAGCTGTGATTCCCAATGTAGTGTTTTTTTCTACTCCATCCTGAATGGTGAAAATCATCTGTATAAGACACATTTGGTACTAAAATTAGTTCTTTGATCAATCACCTTGTTATGTCACAATCTCCCATCTCCAACACCACTCCCCCTCTATGAACATGACTTCTTCACCCTTATTTGTTTTGAAAACTCGTTCCACACCAATCCCCTGCCTCCACCAAGCTGGAATCTCCCTCATCCACATCAAACTTTGACACCCCATTGCTGGCCCTACCCTTGGGGACCCTCTCCTCACCTTGCTCTGACTCTGACATTCAGTGCCATCCTCATGTTTGCATGGCTGCTCTCTGCATCCTGTTTAGGTTCTGACCCCTCAAAACTGTCCCCAGCATGGACACTCTCGTCCTCTAATCTTCCATGCAAGGTCATGCATGGATGCTCCCTTCACCTGGCTTGTGCTCCAACACTCCATGCTAGGCTGCTTCTCCTTCCTCACTCTATTAAGGTTTTGATACCTCCCTCTGGGCCACTGTCCCCCAAGCTCCTCTCTATCCAGCATAGATACCCATCTTGCTCTATCCTACTCAATGACAGCAGGATGGATGAGGAAGGGAAGGTCGCATCCAAGAATTCAAAATAGTAGAATTAATTCACTTAATTTATGCTACAAACTCACTCCCAAACAGTAGAAATATTCAGGTGAAATGTTATGTTCTACATCTACTCTCAGTGTGTGACAATCCACCTTAGACCAAAAGGAGAGGTGAAGATTAAGCATGCTGAAATTAGAGGGCCAGAGGCTTGGACAAAATTCTCATAGTCTGTAATTGGACAGGTAGGGTTATAGACCTGGTTGCTAAAATAAAACCCATGATTTAGTAAAATCCTATAAGGCACCCTTGAGAGGTTGTGATGTATATAGTACCTAGCAGGCCACCAACTACTTTCATAATAAAGGGTCAATGATAAAATAGAATTAATTTAGATTTTGTTAAAAGCTAGTAAATGATATAAATAGAAACTGTAACTCATAATATTTATAACAGTCACACAAAATAAGTTAAGGTACTTCTAGACATATTATTACTTACTTTATCTACACAATCATCAAAAAATGCCAGGCTTGCATCTTTATCGCTGACAAAAGAACATTCTTCAATGAAGCGAATAAACATTTGTGTTTTGGTCATCATGTTATAGAATTTCTGATGTGACCGGTCCCGACTTCTTAAAAAAGCTGTTCAACATAAATTTGTAATGTCAGAATATATAATATTATTTATAGATTCACAGAGTTTTGGAGCTAGAAGGCACTAGATCAACTCTCTTATCTATACCCCCCACCCTACCGTCTTGTAAAAAAAGAAATGAAGACCCCTGAAAGGGGAAGTGATCTGACAAAGAGCAACAGGAAGGGAACTTGAACCCAGAACTTTCAAATCCTCATCCAGAACTGTCTCTGTTGTCCCCTCATTACCTTGAAGATTACACATGAATCAATAAACTTGAAAGCATTTTAGAAATTGCTATTTCTCCCCCAAATGTGTTGCATGCTATGTGCACCTAAGGTGCTCTCTTTCATAATATCATGTGTATATATGACTTTTTCAAAGCAGGAGTTATATCCCTTTTAGTATTCATTTACTGAAATAGAGTAAAGTTTATTTCCTAATTTCACCCTTCACCTTGCTCCCTAGGCTCAGTTACACTACACGTGGGCCTTTTTTTTTTGTACCCATGAACTCAAACTCTTAGCAGCCTCAGGAACACTGCAAAAACTGTTATCTATAATAAAACATCTTCTATTTCCCTTTGCCTGGCTATTTCTACTCATCTTTTAGATCATGGCTCATATGTCAATTTCTCAGAAGGGCCTTCTGTGATCTAAAGTTGTGAATCAAATGTTCATTCATATTATTTTCAAATGGCTTATCTTCTTGACTATAAGCTCCATGGAAAAAATAATCATGTCTCCTGTGTGTGTGTGTGTGTGTGTGTGTGTGTGTGTGAGAGAGACAGACAGAGACTATACATCTTTTGCATAACCATTACATACCCAATGGCCCAGCATTTGGAGGCACTCAATACATGCTTATTAAATGACTTTATCTTTCAAATGTTAAATACTACAAAAGAAAGTAAATATTTATTATGAGGAGTTCCCGTTGTGGCTCGGCGAAAACAAACCTGACTAGTATCCATGAAGATATGGGTTCAATTCCTGGCCCCGCTCAGTAGGATAATGATCTGGCATTACTGTGGCTGTGGTGTAGGCTGCCAGCTGCAGCTCTGATTCGACCCCCAGCCTAAGAACTTCCATATGCTGCACCTGTGGCCCTAAAAAGAAAAAAAAATGTTTATTATGAAACAAACTGTACTCTAGGGCTTCCCAACCCTTCTTTTACTTTGTGGCAATGGCTGAAGTAAAGCAAGTGAGGCTGCTCCAGCCTGGAGGTACCCAAACCAGAGGCTCCTCTGCTTGCCCAACGCTGCCTGGCTGCTCTGAAAGCTGAAAGTGTCAATATCGTAACACACTTATGACACAGCAGAGTGTAGTGGTACATGGTTAGGAAGCTTTGTACATTTCAAAATAGTCTCTTCTGCATATTTTGCTAATGGGATTATATCTAATGTGCCCAAGAAATAACTAGTCCTATGGAAATGGATTACTGACTGAGTTGAGAGCCACATACTCCTGAATATATATTTTGATACATATGAGCTACTAACCCAGAAAGCAAATGAATCACCACAATGTTAAGTTCAATAATATGAAAGCTGTAGTACTATACAATCACTCACCTTGTAGGGCAAAAAGCGAGGCTGCATCTGTGGCTGTCTCAGACGGGGCTTGTGTTATTGGTCTTAAATATGATCTATAACCTTTTAAAATAGAAGCCATGAAACACAAAAATGCCTCTTGGATTTCCAAATCTATCATGTGCAACCTCTTTCCATAATTAAAATCATAATCATTCATTGCTAAGTCCATTAGTCCATCATCTCTTGGTCTCTGCTGCACTGTGAAGAAATAGAGTGTTAGTGTTTTTCCCCCAGAGTGTCAAAACTAATGTTCATAATGGCATCAATTATAAATCTATTTGTATATGTAAGTCAGGTCATTATGCTGTATTTCTTAAACTTGTACAGTCCTCTATATTAATTACACCTCAAATTAGAAAGAAAAAAACTTTGTTGTGTTTTCAAAAGGGCTCAAGCTACTTCAACTCTTTTAATCTTAGCTTCATCTTTATTAATTGCATGATCTCTGACAAGCTACCTCCCTCAACCTTATCATCATACTTAAAAGACAAAAGAATGTATGTGAAAGTGCTCTGAAGCTGTAACGTGATATATAATCCTTAGCTATCAGTATTGCTTAAGTTGGTAGTTTTAAGCTTTAAGATTCTGCTCTTCAGTAGAGCTGGATGGGCTATTTCACTTATTTAAATAATATTTAAATATTGCTATAAAAGCTGCTGGACTTTTTAGCTGTTCAAAAGAAGCACATGCACTTTTAGAAAGCAATTAACTAGTTAGCTTAAATAAAATTCTGTACATAATTTGTTTTATAAGAAAAAATTTGGGGGAGTTCCTATGGTGGTTCAGAGGAAATGAATCTGACTAGGATCCATGAGAATGCAGGTTCAATCCCTGGCCCTACTCAATAGGTTAAGGATCCAGCATTGCTGTAAGCTGCGGTGTAGGTCGCAGATGCTTCTCGGATCTAGTGTTGCTGTGGTTGTAGCGTAGGCCAGCAGCTACAGCTCCAATTCAACCCCTAGCCTGGGAACCTATATATGCCAAGGATGAAGCCCTAAAAAGACAAAAAAGAAAAAAGAGGAGTTTCCGTCGTTGTTCAGTGGGTAACAAATCCCACTAGGAACCATGAGGTTGTGGGTTCGATCCCTGGCCTCGCTCAGTGGGTTAAGGATCCAGTGTTGCCATGAACTGTGGTGTAGGTCGCAGACACAGCTAGGGCCCCACACTGCTGTGGCTCTGGCGTAGGCTGGCAGCTTCAGCCTGGGAACCTCCATATGCCGCTGGTGGGGCCCTAGAAAATACAAAAAGACAAAAAATAAAAAAAATTAGAAAAAAAATTTTGTTCTATTTGATATCATTTTTTTCATACCCCAATACTTATAAGCCACTTCTGAATTAGCTACTTGTTGTAAGGTTTACTTTGTAAACACTGTCTTTTTCCGTATCTATTTCCAACTATTCTGTAGGTACCCTTGAGGATGTAGGCC
The DNA here is from genome assembly GCF_054392235.1 of Sus scrofa. Classification (NCBI taxonomy): domain Eukaryota; kingdom Metazoa; phylum Chordata; class Mammalia; order Artiodactyla; family Suidae; genus Sus; species Sus scrofa. Next base: position 174,520,202 of record NC_139383.1, read on the forward strand.
ACTTCTTGTGTTTACATCTTACCTAATACATAAATGAGAACTTCAAATATTGCTACACCATTACTGACCATTTTTAATACAATTAAGTATTAAATTATAGACCCTGAATGGACTATTGTAATAAAATACCAAGACAACTAGATAAGTGAAGTCTTAATTCCTCTTATCAGTAATTCTGGTTCACTATCCAGATACTCTTATATAAGCTTTGACCTGAAATCCTAATCAATTTTCACTTTAATTAATTTCCTAATGCTTTTAGCAAGCTTCTATTTTCAAATTATTTGAGGTAAGCACAGCATTAAGATCTCCTGAAGGTGAAAAGCATACGGCCACACTCTCATCCCACTGAAATCATCAGTATTTTCTCATCAGCATTTTCTAATGTAATTTAAACCACCTGTCTTAGATTTTCAAAACTAACTTTCTGTTCTATGTATGAAAAAAACATACCAGTGGAAACCACTGTTTTTTCCATGGTATCTGAAAATAATCACCTTAATTTCTTTTTGAATTTTGTTATGATGTAAAATATAAACTTAATAAATCTCCTGGAGTTCCCGTCATAGCTCAGTGGTTAATGAATCCGACTAGGAACCATGAGGTTGTAGGTTCAATCCCTGGCCTCGCTCAGTGGGTTAGGGATCCGGAGTTGCCGTGAGCTGTGGTGTAGGTTGCAGACTGGGCTCGGATCCCACATTGCTGTGGCTGTGGTATAGGCCAGCGGCAGCAGCTCCGATTAGACCCCTAGTCTGGGAACCTCCATATGCGTGGGTGCAGCCCTAAAAAGACAAAAGACAAAAGACAAAAAAAAAAAAAAAATCTCCCATTCAGCTTCTAAGAAGTTTTGCTTATATACTCATTTGCCTTGAGAGATGGGATTAAGATGGTGGAACAGAAGGACTGGAGCTCACCTTCTCTCATAAAAACAACAAAATTACTTCAACCAAATGGACTGGAAACTTTCAAAAAGATACCCCACTCCAGATGACAAAGAGGAGGCCACATCAAGATGCACTCTATACAACAGCCAAGACATGGAAACGACCTAAATGCCCATCAACAGCGGAATGTATAAAGAAGATGTGGTACATATACACGATGGAATGTGAACCATTAAAAGGAAAGAATTAATGGCATTTGCAGCAACATGGATGGACCTAGAAATTATCATGCTAAGTGAAGTCAGTCAGATGACACCAACATCAAGTGCTATCACTTACATGTGGAATCTAAATGAACTTCTTTACAGAACGGATATTGAGTCACAGACTTTGAAAAACTTGTGGTTTCCAAATGAGACAGTTTGGGGGGGCAGGGGGATGTGTTGGGGGTTTGGGATGGAAATGCTATAAAATTTGGTTGTGAGGATCATTGTACAACTATAAATGAAACAAAAATCATTGAGTAATTAAAAAAAATAAGAACAAATGACCACTCATATCCCCCTCTCCCCCCCCCCAAAAATACTCATTTGCCTTTAAGATTGTAAAAACACTTTCCTATAGATAGACATCAATCTTGTACAAGTAAGGCAAAGTAATTGGAGTTCTTTCTTTGAATTTAATTACTTCCTTTAATTAAGTTAAACACTTACATTTTGCCAATTGCTGGTGCAAATTATTCAGTGTATTCATCAGATTTTTACATGGTTTCTTTGGAAGTATTTTCCAGGCTACATTTTTCTTGTCACCAGTTCTGAAATTAAATGACAACAATAATATATTTATCAGATTAACTTCTTTGGGTGGGCATATACCTTTTATTTATATGAGAGGAAAAGAGAAATATTCTAGTTAACAGGAGAAAAATACTGCAGGGGTAAATTGGAGTGTTTAATATTTAAAAATTAATTTATGTGAGAGTGTAACCATGTATTAAATATAGCTCAAAAATTTATAATTATGTTTATACTGAGTAAATTCCACTTGAATTGGAATCATGCAAATCACTGTAAAACTTAATGTGGTGGTCATTACTCATAAACTAATTTAAGAGCCTTTAGAAACCTAAATATTGGGAAAATTCTATTAGGAGAGTTTTTTCTTATAAATTCAAAAAAAGGCACTATAAAAACCTTTCAATGAACTTATGATCCATAAAGTTTATCAAAATACTTTAGTATATCCAAATATTTAATTTTTTAGTTTCCTAAACATATAATTAAAATTGTTTTCTTTCTTTCAGAAAAGAAATACTCTATTAGATTATTTGAATAAAGTATAACATTCCAAAATACTGTTATAACTACAAAAGAGGATATCTGCTTGAGAGTAATATTTTTGCTTCTATGATGAACTCCTATAATTTCCTTTATTACACTATTACAATACAGTTGCTCTTTATATCAGGAGTAGGAGAAGAAAAGAGCACGGTAATAAAACAGAACAAAGCTTTTGGACTTAACTATAACCTTGTTGATTCCCATTCTCTATTATTTGGTAAATGCTTTTTCTATTTTAAAAGCAATAAACACTCATTTTAGGAAACTTGAAAAATGTATAGAAAAAGAAGAAAGGTAAATCACTCATGTTCTAACCACCAAAGACAACAACATAGCACAGGTGCATAAATGAACTTGTTGAACTTTTTTTTTAAATGTTCCCTAAACTTTCCACAGAACAAAAAGGGCAAATATCACTTTCAAAACTAAACAAAGAAAAAAAGAGTGGATGGGAAAGCTTAAGCTGACAAAGAATAACTGTCTTGGAATCCACCCTATTTTTCCACAAATGAGAATAAAAATACAGATAGGGCAGGGTCAAATTGCAGATATCCTGCTGTAAGGTTTTATTTCATTTATAATGTGATCAGGACTATGGAATCCTGTATTACAGTGGGAACACAATGTAGAAACACTTTCTAATTATTTTCTTGCTAAAACTTTCAAACTCAGTACTCCCCCCGTGCTTTATCTCATTGTGGACATGCCTACCTTGCTAGACTAGATTATTAGCAACTCAAGAGAAAGGAGTGAATTTGGTTTGCCTTTTTATTCCCAGTGCCTAGCCAAAAAAAAAAAAAAAAAAAAAAAAAAGAGGTGTGGGGCACTCAAGAGATGTCTATAGCATAAATAAGTAATACTTTGGTATCATTTTCTTACATAGAATTATTGTTATGTACTTACATATTTCCTCCTCTTGCCCTTGGTATCATCATTCTAAAACTTGGCTGGGGAGAAGTTTTATCTAGTACCTGAGTTTGGATCTATGATAGCTGTCTGCATTGTTATTCATGGTGAGCTCCATTAGTAGTTAGCCAATAATTCATGGCAAAAGTATTAGTTATGTTTTCAAAACCAGTTCTGGAAGTGTAAGTTATGTGCCTTTGGATAAATCACTTAAAAATCTAAGTAATGGTTTCCTTATACATCAGAATAGTTAGTAAAAACTACCCTACAAAATACAGAGAATAGGAGTTTCCACTGTGGCACAGCGGAAACGAATCAGATTAGTAACCACGAGGTTGTGGGTTTGATCCCTGGCATCGCTCAGTGGGTTAAGGATTCGGTATTGCTGTGAGCTGTGGTCTAAGTTGCAGACACGGCTTGGATCTGGCATTGCTGTGGCTCTGGCGTAGGCCGACAGCTGTCGCTCCGATTCAACCTCTAGCCTGGGAACCTCCATATGCTGCAGGTACAGCCCTAAAACAAACAAACAAACAAAAACCAGAGAATAATATGCAGTAACTTAGGCTATGCATACAGCTTTATGCATAGTACATATCAGATATTAATTTCCCTTTCTTCAGAAACCTCTCGACATTCATAATATATTCTTTACTCTATGTACTGATGAGTCAGAAAAGAGAAAAGGAAACCACAAATTTCATACTCAGAATTTTTCTTCCAAATTTCAGGTTGAGGGTCTAGAAATTCTGGGTGAAGGAAAGTAGAAAACTGTTAGTTCACTAGTTTAGTCCTCCCAATGGTTTGGAAGAGTGTTAAGACCAAGAAGGAAGACTACTGATTGGTGCAATCAACTTACTTTTGATTCTTTAACTCATTAGTGATCAAAACAGAAAGATAAAATAATATGAAAAAAATATTTTAAAAAATTGAGGAAAAGTATAAAAAGAGGAAAAATGTAATTTATTACTATAATAAATAGTGTATACTCATTTACCACCCTAAATTTCAATTTTTAAAAAACATTATGCCATGTAACATCAATAACTGGCCAAAAAAAGAGAGATTTTTTTTTTCTTTTTCTGCTGCACCAAAGACACAGGGAAGTTTCCAGGTCAGGGACTGAATCCAAGCCGTAGCTGCAACCTATGCCACAGCTGCAGCAACTATGGATCTTTAACCCACTGCACTGTGCCGGGGACTGAACTGGTGCCACCATAGAGACAAGCAGGATCACCAACCTAGTGAGTTACAGCAGGGATTCCAAATATTTGAAGAATTAAACATTTCTGGTAAAGAATGAAATGTTTATGGTTAAGAATCTTGATGCTTTCCATCCCATATATAAAATGGTTTTAATACCAAAGTACACCTCATACTTTCTTGGTTAGGCTTTTGATAGCATTCATGCCTTATAAAAGATAATTATTTTTTGCTAAACTTTTCTGATGGCTTAGGCACTTCAGGTTTTGACATATAAAAAGAGGAGAATTAATGTTAAGATTTCAGAATTAAATCAAAAGGTTCTAATAGGAAACATTTAAAACGGGGGAAAACTTATTTCACAAATACATATTTAAATTGTAAAAGGTATACTAGCTTTGGGGCTTTTGATAAGGTTAACTTACAGTTATTTTAAGTATGTTCTGTAGATGCAATGTGGTATTACATCAATTTCCTCTTCCCTAAAGAGTTTAAGTATGACTAAACTGAAAATAAGGGGTACAAGAAAGGCACCGAATTGTAAAAAAGCTGTAAGTATATTTCCAGTAGCTACAACTTAAATATTATTCCAATAAAGAGAGATAAAATTATGAAATCCCTTCATTTCTTATATAAATTTCCAAATAAGCATAAAATTATAATGCTTATTAAATATTTACAGATCTGAGAATGAAAACCATCTCTAATACCCTAAATCTATCCCATCAAAATACAGTAAGAACTGATTCAAAGATGGTTAAAAAAAACCCAAATATTAAAACAGTATAAATCAAAATAATTCTAGTTAGTGGCATTCATAAAATATACAGTTACATACATACACTACGAAGTTGTAAATTGCTGGATGTAGAATCACTAAAACGTACTTACTGAGAAATGGTGTTGGTATCTAGGTCAACACAACTAACATCAGGTGGAGGGTCATAGAGATCAAAGTATCTTGAATCAATTCCTACTATGAATGGACATGGTGCACTCAAGACATCCGCTAAAGCCAGTGGGCAGAGAGGAACATAGGGGCATGGCCAGTGGAAAGGGAAAATCATCTTGGATAAATAAAAGAGAATATTTAGCTGTTTGACATTGAAGCATAATTCACTAGCACAAAAAACTGTCTTTTAAATATCTATACCTAAAGTAGACTAATGCTTGTTAAATAATTACAACTAGTATTAATGATTAGAAAATTAAAACTTACTACTTGCTGGCTTTTACTTAAGCATTAAAATAGCTTTAAATTATATTAAAGTATATTAATAATTAGGTTTAAAAGAAAACTAATTGCCAAGAAGAGACTGATACTCACAGACACTAATGCCTCTGTCACGCTAGTAAGTACGGAAGGCCGTAAGGAATGAATGAGAATCTTATGTTCGGTTACCGCAAACACCAGTAGTGTCACAGCATTTTCAGGGCCTAAATTCTGAAGTAGTGTTGAAAACTTGCCACCACTGTCGATTTGAATAAAAATGTATAGTTAAATACATAAAGATCTGAATACCTCATTATGCAAAGTAATGAAAAAAGTTCCTATCAGGATAGGATTCATATTATATATTCAACTTAAACACGACTGTTGCTCTTTTGTAGGGAAAACACTGCATCAGAAATACACTATGAAAACACTGAAGATTTATGAGGTTTTGAAATCATTCAACTCTTCTGCATTGTATTCAATATGGAAAATGAAAACTCATATGCTTCATTTTATATAAAATGATCCACCGTGTAAATAGTGTTCAAATAAAGAAATCAGTTTTATAAGAGGGATGCTTTGGTTGAAAGCAAATCATGTAATGGAAGTTTTTTCCTAACATGGCTCATCTGTAATTAGCAGAAAAACTATGTGACTTACACCCCCAACTTCCTTAAGGTAAATATAAATCTTAAAATTTGGATTTATAAATAGCTAGATTATCTTTACTACCACCATGATGATATTAATATCAAGAGCTACTGAGTGATTACATATACATACAAAGCAAATTAATAACCAAAACTTAGACATTCTGCATGGCAGAATGGATTAACGAAATAAATGATTCATTAAGCCAACAGCGTTTCATCTTTATAATGCTAAGTAACTGCCTTCATTAAATTAACTTTTAAATTTTTATTGTTTTTCTTTTTAGGGCTGCACCTACAGCATATGGAAGTTCCCAGGATAGGAGTCCAATCGGAGCTATAGCTGTCGGCCCACACCACAGCCACAACAACGTAGGATCTGAGCCGCATCTGCAACCCACACCACAGCTCATGGCAACGCCATATCCTTAACCCCCTGAGTGAGGCCAGGGACAGAACCTTCATCCTTATGGATACTAGTTGGGTTCATAACCCGTTGAGCCGCAATGCGACTCCAAATTAACTTATTTATTTATTTGTCTTTTTAGGGCAACACTTGCGGCATATGGAGGTTTCCAGGCTAGGGGTCAAATCTGAACTGTAGCCACTGGCCCATGCTGCAGCCATAGCAACGTCAAATCCCAGCTGCATCTGTGACCTGCACCACAGCTCATGGCAAAGCTGGATCCTTAACCCACTGGGTGAGGCCAGGGATCAAACCTGCGTCCTCATGGATACTAGTCAGATTTGTTTCCACTGAGCCACAACAGGAACTCCTAAACTAACTTTTTTAAATAAAGCAAAACTAATAATCTTATGGAGAAATGAAAACATATGTCCACAAAAAAAACCTGTGCATATTCATGGCAGCATTATTCATAGTAGCTGAGAAGCAGAAACAACCCAAATTTCTGTTAACTGATAAATGGATAAGTAAAATATGGTACATCCATACACAAAAATACTTGTTGGAAATACAAGGAATGAAGAACTGCTACATGCTATAACATGGATGAGCATTGGAAACATTATGCTAAGTGAAATAAATCAAACACAAAAGGCCACACTTTATCTGAAACATCTGGAATAGTCAAACCTGTAGAGAAAGAAGTAGATTAGTGGTTGCTTAGTGCTTGCTTACATAAGGAGAGGAAAAATAAGGAAGGGTAACTGTCAAAGGGTACCGCGTTTTTTTTTTTTTTGGATGAAAATGTTCTAAAATTGATTATAGTGATAGTTGTAGAACTTGGTGAATATAATCATTAAATTATAAAATTCAACTGAATATATTGCATGGTATGTGAATTATGTATTAATATAGCCATTACCGAAAAACAAAAACCCCTTGGGTAATTTAGAATAATTTTTATATAGTCTTAGTCAGTACTTCTAGTTTATTTTCAACTCAAACAAAGGTTAAGAAAACATTGGTCACTCTGGGCCAAGACCTGGTGACGAAATAATCTGCAATTCTTACAAAATGAATGTCAAAGATAGCAGCTGGTATCCCTTAGGAATGTGCTACAAAATAACTTAATTATATTGTAACTATTTCCCTGCTAGAAAAATTACACAGCTAATTAAATTTCAAGAAATGATACTTTAGCAAAAACATATTTCATAATCTCTGAACTTTCAAGGTGATGAAATACGTTGTTCCATTCCATGGTTTAGTACTTATAAGTATCTTTTTATCTGGGGATTAAATTTAAAATTAACTGCATTTGAATGTTCTTCAAAGGATATTTAAAGCTAAAACAACTGTTTTCATAATCTATATAATATATACCTATTTTTGTAACTGTACATACTTGATCATAATAAATGGATACACAAAATACCAAGCACTTTTGTAAAAGTTTTTCTGTTTTCTAGAGTTCCCGTCGTGGCGCAGTGGTTAACGAATCCAACTAGGAACCATGAGGTTGTGGGTTTGATCCCTGGCCTTGCTCAGTGGGTTAAGGATCCGGCGTTGCCATGAGCTGTGGTGTAGGTTGCAGACACAGCTCAGATCCTGAGTTGCTGTGGCTGTGGCGTAGGCCGGTGGCTACAGCTCCGATTTGACCCCTAGCCTGGGAACCTCCATATGCCGTGGGAGTGGCCCTAGAAAAGACAAAAAGACAAAAAAAAAAAAAAAAAAAAACTTTAAGAACTTCAGACTAAATGTTAAGTAAAGGAAATTTAGATAAGAAACAATTAAATAATAAGTATGCTCATCAACATCTGCAATTTTATCTAGGAAAAGAGAAAATACTTGAATGTTACCTTATCTCACACTACATTTAGAGAAATACAAATAAAATTTTACTTGCCTTAGTGGAAGAGGTGAAGAAACAGGCTGACTGAGAATCAGACTATCATGTGGTGATAACTGAAAGGAGATTCAAAATAAAGTACTTGAAATATAAAGGTCAACTTTAAACCACCACCTTCCATTAAAAAAAATACATAGATGATGCCCATAAAGTTTCAATATTCCTATTCACCACAGTATAGGAACTGTCTACATTACTTACTAAGATACTGAAAAATACTAACTGATGACTGAACTCTTCTAACTCTTCCTACTCTGAATCCTATCTCTTAAGTTCCTCAACATTTCCCTGATGCCATTTTAATAAATATGTATTTAAAGACTAAATTATTCATTTAATACTATAAAACCAGGGTTAGCAAACTTATGGCCTCAGCGGCAAATCCAGAGGCCATTTGTTTTTATAAATAAAGTCTTATTAAAAACACAGTCATGCACTTTTGTTTATGAGTTATCTATAGCTGCTTTTGTGCAATGAAAGCAGAACTGAGTAGTTTCAAGCATGGCCTGTAAAGACTGTAATATTTACTGTTTGATTCTCAACAGAAAAAACTTGCCAACTTCTGCTATAAAACAAATCTTTTATGTGTATTTATACTGAGTGTGCTATATATATTCTGGCACTAAATACCTAGATGTTAAGAGAGGAATGAGATGTGCACATGCAGGATATTTATAAAATTTATCAAAAATATATTTTCTAGGCATTTTATCTGTATCAATGTAATAATATAATTATTTTAAACTACTTTTTAAATTCATGCATATTTACACAAATTTATAAATACCTATTTGCCAAATGATTTCTAATTTTGAATGATACTCTGTTAAGGGCTGTGATAAATACAATAAGGTACATACAGTGATAATACATGAAATGTTTTCACTATATAAATCACTTCAAAAATGATGATTAGGGGTTCCCGTCATAGTTCAGCAGTTAATGAACCCAACAAACATCCATGAGGACACGGGTTCAATCCCTGGCCTTGCATTGGGTTAAGGATCCAGCATTGCCCTGAGCTGTGGTATAGGTCACAGATGTGGCTTGGATCCTGTGCTGCTGTGGCTGTGGTGTAGGCTGGTGGCTACAGCCTCCACTTAGACCCCTAGCCTGGGAACCTCCATATGCCCATATGTCATGAGTGCAGCCCTAGAAAAAAGACCAAAAAAAAAAAAAAAAAAAAAAAAAAAAAAAGCACAAACAGAAAAGAAACATAAACAAGAGAGGAAACAGAAAGTCAACTGGGAAAAGAGATGGTGACAATAATTTATGTTCACTTTAAACTTTCACCTATTTGAACCATATGAGCAATCCATCCTACAATACATGAAAACACACAACATTTTCTTTTATCTATTCTAATATATTTAACTCAGAGAGTAAGTGCCAAGGGACAGACTTTCAAATACCTAGAACAAGTTTAGGGAAAGAAGTCTCTTTTTACGGGTTCAAAATGTCTACTGCTGTCTACCTCTTTCAGTCTGCAATGCTTGATTTAAGTTAAGGCAACCTTAGATGTCTGTCTGGGAAGAACTTAATAAAACCATAAGGGCCCAAACTCCAACATAAAATAGTATCTGGAGCTCTCTCTCTTTTTTTTTGTCTTTTTAGGGCTGCATCCGCGACATACGGAGGTTCCCAGACTGGGGTCCAATTGGAGCTGAAGCTGCTGGCCTACACCACAGCCACAGCAATGCCAGATCCGAACTGCGTCTTCGACCTACACCACAGCTCATGGCAACGCTGGATCCTTAACTCATTGAGCAAGGTCAGGGATCAAACCTGTGTCTTCATGGATGCTAGTCAGATTTGTTTCCACTGCGCCACGACGGGAACTCCTATCTGGCTCTCTTTTATTTCATTTAATTATTTCCCCATATAAAATTGTTATTCTCATGTTATGTTTTGACAGAGTCAATTACCACTGAACAGAGCACTTATATAAAGAAAATCTTGCAGTTCTCATCGTGGCGCAGCAGAAATGAATCCGACTAGGAACTGTGAGGTTGTGGGTTCGATCTCTGGCCTTACTCAGTGGGTTAAGGATCCGGTGTTGCCATGAGCTGTGGTATCAGTCACAGATATGGCTCGGATCCTGTGTTGCTGTGGCTGTGGTGTAGGCTGGCAGCTAAGGCTCTGATTTTCCCTAGCCTGGGAACTTCCATATGCCACAGGTGCAGCCCTCAAAAGACAAAAGACAAAAGACAAAAAAAAAAAAAAAAAAAAAGAAATCTTACCTGAACTAAAATCCGTGGTCTCTGAGGAGATGGAAAAGGAACTTTATGCATAAAATGAGAAATATGCCTTAAAAACAAACAAACAAAAATCCAATTGATTCCAAAGTGAATACTATATGCTATAAAGGTCAACATGTCACCACAAGTCCAAGTTGAGTCAAAAGCTCTGTGTACCTATAATTTCGAAATCCCTGCTACAACAAAAACAAGTGAACAAACAACCACCAAAAATCATTTGTCCCATTAAAGTTGCTTCTAAGCCCAATAACTTTTCATATTAATACTTTCTCACATTCAACAATGTTTGTGTTATTAATGTCTCAAAGGCCATTTTAACTTTTACCTCTCCCTAAGAAGATAACAATGTATCAGAGAGGTGAACACTACCAAAGAAACTAATCCTTGCATTGCCATATACTTTTTGGTCAATAGCTCATATTTTAACAGTGAAACAACCATTGAGTACTTCAGAGAAATGAAAGAGTGTAACTGTTTCTAAAACATTAACAATATACTTTGTATTAATAATAGGTTAAAAAAATTCTATTACTGATTCTATGGCTTTTTTCCCAGAAGAAAACAGATAAAAAGCTAGATTTTTTTAAAAAAAAACACTATGGAAAAGGAAAAAAGCAACAACAGTGAAAAAAATCTTTTTTTAAAGGAATGAGTTATTTTATTTCTATATCACTTTTCAATTATTTCAAAAACACCTTAATTTCAGAATGGAGATAATTTCAACTGGATAGAAAACATCAGAAGAAAAAATTATTAATTTTACAAACATGTTTTGACTGTCTGCTATATATAAAACACTGACAGAAATGTAGGGAATTATTTTTTAAAAAAGGCATACACTGCCAGTTTCCACCATTAAAATAATTGCAATATCAGGAGGAAAAAAAAAGATAAGGGGAATAAGTTCCAGCGGACACACATCTGCTTGCATTATGTGAAGTAGTGAGACTAGCAGAAAACAAAGTGTGTTCCATGAATACCTAAAGATCCCCAAGACCCATTCAGGGAGGACCTGCAAGGTGAAAATTATTAATTAATTAGTTAATTAATTTTGCTTTTTAGGGCCGCACCTGCAGCACATGGAGGTTCTCAGGCTAGGGGTCTAATCGCAGCTAGAGCTGCTGGGCTACACCACAGCCACAGCAACGCCAGCTCTGAGCCGCATCTGCGACCTACACCACAACCCATGGCAATGCTGGATCCTTAACCCGCTGAGTGAGGCCAGGGATCAAACCCTCAGCCTCATGGTTCCTAGTTGGATTCGTTTCCACTGAGCCATGATGAGAACTCCAAAATTATTTTTTTTCAAAAGACATCTTTTACCTTTTTCACTGCGTTGATACTTGCAGTGATGCTGTAAAAACATTGTGGGTAAAACTGCTTCACCTTACTATGAATCAAGGCAGTGGCACTAAACTGTATTAATGGTTGCTGTCTTCAGTTTCATTTAAGAATGCCTTAGATGAAGCAGCAAATATTAGTAATTTTATTACATTTTGACCCAGAAGTGTACACTTTTAAAAGTACTCTGTGTGATGAAAGGGGAAGAATGTATAAAACACTTCTGCTACATACAGGAGTACAATGTTTGTCTTGCTGTGACTGAGTTGTGAGTGAATTCGCTTTTTTTTCCCCCCACAGAATGCCAATTTTCCTTGAAAGAACAACTGACAAGTTAAGGTTATCGAATGTTGGGTTTTCAGCTTATATTTTCTATATTAAAATGAACAAAGTGAGCCTATTGCTATAAGAAAAATAACTTATAGAGCTTGAGAGAGACAAATAGATCTTAATGTAACAGAAAAAAAAAGTTCATCACTAAAGTTTTAGATTTCATATTGCAAATAAACTATAAGTAAATTCCACTTGTCAAGTTCTGATGCAATGTCAAAAAAGAAATCCACAATTTTCTAAAAAGGCTATTCAAATGCCCCCTCTTTTTCACTACACATTTGCATGAGGCTAGGTTTTTTCATTTACTTCAACCCAAACAACACATATTACAACAGACTGAATGCACAAGCATATATGAGGACCTAGCTATATACTTTCTTTTTGTTTTTTTTTCTTTTTTTTTTTTACCATATTCAATTAAGCCAAACATTAGAGATGTGCAAAAGACATAAAATATCACTCTTCTTGCTAATTTTTTGTTTGTTTACTTCGAGAAATGGTTATTTTTCCAAAATATATATATTTATGTTAACATATAATGGGTTTATCCTTTTAAAAATAAATTAACCAACATTTTTTAAGTTCTCAGTTTTAATTTCTAATACAGTAAATATTGACAGATATAACACATAAAGAAAAGGTCTTTGGGGTCCTCATTTTTAAGAGTATGAAGTGGTCCTGAGACCAAAGAATTTGAGAACTGCTGAGTAAGAATACAGAAAAATGCAAGGAAAAACTAAAGGGTAATATAGTACACTGAATGTTCTTATGATAATTCTATCACTTTCAACTGTTATTAGAGTCAGAGAATTCTACCTAAGAACACAAACAAGCTTAAGTGATGGAAGGTAAAAAATAAACAATAGTCAAATAGTGTTGATGTTTGGATCTCATTTTCATTGGATTTTACTGCATTTAAGATTATTGTAGGAGTTCCCATCATGGCTCAGTGGTTAACGAATCCGACTGGGAAAGATGAGGTTTCGGGTTCGATGCCTGGTCTTGCTCAGTGGGTTAAGGATCTGGCGTTGCCATGAGCTGTGGTGTAGGTCGCAGATGTGGCTCAGATCTGGCATTGCTGTGGCTGTGATGTAGGCTGGCGGCTATGGCTCTGATTCGACCCCTAGCCTGGGAACCTACATATGTTGTGGGAGCGGCCCTAGAAAAGGCAAAAAGACCAAAAAAAAAATATATATTGTTTTAGTGGTCTTAAAGTAAATCACTACATTTTTAAAAATAATTTAAAAAATATAATTTTTCCTTTAAACTCATTTTTATAGTAAGGAAATATTTTTAAAGGTTCATAACAAACACATATTATAGGTAAAATAAGAATTACAAAACCTGCCCCAAAAACTTCAGTAAGGATCTCCAAACTTCACAAGAGCATCAAAAAATGAAACATTTATTTCTTTTTGTTAGTTAAAATTATCTAAGATAACAAAGCTCTAAGTATAATAGAGAAATATATTGAATCAACCAAACTCTCTTTTTTCTCCTGAAAAATCTAGTATCCAAATAAAAGTTACTCAGTTATTAGCACAAATATACAACATATAACAGAAAGAGCTTCCAAATTTTGAACCAAGAAGGTTTCTAACTTACTTTTCAATTGGAAGGACATGAGGTCCAGAGATGGAATAACGATATAGAAAAGTCAGAAACTTCCTGAATGCATCAAAAAAAGGCCAGTGAGAAAGAAGACAGATGCATTTATTAGTGTGGATTGTTTTGGAACTATCAGACTTCTCATCTGATGATGATGCTAAACCCAAAAGAAACCTCTGTTTTTCTGTGAGATTCTCCTCAGAGTATGGTTCATAAAACTGAATAGCAGCACCATAGACCTGGAAAGCAAGTAATATATTTAATAAACATACTTTATATTATTTATTCCAATTACATCACTAGTTAAATATTTAATGGATGAACTATTATGAGCCAATATATGCCTAGGAGTCAAGCAGGGTTTCAGGTACCAAAAATCACAGTGGTGAAGAATTATCACTCTTGCTTTCTTGAAGTACACTGAAACAACAATAACAACAAAACTACAAATGCTACTTTCATGTCTCCTTATTATTGAAAAAGGCGGTGTTTTAATTAAATTTTATTCATTCTGTAAGGAGTAAAAGCAGTTGTATCAATATTTTCTACAAAAAATGACTGAAAATAATCAGTAGAGAGTGGGACAGAATTTTAGATAAGGAAATACAAATCTCAACCTCAGGCAATTCACTGAATTTCTCCAGAACTCAATTTCCCAATATATAAAATGAGGACATTAGACTAGATACTTTCCAAAGTCCATTCCAACTATAACAATTTATGATTCTAAATAGCACTGCCTATTTAATAATGTCTTTTATTACTTTCAAAGCTTCTGTAACACAGAAAATAAAGCAATGAAGGGTCACCATTTGATGATGAAAAAAACTTTCACCATATTCACAAAAAAAGTATTTAGGTATATGGAACAGGATGAAAATCCTCTTTTCCTATGTCTCTGGATATATTTATTTTAACAAAGTGGAAGAGATGTGTACAGAGATTAAATTTAAACAGTTTTTTAAAAATTATTCCTTGAACTATATAGAACTTAAGACTTGAAAATGTACAAGAAATTTGCAGATCTCATTTATTAAACTTATAGTTACCTTTTCAGCTGAAGCTCCAGTTAACACAAACGTAGAAAATACAGGGAGAGGGTACTTGCTATTTGATGGCCAACATTCAATAGTTGCACCCATAGGTAAACAAAATAGGGGAACAGATTCTGGAAGTGAGAATGACTCATAATCTTCTTGAGGATATCTACAAATCAAACCTATAAAAACAATAATAACTATTAGCTCATCATCTCTCAAATTTAGGTGCCCATAATCTGAATGATGCTGAAATACTTTATTATTTAACACATTTGGAAGACCAAAACATTACATATATGTTCCCCAAGTAACTCTGAATGCTTTAGTAGGATTCATATAGATTTTAATAACAAACTATTCACAGTAACTGCTTAGTATTTATTAAGTTTCATCCACAAAGGTTAATAAGGCAAACAAGAAAAGATTATTCTGAAGAAATATACACAAATACACTCCTAAAAATTCATTTTGTGGTCACACTACCTTAATGCATATGACCATACATTTTTTTTTTTGAAATTTTCAATACGGTTACTTGCATATATCCACTTTATCAATAACTTCCCCTCAGGATTTTTTTACACATTAAAATTAGATATTCTATAGGACTATATATGTAATTTCTAGCACAAACACAAGAAAAATACACATAAAAAAACAGAAGTCACATATTTACAATGTCTTCAAAATGGTATCAACTTAAGCCCAGCTTCTGATTAATCCCAGTTTATACAGAGATTCAAGTGGCCTATGATTTAAATGGACTAGTACAGAAAGTGTTAAATGGACTAGTACAGAAAGTGGCCCAGGTATCTCCCACTGAACACATCCTAAGAGCAGACTCTTGTACTGGATTTTGTGGGACTAGAAACAGAAAACAGGGAGTTCCCATCATGGCTCAGTGGTTAATGAATCTGACTAGGAACCATGAGGTTGCGGGTTCAACCCCTGGCCTCGCTCAGTGCATTAAGGATCCGGCGTTGCCATGAGATGTGGTGCAGGTCGCAGATGCACCTCGGATCTGGCGTTTCTGTGGCTGTGGTGTAGGCCGGTGGCTACAGCTCTGATTAGACCCCTAGCCTGGGAACGTCCATATGCTTCGAGTGTGGCCCTAAAAAAAGACAAAAGGACAAAAGAAAAGAAACACAAAACAGGTTCCCTGACCTGGAACCCTTAGAGTCAAGTGGAAATCATCACTAGACAGGGTGTTAAACACAAAATGATAAACTGGGAATATGACTGGTTGATCTGCCACTAGAATCTACTTGACTTTGGACAAATCATATACCCATGGAACTCTGGTTTTATCATCTATAAAGTGAGATGAACTAGATACACTAAGGCCCAAGGCAGTTTCAAAACTCTGATTATGTGCTGGCCAGCCAGTTGATTCCATGAGGAATCATTTTTTTCTCAAGTCATGAAGTAACAGTATAGCTTTTAAGAAATTACAGAAATAGCAATGAATTGTAGATCCTAGAAAATCAAAGGTAGAATAAGGCAGGAGTCTCTGACACTAACTTTAAAAAAAAATATTTTTTTAAAAGGCTGTATTTGCTCTCTTCTAAGTAACATCAGTATGGGGAATTCCTGTTGTGGCGCAGCAGTAATGAACCCATGAGTATCCATGAGGATGCAGGATTGATTCCTGGCCTTGCTCAGTGGGTCAGGGATCTGTGTTGCTGTGAGCTGTGGTGTAGGTCACAACTGTGTTGCTGTGGCTGTGGAGAAGGCTGGCAGCTGCTGCTCTGATTCGACCCCTAGCCTGGAAACTTCTATATGCCACGGGTACAGCCAATAAAGTAAAAATAAAAGCAAAAAAATAAATAATAACATCAGTATGTTTGAAAATCTGAGGTTTCTGGCAATTGAAAATTCCAACTATGCATTATAAAAATACAAATTGTTTACAATACTTTATCTTGAAATATAACTACATATGAACTACAGATTCAACTAAATTAATAGAAATATTAAGGAAACATAATTTTAAAGGACAATAAATATTTTTCCACATTTTATACTGATTTAAAAACTTAAAATTAATATTCCATTAAGCATCCAATCAAGTATGGATAAAGATGAAACAATAAAAAATAAAGGTTTTAGTCCTGGTCCTGACATGAACACATCCTAAAACAGGAGCTTTTTTCCTTTAATCTTATTGGTCCCATAACACATTTACATATTAAGTATTTCATGAAAAATTATACTTACCAGCTTTGTAAGATATAGTGTTAGTCTTTGCCACCGATTTTTTATAACATAAGTACACTGCTGATCCCCACTGAATTAAAAAAAAAAGAAAATATAATTTAATTTTAAAAGGTAGAATCCTTTGATCTCTCCAATATGTAGAATCTAAGATGTTATGCCAGATTTTTCTCTATTTTCAGTTTATTTTGTCAGCCTTTTATTGGAGTTATTGCCCATTTTTCTTTCAGAAGTTTAACTTATTTTCCCCTTGCAACAGCAATAACACGAGGAAAACTTGAGCCTTTAAAACAAAGCTTAGGTGCAACAATTTAAATTTTATTCTAAGTCCAAACTTTGGGCTGAAATGATAAACAAGAAATATTTACTCCTGTTTTACCTTCCTTTTGATTCCACACCTTTTATATATTGCCAGATTTCTTCTAGTTCTTTATACCAAACTCATGAGTTTGTAATTTGCCGTATCTATTGCCTTATTTCCTATTCTGTCATAAGTCCATTCCAAACCAGGTTTTTAACTCCACCACTTTTTAAAAGAACACCTTAACAACTTTCATGATGCCAAATCTAACAGTTGATTCCTAGTCTTCATCTTACTCAAATGCTCAGCAAATTTGGATACCTTAATGACTCCCTTCCTGAAACATTTTCCTTTCTTGATTTTTGAGGCATCACACTCTCTTGGTCCCTTGCCACCAAATCTCTGGCCACTTCTCAGTCTCTCTTGTAGTATCCTCTCCTTTTCCTGATCATTAAATGTGGCGTCGTCTTGTCTTTACTTTCTCTACATGATCTTCTCTATTCAGTAACATGCTTTTAAATAATGGCTATTTCCCAAAGTTTCTAATTCCTAGTTCCAGCTAAAACTGAGATGGAGAAGACTGTGAGTAAAGCAGATTTGGGGGTAAAGAAAGGAGTTTTAGACAGAGTAAGTTTGAAACATCTATTGGACATCCAAGTGTAGAGTCAAATGGAGGTAAGGCAAGAAGTCTGAAATGGGTAAGTAACCTAAGGAACCTACCTCGACATGAGGTAGTGACAGATTTATTCATGAAGCACACTTCCGCATCTTCTTTTGGTTTCAACACAAATGTCACTTTATTAGACAGCCCTTTTTTCATCACCTTAGATGTATACCAAGCCTCTTTCTACAATACCCAGTCCTCCCTATCACCCTTATCTTAATTTTTCTTCATGTGTACCACCATTTGGCACACTGTATATTGATTATGTGCTTTCTACCACTAGAATGTAAGTTCCATGATGGGAAAGGCTTTTTTTTTTTTTTTTTTTTTTTGTCTTTTTGCTATTTCTTGGGCCGCTCCCACGGCATGTGGAGGTTCCCAGGCTAGGGGTCTAATCGGAGCTGTAGCTACTGGCCTACGCCAGAGCCACAGCAACGCGGGATCCGAGCCGCGTCTGCAACCTACACCACAGCTCACGGCAACGCTGGATCATTAACCCACTGAGCAAGGGCAGGGACCGAACCCGCAACCTCATGGTTCCTAGTCGGATTCGTTAACCACTGCGCCACGACGGGAACTCCGGGAAAGGCTTTTTGTTGTTGTTCACTGCTGTATCTGTAGCACCCAAAACAGTCCCTACTATGTAGAAATGCTTCATAAATATTTTCTAAAGGAATAAATGTGAGGGGATGTGTTTGTGCCTATGACAGAGAGTGCCTGCATGGACCAGTACATGAGGACAGATATGTAGCACAGAAAACAAATACATAAATAAACTTACTTAAGAAACTATTGTAACAAGCACCCATTTACTCACGACTTAGTTTTAACAGATATTAAAAATTTATCTTATTTGCTTCAGATGTTTCAATTTATAAAGAAACAAAAAATGACAGATTTAGCTAAAGCTTCATCTTCCATCCCTTTCTGTCCTCTGGAGCTAACTGCTAGCCTGAAGCTAGTACATTTTATTCATACGCATTTAAAACATTTCTACTACATAAATATACACATCTATATGTCATTGTTTTGCATGCTTTATAATTATATAAATGGTGATGTGCTGAATACATGCCTTTATGGCTTGCTTTCTCACTCATCAAAATGTTTTTGAGAATTAGCAAAGTTGACACAGATCTGCTTTCTTCATCAGAATGGCTGGAGAATATTCCATTAATGAAAGAAAAACAGTTTTTTAAAATCCATTTCCCTACTGAGGGACACTTAGGTTGTTTCCTCTGGGGGGAGGGAGGTGGCTGTTATGAACAATGATGCAATAGTTGACTCCTCACGTAGAAATTTTCCACTTTCTTAAACATTTTTAATATGTCTCCACAGATTATTATGTTAAATCATGCTTAGAATATTAAATTATGACCATTGTTCTATTGGGACTTTGGTTTTTATAAATGTTTTATTATTTTTGCATCAAAGAATGGATGTATAAAATTCAAGTGGGGAAGTTCCTGCTGTGGCTGAGTAAGTTAAAAACTCGATTAGTATCCATGAGGATGTAGGTATGAACCCTGGCTTCACTCAGTGGGTTGAGGATCTGGTGTTACTGCAAGCTCCAGCATAGGCTTCAGATTCAGCTTGGATCTGGCATTGGCTGTGGCATAGTTGGCAGCTGTAGCTCCAATATGAGCTCTAGCCTGGGTACATCCATATGCTGCAGGTATGGCCTTAAAAAAAAAAAAAAAAAAAGAAAGAAGAAAAAAAGAAAAAAAAAGAAATTCAAGTGGATACTACAAATATAAGCAAACTGGACTTTTAATTTATCTGGTGGGCAAAAAATTTATAAAGGGCCCTCTACTGCAACGTCCAAACTCCACTTCCCAATAAGTCAGATTTGTAAAGATAACAAAAACCTTCAATAACTTTCGTGATGAAAAAGGTTACCATGTGGATATGGTAGAAGCTGAAAGGAATATCCTAAAATAAAAAACAAGGACTTAGAGATAGAGTAAAAGTTATGAGGCTCTGGAAGAAAAGAGCCATGGTATCAAAACTGCAAGAGAATTTTCTAAATTCTTTCTTATACAAAGGTTTGGCAAAAGAGAAAGTAGAAAGAGCCACTGTTCTAAAAAATACTTTAGATGTTTAACCCATAAAATATCTATATTGTGGTTTACCATGGCAAAAAACACTCTCAGATTCCCTTTCTTCTGGATATATATATATTTTTCTTTTTCACTTTTGGCTGCCTCATTGGCACATGGAGCTCCTGGGCCAGGGATCAAATCCAAGCTACATTGCAGCTGTGGCAATGCTAGACCCTTTAACTCACTGTGCCAGCCAGGGATTGAACCCAAGGAACTCTCAGGTATATGATTTAACTACTTAGTTTGTTAATAATTCCACTTTTCTAAATAAACTTGGCAAATCAAATACTGACACTCTTGAAAGGTTGTAAAACAAAAGTCATTTGTATAGAGTATTTAAAAAAAATACTCTTGATGAATTAAAAACCCAGGAGACAGTCCCAAATTAGCCAAAAAGATTCACTGTGTGAATAAAAGCACCTGGACTAACTACACATTTTTCAGTTTTGAACCACATGACTACTCTTAAATACTCTTCCAGCTCTAAAATATTATTCTATTCTAAATGAATCAAAGTTCAAATCACTTAAGGCTTATGGTTCAAAATTTAAAAACTAGTAATTCTTGAAAGCTCTTTTCATAAGCTTCTAATGGGAGGTAGAGAAGTGGAAGAGTTTTTTGTTTTGTTTTGTTTTGTTTTGTTTTTTTAAAGCCAAAGCTGTAAGCTTGGTACAAAAATCATGTAGGAACTTGAGGAAAGACTCAACAAACATGTCCTCATGGCCACTAGATTAGTTTCTCTGTGTTTTGTTTTTTTCCTCCTGATTTAGAAAACTAGTAGATGCTTTCATTTGGGCTACCTAATTGCCCCCAAACAAGAATAAACTATAGTAACTATACTGCTGGGAATTATCAACACATCAACAATTTAATCCTAACCACTTCCTGATTCTTTTTTTTTTTTTTTTTTTGTCTTTTGTCTTTTTTTGTTGTTGTTGCTATTTCTTGGGCCGCTCCTGCGGCACATGGAGGTTCCCAGGCTAGGGGTTGAATCGGAGCTGTAGCCACCGGCCTACGCCAGAGCCACAGCAACTCGGGATCTGAGCCTCGTCTGCAACCTACACCACAGCTCACGGCAACGCCGGATCGTTAACCCACTGAGCAAGGGCAGGGATCGAACCCGCAACCTCATGGTTTCCTAGTCGGATTCGTTAACCACTGCGCCACAACGGGAACTCCCTGATTCTTTATATATACATTAGACAGATACGAAAAAAAGCTCCTGGCACTTCATGTCTATATTAGCTTTTCTGAAAGAAAATTCAATTGCATATCTACTTCAAAGATCTAAATTTGCTTTTACTACTTTATAGTCAATGGAAACAAAGGTCATTAATAGATATAAACCATAACCCATTGCTTTAAAAAAAAAAGTCTACCACAAAAATCAGGGAAGTCTCTCTATATTCAAGACTGATACTAGATTTAAGAATAAGAAAATAAGTGTTTAAGAGGTTTCTATATAAGAAAATAAGTGTTTAAGAGGTTTCTATTCCTATAATATTTCTTTAAAGAATTTAAGAGGCGCTTACCCACTGGGCAGAAATAAAATAAAATTTAGGAGTCCCCATCATGGGAAACATATCTGACTAGGAACCGTGAGGTTGAGGGTTCGATCCCTGGCTCAGTGGGTTAAGAATTCAGCCTTGCCATGAGCTGGGGTGTAGACTGCAGATGCAGCTCTGATCTGGCATTGCTGCGTCTGTGGCTGTGGCACAGGCCCAAGGTTGTAGCTCCAATTAGACCCCTAGCCTGGGAGCCTCCATATGCCATGGGTGTGGCCCTAAAAAGCAAAAAAAAAAAAAAAAAAAAAGGAAAAAAGAAATTTAAAAAGCTCTCCCTTGCTATATGTCAATTATATCTCAATAAAACTGAAAAAGAAAAACTCTTTCCCCGTCATTAAATACACATAAAAGGGACTGATTAAGCAGAGTTAACTAAAGGAGTAATTAAAAATAGCTAACATTTACCTGTCACTTATTATGTGCCAGGCACTATCCTAAGTTCTTCACAAATATTAATTCATTTAATCTTCACAAAAAGCCTGTGAAATAAAATACTATTTTATCCTTGGTTCATGAGTGAGAAAACTGAGACACAGAGACCAAGAACCTGTCCAAGACATGCATCTGGAATTCAAATCCAGCAGTTTAGTTGGAATCCTTTCTGTTCACACTGTTACACTGCCTCTTTATTCTTCCAGCAGAGAATTAAAGCTCTCACAACACTGGGACCAAAACTTCAGGGTAAAGAAAAATAGAAACTCATGGCTCTGGTTTTGGTTTCAATGTAACGAGTCTACTTTGGACACTTTGATTAATTAATAAAACTGAGAAATGGTTCTAACGACACCATTAATTCACTTTGAATCCAAAACCAACAAATCCCAGAAAACCAATGGAAAATTCACCAATGGGAAAACACCAAGTATCTGTGAGCCTGAAGAGTCTTGCTAAAATACCAAACCAAATCTGGTTAAGCTGGACATTATATTATGGAAGAGTTAAACTCTTCTCGCTGTCACCACCAGCAGCACACAAGGCCTATAAAACTTATCTGCTACCATGATCTTCTTCCTCCACCATGATCTCTCCATTGTCACACATCATCACCAAATCAAAATGCAAGGATGGCAGAAAAAAATAGTGCATTTTGTATAGAATGGCTGTTAACAAGAAATAGCCAGGAGGGGGTCACATAGCTACCAAAAAATGTTTAGGATACAAATGAAATACTGTTGATATCTTTTTTCTGAATCACTTATTAAACATTTTAAACAAATACTGCTACTACCTTAAACTGCAGATTTTTCTAAAAGAAAATTTGGAATTGAAAGATGCTTGTAGACAATAAGCTAATACATACATAGCGCTTTCTATGTACGGGGACATGATTCTAAATTCATTTAATCATGACTGTAACTTATAAGATGGATGCTATAATCACTCTCATTTTACAATTATGAAAATGAGGCACAGAGAGGTTACATTACTTGCCCAAGGTCACAGAGTCGACAAGTGTCAGAAATGAGATTCATATCCATATACTCTGCCTCCAGAATCTGCACTCTGAACTGCTCAGCTATACTGATCTTAACCACTACACAATAAAAAAAATCTATTTTACTATTTTTTGAGGGGGTTAAAAACATTTCCAGGCTCCCACGATTTGTTCTATATCCAGTCACATGGCAAAAAACTCAAGTTCTTTTTTCTTGTAGCTTTATCTAAAGCTTCAGTATTTCCTGTGTTATTAGCTTAAGAGAGGATAAATAATAGTTTTAAAAAACAACTTCCTATGAAAACTTAATAAGCGATAAGATGTGTGTAAATTTTTTAGATCTTAGCAAAGTGTTAATTACGTAGTTATAACAGGACAATGTATGTATCTGCCCTAGGATCACTAAAAAATTAAATTTGAAAATTTATGATTTGCTAATCCAATGGCTGACAAAATTTTATTTAAGAAAAATGAATGCTTTCATACTTTATTGGTAGGAATATCAATCGGTTAAAATTTTCTGGGATAAAATTCTTTAAACAGACACGTTGCAGGAGTTTCCATGGTGGCACAGTGGAAATGAATCCAACTAGGAACCATGAGGTAGAGGGTTCGATCACTGGCCTTGCTCAGTGGGTTAAAGATCTGGCCCTGCCGTGAGCTGAGGTGTAGGTCACAGATGCGGCTCGGATCTGGTATTCCGGTAGCTCTGGCGTAGGCTGGTGGCTAAAGCTCCAATTAGACCCCTAGCCTGGGAACCTCCATGTGCCATGGGTGTGGCCCTAAAAAATAAAAAAAAAAAAATAAAAAAAGAAACTCCAGTATATATTATAAGGAAATAATTAATCAATGAAGTAAGTGTTTAGGGGTTTTGTTCTGGAGTTCTGTAGTCTGGGTTTGAATCTTGGTTCAATGTTTATTGAAGTTATAACCTTGGACAAGTAACAACCACTTTAATTCTCAAATTTCCTTCTCTATAAAATGAAGAAAAATGATCACTCAGGGTAGTGGTGAGGATTAACTGATTTAATGGATGTGAAATACTTGGCTGCTGTCACAATTTTTTCAGAGTAATCTATAAACACTTCTCAAAATGTATACCATACCCATCAATTATACTTAAAATTATTTATTCTTCTACAAACACTGCAATAAATATACAAAAAAAGAAACACAAGATTGATCAAAGCAGCATTATCAGTAATGAGAAAAATGGAAATAACTTGAATTCATCATTCTTCATTTGTATTTTCTGGAATATTATACAATTGTTAAAAGAACTCACTAGAGTATTATTTTAACTGATAAAAATGGATAGTGAAAAAAACTTATATCAGAATATTTTGAAATTTCAAATTTTTGAAAAATAAAGGATGAACTTATCCATGTTAAATATACTCCACAGGAGTTCCCGTAGTGGCTCAGTGGTTAACAAATCTGACTGGGAACCATGAGGTGGCAGGTTTGATCCCGGGCCTTGCTCAGTGGGTTAAGGATCTGACGTTGCCGTGAGCTGTGGTGTAGGTCACAGACGCAGCTCGGATCCTGAGTTGCTGTGGCTGTGGTGTAGGCTGGTGGCTACAGCTCTGATTTGATCCGTAGCCTGGGAACTTCCATATGCCGCGGGAGCGGCCCAAGAAAATGGCAAAAAGACCAAAAAAAAAAAAAAATATATATATATATATATATACATATATATATATACTCCACATATAGGCACATAAAAGGGCCTGGAAGGACACAAGCCAAATTGTTAATTGTTAATTCTGACACAGAATCACAAAAGATGGAAGTAGGAATAAGAACTTTCACTCTTTTTTTTTGTTTTGTTTTTTGTCTTTTGTCTTTTGCCTGTTGTTGTTGTTGTTGTTGCTATTTCTTGGGCCGCTCCTGCGGCACATGGAGGTTCCCAGGCTAGGGGTTGAATCGGAGCTGTAGCCACCGGCCTACGCCAGAGCCACAGCAACTCGGGATCTGAGCCACGTCTGCAACCTACACCACAGCTCACGGCAACGCCGGATCGTTAACCCACTGAGCAAGGGCAGGGACCGAACCCGCAACCTCATGGTTCCTAGTCGGATTCGTTAACCACTGCACCATGACGGGAACTCCCCAGAACTTTCACTCTTTACTTCACAGATCTACAATTTGCTCCCCTCTCAATTTTTTTTAGGGGGGTTACACATTTCTTTTTAAAATTTGAAACAGCAATAAAAGAAAAAAGGTAATTATAATTACACATCATGCACAGCCTTAAGGCTTCTGGAAGGACTTTGCTAAGAGTGAGACGGGAAGCCATTAAGGCTTTTAAGCAGAGGAGTGATATGATCTAAATTATGTTTTAAAAGTTATCTTTCTTGGGGAGTTCCTGCTGTGGCATAATGGGATCAGCAGCATCTCTGGAGTGCTGGGACGCATGTTCGATCCCCTGGCTGGCAAAGAGGGTTAAGGATTAAGGACCCAACACTGCCACAGCTGGGCTGTAAATTGTGGCTCAGATCTGATCCCTGGACCAAGAACTCCATATGCCACAAGACAGCAAAAAAAAAAAAAAAAAAAAAAAAAAAAAGAAAGGTATCCTTCTTGGAGTTCCCTTGTGGTGCAACACATTACAGATCTGGTGTTGTCATGGCAGTGGCTTAGGTGGCTGCTGTGGGACATGGGTTTGATCCCTGGCCTGGGAACTTCTGCATGCTGTGGGTACAGCCAAAAAAACAAACAAAAAAAAAAGTATCCCCCTTGCTGCTATGTGAAGAATAGATTTCAGGAAGCAGAGATCAATTAGACCAGGGATCTGGCAAACTATGGCCAGCATTTGAGCCAAGCCCTGTTTCATACAACTGAGTTTTGATTGGTTCTTACACTTTAAATTTTTTTTTTTTGTCTTTTTAGCTATTTCTTGGGCCGCTCCCTCAGCATATGGAGGTTCCCAGGCTAGGGGTCTAATAGGAGCTGTAGCCGCTGGCCTACGCCAGAGCCACAGCAATGCGGGATCCAAGCCGCGTCTGCAACCTACACCACAGCTCACAGCAACACCAGACAACACCAGATCGTTAACCCACTGAGCAAGGGCAGGGACTGAAACCGAAACCTCATGGTTCCTAGTTGGATTCATTAACCACTGCACCACGACAGGAACTCCTAAAATGTTTTTTTTAAAACAGAAGATGAATTTGCGACAAAGACTGTATATGACTTGCAAAAGCTAAGTGATTATTTAGCCCTTTATACAAAAGTTTGCCTAACGCCTGAATTAGGAGACCACTGCAATAATTCTGTTAAGAGATGATTATGGCTTGGATCAAGGTTGCAGCAAATGGAGAGAGATGTGCTCAAGTTCACAATACAGTATGAAATTAAAGTCAATAGAATTTACAAAAGAATTGAATGAGAGGTAGAAGATAAATGTTAAGGGTTAGTCCGAGGATTTTTGGTCTGAGTAACTAGAAGAGTGGAATTTCCTTTTACTAGAAGAGGAAGACTAGGGGGATAAGTAGATTTGGAGAGGGACACCAGTTCAGTCTTGGACATGTTAAATTTGAGATGACCTATTTGATAAGATATCCAAGAAGAGGTAACAAATCAAAAAGGTCCAGGCTGGACACAGAAATCTACAAGTCATCCAAAAATAGCCTCTATTTAAATGATTAAATCATCAAGGAAGTGAGTTCTGATTATAAAGATAAGTGGTCTAAGGACTGAACCCCGGGGCACTCTGCGGTATAGAGGTTAGGGAATTGGGAAAGAATTAGCAAAGGCAAAAGGGAATGACTAGTGAGTTAGGAGGACAAAGCAAGAGAGTACAGAAGATAGAGACTACATCTTCTCTTCCTGCCACTGCTCAAGAAGGAAGAAGTGATCATCTATGTCGAAATGTACTGAAAAATAAGACGAAGAGTTGATCATGGGATTCAATAAGAGCAGTCTTAGTGTAATGATGGAGATATAAGCCTAACTGGAGAAAGTCAAAGTGAGGAAGGAGACAGAATACAGTCAACTTCTTTGAGATGTTGTATTGGAAAGAACAATCAAAGGGGGAATAGTGAGGTGGGCTATAAAAGTTAAGAAGCTTTGTAAAGATAAGTATTATAACATCTTTTGAATGGGGGAGGAAATAATCTACTGGAGAGTGAAAATCTAATGATTCACAAAAAAAGTAGGGAGAATTTCTGATGCCATGTCCTCAAATTGGTGAGCAAATGGGATGTAGCACACAGTGGAAGGGTTCCCCTTGACTAGTACATTACTTTTGAAGTGGGAAAATTATTATTATTATTATCATTATTTGCTTTTTAGGGCCACACCCATGGTATAAGAAAGTTCCCAGGCTAGAGGTACAATTGGAGTTATAGCTGCTGGCCTACACCACAGCCACAGGAATGTGGGATCTGAGCCTGGTCTGCAACCTACACCACAGCTCATGGCAATGCCAGATTCTTTTTTTTTTTTTTTGTCCTTTTACCTTTTCTAGGGCCGCTCCCTCGGCATATGGAGGTTCCCAGGCTAGGGGTTCAATCCGAGCTGAGTCTGCAACCTACACCACAGCTCACAGCAACGCTGGATCCTTAACCCACTGAGCAAGGCCAGGGACCAAACCCACAACCTCGTGGTTCCTAGTTGGATTCGTTAACCATTGCGCCACGATGGGAACTCTGGCAATGCCGGATTCTTAACCCACTGAGCCAGGCCAGGGGTTGAACATGCAACCTCATGGTTCCTAGTCAGATTCTTTTCCACTGTGCCATGATGAGAACTTCAGAAAATTACTTTTTAAAGTAAAAAAAAAAAAGAAGAAGAAGAAGAATAAAGTTTTTTGCACAGCTCTTTTTTGAAAGTACAACGAAATTACTTTAGATTTATTTTAAATTATGCTCTTTTCATCGGTGGCTAATTTTATCAGTGCAAAAGAATCACTTACCATACTGTTATTGAGATTCTTGTCAACTTTGCAGAATGTGTGTGGTGGACTTTCTCCTTTACTGGGTATAATAATACATATGTCTGTAACAGCCAACGTATTCTGAGTCATGTTTTCAGAGGCTCTTCGGTAAGTGATATAAATTCTTTGTGATGACGTACTGCCGCTAATATTTGCAGGGCGTCCATAGGGAGTACTCTGAATAATTTCACACCCCTGTTTCAATCTTTCTTTCCAGTCATATAAAACCCTAAAAAATAAATAAATTAGTACACAATTACAAAGCTTCCTCAAATATGAAGGGTAATATTGTTAGGAATCATAAGCTGATCCTTAAATGTAGCAGACATTCCAATGGTACAGGGAAATTATTATTATTATTATTTGCTTTTTAGGGCTGCACCCATGGTATATGAAAGGGAGTTTGAATTGCAATCCCATATAAGATTAAAGAATAACTGTTTTCCCTAAAAAAATTAATAAAGTAGGGAAAATTCAGATTAACCTCTGTCTTTACTGACATAAACCACAGCATGGCAATTCTGTGTAAAGGCACTTGTTTTAGCATTCCATTTAGATGGTCAGACTGACAGGTAAGTGTATGTATGTACATATGTCTAAAACCAAGCATTATCTTTAGAAAAAGCAACATTGTATATTGACCGGAGTTAAAATTTTTACAAAAAGCTCTTTGGCATACAGTATAAAACCTGCTTGCATACTTTTATCTCCAATACTTCCTTTAGGTTTAAGAGAGAGTTTTGGGCCTTCAAAAGAGAAAATGACCTCAATCTATCTTTAATCAAAAGAATAAGTGAACATTTCCCCTTCATCCTTTATGGTAAAATTATAGGTTTTTAATAAAGGGCAGGCCAGGCATTCATTCCTTAAGTTTTGTAGATACTATTACTGAAAGTACTTGGGAACACAAAGAACATCACGCTTAAGTAATATTAGTTTATTCCCTCACAGAATTCACTAATTTTTACTTTAATGCTAAGTCCATGGCATTAGACAAAAAACTTCTTTTAAGCCCTACTGTTATGCACCAGGGTTCTTGGATTCCTTAATCAACAGAAATTGATAAGAGGCCAGAAAAGAAATTCAGGCAAGGCTTTACTGGCACTCATGCTGCAACATGAGAGAGCAAAAACAAGTAACAGGTTCTCATTCTTGTTTCCAGCCAGAGGGTAAGCTGTTCCCTTAAATGGGGTGAGGGCTGGGCTGATGTGATGCGTTGGGCTGGAGGTGGTCAGCTCACCCTCTCGGTGGTGCTGTATCAGAATCATACACAGTGCCCTGCTTTTTCTCCCCCAGACACCTCAGAAGTGGCAGTTGGTTTTTCGGTCTTTTTGTATCTTGCTGTTCATAATTTGCCCCAACTGTACAAACGTACGCATTTATTTTTAGTCCCTTATAGTTTCTTTGTATTTTGTTGCTCAAGGAGACAAGGAGATGTCTGTCCAGGTGCAAGCACTGCAGCAAAGGGTCCCAGGTTCCAGCCTGTCCCAATACTATATTAAATCTGTTTCTGTGGTTGCTAGAAAAATTATTATTAACAGGCAAAAGGCAATGTTCCTGAGATCAATCTGTATTCCTTTTTATACAGTCCCATTACACAAATAAAATTTAGTGCCAGAAATCGGTCAAATTATTTCTTCCTAACATGATTTTTAATTTCCCTTTTGTCTTGGCTGTTAGCAAACTTAAACATTTTTTTTCTTGCAACATTCTATTTTGAAAAATTAGAGCAAAGTTTGATGCTTAATCATAGCATCTAGTATATTCCAGTGTTAGCCTAATTACTGCTCTTTCTTTTGATCTTGCTTTTCTTTTATTTTTTTTTAAGGCCAAACCTGTGGCATATGGAAGTCTCAGGCCAGGAGTTGAATTGGAGCTCCAGCTGCTGGCTTACACAACTGCCAGAGCAATGCAGGATCCAAGCTGCAGCTTGAGGCAACCTGGATACTTAACCCACTGAGTTAGGCCAGGGATCAAACCCACATACTCATGGATACTAGTCAGGTTCTTAACCTGCTGAGCCACAATGGAAATTTCTGTCATGTTTTTTTTTTCTTTCTTAATCTTAAAAAAAAGGCATTGTAACAGAGAAGTTAGGCATATCTGAATTCAAATCCCTACCACTGTTACCATCTGTTACTATTGTAGTCAGTTACTTACTTCTCTCTTACACTACTTAGCTGTTGAATTTAAAAATCCAGGAGCTCTCTTGTGGTACAGCGGGTTAACGACCTAGTGCAGTCACTGCTGTGGCATGGGTTTGATCCATGACCCAGAACTTTCACATGCTATAGGCATGGCCAAAAAAAAAAAAAAAAATCTAACTCACATGATCTTGGCAGAACTAGATGAGATTACAAGTAGGGTCTCCAAAATAATGCCTGGCACACAAATGATCCATTGAAAACAAGAAAACAAAAATACAGTACACAGAACAACAAACAACCATTTACACCCCAAATTATTAAAAGATATAGATTATAAGTATATTTGATATAATAAGCTACCTATTTTCTTTAATAAGGGATTATTATGCTGGTGTATACATTACTTGCATTACTATTTTTGATTTTTATATTACTGAGTAACTTTTCTTATCTATTTAAACTATACGCTTT
The DNA here is from genome assembly GCF_054392235.1 of Sus scrofa. Taxonomy (NCBI): domain Eukaryota; kingdom Metazoa; phylum Chordata; class Mammalia; order Artiodactyla; family Suidae; genus Sus; species Sus scrofa. The sequence continues at coordinate 174,551,131 of NC_139383.1, forward strand.
TTAAAAGCAAGAATGATGTCATATTCTCCACAATGAGGATAGCCATAAGAGTGGTTAATTTAGTCATTCCAGTTCAAGTCCTTTCCTACTGGAGAATCCTTCCTGTGCTTGGAAAATTCCTCACCTCTAATCTAGGCAACTGTAACAAGCTAACAAGAATCTGCAACATTCCCTTCATTTTATCTGCAAGTTAGAATTCTGACAGTCATCAGTGATCATAAGGAGCAACTTAACCTAACCTTTTAAAAATAAGATCCAACAGCTGGCTTATTTTCCCAAGCCATTTACTAAATATGCAAACTTCATATAAAACAATACAGTAGCTGTTCTGAAACCCATTTAAAATTGCTGCAATTAGTTCATGAATTATCACACAATAAAGACTGAGCTTAATATAACTTTTTTTTTTTTTTTTTTTTTTTTTTTTTTTTTTTTTTTTTTGTCTTTTTGCTATTTCTTTGGGCCGCTCCCGCGGCATATGGAGGTTCCCAGGCTAGGGGTCCAATCGGAGCTGTAGCCACCGGCCTACACCAGAGCCACAGCAACGCGGGATCCGAGCCGCGTCTGCAACCTACACCACAGCTCGCGGCAACGCCGGATCGTTAACCCACTGAGCAAGCGCAGGGATCGAACCCGCAACCTCATGGTTCCTAGTCGGATTCGTTAACCACTGCGCCACGACGGGAACTCCAATATAACTTTTTGACATCAAAATTAGATAACAGAATTTTAAAAGTAGAAGAAAGTTCAAGAGCTCTTCCAATATCTCCTCTTAGGCATGAATAAACATGACTATCCATTTTCAGATTTAATATATTAGAAGATGGAACTTTTACAGCCTTTCTTCTGATATTAGCAGCAACACTGATAACTTATTTACAAAATATTTTAAGTTAAGCCCATCCCCTTTTGCAACAGAGCCACGGAAACAAGAAGGCTAATCTGCATTCTCTATAAACCCTTCATCTATAATGAAGACATTATAAAAGCTACTCCTTGGCTTTTTAGGGAGAATCTCCTGTATAAATAAATATACATGTGTGTATATATATTTTTTTTACATTTATGCATTCCTGTTTTATAGATTTTTTTTTTAGATCTTTGCAGAAATTGACAAGGTGATCCTAAAATTAAATGGAAATCCAAAGGACCCAAAATAACAAAAATAATTTTGAAAATGATTAACAAAGTTGGAAGACTCACACTTCCTACTTTCCCAGTGTTTTTCCCACTGTAAAAACTTACTACAAAGCTACAGTAACCAAAACTGTAGTACAACTAGAAGACACACAGAGAGAACTGAAATAGAATTACAGAAATAAACCTGAGTATCTATAGCTAATTAATTTTTGAGAATGGGGAAAGAATATTCTAATCAACAGATGGTTCTGGAACAACTGGATAGCCAGATGTAAAAGAGTTAGGCTGGACACTCTCCTCAACCATCTAAAAAAATTAACTTAAAGTGGATCAAAAACCTAAATGTAAAGGTTGAAACTATAAAACTCTTAGACAAAAACTTAGTGAATATCTTCATGACTCTGGATTAGTAAATGCCCTCTTAGATATAATACCAAAACACAAACAACAAAAGAAAAAAAACACATAAATAAGATTTCATAAAAAAAAAAAATCTTAGCTCCAAAGGATACCATAAAGTGAAAAGAAAACTTACAGAATGGGAGAAAATATCTGTAAATCATATATCTGATAAGGAACTTGTAGGGAGAATTTGTAAAGAACCCTCAAGGCTCAATAATAAATAATAAAAAGACAGCCCAATTAAAAAATGAGTAAAGGATTCTGAAAAGACATTTTCCCAAAGATATACAGATTGCTAATAAGCACATGAAAAGATGCTCAACCAAGAGGTGAATGCAAATCAAGACCACAGTAAGATACCACTCCACTCCTACTAGGGCAGCTGTAATCAAAATGATAATACAAAATGTTGGCTAGGATGGGGGGAAATTGGAACCTTCATACACTGTTGATGAGAATGCAAAGTGGTATGGTTACTTTGGAAAGCAAATTGGCAGTACCTCAAAAGATTAAACACAGAATTACCATATGACCTAACAATTCCACTCCTAAGTATATATATACAAGAGAAATGAAAACATATGTCTGTACAAAACTTGTACACAAATATTTCCAGTAACATTATTCTTAATAGCCAAAAAGGGGAAACAACTCACATGTCCATCATCTGATGAATGGATAAATTGTGACAGACCCGTAAGATGGACTATCATTCAGCTCTACAAAAGAATAAAGTACAGGAGTTCCAGTTGTAGCTCAGAGGTTAAAAATCTGACTGGTATCCATGAGGATGAGGGTTCAATCCCTGCCTGGCCTCACTCAGTGGGTTGAGGATCTGGCACTGCCGCAAGCTATGGGGTAGGTCACAGATATGCCTCAGACCTGGTGTTGCTGTGGCTGTGGTGTGGACTGGAAGCTATAGCTCTGATTTGACTCTTATCCTGGGAAGCTCCACATGTCATGGAGGGTGTGGTCCTAAAAAAAATTTTTTTTAAAGAGAGAAACAAAAAAGAATAAAGTACAGACATATGGACACATACTACAATATGGATAAACCTTGAAATCATTTTGCTAAGTGAAAGAAGTCAGCCACAAGATAACCCTATATAGTATGATTATATTGACAGAAAATGTCCAGAATAGGTAAATCCACAGAGACAGAAAGTAGACTGGTAACTGCCTAAAGCTGAAGGGGTTAGAGACAATCAGACAGTAGAATTAGACAGTAACTAAAATGAATATAGGGTTGCTTATTTGGGGGGCACAATACAAATATTAAAAAGTTATCATGGTGACAGTTTCACAACTCTATAAATATACTAAAAACTACTAAATTGTACAACGTAAATAAGTTGATTGGATGGTATGAATTATAACTCACTAAAGCTGTTATATAAAATAGGAGTCCCAAGTTCAATACAGTATCCTAAGTAAAGCATTAATTTACCCAAGATCCTTGTTTGATGCATGCAGACTTAAGCACCCAACTATAATGATCATTATAACTGATCCTTAAAAGCCATCTTTTTCTTAAAAATAATTTAAAATTTTATGACCAGCATAATACATTAATTTCTGACACTTTTCTGGAAATATTTTTTAAACTTTCTCCTCCATCTTTAATACAAAAAAACTCAGACAAAATGAAAATGCTCAGAACCTATAGGGCAAAGAGACACTGAAAAGACAATAAGGAACACAGGAAAAGAATACAGAATTTTGGATATAAACATATCTGTTTTTCTAAAGCTGTTCCCATTGTGGCTCAGTGGTTAACGAATCTGACTAGGAACCATGAGGTTGTGGGTTTGATCCCTGCCCTTGCTCAGTGGTTAAGGATCCAGCATTGCCGTGAGCTGTGGTGTAGGTCACAGATGTGGCTCGGATCCCGAGTTGCTGTGGCTCTGGCGGAGGCCAGTGGCTACAGCTCCGATTCGACCCCTAATCTGGGAACCTCCATATGCCATGGGAGCCGCCCATGAAATGGCAAAAAGACAAAAATAAATAAATAAGTAAATTGAAGAGTTATCTTCAAAATCTACAAGGTTTATTACTTGGATCAAAAACAATAATTCTTGGAGTTCCTGTCAGGGCTCACGAACCCAATTAGTATCCGTGAGGACATGGGTTTGATCCCTGGCCTCGACCAGTGGGTTAAGGATCTGGTGTTGCCGGGAGCTGCGGTGTAGGTCACACATGTGGCTCAGATCTGAATTGCTGTGGCTCTGGTGTAAGCCAGCAGCTACAGCTCAGATTCGACCTCTAGCCAGAAACCTTCACATGCCACAGGTGTGGCCCTAAAAACAAAAGACAGAAAAACAAAACAATAATTCTTTTTAAAAAATACTTACCCCAGATCTGTAAGTGGAGGCTTATCTCTTCCTCTTCTATAGCAAAGGAAAATCTGTGGCCCCACAAGACTTCCATTATTGAGATCAGCTGATAGTCCAGATGGGGTAACATCAATACACGTATAATCTCGTGGTACTTCCTCCCCAAGAGATTTAATAATAACTGAAACATCTGTGATAGGTTCTTTTGGTTTAGCTACTTTATGACAGGCATCATTGAAGTGAATTTCTTCTTCAAGGGGCTTTGAAGTATCAGTTAATCCTGCTACAACAAAGTAGTCAGCAACACGAGGCCCCTTATCTTCAATCATCTTCCATTACAGGAGGCTACATCTAAAAGGAAAGTAAAAGATTAGTATTCTCCTATAATAAGCCAAATAAATGTAAGTGGTCTGTGTACAAATAAAAATGAAAAACTACAAAAAGTGCACTACTTCCCTGATAAATACATTAGTATTACACATTTCACTTTCATACATAAAAAGTATGCCTTTTAAGAAAAGGGTATATACTTAGCATTATTTTTTTATTATAAAAGTAATGCATGCATGAGTTTCCATTTTTGGCGACACGGAAGCCTAAATTACCTAAGTAGACAACAAAAAAACTCACATCCTTTTAAACGCATAGAGTGACTTGTAAAATTGTAAGGGAAATTCCCAGGACCCCACAATAGTGAAGAAACCAAAGGCCAGAATGCAGTGCATAAGCTGATACTGGGTGGGGGAAATTTGCTGATTTCCTCAATAATCAAGAGGCTTGTGTTTTAACAAGGTACTACAGGGACAGGAGACAAGGCCTTGAACAACTAAGATAGGGAATTGGAACTGAGACATCAGTATTAAGCCAGGAGCCTCAAAGGACTATAACCCCAGTTAAAGAATGAATTATAAAAATCCATCCACTGGTACAGGGAGATAATAAAGTTTGCCTCAATTTGGCCTCAACTTTAGGGGGGTGGGGATGGTAAAAAGTCTCTTCTGAGAATATATAAACAATAGGCCTACTTACACGTGTATGTGAAGTATGACCTTAAAGCCATTTGCGTGGTCCCAAGAAGCTCAAAACTGAGATATTAACAATATCTGTGTTCCCAGGCTAGTGACACGCCCAGGGAAGCAAATGCAAAAAAGTTCTAGAGGGTATACCCTTAACACAGGTTTTCCACAGAAAAAGCCCCCTGAAGATGACTTCCTATTCCAAAACTACAAAAGACATTCAAAGAAAAATTCACCATGAATGAGTTTCAGCAGATACAACAGAAGAACTTCAAATAATAAAAGTAGGATGGAGATTTTAACAGAAGTACATGTTTATCACAAATTCAAAGAAAAAATACACAAAGTAGAATTCATTGTATATTTGTAAATAAGAGAAAAATCTCCTTCAGTTGTCTAGTATCACTTAACAAACCTTATTTGTCCTTGAACTAGGAAAACACAAACTCTTGCAGTACTGTCATTATTTATATAATAGCTACTGAAAAAAGTTTACCCTAAAAGAGAAATTTCCCAATAAGTGTCTCACATTAGATTTAGTTCCTGTAAATATAAAGGAAGGATTCTATGAACTAATAAATTAGGTATACATACCACATGCCTCTTTTGTACATTTATAATTTATATAAAAATATTAAAGCCTCAGAAGTCCTTTGATAAAGATACCTGATTAACTCTGCTTAACCCAGGATTTCCCAAATCTACTTGAACAAGAACCCTATTTTCCCACTTAAGAACTAGGAAAAAACCCCTCAGAACATGCTTGAGAAAATGCTATTTAAAGTAAACAACCTGGCGTTTCTGTTGTGGCTAAGCGGTAATGAACCCAACTAGTATCCATGAGCATGTGGGTTGGATCCCTGGCCTTGCTCAGTGGGCTAAGGATCTGGCACTGCCGCAAGCTGCGGCATACATCACAGATGCAACTTGGGTCTGACGTTGCTGTGGCTGTGACATAGGCCAGGAGATATAGCTCCCATTGGACCCTTATCCTGGGAACTTAACACATGCCACAGGTGTGGCCCTAAAAATAAAAAATACTATTTGGCAGACTATAAAACACCCGAGGCCAAAGAAATTCTTATTAGTACACTTATTTATAATGTAAGTATCACCATTTTCATCATAATCCCAAAACTCATTTAATTTTATAAATGGCTAATATCACAAGTTTTCAGAATTCATGCCACATTTCTTGGAATCTGTAACCATTTGGCAAATATACTCTGTAAACATCCTATTTGCTTAAAAAACAAGTTTGTAGAAGGATCAGAAGCTCTTATTTGTTTTATTTAGATATATACGGCTCCTATGTAGTAATTCCCTTACATATAAGATTTCTGCATAAAATAAAGGGCTCAAACTTTTCAGAAATGTCTCCTAACCTGTTATCCCAAGAAGACTTTGTAAAGATTGAATATTCACTCTCAGCTGACTTCATATTACAGGTGCTCTACAAAAAAACAGTTGACTGTCTGTCTGTCTATCTATCTATCTACCTATTTTTGTCCTTTGTCTTTTTAGGGCCATACCTGCAGCATGTAGAGGTTCTCTGGCTAAGGGTCGAATCAGAGCTGCAGGTGCCAGCCTACGCCACAGCCACAACAAAGTGGGAACCAAGCCACGTTTGCGACCTATACCATAGCTCAAGACAACGCCGGATCCTTAACCCACTGAGCAAGGCCAAGGATCGAACCTGCATTCTCATGGATGCTAGCCAGATTAATTTCCACTGAGCCATGACAGGTGCCTATCCATTTTTTTTAAAGTAGAAGAAAAAAGTACTTTTTTTTTTTGTCTTTTGTTGTTGTTGTTGCTATTTCTTGGGCCGCTCCCGCGGCATATGGAGGTTCCCAGGCTAGGGGTTGAATCGGAGCTGTAGCCACCGGCCTACGCCAGAGCCACAGCAACTCTGGATCCAAGCCGCGTCTGCAACCTACACCACAGCTCACGGCAACGCGGGATCGTTAACCCACTGAGCAAGGGCAGGGATGGAACCCACAACCTCATGGTTCCTAGTCGGATTCGTTAACCACTGCACCATGATGGAAACTCCCGAAAAAAGTACTTTTTAAAAGCACTTTTGTAATTAATTTTTTCCTAAGTGTTTGAAAACAATTTTTAATGGCTATATAGTATTATTTTATTTTAATGGACTAACATTATTGATTTAACTATTTCCTTATTGTTGATCATTTATTATAGTAACTTATTTCGCTAATGTTTTTTTAAATGCTAAGATGAATAACCTTAAAAATAAACCTCTGGCTAACAACTCTTCAGGATAAATTTACTGAAGTAAATTACTGGGTCAAAGTTACATACACTCACAGCTTCTATAAGTGTTTATATGCTTTCATGTGTGCAGAATTGTATTTATTTATTTATTTTGTCTTTTTAGGGCCAACCCCATGGCATATCAAAGTTCCCAGGCTAGGAGTCAAATCGGAGCTGTAGCTGCCATAGCCACAGCCACAACAGATCCAAGCCCCATCTGGGACCTACACCACAGTTCACAACAACGCAGGATCTTTAACCCACTGAGTGAGGCTAGGGCTTGAACCTGCATCCTCATGGATATTAGTCAGCTTCGTTTCTGCTTAGCCACAATAGAACTCCCCTATGTGCATGAATTTTAAATTATAAGCTCTTGACAGACATGAATCTCAAAAAATACTCTGGTAGAGTACTTTCTTTTCATCATAATGAAAAGATTTAAATATTCTCCTCTTTCACACACTCTGACTTCATGCTATTCAAACTAAAGCACAGTTAGTCACTATTACATATAATAATACATGTCTTGTTATGCAGAAAGAAGGGTAAGAAAATGGAAATAGTATTATGATGAAAACGTGAATATTTAATAGGTTCTTCTGAAGGCTGCTACCTTACCCACTGGAAATAAACAGCTATTACATCAATAAGCATATATTTGGGGGAAAATTGTATGAAAATTTTGTTTTTGTTAGTACTTCCTGGTTCACAAATTTTTAATAACTTGATCTGATTCACAACAGAATATAGTATATAGCTATTAAAAGGGAAAAAGTTACTGTTCTTCATCAATACTTATAAGAAAAGAACTATTAATTGTAAAGTAGTGATAAAATCCTCACATTAATTAACAGAAAAGTAAATCATTTATCACTCCAGTTCTCTTGCCTCATTATCATTATTATTGTTTTCCATTTATTCATCTGGGGGTGGAGAGTGGTAAGGAAGGTAGGCAAACTATTTTAAGGCACTGTTGACAAAGTACATGATGCCTAGAACACAGCTGGCAACATTCCAGGTGACCTTTAGATCCAAATGTTCTTTAATTCACTCAAGAAGAGTCTATATAATACTGAAGATGCCTTCTACTTTTTATTTTAAATCAATGATTTTTAAGGTAAGTTTGAAGTTTAGATGCTAAGAAGAAGACACTGATACAAATTATAACGCAAGGAAAATACTGAATCTTTAATACAGAAACAAATAATGAATGGTATTTCCTAACAATTTCAGTAAACCTAGAGACTTCTACTGGAGTATGAAATTTACAATTCTCTTGGAAAATACTAAACATATAAACTTATACTAACACTAAATGCCTTGTGTTGGTAAGTGTCACAGAAATTTAAGTGGGAGCTCCCGCTGTGGCATGATGGAATCCATGGAGTCTTGGGAGCGCTGGGATGGGGGTTCAATCCCCAGCCCCATAGAGTGGATTAAGGATCCATCATTGCCACAGCTGTGGCTTGGGTTGTGACTGTGGCTCAGATCTGATCCCAGACTCGTGAGCTCCATATGCCATGGGGGAGCCAAAATTTGAAAAAAAATTTTTTTGTTTTTACATGGAAAGATCATTTAAGGAAAGCATTTGTAGTCACATATAAAATTTGGACTTTTAGTATAGTACATCAGAGCAAAAACCCCTAAACAATTAGGAGCTAATTGATTATTAGCTAATTATTGATTTAACTATTTCCTTATTGTTGATCATTTATTATAGTAACTTATTTCGCTAATGTTTTTTTAAATGCTAAGATGAATAACCTTAAAAATAAACCTCTGAACTGGAGCTAACTTTCTTTTCTTTTTTTTTTTTGGAGGTAAATTTCTCTAAATTCATTTTGGAATTGGGGGGGGCACACACAAAAAGATTTGATCCAATAATTCTCTAAATAATCACAGTAACATAAACCCCTGAACTTTATTCAAGCTCAAGTAACAATACTATATCGTTAACCATTTTTTTAAAAAGTATTCTTTGTTCAACATGATATAGGTAACCTAAGGAGTTAGCTCATATGATGTTTACAGGTTTACAGGCATCTTCTTAAAATTTCAGATACCTGCTTGGCTAGTATTTCACTTCAAATTACATCTATTTTCTTTGGGACTAGAAAACAAGAAAGTATGCTCTCTATTCCTAAAAGGTTCATGAGAAATTAAATTGAGAAACCATTAAAAGAAAACTCTTACCCATTTAGCAACTAATGGAGACTGACCTGTTTTTCTCCCTTTCAATCCCTGACCAATCAATACAGATTCTTTTTTATTTCATCTATCACTCCATTAGGTCAAGTAGTAAAACATTTGCTACTTAGGCTAACTCTAAAGACAAGAAAAGGCAAGAGCAGAAATCAGAAGTAACATTTAAAAAATATATGAAAAAAATGAAAAAAATCTGAACGTAAAAGTTTTGCAAAATAATAAACAATTACTAAAATGGTAAAAGGAGCAAAGTCTTTCAAATAGGGCCGTAAATTCCAGATTATATATGAAAATGGTTGATAACACAATGGACTGCTTTAACTCTCCCTCATTTCAGTTCACTTAAATAAATAGGCTAGAAATTTTTTCTAAAAAAAAAAAAAAAAAAAAGAGTTCCCATTGTGGCTCAGTGGTTAACGAATCCGACTAGGAACCATGAGGTTGCGGGTTCAGTCCCTGGCCTTGCTCAGTGGGTTAAGGATCCGGCGTTGCCGTGAGCTGCTGTGTAGGTCACAGACGTGGCTCGGATCTGGTGTTGCTGTGGCTGTGGTGTATGCTGGCGGCTACAGCTCCGATTAGACCCCTAGCCTGGGAACCTCCATATGCCACAGGGGCGGCCCTAGAAAAGGCAAAAAGAAAAAAAAAAAAAAAAAAATAAAAAAGTAATTCCAAAGATAAATACTTAACCTAGAGCACCCTTTTTTTACATTATCATAACTAGAGAACTTCACTCTCATCTTTTCTAAATTTACCTCTCATTTTTCTTCCAACCAAAGCAATCTCTCTATTCTTCAAATACTTTTCCTCTTTGATGATACACTATTACCCTGTCCTACTCAATGTATGTTTGTCAAAATTTTCAGAACACTTTAAATTTATGTGGATTTTTCGGAGTTCCTGTCATGGTTCACTGGAAACAAATCTGATTAACATCCACAAGGATGAAGGTTCAATCCCTGGCCTCGCTCAGTGGGTTAAGGATCTGGTGTTGCTGTGAGCTGTGGTGTAGGTCGAAAGACATGGCTTGGATCCTGTGTTGCTGTGGCTGTGGTGTAGGCCAGCAGTTACAGCTCTCATTTGACCCCTAGCCTGGGAACCTCCATATGCTGCAGGTACAGCCCTAAAAAGACAAAAATTAATTAATTAATTAATTAATGTGGATTTTCATTTAATCTTTATGAATTGTAGAGAAGAGCAGAAAGAAAAATAAATTCAACAATCCCATTCACAATAATAAATCTGGTTTATTTATTTATTTATTTTTTGTCTTTTTGCCTTTTCTAGGGCCACTCCCTCGGCATATGGAGGTTCCCAGGCTAGGGGTCTAATCGGAGCTGTAGCCACCGGCCTATGCCAGAGCCACAGCAACGTGGGATCCGAGCTGCAACTGCAACCTACACCACAGCTCACGGCAACGCCGGATCCTCAACCCACTGAGCAAGGCCAGGGATCAAACCCGAAACCTCATCGTTCCTAGTCAGATTCGTGAACCATTGAGCCACGACGGGAACTCCTAAATTTGGTTTATATTTAACGGCATTTTCTAGTTTTCTTTGAGAACAGAAAACATCCATCTAATCCAATATAAATATTTATATTTTATTTAATAAGCATTATTCTAAACTGTTATAATCTTTATAATTATACTAAATGCCTACATAATATTCCATCAAGTAGAAACATACACTGCAATCAGTACTCCATTCTTGCTTTCCCAGGTAGGTAGGTGCTTAAAAAAAACTGTTCAGTGAATGAACAGCTCACTTTATAATCTTCCTCAAATATGTGATACTAAATGTAATGTCTTTTTCTATAATTTTGAATCAATTTTCTGAACCTCAATTACCTTAAACACTATAGTTGTTGAACGTAGGATAAACACAGATAAACTAGATGATTTGAATCTAACCATCAGGGCCTTGGACGAAATTAGAAATTTACTGAAAAAGTAACTGATTCATTCACTAAATGAATTTTTCATAAATGTTTTTTAAGATCTGACACTATTCTAAGAGCCAACAACAATACTGATGAAAACCAGCATCTACCTTCAAAGAGTTTCTTGTTTAGTTTTATTTTTCCACATCTCTTTCTATACTTTTTTCCACCTCTAGCCATCTTTTCTCCTACCACCCTTCCAGATCCCAAGTGCTTGCCTTCACCCTACCCAAAGTTTTTCTACCCATTTCTCCCAAAAGTCCCAAGTACAGAGTGACTCCTACTTTACAATCCCCTTCCCCCATATCTCCTTGAAAATTGACATCCCTAGAGCATCAGCATTCTATGGAGATTTTGAAAGGAAAGATACCTTATTTGTGTATTATATTCAATAGCAGGTTTATTTTATTTTAAAAAGGTTTAACCAGGAGTTACTGTTGTGGCTCAGAGGAAGTGAATCTGACTAGTATCCATGAGGATGCAGGTTCAATCCCTGGCCTCGCTCAGTGGGTTAAGGATCTGGTGTTGCTGTGAACTGTGGTGTAGGTCACAGATGCTTCTTGGATCTGGTGTTGCTGCGGCTGTGGTGCAGACCAGGGGCTACAGCTCCAATTTGACCTCCGGCCTGGGAACCTCCATATGCCATGGGTGTGGCCCTAAAAGACAAAAACAAAAAACCAAAAAAAAAAAAACACCAAAAACAACCCTAAAATAAACACATTAATTAAAAGATCTAACCAGAGTTCCCACTGTGGCTCAGCAGCAATGTACCTGATTAGTATTGATGAGGATGCGGGTTCAATCCCTGGCCTCACTCAATGGGTTAAGGATTCTGTGTTGCTATGGCTGTAGTGTAAGCTGGAAGCTACAGCTCTGATTCGACCCCTAGTCTGGAAACTTTCATATGCCACAGGTATGGCCCTAAAAAGACAATTTTTTTTAATTAAAAAAAAATAAAAAGGTTTAACCCACCCAAGCCAAACTCCACTTTATAATGGTAAATTTTAGTAATCCAAACTGAGGATTGTGTGGGGGCAAATTTCTTAAGCAAGGGGGAGCTTATTCTTCTTCTAGTCCGCTTTGGAACCACCTCCCCTCTTAACACCTATCTCCAAGCGAAAAACAAAAAAATCAAAACACAACTGTGTAATTTGACAGCTTCGTGTTGAAAGATTACCAACCCCTGATTTATACCAAAGAGAGAAGAAAGTTAAGATAATAGACATTTAAAGGAGAAGAGATCTTTTCATGAGTAATAGTCTAATTCCTTACTTTATAGCCAAAGAAATTTAAGCACAGAAGGTGGCTTACTTAAGGACACCTAGCTAGTTAGTGGTAGAGCCTGGGCAAGAACTCAAGTTCCTTAATACAGTACTCTTTACATTTGGGGATGCTCTAATAAACAATGTGAATTAATACTGACCCAGGGCACACTTAAAACATTTTTTCAACAAGTTATTTTGCATTGCTGGTCACTCAAGATCATTATGTGGTGAATATATGCCAAATTCTTGTTAAGAGATCGGGCAGATTAACATTTCACTGTGTTCTTACAGAAAATAGTTAATAAAAACAAAAACAAAAGACTACTTACACATTACTGAAGTCTCTTTCTGAAAATGATGCCAGATCTCAAACTGTGAATTCTGCAAGCCTCAGAGTTTGAGAAATACTGTATTGAAAAGAGTAAGAATTGAGCTTAAATTAATTCCAATCAAATGTTTCCCCCTAAGATGCTTATGGATGCTTTAAAGTTCTGTTAATAACGGTAATTTTCAAACAAAACGGTAGCATATATTGTTTTCATATGGTTAAGAGTCAATAAATAATTTTCGTATACCAGCTCTTCCAGAAAACACATTTCAGTCAAAAACAGATACACACCTTTAAAGAAAAGTAGGCAAGAGGGAAAAAGAGAGAAATCAAAATAATAAGAAAACAAAAGTGTACGTGTCTACAGAAGCAAGAACAAAGAAAAACATGCCTATTTCTGAGGCATTATGTATAAGTATCACATTCCTTGAAGAAAAATAAAAGCACAAGCAGAAGAGGAAGAAATCATAGCATTAACCAATATGGAATATCTACTAATGACAGGGAAATGGCAGCAGCAGCAGACACCAGATTTACCTAACCCGGCTGCTCTTGCTGTATGTCTGTGGGAAAAGAAGAGAAATGAGGAAAAGCCCAAAATTATTTTAATCAAGATTTGATCGGAGTTCCCTCTGTGGCGAAGTGGATTAAGAATCTGACTACAGTGGCTGAGGTCACTGTGGAGGTCCAGGTTCGATGCCTGGCCCAGTGCAGTGTGTTAAAGGATCCAGTATTGCCACAGCTACAGTGTCGGTCACATCAGCAGCTAGGATTCAATCCCTGGCCTGGGAACCTCCACTTACCATGGGTGGGGCCACAAAAAAAATTTTTTAAAGGAAATAACATAAGTACAACATGGTTACATTTTGGATTGCTAAAAATGGTCAAGACAGATATATATGTTCTAAAAATAGGACACCACTCCACCTAAGATTTGCTGAATATTTTGTCAGTAAATATGGTGTAGTATATATATATATTTCAAATATTTCTAAAATCTTATCATTGACAGGTAGCAAAGAACAAAGTTAATACTGACCCACTGAAACATTTTTTAAATTCAACATCAAATTATCACAAAAATTTTCTTGTTGAAATACTCTATGAATATAAAAATGCTTGTAAACCTTAAAAACTACAGCTCCCATTTTATTGGTAGAATATCAGGCTTGTTTTGATTCAATTATGAATGTAGTAGAGAACAAATTCCAAATAAATATTCTGCTATTTTGAGTTTCTTTCTTTCCTTTTTTTTTGGGGGGGGGGCATCCTGAGTCACATGGAGTTCCTGGGTCATCAGGGATCAGATATGAGCCACAGTCATGACCTAAGCCACAGCTGCAGGCAATGTCAGATCCTTAACCCATTGTGCTGGGCTGGGGATCAAACCCGTGACCCAGTGCTTCCAAGAGGCCGCCAATCTCGTTGTGTCACAGTGGGAACTCCTACTTTTGAGTTTCTTTTTTTTTTTTTTTTTGCTTTTTAGGGCCGCACTTGTGGCATATGGAAGTTCCCAGATTAGAGGTCAAATAGTAGTTGTAGCCACCGGCCTACACCACAGCCATGTAACTCAGGATCTGAGCCGCATCTGGGACCTACACCACAACTCACAGCAATGCTGGATTCTTAACCCACTGAGAGAGGTCAGGGATCAAACCCCCAAACTCATGGTTCCTAGCTGGATTCGTTTCTGCTGTGCCATGACGGGAACTTTGAGTTTCTTAATATAGTAAGAACACTGTTTTGACCATGACTCTATGCTCCACTTTTCTCTTTAAATTTTTATTAGAGTTGATTTATAATATTGTGCCAATTTCTGCTGTAATCAGGGACCCAGTCATAATATAGTCATATATATATATATATATATATATATATATATATAAGCATTTTCTTCAATGTTGAAATTTTTAGACTTACAGCAGCATTCACATTATTAAATGTTTCATTTTTGACAGAATGAACTTCCAGAACTTTTACTTTGATTCCATGAATTGTATGCAAAAATTGACCTATTATTACCTTTGATTCCATGAATTGTATGCAAAAATTGACCTATTACTAGAATTAATTAATTTCCTATTACACAGAAGATGAGACTGATATAAAACTGGTATCACTTGAGTGTTTAGAAAATTCTTCTGCTAAAGAAGCTACCACTTCACCTTCCATACATGCAAAAGAAAACTTGCAATAAAAAATGTACAAAGTCTATTTAGTAGAAAATGCTTTGATGTAAATGGGAAGTCATGCTCCCCAAAGTGATATTTCAATATCTTTCAACAAAGTGATTCAGAATGTACACACAACCATTCTCTTTCAGATTCTTTTCCCACATAGATTATCACAGAATATTGGGTAGATTTCTCTGTGCTATTCAGAAGGTCCCCACTGGCCAAGCATTACATATACCTCAGTGGGCATATGCCAATCCCAAACCCCTAGTCCATAAATTTGGTAACTGTAAGTTTTTCAAAGGCTGTGACTCTGTTACTGTTCTACAAATAAGTTTGTATCATTTTTTTAGATTCCACATATAAGTGATATCATACATCTGTCTTTCACTGTTTGACTAACTTCACTTAGAATGATCATCTCTGGGTCCATCCATGTTGTTGCAAATGGCATTATTTCATTCTTTTTTTATGGCTGAGTAATGTTTTGTTGTATATATGTACCACATCCTATTTATCCATTCCTCTGTCAATGGACATTTAAATTATGTTTTGGTTACTGTAAATAGTGCTGCAATTAATATTGGGGTACATGTATCTTTTCTTTTTTTCTTTTTACTGCTGCTCTTATGGCATATAGAAGTTCCCAGGCTAGGGGCTTGAATTGGAGCTTCAGCTGCAGCTCTATGCCACAGCAACATTGGATCCAAACTGCATCAGCAACCGATGCCATAGCTTGCAACAATGCAAGGCCAGGGATCAAACTCTTGCAGCTTCATGGACACTATGTCAGGTTCTTAGCTTGCTAAGACACCATGGGAACTCCACACGTATCTTTCTGAACTACGGTTTTCTCTGGATAGATGCCCAGGAATGGGACTGCTGGATCCTATGGTAGTTCTATTTTTCATTTTTTGAGGAAATTCCACACTGTCTTCCATGGTGGTTGTACCATAAATTGTTATTATTTTTTTCTTTCTTTTTCTTAAGGACCATACCTATGGCATATGGAAGTTCACAGGCTAAGGGTTGAATCAGAGTTGTACCTGCTGGCCTACTCCACAGCCACAACAATGTGGGATCTGAACCATATCTGTGACCTATACCACAGCTCACAGAAAACCGGATCCTTAACCCACTGAATGGGGCCAGAGATCAACCCACATTCTCACGGACACTAGTTTGGTTCATTATCACTTAGCCACAATGGCAACTCCCAAAGTGCTATTATTTTTAATTAAATTTTTATTTTGAAAAATTATAGACTCACATTCAGTTGGAAAAAATAATAGAGATCTAGTATGCTTTTTACTCAGTTTCTCCCAATGGTAACATCTTACAAAACTATAGTACAATCAGAGTTGGGATATTGGCATTGATGCAATTCCCTTATCTTATTCTGACTTACCCAGTTTCACTTGTATTCATTTGTGTGTGTGTGTATGTGTGTGTGCATGTGTATGTATGTAATTCTATACAATTTTATCATATGTACAGTTTCATGTACTTACCACCAAAGTCAAGATATAGATCAGGTCCATCACAAAGATCCTTAGTACTGACCTTTTATAAGTAGGCCCATTTCCCTCCCACCCCCTCCCCGCACTGTCGCTAATCCCTGTGGAGTGGTATGTTTTCACCAGAGAGTACACACAGCCAATGAAAGAAAAAGACAATGTCTCTAAAAGCAATATCCCCTTACAAAACATGTGTAGAAACAAATCAAAGAAAAAAGCATATATGGGGAAAGACTTGTTGGTCACATTTACTCAACCATCTGGAATGTTATGTTTGAATTTTATTATACAAACATAAATGCACAGACACATGTATGCACACAAAAGATGTAGACACAGAGGTCAATCATCTCTAAGTCACAATGATGATCAATCTCTTTAGCTCTGAAAATTTATATTTTCCTATCAAGAGTAAATTCCAGACTGGAATCAAGTGGACGACATAAAACAATGCTACAGAACAATTACAATGGGGATTCTGAGATGTACAAGAAGATTAAAAAGGAGTCTTTCACTGTGTTCAAGGATAACCCCACCCCCCGCCCCAAATTAGGTTTGAACTAAAGTAGCTGGTATTCTCTTGAGAATATGGATCTGGTCTGAAGAGAAGAGGAACAGATTGGAAATAACTGAGGGTTAATATGCAGATACCTCTTGTCTCTCCAGAAAGACTAAACAATTCAAAGGCAGGAACCCTGTCTTTTATTTCTTTTGATTCCCTCACATTAAATTATAGGAGTTACAAACATATGGTAGATGTATAAATATTTATTAAATGAATGAGGCCAGCATAATAGGAAAAAAA
Source organism: Sus scrofa (assembly GCF_054392235.1). Lineage (NCBI taxonomy): Eukaryota > Metazoa > Chordata > Mammalia > Artiodactyla > Suidae > Sus > Sus scrofa. The sequence goes on from NC_139383.1 coordinate 174,568,531, forward strand.
TGTGAAAGTTAAGATACCACAGAATCACAGGATTTTACAGCTAGGAAGGTCTCCAGAGATTTAGTTTCAATCCTTTTTTTTTTTTTTTTTTTTTTTTGTCTTTTTGCCATTTTTAGGGCTGCTCCTGTGGCATATGGAGGTTCCCAGGCTAGGGGTCTAATCAGAGCTGTAGCCACGGCCTATGCCAGAGCCACAGAAACGCGGGATCCTTAACCCGTTGAGCAAGGCCAGGGATCGAACCCACAACCTCATGGTTCCTAGTCAGATTCATTAACCACTGAGCCACGATGGGAACTCCAATCCTTTTTATAAATGAAGATATTGGGGCATAAACAGCTTGCCTTAAACCAAATATAAACAATTTATGACTCAACTCTCATGGCTCTTTTTTTGGTCTTTTTAGGGCTGCACCCATGGCAAATGGAGTCCCAGGCTAGGGGTTCAATCGGAGCTGTAGCTGCTGGCCTATACCACAGCCACAGCAACACCAGATCTGAGCCACATCTGGGACCTACACCACAGCTCAAGGGCGACGCCGGATCCCTAACTCACTGAGCAAGGCCAGGGATTGCACCTGCATCCTCATGGATGCTAGTCAGATTCATTTGACTAGCCGTGACAGGAACCCCTCTACTCTCATGGCTTTTAATTTGGAGTTCTTTTGTAGCATATTTCAATTCAACAATGAAAGAGAAGAAAGTAATTCCCTGGGGTGCCCTGTGTGTTAATTAGTGAACGTGTGCTTTGAGGGACAAAAAAGAAAAAAGTTAATAGGTAAGTGGGAGAAGTTAAACTGGTTGAAGAGAGTGGGGCAAGTTGCAGGTAAGAAAAAGAACAGAGGACCAAAAATCAGAGAGAAGAGTAAAAGAGAAAATGAAAGAAGTTGAATAAAAGACATATGACAAGAAAAGTAATAAAAAAGATGAGTAAAGAAACAGTGCAGAAATGGGAAGGATAAAAGCAAGAAATGGTTAAGAGATGGGGAAACTATTTATAGAATTATAATGCTATGTACATTCTCTTTAAATAAAGAAACTATTAGATTTACCATTGCTACAGTGAAATCAGATTCCCTACAATTACCAGCCTAGTATAGAAAATTCATTCATATTTAATAGTGCATTTGAAATGCAAATATATGGTGCTTACCAGTCTAGAGTGAGAGGGAAGTATGGTTTTAAGCTTTGTCTCTTAGACCATCTTTTTTTTTTTAACTTAATTTCCCATATGAATACCACTCTAACATCACCAAGTTCTTACTTCCTCTTTGAATTATCATAAACATTTGTTAGCCTGTACGTAAAATGAATTATTGCCATCAAATTTTCATTCCCAAAATTTCTCTCAAACATACAATATCTGTTTTTTCTTTTTTTTCAGAGCTACCCAAAATAGTACTCATTGGGGTAATTAAAAATACATTTATAGGAGTTCCCTGGTGGCTCAGTGGGATAAGGACCCAGCATTGTCACTGCTGTGGCACAGATCGCTATTGTGGCTTGGGTCAGACTCCTGGCCCCAGAACTTTTGCATGCCATATAGTAAAAAATGAGATTCATTGATTTAAAATAGCACCTTTCTTCAAAAGTAGATATACAAGATTTACAGTTCTATTATTTGATTCATGTTGAACATTTCATTTTCTTAACTACTTCATTTCACTATTTAAATATACTACATAAAGCCTTTTTAAAAATCTCTTTCTGGAGTTCCTGTCGTGGCTCAGTGATTCACGAATCCGACTAGGAACCACGAGGTTGCAGGTTTGATCCCTGGCCTCACTCAGTGGGCGAAGGATCCGGCATGGCCGTGAGCTGTGGCATAGGTTGCAGACGCGGCTCGGATCCCGCGTTGCTGTGGCTCTGGCGTAGGCTGGTGGCTACAGCTCCAATGAGACCCCCAGCCTGGGAACTTCCATATGCTGTGGGAGCGGCTCTAGAAAAGGCAAAAAGACAAAAAAAAAAAAACAAAAAAAAAAACTCTTTCTACTTTTCCCCACAAACTGTAATGAGTAACATATGTATTTGTTAGTGAGCACCTGAAAAGGACTTTGAAAATTAATTAATACTTGAAAACAACTTTGAGAAATCTGCTATTCTCCCAGGTAATAATGATTGGTATAATTTTTAATTTGTAGAACCAGATAATCAAAAACTATAAACAAATAGTTCATACACAAAAAAACCCAAATAGTTGGAAAAATTCATAGCCTTGCAAATATTTATAGCTATTAAACTTTGAGGTATTACATCATATCCAGTAAATTAACAAACATAAAAAAACCACATTAAACCCAATGCTATGGTGCTGTAAAGAAATAAGCACAATTAAAACCTGTCAATGGCACTGTGAATTAGAATAATTTTTCTGAAAAGTAATCCATCAATACTTAAAACAAATTGTACTCTCATCAACTAATTCTATTTTGGTGAAATATCTCAAAAAATATATATTATATATTTAAGTCAAACTACTAGTCTAGATTATCTGTCCCATGCCTCCTTAATTTTTAGAGTAGAAAAGGACCTTTAAAATCTTTTGGTTCAATCGCATTATGTGGTTGAAAAGGAAATTAAAGTATAGAAAGGTAAATCTGACTTTCCCCAAACAGCACAGTTCATCACTAGCAGATGGAGCCTAAAATTCCTTATCCTAGATCTCTTCCTACTACATACCATGTCGACTATTCCATAGAAGTCTGGAACAATGATCCAGAATTGACAAGGATAAGCAGATCAGTTTGGTGGGGCTAGAGGACATGTCGCTCTTTCTAAACATTGCCAGGACCAGCCCTAGATAAAGTATACCTTTGATTCTTTAAACTCCCTTAACCAAACTCCAGGATCTTTTATTTCCAAGAAAATTTTTAGTTCTATTAACTGCTGCTCACTTTCAAATTTATATCACCAACCCTGGCTCTCCATTGAGAGTCCAAAATGCCTACACAGTAACTCTACCTGTATATCTAACAGTCAAAACAGAACTAATTTTTTTGGCAAATCTCTACCTTTAGACCTAAACCCACTTCTCTGCCCACACACACAGTTATTTTCTATAAATTCACCAGTAAAGACATAAATATGAACCTAGGGTTTTGCCTGTACATACTATCAGTCAAGGTAGTTGATATTCTCAAGTGAATATGGGCTCCATAAAAGGAAAAAAATTTTTTCAGGAATACAAGAGAGAAGTGGAAAAGGGGGTGAGGGGCAAGAACAGAACAACTTATCTGAGGGGAAAGAGAATTTTTAGTCCAGACCAAACATATTTCTTAATATAGCAAAAATCCTTAGGAAACTAAAGTAGAATATTAGGAAAATATTAAGGAGGAATGAAGAACTACAGATATTGGGTATTAAAAATAAAATAACTGAAAGTTTAAAAACCAGATAGGTTAAATATAAAACAATACAAATGCAACTAGAGATTATCATACTAAGTAAAGTAAGTCAGAAAGAGAAAAGACAAATACTATATGACATCACTTATATGTGGAATCTAAAATATGGCACAAATGATCCTACGTACAAAACATAAACAGGAGCTCCTGTCGTGGCACAGAGGTTAACGAATCCGACTAGGAACCATGAGGTTGCAGGTTCAATCCCTGGCCTTGCTCAGTGGGTTGGGGATCCGGCATTGCCATGAGCTGTGGTGTAGGCTGCAGACGAGGCTCAGATTCCGTGTTTCTGTGGCTATGGCTGTGGTGTAGGCCGGCAGCTACAGCTCCGATTAGACCTCTAGCCTGGGAATCTCCATATGCTGCGGGGGTGGTCCTAGAAAAGGCAAAAAAGACAAAAAAAAAAAAAAAAAAAAAAAAAAAAAAAAAGCAGAAATAGACTCACAGACATAGAGAACAGACTTGTGGTTGCCAAGGGGAGGGAGGAAGGAGTGAGACGGACTGGGAGTTTGTGGTTAGTAAATGCAAAGTATTACATTTAGAATGGATAAACATTGAGATCATACTGCATACTTTAATTTTTTAAAAGGGAGAAATAAAAAACTATGGAGGCTTAAAAGAATGAGATGACAACCCACAGAGAGGAAATATTTGAAAACGATATCTGGTTTAGGTCTGTTATCCAAAATATATAAAGAACACTTGAAACTCAACAATAATAAAATGAACCACCTAATTAAAAAATGGGCAAAAGACCTGAACAGATTCCTTGCTAAAGAAGATATAGAGATGGCAAGTAAGCAAATGGAAAGATACTCTACAGCATATATCATTAGGGAAATGCAAGGTAAAATAACAATGATAAATCACCACATTCCTATTAGAATGGCCAAAATCCAGGACAAAGACAACACCCTAAGATGCCAAGAACGTGGGGCAGCGGGAACTCTTACTCATCTTGCTGGTGCGAATGCAAGATGAATCATACAGTCATTTTAGGAGATAGTTTGGCAGTTTCTTACAAAACTAGGCATACTCTTACCATATGATCCAGCAAACACACTTTTTAGTATTTACCCAAATGAACTGAAAACATGTCCACATAAAAACCTGCACATGGTGTTTATAGCAGTTTTATTCATAATCGCCACAATTTGAAAGGAACTAAATTGTCCTTCAGTAGGTAAATGGATAAACTGTGATACATCCGGACAATGGAATATTATTCAGTTCTAAAATGAAATGAGCCTTCACGACATGAAAAGACATGGAAGAACTTTACATGCATATTATTAAGTGAAAGAAGCCAATATGAAAAGGCTATCTATGTACTGTAAATTTCAACTATATGACATCCTGGAAAAGGCAAAACAATGGCGACAACAAAAAGATCAGTGGTTGCCAGCAAGTTAGGGAGATGGATAAACAGTCTGAGCAAAGAGGATTTTTAAGATGGTAAAACTATTCTGTGTGACACTATAATGGTAGATACATATGTCATTATACATTTGTCAAAACCCACAGAAAGTAGAAGACAACGAATGAACCCTAATTTAAACTATGGCATTTGGTGATAATGATGTGTCAGTGTAGGTTCATGGATTATACAAATGTATCACTTAGGTTTATCAGTGAGGGAGACTGTGTTTGTGTGGGAACAGGAGTACACAGAAACTCTCTAATTTCTGCTCAATTTTGCTATGAATCTAAAACTGCTCTAAAAAGGGGTATTTAAGAGGAAAAACTCATAGAATTAGTTTTGAACACAAATGGATGCTAGAAAAAATTGAATCAATATCTAAATAACGAGAATTTCAGGAGTTCCTGCTGTGGTTCAGCAGGTTAAGAACCCAACACAGTATCCATGAGGATGGGGGTTCGATCCCTGGCTTCACTCAATGGGTTAAGGATCCAGCATTGCCTCACACTGTGGCATAGATCACAGATGCAGCCTAGATCTGGCATTGCTGTGGCTGTGGTGTAGGCTGGCCGCTGCAGCTCCAATTTGAATCCTGGCCCAAGAACTTCCATATGCCACAGGTGTAGCCATAAAAAGAAAAAAATGTAATAATAGGGCTTTCAGAAGGTGAGAAAAAAAAAAAAAAACAGAGATGAGGAAATACCTGAGAAATAATGAACAATAATTTCCAAGAATTAAAGATACTGCACTGGGCCAGGGATTGAATCAGCAATACCACAGAGACACACCAAATCATTAACCCACTGTGCCACAGCAGGAATCCCTGGAGTGGTATTTTTAAATGTTGTAAGAAATGAAATTTAATACATAGCTAAATTACCATTTAAAGATAGTCCTAGGAATATAAGTACTCAAGATGGTTTACCAAGCGAAGAATTAAACAAACAAAAAATCAAACTATTGGTCTAAACATTACAAATCTAGGAGATGCAATAAGATATGCCAAGAAAGGATGAATAAATAACTTAAAAGTTCACTATTTCTAAGTAAACAATGGAAACTGGGGGAGGGAAGGAAGGAGAAAGAAGAAAAAGGGCAGAGGGAAGGGAAGAACTGAGAGCCTACTAATAGAGAGGACTGTGAGAGCCTACTAAGATATGTGTCTTATTCAGAGGGAAGATACATATAATCAATAAGCTTAAAAATTGACAAAGATAGATATAGATAAGAATCTAAATACAGGGTAACCACCAGAAGAATAAAACATAGAACATAATTCTCAAGTTGGCATCAAAATTTATTTATCCTCAGAAATTGGAAAAAAACAAGATAGGAAAAGAAAGTAGGGTACAGAGAAAACACAAAATAAGATAGCAGGGGTTAAGTCCTAAGATAATAGAAGAGGTGAAGTTTAGCATACTAAAAAGACTCTTAGAAAGTACTCTTTCAGTAACATGCCAGTCTTCTTCGTGATCCTTGAACCACTAAGCATGTTCCAGCCTCAGAGCCTTTTTATTTATTTATTTTGTCTTTCTGTCTTTTCTAGGGTCGCACCCTCGGCATATGTAGGTTCCCAAGCTAGGGGTCCAATCAGAGCTGTAGCCGCCTGCCTACACCACAGCCACAGCAACGCGGGATCCGAGCCGCGTCTGTGACCTACACCACAGCTCACAGCAATGCGAGATTCGTAACCCACTGAACAAGGCCAGGGATCGAACCCAAAACCTCAGGGATGCTATTCAGATCCGTTAACCACTGAACCATGACGGGAACTCCAGAGCCTTTTTATACTTGCTCTTCTCTTTGCCTGGAATAGACTTCCTGGATGCCAGCTGAGCCAGCTGCAACTTCAGGTCCTTTCCTTCTCAAGTCACCTTCTCTATGAAGCTTTCCATTACCACCCTACGTAAAATCTCAACAATTTCCCACACCAACACTTCATATTTGTTCTTTCCTTATGGTAATTTCCCAAACATATTACTTTTCACTAACATACTATGTATTATAGTTATTTTATTTATTATCTCTTTCTACAAACTCAACAAGGCAAGAAATTTTTCAGTTTTAGTCACTGCTATACAACCAGCGCCTAAAAACAGTGCCTCGAGCATAGTATGTGGTCAATTTGTTGAATGAATGAACAAATTGAGGTGACTGTAAGTAAAGGAATCATTTTAAAATGTGGCAGAGGAGTTCTCTTCGTGGCTCAGTGGTTAACAGATCCAACTAGCATACATGAGGATGCAGGTTCGATCCCTGGCCTTGCTCAGTGGGTTAAGAATCTGGCGTTGGCTGAACTGTGGTGCAGGTCGCAGATGCAGCTCAGATCCCGAGTTGCTGTGGCCATGGTATAGGCTGGTGGCTGCAGCTCCGATTTGACCCCTAGCCTGGGAACCTGATATGCCGTGGGTACAGCCCTAAAAAGCCAAAAAAAAAAAAACCAATAAAATGTAGCAGATACTATGATTTAAAAAAATCACATAGCAGTGAAAAGCAATGATAACAGATATAAACACAGCAACATAGACAATTTTTAGTTTTAGTTTTAGTTTCTGCTTTTTAGGGTTGCACCCATGGCTTATGGAGGTTCCCAGGCTAGGGGTCGAATCAGAGCTGTAGCCGCTGGCCTACGCCACAGCCACAGCAACGTGGGATCCAAGCCGTTTCTGTGACCTATACCATAGCTCACAGCAACACCAGATCCTTAAACCAACGAGGGAGGCCAGGGATCAAACCTGCATCTTTACGGATCTTAGTCGGGTTCATTAACTGCTGTGCCATGAAGGGAACTCCCTAGACAATTTTTAGAATTTTAGTTTGTATGAAAATAGTAGAAAGTGGAAAGTAATCTATAGCAAAATATCACTTCTATAAATTAAAAATACATATCCAAAACAGCACTATAGGTTCGAAAACTATATTCAGGATGGTATGCTAAGTAAACATATTATTGTAGATACTTATGGGACAAAAGTAATGGGAATGAAGATGGAAGATAAAGCAAAATAAAATTAAAGCAGGGCCTCACAAAGGCTAATGACGGAAGTGTACTATGAAATAAGAAATATGATTAAATCAATTTACTATACCTGAGGTGCTCTTGCCCCACTTTCCTCCCAAAGGAAGATATTTAGCCACTGTTGTCAGCAAAACTCAAATCACTGTGACCTTGAGAAAACCCATTTTAGTAAAGCGTTAGTAAGAAATAAAGTCCAACTGGAACAAGCAGAGGAAAGAATGGGTGGGTGAAGAAGTACACATAACCCTTTGCAAGAATTTCACTGTAGAAGGAAGCAAGAAAATGGTGTGCTAACTTGAGACTGGATGGAATCAGTATAGGACTTTTTTTTTTAATGAATGAAATTAAGGGGGGTATGCCAAGGGCAATCCATTTGGCAGGGACAGAAAATGAGGATGAAAGAGAAAAAGATAATTGTAAAAGTCTTGAGAAAGTATGAAGGAATGGGATCCAAAATAGAGAATTTGATCATAGAGATGAGGATATATCTCATTGCAAAGACTTCTGCAGTAATATGTTTAACAACGACTTTTCTGAATATGCAGGCTTTGGTGATGTAGGTTCTTAACTTTCAGGGGGTCATGAAACTCTCTGAGAATCTAATTAGTGTTATGGATTTTCTCTCAAAATACACATACAGATATTCAGATAGAACTTTACATACAACTGTAGGGGTGATCACTGAATCATGTTCCCCAAACTAATCCATACACAAGTCTGTCTTAGGTGGTTTTCTTTTTTTGCCTGTTTTAACTTTTTAATTAAAGTATAACATACGTAAAGAAAAGCACAACTCCATAAAAGTGAATATGCCATCATTATAAATAGTTCCTAGGCATGAAACAGAACAGGTCCAGTAACTGGAAGTCTCCAATCTCCTTTCTACCTTCCCAAAAAGAGCCACTATCTTGAATTCTAACACTAAATTCGATTTGTCTGTCTCTGAACTTTACATAAATGGGACATTGAAGGATTCACACAGTATGTATTTTTATGGTCCAGCTTTTTTCACTCTGCTATGTTTTTGAGTTTCAGTCATACTCATGTATGTAGCAGTAGTTTGTTCATTTTCATTTCTGTATAGTTTTTCATTTTGAGAATATCATAATTTTTTTTTTTTTTTTAGGGCTACACCTGAGGCATATGGAAGTTCCCAGTCAGGGGCTGAATGGGAGCTGCAGCTGCCGACCTATGCCACAGCCACAGCAATGCCAGATCTGAGCTGCATCTGCAAGCTATGCTACAAATTGTGACAACACTGGATCCTTAACCCACTGAGCAAGGCCGGGGATTGAACTAGTGGGTACTAGTTGGGTTCTTAACCTGCTGAGCCACAAAAGGAATACAAAAGCAAATAAATAAGTGCTTAAGTTATTTCAAAAAAGGGCACTAGTCAGGTAACAAATTACAGAAGTAACACCAAAATCACTTCTAGGTATAATCACTTCTAGGCACCTTTGTCTCTGCTCATCACCTCCTTCCTAAACAGTATCAAAAGCACATTTAAAGAATAAAAGTGATAAAAGGTAGATTGACGGATTTGTGGAAGAAGATGAGAAGCAGTTACAATTTGTGACCTGGGTGACAATGGTGGTATTCTTGAGCTTGCCATAGGAAGACAAACTTCATGCTTGAAACATACACACCCACCTCCATCACTCCTACCGCAGCCGTGACCACCACCTCGAAGCTGGTCACAATTCTCTTCCTTTTCTTGCTTTCTCACCTATCTCAGTCATTTCTCAGAACAGTTAATGTGGAGTTCTCGGTTTGGGGTTTTTTCTTCATTGGTTATTTGTGATGGGGGTGGTATAGGAATCATGAATGAGTGGATAAAGGAATTGAAAAGAGAAGTGAAGTTAGATTAATCAACTAATCAGAGGAGTGAAGCAAAAAGCATTCTGCCAACTGCTCACACCACTATTGCTTATAAGTAGGTAGGTACAACTCTATAGGAGAAAAAAAAAACTGATGTAAAATATTTTACAAAATAATTTGTGTCTGGGGGTTCCCGTTGTGGTGCAGTGGTTAATGAATCTGACTAGGAACCATGAGGGGTTTGATCCCTGGCCTCACTCAGTGGCTTAAGGATCTGGCGTTGCCGTGAGCAGTGGTGTAAGTTGCAGATGCGGCCTGGATCCCACATTGCTGTGGCTCTGGTGTAGGCCTGTGGCTGCAGCTACGATTAGACCCCTAGCCTGGGAACCTCTATATGCTGCGGGAGCAACCCTAGAAAAGGCAAAAAGCCAAAAAAAAAAAAAAAAGAAAAAATTGTGTATGTTCTTTTTAAAATTTAAAAAATTTCAGTACTGACATAGATCATTTTTAGAGATTTATCTTTTTAAAATTACATTAGACTTACGTATTGTTTTCACTATTTTCTTCTATGCAAATTGTGATCTTCAAAAGTTTTATAAGCATTTGTATTTTTAGTAATCTGTATTTGAGTTCTATTTATGTATATACTCTGTATGGAGTTCTGTTTGAACAAGAAAAAAAAATCACCATGAAAGTAAACTAAAGAGTCAACCAGGGAGTTCCCGTCGTGGCGCAGTGGTTAACGAATCTGACTAGGAACCATGAGGGTGTGAGTTTGGTCCCTGCCCTTGCTCAGTGGGTTAACGATCTGGCGTTGCTGTGAGCTGTGGTGTAGGTTGCAGACGCGGCTCAGATCCAGACGAGGCTCAGATCCCGCGTTGCTGTGGCTCTGGCTGCTGTGGCTCTGGCGTACGCCGGAGGCTACAGCTCCGATTCAACCCCTAGCCTGGGAACCTCCATATGCCACGGGAGCGGCCCAAGAAATAGCAAAAAGACAAAAAAAAAAAAAAAAAAAAAAGTCAACCATTATTAGAAAAATTTGAGCAGGGAAGCTGAAAGCAAATGATCAGTGAAATCTCATTCTCAAAAGTGACATCAAAGTTATAAACAAAGTCATTTGCGTATTCTAAAATCTACAATCCTCCTTTGAAAAAAAAAGTAATCATTATCATGTGAAAAATATGAAAAAATACGTTTTCATTTCAGTTTCAATAAACTGAACGGGAGTTCCCATTGTGGTGCAGCAGAAACGAATCAGACTAGTATACACGAGGTTGCAGGTTTGATCCCTGGCCTTGCCCAGTGGGTCAGGGATCTGGTGTTGCCGTGAGCTGTGGTGTAGGTCACAGATGTGGCTCAGAGCCCATGTTTCTGTGGCTGTGGCATAGGCCAGCAGCTGCAGCTCCTATTCTACCCCTAGCCTAGGAACTTCCATATGCTGCGGGTATGGCCCTAAGAAGACATAAATAAACAAATTAATTAATTTAAAAATGGTGTAAAATTCGCTTCAGTCATACCAAACTCCATATCACCTTTGTAAATTTAGTTCTTTTTGCCAGACTGCCCCTGGTTCAAATGGCCAGCTCCTGGAGTTTCTTACTGCACAGCAGGCTAAGGATCTGGTGTTGTCACTGCAACAGTGCCCAAGTCACTGCTGTGGCATGGGTTCAATCCCTGGCGCAGGAACTTCCACATGCCGTATGTGCAGCCAAAAAAAAAAGGGAGGGGGGGTTCTGAAATGTTCTCTGAAACCCTGGTTTCATTTGCCATAGCTGATTTAAGAGTCTTAGACATCCCCCTCAAAATGGATTTTTTCCCTCCAGGGTTTAGAACGGGATCACAGAACCGTGAGTAAATATACGAATTTAAGTTAGAGGACTTGCTCAGCCACGTGCAGTGGTAAAAGACAACATGCAAAGAGAGAAAAATGAAGTGGACAAGTAGGGAGAAGCAAAAGAGATCAGGCTGCCCCAGGTTGGTGAGAAAATAGCTGCCTGAGTTACTGATGAGTTTTCAGTTACTGGTTCCCCTCTCTCTCATGAAGCTTGGTTATACCACCATCTTCAAAGTACTATGAAATCCCCAGCATCCTTGCCATCAACAATCCCAAGCATCTGTGCTTTTTTTTTTTTTTTTTTTTTTTTGAGTAAGGTAGTTTGAATTTGGTTTCTAATACTTACAAACAAAAGAAAATTTATTTTAAAAACCTCAAAAAAGAAAAGGTCAAGCAGGAATATCAAAATGTCAGTTAACCGGGGCGGGGGGAGGGGACCCTTGTTAAAAAATGGCTGTTGCCGAGCTCCTGTCATGGCTCAACGGTTAACAAACCCAACTAGCATCCATGAGGATGCGGGTTCGATCCCCGGCCACCGCTCAGTGAGTTAAGGATCTGGTGTTACTGTGAGCTATGGTGTAGGCTGCAGATGTAGTTCAGATCCTGCATTGCTGTGGCTGTGGTATAGGCCAGCATCTTACAGCTCTGACTGGACCCCTAGCCTGCAACCTCTATATGCTGTGAGTGCAACCCTAAAAAGACCAAAAAAAAAAAAAAAAGGCTGTTTGAGTTCTCACTATAGCACACTGGGTTAAGAACCTGGCTGCAACAGCTGAGGTCCCTGCAGAGATTCGGGTTCACTTCCCAATCCAGTGCAGTAGGTTAAAGAATCCAGCATTGCCACAGCTGCTGCATAGTTTGCAGCTGCAGATTAGATTCAATCCCTAGACTGGGAACTTTTATGTGCTGTGGATGAGGCCACTAAAAAAAAAAAAAAAAGGATGGCTCTTATTATCTGTTGTTATCGTCAGGTACTTCTCAGCATAAGAAAATGAAAAATATTCACCAACCATAACAGATTCAAACAACATTCTATAAATTCAACTTTAGCAGAGTTGTGAGTCAGTATGAATAAAATTCTATTTCAAAGTTCAGGGGAAATGAGAGATTAAAGAACAGGGAATGTTTTAGAGATTATTAGAACAAAATTTTTTTTTAAAAAAGAAATAATAACACTTACTACAATTATGACCAAAAAGGGGGTGGGAATATGCCTTTTCTGGTGATAATAGCCAGTCCTATCTAACAAGCCTAAGGATCATTATATTGTTTTTGCCATTCATCCAATACCCACTTCTCTGAAGTTCCCTGATGATCTAGCATTAAGGACTGGGAGCTTTCACTGTTGTGACCTGGGTTCAATCCCTGGTCTGGGAACTGAAATCCCACATCAAGCTGCTGCTCTGCGACGCCAAAAAGGAAATAAAGAAAAACGACTGCATCTATATCCATTTCTTTAAAAAAAAGGCCACTTCAAAGTCCTAACTAAAATGCTCAATGGTAGAAGACAGGGACCTTTAAGAAAAGGGAACATTTCCTAAAACAGCACAGTCATCATAAGGCATTAGCTTCTAAAACAAATTTGATATATTAGGTTTTCTATTTTTCTTTGCCATCAATTTATTAATACGAAGTTTCCTCTGGCAACTTAGACTTTTTAAAAAAGGGGACTATTCTCAATACCTTGTAATAACCTATAATGGAAGAGCGTATAAAAAAATAGAATATATATATATATTTATATATAACAATCACTTTACTGTACACCTGAAACTAACACAACATATAAATCAACTATATTTAAAGTAAAAATATAGATACATATATTTAAAAAACTAGTTTCTTTAGTAACAATTTCCAAAGGGATAGTGTGAAGAAGAATGAATACTGGTAACTTAGACTATTCAAATCAAGACAAACTTACATTTATGAGAAAAACTGACTAGTCTCACAATCAAAATTTATCAAGACTGGGAAAAATCTACAAACGTAACAACAAGGTCAGAGATAAAAACAAACAAAACAAAACAAACAGTTCTTCCATCAAATTTGCCAAGATTATACAGGCAGTACTGGTATTCAGAAAAAAATGAGAAACATTAAATTTAGAGTAAAAGGAAAGGCTTATGAAAAATTGAACAGTGATTGCCATAAAAAAGATTTTAAGTAAACAAGTCTCAATAATGGAAGAGGGTAGAGGCATTAATCATTTTTACTGACTTATATTGCCTCTAGATTGAGTTTACTGAAATTATATTTGATGAGTGTCCACTATTCTGAGAATTTATTTTAAACCAAATAGTGAAGGGATATTGTACAGGTTTAACTCCGAAGTGGAAATTTTTCCAATTTCCCCATTCTGCCCCTTGTTTAATCTTTCTCTACAGAATACTTTGGTTTATTTCCCAAAATACTAAAAAGCAAAATATTATCAAATCCCAAACACCTTAATCCATAAGAGGAAAGACTGGTTAAATGATACAGGACAGGTTATATGAAGAATAAGAGTAAACAGGAGTTCCCTATTACTGGCACAGTGGTTAACGAATCCGACTAGGAACCATGAGGTTGTGGGTTTGATCCCTGCTCTTGCTCAGTGGGTTAACAATCCGGCGTTGCCATGAGCTATGGTGTAGGTCGCAGATGTGGCTCAGATCCCGAGTTGCTGTGCTGTGGTGTAGGCCGGTGGCTACAGCTCTGATTCGATCCCTAGCCTGGGAACCTCCATATGCCGGGGGAGCGGCCCTAGAAAAGGCAAAAAGACAAAAAAAAAAAAAGAATAAGAGTAAATAAAGGGCATTCCTGGAGTTTACACAGTGTTATTAATAAGAAAAGTGTGCTGAAATTTAAATAACCAATTAAGCATAACAATTAAGAAATGTTAACCATCATTAATGCAAATTTCAAATTTGTGACAGAACAAACGCTGGAGCTGCTAGAAAGACTAACGGTCAGCTCACCAAAACATTCTCCAAAGCTAGGAATTTATCTTTCATTTTAAAATTCAGAATCAGTTGATTTGTTCATTTATTTGATAATTGTAAAATAGTGGGGGGGACACAAACACAAAAATTAAAACATGCTAAGAGGGGGTTCCCTTGTGGCACAGTGGGTTAAAAATCCCATGTCTCTGCAGCACCTCAGGCCACTATAGTGGTGCAGGTTCAATCCCTGGCTCAGGAACTTTCACATGTCCCAGGTGGGGGCAAAAAACAAAACAAACAAAAAAACTAAGGGAAACAATGGCCATAGAAGGCATAAATGTTTTACCACCATAAATAAATTTAAGCTTCACAACAATCTTATGAAGACATCATTATGCCCACTTTACAAGGGAAGAAACTGAAGTACGGAGAGATAACACATAGGCAAATGGCAAAGCCAGGTTTCAATTCCAGACATTTTGGGTCCAGAGCCAACTACTTTACACTGCCTTTCCAATACTACAATAATTCATTCAACAAATTCTGAGTGTCTTGTCTGTGCCAGATGCCATTCTTGCTGCTTGAGATAAAACACAGTTACTAACAGTATTTCAGAAGGGACTTGATAATACAGATAAGAGTACGGGTCTGAGAAGGCTTTCAGAAGGAGATTAATACCTTAGCTGATTCTTAAAAGTTGCAAAAAAGTTAGACTGGCAAAATGAAAAGGGAAGAAGAAAATGGAGCCATTTAAAACAAAAGAACTGCATAAGCAATGGTCAACAATTCAGAAATAGCATGTACATTTAAGGAATCTTCAAAAAGCAGTTTGTATGGCTAGAGTGAAAAATGGAAAGCAGAAATTATAAGATTTAAGATTAGAGAACCAGTCAGAGATTGAATCATGATGAAGCTTCTTGACCTGTTAAGGAGTTCAGATTTTATTCAGTTGACAATGGGGAATTAAAAGAAGAATTTTCTGTGTGTGTGTGTGTGTGTGTTTGCTCTCAGGCAAGGGAATGAACCTGCGCCGCAGTTGCGGCCAACACCAGAGCTGGGGCCACACCACATCCTTAACCCTCTGTGTCACAAGGGAACTTCCTTCTGTGTTTTAAAGACACTAGCCTGGCAATTCTGGCGTGAATTTCAGAGAAATAAATATGAAAAGAGGAAAAACAATGAGAAAGTAAGGAAGTAGTTCCCATTAAGGCAGTGGTTGAAACTGTGATGCTAGGGAAGTGACAGATACAAAAAATAGTTAAGAGGTAAAATCAGCAGAATGCATAGTAAATGAATGGATGTGAGGAGACAGAAAAAGAGTGAGGATTCATGAAAGACTCCTAAATTACTTGGATAATGAAATCGATAGTCCAGGATGTCTGAAAGACAGTAGATAAAAGAACAACTTTAGATAGGTAAAGAAGTTTGGTTTGGATAAATGGAGTTTGAAGTGAAGATATGTAAGCAGTTACATAAGACAGTCTGATGCTTTGGAAAGATGCTAACGCTGAAAAAACAACCTGGTAAGTAACTGGTAGATATACGGCAACTGACACTAAAGGAATAACTGTGACTTACTATAAAGGTGGAGAAGAGCAACTGGCTCACCCTGGGAACACCACTTCTTTTGGGACAGGCAGAAGGCAAGCTCTCAAAGGGAATGATCAATACACTGAGAAGCCCAAAGGAAAACAGAAGACAGCAGTGGAAGTCAAGAGGTTGAGTTTCTTGAGAAAGTGGCCCATAGTGCTTTTGTCACTGATTACCTTAGCAAGAGCAAGTTTAGCAATATAAGTAGAAATCAGACAGCGTAAAGAGTAAAGGGAGAAAAAAGATGAAATTTCAACCAATGCAGATTATCTTACTGATTCTCTCATGTATAAAACTGAGGTAATAGGTTATTTTGAGTACTGAATGACTTACTACATGGAACCTCACATCTATTGTTAGTACTACAGGCTCTCACACTGCATGCAGCCACACTGTGTGCCTCTCTGTTCTCATCTCAAACTCCTTTATATTGTAAGGCTTTGCACTGGATGCTCTCCCTAAGGATCCCTCTTTCCTCAGCTTTTCAAGTAACTGGCTTTTTCTCACCTGTCAAATATCATCTCCTAAGATAGGACTTCCCTAAGAACTACCCTGAGGAGTAAGGACCTATATGAGGTCATTCTCTCACATCGTTGTGTTTTATTTCCTTTGCACTCTTACCACAATTGGAACTTTTCTTGTTTATTTAGAAGTAACAGAGCTAAGTGATTCAGAGTATAAGGCTCCATGACCAGAGTGGCTGCATAAAAATTGCAGTTTGGCCATTTATTAGTACTGTGACTAAGGACCATTTGCTTAACCTCTCAGTGTCTTAATTTCCTTATTTCTACTTTTATTTTTACTTATTTTAATTTAATGTATTTATTTATTTTTTTTGCTTTTTAGCGGCACATGGAGGTTCCCAGGCTAGGGGTCGAATTGGAGCTGCAGCTGCCAGCCTACACCACAGCCACAGCAACATCAGATTCAAGCCGCATCTGCTACCTACACCACAGCTCAAGGCAACACCGGATCCTTAACCCACTGAGTGAGGCCAGGGATGGAACCCACAACCTCATGGTTCCTAGTCAGATTTGTTTCCACTGTGCCACGACGGGAACTCCTCCTCATTTTTAAAAAGGGCAATATAATAAAGTCTTCATTCACAGACTTCTTGAAGGAATGAGCGAATCTACATAAAATTATCATAAAAATACAGGTAAATTCTGAGCACTCAAATATTATTTTATACTTGTTTAGTTGCCAGGATCTTTTTTAATTTTTTGTCTTTTGTCTTTTTAGGGCCACACCCACGGCATGTGGGCATTCCCAGGCTAGTGGTCGAATCATAGATGTAGTCGCTGGCCTACAAGACAGCCACAACAATGCCAGATCCAAGCTGTGTCTGTGACCTACACCACAGCTCAATGCTGGATCCTTAACCCACTGAGCAAGGCCAGGGATCGAACCCACATCCTCAAGGATACTAGTTGGGTTTGTTAACTACTGAGCCACGACAGGAACTCCCTACTTGCAAGGATCTTAATGCTCCACTAAACTGCATTTCTCAACAGGTACTACTGAAACTATTCGAAGCTGCAATAACTTAGTCCAACCATAAATACATCAAAATAACCAAATGAAGGAGTACTGTTCTGTTCTGACTAAACCTCAGGAAGTAGTACTTTCAGAAAGGGGATATTTTTTTTTTTTTTTTTTTTTTGCCACAAAAGTCAGAGAGAAAAAAAAGAAAAACATACAGAGCTAGGGCTCTGCAATTAAGTAAGGGAAATTTTTGATAAGTTATATATATAATTACTATGTAATTCAAACTAGCTTATAAAAATTAAAATATAGAGGGAGTTCTCTTGTGGCTCAGCAGGATAAGGATACAATGTTGTCTCTGTGAGGATACAGGTTCCATCCCTGGCATCACTCAGTAGATTAAAGATCTGGTGTTTCTGTAAGCTGCAGCATAGACTGCAGATGTGGCTTGTTGCTGTAGCTGTGGTGATTCAACTCCTAAGCTGGGAACTTCCAAACACCATAGGTATGGCCGTAAAAAGAAAGAAAAAAAGTGGAGAACAGAGAAAAAAAGGTTCTGAAAGGTTCTGACCTAAGTAACTAGAAAACAGTATTTTGACTAGAAACTCTATAAACAAAAGGATTTGAGAGAGAGAGAAAAAACTTCTCTGGTTTGTAAAGTTGTTTCTCATTGGGATATGGGTTAGCAATTATGAAACTGTGCATGTATAATGTGACTGAACAAACAAGTAAGGGAATGGTGGATGGTGAGAACGAGGTTTCTCATTTCTGGAGAGTAAGGCTACAGACAAGCAAAGGGGTAAGGCTGGAATGAACCATGTGTTACTGAAATAGAGTTAAAGGTATCAGTATGAACTCATGTTTAGCTTCATATACAAAAGATGCAGATGTACAAAAACAGTTATATGTTTGTTTATGTGGGTTAGTATGCATACATATATTTCCTAGGTCTATACACTAAGAATGCCTAAAAGCAATAATACCCTAACAGCAATGAGCACACCCAGTGCCCAAATCTTGGTTTCTAATACCCTTCTCTAATAAAAGTAATCTGGGACTCTTGAAGAAATGGTTGATTATAGGGCTGGGGTAGGGAATATATAAAATGAGCCTGGAGCATCTTGTACTGCCAGAAAGTAGAGAAGTGCTCAAAAACAAAACAACGGTTTTTGTCTTGTTGGTCATAGAAGCCAACCTGAAAGAGGTGCAATAATTTGAGCAACAAAAGAAAGTAATATAGGATTATAACCCAAATTTATAAAATGAATATCCACGAGTCCATAATGATATAGATAAATGACTGACTATATAAAAGGAAGAGAAAAGGATAATCTCTCTTAAAGAACCTCAAGGAGTTCCCTGGTGGCTTAGCAGGTTAAGGATCTGGCATTATCACTGCTATGGCTCTTGTTGCTGCTGTGGTGTGGGTTCAATCCCTGGCTTGGGAAATTCTGCATGCCATGGGCATGGCAAAAAAAAAAAAAATCCAAATAATTTCATATATACTCACCACTTGAGGATTTGAAGCTTAACTTTCCAAATGAGTATGATCTGCACTTAGTGATTTGTTTCCAAAGAGTAGAGTATGGGAAAACTTTATAGTAGAGAAACCTTGCAAATACTACCTCAGCCAGGTGATCAAGGTTAAAAATATCAGTGATAAATCACATTAATAGTATTTACCCTTGATATGATATAGTGGGAATGGCATTTTATCTCTGTAGTCATCTTTCCCCAAACCCATAACCCTAGTCTAACTATGAGATGAACATCAGATATACCCAAACTAAGGGAAATACTACAAAATATCTGACCTATACTGCTCAAAACTGTCAAGGTCATCAAAAGCAAGGAAGATCTAAGGAGCTGTCACAGCCCAGACGAGCCAAAGGAAACGTAACAACTAAATGTAGTGTGGTTTTCTGGATGGGATTCTGGAACTGAAAAAGCAAATTAGGTAAAACCTAATGAAATCTGTAGAAAGTATGGACTTTGGAGTTCCCGTCGTGGCACAGTGGTTAACGAATCCGACTAGGAACCATGAGGTTGCGGGTTCCATCCCTGCCCTTGCTCAGTGGGTTAACGATCCGGTGTTGCCTTGAGCTGTGGTGTAGGTTGCAGACGCGGCTCGGATCCTGCGTTGCTGTGGCTCTGGCATAGGCCGGTGGCTACAGCTCCGATTCAACCCCTAGCCTGGGAATCTCCATATGCCGCGAGAGCGGCCCAAGAAATAGCAACAACAACAACAACAACAACAACAAAAGACAAAAAGACAAAAGACAAAAAAAAAAAAAAAAGTACGCACTTTAATTAATAGTGCCACTTGTTCCTTAGTTATAACAAATGTCAGATATTAGTGATAGCAGATACTGACTACAGGGTATGTGGTAACTCCCTGAAACTTTTCAGTAAATGTAAAACTACGCTACAGCTAAGTTTATTTAGGAGTTCCCGTTGTGGTGCAGGGGAGGAAATGAATCCCACTAGGAGCCATCAGATTGCGGGTTTGATCCCTGGCCTTGCTCAGTGGGTTAAGAATCCGGCATTGCCGTGAGCTGTGGTATAAGCCGAAGATGCGGCTTGGATCTGGCATTGCTGTGGCTGTGGAATAGGCTGGCAGCTATAGCTCCAATTCGACCCCTCGCCTGGGAACCTCCATATGCTGCAGGTGCAGCCCTAAAAAGACGACAAAAAAAAAAAAAAAAAGGTTATTTAAATAAATTAGTGAGTCCCCTAATGGTCTAGTGGTTAGTATTCGGTGCTTTCATTGTTGTGGCCTGGGTTCAATCCCTGGTCTGGGAACTGAGATCCCACATCAAGCCGCTGCATGCTGCAGCCAAAAAAAAAAAAAAAAAAAGTTTATTTAAATAAATTAGTAACAATAAGAGGAGGGAAGTTATTGCCTTAACCAGACGGCATTTGGTCCTTTAAGTTATGTATAAAGGGTTGGACAAAAACAGAAATTCAGTTAGTAAAACAATCTCAACAGTAATGAACAGTTTGTAATATTGTACATATAAGTGCCTAAAGTCATTTTATATGTGTATATCTTTATTCCTTAGCTGATAAACACTTTAGGAGCAGAAAACTCTCCTCTAAAGCAGGAAGCCACTCAATTTTTAGACTAAAGCAAAATTGTGGTACTAATTTTTTTTTTTTTCTTTTTAGGGCTGCACCTGCAGCATATGGAGGTTGCCAGGCTAGGGGTCGAATTGGAGCTATAGCTGCCAGCCTACATCACAGCTCACAGCAACGCCAGATCCTTAACCCACTGAGCAAGGTCATCGATTGAACCTGCATCCTCATGGATGCTACTCAGTTAGTTTCCACTGAGCCACAATGGGAACTCCATGGTACTAATTATTATTATTATTATTATTATTATTATTATATGTCTTTTTGTCTTTCTAGACCCACACCCAAGGCATATGGAGGTTCCCAGGCTAGGGGTCAAATCAGAGCTGTAGCCGACAGCCTATACCACAGCCACAGGGTCCGAGCCGCATCTGCAACCTACACCACAGCTCAAGGCAACACTGGATCCTTAACCCACTGAGAGAGGCCAAGGATCAAATCTGTGTCCTCATGGATGCTAGTCAGGTTCATTAACTGCTGAGCCATGACGGGAATGCTGGTACTAACTATTATTAATAATAATTCTACCTGGCTTTTGAAATTCACAAAGTTTAAATAGTTTCAGTTAAAATATAATCACAATACATTAATGAAACATTTCCTCATACATTCAGGAGAGACATATAACTATATATAGAACTATTTTAAGAAAACACATTGGGAAGTTCACTAATAACAATATACAATAATGTAAAATTCACAATAACTTGGGTCCATAATAGTCGCTGTTCAAGAGATTTAGAAACTCCAAAAATAAAAATAAAAACACACTTTATTAATGTTTGTAACTATCTTGAATGCATTTAAAAACAAACAAAACCTCTTACAAATTAAGAAGAAAAAGTCCAAAAGAAAATGTGTAAAGGATAGGTACAGACAAATCACTGAAGAGATAACCAAAAACACCCACATAAAAGAAAAGATGGGGGTTTCTGTTCAAGGCTCAGCAGTTATAAACTCCACTAGTACCCATAAGGATGCAGGTTTGATCCCTGGCCTTGTCAGTGGGTTAAGCATCCAGTGTTGCCGTGAGCTGTAGTGTAGGCTGGCAGCTACAGCTCTCATTTGACCCCTAGCCTGGGAACTTCCATATGCTGCCAGTACAGCCCTAACAAACAAACAAACAAACAAAAAAGAAAAGAAAAAAGATGAAGGGAAATAAAAATAGAACACAAGTAAAATGCCATTTCGTATCAATCAGATTGGAAAAAATCCAAGAGTCTGTCAACACCAACTGCTGGTAGGATATGGAGAAACAGCAACTGTTTGTCCATATCCTATAAGTATCCTGTAAAGGAGAAAAAGCTTATACCCTAAAACCTAGCAATTTGATGATCAAGTATATGATCTGGAGAAACTCTGACAAGCTGCTTGAAGAGACAGAAGGATTTCATGAGGCACTATTTATAACAGATAAAAAAAAAGAAAATAATCTAAATGCCTGTCAATAGAAGAAATGACAAACTCTAGTATATTTATTCAATGAAACAATACAAACCAGTCAAAATGAATGAACTAGACCTATAGTGCCAACAAGAACTGAGGAAGGAAAAAAATAAAGCAAGTTTCAAAATGTGTATACAATGAGACAATCATATTAAGAGCTGGTTAATTTTACTAGCACACTTTTTAAAAAAAGTGTCTGGCACAGTTTTGAGCACCTTATATAAATAAATTCATTTACTTTTCACAACAATCTTATGAGGTAGAAAGTTCTATCATCCATATTCAACAAATGAGGACAGTGAAGCATGGAAATATTTAAAAACTTGCCTAAGATGGATAAATAAGGTCCTACTATATAGCTCTGGGAACTATATTCAATATCCTATTATAAAGCATAATAGAAAGAATATCAAAGAGAGTATATATATATATGTTTAACTTAGTTGCTTTGCTATATAGCAAAAATTAGCATTGTAAACCAACTAAACTTCAATAATTTTTTTTTAATTGCCTAAGGTCACAAAACCATGAAATAGCAGAGTCAAGATTCAAACCTAGGGAATATGGCTCTGAAGTCCACACTCTTAAAAGCATCCAAAGCAATGTCATGTACTACTCATATATATATATATATATATATATATATATATATATATATATATATATATATATATAGTTTATTAAAAGGTTAAACTGGAAGGATACACATCAAATTTATCACAACAGTTGCCTCTGGGAAGGGATATAAGGAGAGACGGAAAGAGGATGAAATTTGGAAGAACAGAAGGGACTTTAATTTGATCAGCAATGCATAAAGCATAAAGTTCTATGTTGCTCTTTTATAACTAAGTGCAACACTGATGATATACATAGTTCTTTTGTATTAAATATATATCCAAGCAAAAATTTCACAATGCCAACATTTTGTATGTTAGGTATGTACGTTGTTTACTACTTTTGTAATTTTCTATATTTTTAAACTTTTCAAAAATAAAATGTCTCCTTTTTAAAATATTACAACAAATATAAAAAGAAATTTAAGAAATTACCAATCTCCATATTCCAGCTTTTATTTGGAAAGCAAACAAATAAACTGTGAGTTTATGTAGGTATATATACTTTAACATACATATGGAAAATGCATTTTTACATGGCTCAAAAGAGCTATACTAAAAGTATACCAGAAACGGTATCTCTTGTTTTACATTTTGATGCATCACTATTCTCAATGAAGTACATATAGCACTAGCAGGAAAACTCCCTTGATACCTTTCTGCCTCTTTTTCCTGCTGCTTTCTACTTATTTGTGCTTTTAAAAATAAGGAAGTAAGAACAAAGTACCAGGAAACTGTCATACTTTAGAAAAGAACAATAACAGCCATATATGAGCATATATACAGCCCTTCTGACCATAAGACTGCCCAACATACAATCAAGTAATGTCCAAAAATTCAATTGTAAATAGATTATTTGGAACTCAGAACGTATTTCCCCATATGGAAATGTGACAACCAGAAAAAGGATACTGCCTGAGGTGCCAGGACATGAACTGTGAGACATGAAAAGTAGAGTATACAATATGCAGTGATGTCCCAAGAAGAAAAGAAATGGTTCTCTACTAGAGTTTGAAGTTAGAAACCATATTTCATTAATTCACCTTTGTGTCCTCAGTGACCAGCAAAGTAAGTACCTGGCACCTCATAAACATTCAAAAACTGCTGCCCACCAACTGATGAGGTAATGAGGAAAAGACTAAGTCAAGCAGTCCATCAATAGATGGCACTGGCAACACAGAACAGTTTGGGTGTAAGATACAAACAGAAAAGAGTTTAGAGAGTCACAATGTGCACTAATAGGAGCATCCATATATGTAAAACTACTCCCAGGCTGGTGCAGGTAACTAGGAGAATGCCTTCATCTAGAGCATTTCAGCTGTTTCCATTATTCCATTGCACAAGCACTGTGTTTTCTGTTAGCTTTGCCAATAATGAATTATAAGGTAGTTTCTCTGTTGGAGCAGTGGTTATGTGGGGCAATGCCAGATCCTTAACCCACTAAGAAGGATAGGAATGGAACCTGCGTCCTCATAGATACTAGTCGGGTTCGTGACCACTGAGCCACAGCAGGAACTCCTCACCTATAACTCTTGAAAATATTTTAAGGTCATTTTTGTGATGATGATGATGATGATGATGATGATTAGAGTAACACTATTCAGAAGACAGAACAAAGTAAAAACACTAAAAATAAAAATTACCTATAATCAGACAAAAAAACCCCTATAATCTTATGATCCAGTGATATCTTTTAATATTTTATGTATTTCCTGTCAACAATTTTGCCTTTATATGCATATATTATAAATAACAGTATATAATTCCTTATATTGATTTTTCTCTCAGTACTATATTGTGCTTTCTCATGCAAGTAAATAGTTTTTAAATTGACTAATAATTGCATTCACCACATAGATTAACTATCATTAATTTCACTAATCCTCAATATTATATGGCATTTTGACTATTACAAATTTTTACTATTATGGTAACACACTATAAAAATGAATCCTTTCTTATGTATAAAGTTCTACACTGCAGTTTTAGAATTTGAAGTGGCAGCTATGATACAGAGTAATGAAGCATGGAGTACTTGACTCTTCCCAACCTCCAAATGCTACTGAGCAATAATCAACAGGGCACTGAACAAACAAACAAGAAAAGATGAACTTGTTATTTCTTCAGTCATTCTCTTCTTTCACATCTGAAAGGAACAAGCAAAGTCCCAAAAGATGAGTCTCTGACATCAGAGAGGACAATAAATAACCAGTCAATTTTCCTGCTACAGCCACTTCTGTTTTCCACTTAGAATAATAAACCATAATTTAAATAGGAATCAATAAGATTTATAATATAACAAACATCTCTGTATTGGTGCTTAAATCTAGGTTTTCACAGTAAGTGGACAGCTAAAAAAAACTCTGCAAACAAAATATAGTACAGCACAGGGAACTATATATCCAATCTCTTGGGATAGAACATGATGGAAGATAGTATGAGAGAAAGAATGCATATACGTATGACTGGGTCACTATGCTATACAGCAGAAGTTGACACAACACTGTAAATCAACTATACTCTAATAAAAATAAAATTAAAAAATAAAAAATAAAGTGAAAAAAGATAACTAATGTCACTCAATGAGTAAATAATGTTTTCTTCTACAATTCGTCCATGCCTTTTATTATTTTTTAATGAATTAGAAAATATCATGTACTCTATGTCTTCCTTTTTTTATATAAATGGTTTTTATTTTTTCCATTATAGCTGGTTTACAGTGTTTATCTCTTCCTTCTTAGAGCCTCCCAATTATTCCAAATTTTATTCAAGTTGCCATAAATAGGCCAACAGCTCCAGGAGCTTAAGAATCAATAACTATTTAAGCCAGTGGTAATTCATGTGGAAAAGTTCAGAACAAATCAGCATCAGCTTCCTGGCTCTCTTGCACAAACAGAAAATTTATATCGCTTCACCAACTTTCAAAAGTGCAAATTTGTGTATATAAATTCAAAACTCAGGCCAAAATTCACTTATATTTATTCCCAATACTGGGCTGGTGTCAAGAGCAATCAACTTTACTAACAAGTATATTCTTATAAAATTTCACAACCAAGTTAAATCTATGTTTAATCAGTCAGAACAAGAAAATTTTGTAACAGAAAGCGTGTATAATGGTGATGATGATGACAATATACACTTTTCTGGACTCCTACTGACAGCTGCAGTCCAAAGAGAAAATGTGAAAATAAAGTAAAAGTTACCCAAAATGTTTTAATTCTGGCCAAACAGTTCCCACAGAAGAGGCCAAAAACAGTCTTCTGTTTCATTATAAGTTCAAATAGCCCAGAAATTATGTATACTTTGGTTTTCAAAAGCTGAATCCCACTATCTAAACATAAACTGAATAACTTGCCCAAGAGTTCTTACTTATTACCCTATCTTAGGTCCCTGGGAGACTACTTTTTACAATAATCTCAAATGTACTACAATAGATTAGTGTAACCTGGGCTACGCTGTTTACAGGTGTCTCCACCTCCTTCCCCCAAGAGGAGAGAAAAGGTAGACTAGGGCAAACGGAAAATAAAGACTACATACACCAAACAACACCTTCTAATCTTGTAAAATTGCTTCTTTTAAACTTGGACTATTATTTTCATTAGCGGTAATATCTTAAAGAATAACATATTCACGGAGTAATACAATTTCTGCCTTCAAGGTCTCTAGCTAACTGACACGCGTTTTCTCCTCAAATAAATACATGCCTGTTGACAGATGCCTATCCTGCTGTTGCAAACAAGAAATAACTGTCCTATTAGACAAAAACCCTTCTCTAAGGCTCCAGGCGTAACCACACGTTTGAATTAAAAGCACACTGTAACAATAACAAAAATCTTCTAGCACATCTGTCATTTAAAAGCACGATAATGAAAAGCTGCGACCCAGTTTTAGGTCACAAGCTTCCCCCCCCCCACCCCGAAAGCGATAAACTTCAAAGGGAATGGTGGCGACCAGAAATTGTTTACCGCCCCCCCGCCCAAAAGACTGGAAAAGACACTCCAAACTAGCCAACCTGGACGCTGACCAGGCTCACGCTGGCCAGGGTGTAAGCTAGACAGACCCCGGGGAGAAAAATCAGGCCTCTGGGGGCCCGCCAAGCTCCAGCTGCCGCCTGTTTAAAACATCAAGCAGGTGGGATTCCGGGAGGCCACCTCCGTCTTACGTAACGGGTTTGTCAAAATCCCAGCTCCAGGACCTCCCCTCTCACCGCCCCCGCCCCTACCCCCATCCCTCAACCAGAGCCCCAGACCAGCCCAGAATAGAAAATCCGGAATGAAAACATTGAAGCCCCCCAAGCATCCGACGCAGAGGCGCGGGTGCTACCCTGAGCACCGCCGCGCCATCCGGAGATGACCCAGCCGGCGGAGGACAGCCAGGATCCGAGAAGCCTCCGGGTGGAGGTCGCGGCCATCCACGCCACATCTCTGAGCCTGGCCGGCCCCGCTCCCGCGCCCACGTCTGTCACCGCTTCGGGCAGTGACAGCTCCACATGCCACAGCTGTCCGCGCCGCGCCCCCGCACTCACCTCACCGCTGGCTCCCGCGCGAGCAGCGGATCAAGCTTGGGGAGCGGTCCCAAGTCCACTCACGAACCACGGCGGGACACGAGGGGCTGAATGCCGCGGCGCTCGGAACCCGCTTAGCTCATCCCAGCCCAGCGCTCCGCCCTGCGCGGCACCCCCGCCCGCCCAGGCCTGCCGTCTCAGTCAGACGGGACTCCCCCTCCCCTCGCGGCCGCGGCTGCCTCCGCCTCCTTCTCTGGCTCCAGCCGCCGCGGCCGCAGCCGCCGCAACCGGCGCCATCTTGCCAGTGACGGAGGGGGTGGAGGCGGGGATCGCGGCCAGCTAGGGCCAATAGCGGGTCAGGCTGGTGCCCGAGAGGGCGGGACAGGGCCGGGTTGAGGATCGTGGGGTCCTAGCGCCTGATACTGAGACTGGCGTAGGAGGTGGGCGGAGCGGAACTGCGTTCTCTCGTGACGCGCGGTAGAGTTGGGGAAATGATCTGTGGTTCCCCTTCGGGTTGGGAGATCCCGAGCCTGAGGCGAGCGTGGGCGGCACACACCTTCCCTTCCACTTTCATCACCCCAGGGGTCAGGGATCCGTCAAGGGCCAACGGATGTTTCCTCCTTCCTCTGTAGCAGTCCCAGAGTCCTGACATTGCCTAGCCAGAGTTTCTCGCGTCTGCCAGAGCAGCCGCTCCTCTATCCAGGGCACTCAGATTCCCAAGGAAACCCCCCTGAGGAGTTAGCAACCACCTACTAGTAGGTTTCGGTCCCAGGATACTAAAGGTCAGGTAAAAATGGGGAAATGGGGGGAGGGTGTCTCTGAAAAGTACGTTGATAAAACACCTATTGTTGACTGAGTGTATATTACATTGGATTAATGGAATACGGCCTACTTAAACCTGGCTATGGTTCCACCATTAGTGGCTGTTGGCAAGCTGCCTCTGAAAAATGAGGATAATAAAGGTTGATTACTGCTCAGGGTTGCTCTGAGGTTTAAATGCTATAATGCATGTGAAATGCTTAGTATGGTACCTGAAAGTACTCAGTGTTAGATATTATTACATGGACAAATGAAGTAAAAAATATGACCCGAAAAGACTTCAGGTCAACTTTCCTGAATTGTGCAGAAATAGGCATCAATCGCTTTTACTAACCAGGTTTACAGCTCTATATCCTGTCTCCACTTCTTCCATTGTACTCAATCAACAGATTCACTGAAACTCGAACTGAGGGGACACAGTGGTGAGGGAAACAAACTGTCTGGCTTCTTGGGGCTGACAGTCTAGTGGGAAAAAGAGGGACAAATATTTCATCACATTTTCAGGGAAGCATGCTATAAAGGTTATGAACAAAATTTTGGAAAAGCAGATACCAGGATAGCTTTGAAAAAACTGGTCAGGAAAGGCCCATCCGAGGGATAAGGAGCCAATAATGAAAGAAATGCCCTGGGGAATTATTTAAGATAGAGGAAATGGCTGTGCAAAGGACCTGTGGTAGGAAAGAACTTGGCTGTTGGAATTGAGGGGAGTCTATGGTGCAAGGAGGAGCCTGTCCTGAGATTGGAGAGGTGAGTAGAGGCCCATTACCGCAGGGCCTCGGAAGACATAGAAACAGGATCGGATTTTATTGTAATTGCAGCTGAAAGCCATTGAAGAGTAAGAGATGCCTGTTAGAGCAGAGAGGTAGGAGCAGGGATATTAGAGGTATGACATATCTAGGTGATATGTGGGCCAAAGAACTGGATTTAAAGTAAAACAAAAAACTTTGGGGTTGAGCCTCTTCTACACTATTATGTAGTGTCAAATTATATGTTCTGATCTTTAATTTCCTTATTGATTAAAAGAAGTGTGAGCATCACATAAGGCTGTATACAGAAAAATTTAGAAAATTTTAGTTTCACTGAAAATTGTTAAGTAATTTGTTCCTAATTGTTTTGTATGTTTTATGTAGTTGTCTAATCAGTGCTGTTTGATAAGTACACTTATTGGTTTGGGGGGTTTTTGTTGTCTTTTTTTTATGACCACACCTGGGGCATATGGAAGTGCCTGGGCCAGGGATTCAATCCCAGCCTCACCTGCAAACTCCACAGCAGCTGCAGCAATGCCAGATCCTTTAATCCACTGCACATGGCCAGGGATAGAACCATCCCTATGCAGCAACCTGAACTGCTGCAGTTGGATTCCTGACTCACTGTGCCACAGCAGGAACTCCTATTTTTGTTTTGGGGGCTTTTTTTTTTTTTTTTTTTTTTTGGCTGCAACTTGCAGTGACTTGATGTGGGATCTCAGTTCTCAGACCAGGGATTGAACCAGGGCTGCAGCAGTGAAAGCGCCAGATCCCAACCACTAGACTACCAGGGAACTCCCTATTGTTTTTATTATTATTATTACAAGTAGTAATCCAAATCAGTGATTCTTACATTCTTACTCATTTTTGCACAATGTTCGTTTTGAAGTAAAAGAAAATGAACTGTTTGGTCCTGGTTCAATCCATGGTCTGGGAACCGCGGTCCCACATCAAGCTGCTGCATGCTGCAACCAATAATAATAATAACAACAATATGAACTGTTATAAATGTGTAGTTTATTGATGCTGTATTTCCAAACGTGTTAAGTGCTTAACTCCGTACTGTCTCATGAAATTGACTATCAAGACATGAATTAAAAAATTTTGGGGGGGTGGGGAGTTCCCGTTGTGGCGCAGCAGAAGCCAATCTGACTAGTATCTATGAGGATGTGGATTTGATCTCTACCTTTGCTCAGTGGGTTAAGGATCTGGCATTTCCGTGAGCTGTGGTGTAGGTCGCAGATGTGGCTCAGATCTCAGGTTGCTACAGCTTGGCATAGGCCGGCAACTGTAGCTCCTATTGGACCTCTATCCTGGGAACGTCCATATGCCACAGGTGCAGCCCTAAAAAGGAAAAAAAAAATTCTTATTATGGTAAAACCATTTTAACTACTTTTAGGTGTATAGTTCACTGGCATTAAGTACATTGTTGTGCAACCATCACCACTCTCCAGTTCCAGAGCTTTTTCATCATCCCAAACTGAAACTCTATAGCCAATAAAAAATAACTCCTACTTTCTAAGATGTGTGTTTTTTAAAGGTATCTGTTGAGTCTCCAGCCTCAGCTCAAGAAAATGGCAATGGCCTTGGTGATCAGTAGGATTGTTTGCTCCCATTGAAGAGCTTAATGGACCATACCATATAAGTTGAGAAACCACCACCCAAGAAATAAAGATGAGTGAAAGTTTTTAGCTCAGATGGTTAACACGTCATACTAATGAGGAGTACTAATATGTGATAAATTAAGTTTTAGCACTGAAATGCTTTGTTCCGTGACCGTAAAATGTGCTCTGTGGTCTTGTAAATGTTTGCTCCCAGATGGCCCAAACATCTTGCCCCTCTATTTATGTGCAACTACTCTAGTGTGTATCTTTTTAATGCCATTAATTTTCATTAAAAAATAAGTGATTCCAGCTCTGGGCAAATTTAACTTTAAAAGTTACTCTTCTGTGAAGAATGGATTAGAAAAGGGAAGGAGAGAAGGAAGCCTATTTTTGCCACATTTCAGCTAACCCAGCATTCCATAACGTTCAAAAGTTCAAGATTTTGACCTGAAAATACTGAGTGGACGACTTTTTTCTTTTTTTAAAAAAAAAAACCCATTCTAATTGCATTTTTAACTCCATTAATCCAAAAGTGAGATCTCTTTTCCAGGCTGGACCCTTCCTCCCTGCTGCCCATATCGTTCACAATGTTTTTATCCCCAATGTGAGGGCATGGCTGTCAGTGATTGCATGGGAGGGATCATAGTATAAAGGGGCATGAAGGAACTTTTGGGGATGATAAGTATCTAGATCACTATCTAGATTGCAGTGATGATTTCACGGATATATGCATATGTTAAACTATCAAGTTGCATGCTCTATGTGTATATGTATGTTTTGATTGCATGGAGGCATGTGGAAGTTCCCAGGCCAGGGATTGAACCCACGGCACAACAGCCATGACAATGCCAAGTCCTTAACTGCTAGGCCACTGAAGAACTCATCAAGTTTCATGCTTTAAACATGTGTTGTCCACCATGTGTCAGTTATAGCTCAACGAAGTCCAATTGGAAACCTCCCATTCTTTCCCCATTGGACACAGGTTTAGCCTTTTGTTGGTTTTAATTTTGAGACCTGTACAGTCAATTCCTCTTTGAGGAGTAGGTTGGTGTATTAAACATTTGACTAGCAGCAAAAAGCACTCTTTTAACTGACAAATTAAAATATTTCCATCTACATTACAGAATAACAATTGAAGTATTATAGACATAATTGCAAGCATAGTTTACAGAATGGAATTCTAAAGAGTTTAAGAAGTTGAAAGGTTTCAAAGTGTTTTTTAAATCAAAGAATATTTTCTGAAAGAACATAGTGAAAAGCAGTAGAAAAACATTATGAAGTGTTTGACTGTGCGCTCAGGAAGTGCCTTTAAGTATCTCAGGGCCTTTACCAGTCATATCATGAGCCCTCTCAGCATGTGTCACTACAGTCACTGTGAAACACACTTAAACCCTATATGTTATTTGGATAAGGAAGCCTAACAATGCAGACACAGCCAGAGAGAAAGTGTGGCTTAGAAATTCGGGCCCCATGCCAGTTCTGAAATTATGTTATCTTTTACACCTGGAACTCTGGCTATTTCTTAGAAATTATTTTTAAATACTGGGGTTTGAACAATGCATGAAGGAAAACTATGAAGCCAGTAACAGTTTAAAGCACTGGGAGCTCAAGCTGTTGTAGAACCTAATCCTCTCCACTTGTTAAATCTAATCACCTTAATTGAATTGCTAGACCAGCAGTTTTTCATGTCTTTAAAGTTACCCATGTCTTTGTCTTGGGAAGAATATTCTATAAAGCTGGATGGATGAGAAAGACTTCCACCAGGAATTTATAGCCTTTCAGAAAATCTTTGGATGTGTCCCCAAACAGAGCACAAGGTCCCAAATTCTATTCATTGTGAAAGTGTTAAAGTGATGTTCCAGGAGTTTCCTGTTGGCCTTGCGATTAAGGATCTGGTGTTGTCACAGCTGTGGTGTGGGTTTGATTCCTGGGCCCTGGAACCTCAGCATGCCATGGGTGCAGCCAAAAAAGAAAAAAAAAATGACATTAATCCACAAACTGAAATTTATTGGCAGCGTTGTCAAATTATCCTCTTATTTCTTAAAAACACAAATCTGATGAAATACTTTTCAAAGATGAATTATCTGAATAACTTGTAAGAATAATAGTAAGAAAGGTCATGTTGCAGATAACAAATTCAAAACCTGATACTTGAGTGTCCAGGGACAGGAGGACTGAAGCACAGTCTGAGCCACTGCTGTCTTTACCTTCTTGGTGACTGAGGAGTCATATCTTTGAGTCAACACTTATTCACAAATTTGAAAATTATCACCTCTCAACATCCTCCTCAAGTTAATACTTTTACCTCTCTCAATAATTCCTTCTAAATTCAACTTTTGGATTTTAAATGATATGCAAAAAGAAAGTTATTTTTCTATAGTGTATCATTGTCCATAGTCAAGTACTTTCAGAACTTTTAACAAGTTCACTTCAGC
This sequence comes from Sus scrofa, assembly GCF_054392235.1. Lineage (NCBI taxonomy): Eukaryota > Metazoa > Chordata > Mammalia > Artiodactyla > Suidae > Sus > Sus scrofa. The sequence goes on from NC_139383.1 coordinate 174,601,324, forward strand.
CAGCATTTGTACACAAGGCACTATGCAGGGCACAGAAGGAAACAAAGGTAGATAAGCACATATTAGAAACACAAAGTATGTTCTTGGGCATGTAACTTTAATAAAAATCAGAACTATGAGACATTCTGCACTAGCTGTTTAAACTTGTTGCTGTGGGAACCTAGGGGAGTTGAGTGATTAATTCTGAGTGTGGGGATTGAAGGTAACAAATAGATGACATTTGAACCAATCCTGAGGTCATTTAGACTATTAAAGGTGAGAGCATATTTGGGATGTGGGGGTGGAAGGGATACAAGATAGGAAAAACTTTTTTTCTCTGAATCTTTATAACAGATGTATGAGAATCATTCTCAACAAATGGAAGAAATGCTCATAAATTGTTCCAGCACTTTGACTCTCTTTGGGAGTGGCCAAAGGCTCGAATAATTTGGAAGGATGGATGTCTGCGCTGACTTGCAGGAAATATGAGTCAGCTTTTCTCATGTACTCAGCACTGTTGCTACAGCTAGGATATTTGGGAAATATGAAGCTGAACAAATCAGACACCATAAGTCTTTTCTTGTTTATTGATTGACCCAGACAGGCATCCTGCAAGGGTAGACAACGAGGACGCCCTTTTTAATGTCAAGGCTTAAAGAACCCTGCCGCCAAGGGGAAACACCTGCAACCGAAAAAAATAAGCTTAAAAATAAAATACTTCTGTTTTCTATATAATCCCTCAGATTAGGAGACAAACACATCTTTAGTCCAAACATCTCTTCTATGCTTCAGGATTGTATAGTCAGTTGCCTTCAGACATGTCAGACCCAGGTGCACCTGCAACTCAACATTTTCAAAGGTGAACTCATTATCTTTACCCCAAAACTGTTTTCCCTATAGTCTCTAATTTCTTGAATAGTACTCACTATGCACTCATCACAAAAGTCAAAACCTTTGAGTAATCACTATCTTTTCCCCTTCTTCCTTAACACTTAATTGTCAAAACCAATTGCTATCACATCCTTAACATCAAAAGTATCCTTCCTCACCTTCCCATCTCCATTCCTACTGACCTAGTTCAAACCCACATCTGATTTTGTCTTTAACTTGAAATGCTGCAGCAGTCAACTAATTGGATTCCCTGTCTCCCATCTTTCGCTCTTCATCCATCCTTCCCTTTGTTACCAGGCTGATCTTCTTAAAGAAGAAATACAATCATTTGTTGCAGAGGTAGTTTGAGGTTGCTAGCTTCCTCTTTTCTTTTCTGTTCTTGGTGGAAAATTTCATCAATGTCCAGTCTTGAGGTTACCTAAGAGGAGCAGGGTTTTAGGGCCTATGCCTGGCTCCCCCACTCCCCTCTCCAGTATGGTGAAGACAGCCTCATTCAGAACCCTTTTCAGACTCCTGACAGGAGGCTCTTAATTCAAAGAAAGTTTAAGCTCTGTTGTCCATAAGCACCCATGTGCATACGAAGAGATGGAGTGGTTAGTTATATCAAGGTAGTTCTATTAAGGGCAAAGTTAGCAGGGAAAACTCTAGCAACCAGTTTATTCAGGATTTGGAGAATAATAAACTGGTAGTAATAAAGATTTAAATTAGAAACAAAAATCTCCAGAACCACTCCTAATGCTATTTTAGGCCCTTTAATTTCAGTATCATGTTACTATCTCCTAGAAACATATAGCCTTCCTCTATATTTTCTAAACAACCCCGCAAGTTTTCATATTTGATTGTAATTATCTTAACAGCATTTGCAATTTAATAAGCATCACCTTATTGAATCAATAGAATTTAGATGTTGTAATAGTAACTTCCAGAGTTTTAAATGATGCTAAAAGGGAAACAAGTTGAGATGAGGCTATCTTTTACTTGAATATATTTGAACTGAAGTGGAAGAAAGGCTTTCACAGAAGGCATAATAGAGCAGTGCTGGCAAACTCCTGCCTACCTGTGCAATGCTGCCTGGAAGGTAGTGGATCATACAGTGAAGAGAGCAGAGCCATAGAATCCTTGATGTCAGGCCGAAGAGAGTATAATGATACCGCTCACCCTTAACCAGCTCTGTGCTAAAAAGGAATGGGGAATTTGTGGAGTTATACGGAAGGAGACATTTTCTTCCATTTCAAATTCTCCTGGTAATCACATCACATAAGGCTCCTTTTGCCACAAGGTTAAGAACCAAATACTGAAATACTAGAGGTGTTCCTGCTGTGGCGCAGTGGGTTAAGAATGTGACTACAGCAGTTTGGGTTGCTGTGGAGGCATGGGTTCGATCCTCAGCCCACAGCACTGGGTTAAGGATCTAGCATAGCCACAGCTGTGGTAACGTAGGTTGCAACTGTGGCTCAGATTTCAATCCCTAGCCTAAGAACAGGAGTCTCCTTGTAGCACAGTGGGCTAAGGATCCTGTATTGTCATTGCAGCGGCCTGGAACACTGATGTGGCATGGGTTCAATCCCTGGCCCAGGAACTTCCACGTGCTTCGGGCATGGCCCAAACAAAAACAAAAACAAAACTGGAAGTAATAAAAATGGTTGTCAAAGGAAAATCTCAGGGGTGGAGTTCAGGTAACACGTAGGGCAACTGGATAAGAGTAGGGCTGCATGGACGGGATTATAGCGTAATTGAGTTGAGGCAGGCGATTAGAAATGGATTTAAGATGTATCATCTGGAGTTCCCGTCATGGCTCAATAGTTCATGAATCCGACTAGGAACCATGAGGTTGCAGGTTCGATCCCTGGCCTTGCTCAGTGGGTTAAGGATCTGACGTTGCTGTGAGCTGTGGTGTAGGCCAGCAGCTACAGCTCCGATTCAACCCCTAGCCTGGGAATCTCCATACGTCATGGGAGCGGCCCAAGAAATGGCAAAAAAAAAAAAAAAAAAGTATCATCTGACCCAAGCCATATTTGCTTTATGAGAATGACATTTTCATAAATTGACTTCATGTTTCTCTAACCCAGAATATAGGATTTTTGAGTAGGAACCTTAGAAATTATCTAGTGACCATTTCATTTTCCAAAAAGTGAATATTTGTCCTCTTGTGATTTGTCCATGTCATATGCATCCAGTAGTGGGAGGAGAGCTAGGATAGAAGCCAAATCCCCAGATTCCAAGTTCTTTGCTTTCTCTATTACATAAACATGAGGTCAGTTCTGAGAACTCTGTATTCCAAACTCCCCATGAAGTAAGCTGGGTACATACGAAAATTATCTTTTTGAAGATGGAGAAACTGAGGCTCAGAAAGGTGGAGTGAATTTACCAAAACCCATGGCAGGACTAGACCAAAGTCCAGGCCTCACAATCCCTGGGCCAGTAGGCTTCTACCAAACCAAATCACTTCAAAGATTAAAAAAAAAGTGGAATCCTAAAAGCCACGTGCCTAGGCATAGAATTCACTCCTTCAACCTACCGGCATTTCACTTTGTACTGTTACAAGCCAGGCACTCTGCTAGGTGCCATAAAAAAAGATTACAAGACCAAAAGATTTATTTTGCAAGACTGGATTTCTATTTTGCAAGACTAAAAATTGAACGTTACCTAGTTATCAGGAGAATGCACATGCCTTTTGGTAGTTGATAAGCTAGCAGGAAGTGTCTCAATATACTACAATATTGGAAATATTTTCTCTTTCACTAAAGTAGGGGTTTCTGAGTCTCTACTATATTTTTGTGTAAATAAAAAAAAATCAGGAGTTCCCATCGTGGCTCAGTGGTAAACAAATCTGACTAGGAACCATGAGGTTGTGAGTTCTATCCCCGGCCTTGCTCAGTGGGTTAAGAATCTGGCGTTGCTATGAGCTATGGTGTAGGTCACAGATGCGGCTGGGATCGCATGTTGCTGTGGCTCTGGTGAAGGCCGGCAGCTCCAATTAGATAGACCCCTAGCCTGGGAACATCCATATGCCATGGGTGCGGCCCTAAAAAGCAAAAAAAAAAACAAAAAAAAAACAAAAAACAAAAAACGAACAAAGAAAAAAAACTGACAATACCAAGAGTTATTGAGGCTGTAGGAAAACTAGAACTCTCAAGCTTTACTTGTGGGAATGCCAAATGGCCCAACCCCTTTGGGAAGCAGTTTGACAATATTTAGTAAAATTAAAAATGCTTATACTCTATACATCAGCAATTCCATTTCTGAGTATATACACTGAAGCGTTTTTGTTTTTTTTTTTTTAAACTGTGACTCATGATCCCTTAGTGGATTGTGAAATCGATTTAAGGTTTGAAATAAACTTTTTTCTTCACAAATGAAATAGAACAGAAATCAGGGTAAGGATTGTTTTGTGTTTTTGTGTGCCATCTAGAGTCTCCCTCTCCAGAACTAAAGCATTAATTCTCTCAGCTATTAGGAGTGTTGGCAGCCAAGAGCTTTTAGATAGGTCCCTCTTCAGGACTCTCTCCAGGAAGAGAGCTTCTTGCCCAAGGTCACACCTTCTTAATGGGTGCAGCTGTATTTCATACTTACCAATACAGGTGCATACAGGCCTGACCCCTTGCCCTAATTCATAATTACGCTGAATGATAACTGCAGCCAGTGCTGGATCAATGGAGGCCTTTGTTACCACTTCATCAGAGCCCCAAATTACCTCTGCCCATATTTCTGCTTCCTTCACTCCCCAACAGGTGCTTATCTCTAGACACTCCTCCATAAACATCCTGTAAATAAACTTTTGTCTCAAATCTACTTCCCAAGCAACTCAGCCTGGGGTTATATTTGCATATATGTATGTACAGGATCTTAATGTAAAATTATTTCTTGCCACATACATTGACCATAAAAGCTTGCAAGCTCCTGCACCTAGGGAAACTCTTGAACATATGCACCAGGACACACTAGGAGAATGTTCTATGGGGTATTATTCATAGTAATGATGACTGGACAAAAACTAAATGTCCATAGTCATGCAATGAAATATTATACAATAATTAAAATTAACAAAGTCTGAAGTTCCCGTCATGGTGCAGCAGAAACAAATCCGACTAGGAACCATGAGGTTGCGGGTTTGATCCCTGGCCTTGCTCAGTGGGTTAGGGATCCAGCGTTGCTGTGAGGTGTAGGTCGCAGATGCAGCTCGGGTCTCATGTTGCTATGGCTGTGGCTGGCAGCTGTAGCTCTGATTTCCCCTAGCCTGGGAACCTCCACATGCTGCAGGTGCAGCCCTAAAAAGCAACAACAATGACAAAAAAAAAAAAAATTAATGAAATCTATTGACATCTATCAGTATGGACAAATCTGAAATAAAAGGATACATAACAATTTCAGGATAGTGGCTACTTTGGAGAAGGACTGTGGGACTGTGGGAAATGGGATGAAATTGGGGCTTCAGTTGTGGCACTGTATTGCTTTTTAAGGAAGCATCTAAACAATATGGCAAAATGATAGCATTTAATTTTTTTTTTTAGGTCTTTTTGCCATTTCTAGGGCCACTCTCATGGCATATGGAGCTTCTCAGGCTAGGGGTCTAATCAGAGCTGTAGCCGCCGGCCTATGCCAGAGCCACAGCAATGCGAGATCTGAGCCATGTCTTCAACCTACACCACAGCTCATGGCAACACCAGATCCTTAACCCCCTGAGTAAGGCCAGGGATCGAACCTACAACCTCATGGTTCCTAGTCGGATTCGTTAACCACTGAGCCACAATGGGAACTCCACGATAGCATTTAATTTTTAGAATACATTTTTTTTTCACTTTTCAGTGTTTAAAATATTTTTAAATTGAATTTTGTTCAGTGAATTATTATTGCAGAAAATCTACATTTAAAAGGTCATTTTAGGAGTTCCCATTGTGGCTCAGTGGTTAACGAACCTGACTAGTATCCATGAGGACATAGGTTTGATTCCTGGCCTCGCTCAGGGGGTTAAGGATCCGGTTTTGACGTGAGCTACAGTGTAGATTTCAGATGAGGCTCAGATCCTGTGTCGCTGTGGCTGTGGTGTAGACCGGCAGCTACAGCTCCGAAGTTCCTAACTTGAGAACCTCCATATGCCGTGGGTGCTGCCCTAAAAAGATAAAAAGACTAAAAAAAAAGTCATTTTAACTTTATGTTATTATCGGGAAGTAGCAAAAGGACAGCTAACAAGGTCACTTCCTCTCACACAAGAAATTTGGTCAAAATTAATGGCTCATGGAGTCCAGATATTCCAGTTATTACTGTTCAGCTGGTTTACTATACATTTTTTAACACTATTTTCATTCTACTAAGTTGCATGTAATAAGTATGGTACTGGTATCTCTTAGGAGTTCATCAATATGTCTGTTGCTCTGTGAAGCCAAAAAAGGGTATTTAAAAAAAACAAAACAATAGTTTCTGTTGTGGCTCAACAGGTTAAGAATCTGACTAGTATCCATGAGGATGCAGGTTTGATCCCTGGCCTCACTCAGTGGGTTAAAGGGTCTGACGTTGTGGTGACTGTGGTGTAGGCCAGCTGCTACAGCTCCCATTCGACTCCTATTCTGGGAACTTCCACATGCCACACATGTGGCCCTAAAAAGACAAAAATCAAAACGGGTATTTAGTTGACTCTCTAAGTAAGGTCATTGTAGTTTAATAGTAACTTCACATTGGCTTCACATTAGTGGTGATGGGTTTAAAGGATAGAGGTTGAGAAAGGACAGTAGAAATATTATTATCGTTACATTCCTGAGTCTTCACGACATCAACTTTTGTATCATATAGGGCACCCAGAGTTTAAATGAAACTGGCCAACTTGCATTAGAAGGAGGAACACAGCAGAGGTTAGTGTTATTACCCAAAAATGTATGTAACAGATCTAAGGAAGAAACTAAAAAAAGCAAGCAGAATATAAGTGTGGTCAGTAATGAAACTATAAATTAGGGTAAGAAATGGTTGTGGCTTTGGGAGAGTCTCTGTTAGATTGTTTACTTGACCCTTCATTTTACTTACTTAGGTTTGGTTTTCTTTTTCTACAGAACATGTGCAAAGTATAACACTCTGTCCATGTAGATTTAATATGATCTCCAAAATCTAATGTAGAAGCTTTATAATACTTCAACTAAAGGATATATTTAAGGAAAAGCAAAATTTTAGAATATTAGTAAGTCCATATGTAAAAGCAGTCTATGTAAAACACATCTTCAGACCTAGATACGAGAACACTGTGAGTTTACTAATAAGGAACTACAGTAACGCAAGATAGACTCTAAATGATACGTAAGGGTTTCCAAAGCAACAAGGAAGTTGAAACAAGCACATTTAGGGGTTAGAGTCTTTTAGAAATAGTTGCAGATTCGAGTTTGGGGAAGAATTGTTAATGTCCACATCGGTCCTCAGAGCTAAGAATTTCAGAGAATTTGAATAACTGGACCAGAAGCTGATTTGGATAAATAAGAAAATCACCTAGACTGGACACATTTATGCTGCTAACCAAAGTGGGTCAGAAAATATCTTCAAAAATAATTTGTTCTTGTCACTCTTACTGCTGTGAATTGTGAGAAAAAGATTTATGGCCTGAGTAAGTGCACTGTCTATGGAATGAGGTTTGTTTCAGATATTAAAGCAAGTGCAGAATGAGATCTATCCACTGGATCTGGAACTGGAAGAAGGACACTTTTTGTTTTTATTTTATTTGTTCTTGTTGTTGTTTTGTTATTTAAGAAAGATACTTTTGATATATGTTTATTTTTGAAAAAAGCTGTTCCTTTGGATGATGATGATTAGCTTATTGTTCCAGGGAAACTTCAAATCCACGGCCTAAGAAACCTCACTTAGTGTTTTTCTTTTTTGGCCTAGTTAAATTTCTTGGAATAGAAATGCTAATTTTTCCAAGAACTGTGCAGAAATTTTTATAAGGTCCTTTGAAAACTAACTTTAGCATAATCTATAAAAACAACGCTACATTGTATACTTGAAACTAATATACTATTGTAACTCACCTATATCTCCATACCAAAAAGTCTTAATAAAAAAATCTGTAGGAGTTCCCACTGTGGTGCACTGAGATGGATGGTGTCTCTGCAGCAGCAGGAAGGAGGGTTTGATCCCCCTCCCTGCACAGTGGGTTAAGGATCTGCATAGCTATGGCTGTGGCATCAGATTGCAACTCAGCAATTCCCAACGGGATTCAGTCCCTGGCCTGGTAACTCCATATGCCCCAGGATGGCCAAAAAAGAAAAAAAAAAAAATCTGTAAATTGAGAGGAAACAGGGAAAAGAATTTTTGTGTAGGATGACTAGAGTAGAAGGCTTAGACATGAGGCAGCTGTGGAAGGACTGTTTGGTCTTATTCACAACTGAGAATCGATTAAGATATTACCAAATCCTAGTCTAGATTTGGGGATACTGGGGGAAGAGGGAGGAATCCCTGACCTTTTATTTTCAGTTAACCAACTCTCATCCAGTCCAAGTACAGTCCCAACTACATCTTAATAATTTTCACCTTTTGAGTATTTTCTGATCAAGACTAATTATTTGAAGGTTGTCTCTGATCTTTCATCATTAATTTTGTGAATATATGTTGTCCCAATTCCTAATTACAGGATTTATACTGACCTCATATTTGGGTACAATAACTGTTAATTATCATCATTAAGAACATTCAGATGTCTATATACCATTTACAAAAGAAATTCTACAGACATATTTTCTTTTTTTCCATCAAACGAAAATAACCACAACACAAGATGGTTATTTTATATGATAAATTTATGGTCTTCCCTTTTTATCCCTAAACCCCATCTCAAACCTTGAAACCTCAGAAGGAATCACATAGGACTACATACCTTATGATGATCAAATGTTATTTGCATTGGTCTTCCTAATTCTCATTATTTGGACCATTAGCTGTCCTTAATCTAGTTTTGTGCTAAACTTTAGAGTTTCTGCTGAATCACCTTAATCTTTAGTGAAAACGGGGCTCATCCATGCTAGAGACCTAGAGAATTTAGAATTTTTTGTTTTAAAAATCAGTTACCTACTTTAAGACCTTCATGTGAAAAGTTATATGGTATATTCTTTCCTGCGATCTCTTCTTCTTCTTTTTTTTTCCTGTCCTCTTTAGTTTACAACAGACACAGCTATGTTACAATTGCAGAGCAAAGTTTTGCAACATAATGGCCTTGAAATAGAACACTGCCCAGTTGAAAACTTAGGCAATCATAATGGAATAAATGAAAACAGTAGCTGCTAGACTTCAAGTGTTGCTTCTTATAAGGAAAGCTATCAACTTTTTAGGAGCATGTTATTCTTTAAGTGACCCTGTACCTTGTCTATATCAGAGTTCTCAATTGCTGTAACATATAGTCATAGTGCTGCAACCAAGAAATAACGCTATATCTGCAAGTGCTGCTTTATTTAGCCAGTAAAATACAGCTTCTGAAAATAAATAATTGCTATTACTTGGTCACTACCAAAGTGTTTTTCGTTTCTCTTAAAAATAGTAAAAACACTGAGGGCACATAAGCCCTTTACAAATTTACTGTAAATGTCTACATACTTGAGCTTCATCAGGAGATGAATTACACAGCTGCAATACTACTCTGAAACCAATGCTTGTTTTTCAAAGATGTGTTAATCTCTGTTTTGAGGGGTTTGTTTTGTTTGTTTTTTGTTTTCTTCTTTTTTTTTTTTTTTTTTTTTGTAAGAGACCTCATTGCTCTGGTCACAGATGGCTTGCTTTTCAGTTTTCATTTTTTTCAGTTTTGATTCTGATATGAAGTTGAAATGATATAAGCAACGTATGGGACACTCTGATAGACTGAAAATTCTCCTTAGGCTGCACATGGCTCATGATAACTGTATAAAATGCTGTCTTTAGGACGGCTGATCTGTCTCAAAACATTTTGTAAACATGGTGTTTCTACCCAAAGCCAGCCTAGTGGGAGTAATTCTTCCATATTTTTTTTTTCCGTTTCTACTATATAGGATCCTTTTTAAGCAGAAGCTTCAAGAAAGTTAAAAAAATTTTTTTTTCATTAGGTGTGGGTAAATTGCCAGAGTTCTCATAAATGTCACGAGCGGATGAGAAACTGTTGTCACATGGTTTTCCTAAGCACGAAAAATTATGTTCAGCCACTCAGTGGTCACATATTTACCTAATGGCTTTAATTGTGTGACTGGGAGCACACAATATATGATAATTAGGTGACACTAAAGTCTCAGAAAAAGCATGAGTCCAGTCCAGTTTCCTTTGGTTTCCCCCCCTTTTTCTATAGAAGTTTCTTAGATTCTTAACTGGTTGGAATAACGTACTTTAGGTGACCTTGGAGTTGCTTGAATTATTCTATAAATTAAGATCTTTATTAAGTAGTTTAATGGAAACTCCTCCACTGGATAAGCTGAACTTCCTCATCCAGCACTTGAACCTGTGAGGCATTGCATGAAACTGTCTTCTCTTAATCTATTTTGTTTTCTTGTTGATTAGTGAAAAATCATTGCTCACCTGTGTAACAGAGTGAAAAGGATGACCTAATTGTGATCTGAAAAATGAAGAATTTCTTCCATTTGTGGCAGTGTCTACATGGCACAACAAAAAGTGGAGATTTGGTGTGCAAAATAACTGGAAGTGGAGTTCCCATTGTGATGAAGTGGAAATGCATCTGACTAGTATCCATGAGGATGTGGGTTCGATCCCTGGCCTCACTCAGTGGGTCAGGGATCCAGCATTACCATGAGCTGTGGTGTAGGTCACTGGCATGGCTTGGATCCCGTGTTGCTGTGACTGTGGTATAGGCTGGCAGTTGTAGCTCCGATTCAACTCCTAGCCTGGAAACTTCCATATGCCATGGGTGCAGCCCTAAAAAGAAAAAGAAAAAGAAAAAACCCCACAAAAAACTGGAAGTTATTTTGAGAACTGGGGAAAACTAGTTTGGACAATGGTCTAAATTATTTCATTTGGGTTTGACTCCTTATATTTAAAAATACATATATCACTGCTCAAAGATTGTGGCTTCATGTTCCATGTTGCTAATGATTCCTGTCAGAAAAATAAAGCAAAGGAAGTAGCTATTTTAGTCTTAAGCAAGAGTAAACAAGCATATTTCTCTTACATGCATTACAAAGCAAATGCAGGCATTTAATTTGCAGGGGAAAATAAATCATCACACACTATGATTTCCATATTGCTTCTCATGGGTTGAGGGAAAACATTTGTAACTATCTTCATTTCAAAATCCACTGATATAAAGGAGCTGGAGTTCAACTCTTGGAGAAGCTAACTATGATTCTTTAGCTGCAAGTTTCTTGGCTCAGCCTTAGATGTATGGCTCAGATTATTCTTGGGCTGCTGGCTTGGTTCAGAAAACCAAGCACCCTGTACAACTCTGAATTAGAAGTTTCAAAAAAAAATCCTACTTTCTTAATTACACTGTATTTTATAAGAAGATTACTCGTGCTAAAATTAGCCCTCTGATGATGGCAAAACAGCTGGATGAAAAGTGAAAAATTCAAGGACTCATCTTGCTGTTTTAGACATACAATTGCAACCTCCTCTTTGATTTTTAATCTCCACATGTTTTGCCACTGTATAAAACACACAAAACTATGGTACATTAAAATTATTTGAGTCTGGTGTGTATTAGTTTTTATTTCCTGCTATATGTTAGCAATGCAAAAATAGAAACTCTGGAGTTTTCATTGTGACTTAGTGGTAATGAACCTGACTCGTAATCATGAGGATGCAAGTTAGATCCCTAGCCTTGCTTAGCGAGGTAAGGATCAGTCATTGTGGTGAGCTGTGGTGTAGGTTGGAGATGCAGCTTGGATCTGGTGTTGCTGTGGCTGTGGTGTAGGTTGGCAGCTATAGCTCTTGTTTCACCCCTAGCCTGGGAGCTTCCATATGTCGTGAGTGCGGCGCTAAAAAGACAAATAAATAAATAAATAAAAATAGAAATTCTGCACTTTTTAGTGAGGGTTTGTACATAATCTCTAAGTTTTCAGAATGAGAACTGAACTTGATATTTTTCTTTTCCATTATATTTTATTACAGGGCACCGAATATAGCTCCCTGTGCTATATAATAGAACCTTATTGTTTAGCCATTCTATATATAATAGTTTGCATCTGCTAGTCCCAAACTCCCACCCCATCCCTCCCCCAGACCACTTCTCTTTTGGTTACCACATGTCTGTTCTCTATATCTGTTTTATAGATAAGTTTCTGTTTCTGTTTTGTAGATAAGTTCATTTGTGTTATTTTATATTCCACACATAAGTGATATCATATGGTCTTTTTCTGACATTTCTCTTAATATGACAGTCTCTAGGTCCATCCATGTAGCTGCAGATGGCATTATTTCATTCTTTTTTATGTCTGAATAATATTCCATTGTATGTACTCAACTTGATTTTTCTTTAAATTTTTTTTATTAAAGTATAGTTGATTTATAACATTGTGCCAATTTCTGCTATATAGCAAAGTGACCCAGTCATACATATCTACACATTCCTTTTTTTATATTATCATTCATCATGGTCTATCCCAAGAGACTGGATATATGAACTCGCTTTTTCTTGAGGAAAGTTTGCTCTTGGCCAATAGAGACTGTCAGACACCCTGTTATATTTTTACCCAGTCAGATAATCTCTTTAACAAACAAACAAAAACCAAAACAGAGTGGAGTTCCCTACTGGTGGCTTGGAGGGTTGGGGATCTGGCATTGTTGCTACTGTGGCTAAGGCCACTACTGTGGCACAGGTTTGATCCCTGGCCCTGGAACTTCTATGTGTCACAGGTGTGACAAAAAAAAAAAAAAAAAAAAGTTTTGGCAAATGCATGGATTGTTAAAACTATCACTACAGTTAAGATACTGAACACGTCTCCTCAGAATTCCCTTGTGCTACTCCTGTTACTCTGGCAAATACCAGGGAGTGAGGTTGATGCATTTGTGGATAGTTCTATGTTTAACTTTGTTAAAAACTGCCAGATTGTTTCCTAGTGTACCTGAACCATTGTTCATTGACCATCAGCAATGTATGAGAATACATGAAAGAATTCACTTGTTCCCTGTTCTCACCAGCTCTTGGTATTGTCAGATTGTTTCATTTTAATTATTCTTTTTTTTTTTTTTTTTTTTTTTTTTTTTTGTCTTTTGTTGTTGTTGTTGTTGTTGCTATTTCTTGGGCCGCTCCCGCGGCATATGGAGGTTCCCAGGCCAGGGGTTGAATCGGAGCTGTAGCCACCGGCCTACGCCAGAGCCACAGCAACGCGGGATCTGAGCCGCGTCAGCAACCTACACCACAGCTCACGGCAACGCCAGATCGTTAACCCACTGAGCAAGGGCAGGGACCGAACCCGCAACCTCATGGTTCCTAGTCGGATTCGTTAACCACTGCGCCATGACGGGAACTCCTCATTTTAATTATTCTAACAGGTATTTCATTATGGTTTTAATTTACATTTCTCTAATGACTATGTTGAACAGCTTTTCATTGCTTATTTGCCATTCATGCCTCTTCTTTGGTGAAGTAAATATTCAGATCTTTGGTCTATTATTTTATTGGGCTGTTTGTTTTCTTGTTGAGTATAGGGAGTTCTTTATATATTCTAGACACATGTCATCTGTCAGATAAGTGATTTGCAAATAATTTCTTCCTATATATATGACTCATCTTCTCTTTCTCTCAGTTGCATCTTTTCATTCTCTTAACAAAAAATTTTCATTTTGATGAAGTCCAGATTATCAGTTTTTCTCCTATGGAACATGTATTTGATGTTGTATCTAATTAACCCATGGTCACTGATAGTTTTCCTATTATTTTTATTTATTGTTTTATTTTCTTCTAAAAGTTTCATTTAAGTATATATCGTGAGTTAATTTTTTGTATCAATCTTTATCTTTTAATTAGAACATTTAATCCCTTTATATAATGCAATAATTAATATACTTGAATTTGTACCTATCATGCTTGTTTTGTGCTTTCCACTCATTCCTCTGGTTCTATATTTATTTGGTTTTTTACTTTCTTTTGAATTATTTTTCCTCATTTCAATTTTTACCCTTCTACTAGTTTGGCTTTCATGTTCAGTTTTGTTATATTTTGTTTTGTTTTGTTTTCATGGCTAGTCAGCATGCTATTTAAAATGTGATCTTGAAGATCAGTATCAACCTAGCAGCTTGTTAGAAATGTAAATTCTTCAGTTCACCTCACTCCTGTATCTGACTTATGCATAGTTGTTTTGTTTGTTTGTTTGTTTGTGTGTTTTTTTTTTTTCTTTTGGTCATTTTAGGGCTGCACTGGTGGCATATGGAGGTTCCCTGGCTAGGGGTAAAATTGGAGCTGTAGCCACTGGCCTATGCCACAGCCACAGCAATGCAGGACCTGAGCCACATCTGCGACCTACATCACAGCTCATGGTAACCCCAGATCTTTAACCCACTGAGTGAGGCCAGAGATTGAACCTGTGTCCTCATGGATGCTAGTCAGATTCGTTTCCGCTGAGCCAGGATGGGAACTCCTAACTTGTGTTTTAAGTTCGCACACCTATCTCAGCAGGTTAAGAACCCAACATAGTGTCCATGAGAATGCAGTTCAATTCTTGGCCTCCATAGGTGGGTTAAGGATCCGGTGTTGCCGCAAACTGTGGTGTAGGCCGGTACTTGCAGCTCCAATTCAACCCCTAGCCCAGGAACTTCCATAGATAGCAAGCATTTTACATATTTTAATTCCATATACTCCCCTACAAGTTTTATGTTACTGCTGTCTTGTATTTTAAATCTTTTTTTTTTTAAACCCCAGAAGACATTATTCTTATTCTATACAATCAAGATTTGTTTAGCCTTAACCCCCCCTTTTTTTTGTCTTTTTGCCTTTTCTAGGGCCGCTCCCGCGGCAAATGGAGGATCCCAGGCTAGGGGTCAAATCAGAGCTGTAGCCGCTGGCCTACACCAGAGCCGCAGCAACGCAGGAGCTGAGCCGCATCTGCAACCTACACCACAGCTCACGGCAATGCCAGATCCTTAACCCACTGAGCAAGGCCAGGGATCGAACCTGCAACCTCATGGTTCCTAGTCAGATTCGTTAACCATTGCACCTCGACGGGAACTCCTAGCCTTACCCATTTTTACCACTTTCTTTGCTCTTCAATTCATTCTTTTCCCTGTCCCCCCTCCCCTTTTTTGACCACACCCACAGATTATGGAATATCCTGGGCCAGGGATCAAATCTGAGCTGCACCTGCAGCCTACACCATAGCTGTGGCAACACTGGATCCTTGACCCACTATGCTGGGCCAGGGATAGAACCGGCAACACCACAAAGACAAACTGGATCATTAATCCACTGCACTATAGTGGGAACTCTCATTTTTAAAACCTTTCATCTGAAATAACTTTCTTCTTATTTAAGCACATTCTTTAGAATTTCCTTTTATACTGCTATGAGGTACCACTTCACACCAGTCAGAATGGCCATCATTAGTAAGTCTACAAAAAAATCCTGGAGCGGGTGTGGAGAAAAGGGAACTGTTGATGTGGAGGGAACTGTTGGTGTGGAGAAAAGGGAACTGTTGGTGCAAATGTAAATTGATACAACCACTATGGAAAACAATATGGAGCTACCTTAGGAAATTATGCATAGAACTACCGTATGACCCAGAAATCCCACTCTTGGGCGTATATCCAGACAAAACTTTACTTGAAAAAGACACGTGCATCCACGTGTTCATTGCAGCACTATTCCCAATAGCCAAGACATGGAAACAACCTAAATGTCCATCGACAGATGATTGGATTAAGAAGAAGAGGTATATATACACAGTGGAATACTACTCAGCCATAAAAAAGAACAAAATAATGCCATTTGCAGCAACATGGATGGAACTAGAGATTCTCATATTGAGTGAAGTAAGTCTGGAAGAGAAAGACAAATACCATATGATATCACATATCTAGAATCTAATATAGGGCACAAATGAACCTTTCCACAGAAAAGAAAATCATGGACATGGAGAACAGACTTGTGGTTGCCAAGTGGCAGTGGGGGGCGGGGAGTAGGATGGACTAGGAACTTGGGGTTAATAGATACAAACTGTTGCCTTTGGAATGGATAAGCAATGAGATCCTGCTGTATAGCACTGGGAACTGTATCTAGTCACTTATAATGGAATATGATAATGTGAGAAAAAAGAATGTGTACATGTATGTGTGACTGGGTCACCTTGCTGTGCTGTAGAAAATTGACAGAACACTGTAAACCAGCTATAATGGAAAAAATAAAAATCATTATAAAAAAATAAAAATTTTTTAAAAAGAATTTTCTTTTATAAACATTGTGGAAACAAACTCACTTAGCGTATCTAAAAAGTCTTTTTTCACTTTTTTTTTTCTCTTTAGAGCCATAGGTGCACTCCTGAGAGATACTTTTTAATTTTAATTTAATTCTATGTTTTGGTCTTTTTTTTTTCAGAGTCGCATGTGCAGCATATGGAAGTTCCCAGGCTGGGGTCAAATGGGAGCTGTGGACGCCAGCCTACACCAAAGCCACATCAATGTGGGATCCAAACCGCATCTGCGACCTACACCACAGCTCACAGCAGGCAGTGCCCACTCTTTAACCCACTGAGGGAGGCCAGGGATTGAACCCACATCCTCATGGATACTAGTCAGGTTTGTTACTGCTGAGCCACGACAGGAACCCCTCACCTTTTTTGAAAAATATTTTTTCTGGGTACAAAGTTCTAAGCTGACAGTTATTTTTTTCTCCCGAGGAGACTTAGAAATCTAAGACAGTCATTTGGTCTTTGGCATTCTACTGTTTTACTGTTGTGTTAAAGTGAAATTATTTTATTTTTTTTTAATTTTGCTTGGAATTTAGTTGGCTTCTTAAACCTGTGTTTTGAAATAGATCAGTCCTAGAAAATTCTTAGCTATTGTCTCTTTAAATAGTGTCTCTGCACCATTTTCTCTTTCCTTTCTTTCCAGAACTCCAGTTAAATGGATGTATGTCCGAATGTCTTATTTATCCTCCATATGTGCTAACTACTCTTTCAGGTTTCCTTTCTTCTGTTTCTCTTTCATATATGCTGGGTAGTTTCTGTTGTCAGTCATAGCATTCAGTTTTTTTTTTTTTTTCACTTGTATCTAATTTGCTGTTAAGCTTGTTCATTACGTTGATTTCAATTACTGTGTTTTTCATTCATAGGAGTTCTATTATTTATTTATTTTTATTTTAAGGGCCTCACCTGTGGCATATGGAAGTTCCCAGGCTAGGGGTTGAATTGGAGCTGCAGCTACTGGCCTACACCACAGCCACAGCCTCTTGGGATCTGAGCTGTATCTATGACCATACTACAGCTCACGGCAACACTGGATCCTTAACCCACTGAGAAGGGCCAGGGAGCAAACGTGCAACCTCATGGATACTAGTGGGGTTCATTACTGCTGAGCCACAACAGGAACTCCTGTATTTTTCAAATCTACTAGGCTGTACGCTATAGTTTCTTATTTTGAATAATTATCCACTTTGTATTTTATTTCTTCAAAAAAAATAGTTATTTTACCTTCTGTGTCTGATAATTTAAATATCTGAAGTCTTTGTGGGAGTTTTCTGTTGTTTTTCTTGGATATTGTTTCTGCTGGTCCTCACCCAATAGTAACTTAAGTCTTGGGGTGCCTAATGTTTATTACTATGAGTTGCTTTTTTTAGAGAATCATTTGCGTGGTATTGAGATACACCCCTTCAGAGAAGATTTGCATTTGTTTCTTCTAAACACCCAAGGCCTAATCAACTTACCATAATGGCTTTTCTTGGACCTCTAGGCTGTAGATTATCACAAGGTTAGTTTTTCAGGAAGAGGATTTTTTTGGTCCTTGGTTCTGTTTAGAACCACAGGAATTTTCCTTGCAGTCATCTGAGGATGATTGGGTATGTGCGTTTTTCATTTCCACCTAAAGGGTCCAAGCTCTATTGGGAAAGAGGTTTCATAGAGGATAATCCAAGTCCGTGGCTTTGCCTTTTGTCCCGTCCCCCACCCCTGTTGAAGCCAAAGCTGAAGTTTACCAAGCCTGGGCAAAAGTGATCTCAGGACATAGGATTGAGCAACTCCAGGGACATCATTTCAGTGACTAGGATGTAAAGTGTGCCTCCTGGTGTTCTACACCTGGACAATGCTGTCCATTTATCTGTCTGGGTTCCTACTTCACTTCTGCTTGTGTTGATAATTCTTAGCTTTCTTGGTCACGCTTCAGTGCTTTTCAGAGGTTTAGGATTAAAAAAAAAAAAAATCAACCTTTTAAACTGTTTCCAGTAGGAAAGGCAGTCTGGATGACTATCCTGCCATATGCCTGGAAATAGAACTTTCAAAACTCAACTTTATATACATGAAAATTTATAGAAGTATCTGATAACCTTATTTGTTCAAATAATATTTTTTTATTCTGACACCAAACCTTTAATTAGGAACAGTTCAATGGAGTTATAAAGAATCCGTAGTCCCTGGTACTTAACTATTGCCTCATGAATTTTACCAATACATATATTGGATTCACACTGAAATACCAAAGTAGTTCAAAGGCTTAATAGTGACCACAATTTCTTTTTTTTTTTTTTAACATTTCTCAGAAAATGAGTACATTAAACCAGAATCGTGTGTCAGTTGCATAGAAAGTTGTGTCTCCATAGTTACGTTAAACATAACAAGTACAAAAGGGAAATGTCTTTCCGTGCTTGATAAGCTAAAAGGAAGTGAGTCTTGGTGTACTAGATTATATGGAATGTTTCCAAACTTTCGCTCAAGAATAGGTTTCAGATCCTCCTGTATTAGCCTTTACTCAACATAATTACTTAAGTAGTTATGGAAAAAAATACATGTGTAGTCAATGCTAAGACTCGGTGTATTGATATCATGTAGAAAAACATGATGCGGAGATCCTTTTTTGTGGTTTATTTAATTCTCTCTGTTATTTATAGTATTTGCTCTGAAGCATAACTCAATAAAGTTCTAGCAGCTAAAGGGAAAGGAAATCTGTCTCAGCCCAATATTGTATTATCTCAACTCCTCATTTGGAAAAAATTATAACACACTAAATCAGCCGTGGAGACCACAGAGTCCATTTGAGTCTGGCATAAAGTAGCTATTCAATAAATTTTTGTTGAATCAATTAATTAATGGACAGGATATAATGGGCAGTTGTAAGGAAAGCATGCAGTGGCTAAAATGTTGATTTGATCAAATTATGGGAAGAGCATTAAAGAAGGAAGATGCCTGGGATTCAGTCCCTGTTCTTAGGGCCCCATAGTACTATAGCCTTTGGTAATTCATAACCACCTTGGGCCCCAGTTTCTTCATCACTTGCCCTGCTCTTGGGTCAAACTGCATTGCAGCTCCCTGTACATGCTGTATGATTTCCCAATTCAGTGTTCTTGTCCTTACATCATCCATCTAAAATGCCTTCCCCATCACTGCCTTACTAAACCTACCTAGCCATGTCATCCTACTTCTTCGTAATCCACCTAAAACAAATACTCCCCTACCAAGCTTTCCTGACACCATCTCAGCCAGAAGTTACCTTTCCCTCTGATCTCACACAACATTTTTTCTCATTTAATTCAATGGTATCATTTAACACTTTATAACTTATATTGTGATCTTTTATGTAGGTATCTATACTACACCTCTTCTCTGGTAGGCTGGAAGTTCATGAGGGTAGGGCTCATGCCTGCTATATTTTGTAGTCCCTCCATAATACCTAGAAAAGTACGTCAAAGTTTATATATGATCAGTTAATATTTGCTAAATCTGAAAACAGGGAATGGTGATGTTTCTCTTGGTAATGAGTGAGGTCTGTGTCAGATGATAGCCAGAGGCTCTTTCCAACTTTTAGACCAATGATTGTGGAGTGCTAGTTATGAATAAGTAAAGAAGATTGTATAAGTTATTTACCCATTAGTGGGAGAAGAAAAGAGAATACTTGGATAGATCAGAGCCATTTAAAATAAGAGGGAAATTGATGATGCAGAAGTAGAAAGTGACAGGAGCAATAGAGATTATTCTAGTCTAGTCATTTTTAAAAGTTCTCCACTGCATATAGGAGTTCCCGTCGTTACGCAGTGGTTGGAGAATCCGACTAGGAACCATGAGGTTGTGGGTTTGATCCCTGGCCTTGCTCAGTGGGTTAAGGATCTGGCATTGCTGTGAGCTGTGGTGTGGGTCGCAGGTGTGGCTTGGATCCCTCATTGCTGTGGTCTGGCATAGGCCGGTGGTTACAGCTTGGATTAGACCCCTAGCCTGGGAACCTCCATATGCTGTGGGAGCGGCTCAAGAAAAGGCAAAAAGACCAAAAAAAAAAAGTTCTCCAATATATATATATTTTGTACAGCTGGTACAAAATATACCTGTGTACAGCTGGTATATTTTGTACCTAATTTTGAGAGATTCCCTGAGGAACTGAGCCAGAAAGTGAATTGCATTTTTAGATTATAGTTACCAATCTCATAGACATAATGTTGAGTAAGAGAAAGCACACACAAAATAGTCAATATTGTAGGATTCCATGAACTTCAAACCCAGAATTTTTTGGAACTTCAAAACTAATTTCTGGTGATAGAATTTAAAACAGTGGTTGCTCTTGGAGGGTGGTAACTGGTACAGGGCACAAGGGGTGTTCAGAGGTGCTAGCAATTCTCTATATGTTGTATGTACATGTAAGAATGTTTTTAGCTTATATGTAAGATTCGTACAGTTTATTGTGTAAATTGATGTAAGTTATACATCAATTAAAAAAAAAAGAATGCAGTTAACAAATCTGAGGATCCCATGAATCACTGATGAGCACGTTAAGGATAAATCTGAGCTATGCAGTATGTTTCCTAGAAAAACGAAGCACACTTTAAAAATTCTATAGTTTTCTTGGCAAACCTGTGACCAGATGGCCCTCATAAATAATGCATCAAAATATGGTTAGAAATAGAAGAATTTGTGATGTGTAATAAAATGGAAACAACCAGTGATCATATGGTTTATTCATTTTGACTTTCATTGTGATTTTTCCGGAAGAGCCAGGTTCATCAGTAAATTGTCCTGCATGAAGAACGAAATAAGTATCGTATGAGGAGACTTGCCGGCTATGAAACCTTGAATAAGTCACAGGCTTTCTGAGCATTGGATGCTTCCTCTGTTAAATGGAAAAATATGTTATCTGTTTAAAGATAGAGGATAGGATCAAGTGATGTCTCAAGACACCTTCCGGCTCTTAAAATCTGAGGCTTAGGGAAGTTGGAACTATGAAGAACAATTTGGGTTAAATCTTTCACACTATTGGAAGTAGGATGGAAAAATAAGTCACTTTAAAAATCTGTAATAATAGGCAACAAAAAGTGTAAGTGGAATTAGAGTCATGCCAAGTAGTAAGAGATCCAGGCAGAAAATACCCTTTCAGACATAGCCAGCTACATGAAACCATTTGCTCGTTTTCCCTTGGGATTTCCCTAGCCTTCAGCAAGGGGTTTACCTAATAATGATGTCTTTAAAAAAAAGAAAAGAAAAAAGATAAGGGAATGGTTTTGGATTTCAATCAAAGGAAGCATTACATTTTTCCTTTGTGGATTCATATTTTCAAAGAATAAATCCATTGCAGCAAATGCTATTTCATAAAATGTATGAGCAAAAAAAAGAACCCTATGTTTGGCTTAAATAAAATCTCACAACTAGGCGAACTGCATGGCATCATCTCTTTTTTCAACACTGGTAAGTGAGCATCAGGTCTGTTTTTGAACAGGACAGCTGAGGCCCCATGAGGCTAAATGACTTGCTTAAGGTCCTGCAGCTGGGAGAAGCACAGAGTAGAAACAGAAAGCCAGTTCTCGCCCGTCCATCCTATTATATCTTCTGCTGCACCAGGCTGCCCCCTGTGGTTCCTTTTGGATGACGTGAACGTCACGGAAGAGGCCAGAGGGACTTCAGCTGTACTTTGTTTTAAAAGCAATTGAGAAAGTGAGAAGCTAATGGAACTGGGAGTCAGAAGACCTGATCCCTTCCATTTACAACTGTGACTGTGGAAAATCATTTAATTTCTCTGAGCCTCCATTTCCTCATCTGAAACAGCACTTCATGCTGTCACTGAGGCAGAAATCAATAGGAGTAACCTATGAGAAAGCGAAAGCACTGTGTAAATTATAACCCAAAATGTGGTTAAAGTGGAGAGATTCTTATCTACTTGATAAATTAAGTAATTAATAATTACAAAACAGTAATACCTGGTAAAAATGCTCTGGCTGAATACATGTTAACAGCAGAGCTGCCATTAGCATGTATAAAAATCAATGATCCTGTAACAGGAAGTCCTTTTTTTTTGCCTTTTAGGGCTGCGCCCATGGCATGTGGAGGTTCTCAGGCTTGGGGTCAAATCAGGGCGACAGCTGCCAGCCTACACCACAGCCACAGCAACGTGGGATCTGAGTTGCATCTGTAACCTATGCCACAGCTCACAGCAACGCCAGATCCTTAACCCACTGAGTGAGGCCAGGGATAGAACCTGCAACCTCATGGTTTCTAGTGGGATTTGTTTCCACTGTGCCAAGATGGGAACTCCTGGAATGTCCTTTGTTTATTTATCACAATAGTCTAGCACAACTACTTTTAATAAATCTCCAAGGAACCGTCTCTAACATGTAAATGCTTATTGTAAAAAAAGCTTTATGTGAGGATGCTTGTCTCTATCCTCCTCCACACTTTGCATTATCAATCCTTTTATTTTGTTTATTTTATTTTTTATTTTTTGGCCCCATTCATAGTATGTGAGAGTTCCCAGGCCAAGGATCTAAGCTGTGGCACAGCAACAACTGAAGCTGCTGCAGTGACACCAGATCCTTAACCCACTGCAACAAAAGAGAACTTCTATCAATCCTTTTTTTTTTTTTTTTTGTCTTTTTGCTATTTCTTGGGCCGCTCCCGCGGCATATGGAGGTTCCCAGGCTAGGGGTCAAATCGGAGCTGTAGTCTCCCGCCTACGCCAGAGCCACAGCAACTCGGGATCCGAGCCGCGTCTGCAACCTACACCACAGCTCACGGCAACGCCAGATCGTTAACCCACTGAGCAAGTGCAGGGACCGAACCCGCAACCTCATGGTTCCTAGTCGGATTCGTTAACCACTGCGCCACGACGGGAACTCCTCTATCAATCCTTTTAAATTCGTGAATCCAAAATGATAAAAATGGTGTCCTATCATTATTTTAATTTCCATTTTCCTGATTATTAGTGAGGTGTGACTTTTCTTACTGGAAGTGTAAACTGATAAACCTTTATGGAAGTCTGCTTGATAGTACCAAGTAAAAATTTCAAGCCAGAAATTCCATTTTTCATTATCTTCCTTAGAAAAATAATGCTCACATAAATACACATAGAGAGACATTCACGGTTTTTCACTATAGCATTGTCTGAAGTAGCAGGAAACTAAAAGCAACCCAAATAACCATCAACAGGAGTGGTCAGATAAACTGGAATATCCAAACCATGGAAAATTGTGTAGCAAGTGTTAAAGAATGAAGTGGAGCTTCAACATGAGAAAAAAAGTGAGTTGCAGAATAATATGTGCAATAGAACATCATTTACTTAGAAAATGAAAACAGAACTATTTGTATAGCCTATATATGCATGTAAATGATAATAAGCAAATGTCTTGAGAGTTACATGACAAACTAAATACAGGTTACCTAGGGGAAAGAGACCATGTGTGAGCTGGAGGCCAAGGGAGACTTTTTTGTAGTCTTTGTATTGTTTAGATCTTTAAAACAAGAATGTATTTGTGTATTACATGATAATGATAAAATAGAGTTAAAATGATACTGAAGATTAAACTAAAAATTTTAAAAAGAGAACATAATTAGTTCAACATGAGGAACAACTTTTAGGTTATAGAAATTTCTTGGATTTTCTAGAGTTTGCAAGATAAGACTAAAGCTAAATTAATATGATTGTCCTTCAAGTGAAGAGGTAAAAATGCAGTCAAAAATCAAAGTCATCTAGGAGGTTCCCGTCGTGGTGCAGTGGTTAACGAATCCGACTAGGAACCATGAGGTTGCGGGTCTGGTCCCTGCCCTTGCTCAGTGGGTTAACGATCCGGCGTTGCCGTGAGCTGTGGTGTAGGTTGCAGACGCGGCTCGGATCCTGCGTTGCTGTGGCTCTGGCTCCGATTTGACCCCTAGCCTGGGAACCTCCATGTGCCTCCGGAGCGGCCCAAGAAATAGCAAAAAGACAAAAAAAAAAAAAAAAAACCAAAAAAAAAAACAAAGTCATCTAGTATATCTGGATATTTGATATCATGTAGAAATTGACAATTTTTCTTTACTCTTGTCCAGATAACAAGTAGACACAGATTGAGGTTTACCCTTCATGTCCCTGGTTTTAATTTACTTAAACAATTGTTGTAGCTTTTAATATTTTAAATTAAGTAGAGTACATTTCAATGAGCTCGACCCTCTTTTTTTTTTTTTTTTTTTTTTTGTCTTTTTGTCTTTTTGCCATTTCTTGGGCCACTCCTGCGGCATATGGAGATTCCCAGGCTAGGAGTCCAATCAGAGCTGTAGCCGCCGGCCTTCACCGGAGCCACAGCAACGCGGATCCGAGCTGTGTCTGCGACCTACACCACAGCTCAGAGCAACGCCAGATCGTTAACCCATTGAGCAAGGGCAGGGATCGAACCGAAACCTCATGGTTCCTAGTCGGATTCGCCAACCACTGCACCACGACGGGAACTCCTTGACCCTCTTTTTTGGCACTGACTTCTTTCTCTGATCACAAAAGGAATGGTGGTGCGTCCTTAACCATTCCTGTGCTTCCTGAATTCCATAAGATTGTTTCCTCCCTTTGTCCCTTTATCTTTAAGGATGTTGTTCTTCTTTGGGTGCTTCAACATCCCTTGTTTTCTCCCTTAGCCTGGTCTACCCATCTGTAATTAGTCCTTTCATTAAAACTCTTTATTTGATCCATCGTGGGTGAAACTCCTTTTCTTCTGGGAGCCTGACAGACAACGCACTTCTAAAATATATTCTTGATAGATGTTGCCAAATTGAGTTGCAGAAAGATTCTGTCCATTTATATTTCCATTAGTAGCTTGCAAAAGCCTGATGAGATGAGCTTTTAAAGTTGCAGTAGATTTTTGAAGGCATTCAGTCTCCTGTTTATTATCTGGTAACTTCCTCTCCGATGTCCCCCACAGGCAAAAGTTTCTGCCATAGGTCATCTAAAGAAAGGTCATGCACTACAAAAGTGAAAGTATTGGGATAAGCAATTGCGTGTCATTTACAATCCTGAAATTCACAATGCAAGGGACCCAGATTGTATTGTGAGAACGATTCTTTTGACTGACACCTGTGAATAGGGAAGAACACATTCTGCCAGCACACACAGTAGGGTGAAGTTTGGGATATCAGCTCGTATGCAGACAACAGCTTTAACACTAACCCAGGAAGGTAGTGGGGATGCAGTGCTACTGCCTGTCAGGTCTTAGTATTCACTTGGTGGAGAGCAATTTGCAGGCACATGGATTTTGAGGAGAAAAAATCCACAGAGACATCCTCTTCCCTTCTCAAATGAGAGACAACTACACTTACAGGCCTTTTATACAATGGTTGCTAGAAAGTAGTTGACATTTTAGCCAAGTGATGTTTATACTATGGTTGATTCAAAACACAGGTGGAGGAAACATTGTGCTTTTCTACTTTCTTGCAAAATACTGAGACACCTAGTGGGCACAACATGAAAACGTCTTTATGGAAAACGGTGAGTTCAATCAATACTCAGGTAAATGATATTCAATAAATGCCTCAATGCTTAATTCTACAAAGTATTCTTACTAGAGAAATACCCGGAGCCAGGATTCAGACCAACTATTGACTCATATTGGATTATCAAGCTACATTATTACCATATATTTTACAGCGCTTGATCATTTTCAGAGTCCTTTAAACACAAAGTTTCTTTCCATAATAGTACAGTAGTCTCCCCCACCAGACTGTGGGCTCCCTGAGGGTATAAGCCACCCTAGTTTCCTCCCAGTGCTAGCTCGGTATCTAATATATCAAAATCAGAGGCTGAGCAAAGTTTGATGAGCTCAATTCAAGAGGTGGGATAATTTTTGCGTGTGTGTGTGTGTGTGTGTGTGTGTGTGTGTGTGTAAAACAAAAGCTCAGAGAGTAGAGATAGTTGCCCTCCAGCTAAATACGTAGACAAGCTAGCTGTGAACCACAGCCTGAACCCCTTGACTTTTGCCCTTGCCCAAACTGACCATGTGGGAAAGCCCCCTTGCTCACAGTTTATGAAAGCCCATTGGCTTTCTCCTCTGACTTGCATTAGTAGCATCCATCTTTATTCTGTTGCTGCAGACATTTTTGGAAGCTCATAATGTTTAAGTCAGAGGTGGTCAATCCATGACCGATGTGAGGCCCCATCGGGAGACCTTCCCCAGAGGATTTTCCATGTTAGGTTAACTGGTATCAGAGTCCTTTTTCATCTTATAGTGGGGTTTGTGCATTTCCAACTTTATAGATCACATGTTTAATCAGCTAGCCTAGATGGAGTAATTTACTTATGTTACCAAGACTTAGCTAAGGGACTTGTAAATCCTAAGGTGTCCCTGGCTGGGCTTTGCCTTTCGAAAGCAACTTATTAAAAATATTTGAGAGTTTCTTGATGGCCTAGAGGGTTAAGGACCCAACATTGTCACTGCTGTGGTTAAGGTTCGATCCCTGGCCCAAGGACTTCTACATGCCACCAGCAAAGCCAAGAAAAAAAAAAAATCTTTATCACATAGTATATAAAAGTGTAAAAATTCCTGGGAGATCATCTGGGTCATTGTTTCTCAAACCGGGGTTTGTGGACCTTCGGGAGTTCTACTCATGAGTTCTTGGGGTCTAGAAGTTCTCTATGAATATTTAAAATTTTAGATATCTGTGCTGTGATCTTTTAAAGTTAATATAAATGCCTTCTAAATCACCTAGCCAGCCACTTCATAAGTGGATCTGAACGCAAGGATTTACTATCCCACACAGAATATTTATCTTGGTACCTGGTAATCAACTAAAATAATACTATGTAACTTTTTTAAAAATTGAGAGAGATATAATTCCCACAACCATAAAATCCATCCTTTTGGGAGTTCCTGTCGTGGTTCATCAGAAACCAATCTGACTAGCACCCATGAGGATGCAGTTTCCATCCCTGGCCTCACTCACTGGATTAAGGATCCAGCATTGCTGTGAGCTGTGGTGTAGGTTGCAGATGCGTCTTGGATCTGGCATTGTTGTTGCTGTGGCATAGGCCAGTGGCTACAGCATGGATTTGACCCCTAGCCTGGGAACTTTCATATGCCTTGGGTATGGCTCTAAAAAGAAAAAAAAAATTCCATCCTTTTAAAGTATACAATTCAGTAGTTTTTAGTAAATTCACAAGGTTGATGACTCACAATCATCACCACATGTTTTTGAGGTTCATCCATGTTGTAGCATGTATCAGCCCTTCATTTTTGTTTTATGGCTGAATATTTTCCTGTCGTATCCCATTGGTTTTTTTTGTTTGTTTTGTTTTTGTTTTTTTGTTTTTTTATGTTTTATTTATTTTTTTATTATTACTCAAATGAATTTATCACATCTGTTATATCACATATAGTTGTATTCGTATCCCATTGTTTATTCATTCTTCACTTGATGGACATTTGGTTTACTTCCACTTTCTGACCATCGTGAGTAATGTTCCTATGAGACATTCTAGTTCTGAGTTATAAAAATTCAGGTCTGAGAGTTCCCACTACGACACAGTGGCTTAAGGATCCAAGTTGTCTCTGTAATGGTGTGGGTTCGATCCCCTGCCTGGCTCAGATTAAGGATCTGTCATTGCTGCAGCTGTGGTGTAGGTGGCAGCTACGGTTTGGATTCAATCCCTAGCCCAGGAATTTCATATGCTGTGGGTGCAGCCATGAAAAAAGAAAAATTTCAGGTAACTCTTCAGATATGTTCTTGGGCCCATGACTTCTCAAATTTGAGAAATACTGCCCCAAGATGCCTCCATTGCTTAATAAATGAATTGATCAGGTCTCACAGAGTTAATGGAAGCTTCTGTGATTCGTAGCACAAGCCTGGTGTCTTATCTATCAGACATGGACCTTTTGATTTAGGACCTTCCCAGGTTATCTGGTTTTTGAAGGGTGAGTATCACCATTAGCAGTATAGTTAACCCTTAACTAATAAGTCTGGTGTATGCCCATCCAGTACAGATGCTTGGCAGCTTTTAATTCTCTAAACTCTTGGCCTGAATACCAGTAATATTTCTTCAGGCTAAAAGCCAGCAAAAAGAATCACCTGGCCAAATATCCCCATTCAGCCTGCTTTTCTCCAAGTGGCCTCCCAGGGGAGCTCTGTGGACAAACAAAGCTTGTTGACCTAGTTTGAAGGCCTGGAAAATTATCATGTGAGTCACTGGGACAACAGAGCTAAGTGCCAAGCCCTTGAGAAACTATACACACAGGTTTCCAGTGTCATTTGTGTCCCAGTAGGGTGGGACCTGGAATCCCAGGGAAGCTGGCCCCTTTTCACCCAGCTGCTCCTCCAAGTGGTTTCCAAGCTCCTTGGCTCTGTGCATGGTGCTGCAGAGGCCCATTCCTGTTTTGCTCCCAGTGGGCTTTGACTCCAGCACTTCAGAAAGTGACAGCTCAGTTGTAGGAAAGCAAAACAAACCCAGATCTTAGAGGAAGACATGTAGTGTTGTTTGGAGCAAGGCCACAGGCTCTCTCTGGGAAGGAAGTGCTGAAACAGCTATAAAACTTTCAAATTAAAGACCAGGCATCCAGAGGTAGTATTTTAAAATAATACACGAGTGAGGCTGGGCCTTGCAAAAGAGCACCTCCAAATTACGTAAGGGGTGTTTTATAATGTTCTGAAGATGCTACTTCCCAAATTACACAAAGAGCTGGAGAAACATGGCCAGAAAAAGCAATGCAGGTAAAACTTGTTACATTTACATAGGGTGGACAGTTTGCAGCTTAGATAGTTTGATGTCAGAAACAGTGCTGAAAGCTTTACTAGTCCTCAAATAGCTCTCCCATGGGTATAAAGAACTACTGGGGAAAGGTGAGTACCAAAATTGGGGCTTCTCAATATCCAGTACAGCCTGAGGACAGGGGGGTAGGTATTGACAGCAACAGCTGAGGAGAAAGGTCACCCCTGACCTTTATCTTTTCTTTCTTTCCTTCTTTCTTTTTAAAAGCAACATCTTATTCCAAGACTTATTCTAGAGTGTTATTTTTTATTTTTGGTTTTTTTTTTCTTTTCTAGGGCCACACCTGCGGCACATGGAGGTTCCCAGGCTAGGGGTCTAATCGGAGCTACAGCTGCCGGCCTATGCCACAGCCACAGCAACTTATTCTAGAGTCTTAATCATCAGGAGAATGCAGTTTTAACACATAAGTTGATCCAGGATTGAATAATTGTATAAATTCATGTTTGGTGGGTGTTTTAAGAGAGTGACTGCCTGAAAAATTCCTCCCTCTGTAGGAATGGCACCTGAAGTCTCTCTCCTTCATGGTTTTGGAGGATTAACTTTTGTGCCTGGAGTAACTAGAAGACCATTTGATTACCCAGTTTTTGGTCTCTTTAGCCCACTGCTCTCTCTCCCTCACTTCTGACTTTCTCCCTTTATCCTTTGTGCTTCTGTCTACTTCTGACAGATCTGGCAAAAATACAGCAGATTTGCAGAAACAGGCTGTTCACTTCCCACCCTGGTGCTGTCACTGCAGATTGCTTCAGAGCTGCTGTCTCCTGGGCTTGGACAACGTGTCAGCATCCGTCTTTGTCATCACAATCCCGGTGTTGCCCTGGGTGCTGGGTGCCTTGCAGAGCCAGCAGGCCAGCCCCAGGCATGCCCTCTGGGTATTTTGGCAGAAGACTGAAGGGGAACTAGAGAGACTGTTCAGAATTAGACAATAAAGATAAAAGAGGGGCAGAATCAGGCAAAGGTAAGTATTTCATGTGTCAAACTGTATCTTCCTAATACACGACTGTAATGTGCTAGTAGCCCTCTCCATTAGAACTTTCTGTGATGATGGAAGTGTTCTACACCAGTGCTGTCCAATGTGGTAGCGACACATGGCAATTGAGCACTTGATATTGTTGAATTTAATTTTAATTGATTTAAATAGTCCCATATGGGGAATTCCGTTGTGGCTCAGCAGGAACAAACGTGACTTGTAGCCATGAGGACGCACGATCCCTGGCCTTGCTCAGTGGGTTAAGGATCTGGCGTTGCGGTGAACTGTAGCATAGCTTGCAGACGTGGCTCGGATCTAGCATGGCTGTGGCCTAGGCTGGCAGCTACAGAGCCAGTTGGACCCCTAGCCTGGGAACTTCCATATACCACCGGTGCAGCCCTAAAAAGACAATAAATAAATAAATAAATAAATAAATAAATAAATAAATAAATAAATAAATAAATAAAAATAGTCACATATGACCAATGACTAGTGACCTGGAGATACTAGTGTTTTAAATGATAGTAGAGAAAAAGTAGGAGGCCAGACATTGGTGTTTGAGTCCTGGGTTCAAAACCTACCTCTCTTCAGAGTTCCCTAGTGGCTGAGTGTGTTAGGAATCTGGTGTTGTCGCTGTAGCAGCTTGGGTAGCGTGTTCGATCCCTGGCCCAGGAACTTCCACATGCCACAAGTGCAGCCAAAAAATAACAAATAAACCAGCTCTCCTATGTTATTAGCTTGTAACCCAAGGAAAGACACCTAACCTCTCTGTACCTCTTTTTACATGGCTGTGAGATAGGGCTAATAATGTCTACCTTATGGTAGTACTGGGATATGTAAGGGGAATGGGGCCTTGGGTGGGAGGAAGGAGTCATTTACCAGTGTATGCAGTCAACAAAATTGGCAACATGCTGTCTGGGAGAGGCAGAAGGCAGCTGGGGATGTGTAACCTTTTCACAAACCAGGGTGTGGATTAACACCTGTGTTGCCAAATTGTTGCAGTTGTGTTAGGCTCTCACATTCATAGCTCCTTTTCCTTTTTCAGTGTTTTCATTGGAATCTTCCACTTTTATGCTGAGAAGCAGGCAAGGCAAAAACTCTGGATTCAGTTTGCAGGTGAGGAAACAGAGACCCAGAGAAAAGACACTAATTGCCGGAAAACATTCAGTGATCATGTGACATTTGTCCTGGTGTTGACCTATTCACAGAAGCAGGTAACAAAATTCTGTTCTCTAGAAAGCAACAATTGTAATCTCTGTCACCAGAGAATCCCATACAAGGCCCCCGCCCCTTGACTAAGAAGAAATGTTTTTGTCCTGCTTTCTCATCCTTTTTCCAGCTGAGTCTGTAAATACCTGCTACTCAGACACTCAGAATATTTCAGTGGCTCCAGATTTTAATCTGACCTTTGCACAGCCATTTGCCTATACTGTCATGCCTGTAATTATATAACTGCTTTATTTTAATGCCTGTAAATAGGAGCTCAGTCATCTAAGAAAAGTTCAGGAAAAGCAGAACCATAGAACTAAAACTCAGTAAAACCATTTCCCATCTTGTGCACAACCACGCCCCCTGTTGATTGAGGCATGCCAGTTTAAAACAAACAAAAAAATTCTCAGAGTTCCCTAGCATCCATGAGGATTCAGGTTCGATCCCTGGTCTTGCTCAGTGGGTTGAGTATGTGGCCTTGCCGTGAGCTGTGGTGTAGGTCGAAGATGCAGCTTGGTTCCCGAGTTGCTGTGGCTGTGGTGTAGGTCGGCAGCCACAGCTCCGATTTGACCCCTAGCCTGGGAACCTCCATATGCTGTGAGTGTGGCCCTAAAAAAAAATACAAAAAAAAAAAAAAATTCTCAAGTTCTTGTTGTGACTTCGAGGGTTAAGACCTGATGTAGTGTCTGTGGGGATGTGAGTTTGATCCCTGGCTTTGCCAGTGGGCTAAGAATCCAGTGCTGTGGTGCAGGTCAGATCTGGTGTTGCCATGGCTGTGCATGATTCGACCCCCATCCTGGAAACTTCCATATGCCACAGGTCCATCCAGCTGTAAAAAGAAAAAGAAAAAAAAAATTTCTCTACAGCTTGATTGAGGTAAAATTGATGTATGATAAAGTGCACTATTTAAAGTGTACAGTTTAATGAATTTTAATGTGTGTATATGCCTATGAAACCACTACAGTCAAGATCAGAGATGGCTTTTCCATCTCAGAGTCTAAAAGGGTGTGTGCTCCCAGTTCAAAACTAACTGGTAACAAAGTGAGACCTGGAGTTCCCGTCATGGCTCAGCAGAAATGAACCTGACTAGCATCCATGAGGCCACAGGTTCAATTCCTGGCCTCGTTCAGTGGATTAAGTATCCGGTGTTGCCGTGAGCTGTGGTGTAGGTTGCAGATGTGGCTTAGATCTGGTGTTGCTGTGGCTGTGGCATAGGCTGGCAGCTGTAGCTTCAATTTGACCCCTAGCCTGGGAACCTCCATATGGCACAGGTGTGGCCCTAAAAGACTAAAAAAAAAGAAAGTGTGCCTTCCTCTTCTGAGTAACAATACTGGCCCCTGCAGGGCCATCTTTATTTCAATCTCTGTTATCATTGAAGAGGCAGCTCTCCATTTGACCTCTATGTGGCTTTTCCTTCTTGCCCACAGTTACAACATTCTCTTTTCAGTTTCAGGTCCCTTTTTCTGCTAAATCATCCACTTCTTATCTACAAGCCCCCTTTCAATCTTAAAAATGAACAAAAGCAAAACAAAAAAGTCAATACTTCTTCCTGCCTCCTCCTCATTCCTCCCTTCAGTCACTCATGGCTCCCTCTCCTGCCCCCTAGTTAGTTCATGGCCACACTTCCAGAAATAGTTGCTCATATTCACTCTCTCCACATCCTCACTTCCTCCTCTCCCTCAAAGCCACCCCGCCCCCTTGCTGCACAGATACCTTTCTTGGCCAGGTCACTCACTAACCTCCCTGTTGTTGCTACATCCCATGAACCCATCTCAGTCCTTATCATACTCTGACACCATTGACCACTGTGTCCTTTGGTTGGTTGTTTTTACAAAAGTAACAGATGCGCTTTTTTTTTTTTTTTTTTTAAGAGTCAAATACTGAATAAAAACATTAAGACTCTCCCCCTGCCGCCCTACTGCAGACAGAGCCACTGTCACAAGAACCCTCAGCTACTAGACAGCCACCCCAGGTAGCTGCCCAAAGCATAGCATAGCCTCAGGAAGTCCCAGAAATTAGTCCCTGTAGACTTCTAACTTGGGAAAAATCTCTTACTTGCCCTATCATAAACACCAGAGAAGCTAAGAAATGTTTATAAACAAACACACAAAGAAAAAGAGAAGAAAGTGCATATAGTAACTCTCCAACTCTGGTTTCAATATGTCTTAAAGGTGACATGGTGGCAGGGTCTGCATGACTCATCCCTGTCGGTCTCTCCAGGCAGGAAGCCTTTCTGGCCCTGGTTTTCCTGATAGCAGCCCTTTGTTTTCCCCTTATCCTTGGGAGAATGATAGGAATGAAGAATATAGGGCCCCCGGGACCTTGTGAGGCTGACCTAGCAGCCATCAAGGTTTATAGTCTTGTAGACAAATACACAAAAATGGGTTTTTTATGACCAGTGTTTTTTACCCAAGATAAAGTACAAAGCAGGACATAAGAATCACCCACCCAAATCTCACCAACCAGAATAGCACCATAACAGTTTTGGTGAGCATATTTAAATGTGTCTCTATTCTGTGTATACACTTAGAGGTATATATACAGTTTCACATACATGGGATCATGATTTACAAGTTATTCTGTAACTACTGTTTTCACTCGGAACATGCAATGGATAGCTTTCCAGGTCAATAACTATAGACTAACACTGTGATTGCTACTGCTCGCCTGCCATTCAGAATATTTACGAGCCATGATTTACTCACCCAGCCTCTTATTGTTGGGCAGTTAGGTGGTTCGCATTTTTTGATATCATATACTACACAGTGATAAACATTCTGTGTTCAGCTTTTAGCTTTTGTACAATTTTCTCCTCAGGCTAATTTGTAGAAGTGGACTAGCTCCATACAATGGTGTGTACATTTCACATTTTGACACAGTTAGGCTAACTTCCTTCCAGAAATGTTATGCCAATTTATTTTCCCACCAACACTGAATTTAAAAGCATCTTTTCCCCGCGTGCGGCGTGTCTCGCCGCGCGTCCGGACCGGGGTCCGGTGCGGAGAGCCTTTTGACCTGGGAAACGGGGCGCGGCGGGAAAGCAAGGCCGCCCCCTCGGCCGCCCGTCACGCACCGCACATTCGTGGGGAACCTGGTGCTAAACCGTTCGCAGACGACCTGCTTCTGGGTCGGGGTTTCCTACATAGCAGAGCAGCTCCCTCGCTACGATCTATTGAAAGTCAGCTCTCGACACAAGGGTTTGTAAAACAAAAAAAAAATAAATAAAAATAAAAATAAAAACATCTTTTCCCCACCATCACCAACACTGGGTTTTATCCATTGCTGGTTTTAGATATGGTTTTGTCGACCGAGTTTGATCAATTTGAGTATTTTTCCTTCAATAAGTTAACCTCATTCACACTTATTATTTTAATTATTATGCATAGTTTTAGTTCTATAATCTTATTTTTGGTTTCGATTTTTTTTTTTTTTTTTTTTTTTGTCTTTTCTAGGGCCGCACCTGCGGCATATGGAGGTTCCCAGACTGGGGCTGTAGCCACCGGCCTACACCAGAGCCACAGCAACGCGGGATCCGAGCCGCGTCTGCAGCCTACACCACAGCTCACGGCAATGCCGGATCCTTAAGCTACAGAGCGAGGCTAGGGATTGAACCTGCATCCTCATGGTTCCTAGTCGGATTCGTTAACCACTGAGCCATGACGGGAACTCCTGGTTTCGATTTTTATGCTTCTTTGGCATATCTTTATTTTTCTACTTTTCAGTAGACTTTTCTACTTTTCTCTGTTTTCTTTCTGGTAGTTTTGAGGGTAATGTTGCTTGCTTTTAACTCTGTAAATGGACATTTGTGCCTGTCATTATATACCTAGAGACATCTTTCTCAAACAGTATAATATTTACTTCTTTCTAAAAATACCTAACATTCATTGTATGTTTTCTGTGTCCTCATGACAACCCTATGAGGTAGGTAGTGATGTGTTTTCTTTTCTTCCTGCATCTTGCCCATATCTCCAGACCTGGGTCATCTAATCTGAGGGGTGTGTGTATACTTAAAATTCCTTTGGAAGTTAAAATCATACCCTGGTTGGATCTGAGCTCAATTAGCTCCTCCTGCCCAATGGGGCAACTATGGCTATTTCTGTTTAGAACCATTAACTGTCCTTCCCTCCTTCCAGCCCAACAATCGACAGTATCCCAAGGGCATTATTTTTAAACCAGTCCAAGCTGTGCTGGTATACACGGCACTTCCACGTGGTTAATCTCATTGGGTCCTCACAGCAAGCCTCTAGAATAGCCTCTCATCTCCCCGAGGTTTCAAGAAAGCAGGTGTGGGAGTTCTCGTCGTGGCTCAGTGGAAACGAATCTGACTAGTATCCATGAGGACACAGATTCAATGCCTGGCCTCACTCAGTGGGTTAAGGATCCAGTGTTGCCATGAGCTGTGGTGTAGTCGAAGATGCAGCTCGGATCCTGTGTTGCGGTGGTTGTGACTGTGGCGCAGCCTCAACCCCTAGCCTGGAAATCTCCATATGTGGTGGATGTTGCCCTAAAAAGACAAAAGGATAAAAAGAAAAACGAAATGAAAGCATGTGTGATTTGTCTTTGTGATTAGAATTTTGTGGATGCATTTGGCTAGTGTCCTTTGATAGCCACATTAAAAAAAAAAAAAAACAGTGAAACTATCCCAAGCGAGATAATCCAAAACACCAAATTAAAGTTATTTAGGCCCTTGCCAAAGAATATGACTTTAATTGGATGCTAGTTAGTTCTTATATCTCTGTTGAAAGAAGTTATATTTATGGAAAATTGCTTGGAGTATATAAAAAGTCCATCCATCTCTGTAAATTAGCATTTTCTAAAAGGGGTTGATTGGATGTTGTGTAGGATGTTAATTAGGTGTTACATGAAAAATGAACATGGTCAACTAATGATGGAAAACACTGAGTTTAAGTTGTTCATGGAAACTGCTTGGAGAGTTGCCTTTAATAGGCTAGTGTGAACCTTGAATCTCTAAGATGAAGAGATCATATGCAAACTGATTTGACCTCTATTAATGTCTAATAGGGTATGAATGTTCTGTGGAACACAATGTGAGAAACACTGATGGGTAGAAAATGGTCTCCGATCCCCAAACACCTCTAAATATTAACAGAAGAAAATAAGTCCAGGTCTGCCAAGGATAAAGCAGTTTCTGGAGAGAAATTGAAAACATTTCATTTATTTGCTTTCAGAATTAAGAACAAAGATCTTAAGATCATAAAACTTGATTTGATTTGCATGAGAAGGGGAACCACTATTTCATGGATACTTATTCTCTGCTGGCTCTTTCACATACTTTATCTCAGGCAATCCTGACAACTCTGGGGTAGACCTCATTTTACTACTTCACAGTTAAGGAAAGTAAAGTTTAGAAGGAATAATAATAATTTTCTTAAGGAGTTCCCGTCATGGAGCACTGGAAACAAATCCAACTAGGAACCATGAGATTGTGGGTTCAATCCCTGGCCTTGCTCAGTGGGTTAAGGATCCAGCCTTGTTGTGAGCTGTGGTGTAGGTTGCAGACGTGGCTCAGATCCTGAGTTGCTGTGGCTGTGGTGTAGCTGTAGCTCCAGTTAGACCTTTAGCCTGGGAACCTCCATATACTGTGGGTGTGGCCCCCCCAAAAGCAAAATAATAATAATAATAATAATAACAATAATAATAATAATTTGCTTAAGATCCATAGTCCTTGGAAGTGAGAACTAGGATTTGAATCCCTGTCTGTCTGACTTGAAGCCTATGCTCTATCCTGTATATCATGTCTCAAATTATTTAAAAATATTTTTCAATATTGGAAAGCCAGGGGTAAGAAACAGAGGGAAGGTAAGGGAAGAAAATGAGAGGAGAAAGAGACAGAAATGGATCAAGAAAGGGAAAGGCAGACAGAGGATCCAAGAGAGAAAGCCTGGCTTGTTGTAAGATAGAGGCATGGAGCTGTACAAAGAAAGAAAGGCACAGGGATAGATGTGTATTTTTAAAAATGCAAACACAATTCCTAGGATTTTACACACAGAAACAGACACACAGAAGCGGACTGATGTTTGCACAAAGATATCCCTCTTCTAAAAATGAAGGCCTTTGTGATAGTAATCCCAAAGGTAAACGTAGTTAAAATCATCAGTTAACATATTTTAATTTCTGTTTCAGGTTGGAAAGTGTAGATGTTTTTGAAACTATATCTTCTTGATTTTTGGTTAGA
The DNA here is from genome assembly GCF_054392235.1 of Sus scrofa. NCBI lineage: Eukaryota > Metazoa > Chordata > Mammalia > Artiodactyla > Suidae > Sus > Sus scrofa. Next base: position 174,638,616 of record NC_139383.1, read on the forward strand.
AAAAAATCTCTACTGTTCTTGGGAAATAGGGAATGCCACATTCCATAGGAGAAAATGGTCCCAGGAAAAGCATTCCTATCTTGATATCCTAAGAAGGATATCACTAATAAAGACTTTCAAAGCCAGATGCTATTATTGAGATTATTAGTCCGGACATCTGGTCTGATATTTGCTCTGTGTATTAGATGGAATTAAGATAAGAGCCAAATCTGTCGTGGGAGTGGAAAGGCCTTCTTCTTCTTTTTGCTAAAATGTAGGGATTATAGCTAAATAAAGTGCTTTATGCAACACCCAGAGTGATGTTTAAAGTTTAGGCTTTTGGAGGAGTTCTCTGGTGATCTAGTGATTAGGATTTGGCAATTTCACCACTGTAGCCTGGGTTCAATCCCTGATCTGGAAACAGATCCCACATGAAACCACTGTACACACAGAGAAAAAAAAATTAAGCTTTTGAAATGAGACTGTTGATTGCTTTTTTCCTTTACAAGTAAAGGTCTTCGACGATAAAGATGGAGATAAGGAATCCCTAGTGATTTGGCTAAAGACATGCTAAAAACCAATTTTATAGAAAATAGTTTTGTTCAAATGAGCAATTAATGAAACATATCTTCTCATTTGTCTATGTATTTATAAACTTTGGTACCATGGAGTGATTTAAAATTATTTATTTAGCTTTTTAGGGCTGCACCTGTGGCATATGGAAGTTCCCAGGCTAGGGGTCAAATCAGAGCTATTGCTGCGTGTCTACACCCCAGCCACAGCAACACCAGATCCGAGCTTCGTCTGCACCATGGAGTGATTTTATAACTGTGTGCATCTGTCTGAATATTTGCCTCTTTTCTTTTTATTTTAATTCCTACTGGGCTGTCAGCGAGCTATTTTCTCTAAGCTCTTTGCAGGTTTACTGTTATTTACCAGTCCCTTTTCTCACAATTGCTTTGGGCACCCTCTCCCTCCCTCATTCAGTTTCTTTCTTCTAGTTCAGTTTCTTTCTTCCTGAGTATAGTCTTTTAATAGTGTAAAAAGTGAATTTTCAGAATTGTACATCTGGAAATGTCCTGAGTGAGAGTGTAGAGAAGTCTGATATTCTAGGTCATTGTTCCTCAGCACTTTGGAAATAATATTCCCATCTTTGGACACCTATTTTTGCTCAGGAGAAGTCTGCTGTGAATCTAATACATAGCCATGAGTTTGAAGATAATAAGCTTTATCATCTCTCTGGCAGTTTTAAGATTTTTTTCCCACTGACTGTGATATTCCACAGTTTCACTCCACTGTGCCTAGGCAAAGTGTGTTATTTTTCCTGCTTGTCTGGTGGGCCTCTCCAATTAAAAAAATAATAATAATAATTGGAGTTCCCATCATGGCGCAGCAGAAACAAATCTGATTAGGAACCATGAGGTTGCAGGTTCGATCCCTAGCCTCGCTCAGTGGGTTAAGGATCCAGCGTTGCCATGAGCTGTGGTGTAGGTCGAAGATGAAGCTCTGTGCATTGCTGTGGCTCTGGCATAGGCCGGCGGCTACAGCTCTGATTGGACCCCTAGCCTGGGAACCTCCATATGCCATGGGTGCGGCCCTAAAAAGAGAGACAAAAAGACCAAAAAAAAAAAAAATCCTTAAAACTTCACCCATATTTCTCCAAATAGTATCTTCCCCTCCTCCAATTTTCTTTATAACTTTTATTGAATGTGTGTGAGATCTTCTCATTTTATCCTCTATGCCTCTGACTTAAGTTTTTGATTTGTTTTAAAAAAAATTTTGCTACATTTTGTGTTATTTCTTTCCATCCAGCCTCCAATCCATTAATTTATCTTTAATGATGTCTAATATTCTGTGTAATCTGTCCATTACATATTTTTTATAATGATTATATTTTTATTTCTGAAATTTCTAATGTTATTTTATCATATTGCTATTTTTATATAGTGTCCTATTTTTCCATAAGAAAATTCCTTAGAAATTTGAAAGAAACATTTTAAAATCTCTCTAGATTGATTATCTTGAGTTTGAGGGGGACATTTTTTCCTATTTATTGTTTCTGCTTCTCTCTCTTTTAATTGTCCTCTTAGAGATTTATGTAATTTGTAATTTTTTGACTTTGAGTTTATCTGCAGCAGGATTTCCCATGGAGTTCTATGTGACATGGATTTGAACGTGTTTCAAACAAGCCAGCTTCTTCACAGTTTGCTGCTAAAACCCTGTAGCTTTCACAAATTGTGGAAGAGTTTTGTGTTTGTTTGTTTGTTTGTTTGTTTTTTAGGGCCGCACCTGTGGCATATGGAGGTTCCCAGGCTAGGGGTCAAATCAGAGCTTTAGCTGCAACGTAGTATCTGAGCTGCATCTTTGACCTACACCACAGCTCATGGCAACACTGGATCCTTAACCCACTCAGTGAGGCCAGGGACCAAAGCTGCAACCTCATCGTGACTACTTGGATTTGTTTGTGCTGCGCCACAATGGGAACTCTTGGAAGAGTTTTTATGTTGAATTTTTAGTTCAAGATTTCAGCATCAAATGCCAAATTGTGTGTGTGTGTGTATGTGTTTATGTTGCCTGCCTAAGGGTATATAAATAAATTGGTCCTTTCTTTCTGGTACTTTGTAGGCATAGAATTAGTAGAATAGAGTAAAAGCTTTTAAAATCTGTCTCATTTTCCTCAAAGCTGTTTTCAGTTGTATATTTCAATTTTGTTTCAAAGCAGTGAAAAGTGAGCTCTTCCTTCCATTCGTTTATGTTGTAAAAAGTAGAGTTTGCTGTTTTAAATTAAATCAGTAGTTCAATACTTGGGTGATTTTTTTCATGCCTTCTCTATTAGCTGTTACTGTTTTCTCCTCAGGGATGGAAGGCAGTGAGGCTTGAAGAATAGACTTCTTGTCTATAATTTACAGACTCGATTGGAATGCAGCATGAATTATCCTTGAGAAAATTTAATGATTCACTGCTTGTTGGGGAATTGGAAACTATTGATTCATACTCTGCCCTGGGAGATGTTGCCTCTCTCTGCTAAGGGTGCATTATAGAGTTGGGTTTGAGTTTTCACTCTGCCAACAGTCAGACTGTTGCCTGCTTTTTAATCTAGGATGTCTGGAAGTCTTCCTCAGTTCTGGCAGGTAAAGTTTTGATACAGAGCCACATATATTTCCACATCTTTCCCACAAATGTTACCTAATTAATCTAAACTTTCCAGAGAAGTGAGAGACTGCTCTGTTATCAGAGAATATGTTTGAGACCTGCATTGTCCATTAAGGAAAATACTAGCCACATGTGGCCCCTGAACACTTGAAATATGGTCAGTTCAAGTTGAGATATATTGTAAGTGCAAGATACAAAGTATGAGGAAGTAAAATATATCATTAATCATTGTTACACCGACTACATGTTGAAATGACAGTATTTTGGGTTGGGTTAGATGGATTGTATTATTCATTTTACCTGTTTCTTACTTTTTTTTCCTCTTTTTGCTTTTTTAAGGAGCTCCCACCTTGGTGCTATGGGTTAAGTGATTGTGGCAGCTTGACTCGCTGTAGAGGTGCAGGTTTAACTTCCTGCCTGACATAGTGAGATTCAGTTGTAGGTCGCAGCTGTGGTTCAGATTCAGTTCCTGGCCCAGGAACTTCCATATGCCATGGGTACAGCCATAAAATTTAAAAAAAAATTTAATGTGACTAAGTAGAAAATTTAATTACTTAGGGGGCTAACATTTTATTTCTGTCAGACAGCGCTGCTACTTGCTACAGAGTCTTAAACAGGGAAAGCCACAAGTACTCTAATAAGAATTTGTTTTAGTTAATTTTCAACCTGTACTTACATTCACCTTAAATTTTTTTAAACAATTTTGCAGTATTGGAATTCCCATTGTGGCTCAGTGGGTTAAGGACCCAGTGTAGTCTCTGCGAGAATGTGGGTTCAATCCCTGGCTTCGCTTAGTGGGTTAAGGATCTGGAGTTGCTGTGGACATGGCATAGATCTCAGCTTCAGCTCCAATTTGACCCATGGCCTGGGAACTTCCATATGCCACAGGTGCAGCTGTGAAAAGAAAAAAAAATGCAGTATTGTAATTTGTGGAATGAGTTAATACTGTAGTAACACAATGCAGGCTAATATAGAACAGCCTGTATCTCACCTAGGTGAGTTTCTAAGGTCAGCATATAAGATTCAAATTGGATACAGTCAACATTACCCTTGAAAATCCCCTAGGAAGGTCTCAAGCTGTCTCTGACACCCCATCTTTTATTAAGTCCCACCCTGACAATTTTTTTTGGGGGGGGTCTAGTATTAGGGTAGATCACTGTTTTTTTGTTTGTTTTGTTTTTATCTTTTTAGGGCCACACCTGAGGCACATGGAGGTTCCCAGGATAGGGGTCAGATCAGAGCTGTAGCTCCTGGTCCATGCCACAGCCACAGCAATGCAGGATCCGAGCTGCAGCTTATGGCAGTGCTGGATCCTTAACCCACTGAGCAAGGCCAGAGATCAAACCTGTGTCCTCATGGATGCTAGTCAGATTCCGTTCTGCTGAGCCACGATGGGAACTCCTGTTTTTTGTTTTATTGAGACCAGTGGAAGTAGTAGGTTTGTGTTTGGTGCCATGTTATAACAAAAGATGAATCTTAAATCCAAATCCACATTCATCCTTAGCATGGAGAGATGCCTGCCTGGGAGAAGTGGGAGGGAACTGGAGTCCCTGTGGGAGCAGCAGATTGATAGCTCTTACTCACATGCGATAGAGGCAGACATGCCTGTTTTATTTATTTCTCTCTCTCACTGCCCATCAGTCCTGTCAATCTCTTTCTTTTTGTGTTTGCTATGTTCTGATAGATGAACTTGTGTACTTTCATATATAATGATCTTTCCCTTCTCCAGTTCTAGTATTCTGTGGAGCCATGATTCTGAAGGTTCCTAAAAAGCTATAGTGAGGTTGCATAACACTGTGATTGTATTTAATTCCACAGAACAGTACACTTAAAGTGGTAAATTTTATGTTATGTATATTTTACAAAAATCCCCCCCAAAGTCATAATGAAGTGTAATTACATTTGAGGGGTAAGAATATAGATTTTTTTTTTTTTTTTTTGTCTTTTTAGGGCTGCACCCATGGCAGATGGAAATTCCCAGGCTAGGGGCCAAATCAGAGCTACAGCTGCTGGCCTACACCACAACTTTGACAACTCAGGATCCTTAACCCACTGAGCAAGGCCAGGGATTGAATCCTCATGGATACTAGTCAAGTTTGTTAACTGCTGAGCCACAACAGGATCTCCCAAGACTATAAAACTTTAAAGTCAGACCCAGTTGGTGTGTGGAAATGTCAAAGGTTAAGTTCTTCAGGAAGGAGACTCCGAGACTGAGTTTAGCATTCAAGATGTTTAATTTCTTAAAATTCTCTTGGAATCAGTACCTATAAAGGAAGAGGTGGGAAGCAGGAGAAAAGGGAAAAGTTGGGCTGTGCTGCAGGCTCTGTAGCAGCCTCAATCAGCTCTTCAGGGAGCTCTGGAGCAAAAACAACCTGTGGAGTTGTCCCAGTACTAAGTTGAGATGGCCAGGCCTTTATACCCCAACTTCAGTAAAGTGGGCTGTCCCTGGAAGGGTGTGACGATGAAGGAAGAGGCTCTCTACAGCTGTGGCAGGTCATGTGAACTGTCTATAAGCGACACTCCCATAGCTGGGGCAACAAATCCTTCCTTGAAGGGAGATCTATACAGTGCACTCAAAATGTCACCACAGAACTTTTTTTTTTTTTTAACCACTCAGCATGCATTTCACCCTTCAAAACTGTACCCTGAATTCCTTTGAGGAGTTACTTCTGCAGCATGGGCTTCTTCATGGGATAGTAAATTACATGTCTTGCCCTCCCTCTAAAGTTAAAAACAAATGGAAAGACACATGCACCCGCATGTTCATTGCAGCACAATTCACAATAGCCAAGACATGGAAACAACCCAAATGTCCATCAATAGATGATTGGATTAGGAAGATGTGGTATATATACACAATTTATACTACTCAGCCATAAAAAAGACAAAATAATGTCATTTGCAGCAACATGGATGGAAGTAGAGACTCTCATCCTGAGTGAAGTAAGTCAGGAAGAGAAAGACATACCATATGATATCACTTATATCTAGAATCTAATAAATGGCACAAATGAACCTTTCCACAGAAAAGAAAATCATGGACTTGGAGAATAGACTTGTGGTTGCCAATGGGGAGAGGGAGGGAGTGGGTTGGATGGGGTGCTTGGGATTAATAGATGCAGACTATTGCCTTTGGAATGGATTAGCAATGAGATCCTGCTGTGTAGCACTGCAAACTATGTCTGGTCACTTATGATGGAGCATGATAACATGAGAAAAAAGAACATATATACATGTATGTGGAACTGAGTCACCATGCTGCACAGTAGAAAATTGACAGAACACTGTAAACTAGCTATAATGGGAAAAAAAATCATTATACATAAAAAAACAACAACAGGAGTTCCTGTTGTGGCTCAGTGGTTAATGAATCAGACTAGGAACCATGAGGCTTTGTGTTCTATTCCTGACCTCGCTCAATGGGTTAAGGATCTGGCGTTGCCGTGAGCTGTGGTGTATGTCACAGATACGGCTTGGATCCTGTGTTGCTGTGGCTCTGGTGTAGGCCGGCAGCTACAGCTCTGATTCAACCACCTAGCCTGGGAACCTCCATATGCCATGGGTGTGGCCCCAGAAAAGACAGAAAAAATAATAATAAAATAACAACAACAACAACAAATGGAGGTCTCTTTTCGTGAACTTTGAATCTTGTGCAAGTGACAGAGGATGGAAAACAAAGGTTAATGTTCCTCCTTTCCAAACTAGAGGATGGGGTTACCCCTCTTTCCCTGGTTCCATCCTATCTCCTTCAGCTTCTTGTTCATTCTTTTAATTCCCATTAATTCATTCAGTATCCTTCTGTTATTTAAGTTTGGGATGATTTAGCCAATTTCTTTCTTCCTTTTATTATTATTATTTTTTTTAGGGCCATATTCACAGCATATAGAGGTTCCCAGGCTAGGAGGTTGAATCAGAGCTGTAGCCGCCGGCCTACACCACAGCCACAGCAACACAGGATCCAAGCCGTCCGTGTCTGTGACATACACCACAGCTCACGGCAATGCCAGATCCTTAACCCACTGAGCAAGGTCAGGGATCGAACCCGCAACCTCATGGTTACTAGTAGGATGCGTTTCTGCTGTGCCACAACAGGAATTCCCAAATTAGCCAATTTTTGTTGCTTGTAACCAAATAATCCTAGCTGATGTGCTAGGGTTCAGATCCTGACTCCCCCACATGTAAGTGTTTGTTCTTGGGTAAGTCTTTCTGAGTCTTGATGTTCTCATCTGCAGTTTTGGTACAATAAAATCTACCCTACATAGTAGAGGCAGGGTAAGAGATAGTGTATTGTCTCAGAATTGTAAGTAATAGTCTAAAGGGTTATAAAACTAATAAGGAGAGTCTCTTCAGTTTATACTGTGAATTACTCTGCTAGGATATCAAATGCCGTATATGGTGAATGTGGGAATAATGAGGATTTCTTGTTTGCCAAATTTCTTTTTGTGACTGAGCTTTAATGTCATGTCCTCTATACTGCTCTCCTCCAGAAGGCTGAGGGATTATACTATTCATGACACTGCAGAATCAATTAATGGAATAAGAGAAGAAGACAGTAACCTGTCTTCCAAGAAATGTTGAACCAATGGATAATCAGATTGAAATCTTAAAAAAAATGTATATATGTCCAAGGGGACATATGGTGAAGTAATTAAAAATTGCTAATATTGGAGAAGATGACTAATAACTGCTTTGGAATATAGTTGTATTAAATAAAATTTGTTTTGTTTTATTTTTGTTTTGCTTTTTTTTTAGGGCCACACCCTCAGCATGTAGAAGTTCCCAGGCTAGGTGTCCAATCAGAGCTACAGCTGCCAGCCTACGCCACAGCCACAGGAACTCGGGATCCAAGCTGCGTCTGTGACATACACCACAGCTCATGGCAATGCCAGATCCTTAACCCACTGAGCAAGGCCAGGGATGGAACCCACATCCTCATGGATCCTAGTCAGGTTCATTAACCTCTGAGCCATAAAGGGAACTCCCTAAATATAATCTGTTTTGATGGGTATTTTTCATTTGTAGAGACATTGTGATTTGGCCCATGTTATGTGTGATTTGGTGTGTTGATTATAACATGTGGAATTTTAATTGGATTCTATTGTACTTTACCATAAAAAGAAGGATGGGGGGATGAAAAGCTTCATTAATAAAGTTATTTAGATACTGTAGCTTTTAGACACTCCTCCCTTGTACCTCAAATAAATCCTTACTGCCAATATCAGAACACTTAAATTTTTTTAGTTGAATTATTAATGTCTTTATCTTCCTTAGACTACAAGTGGAAAAAAAGCTGAATGAAAAATTGAATGGTTAGTACTGAAATATTTACAGATGAAATGATATGATGTCTGGGGTTTGTTTCAAAAAATGTGGGTGGGGGTAAGTAGCTGGTGAAATAAGGTGCAGGTTGGCTTCAGGTTAATGTTTGCGGGTGCTGGGTTATGGTACCTGGGTTCACTATTTTACCCCTCCTACTTTGTATATGTTTAAAATTTGTTATACTAAAAATGTTTTAAAAACTGAATAATTGCAACTAGCAGTTAAAATATGCATGCATAAAGCAAAGACTGGGAGAGAACACAGAAAAATGGAGAGTTACATTATATTAGCTGTTATGTTAGAATAGTTAATTATGGGTGAATTATTTTTTAAATTTTCATTTAATATTCTAATCTCATCTTCCAATAAATGAAAATCCAGAGGGAAGAATAAACATGGAAAAACCTCTTTGATAAGGAACAATAGTGTGCTGGAAATGGCTTGTGTCAGATTGAGAGGGCTGATTGTTAAATTTTCAGGAGTTCTCATCCTGGTTGACATCGTAGGTATTGAAATTGACCATAGTGGGAATATTTATTCCTCAGAAATCAGTAAACACTAGAAAACAGTTCTCCCAAGAACCAGTTGTTAAAAATATACTAGCACATCACTGGTAAGGACTGTGTTGTATACTTTACTGCAGAATTATCTAAAGATCTTGAAATTAATGGATAAGTATGTAATAATTTGTTCTACATATATTTAGTGTGGCCCTACTATGGGCAGGAAGCTATACTAGGCACTTTGGGGAATACAAATTAATCTATAATTATAATGCAATTCCAAACAAAATTACAATAGATTCTTTGGAGTTTCTCAAATTGTGTCTAAAGTTCATCTCGAAAACATAATAAAATAAGCCAAGTCAATTTTGAAAGAAAGAGAGGAATTATAAAAGGCAGTTGGCACACAGGTAGAAAAAAAAAATCAATAG